>NC_142509.1:22629166-24007500 GCF_057876585.1 Rhinolophus sinicus
TAGAAAGAATTCTTACAACTCAATAACAAAAAAGACAAATTATCCAATTAAAAAATGGGCCAAGGATCTAAATAGATATTTCTCTAAGATATGCAAATGCAAGTAAGCACATGAAAAGCTGCTGGACATCCTCAGCCATCAAGGAAATGCAAATCAAAACCACAATGAGATACCACTTCACACCCACTAGGATGGCTGTAATGAAAGAGAGAAAATGGCAAGTGCTGTCTAGGATGTGGAGAAATTAGAACCATCGCACACTGCTGCTGGGAATGTAGAATGGTGCAGCTGCTGTGGGAACAGGCTGGCAGTTCCTCAACCGATTCAACATAGTTACCATCTGATCCAGCAATTCCACTCCTGGCTATATACCCAAGAGAAATGAAAACACACGTCCACACAAAAACTTGTACATGAATGTCTCTAGTAACATTATTCACAACTGCCAAAGGGTGGAAATAATACAAATATCCATCAATGGCAGAATGGATAAATAAATAGCGGTCTGTCCATACAGAACATTATTCAGCCACAAAAAGGAACAGAGTACTGACACATGCTACAATATGGATGAACCCTGAAAACATTATGCTCAGTAAAAGAAGCCCACAAAAGTCCACATCTTATATTCATGTGAAAGTCCAGAATAGGGAGATGTATAGATACAAAAAATAGATTAGCAATTGCTTAAGGCTGGAGGATGGAGAAATGAAAGGATGGGAGGTGGGAGCTAAAAGATGCGGGGTTTCTTTTTGAGATGATTTAATTGTTCTAAAGTTGATTGTGGTGATGGTGTGCAACTCTGTGAATATACTGAAAATCACTGAACTGTACACTTTATGGAGGTGAATTGTATGGTATGTGAATTATATCTCAATAAGGCTATTAAAGAGTTATGCAAATAAAAAGCAAGGGAAAAAAATAGAAGGGCATACTCTAATTATCACAGTGGCATGGTTTAATGAACACAGCCTGACATTCAGTTTCCTCATCCACACAATAAGATGGCACAAGCCGATGTACTTCATAAATTAGGGTTGGGGGATAAGAGGGATAGATTAGGGCAAACTGCCTAAGACAGGAAGGGCTCCAGCTGGGGGCCCAATGACACATGAACAACAGTAAAAACAGGAGGATCAGTGAAAGGGGAATGGGGTAAAAACTGAACTACCCCCATTCAACATCCCCAAGACCATGAAATCAAGCAAGAGACCCATCACAAATACACGTGAAAGCAGGATACCAATGATAAACCCAGAGTCGGCGAGAACCGCCCGGGAAGGGAAGGGCGCCTTGGGTTCCTGAGGACTCACTAGCTACACCCAAAGGCTACAGATTCACCCCACTCCGTCCCTGCTTCTCTGTAACTGCCCTGGTGGTGAGTTGCTAAACCAGAGTTCTTCAGGAAGGGGAACTTGATGAAAATCACCTGATTAAAATATTTCCGTGTAGTCTGTTAATGGGGGGCGGGGGGGAACCAGACTCAAACATTAAAAGCAATAAATTATATGCTGAGCTGTGCCACCCTGTATGACCCTGGGCAAGTCCCATAAGGGCCCCATTCTCTCTGATCCTGAGAGCAAGGGGACTGCCTGCCACCTGCCTGCCCCATGGGGGTTTGGGAAGGATTAATGAGATAATGTCTGAGCTCTGCTTCAGGCTCCTTGGAGACAGCACTATGTAGCAGGAATTATTAGCACAAGCTAGGACAGTTTCTTGCCCATTCCTCACCTCATTAAGCTACCGATGCTTTATGATGTCTGCTATAAAGTTCTTGCTCACAGAAGAGTGAGCTGCAGAGGTCGTAACCCAGGCTGGGTCTGCCCTGGCCGATCTTGTTAGAGCCACTCCTTAAACCCAGAGTTGTCAGCAAGAGGGCACCCTGAAAATGTAGCACCGTGCCTGACATTTGATACCCGAGATGAATGACTAAAAGGCCCTCTGGACGTTTTGTTTTTGAGATCCTTTGCTTTGTGTTACCATCCCCCACCGCACCCCACATTCTAGGGCACCAGGGTTGCTGGAGTGCACAGGGGACAAACTCCTGGAGTCTTCAACTACTCGCTTCTTAAGTGTCAGACTGATGGATGGGTTTTTGCAGTGTCTAATTTCAAGGCTACCAACTAAAGAAACCAGGTGGCTCTTAGCTCACTTACAAAGAAACCTGTATTTATAGTGTTTCTAAGTGAAGGCACGGCCATGGTACGTGCGTGTGTATAACAGACACAAAAAACTGCACTCAGTGTGGGTCTCCATCTTCAAGGGTCTTTACCCAGTTGCGTGAACTTGACATTTATTCTTAGAAAGCTCACTAGCCTTGGTATGTACCAGGAAAGAAGTCAGAAAAGGGGATCCAAGTGCTTCAGGTTGAGAGATGAGAGCGTGCGGGCCTCTGGACCAGAGGAGAGAGCGCAACAGCTCAACCATGTTACCCTCGTGCGTAGCCACGTGGGCAACACAGGCGAAGGCTTGGACGCCCGTGATCCTCAGGAACAGGAGAGGACCTGGGGGAGGGCAGGACCCCGAGGAGCACTTAAGGCCTCTCCCTCTCACGTCCTCCTCTCCCCTGGGAGGCTGCCAGGAGACAGTTTCTCATTACCTCCCAGGTTCTGATGAGGATGAGGCTTTCTGGCCCACGGCCCTCAGAAGAACTCAGCCAGAGTCTAGACTCGACTCTTCAGCCACGGGGTATCCTACAATTCACACTGCAATCACTTGGCCCCTTCCGTTTCAGGGTCACACTTTCTCAGTGGGTGGGGACAAAGACCACGGCGAGCTGGCACCTTACGCTACTCTTACTTCTATGCAAGTTATACATTGTCTGTATCTAGAAGTCACTGCACCTTTACCAACTGAATTAGTCAGGCCCCGGCCTTAGCTTCAGCTTGTCTTGTCACGTGTGCCTGACGAAACGGCACACCCCGTTCTCAGATTGATTACATCTAAGCTTTATTTAAGTCAAGAGGACTTCCCAAGGCCTGTCCAAAGAGAAGGCAGCAGAATCCAGGGCAACGAGCAAAGCCGTAGGCCACAGACCAATGCCTTCTACCACGGATGAATTCTTTCCATCTTGGTTTCATCACCCACACATAATAATACTGATGCTGACACTGCAAGGTTGTTGTGAAGATTAGAGACAACATATGTTGAACTTTCAGAGCAATGCCTGGCACTAAAACATCAGTGCTAATCCAGAGCCACCTTTCATAGGCGTTAACTCATTTGATCCAAACAACCTTTGAAGGCAGGTACTCTTAGTCTTCTTGTTTTGTAGATGAGGAACCCAAGACGGAGAGGTTCAGTGATTTGCTCAAAGTCACAAAGAAGTAAGTGGCAGAGCTGGGATTTAAACCCAAGCAGGCTGTGAGCTCTGCCACAGTAGACAACAAACATATTCCCATTACTTTTTGCTGCTGAAAAAAAGTAACACGGTTTATCCAACAAAATGCTAAGAATGGTTCCTGCCCTAATATCTTCTTAGTTATTTGGAAGGAAAAAAAAAAGACAGAGAAGGGCTGCAGGGATGTAGAGAACAAGGGACTCTAGAAGTGATGGGTGACACAGTCTGGGGAGCAGCAGCATATATACACCAGGGTCAGTTAAGGAGACGCACAAACTAAGCTTTAAGACGCCCTTGCCTCCAGGTCAAAGGCCCAAATTTAAGAATATGCAAGCATCCAGAATACAATCAGCCAAATGCTGGACCAATGAAGATAGATATTGTAATGGAAATGAAAATACATTCAGGATGGTGGGCCCATTTTGCAACAACTGAGAGGGAAATACTATTTCATAGGCTAATTCACGAATGCCCAAGGATCTGACATATTGTTTTATACCTCAATCCCCTGACTTCTTGGGAAAGCATACACTTGATGACTTGATTACATAATACACCCACCCACAGCACCCCTCACCTCGAGCACACTTGACCCGCTCCATAAACCAGCCATCTTCCTAACGTCTCCTGTCTACTCTCAGGCATTTTCCCCCAAAGCCCCATCTGGCGAAAGCCTAGTTCCTACCCTGCAAAGCTCTTAGGTCCTTATCTAACTGAAGGAAAAGATGTAAAAAATGAAGTGTCCGAAATTGAACAGGGGACCAAAAGGTACCTTGGAAGAAAACTGCCAAATTTCAATTTTCCTAACCTGAAGAGTAATACATAATAACAAACTGTAAGTGCACTATCTTGGTCTAGCAACACATTAATAAAGGAAATAGGCATTTTTTTTTTTTTCAAGCTGGGAGGTAGCCAAAGAAGTAGGGAATGAACCAGGTAGTTAGTTCGTCTGTCCATATGGGAGAATAACTAGCCAATCTTTCCATCTCCTTCATCAGGAGGCAGCTGACCCACACCCAGAAGGTCATCCGCCCCAGCAAGAGGTCTTTGATTTACACCTTGGCTTAGAGAACTAACTCCAGATCACCTGGACACATATTTAGATGATGTACCACCCTGGGGAGAGATGGACAGAGCACAGGCTCTGCATCAGAGCCTGAACTCGGTCTCTTATAGTTATGGCCTTGAGACCATCCTTTAGCCCCTCTGAGCCTTGAGGTTTTTCATCTAGAAAACACAGGAAGAAACACCCCAAGTTAATACAGAGGGTGTGTAACAGAGGGTGACCTCTCCAACGGAGGTCTCCTGGCCACTCAATGGGACTAACTTTGTGGCTGCCTAAGAGCAAGCCAAAACTCGGGGCATAAGCAATCAAGTACTGCCTTAGGATTTAGGATTCAAGCACGTGGTAAGGAGAACCGTGCACAGAAAAGACTACCTTAAAACTGTGACTCCTCCGTAGGTTATCTGTCTTCTTTGTTTTGGTAGCTTTGGAGATTTTTTTGCTTTATCCCTATGTTGGGCCATTTCATGCAACGTGTCTGGGGGTGGACTTGTGGGTTTATTTTAATTCATCTTGTAAAGCAAAGCACTCAAAGAACAAATTGGTGGTTGCCAGAGGCACGGGGGTGGAGGTGAGAGAAATGGGTGAAGGGGGTCAAAAGGTAAAAAGGAAAAGAAAAATACGGTACAGGGCGGCCGGTTGGTTCAGTTGGTTAGAGCACAGTGCTCTTAACAAGGTTGCCGGTTCAATCCCCACATGGGGCCACTGTGAGCTGTGCCCTGCACAACTAGATTGAAACTACTACTTGACTTGGAGCTGATGGGTCCTGGAAAAACACAATTTAAAATAAATAAAAGTTAAAAAATAAACACCCAACCAAATAAATAAATAAACAAACAGGTACATTACTGAGCAACACCAGAAAGAAAAAAAAAACCCAAACCACTTCAAACATTCAGAAACGGCTTTTCATCATTTCATCTCACTGTAATTTGATTTGGTTTACTCAATTCTGAAAAAAGGGACACGTTATAAATTATACAGGGTATGATGATATATGCAGCAAAATCCTTTAAAATGTTCCAACTTCAAAAAATTTAATTCATAAAAGTCATGATCTCTTGTTGTCCCCCTTTCCCTCCCCCCACCAAAAAAGAATGCCATTACCTGAGATAAGGAAGAATGATAGGTCTGTTCTGGAATGAGTTCAGTTTTAACACTTTGTAAGCGGGCATTTTCCCACCAAATCACGTCGTAACGCGGGGCTTTTTTGACATTTTCTCGCCAAAATTAGACTTTCCGTAAAATATTCATATCTTTCGATCTATTTGATATTTTTCTATGAAACTTTCAGTGTTTTAGTTTAAAAAGAGGTCTCTATTTATTTACTTTGCAAAATTTTTGCCGGTTCCAACTAGAGGCGATATGATGAGTTTACTCGTTTCCCGCAAAAAAAACACAACACATTAAAATGAAGAGCAGGCCTTCTTACCTGACTACAAACACACAAAAATTACCATAAGATTCAAAAGACTGAGGGCTATTACCCAGAATTTAAAAACAACTCTTAAAGTTCAACAACAGAAACACAAACAACCCAATTAAAAATGACTAAAAGCGCTGAACAGAGACTTCACAAAGAAGAGATAGGGATGGCAAATAAGCACATGAAAAGATGCTCAACATCATTAGTCATCAGAGAAATGAAAAATAAAACCACAACATGATACTGCGACATACCCATGAGAACGGCTGAACTTAAAAAACTGATAATACAAAGTGTTGGTGAGACTGTGGAGCAATGGGAACTCTTATACACTGCTTTTGGGAATGCAAAGTGGGGTACAGTCACTATGGAAACAGTTTGGCAGTGTCTTATAAAGTAAAACATACACCTTCCGGGTGACCCAGCCATTCCACTCCTAGGTGACATGAAACCATTTATCCACACAAGAGAAAAGGAAACATTTGTCCACACCAATAGCCATAGTAGCTTTATTTGTAAAAGCCAAAAAGTGGAAATAATCCAACGTCCATCAACAAGTAAATGAATAAATAAAATGTGGTTCCATCATATAATGCACTACTACTCAGCAATATAAAGCAACAAGACACTGATATGTCCTACGACATGGATGAATCTCAGAAACACCACACAGAACAAAATAACCCAGACTTCCTCCCCTCTCCCCCAAAAGGGTACATAATACATGTTTGCATTTATACAGAATTCTAGAAAAAGATAACTTATCTATAGTGACAGAAAGCCGATCAGTGATTGGTTGGGCCTGGGTGGAGGAAGGGAAGGACCGCACGGGACGAGAAACTCTCAGGGTGATGAAGTTCTGTATCTTGATTGTGGTGTTGGTTTCACAGATATAAACATCTGTCAAAACTCTCTACACTGTATCTTTACATGGCAAGTTTATTGTATGGAAATACCTCAATTAAGTGTTTGTTTTGTTTTAAAAAATGCTAAATTCAGGACAAGAACAAAGACAGCATTTTAAAAAGAGAGCCCGCAACTCTACCAAGGAGCTCTACAATCCACCCAAAGCCACAAACATCGCTGGCGAAGCACTAGATCATTACCAACAGTCTCAGTTACGCAGATGTGCTTTTAATTCATAAAGACATGATGACCTGGTGGAGAAAAAGGGAGCTTTTCTTTTCTGATTCAGATCTAGGTCAGAACTGGGCCATGGAAAACCCGATACAACATAATAGACCAATAGACCACGGAAAACTCAATAAAAGACGATGCCTTTTCTAGACAGCTAGTACGCATGTGGTTCTTCTCCGTGTTTCGCAAATCCAATTTTGGTAGAATAAAGACCAAAATCTAGAGGAGAGCCTTGGGATGCCTTCTCATCCAGACAGAGGCAGCGGACATGCTGAGGCATACCAGAGCCCTCCGCCTTGCCCTTCCAGAACAATCCTCACAGCATAAGCCACTGGAGTCAAGTGACTTACTCGATGCACCTGAACTTCACATCGATGCCCTAGCGGTAACTCTGCATTCAGGGTTTTATTCTTACAAACCCAAAGACTTCACAAACCAAATTTCAGTCAGAGCCCAGCAGCCACAACAGAGAACATTCTTAAGGGCAGAGACAGCAACATGGCAGCTCATTCCTTGTACAGCAGCTTTTCTGGCTGCAGCTGTCCTCCTACTGCACCTCCCCAAAGACAGGCACATACCTTCACATGTTTAGCCACGCACACATGCCCGTGTAGATATGCACCACTGATGCCACATACAAATACGGAACAAGTGATAACACACTGGCTCTAGATTCTCTCATGGCGTGCTGCTGTCCAACCACAGTGGCACCTGTACAGCAGGGGTCAGCACAACAGCTAACGTCAGAGGTTTTCCCTCTCTGTGAAAAACAAGGGACTGCTTGTGTCTTTTAGGAAGACAAACCAGAAAATGTACGAACATGGCCTGAGATGCGTCGTCCCACACACCCCTCCGCACTCTAAGCTGACCTTGTAAGGTCAGAGGTTCCGGAGAAGTTCCTCGGTTGAGACTGCAGCTCTGGACCGCGCTGTCCAACAGAACCTTCTGCAACAACGGCAGCGTTCTATTTCTGCACTGACAATGGAGGAGCCAGGAGGCATGTGTGGCTATTGACACTGAGAGGCTGACTTTAATGTTTTACTTAATTGTAATTCATTTCCATTTAAGTCACCACAGCTGGCTAGTGACCTTGCTAACTTTAGACTCTGAAATCTAATACTTCCCTACAATCTCAAGGAAGAAAAAAGTCAAAACATACTTTCACCCTGTCCTCCTCAAGTTAGCTTACAAGTATCAAATTAAAGTCAGGACCGGTTCAAATCTGGAAGATAAAAAAATGTGTTTGATGCTACAGGTTACAGGGGAAACGTCATTTTTAAAAGATTTTGTTTTAATAGCCCCATGCAATGCAGAACAAAACAAAACACCACAGGAAACCAGAAATGAAGGTGTTCTGGGGTCAGAGACCAGTGGGTGGTCAGGTGACAAAAGAAAGTCCACATAGCAAGAGTCAGAAGCTCAGGCCACCACTAATCTTGCTGGGTAGTCTGGGGCAAATCACTTGTTCTCTCTGGCCCTCAATTTCTCAACAATACACAGGATTTAACCACCTACCCCATCAATGCACAGAGAAAGTAAAGAACGCTAAAGAGTATCAAACGCTACTTAAAAGCAAGATTTCATCAGAATTTCACTCATAAAGTCACTTGGAGTTCCTTATGTCCCATTCCCAGGCCCACTTCTAGCCCCATCTCCTGAGACTGATCTTTCACTATCACTGTTCCCACCTCCGAACACCTACCGTGTTTCCCGGAAAATAAGCCCTAGCATGATTTTTCAGGAGGACATCCCCTGAACACAAGCCCTAATGTGTCTTTTGGAGCAAAACTTAATATATGACCCGGTCTTAGTTTCGGGGAACACGGTACTATGTTTGGACTCTCCTTAGCTTAGCGATTTCATGTGTATTCTTGCCCCAGCTGGGGGTGGGGGGGGGAGGATTGTCAATCATTGGCTCTGGATCAAATGACATAATGCCTGTCAAATGGCAAACCCTTATATTATGAAAAATAAATGGCAACATCGTAACACGAAGGGAGACAATGCACTCAAGTGAGTCACCAGGCAGAAGCCAAGGACGGCACTGTCTTCTACACTTAGAATGACTGGGAATCGCCCCAGAAGAGGGCGCAGATGGGAAACCCTAACCATGGAATTCCAGGGGACCCCTTCCAAGACGGGAGTCGGAGCAAGTAGGAACCTGGCAAGTGATGAGCTCTGCTACGATCTGAATGTGTGTGCCCGCCCCCCCCCCCAAATTCCTATGTTGAAATCCTAACCCCCAAAGGTGATGGTATTACTGTGTTTCCCCGAAAACAAGACCTAGCCGGACAATCAGCTCTAATGCGTCTTTTGGAGCAAGAATTAATATAAGACCTGGTCTTATTTTACTGTAAAACCGGGTCTCATGATCACGGTAGTAGGTGGGACTTCTGGGAGGCGCTTACGTCATGAGTGGACCCTTCATGAATGGGATTAGTGCCTCATAAAAGAGGTTCCACAGAGCTAGCTCCCCAGCCTCTTCTGCCACGTGACAATACAACCAGAAAGAAGTCTGCAACCTGGAAGAGAGCCCTCACCCAACCCTGCTGGCACCCTGGTCTCAGACTTCCAGGCTCCAGAACTGTGAAAAATGAATTTCTGTTGCTTATAAGCCGCCCCATCTGTGGTATTAGTATAGCAGCCCAAACGAGCTGATACTCTAAACAACAAAGCAAGCTCCATCCAGAAATGAAAACACCCTGATTTCAGAAGAGGGCAGCTAGGCAGGCCCAATGGTGAACAAGCTACAATTTCTTTCTAGCCAAGGCGCCAAAATTTCTTTCTAAAATTTATCAATATGATGCTACCAACAGGATCCAAGACTTACAGCGTTCAGAACGGCAATCTCAGTCCCCAAGCCCCCACCCCCGCCGCTAGATCAAACTTCTAAGCTGTGCTGTTGTTTATTAATTAACAGGGATTCTCTAGCTTCAGACACTATTAATAAGAAGCCCTGAGGTGCCATTAAAACGTGGGGATTGACTGTGAAGGGGCACGAGGGAACTTTCTGGACTAACGGTCATGTTGTTCTTTATCTTGACAGAAAAGATAAAGGTTGGGTTACACGAGGGAACACATTTGTCAAAACCCATGGGATAGTACATTTAAGATTTATATGCTTCACTCCATGTACATTTTACCT
Organism: Rhinolophus sinicus; assembly: GCF_057876585.1. Lineage (NCBI taxonomy): Eukaryota > Metazoa > Chordata > Mammalia > Chiroptera > Rhinolophidae > Rhinolophus > Rhinolophus sinicus. The sequence goes on from NC_142509.1 coordinate 22,639,278, forward strand.
CAAAGTAAAAAAATGCAAACAAAGGAAAAATGCACTGTCAAGCCACATACACAACCCCAATCAGAATTTCTGGGGCTGGGACAGAGACGTCGGGTTTTTAACCTGTTTTCCAGGTGATTCTGATGCAGGTGAACCTCTGAGAACACTCTGAAAATGACTTGCCTAGACCAAAGGAAACAGGTCAAATACAGACAAGGAATATACTACAATTAGGCTTCCCACTCTCTGTCCGAAACTGACTGTATAATAGAAATCACAACGCGACATGCTCAAGAAGTGGTGGGAAGAATGACATGAAATGGTCACCATTTGCCAATTGTTTATTGGCACAAGTGGCACGTGCATATGGTTCTAATATCATTATGGTAATAAGATGTGATCCCTTCTAGATGCAAGCATGCGCCTTGGTGAAGGGGTAACGTCCTCGCCACAGAAGAGCATGATCTTAATTCAGAGAGGTGCCTGCTCAGGCCAGACATTCATCTCCATCCTGAGCAGTACTGCTGCTCCAGGAGAGGGAGAGGAGGCAGCAGATAAGGAGTGTGGCAGAGCATTCGTCCACCTGACTCCACAGCTAGGGGTCACTCCCCATCTGGGGAGCCTTGGAGCTGCTGGGCCAGAAGCTTAGGTGAGAAGGCATTTCTCTTCCTCCAAAAAGATCATCTAGTATTTTCTTGTTTCTGAGCTCTAGCTTTTCAACAAAACCAGAGTTCTCACCCTAGTGGCTGCAAGACATATTTGTGAAGCAACTCAGCTCTCTTGGAAAGGACAGGACAGGGAGTGTGCAAAAGGTAATTTTCACAAGCACTTGTGATCGGTGAGAAACTCCAGGGAGAGAAAGGGTGCTCCCTCCTCCAAGGCTTGGCCTTTCCACGTGACTCCTTCTCTGGAAATGAAGCCGGTGCTCACTTCCCCAAGCTCCTTGTACACCATTTAGTCCTTGCTGTAAGCTGCAAGGACAAAACGTACTAGATGCAAGTCATTCAGTTTTGAACAGACAGTAACTAGTTGACCTTAAGCTAAGAGAGAAGCCAAACTGGGCAATATGCCAAATGAAGGAAACGGGATGATTCGGTCCCCAAGGAGGATGGGAGCACTAAAGGCAGCCAGTCCCCATCCTGAAGCTCCTGGCGTCCTCTGTGCCCTACAAGGGCCACTCTTACTTCCCCTCCCCATGAGTGCAACCACTTCAGGTGGACAGTGTTTACAACGCTTAATGCAGGTTCTAACGCTCCTTCTCTGTGAGGTGTGCCAAAACAGACATTACTGCCCCTCTGTGATAAGGAGGAGTCTGGGTCCAAGAGGTAACATACCCAAAGTCACCTAGACCCATGTCACCTGGCCACTCTCTGCCCCCTCCTGCCCCCACTATGCTCCTGAGTCACTGTGTCATATACCTCTCCCAATAGGAAAAAGAAATGACTTTTTAACCATTCTGTAGATTGGAGGGAGACAAAAGTAAAACCAACCGTTTTACCCGTCTCCAAATCTATCAATCACTGACGTATTGCCTGCCTGGTAGGCACTCAAATGGCTGTTGACAGATGAACTGGTTACTCCGTACATTTCAGCAAAGACAAAACTTATTCTAATGAATGGTAACCTCTGCTCTTAGCAACAACTGGACGAAGAGTCATTGCTTTTCAAAGCATCCTTCTTGACTCCCCCCATCCCCAGTTCTCCGCACTTCCGAACTGAGCCCAACAAACACTTGTTCCCACCTCTACACATGGTGCAATCTCAGGGGACGCAGTGTACAGTCTCACTTGAAACAGTACAACGGACAAGGTCTTAGAAACAATGAGCATTATTATCGAATCAGAAAGCAATTTGTAAGTTTATAAGCTCACTGAATAAAGTTACTGAGCACCCTCTGGGTGACAGGCACTGTGACAGGGGCTAAGTGGACACCATGAAGACTCAGACCAAGGAGTCTTTTTGCTCAGCTCAAAAGCCCACTCTGGAGTGGCTCCAGATTAATCATCGTCCACCTGGCATTCTGTAACTCTGAGTCTTATCTTGTAACCAGTGCCACCAAAGTGAAATCTCTGAACTGCAAAGCCCCTCAACAAAGACAGAATTTGGAAAGCACTGTCCTGGCTCCAAACCATAAAACCCAGGATTGTAATAAACCCAAAGATATTCCATGTAAACCTACACTGCTCTATAATTCTCCTTCCAAATGCAGGCAGCCTTCAACAAAAAGCCCTGTGTTCTGCACAATATGCACGTTACCTTCCAGACCTAGTTCAAATCCACCTTCTGAACAAATCAAGATGTGCTGGGAGGGGGAAGTGCCAGGCGAGACTCCCGGTGCCCCTGGACCCCACGTGGCTGCTAAGACCTTTGGGCTAAAGTCATGTGGAGATGGAAAGAAGTTGTGACTGTTAGGCTCCCTTTTTCCTCCAGAACTGACCTGGCCTGATTCCAAAGCCTTCTGGGACTATTTATATCCCAGGCCTGCGGGGATGGAGCCCTCCTCCTCTACAGGATGCTTGCGATGCTCAGAGAGGTCTCCAGAAGCAGGAATGCCTCGCGCAGTTCTCAGCTCTCTTACAAATCAAGTTAAAGCAGGAATGTATGAAGTCTTCCGCACATACTGCTTTGGGCAATGAAGTGATTTTTTGCTCAGCTCAAGGTTCAAGAAGCTAGCGAGGAAACTCTCAGACCAGGTGACTTCAAATGACGGAAAGATAGTCCGCTTGCTTCGTAGACAAGCCTCCCTTCCTATAGGAGAAAAGGCAAAACTGGTTTCCCCAAATTCTCCACACTGCACTGTCGGTCACCGAAAACACCAGCCCCAGCAAAGGGAAGGGAAGAAGAATCAGGAGGTCCCTTTGTTTCTAGGAAGCTCAGGGTTTCACCCAATGTAAGACGCTGCTACTTAAAAAAATAATACTTTTTAAAAAAATCAAGGAAAAAGAAATTACAAGGCTGTTCAGAAAAATCTCAAAAATGGCATCAGACATTTCCATCTAACAGGAAGATCCACAGGTATTATTTGCAGGAACTATCCATCGCCCCTCCCTACCTTATCTGTACTGCAGACCCATCCAGTCCCTTCTATTTTGGGACAAGCCTCACACATCCCTTTATCGGCTCACTTCCATCCCAGAAAGAAGCCTGAAAAGAACACACTCCCTCCGCGACGGCACCATCCGCCAACCAGCCACCCCCGTCTCCAGCCCTCCCTGTGCTACTCAATAGCCCTACAGTGGACAGAGCCTCCTGCCATCAGCCAGGTCTACCAACGTGGGACGGGGAGACTCTGCACCCCCATCCTGCCCACCCTGTGGGACCTCAGCAGGCTGTCAGTGGGGCAAACGGAAGGATGGCTGATGTTTGGTTTTCAAGCCATGCTTAGTATTAGAAGTCCTTTCTATAAACCAAGCCTGAAGTAAAACTCTAATACACGAGATGGACAAAAAGCACGACTGCGCTGGGTGAAGAGGACCCGAAGCTACTCCTTGAGCCTCCTTGCTCCTGGGAGGGGCCCAGAAGCCGCTCCACAAAACGTGATCTGAAAACCAACCATAGTGCTTAGTGCTTCCCAAAATACGGGCCACGAACCACTGCCAATCCACAGAGAATTCTAGGTGGTACGCAGGTGGACTTCTGAAACAACAGACATTTTTTTTTTTTTTTACTGAATTAGAAAAGATACCCAGCACAAATTCTTGATATGATAAAATTTCCTTCAAAAAATACCGTTTTTCACCAATTCTAAGACACCATCAACTATAACATCTTTGAGTGGACAAGGAAAAACATTATTCTAGGATATGCTCTGGATTTTAAGACACTGCAATTCAGAGATAAGATACCCCCCGCCCCCCAAAAAAAGCATCCAAGCATCAACAAAATAAGTTCTTCCCTTTTGAGAACTGTAGTCACTTTAAAGAAAAATATCAGATAAACAATTAAATACGTGGCACACAGATATGGCAGAAACTGGGATGGTGTCGTGACAATGACTAAACAATGTAACAGTAGCACAGAGAGTACTGTGTGCCAGGACCTTCTCCAGGTACTTTATATACCTGTACAGATTCAATCTTTAAAACAACCCTACAATGTGGCACCACAATCACCCCCATTTTCAGAGCAGTAAACTGCAGTACAGTGAGGGTGGGTGACCTGCCCAATGTCACACACAAGTGCCGAGGCAAGAATCCCAACCCAGTACACCGGTGGGTCCCAGCTTCCCAGCTTCCCGCTGTTTGGAAGCCTCTGCAGAGAACTCCAGGTAAGCCCATGGGAAACTGCCAGTATGCAACCATTTCAAACTTACAAAAATGGCAAGTTCAGAGGATCCAACCTAACAGGCTTTAAGTGCCATTTGTTATATGTCTGATTAACGACTGACACCTGACTGGCTGGAGAGAACTATCCTTTCAGGATAGAGTGGAACCTCGGTCACCAGTGGCACCCCACTAACCCCAATCCAAAGCCCTGAAAGTTTTGAAATATTCTAGAATGTTTATCCAAAGCCCCGTCCATCTTTTTCACGCATGTTCCAGCCTCCAGAATCAATTGAAGGTCAGGAATACTTGTAAGAAAAAAGGTATAAAATGAAGAAATACAAGCACACACTTTTCCTAAACTCCAGGGTTGGCCCTCAAGTAACTTTAAAGCAACCTTAAGAGACAACTAATAATTCTCCAGATTGATCTTTCACAGGCTGTGGCCTCACCCCTGTCAAGCTGTGGCTGAGCTAGCGGCTGGAGGGCAAAGCCATAACCCAGAGTTGGCCAAATACTCCTCGAGATGAGTGATTTGGGTTAAGGACACAGAATAGCAGGGGTTATGGCTAGGGTGGGTTTCTAAAAATAATTATGTATTAATCAACCTGGGAAGAAAGGACCTGCACCCACCATGCCTTGCTGGCCTGTTAGCACCTGCATGTAGGCCTACACCCCTCACACCCTGGTCTAATCCACGCACTCTAAGATGAATGGGGCCCCTGGAGTTGTGCAACCTGCTGGCCCTTCTTGCACGTATGTAGAGAAGTATCTCAGGTTTCTAATAACACTGGGCAAATGCCCAAAGAAGATCTGAAGTTAAGCAGAAACCTAATACACAATACTGTGATCAGCAGGGAGGAAGGCAAGGAAAACCCTGGATCTTATTTTAGGAAAACGCTACCTTATTCTGACATTTGACTCAAAATACCGAAGAGTCGAGGATTTTTGAGTGGGTTAATACTCCTGGTCCTAAGCCCAGCAGACCCTGATGTAGCAACCTTTTATTTTTACGTCTTTGTAACTTCCAAAGCTCATTCTCATTACTAACGTAATTCCATTAACTCTTAATTCCAAAGAAGTTTTAAATACATACATTCTCAAACATGTATTTTTTTAATCATCAAAGCTGGGCACGAGAAAAAAATTAACTCAAGCCAGAGAAGATTATCTTCCTAAACATTATGTTCCAATAGAAGTCAACTGCTCTTTTCCCTTAAGCAAAATAGAACACAACTATGCAGGGTCTTTTGTACTAGGTTTCCAAAATGTGAATGGGGACACTTTCCTGAAGTCACGAATATACAAAAGAACCAAACAAAATCTCAAAAAAACATGGAAATGAAAAACTTCTTTTTGCTGAAAGGAACTCTTCTTTGTTGATAAAGGGAGGTTCAAACATATTTTAAATATTTTTAAACAAAGGCCTAGCTGATGTCCCTTAATCCATCCATCCAGCTCCACTTTCTGCCCAGGCAGCTGCTACAGTGGAGCGCCCATCCAGAAGGGAGGGCCAGAGGCATTTCCTTAGCATCCCACATTCCTGGGGGACACGGGACTTAGCAAAGTTAACAGCAATTTTCAACCTCCAATGCAAGTACAACAACATCTTCATAAAAGTTTTACAAGGACATCCTGGCAAGAACCAAACTACCACGAAGGGTAATGTTTCGGGGCCCTGAGCATTCCAGCAGCTCGCTTTTCTTGGCCACTTCTCCTAGATGTGTGGTGCAAATAGGCGGTCAGCTGGGAACCCGCAGGAGGGTCCCATGGAGAAAGCACTTGGAGAAAATAAAGCCAAATATATCTACATTCTGGCTCGATGCTCCTTGCCCCGCAGGAAAGGGGAGCAAGTGGAGGCCAGTTAGATTTCAACATCTCCAATCGCTGGAGGGAAGAGAAATGGCAAAAGGAATGGAAGCAGGTACACGGAGTCGCCTGCCTCTGGGTCTGATACCCTCTCCATCCTTCCAGAAGACACTGCTCTCAACCTTGCATTTCTCATTCTGTGAGCATTAAAGAACACTGCAGGACTCTCATACGGTGGGGGCCCACGTCACCCTGAGAGACATCCGGGCACCTGTAGAACCAGGATTCAAGGTGAATAATAGGAACCAGGGGCCGTAAGAGATCGCAGTCAGCCTTGAGGCCATTGTTCGTTTCCCAGGGCTGCCTTAACAAAGTGCCACAAACTGGACGGCTTAAACAACAGAAAATTATCACCTCACAGTTCAGGCTAGGAGTCAGAGAACAAGGTACCCGAGGGCTACGGGAGAATCTGTTCCATGCCTCTTCCCCAGCTTCCGGTGGGGTGCTGGCAATCCTTGGAATCCTTGATTTATAGAATCATGACCCTTATCACTGCCTCCCATCTTCACATGGTATTCTGTGTGTGTGTGTGTCCACATTTTCCCATTTTATAAGGACACCAGTCATATTTGATCAGGACCCACCCTAATGATCTCATTTTAACTTCACTACCTCTGTCTAGACCCTATCTCCAAATGAGGTCACATCCCACCCCCTGCGGGTTAGGACTTCAACATGAATTTGGGGAGGACACAATTCAACCCGCAAGAGGGGCCCTTAGGAGAGCCACTGGTTGTTGAGAACCCTGTAAGAAGATATTAGCATTTTCAATCTTTAGCATCTCTTTCGCAATAAACTACGGAAGCCAAAAATCTACATCACGATGCAGGAATAAAAATGAATAATTTTTTTTAAGTGGGTGGAAAGACGTAGGAGAGAAACACAGCCAAGGTGCCATCACAGGGGGAAACAAGGAAAAATGAGGTGTAAAATGATACATTCATAGACTGTTTTTGGCAGAGGCCTGTTGCCAGTAGCTATACAGTAGACTCTCAGAGTTTGGCAAGATATAAAAGAGGACGAGGCCCAAAATACATTAATGGCCCAGCTATGGCTTCAGATGGAATCATAATTGGCTGGGAAACAGGGCTCACCTTACAAGTCCATGGACTGCTATGTTTGAGTCACCTGCCATTCAGTGAGGATTTACATGGCAAAGATCAGGTCACTGCCAGCCACTGGCCCTGGGCTTGAACTAGAAACCAGTCTAGGGTTTTCAGAGTAAGGGGGGCCCTGAGAAACAGATATATGGCTGTTTTTTCAAACTCAAACCATGAAATAAGGGAAACAACACATTTGGCAAAAGTGGGTGAAGAGGGTCCTTTTCTTGGAAGAAAACAAAGGAAGAAGAAAACGGGAAAGCATTTTATTTTCAAAAGAGCCTCAGTGGTGATAGTTTTGTGATTTTGAAGACTGGGAAGAATGACGCAACTAGAACGCACATTGTACTATATTCTGTATCGTCTCTATCATCACACAAGTTTATGCTAACATTCTCAGATAACAGAGAGGCAAAGGCCTTCAAAACTGTATTCCAATTTCCATGAAATGTCATCTAACCTAACGGTTCTCAAAGTCCACCTGGAAGCCCCTTGGAGGGGAGAGAGGGGGAGGATATTTAAAACATTTTCAGGGAAACTGTGAGGACAGAACTGTTTTTGTAATAATACGAAGACAATATCTGCCTTTTACCACGTGCTGACATGTACACGGGAGGTGTGACAGCAATGGTGAGAAAACTGTTGCATGAACCAAGGCAGTGGCATCAAACTACACACTCTTGATGATTGTAAACTTGCAATTAAAAAAAAACAAAAACAGAAGTTTCCTCAAGAATGTTGATGAAGCAATACTGATGAAGAATACTGATGAAGTAATAACTGCTAATTGCATTAGCTCTCAACACCTGAGTACATGCTTTTTAATATTCTATGTGACAAAATGGGAAGTATGCAAAGAGCACTTCCATTGCATACCAAAGTAAGACATTGCTTCAAGATAAAGTACCATGTAATTGTGAGTTGCAAGCTGAACTAGCCATTTTTTATGGAACACCATTTTTACTTAAAAAAAAAAAAAAATCTGACCAAGTACGGTTACACAGATGGGTATCGGGCAGACATTTTTTCAAAACTGAATGACGTGAGCATGTCACTTCAAAGAAAACAACTGACAATATTTGCTGCCAATGATAAAAATTGAGCTTTTGAGCAAAATTAGAATTTTGGGAAATTTATATCTATCACCAGGAGCTTGACAGAATCCTAACATTTAAAGACTTTTCTATTGAGATAGATGAGGGTATTAGGAAAAGTGATTTTTTAATAGTGTATAATGACATGTGTCAGCATTTAGAAGAGCTGCCTGACTCAGTATATCAGTATTTTCTAAATGACAAAGGCATGATAATACAAAATCATTTATTAATAACAGATCCATTCAAAGTGCAAGAAACCAATGGATTTCAATGTAAAATAATATGAAGAGTTCATCCATATGGTTTCAGATTCCACATTACCACTAACCTTTAAGAAGCTACCTCTTGTTGAGTTTTTATACGGTATCAGAGTGTCCACAATGATCTTAAGAAGCTAATAAAACAGTCCTCCCTTTTCCAACTGCGTATTTGTAAGGCCAGATTTTTTTCATATACTTCAATCAAAGCATATCTCAACAGACTGGGTACAGAAGTAGATGTGAGAATCCAACTGTCTTCTATTAAGCTAGATATTAAAGAGATTTAAACAAAATATAAGGGGTGGCCCGTTAGCTCAGTTGGTTAGAGCACGGTGCTCTTAACAACAAGGTTGCCAGTTTGATCCCCACATGGGCCACTGTGAGCTGCGCCCTCCACAACTAGATTGAAACAACTACTTGACTTGGAGCTAATGGGTCCTAGAAAAACACACTTAAAAAAGAAAAAAATATATAAAACAAGGCCACTCTTCACACTATATTTTCCAAAATAAAATACTGTTTCATAAAAAGTGTTATTTTAACATGTAATGGGTTTGCTATTGTTTTTAAATGTATTTAAAAACTAAATATTTTTAAAGTTTGTTTTAATTTCTCACATGGCAAATATGGGTAGATATAAGCCACATAAAGAAAATCTCGTTGTGGCATTTAACACTTTAAGAGCGTTAAGAACTCTTACAATTCAATAATACAAAGAATAACCCAATTTAAATGGACAAAAGATCTGAGTAGACATTTCTCCAAAGAAGATATACAAATGGCCAATAAGCACATGGAAAGATGTTCAACATCATTAGCCAGGAGGGAAACACAAATCAAAAACCCCATGAGACACCGCTTCATACCTACTAGGATGACCACAACCAAAGACAGACAACAAGTGTTGAGAGGCTGTGGAGAAATAAAAGTTCCAATGTAAAATGGTGCAATCACTTTGGAAAACAATCTGGTAGTTCCTCAAAACATGAAACATAGTTACCTTATGACCTAGCAATTCCACTCACAGGTTTATACTCAAAAGAAATGAAAACACATCCACACAAAGACTTGTATATGAATGTTCACAGCAGCATAACCAGAGAGGAAACAACTCAAATGATCATCAATGAATGAATGAATAAAATGTGGTATCCATACAATGTACTATTATTCAGTAATATATGGTTGATAATAGGATACCAATTGAAAGAAAATTACATCTCGACACCTGTGGATTCAAAATAGAAGAGTGTCAAAAAAACTGAACTGAACCATCTCAAGAGAGCCAACCTAATCTTACTAGTCCCTCCATATGATGAATCCAACAGAAACTAGTTGTACCCACGTTTCAGCATTCTGGATGGACCTCTCAATGCCTTCCTAGGAAATGAGTGCTATACTTATCTTCCTCCCAGCGTTATGCATTCCCCAAGGAATGGGTGACAGTGAGGGCTAAAGAAACAGAAGGTTTGTCGGCTCATGATTTCATAGCTACTGATCCCTCTAACTCAACCAACCTCATAGTCAAGTTTACCTCAACAGATGGTACAGACCTTTCTACCCTCAGCAGCCATCACTTGCTACAGAAAAACACAAATGAAACCCACCCTCGTCCCCAAAATCCTCTCCCACCACTCAGATGCCCCTAGACAACCTGCTCATAGAACCATCATCTACTAACACGTGTCATTCTTCCCAAATCACAAATATTTCCAAATAAAGATAGGATCCATAACAAGTGACTTAACTACCAAGAAGCAGCAAGGCTCCCAAAGCCCAGTGCCATCCGTCCGGCTTTAGCAAATGGACAGTCCACCTGGGCTGTGCCAAAACCAACAGATCCAAACACCAGTATCCATCCTCTAGTAAGTCATTTGGAAGTCAAGCATTACTGCATGATTACAAAAGATGGTATATGATTTTATTGAGTCCCTGCTAAGAGATAGAACTTCCTTTTGGATAAAACTGCAACTTGCTAAAGCTGCAAAGCCATTTCTCTCATACAAAGATGATGGTGGCATTAATTAAATTTAAAAAAACCTACAAGGACATTCTAATGACAAAAAAGCAAAGAACAGAAGCATATTTTGTTTTTTAGTTCTCTTACTTAAAAATACTAAGCTTTAAATGAAAATATCCTCAATGTACTCTTTTAGGGGTAGGGAATAAAAAAAAACACTTTCTCATCAATACCTACCTGTTCCTTGAAGAACTTAGAATATGAAGAAAATTAATGTACGCACCCCAAAATCTCATTGCCAGAGAAAAAACTGGGAGGTAGAATTTCATTATAGTCTTTTATTTCTATGCATGCCACACATTTTTTTCTCATTTTATTTAATTAAACAAAATTAGTATCATATGACATATTGCATTATATACTGCTTTGTTCACTTAGAGCATTTTTCCTTGATATTAAATACTCTCAAACAATTTTAATGTCCTCATAGTACCGTACTATATGAAAAAAAGTACTATCGCTTAACCAGCCCTTAACTGTTAGATAGTCTCACTCTTGTCAATTTTCTATCATTAATAACATGTTAGTGAACATACTCACACAAAAGCCTTGATATGCATCCCTGAAGATTTTCTAAGGCTAAATTCCTAGAACAGAAACTGATAAAGGTACTGCTACAAGCAACCTCCCACCAGCAGTGCCTAAAAGCATCTATTTTCTTTACCTTTTTACTAAAATGGGTGCTGATATTATTTTAGCCTTTGCCACTTGGGTCGGGGGAAAAATGACTCGTTTTTGTTTTAATCCAAGGTTCTTTCGGAAACTTTGCTGCCCCATCCTCGTCCCCACCCTGTCCAAGGCAAGTCCACTGAGCTAAACAGAAATCCACACACTAGCTGTGCACCGCACACCAGGAGCCGTCCATGCAGGATGGGGGCCACACACCAGGGATGCTGCTGCTTTCAAAAGCGAGAAAAAAACCTCATGCTTTGGGGAAGCATAGGGGTGTTCAAATGTGTGGAGATTTAGGTAATTTGCCAAATCCCAGAGCTCAGATTACATCAGGAAGCAAGTTTGGTGCCAAAAAACACTTGGGGAGCAGAGAAAAGAGCAAACGGTGCTCTCCCCCACTCTTATGTGTGTTAATCACATTATAATAAAAATAAGCAGTAAATCAAATAGCTTCAATAACGAATCACTATAGCATCTAGTTCCAAACTGTCTCACAACTTGGGCAGCTCTATACACTTCAAACTGTGTTTGCTTCAGCACAAATATCCCCTCCCCAAACCTCATCTTCTCCAAACCTCATATCCTGGAAAGAGAAAACACAGGCGGTGGGGCGCTGGGAACCCTAAAAGAAATGTGCTAACAACAGGCCCCTACCCCCAGCCTGGTAAATCTCTCATCTATAATCCAACATGAGAGACAACAGGCAAACAGCAAGAGGTCATCTTCAAAGAACCGGTTGCTAAGGGAAGCAAGTGTAGAGGCAGCAAGCATGCCCCCATCAAAGTCCGGCAGCTGCAGAAGAACCACAAAGGTACAGCTCCCCTCAGAGCAGAGCAAGAATGGGGGGCGAGGGGGCCTCTCGGGGAGGCGGACAGGAGGAGGAGGAAGGAGAGAGAAAAACATCAGACTGGCAGCAGCTGCCCAGTGGGACATAAAACCTGGTAGTTTTGTGTTGTTCAATCTGGGGGAAAGCAGGGGAAAGAAGCAAATATAAGATAGGATTTCATGAAGTTGCCTTTTTGAGTGTTAGTCAAATCTTTTGGCATACCTGATAGATGTCCAGATAACGCCCAGAGCTACGGAAATAGAAACAAGCCGTTTGTGATAAAACGGCAAGTACCAGCTTTACGCACCATCTCAGTACAAATACGATCATCGCTTGGGAGAAAAATCTCTAAATCCTTATCTAAAATGACTGCTTCCCAACAGGGAAACATCAGCCATACAGATGAAGGGACCTACCACTTGTCCATAGAATCTAAATAGTGGAATCCGAAGGTACCCCTTAATTTGGACAAAAGCTGCCGTCATTTTTCCAGGTGAAAGACACAAGAGTCAATGGACTTCACTGCCCCCAATGGATATCTCCAATAGTCCCTTTCACATTTGAGACCTCTGACCCCAAATGCAGCACTGGGCCGGGGGAATCCTCCAAGACTCAAGGGAAAGAGACTGCTAGAAAATCAAGTTCCACTCCTTCATTCTGAAGACCTTGGGACGTTAAGAGACTTGCCCCAGGTCACCCAGCTCGTCACCTAGAAGCCAGGTCTCCTAGCTGCCAGGTTAAAGTTCTTTATCCACTAATGGGCAAAAAACGATAAAGGTCTAAGAACAAAAAGGCGAGGGGCTAAAAGCTTGGTCTTCATTCTTCACTTCGTTTCTGGCCGCTACTAAATGGCTTGATGTACTTGTATAAAAGTGCTGGGTCTCTCTTCTCTTCCAAAATAGAACTGTCCATCTGTTGTTTTTTTTAGCGGGTTTTCACAGAAGCTAGGCCCAGGCAGGTGGACACATCTGTATGTCCCTGCTCCAGCTCTCTGTTGAGAAAACGCTCAGCCCCTCAAAGAAGGTATCATTTTGCTCAAAATGATTTCCTGCAACAGGTGAGAGGTTCGTCGGGCTAGATGTACACACACAAAGGGTTCAGGCCTGAAAGTGGATCACAGAACTATACCCCATGTGGAAGGGCAAAGCTAACATGGCACGGTGATTTCTTCCAGCGTAAATACTCACGAATCAAAGACTTATGCAATCTGTTTTTATCAATGGATCTGTCTTCACCCCATTTTGCAGATAGAAAATGTGCCGTGTTAAAAACAAAAATCAAGCAAAATTTCAATGGCTTTCAGTAGGCCAAGACTTTATCTGTATTTGTCCTCTGCCAAGTAGAAAAGCGTAAACATGAATTTTTTTCATAAACTGAAATATACCCGAATTAAAATCAATAAATATAAATTTGCACTTACTTCAGACACCTTACTGCCACACAGCTAATGAACAAGAGAGCACACCAAAGAGCCTCAGATTTTCTTCCTTAGCTGCCACTGCGACCATCACCTCGAGCTAATCCTTTTTGCAGTGATAGGATTTCTAAGAATCCTATTTCTACTCTTGTTTTTTTTAGTGTCAGAGGAAAACAGAAGTGAGGAGAGACACAGATATTTATTTACATGAAGAAAGACTTCCTAAGGCCTTTCTACCTCTGTCACTAAAGAAGTTAGAGAATTGAAGACAGAAAAGGAGAAATGAAAAAGAATTTCATGACAGTGATTTAAGGGCCTGAAAAGACACAATTGTCCATCAAATGAACAACCTCGGTGAAATAAATTTGTTCTATTTGGTCATTTTTATATGGGGGGAAGGAGACTGAAAGCACTAGAAGCTTCTGGTTGCAATAAGTTATGGAGGAGAGGGAATCCCTGCCGGTTGCTCTCCTTTACAGTTCACAACTGGAGATTGAGAGACTCCACCCAACCCCCTCCCCCAAAGAATCAAACTTGCTCCTGCCCTCTGGGCCTTCCAAGAAGACGAAGAAAGAGGAAGACCTCCGTGGCCCCAGGTCAGGCGCTGGCAACCTCTGAAGGGGAGGGCAAGGCCTGTGAAAGGCCAGATTAAGTCTGAATGGAAGAAGAACCTGTGATTAAGTTTTCTGAATAGTTGGCTCTTAGGGCGAGCAAACGCCTTCAAAAAAAAAAAAAAAGGCAGAAACCTAGTGTGGCTCTGTAACTGCCCCTCAGAAAGACGCATCCTGCTCCTTGAAACTAAGAGAGTGGATATTCACGTACTCCACAAGTCAAGCCTACTTTCCAACTTAAGTGTGTTCAGCTGATTTTCCAGAAGGAGGAAAAAATAACACTGCCATACTTCTCAAGATTACTATTTAGACAGTTCAGGTTGACATGAAACATGTTTTAACCACCAATCCCCCAGGACAAACTTCAAAATGTCTCCACGCCATTACACAGCACAGAAATTACTCTTTCCTTTAACTCATAGCCTCATCTTCTTCCTAAACTTCTTTATGGTATCAGTCCAGCTTCGCAGCCCCAGAATCCTTGCCAGTGTGGTCTCTATGCCAAACATGAGCAGGGAAGGAAAAGAGCAAATGGCATGTTATCTAACCTGTGGCAGCCTGGTCAGAATGGTCCTGGCTACACAAGGCGTAGGCCTGCTGAGGTTTTGTTCTGCTTCTCTAAGGGGAGGGGGGTGGAGGGGGAATGACAACATAAATCTTTCCTCCCAGTGAGAGACGAGGATTAGGTTAATTCATAACACAGGCCACTCATATATCAAGATATAAGTCATTAACAATCTTGTTGAACAAAATGTTCAATGACCCTTCTATGTTAAAAACTCAAGTTTGGGTGTAAAAGGCTAATGTCTAAAAAACCGGTGTGGGGGTGTGTGTGTAGGATGATTAGAAGAGGTGGAAAAAACTGTCCAAAACCGTAATGTTTAAACTCGACCCGTCTTGGCACGTAGGATGTGAGCCCCTTCTACAGCATGTGGCTCTGCAACTAATACTTAATGTGTTTCCATTAAACTGCAGGGGACACAAGAATGAAAGGCACAGATTCTGCCCTCCAAAGAGACTAGTTACACAGAGAAAGCAAATAAAATGTATATGGGAGTGAGGGTTAGGTGCCGAGAGCCAGGCCCGTTAAGAGAATGATCACAGGGGCGGCCGGATGGCTCAGCTGATTAGAGCGCGAGCTCTGAACAACAGGGTTGCCGGTTCGATTCCCACATGGGCCAGTGAGCTGCGCCCTCCACAACTAGATTGATGGACAATGACTTGGAGCTGATGGGCCCTGGAGAAACACACTGTTCCCCAATATTCCCCAATGAAATTTATAAATAAAAAGAAGAGAGAGAGAATGCTCTGAGAATGCAAAGGGGTTCTGGGAGGGCTTCAGGATTTGACCTTGAGAGATAAAAGAAGACTGGGTGATTCGGTTCCTACTTTATTTCTATCTGGAACTTTCCAAGGGTTTTTAAAGGCAAGTTTCCACTCAGCAATTGATCTGGCAGAAATTATACATTTATATTTATTAAGCCCATTAAACATATGAAATCCTTAGTATATACTTATGTATCTATTAAGCATAACAATAGCTAGTGCTTAATGGGTATTTGTTTAATCTTAACAACCATTAAGAAGTATTTTTTAAGATACTCGTAACAAAAACTCAGAAAGGTTAAATGCCTTGCTCAGGGTCACTCAGCTAAAAAGTAACTCTCAGAATTAGAACTCGGGTCTGATGCTGTCCTTTCATCTGCACGGCATCCCCTTCTCTAGTGGATGCTGTTTAAGGCATCAAAAACCCACCAGTAACTGAAACTCGCCCGTGTAGCACTTACCATACAATTATTGTTTATATGCATGTCTCCTCAACTAGAATGAGTTCCTTTGAGGACATTCTTCACCTTCCCATTCCAGCACTGGGCGTGGCACATAAGAAAGCTGAACAAATGAACAATGTTCACAGTAAGCTGAGTGGCCTGTGGCACCCAAAACGCCGAGAGCCTGCTTCAGCTAGAAAGTCATCAAAGGCTTTTCCTCACTTAACCTCCCTCTCAGTTTCCTCATCTGTTAATAGGGATAATTATGATACCCGTCTCATAAGGTTGTTTTGATAACTGTGTTAGATAATATATGCTAAATGCTTGGCAGTGCCTGGAACAGGCTAAGTACCCCCACAGAAGAGGGCAAATAATCTCTAACCTCCAATGCAAGATAAAAGAAAGGTGTGCCAGACCTCACCTTTAATCTACTAGATTTAAAATCCGGAAGCTGATAAGATATTAAATTTTAAAAGGGACAAAACAATGTGTGCTACCCATTAAAACACAATGGGGGAGATTTAGATATACTGATACAGAAAAACTTTCAAGACATATTTAAATGAAAAAAGCATGTCTTCAAATAAGGTGAGTCTGTGTGAGTGTGTGTGTGTGTGTGTGTGTTTACATGTATATACAAGTATATAGGAAAATACTCTGAAATATATAGGAATGGGATGGGAAGAGTAAAGATGGCTTTCACTTCTGTCTCCATGCAGTTCTGACATTTGAATATTATTATGAAAATACATTCATGTATTTTTATTAAAAGTATTAACAGCATGGAGTTTAGTTAACAGTAATGTACCAGTATTGAATCCTTAGTTGTGACAAATGTACCATAATACATAATATATTCACAATAAGAGAAACTGGGTGCAGAGTTTACAGGAACTCTCTGTTCTTTCAACCTGTCTGTAACTCTGAAACTATTCTAAAATGAAAAGCTTGTTTCTTTAAAAAGCAATAATATGTATAGCATCGAACTATCTTTGCTTTTAAGACTATGTCCGTACTGTAAGTGTATTTCATTACACTCTCAAACGTGCACAGTGTTCTGAGTAGCAAGACGGAAGATGGTGCTCATTCCGTGTGCCTTCCCACATCAGCGGGTCTCAAAGGGCGGTTGCCAGGTCAGCAGCATCTGGGAACTTACTAGAAATGCAAATTCTCAGGCTCCAAGGGCCACTGAATCAGACACTCTAGAGGTAGGGCTAGAGGACTGTGAGGCACACATGAGTTCTAGATCACAGAAACTGGTTTTGTAACAAGTGTCACTTTTATAGTCAACACAATAGAACAATGAAACGTGAAAAGGGGTCAGTATGTTGATGGATGGATAGCATTTGAAACCAGACACATGCCCTGACACGGCACACGCACCGGGAGGCAGGCACAGGTCAGTCCCAACTGGAACTGACCCATTCTGTCCATCCCTCTCTCCCCACCACCCCAAGCCAGCTTCCGTAGGGGACTCGGGGAGACCTACAGAGACAAATCTCAGATAAGTTAAGTCTGGTATGGGGGTTTTATTTTTTTTTTTTTTTTAATTATTGTAAGAGAAAAGTTTGTTGACAGCAGCTTATCATCTTCATCTTGAAACTAATGGTCTCCAGTCTCAGTTTTATATTAACGGCACCGGCCAGGGCACAACTAACAGTATAAGAGGTAGAGACTCATCTTCATAATTAAAGAAAAAAAAAATCCTAAAGCTGTATGTAGTAGCAGCTCAGATGAACAGGGTACCACATTAGATCCTAAGTCCTGGCTTTGGAAGGGCTCCTCAAGTCTTTCTTCAATCCTATTCTGAGGTCCAGGAGTACAAAAGACCCGTGAAGTCTGTTTCAGCTCCATTCTCAGAGGTACTCAGGGGCTGCCACTATCTGCTGGCTAAGCTCTTCGAAAGCCACGGTAAAGAAAAGCACAGAAATCCAACCTTAAAAAGTTACTTTAAAAATTACTACCTCCTAGAGCCAAGGGGGGTTGGAGTGGGAGAGGAGCAAGGAGACTGACTGGAAGTAAGCCACCCACAACCGAGCTGCTACTCGGGGCACCTTCATGCGCCCAGGGAGCGAGGGTCACATTCCCAGGTGCTGAGCCTTCTATGGTGCCAAGGCAGCTGGTCAGCGGGCCTCAGAATTCCAAGTGCCAAGGCACTAGGACCTGAAAGGCGTTGGGGCCTGCCACGGATGTTCTCCTGGTCTAGGGGACAGCCCGTTACCAAGGTGGGGACTGCACAGGTGGGGCACATTGTGGAGGCATGACAGCCACAAGCCCCTGGCTGTACAGATAGAGAGAAGAGATGGACCAAGGTAGAAAGACCACCTCGGGCCCAGGTCCGGGTCATGGCTGAGTCAGGTCAGGACTTTCAGCCAGAGGATAAAGAGAATAAAACTGGAGTGATGGGAAACCACTCTCCTTGGTCAGGGACCTAAGGCTGAAAGACCTTGGTGTAGTTTGAGAGCAGCAGTGGGCAGAGACTAACAATAAAGGTGCCAAGGTGAACGAAAATGGTGGCACTTGGGACTGACTGACTGATGCAGAGAAACCTATGCCACGGAGAACAGGGAGTCTAGCTTCCTGAAGTGCCTTGACTTTGCCTCGGACTGAACTCCCTAAACTCCCCTCACATTGCAGAGGGCACAGGATGGGCCGTGCAGGGGGTTCAGTGCACATGAGTGGTGAGTGGCAAAAAGTACAAGCAGTGCTTCTTGAGGCAAAAAGATCATCTCCCTGTCTACCTCCTGGATTAGTGAAGTAGTTCGGACTACAGGTGGGGGAGCCTCTTTGAAGACCCTAAGAGACAGGCCCCAGTGGCAGTAGCCACTAGTGGAAGTATGCAGTTTAGGAAAATGGATTCTATCATAAACCATAGCGATGAAATTGTAGAAAATCATTTCTGCAGCCACCGGACCCTGGAACCCTACAAACCTTGGAGGAGAGGGGAGGAGGCGCTGAGCCGGGGCAGCTGGCCAGATGTGCTGGTGTGGGCAGGCCAGCCTCCAAGGTTACAAAGACAGTCGTCTTGACCTCAGGGAGTGGAGTCTGGTGAGTCTACTTCAAGCAAAGAGCCCAGAATAAAGAGAGATGAACCGAGGACATGGGCAGAGTACCCCAAAACCAAAGCCACAGAAGAGCAATGCTAAGGTCGGGACAGAGTGATGGGAAACCTGAAAACGATGGAGTTTTACCACATGGGACACGGAGGTGGGCTGCCTGCAGGGACAGAGCAGATCACATGACGAGGACTGTCACAATGGTGCCTCTAGGGACAAAGGACAGGTACATACGGGCAGGGTCTGTGTGTTGGAATCTGAGGTTGAAGAAACTGAGATATTCAGAAATTTCATTCTAGAAGAGCCCCATTAGGACAACAACACAGGAAGAAACAAGAATCATGATGGCCATATTCAAAAACACAGGGCAATGCCTAAAGCTTAAAGAGAAGTGAAACCGGGGAGCTTAAGACCTGTGCCATTCCCCTACCAATGCCTGGGAGTGTCCTGCTTCACCCAATCTGAATTGGAAGCCATGATGGGGTATGGTTTGGGTGCCCTGATGTACCCTGCTATAATCAGAGAAGCCCTGGGTAAGCAAGTCAAGGAACAGGGTGCATGGATAAATGCATAGAAAGGAAAAACCAGGGGCGACCAGATGGCTCAGTTGGTTAGAGCGCGAGCTCTCAACAACAAGGTTGCTGGTTCGATTCCCACATAGGATGGTGGGCTGTGCCCCCTGCAACTAAGATTGAAAATGGCGACTAGACTTGGAGCTGAGCTGCGCCCTCCACAACTAGACTGAAGGACAACTTGGAGCCCTGGAGAAACACACTGTCCCCAATAAAAATTTTAAAAAAATTAAAAAAACAGACAGCCAGCTGGTCACAGTGGTATCTACAGGAAGAAGAGTAGGGTGGGAGGGCTTCTTTTTCATCTATATACTTCTTCACATATCAGATTTTAATGTGTACGTCTTCTTGCATTATAGGAGTAATAACTTAAAACAAAAAACAAAAAAATTTTTAAACAAAATTTAAGGCCAAAAGTACAGGGGAACCCGCGTGATGGCTATCAATGAAGGGCTTTTGATGCCAAGTCTCAATGCACCTCATCAGCTCTTTTTCCAAAGGGTATTTAAGAGTAAATAAGAGGCAGAGAGAAACGGCCACTCCAAAGCACTCTATATAGAAACAGGCTAAAATTTTATGGGGCCCGCTAGGCTGAGAAGCTATTAGACGCCACAGAGCCAAAGCAGCTAGGTGGCAGAGAAAGCACTCCAGAGGAGCTATTCAAGAGCCGCCAAGGTCTTCCCATTTGTAAGTTTGAAAGTACTTTTGTTCTTCTCCGGGTTTCAGTTTCTGGGTCACTCAGCCTTTTGTTAATAACCAAATGAACACATCTGCAGTAGAGCAGTTCCCCCTATATTTGTCCCCCCACATATGAGTGACCTGGAGGGCATTAATACCTTCGGTTCTTAAACAAAAGCATTTGACTGTGTTTAACTGCACTTACCATCATTCCATCTCCGCGAAGCAACTTTGATGACTGTCCCAAATAGGAAATGAGGTATCATTTATCATTACACGGTAAAATAATTACTATAGCCCTCCCTGATCCAGGTGAGAGACAGAGAGAGAGAGAGGGGAGAGAAGAGGAAGAGAGGGAGGGAGGGAGGGAGAGAGGGAGGGAGGGAAAGAGAAAAAGAGAGAAGAGATTGAAGAGGGGAGAAGGGAGAGGGGAGGGAGGCAGGAAAAGAAAGGGAGAGGAGGAGAGGGGAGAGAGAGAGGGAGAGATGGGAGGGAGAAGAGAGGGAAAGAGGGAGAGAGAGGGGGAGAGAGAGGGGGAGAGGGAGAGACAGAGAGGGAGAGAGAGAGAAAGAGAGAAAGAGAGAGAAAGGGAGAGAGTTGGAGGAGGAGGGGTGTTGACAGGAGGTTACAAAATGTCAAGAAGGCAAACTCTATGTAGCCACAAGGCCAGTGTTTCTCCCACATAATCAAGAGTCTTCCCTGGTTGAGGCCTAATGTCTATTCTCATCCTGTTCTAGCATCTCCTCAGAGGAAAAACAAAGCTTGACTGCCAGAAAACGTTCCAAGTAATTGTTGATAACAGATAACAGCAGAGGAAGCCCTCTGGTTAATGTTTAAACATGGCAGAAGTCATGTTAACTCCTTAATAGTTAAGATGCCCACCAGAGGACTCAAACATTTGCTCAATGTGCCTGTGGCTCATCAGGAACAGAGTGCTTCATTCAGGTTCAGGAATGTTCTTTGCTTTCAGGGTTGCAGTTGCAGAGGCCTACTCCTCTGCTCAGTCTTGCCTCTCAGCTGGAGTTACTGCAGGGCACAGCAGCAGGTGACAGAGTACGAGTACACTCACAGAGCGACCCAGTGTTGCTGGGTGGCTACTACGTGTTCACACTGGCTGAGATTCTGTACATGCTGATAGCGACCCGGTCATCTGCAAAGCAGACATTCTGCCTTCACTCCAAAGGCAGCAGAAACCAGGAAAAGCCAGGTTCTCCCGGACTCATGCCCATCACTGGTCAAAGATCAAAGAGGCAACTGGTTACATTCTTAACAATGTTAAGGGTTGTTTTTTGTTTTTTAATTCAAATGAGGAGAGACTTTTGAGATGCAGGTCTCATTTTACAGGGGAGGAAACCAAACCCAGAAGTGACGAGGCTCTCCCTGGCTAAGGTAAGAATCAGCTCTTCCACGTCCCTCTGCCCCACGCAGACCTCCCTGCTTCTCTGCCTTCCTCCTTGATTTCAAATGGGCCTTCAGCGATGAGCAAGTGTGCGGCTGAATGGTCCTCTCCGCGCTTGAGCAGGTAAGGTTATCAGCTGAGCCTCAGCTACAGGTACCACAGCAACCAGTCCCTCCCACAGCCTTTGCTCTGAATTGGCCCCACGCTTAGCTTAGCTGCCGGCCTGCACTGTCCTCCCTGGAGTCCTCCCAGGCTGTCTCCAGTGATGTCGCCAAACTCATGTCTCCCCGTCACGCGTTCTACCTTCTCTGACCACAGGCACCTACCTCACCTGTCTTTTGCCATTTGACCGAAGCTTAGCTGCGTCTGGATCACACATGCTCTTTCCATGTCTCACCCAGTGGAAACGGGCAGGAAGAATCCCTGATTCCAGAATGACAACGTGCTGGGACCTCGGTTCCCACAGGACAATGTCGGCTCTGTGAGGCTAGAGGCTTTTGTCTTTTCCACTGCAGTATCCCTAGTGCCTAATATACAGTGCCCGGACGGACTGATGGACAGGCGGATGGATGGGTGGACGGGGTCCCCTAACAAAGTAGTTGCCTCCTTGATTGTCTTTCCCCTTTTGTCAATTCCCATGTCAAAATAGTAATGTTGGCTTAGGGTAGAATTTGTGCCGTACTAATAACAATTTACACTAATAATCCCAGGGTTTCCCTGTGCTAACTGCTACACAATTTCAGTCTTCTTCAGGTTACACAGGTATTCATTCACAAAGTAACTTATTTACCTACTAGGCCAAGTCTAGCTTCCCTTGGGGGCAGGGGAGGGAGGTTACAAAGAGCCTATTTTATGCAGGCTCAGGATGAGTACAAGACTCCTCTAACCATTCAACCCGCCCCGACTCTGGCAGACAGCTCCAACACTGGTCAGCCTGCTGATGAAGAATGAAAGCAGCATCCTGGCAAAAAATAAATCAAATTTCTTACTTTCCCAAAGACCCTAAAGTGTTACACTGAAACAATTACTTCTTTTCCTCCAGGATGGTGCAGTCCTCACCAATTACTCACTTTGTATTCGTTTCAAAACATGGGTAAAGGACCCGTGATGAGCACCCTGGCTGCCTCTTACCCTCCAGCCAAGCCACTGGTCCTCCCACCTCCTGGCCCCTCATCCCTGCCTGCTCTCTGGGTTCACCACTGAGAAGCTAGAAATCTCCATTCAAGCAAGACCTATGACAAAGACCCAGTCTTGCCACGTGGCTTCACCATCAGCGTGATAGGAGCCCAGAGCTACTTCCTCAGGAGTGGGAATGAACGGACACAGGGCAAAGCCTCCTCCGCTTCCTATTCTGGCCAAAAGCTCTTACTGTGAGGGTTCAAGTGTTCTGTGGTCAAAGAGCAAGAAGCAGCCAACACATCCTCAGAAGAGGAAACCCATTCTTGGGCTCAGCCATGGCTGGGTCTTTCATAACATACCAGTGTCCCATGGAACGTTTCCAAAGGCATATCCTGTTAAGTGACCTGCGAGTGACCTGCAGGGTAACCTGCTCGGTGGTGAAGACGAGCATCACTATTATTCCCACTTGACAGATGAGCAAGCAGAAGCCCGAGGCCACTCAGGTGCTTGTCCCAAATCCAATGAGAAAGTGACAGAACCTAGATCTTCCAAGTCCTAAAATGTCACACACTTTGAAAGGGTACTACCTTCCGCTGGAGCTGTCCACGCACTTCAGAATATAGCAGGAGCTATAAACAGACCTGCCCAATTAACCACTAACTGGTACCTGCTCTCACCACAGACATCTGGCCAGGAACTGCTCTCTAGGACCTCTCTACACACCAGTGCACCCACCAGCTAAGATGTACATATTTCTAGATCAGTCTATGTCAACTCTACCTGCTGTACGTAACGAAACTAAATCTTAATGCAAAAACATAGAGTTTTATCCTAGGAAAACTAAGTCAAATACTTCAGGAAGATTAAATGATGGCAAATAACTGGGGAGGGGGGAAAGGCTGAGAACTGTGTACAACTTTTAAACTAGGAGGGGGAAAAAGGCAAAATTCTAGAAGGCTCCTGATAGCTTTACAAGTGTCTATGAGTTTTTGCTTCACTTAAAAACAAAACACAACACAACAAAACAAAACAAACCCAGAACTGTAATTTTAAGTGACAGATCACGGGTAAGACAGATTAAGGAGCACAAACCAGCGGTCCCGTTCAGAAAGGCCTGAGCTTGAATGTCCACTTACAGGCCTTAATTAAAACATAATTTTAAACTATTGTTCTTTTTTTAATCATTCCCTGCTTTAACTTAACTGGCCTTTTCCAATTACCCAACCACCTACAGGTCCCAGCAGTATCAGATAACAAGGCTCCCGCTAAAGTGTGAAAAGCACGGAAGGCGCGCGCGCGCGCGCACACACACACACACACACTCAGTTGTCATCTGCCAACGGATTTCAATCCCTTGGCCAGTGACATGTTGAAATTTCTGGGTTCCCAAACAGAGACAAGGCTTAAAATAATTTAATTCTCATGATAATAGGAAATGTACCGCCACAGAAATTCATCAGTAACACAGTCAACCTCAACTCAATAATTAACCCTAAAGAGTTTCTACAGCAATGGTTCTTAACTGTTGCCACCCCTTCCTCCATTCACCCAGGGGACATTTGGCAATGTCTGGTGACAAGTTTAATTGTCATAACTGAGAGGGAAGTTTGCTACTGGCATCTAGTGTGTAGTACTGATCAACACCCCCCAACACATAGGACAGGCCCCCACAACAAAGAATTAGCCGGCTCCAGAGGTCAGTAGTGCCAAGGTAGAGACGCCTCCTTGGAAAAAGGAGGCACAAGACCTACAGATGCTGACACATTATCGACAAAGTCAGTCTTTAGACAAATAAAAGGAAGAGTTGATTTCTTCCCTCTTGATTCAAACATTACTCAAAGGCCACTAGCTTCCTGGTATGCTTAATACGACTCCAAATATCTCAGCAAGAATTTTCAAAGACCACAATTTTTGGTTATGTGGTGAAGCAGCAGAACAGTCTTGGTCGGTTTTCTTTTTTTTTTGTTTTTCTTTTACATTCCACGATACCTCCAATTATTTCATGTATGGTTATAAAAATGAACTTAAAAACAAACACACACAAAAGCCTGTCCAAAGCTTCATTTTAAAAGAACATCAGAGATGAAAAAGTGCAACTGGTTTGGTGCATTGTGACGGTAAGATTGTGGAAGCCTTCCTTTTATTTTGCTTCCCCTTAGCATCACAGTTTCTGTGCATCTATGCAATATAACTACTTTAAAAGTGAAATACAATAGGAGGACCTTGAATGGCTCTTGCATTTTTTTAAAGCCAGCTATATGAAAGACATTTCTGAGACAATTAGAGAAATTTAAATATGTCACATTCATGGGTATGATGATGGCACAGTGGTTGGGAGCATGTCTTTAATCTTAGCAGACGTATTTTGGAGTGCTGGGGGATAAAATATCAAGATATTGGCAACTTTCAAATGGTCCAGCCAAAACAGAAACACACACTCGCGCGCCCCTAAAACTGAAATCTATCGAAGCCCAAGGTCCTTAAGCAGGGAAGACACAGGCTGAAACTAAAATAGGATTGTCATTCAAGAGAGGAAGAGCTTATCCATTCTATGAAGAAAAAGAATCAGGTAAGCTCATAGACCTTGTCCATTTCCTGCTTAGAACTGTGAAAGAAAGTGCTTCTTCTCTAAAAGACTTGACACACACACACACCAAATCACATCAACTTGTTTTGGAGGGGATACAAATCAAAGCAAAGCAAAGAAAAAGAAGGGTGTTGGGAAGCCAATCTAAGTGCAACAAGTTCTGGTTCATCTTAACTTCGCAAAGCTTACTCATTTTTACATATACGTCAAAAGAGTGTAAGCTTCTAGGATCCTTTGAGCAGATTTATAAGTCAGAGCTAAAACAGTTCTATGAATAGAATAAGCTAAGTTTGCCAATTCCAATGAAATTTCCCCCAAAGGACAAATTCATACTGATATTTCAAGAAATGTGACTTATTTTACTCATTAAAAAAATATATATAATAGTTTAAACTAGAGATTTTTCAAACCAGTTGGTGTGAAATCTACCAGAAGTTCCACCAGCTAACCAACTTCACACTCTACACCAGACCCCGTTGTACAAAAACCTCTGGACAAAATGGGCCCACGCTCCTGCAGTCACAAGGCTATACCACCAGACGGCAAAGGGGGGGACAGAAGAAGGAAGGGCACTGGGCTCTGCTCCCAGAAATGTGAGGGGGCAAGTCATTCAAACGCAACAGTTGCCAAAGCAAACTCCAGGCCCCAGGTGGTCCTCAAGCCCTAGGACCTCCTGGATTTTCCCATGAGTGTCTGAATCACATCAAGATCCCTAGCGCTGTTCCCAACTTGAGAGACAGAGATGGAGATAGAGATAGCGAGGGAGATAGAGAGATATAGAAAGTGCACACAAGAGCTGGATCCATCAAAAAGTGGTAGTAACAGTGAAAAGGGAACCTCGAAAAAACTGTCATATCCATTTACACATCTGAGCACCTACCATGTGCTGAATATATATGTGCTCAGGTTTCAAATATTAAAGACATCACATGCACAGATGGACAAATATGTGATATAGCAGGTATAGTAAAATATTCATGCTAACATACAGGTGGCGGGGGTGTGGGTGTCCACAAAATTCTTTCACATTTCCTGTATGTCTGAAATTTTCCATAATAAAATATGGAGGAGGAGCACTTTTGTAAAAGGTGGGGGAAATCTGATTTATAATTTAAAAAAGGAAAGAAAAAGGAAAAAAACTCTCCCAGTCTTGCCCTTCAGGAGCTTACAATTTCATGTGCATGGACAGAGGCATCATGGGGCCAGAGGAGGAAGGAGAGTCTAGAAAGATACCAGGTGTGTAGCTTGAGTAACAGACAAGAACCCAAGAGAAACAGACTCGGGGAGAGAAGAGAAATCTGGTTTTATGCTGTTTGGCTGGGATGCCTGTGAGATGCCGAGGTGGGCTTGAGTCACCATGAAGTAGACTGGCGAGCACCTCTAATCCCACTGATCCTGAACTCTGATGTGGGGAAGGTCTTCGGAAGGAATGCAACATCCAAGAAGCTGACTCAACAGCTGAAGGGCTGCTTTGTCTGTGCAGGTATTTTTCTGTAAGACTTATTAAGAAAATGAAATATGGCTGATTTTACTCATAAAGATACATGGCAAAGGGTTTCGCCAATGTGTGTACTAAATAACCACTAGAGGCAGGGACACCAGACCATCAGGCACGTCTGTGATCTTTGTAAGGACGGGGAGAATCTTCAGGCTGCGGTGGTGAAGATCCTGGCATTCAGCCACGCCGTCCTCCCTCCCCCCATGGGACGGCCCTACTTGCCAGCCTCAGTCAAGCCTCTCACACCCACTGGGGAATAGGCAGATGAGCTTCCTAGCGCCCGGGGCAGAAATGAGCAAAAGCACCAGAGACAGACCCCTTGCTTCCTTTTTGGTTTGTCTCCCCACCTCGTTCACCAGGTGTGTTCCAAAGGCTGACTCACCCACCAGAGGACGCTGCTTTCAAAATCTTGGGAGAGTCACTTGGAAACAAAACCGACCCCCCTAAGGAACAAAAATCAGCTGCTCTTAACAGAAGCAGTTTGTGTTTTTCCGGAACCATCTGCGAGTCCGTCTAAGACAACTCCAGCCACTGGCAACATTCCTGCCCTGCCTGGGACCCACCAGCCCAGAGTCGAGCGCTCCAGATGCCGCATGCCCTCCGTGGCACACGCTTCACCTCTCTAAACAAACAAGGGGTGTCTTTGTTTAAATTTAAAAAAAAGAAAGAGAGAGAGAACCTGTCTCACAGGCTGCGATTACATCAGCAGCGCGCTCTCATTCTCTGCATCAATCCGGCTGCTCCGGCAGCTTTGAAGCGCGGCGCCCTTTGATCTTGCAGTTCCCGCCCCGGGCAAAACCGATACCATCCGCTGCGCCCACGCCGGGATCCACCATCCGCAATCCCATCTCCGGCCAGCACCCGCTCGGTTCCCAGCAGCTCGGGCTCAAGCAGGACTCGACCCCGGACCCAGCTGCCCGTGCCGGGGCACCCACGCGCACACTCCATTGCTTACAGAGAGAGTGTGGACAGGGGGCTGGCCCGTGGGAGGGGTATCACTAACTTTACATTAACCTCTTCTGGGAAGAGCACTGGGGTTGTTTAAAAAAAAATCTTTGTTTAGAGATACTAAAATATTTACAGGGAAAAAAATGATATCGTTGGCTTTGCTTCAAAATCACATGGGGGTGGGGGTGCAGATGAAACAAGGGGGGCCAGCCGGGAGTTGACAATTTTTAAAGCGGGTCATGGTGACTGTGGAGATACATTGTGTACATAACACAGTTCTGTCTACTTGTGAATACATGTAACGTTTTCTATAATAAGAACTTGAAAAGGAAACTAACCTCTAACTCTTTGCTATTTTTAAAGGTTATTCCACACAGGCTTTTAATTTAAGAAGGAATCTGACACTGGATGGGGTGAGGGTAGATCACATCCTACTTTCCTTCTGTGCCCCCAGAGCAGTCACTGGAGCTGCGGGGATGGCAAGTGGCCCACAGGGCCAGCTTCTCCAGGGCAATCACCGCAAGGCAAGGGGCATCAAGTGTCACCCCTATCGGGGGCTCTTCACCCATTTGGGGATCTTAGGCTTCTCTAAGAGATGGATGAGTAGTAAAGAGTCCATCTCTGGGAAAATGTCCACAAACACAGCAGAACCTAGACATTCCAAACCCACCCTCAAAATCCATTACTTTCAGAAATCAGGTCAGAATGGCCCCTGGAGGTTGCTTCATTTGGACAACTCCTTTCCTCAAAGAGCGACAGACACTTGGCCAGCCTCTGGATTCCCATGGCCACCATGTGGAGCCACCCTTGGGACATGGCTCATCCCTGGGCTGCCTCACAAGGCCAATTATGCTCCGTACTGGCCCTGAGGCCTTGGGTAAGTCACCTAACCTCTCCAAGCCTGTCCCCACATTTTATAAACGGAGAGCTGTTTATGGCCACCTTGTGTTGTCACCACCTCTTATGCTACATACTTAACTGGGAAGTAAGAAAAGGGAAAAAATGCCAAGAAGGAACAGGTATATGGGGAGGCAAACGTGATTCTACCCGCAGCTCCAGCTGAACAAGCCACACAGATCAGGCACAAAAGAGTTAACTGGGAAAGAGACAGGGTGCAGGGCAGCTAGGTGTGTTCAAGGCCAGAAGGCAGAGGAAAGACCGGGAGGGGGCGGGGACAGGAACAGAAATCCTTCCCGTGCAGGTGGGTCCACCTTTGGGAGGTCACACTAAAAATTCCAGTGAAGACCATCAACCTACCTGAACCCCTCAGTTGCAGACACAACCACAAACCACGAAAAGGGTCAAGGAAACAAAATAGATGATCATAATAGCTAAAAAATTAGAGATATTTTTAAGAGAAGAACCCAATTGTATCAATGTGAGTAGAGACCCAACAAATGAGTTAGGGGGAGAAGTTGTACAACATTGAAATAAAAGCCTAAATATACAAAGAGCAGCTAACTGGGGAATGAAATAACAATAGCAGATTAAAATAGCATGTATGCTAGCTTTCAACTTGAAGGGTGGTGTAGGTCAAAAATCCCCACTATAAACCGTTTCCCAGTAAAATCACACATATAAAAATGTACATCAACTCCCTGATTCATTTAATCCTGATTTAAAAGTATATTAATTCTGGCATAGCACAGACCCTGTATAAAAATCTGTTATCCATTTAAAAAATTTTTATGTTGGAACTCACTGATCAATTATCAAGTCTTCCATTCCTATTAACAGAAAAATGATGGGATTTCAGTCCCAGATCCTTCTACAGTATCCAACCTAGGCTCTATGGAGTACTGGTGGGTACAAAACAGTTCAGAACACATGCCTCTGGCCTCAGTCGGTTTACAAGCTAGTGAGGAGACAGATACAAATTAAACAACAAAAATAGCACATTATGAAGTACCCAAACGAGTGAGAAGACCAGGTTTCAAGTTCAGAGGCAGCTGAGACGACTGGGTGCTGCAATGGTCTAGGAGAGCTTCCTGGAGGCGGCAGCCTCAAAAAATTAGCAGAATGTAGGCAAGGATGCAGGTAAAGGCCAAAGACTGTTTGAAGCAGCCATCTGACTGCAGGCAAGGGGGTTCTGCAGTGGGATACCAAATTGCAAAGACAGACTGGGAGCAAAAGCCAAGGGCTTTAGAACATTAGGGTAAGACAGGGTTTCCACTCCATCCTGTGAAGAGTAAAAAAGCTCTTAAAGATTCGTCAAGAGGAGCGTGACATCTGGCAGCCGAGTAGCAGAATGGGAGAGGGGGTGTGGGGCCCTAAGTGAAACAGACCATGGGATGGAGGGGGGGCTTCCTGCCAAAAGAGAAATAACTGCCCCTCAATAAATTAGAGGGAACCATGTGCTCAGGCTACCAGTTGTGGGTTTGTTTTTTTCAACAAAGGGGTAAAGATCAAAAGAAACTTTGCAAATGAGAGCCCTCCTACTCCTCTGACTTGTCATTTCTAGTCCTTTCATCTGCGCTCCTGTTTGAAATCCAGGTGAAAAGGAGAGGAATGTGGCCAGTACACTGCAGGCCTGGCCCTTGCTCTGGCCCCATGTACAACTGGGGGCAAATCACTCAAGCTCTCTTGGTGCTCTCCCTCCCCCGCAGCTGAGGAAGGTCAAGGATGGGATCTCAAGTCCCTTGAAGTAAGTGCCAAGCCTGGATCCAGGCGGGGGGAAAACCAAAGCCTACAGATTCCTAGAGGTACGGGCTACCCATCGAAGACCAAGACCTTCAACTGTAAGAAAGCCAGTTACAAAAAGCCCTGCAACCATCTCCTCCCCTCCTTTCCAAGGAGAGAGAAAAAAGCATTTATGTTATAATGACAATATAGAGAATTAGAAATCAGAAAACTTCTTTTTCAGAAACCACAGGCAAAAAGCATTTATGCTTATTCAAATATAACTGGTCAACAAGAGTCAGCTGAGCAACATAACGTGGGTCAAAACTGCCAGAATAAACAGGATTCACTCAATGTTCCACTTCTTTCCCTAAAAACAGTTTCTGACCAGGTCTGGGGCACGGAATTAAATTTAATCCTCCATCACTTACTGTTACTTGCAGCTATCAAGAGTCTAAAATCAGCTTGACTGTGTCTGTATTTCCACACTGGTAGCAGAGGGTAGTAAGACCTTGGGTAAATCATTTCACTTCTTTAAGTTCCAATTTCTTCATCTATAAAACGGAGATGAGCACCGAACAGCATAGGGCTGTTAGGAGGAACAAACGCGACCATTCGCGTTGGGTGCTTAGCGTAAGGCCTGGCACAAGTCAGCAAGAAAATGTTAACCATGTGATATTTTAAACCCATGGTCCTCACCCTTTGTGTAAGAGAGATAGGAAATAGTGCAATAAGATGTACAGAATCCATATGATAAGAGCATTTCCCGGGGAAGAAGGGGCTGCAAACTTGTGTGGCCCCATCTGTGGGGAGAAACAGGTTGGCATTCTTCTCTAGACTTTAACAGCTGCCTCTCCTCCCATCTCACCCCAACCCCTCCTCGGCTGCAAATACTCCAGGATTAAGAAGACATTCAAGCTTTGTTCCGTCTCATTTCTGCTCTGGCATTCTTCTCTTTGGCCCCTTTATCCTAAATGCCATTTCTGATCAACAGCAGGCCCTTCGTTAGAGCAACGTCTTGCACTTTCTCAAGGTGCTCCCAACCCTTTAATTCCACTGGTGCTTGCTTGACCGAAGGGGAACCTGAGGATAAGAAAAGTCAGAGCACCGTGCACTGTGCTGGGACTCCCCAAGTCCCAAGTGTTAGAACCCGGAACTTCTGACTTCAGTGATCCTCTGGGCGGCTGTGCTCCGACCTGAAGCAGAGATGGGATCAGTGGCAGCTTTCCTACTCCAGCAGGGGGCAAGAAGCAGGGCTGGCCGCTCTAGGACCAAGTGGAAAATACTTCAGCTTCACACATACCCGGGGATACCACCCCCACTGGAGCAGCCCCAGGGAGCAGTGTGGTCAAAGGGATTTCTGCCGCCAAGTTTGGCGGCTGCCTTCTAACTATCTCTCTTGTTGAGAAATACTCCTTTCGTGGCGACTTTAAACACAAACACACATACACTCAGAGAAAGCCAGCTGCGACCAGGCTGGAAGCTGTGAAATATGTAACGAGAACCAACCAGCCCAGTGGGTTACAATGAAGGCTGGGGGCTTAAGTCTCACAGCAAACTCCCTGGAAGAGAAACGCATTCAAGCCCCACTCCAGGTTTTATTCTTCACCAGGTTTTACCCTTCACCGCTTCTCCCAACACTTCAAAGGAAGTATTTTTGTACAGCCCAGGGAGGAGTGTAAACTGGCCAGCTGCTTCCAAAGCAGACGTTAACCCTGAAAGGGCCGCTGGCCTCACAGAGGAGGGGGGAGGAGAACAAGGTCGTGGGGAGCTGAGTGTAAGTCCCCACACTGGGCCAGGCCTGCCCTTTCAGCCCACACCAAGGGCACAGCTCTTAAACCACTACAGAAAGGCAGGGCCTCAGTTCCTCTAAGCACGCAAACAGCTAGTTATAAATACCCTCCCAGGCTGGAGGTTCAAAGGATCCAGCAGTTAGCACTTCAATGGAAACTCCAGCTAACAGAACAGGCCTCTTTCTGGATGTCCCTCCCTGAACCATGGAAGGAACTGAAGGGCCCAAAAGCGAGCACAACAAAACCTGCCCCCAAAAGTCCCACTACTTCAGGCCTGGCAGCCAGCGGGGAGCACGCTAGCAACTGAGCCATTTCTAACCAGTGCCGTGAAGAGGGGGCTCCCCCTTCCCATGTACTCTGAATGGCAGGCCAAGAAATCTTTCCCAAGGGGCAGCTGAGAGAAGGGTAGGGCCCTAGACCCTCTCAATTCTTTTTTAAGAGCTTTTACGGACTCTTAAAATCCTTCACCTTACAGCGATTGTATCGTACCCAAATTTAGATTCAACATTCTTCAGTTACCTTGCTGAAATTCTAGGGATCCTGCCAGGTCAGATTAAATTGGACACTGTTCACCAGTGATTTCACTTGACAAACAGACCACCAAAAACACAGCCACCTGGGGAGCTGGCAGTTAGTTCAGCATGGGCTTCTCTCAAGAGTACACCTTGGCGTCTTTTGTGTTTTTGTTTGTTGGTTGGTTGGTTGGTTTTCATCCCCAACCACTCCATCTCAAAGGACGTGGACTCCGCTAGGAACCCCAGGGGAACATCCCTGCAGGCTGTGGCCAGGTGAGGCCCTGCAAGCACTCAGGTGGGGCTCAGCTCTCACCTGGCTGCGAGCTTCTGGGCAATCCGAGAGCGGCAGGCAGGTGGGTGTTAGCCCCGTCCCACTGGCAAGAGCATCCTATAATTTACTGACACTGAAAAGTATGCTATAAATAGTTGGTGTTTGTAATGTAGTCGGGCCTCCAGAACAGAAGGGGCCTCACAGCTGTGTGGGGCCAGGGCCATGGGCATCTTAGGGCTACAATTTGGAAATCTTGGGTGGCGCAGTCAAAGCATCTTCAAAGAAAGAAACTCCAAGAGTGTCACACTCCATCTGAAGAGACTACAGTAGAGGGGGAAAGTCTGTCAAAACTATCAATCAGGGCTGACAAACCATAATTTTGCAGGAAAGTGAACAGGACTGAGGGTCTCTTCATGGGCAGCTCTGCAATTCAACAGCAAAAGGGGAAGCAGTCAGAACAGGCCCCTAAACCCCAAGATGCCATTTCTGGCACACTTACCTCTAAGATACAATGGGACACTCCTGATCAAATAAGCACAAGAGGATTAAGAAGATTCATTTGGTCATTTAACAAACACTTTATTTTTTTGAACATCACTCTGCTAAGTACTGTAAGTACAAAGAACAGATGAGCCTTTTCGACACAATTGCTAGTGGAGGAGATGAGCAATAAAAAGCAAAACAATCTCCGAAAGTGAAGAGGATACCTTATAATTTTAAATCTAATTACACTACAGTTGGGCCTAAGAGTATGTACCTAAAAGAAGTTATACTCAAGTAACTGAGCTACTTCTAGGTTCTCCAGAGAGCAACTACACTTCAAAAGAATAAATACATCTCTACATTCATTTGTTCTTTAGAAATAACTATCCCCACTGGCTTTCCTAAAACTGAAGAAATATGAGGAAACACAGAGAGTGGCGAATAAACTTAGACCCCAAGCACTTGCCTCTAAACATAAATACCAGGAAAGACTTACGGTTAGCACTGATCTCATGAGTGTATGAGTGAGTGTGTGTGTGTGTGTGTACACATGGGCACGTGTCAACGGTCACAATTAAAGGGCAAAACTTAAAGATGAATTTATTAAAGTTGTTACTAAAACTTTACATACAGGTCTATCTTTTAAATTTTCAGAAAATAATCAAAACCATTTGCTGGTGCAGATATTACAATGAATTCTATCTGGAATGTTGCAAGCAGTCCAGGGTACTCTACTTTGTCTCTCCTTAACTGAAGCAAATCCAGAAGATTCCAAGATGGTAAGGGAACTCAAGACCATCTCATATGATAAACAGCAAGAAGCCGGGGTGCTTAGCAAGGAGAAAACAAATTTTGGTGGTTTGGTAGTTTTACTGGTGGTGGTCGTGGGTGTGTGGGGGGTGACAGAAGACAACCCCCTTCAAAGCACGGAAGAGCCATCACACCTTAGTGGCTCTCTGTTATGGGCTGAGTTGTGTTCTCCCCAAAACTCCTATGTTGAGGTCCTAACCCCCAGGACTTCAGAGTGTGACTATCTGGAGACAGGGTCTTTAAAGAGGAGATCAAGTTAAAACAAGGGCATTAGGATGGGCTGGAATCCAACACGGTACTGACCTTCTGAGAAGAGGAAATGTGAACAGTTATAGCGGGAAGACCACATGAAGACACAGGGAGAAGACGGCCATCTACAAGCCAAAGAGGGGCCTCAAAAGAAATCAACCCTGCCATCACCTTCAGCTCGGACTTCCAGCCTCCAGAACCGTGAGAAAATCAATTTCTCTTGTTTAAGCCACCGAGTCTGTGGTACTTCGTTCAGGCAGCCCTGGGACACTAATACCGTACTAATAACTCTAGAGACAGAACCGAAATCAAGCAGCAGAAGTTTGGTTTAGTGTGAGGAAGAACTGTGTTATAATCAGCACCTGGCAAAGAGGCTGTCTCCTTAAGAGGGGTGAGTGTGAAGGGGGGCAGCTGAGAAGAGGCTGAGCCCCACCCTTAATGCAGAGCCTGGGGCCTCAACAAAAGCCAATGAGGCAAAAGGCTGGATGCCCGAGGCTAGGGAGAGCTTAGCTGCTGACAACATCCATCAGGTAGGTCAACCCCAATTTAAAAAGTTAGAAAAAAGACAAGTCCTAATCCAACACTATGAAACATGACACACAGTTGAAGAATTTCAACTCCCCATCTCAGCGTCTCCTCTTAGCACATTCGCAGGGGGACTCTCTCCGCTCTGCTCATCTCACATTCTTCCTACAGGCAACGAGAGCCACGAGAGCATATTTAATCTTTTGTGTATTAACCAAGGCAGACAAACCTGAAAAATGCATGTCCATTCAGCTCAGCCCAATACCTCCAGGACAGCAGGCCCCCCCAAATCTGGCTGCCAACTCACAGCCTAAGAGTCAGAGATGGGAGGGGAGCCATCCCCAAATCCAGGACATCAACTCGGTGGACGGTGGCCAGCAGATAAGCCAGAGAGAGTTCTCCCAGTATCTTCACACACATTTCATCCAACGCCAACACGCCAGCTTTGGGGGGAGTCTAAGACATTGTCACTCGTGTACCTGTGTGAAATACAGGGGTGAGCCTAACGAAGTGCCATCTAGGACTTCCCCCCAGCCAGACACTCCTCTATCTTCTCCCCACGGCCCCCACAGCTCACTAGACCCCCACACGCTCCTTCCTGCCCTCCTCCCTGACGAACGCCCACAGGACAGGCAGTTTGAGGCTGGGGCTGAGCTTGCTTTGGTGTCATTTCATACCCACTTGGAGGATATTTCTCTTTTAAGTCTTTCATGAATCTTCCCGTCCCTGTAGAAATTAAATTCCTCAAAGAGAGGCACTGTTTCTTGGTTCTTTAACACTCCCTACCCCACTACCCAAGTACAGAGAAGACCACAAACCTGCTAAGCTGACATGGAAGAAACGGTTCTGTCCCAGCGTAAAGGTGTTCGGGCCATTCTTACTGGTGATGACGATACCCCAGGGCCCTGGGGGAAACTGGAAGTGAACGCAATCTTGGTCTTCCATGCTCATAATCCGCTGGGACACCAACTGGACAAGCATAGACCCTGAACCAACCTAATACCAACTAGCTGAAGCGGAATTTTCCCCGATACCTTAGGACCTTTGAGAGAATGGAATTCTGTGATCAAGCATCATTGGGAAATGCCAAATTATAGAGTTCATTTAGATTCCTTTTCAGCAGGATTTCTCAGAACCATAAACTCACTACTGTGCAGCATAAATCTCCGAGAGGAAACGAAGATAAACAGCTCTCTCCAAGTTAGTTCACCATGAAACCCTTTCCAGAGCATCGTGTAGGACTAGTGTTCTTCAGAAGATGCCGTGAAAAAAAGCTCATCTGCAGGCCTAATCCAGAGAAATCTGCGCTTGGCTTTAGAATGTGTACCTCCGTTTTAACACGGGTGTGCCTGAGGCCCTAAAATTTCACAATATTCCCAAGTCAAAATAAATCAAGCCACTTGGTAAAGACCCAGATCAGCCAGAGCTGGGAAACCATGTCCTCGGCCTGCCTTTGTCAGTCCCCAAAAGAACTGTCTTATGGGGACACCACCAAAGCAACGCGGCCTCAGCCTCCCTCCCCTGGAGTGTTTGCTCTGCACCTGACATCTTTCCTAGGGACAGAGAAGCAATAATTGAGTGTTTTGGTTAAAAGGAAGGCCCCTTGATCCCCAGATGTAATCCAGTAGAGCTAAAAGATAAGAGATAAGGATCAAGCTTAAAAAAAAAAGAAAGTTACTTAAGCAGAAAGGAATAAAGGTCACGAGGAGATGAAAGTATAAGAAGCAGGGGAAGATGAAAACAGAAAATTAAACATCCTAGAGAAAATTCCACCTGGACTGGCCCGGTTCATTCTGCACCTCTTGCCCTAAATAAAAAAGCTGACACACGCTTTGGTCCCGGCTGGAGCAAGCACCATTTCTGGAACGTCCCCTTGGTTACATATTTCTACTTGAAACATTCCAAAGTTGCTAAAGGCCTCCCAGGAGCTTCTGCTCCTGTTTCTCCGGAGGGAGTTAGTTCCTGTGGCAAGTGTTTGTTTAGTTTGATTACAACTTTGAAGAGGGGTAGGAATTCTGGCCCAGAAGAATTTAATGGCCAGGCCCTTCTCTTACATAATTTGTAAACAAACAGTTTATCCCAGTGTGGCTCATTTGGCTCAATGGCTGGATTTAGAAAAATATATTCCTCATTCATTTGGGAGAAACCACAGCGAGGCCTGTCAATAACCCGAAAATGTCCAAACCAGCCTGTCACTCTATTGCCTAATCCTAACGGACCTCGAAGTCTCTCTCTTCTGAAACCCAGGACTGTCAACAGACAGAGCCCAAACTGAAGGGTTATGGGCAGAATCTGAAAGGCAGCTGATGAATTGCTCCCCAGAAGCTTCTACGCACGAGGGGTATATAAAAAACCCTCGGAGAAAAAAGGCCCCAACAGCAAATTTCCCCAAGGTGTCATGAACGGTCGAGTGTATGGGTAGAGAGCAATTTGTTACTAATAACAGTTAAAGGCCAAAGTTGGCGTGTGATTTATTTATCTTTAATAAAGTGAATTCAAGGTTGTCACTAGAAAGTCACTTCCTCCCTAACATTCCAGGCTGCTCTCCGGAGAGGAGTGACTTACAGGACCAACGACAGCCCTCTGGCTGCTGTGGTTTCGCTGGAGAACATGATGGGGGGAGGTTGTAGTGTCAAAAACCCGGCCATGGCCATGGCCACGGACATCTTCTCTCTCGCATGGCTGCGGGGGGAGGCATTCAAAGACCCCCCCCCCACAGTCCATCCGCTACTTGATCTCTGAAGGTAGGTTCCTCCGATTCTCCAGTTTGAGTGATTCGCCCCCGTCCTGTTCCTGCGTGGCCCAGGCTGCGGATCTTCCCTGCTCCCCTCCAGGAGTCTCACCCGGCCCCCACACCCAGGTTACAGATCTGGGGGCTGAGGCTCAGGGCAGCTGGCTCCCCTAGGGTCCCACTTAAGTGACAGATCAGAGAGCAGATAAGGTCTCCTGTCTCCCAGCCACGGCCCCACTCTGCCACCAGCACATTCCACACCAGGCAGTCTCCAGATATAGTCCTTAGACCCTAAAAGCTAGGAAAACCCCGTCAGATGGCAACCAGCTTGGATCTCAGCAAGGAATGCCTTCCCCCCAGCAAGAGCCCGCAGAGGCAAATCGAAGCACCGGCTGGAGGCCTGTCCCACCCAGTGAGGCTTCTCAACATTTCTAGATCCTTCCTCTCAGCCCCAGGCATGGGGTGCTCAGCCAGGCATGTTACAATGTCACCATCTCAGGGACACATTCTCTTTCCCACTGGCCCATAAGCCCACCCCTCCGGACAGTCGGAAGGAGGCCAGCAGTGACTCTGTGAACACTATCCCAAATGTCAAGCCCCACGTCCATCAACCGGCTCCAGAAAAGAGGGCATTAAGCGCGGCCAGACACACCTTTAAACATCCAAAGCCTCCTGCAGACTCCTTCCCATCCGCACCCAAGAACACGGTAACAAGGCAGACCACCAGGAAGAGGTCCGGGCTGCTCACAGCCAAAGAAGAAAGCACTAAGTTACTTCACTTTTCTTACTACCTTTCCGCTCCAAAGTCTAATGGAGAAACTGAAGCTCCCAGCTACAAACCAGATTTCATCCAATTCACTATGTACATGAGGAAAGTACTTGGGCTCAAAGAAGCTACTTTCTTCTTTTCGTTGAACTACATTTCTAGGAACATACGTATTCTATACCAGCAAGAGCAGACGTTGGTTTGACTATTTTCTGAGAACATCAGACACAGTAAAAAGTGAACATCATCCTGGGCTAAAGGCAGCACCCACAGAAGGGTTAGGAGCAAGGCCAACAGGAAGCCCGCAGGACAGATCAGTGCTGTAAGGTACTGGCTTCCTCGCTGCTGTCCACCCTGAAGGGCACATTTCCCATAGGGGGCAACAAAAAGCTAAGACCTGGAAGGGCTTCAAAGCTTTAGAAAGTAGTTCAAATCCGAAAAAACTTCTCAGACAAGCGTGCCTAAGAAGCCCAGCTGAGACACGAGGTCCTTGCCTGGGAACGAGCGGTCTCCACTAGACCATTAACTTCATCTTTGCTCCCCGCCCACACAGCTCTAACCACCAATTTTAAAAACGCACATTGCGAGCACAGGTCCTATCAGCGCATTATCAATAGGGGCTTTCCCTTTCTCGAGCAAAAACAAATTGCATCCAACTGACCGCACCTTCAGCAATCCAGCTAAGCCTGGAGGAGGAGTGCCCATGCAGAATGGATTTTGCTTCTAGTTTTGACAGCGGGGGCGGGAGGGTGGGGCGGTTGGGACAGACACACACATATGAAATGGGGCAAACTGATGCTCCACAAACATCCTAAGAATATACAAACAACACCATGAACAGGCCCCAGTGGCACTAATTCAACCCTCTTGGATTTCTTTCTGTGCAAATTTTGCTAGTTAGTGACACCCACTGGTCCCCTCCAAAACGGACTTGTACACTACCCAACACTACTTCAAGATACGCTCCCAGACACCACTGCCTTAGCCATAGCACGGCCCATCTGCACCGTGCATGGACCAAAGACAAAAGAATGCCACCAAGATGCCCAAAGAAGGTAAACAAATGTAGACGGTGGTCAGGGGTTCTCTGGAAAGAAACCTGGGCTTTGCTTAATTCTCAGTTACTCTGGAGCTGACCTGCAGTCAATTTCATGCTTCCTTTTCTCTGTCACTTACCCTTCTTCTGAACCATCCTTTCAATCATTTGTTGTTTTAACTGAACATACGCTAATTTTCATGTGAAGTTAAACTTGCTAAAGAGAGCATGGGTACTAAAGCTGAATATAAATGACCTACGCTAGCGGTACCTTCAAACAGAGCCAAATCAGAAATTAACATGATTTTCATGGTCCAAAAGCAGTTGTTAGAACATCATCTTGGCTTCAAATCAACAAATTTAGAAAACATCCACTTCCCACTGAAAGCTCCCTAACTCAACAAGAAAGACACAGAAATGACCTTAAACCTATTTGAGCAGAAAGGCTTATTTGGAATCTTAAGTATATAAAGACAACAGACACTGCCTTTCAATTGTATCTTTTGTTCTAGATTAAATGTTATCAATCAATTAATTCAACAAGTGAAAGTATGCTGACATCTACTCTGAATCATGCTCTGTGGGTAGTTCAAAAGTTCTACTGCACAACCAGTCCCGCTAATTGCAAAAGGGTGGGCGATGCGGATAACGGGATTTATGTTTCAAGAGAGCCAATGACAGAGACAATGAAACTAAGCAGAGAAAAAAGCCACAGTGCGGGTAATCAAATCTGAATATGGCACTGGGTTGGAAAACCAAATCAAAGCAAAATCTTATCAACAAATCCCCACGGAACCAGACCACGAGAAGGCACGGACACCATCTGGGCACCGTGGGGAACAAAAGGATCCCCACCTGCTCCCTCAGCGAGGCGTTTATCCATTCTCAAGGGCCACAAAGTTCTCATGTAGAAGAGACCAGAAAAATTAGGGGGAAATTAGGTAAGATTAAAATACCAGTTGAAGGATAACACAAAACCATACAAGAGAAATTGTCAAGTGGAGTGCCATTTGGCATCTTGGGGGTTTATGCAAAAATGACTTCACAAAATCTTTCTCCAGGTGGCAATTAACATTTTAGCTCACATTCCCCCAAGGAAAAGGGAAATTTCAGGAGAGGAGAAGGGAGGTATCAGCGTGACTCAAGGGCTCTGCCTAGCAGAGATAAGCTCTCAATACATACCTGCTGAACGGAAGGATATAAAAACTCAAGCCACTGACTGTCCTGTGCCCTGCTACGCACAGCACACCTCCCTGCTATAGCTGCCGCCAAGTTTCCCGGGTTTACCTATCTAATACCTGGTTTACCTGTCTTCCCCAGGGCTGTGAACTCCTTGAAGGTGACAATTCTATGCAGCAACAGCCACAGGAGCTCACATATAGTAAGCATTCACTGTATGCCTTACATTTATTATCTCACTCAATCCTCACAATCTTTTGGAGGGACAAGCTATACCGTCCTATGCTAGAGATGAGGAAATACAGGTTCGGGGAGGTGGGTGACCTGGCCAAGGTCACAGAGGCTGGCAGTAACAGAGCCCAGATGCAAACAGAGGCCTGTCTGGCTCCAGGGCCTTGCTCTCCACCACTGTGACCCTTGCATGTCAAGAACCTGGTCAGCTCTGAACTCTCAGAACGAGACACTCAGTAGATCTAGCCTCAGGAGGTTTTTAGCGGTAAGAGGCTAGCAGCAGACCATCAGATTTACCTGCTGCAAACTACCTTATGGTGAAGCTGTAAATACAGTTGTAAGCTTCAGGCCCGCTTCTCCATTCACTAACTGTGTTAAACCTCTCTGTATATTGGTGTCCTCATCCAAAAACCCATGGATAGAAATTTTATCACTCAGAATCCGCCTGAGAATCTAATGGGACAAACAGCATAAAGCCCCAAGGACGGTGTCTAATACAGTATTCATTCATTCAAACATCTCACCAACCACCTATGTGACCTTCAGCCCTAAAAGGCTTCCATTCCATGCAGGAGGAGGCAGAGCCAGCAGTGATAGAGGAAGCCATGAAAGGTTCTGGGCCCAGGCAGTTACAGCAGCCTAGAGTTCAATAACTTGGATTGTTTCACAAGCAGAATGTTTGTCCAGGCTGGAGAAACCACTGTCCTGTGTTCTGTCATCTGTTTTGATTGGTACAAAGTTTCCTTTTTCTTTTTCTTAATGGTTTAACAAATCACAACTGTTTTTCCCATCCCTGAGACTGAAATCTATGATTCTCTACTACTTTCAGCCAAGAAGTGCAGCAAAGGCAAAGAGAACAAGCTTGTAAAGATCAGGAAAGTTCTATCGACCTGTATTTCCTGCTCCCGCTACGACAGTGTCTACCAAGGTTACATTATAAATCATAAATAGCTGAGGTCTGGTCAACACATGAAGGCAGGGTGGGTCACCACCGCCTGGTCATGCATAAAGGGACACCTCACACATATTGCCCACGTCCCACACTGAACTGAAAGCTTTCAGTTCAGCCAGAAAGCAGATTCCTGAGACAAATCAGAAAAAAACTCATCCTCTAGAAAGTCCAGGGACAACAGAAGTGCCTTAAGCAATCTCAAGCAGGCAGGATGATAGAGAGGTGGCCTTTCCTAAAGAAGCTAAAAGAAGGGTCAATCTCACGCGTGCGCGTGTGCGAGTGAAGCCAAAGAGTCTTCGCCAAAGCTGCAAAGGAAACAAAAATAAACTAACAGGATAAAAGGAAGGCTGTTGCATGAGGAAGAACTTTTGCTCCAGTTTAAAAAAAATAATAATAATAAGAGAGAGAAGAAAAGAAAAAGAAAGCACACACTGAAATGATCTAAAGCTGCCTATAAATATTTGGGAACATCAAAGGCGGTCCTGTGAAATTAAAAATGCTGTCACACAGATAGGAACTAGCCTCTAGCACTGCCAGCTTCAACATGTGAGCCTGTGATCTGAGGAGCAAGGCTCAGCTCCTCAAGAAATCTGATTCACTGAAGAAAAAAGTGAACGAGCAGTTGAGTTTTAATAAGGGCATTAAATACCTTAGGAATGAGCTAATTAGAGTTTAACTCTTTCAAGATTGTCCGAGCTCTTAAGAACGCTGTAAACTAAGCTCCCTCCAGAATCTAGTTAAATCGGTCTCGAAACCTGCAACGTAGAAGAAAAGTATTAAAACAGCACCTTAGGACTTCAAAGCTGGTAAATCCTACCAGGTCCCCTCAGACTTCAAGGCAGAGGCCAAGCGGAGAAGGGAGAAGGCTCACCCAGAATTGTTTTCCATGGTAACGTTAGGGCGCTTGCTTATTTAGAGACATTTTATTTTCTAGTTTGGACTAGAAAAGCTCACTTTCCAATATCAGATTCATTCTACCCAACGATATGTCCTTTACCCAAGATGCTGTGAGGGTGTCAAGTGGGAAGCCTTTCCTCTACTGACTTCGTTCATTCACTCATGTGCCACAAGAGAAATTATGGCGGAGCCTCCCAAGACACAATCAAGGTCAACAGGAAGTGCCCCAACAGTTTCCCTACATGCATTCTAGATTAGAATCCTAAGGACACCAGGCAGAGTCCCCGGTTAGGGAAGCTCCATCAGGATGGCAGATCCTTTCAGGAGCAAGACTCTTTGGCCTTGAAGTAGAAAGTAGTGGAACTTCTGAGAAAGCAAGGAGAAAAGCACACCTGCACAAAAGGAGAAGGGGTATCTTTCTATCACCCAGTCTCAGGAATGTGCGAGACGAGGGTAGACAGAGATGGAAACTACCTTCTCCATTCAAGGAGAGGAATGCACAGCCCAGTCTTGGCAGAAGGGGGTTAGGGGAGTTAAACCCCCCCCCCCAAAAAAAAAAAACAAAACCCCACACACACAATACACTACTATCATTCCCATTTTTAGAAAAAGTCAATGTGTCTAATTTGGGGGGGGGGGTTAAGATTAATAAAGTATTTGCTTTGGCAAAATCGCACACTGGATCAAACCAAGTGCTGAAGTCTCCTGTGCTCGCCGCAGGTCCCACATAATTAGGCCCCCAGAGCGCAGCCTTGGCACAGCACAACATTCCACGTGTCCTGGCCGGGGCCAGGGAAGCAATCCACCACCCAACTTTCCTTCACAGCACTCATGCCCGTATGCAGGCCATGTGGCCTTGGAACAGGCAGGCTGGCCTAGCAATCCAGCCTCCGGTACACTGGACATGCAGTTCACATGTGTGTGTCTATGTGCGTACACGTGCCCCACTTACAACACTCAGGGCTTGGACAGTGCTCTAGCTATAGAGCGTAGAAATGAGCAGATAAAGCTGCGACAAAGCATCCCTCCCAGGAAACAGAGGTTAAAAGAGAACTGGGGATCAGGGAGGAATGAACCCGGAGCCTCTCACAGAGGGCTTAAGAATCACTCTGGGGGGCAGTCGGATGGTTCAGTGGGTTAGAGCACAAGCTCTCAACAACAAGGCTGCCGGTTCGATTCCCACATGGGATGGTGGGCTGCGCCCCCTGCAACTAATGATTGAAAACAGCAACTGGACTTGGAGCTGAGCTACGCCCTCCACAACTAGATTGAAGGACAACGACTTGGAGCTGATGGGCCCCGGAGAAACACAGTGTCCCCCAAAATTCCCCAATAAAATTTTAAAAAAAAGAAGAAAGCATCACTCTGGGGAGTTCATGGGCCCCCCCACTAGTGGAGAAGGGACTCAGGTGCAAGTAGTCAGGCACTGAGCACATTAAGAAATGTGCTACGATACGGTCACTTCTCAATGAGTAAGACCTTTGAATTCTTTAAACCCTGATAAACACCCACTTCAGAATAAAAATTTTTTAACCATTTGGGAACTACAACATAAATATTAAGTTTAGGTGAGAGACATCATGGAAGTTATGTATGTTACTTTCTTCATCCTCATCCTCACTAAACAAACTTGCATGCTGCAACTCATTTAATCCTCGCAACAACTCTAGGAAAGATTTAGCTCCATTTTACAGATAAAGAAACTGAGAGGCAGAGAGGCAGAGTCACCTTTCCACAGCAGAAAACTGGCAGAGTCAGGATCCAATCCTAGGCAGTCTGGCTCCAGACTTGGCACTCGGCTGCGTCTCCCATCAGCAAGGGAAATCCAGAAACACTTCGTTCTACAAAATTTACAACATGCTTTAAGGAACCTGACAGACCTTGGGTATCTGCATAGCAAAGTTGAAAACTACTGCTTCTAAAGCCATATCAACATCCAATGACAAGGAAGCGTCCTCCCAACTCCTCTTAGATACAGCTGGCTCCAGGTTGTAGTTATAACATAGAACTAAAGAGAACTTCTACCCAAATCAGGATATAGCCCAAAAGTTAACTTATAAGTCGGTTGTTAGGAATACATGTGTATAGTCTCCCATAAAATAATGGTGGTGCCATTTCTGCTCCATAAAGGGCCTACCTTTTAATTATAATGCACCCAAAGTCTGAGGACCCCACTCCAGTGAG
Organism: Rhinolophus sinicus; assembly: GCF_057876585.1. Classification (NCBI taxonomy): domain Eukaryota; kingdom Metazoa; phylum Chordata; class Mammalia; order Chiroptera; family Rhinolophidae; genus Rhinolophus; species Rhinolophus sinicus. Next base: position 22,684,258 of record NC_142509.1, read on the forward strand.
CACAAAGCAGAAAAGCAGCCAAAGCAGGTGTCAAGAATCCGTGTCCTAAACTCCTTACTCTCCGTTATCTTGTTTCCTAACTTTATACTCAATTCCAATACACATGGTTTCCTGGTTTTCTAGGAATGAACGACAGAAATCAGAAGCAGCAAATCAGAACTGGAGAAGAGGGAACAACTTCCAGACAGGTGCCACATCAGTCAACAAGGAGACGGCCTTGTGCACTGCACAACTCTAGGGGGTGCCATTCACATCAGTGGCCATTCTACATCCACATTATGACCCATTCATGGCAAAGAGAAGTGAGGTATCTTGAGGAAGGGACAGCCTTTCCTAATTTGCACCATGCGGTCCTTTGTGTTGGAGTGGGAAAATGTCAAAAGATTGAGATACCAGCCCTGCCCTGAAGAAGGATACAATCTAAAGGAGAGTCACAGAGGTAGCTCCAAGTCATCAAGAAAATATTAAACCTGTGGTCAGCCTCCGCTTCTGAAATAGTGTACTGCCGTTCAAAGGGGTGGGGGTGGGTTGCTTTTTTGTGTGATGAGCCTTGACGGCAGGCCCCCCACCACACACGACTGTGTGAGCTGTTGAAGCTGCACAAGTCACCGTCTCCGGTAGCTCGGGTCTCCTCCTGTAAAGGGGCGCCAGGACAGCGGCTTGTGCTTGAGAGTCCCATCCATTCCCTTCCAGACATTTCACTGCACAAATCCAGCTCCACCGCATTCATCACGCATGGACACCATTTGCAAAGGGGAGAACAGGGTTCCAGGGTGGGATGCCAGGGACACATCCCAGGAGCCCCAGCTCTGAATGCCCGACTTTGAGAGCTGGACACCCTAAGACCCCACTTATGGGTGATGGCACCGGTGACCAGTCTTTGCTGAATATATAATAGGGAGGGGATAGAATAGGCCTTCTTGGGAGGGGAAGTAGGGAGGAAAGAAAATAACAAGCTGAGGGAGGGGGAGCCCCCCCCATTCACCTCTCCAGTTCTTTTCCTCCCCGTCCCACAATCAGCCATCCATCCCTAGGTTAGAGTTACTAGAGGGCAAGGGATTTGGTAGGGGGTGGGAGGGGTTTGTCCCAGTAAGAGACAGAAGATTCCCTATTTGCCCTGCAGCAAGTAGGGAAGACATTCATACACGAAAGGCCCACTATATAACTTCTACAAGTTTGCAAGAGGGCAATTAAAACAGCCTTGCATAAATAAATTAAGAAAATAAATTATGAAGAAAATCAATTAATGTTATCTGAGCATATAGTAAGAATTCTAAAGTTTTCTACATCTTCTTATAGGGATGCATATAGGCAATAATTTTACTTGGAATATTCAAAACTGTTCTACCCCATCCCATAGTTGTTTTAAAGCCTCCCCCTTCCAAAAACAAGGTTGCTATGGCAACCAGAGCACCAGTCACCGTGGTCCCTAACCACATCCGCCAGGGCTTGGCATGCTGAGACGTGTGCCAATTCTGTTGTCTGTACGGCACTCCTCGCCACAGTACACAGCAAGCTATAATCAAGTCAGAAACCACCGCATTCGTATAGAACTCAGCTCAATATAAATATTCATTAAATGTGAAAACCTATGGTGATGCAATGTTGAGACTGCACATTTAAACACAAGAGTCAGGAAATGCAAAAATTACCGCTGCCACTGGAACTTGAAATCACCCGCACGGCACATTTAATGCCACAAGTGAGTTTATGTGTTCTAGAGATTTAAACGTAATAACACCAAAACTTCAAAACTATATATAAGCAGTTCATTCAGCTTCCTAGATGAGGGGAACATGGGCTGATAGACACTGGAACGTTTCTGGAGAGGACATGCCATGAAAAGGCACAGAAACCCTTTAGTACAAGTGAAGTGTAACACATCATGGATAGCCCATATAATAGCCACTGTTCCACAAAAACAATAACCAAAGAATCTCAACATGCCAACATACACATCACTACGCAATACAGTAGTCCCCCCTTATCCGCGGTTTCACTGTCCGTGGTTTCGCTTTCCGCAGTTTCAGTTACCACAGTCAGTAACAGTTCGAAAATATTAAATGAAAGATTCCAGAAATAAACAATTTAAAAGTTTTAAATTGCACACCATTCTGAGTAGTGTGATGAACTCTCGCGCCTTCCCACTCCGTCCCACCCGGGACGAGGATTATCCCTCTGTCCACCCCACCCCTGCTGTATGTGCTGCCCACCCATTAGTTAGTCGCCATCTTGGTTATCAGATCAACAGTCGCAGTGTCGTGGGACTTGTGTTCAAGTCACCCTGATTTTACTTAATAATGACCGCAAAGCACAAGCGTCGTGACGCTGGCAATTCAGATATGCCAAAGAGATGCCATAAAGTGCTTCCGGTAAGGGAAAACATGTATGTATAGGAAAAAGACATAGTTTATATAAGGTTTGGTAGTACCCACGATTTCAAGCATCCACTGAGGGTCTTGGAATGGAATGGGGGACCTACCGTAATTTAGTAATTCCTAAATATTTAGAATGGGCCCCATAAAGAGTAGAAAATCAAATGTTTATTAACTTGAAATCTCAATTTCTCCCCCACGTAGTCTGCTTGCCTCTTTAGGAATACTACTGTAGTCCTTCAAAACTGCTTCCCACCCAGCACTTAAGCACAGGATCCATGCCCATGCCAGAACTTCCAAAGGGGTATCCAGGAAACACTATGGTACAAATTTAAGTAAGGACGCACTTCCAGTTGCTTCTGATGGGTCATTCTGCAACTACAGATAACCTTTGCTAGGCCCCAGAAGGACCCGTTTTCTAAATGACACCAAAATATGATTCATATTTAAATAAAACACACTCCCTAAAAGTCTACAGCCAGGCTGACATGGTCTCTTCTCCAGCAGACTTTGAAGACTTCACCCAAGCAGTCACACGCCAGACTGGGAGGAGTCAGATGGTGTCATTTCCTTGTCCCATCTCATTTTCCCAGACCTCCTGGAGAGCGGAGGCAAGGTGAGATTATTTTGAGAGTCTGATCCATTCCAACTATTTGGGGTAGTCCTAGGAAACACCCATGTCTGAAAACTGCTTGTGAATTATTTCCACAATCACAGAAAGTTCTCCCTCAAAAAGCCAAGTCTTCTTCTGGCCACATCACATCCCCCTCGCTATCCTATCCCAAAGTGTTTTGATCTCGAAGAATTTCAATTTGGTAAATATGTAAGAGTTTTATTGTAAAGCAATAGGGGGATGAGTAAGACAATCCCTATCTACCGGGAGCTGTGATCTTGTGGGGAAAAGAAAACATTAATAAAAGATAGCTACAATAAGGAATTTAAGACCAGCTGAGACGTGGAAAAAGGAATGATTTGATTCAAAGGAATGCACCGGTGGCACGTGGAAATGCTTGATGGGAAGGAATGGAAGTGTTACAGCTGGGAGAGGGGAAAGGAAGATTAGCGGGCAAAGATGGGGGTCGGCAACGTGGGGGAGTCGAAAGGTGTCCCCACAGAAGGGCAATCCAAAATGACGTGCACAGAGGCAAGAGAGCCTAGGACCCGTTCAGTGAATCAGGGCAGCAACACACAGGACCCAGGCCCGCTTCCCATAGACAGCAGAGAGGCTGGAGAGACAGCCCAGGCCACCTCCGTACTCGGCTCAGTACTAGTAAACCACGGCATGATCCTGAAAGATTTTGATCAAGGGAGTAACAAGATCAGAGGTTACTTCAGAAAGATGAATGGTGGAGAGGGGAAGAACTGATGGGAGGCAAGAGAACGTGAGGCAGCATCTGGCTTGAAGAAGTAAGGTCAACAAGGAAAGAGCAAATCAAGCATCGTCTTGAGACCACCATTTCCCTTTGACTTGGCCACAAGCTACCTTGACTAAAATTCTGAAACGGCTTTGCAAGTCAAGCTTGCAACATTCTTTACATGCCATTAGCTGCCTGCTTACCACCCACTCCAAGACTGAGGCCCGTGCTGAAAAGAGGCCAAGTCTCCAGGTACCCAGTGATATTTCCAAAAATCGCATAAAGGTGCTGAACACACAATGTCAACTGCATTTAAGTAGGAGTGTACAATTAGGTACAAAGAAAAGCATTCTGTGTCAAGTGTGGGACAAGCCTTGGCAACCAGGACAACCTGAACAGCAGCCTGCCTCCTGGGGCAGAAGCCGGGGAAGGCACTCGCAGCTGGGAGGATAAAACGAGATAGTGCAAGTACTCTAGGGACCCTAAAGCTCCAGGCACATGGAAGATTTTCTGGGACTCAACCATCAATGTGGGATGCCATTCTAGAAAGACAAGCACGTGAAAGCACCAAGACACAAGTTCTAATCCCAGCTCCTCTTGTGATCACAGGCCCGAGGCCCTGGCCAACAGTCCCCTCACTGTAAAAGGAGAGCTGAGCCAAAGCAGTTTCAGGGTGTTCTTCAGCTCAAACAGTAACTCTAGTAATCAAAAGAAACCAAGGAGCCACAAGAGAGAAGGGACAAAGACCTTCATGCAGGCACAGGCCAAATGGCTGAGACTTCAGCCTTCAAGAAGAACAAGAGAAAATCGAAGCAGCCGTATTAAAGTAAAAAGAGCACTCAGTCCCATCAGGGCCAGTTCGGCCTTCCCCGGTTGCATGGGGCCCACTGAAGTGTCACAACGCCACTCTTTGGACATCAGACACACTGGATGGGGGAAAAAGGAAAGAAAGGAGACTCACCAAGTGCAACTTAAAAGCTTTCAGCGGCAGATCTTTCCGAGACAGAAAAGATGGCAAAGCCCAACGCCTACAGGGGCCAGGCATTGGTAGAAGTAATTACCAGTGAGGGCAGTAAGCTGAAGCCATGCAATGAAGACTCGCGTGAACTGGAAGGCCCATGTCCCATCTAAAGAGAACTGCGACGCCACTGGGGCAGGCCAGGGTGTTGCCACGCGAGAATGTGGGTGGACCCAACGCTGCCAGATCTTTCAATTTTTCAAGAAGAGCCAAAGCCCCAGATTTTTATGTAAGGTTTTTTTAAGGGATCAAACAAAATATGAAGCCATTTTCAGCGCAGGGACCTGCTGTTTGAATGCATCCTTGATATCTGGTGCATGGCTCTACTTGCATCTCTGCCCATCACAGACTGACAGCGTCACTGTGAGTGAGAAGACAGATTTATATGGTCTTTCCAAACCCAGCCTGTTTATAAGCAGAGAGCCTGTGCCAAGGGAAAGGCAGGGCAGAAAACAGGGAGTGCAGCAGCCCCCTCCCAGGCCACAATCGCTGCCATGGGGTGTGCTGACAGCACTGCCCTGCCTTCGGTGAGGTCTTCTCTAGGCCTCCGAGCATGGCCATCTAGCTGCCTGGACAGCCACCAGGTCCCTGCCCAAAACACCAGGGCAGCGTGCTGATTTGAATCGTGCTCAGACACACCTACAAGGGAGGTACCCAGATACCACGCCAGGTACCTTCCCTTCAGTGTGGACATTAGTCATAACTCAGATCCTCATGGCGGGGGGAAGCCAGTGTTTAGGATTCACTAAACGATCAGGATATATAGACTTTTACAAAGTTGTTTTTTTGGTTGGGCTTTTTTTGTTGTTGTTTTTTTAAGAAACAGATACTACCCACTGTGAGCAGGTATACGTGGAAACGTGTGTCCCAACCTGGCAGGGGAGTATAATCTAGAGCCACTCTTCTGCAGACCAAGCTGACAACACGCAGCAGGAACATTAAAAATGTTTATACCCACTGACCCAGGGGTCCTAATTCTAGAACTTTACCCTACGAAAACAATCAAGAGATAGAAAAAGGATGTTCTTCACAGCATTACTTATAATAAGGGGGGAAAAATATATTGCACAGACACTAGGAGTGTTTCAGAGCATTTAGTAAAAGGAAAATACTCAAGGTGTACAAAGAGTTATAAACACCAGGCAATGTTTTTCCCGATTTCCTTTAAAATCCCTCCAAGCTCAAGAGAAAAAAAGAAAATTATACCCAAACACAAAAGGTTAACAGAGGTTATCTGTAAGTAGTGGGATGGATTTTTTCTTCATACTCTTTTGTATTTTATAATAAACATGTTATTATTTGTATAATTAAATAATAAGTTATAGATGATTTTTTTAAAGGAAGATCTTGGCCCCGACTAGAGGTAATATCAAATGAATCTATTCTCACAGTTTTGCCTAATCTTGCCAAGATATACCCAAGTCTCAGATGAGTAAGCTTTGGCTTCCAGTGACCCAAGTTCATTCCTAGCTCTGTGACCTCGAGAAGCTTACTTAGAGCCTCAGACTCAGTTTCCTTTGGCGCTAACTCAACTGCTCATATTTGTATGGGAGAAATCCCAGAAATAACATCTAAAAACCACGTATCAGGGGTGCATAAAAACTATAGCATGGGTACATAAAAGCCATGTGTCTTCTCTAGGCTGTATCAATAGTAGGAATTCAATAAATGTCTCTGACCAGTTACTGTACTCAAATTAAGGTTGAGTGAAAAATGAAGCTTTAATGAAATTCTTACAGCACTAGATGGGACCTTACATACCTCCAATCAACCATGACCTGTTGCATGCAATAGCTTCTGCACCAGGAAACCAGAAGTCTCCATTCCAACATACATTTTTCACATCAAACTTCTAAGATCATCAAAGTCTTTTTTTCACCAAATCACCACTACAAACTGAGTTTCTAAACAACCATGTTACACTGGCTGCGAGGGAGAGAAGGGGATGAATATCAAGTCTTACAACACATCTTAAGGGTAATAAAAATAAAATGCTCTCCGTTGAACCACAATGGGCCAGCTGACCTCATTCTCTTCACACTATCATGAGTCAACAGAACCACTAAAAGTCAGGTTTTCAAACATCTCATTCAAGCTACAAATGGAACAAAGAACCTCTACTCTTTACCTCCTCCCTATCCTGTTTGACAGGCAGAAAGGCACGTCTCCACGAAGGGGTTATCAGCTTTAACCTCAAAGGTAGGTAGAAATGAGTTGGAAAAGGCCAGAAGGTGCAAATATGCATACTGTGTCATTACATACGTGTTTCTTCAGAATGGGGTTCCCATCCGAAACTCAGCACCCTGGGCCAGGGGTTCTCCCGTATCCTGTGAACGTGTCCTCCCAGGTAGGACCGTGGTTCCCATGCTGACTGTCCCCTTCGCTCAGCTGCCTGCGGCCAGGGACAGCATCTTCCTCATCCCCACCTGCTGCCCTGCCTCACACAGGGTCTGGCGGACAGAAGGTAGCAGCGAATGTCAGCCTAAAGGAATGCGGCACCCACTAAAGGAATGTGGCACCCACAGTTAATGGTAACAGCCAGGAGGACAGAATGAGCAGGGAGCATCCACGGCTTTAGTCTTTTCAATCAAATAGTCAGGGAACGCACAGCCTGTGCAAAAGAAGAAAAGTGATGAACACAAGACAGGACCTCTTTGGAGACTGCCATGCAGAATCCAAAATGGCTCTGAAAAAGTCAGCCACAGGAAGGAGGTGTGTCTCACACCAGAAATCCCTTTAAATGCCAGAACACTAGGGCCGGTCCAACTTTCCCAATAGCAAAAAAACAACGGAAGTGCCATCGAGTGACAGCTGGATACTTCAAGTCATTGGTCCCTCTTCCCAAACTTACCAGATGGGTTCTTTGTGGAAAAAAACAAGTTAGAAAAAGACTTCTGTGATTAAAAAAAGAAGAAGGAAAAAAAAAGGAAAGGAAGGAAGGAAGATAGGAAATAAATCTTTGTAAGGGCAGTTTTCTCAGTTGAAGCTTCAGACAGATTCATTTCTTGATCAATCAGTCTGGGCTTATATCTGACTCTAAATTTCACCATCAATTCCCATATTCTAATTGAAAGCAGAAGTGTCAAGCGAAGCACTCTTGTAAAAACAGAAATGGCTTAGAATGAGAAAGACCTAAGTGTGAATCTCTGCCCTACACCAACGTATCCAGTGACTTCCACAAGTGCCTTGACCTCTCCGAGCTTGGTTTCATCCTCTAAAAAACCTAAGACATGCCATTTACCTCGCCTGTCACATGTGAGCAAAGCCCTGCGCCCAGTGCCTGGCACATAGGAAGCACTTTATCATTAGTAGCTACTTTTAAAAGCTCTGACAGAGAGGAAGACTGAGCAACTCACAATATCGAAATTAGAGGAGAAAAGCAACCGCCTGAACCCAATGGACAACTGAAGAAGGCCTGGCCTTCCCCAAGTGTACACGTGATCACAAAGCACCCTGCTATCTCTGCTCTCCCTAGGACGCCCAGCCGAGGCACAGCCATGGATGACAGAAAGGCTCCAAGCCTGGGAGTAAGGAGACCTGAATATTAAACCAGGGCCATCACCACGTGGCCCTGGGTGAGGCTCTTCACTTCTCTGGCCCTCAGTCTCCTCATCTAACACAGGAAAGGGCTGAATCTGGTTTTTCTGATTATGAAGATCGACTCACATGTCATTTTTATCACGACAACAAATCCACATTCTCCAGACTTGAGAAACACCATCAAGAAGCAAGGTTTCACACGGCATGTATTCAACTTTACGACGATTCTGAGTACAAAGCTTCTACATTTACTCCCAGGGACACGTGGGCTTGGCCACGAACTACTCTTCAAGTGTCTGTCCATCCATAACAGCTGCCCACATTAGGGCCTTCTCAGTACTCAAGTGTTTTATCAAGCAAAGAACATCTTCAGACCTTCGTAATGCCAGGTATCCTGCCCCTGAATACACGCACACACAGGTCACTCTCACACGACTTGGTATAGTGATACCAGTGAGTCTGCCAGAACCAGACAGAGGTCCACTCTTTCCAACTAATCAATCAAGTTTCTGGAAATAACAACCAAAAAGGAAAGACAGCCCCAGAATGTATTAACCAAGCCAAATGAAAGTGTTCTCATCAATTAATCCAAACCCATTAAGCCCCACTGCCTGCCTGATATCCACTCTAAATCCATCATTCATTGACTAAATATTGAGTGTCTGGTAAGTACCAGGCACTGGGCACCCAGGGGTGGATCCAGGGATGAGCAAAAACAAACAGACCGGACCCCATAATGCCCAGGTCCACAAGGGAAGGTGTGAGGAGTGGCTGTTAAGGCACTGCAACACTGACAGATGCTCCATCTCGCTTCTCAATGAATGGTGAACGGTTGTTACCTTCTTGCACTTGACCATCTAAATGCGGAAAATACTTTGAGTGATTATTTTCTCACTTCTCCCAAGGATGACAAACTTAATTAATACTAGATAGATGCACAGGAGAGAAGTTAATCCATTATAGACAATGAATGCCTTAGAGACTAAGGGCTCAATTCTGTGGGGAAACCCAGTTGGGAAGGATTATTATTTATCCATACATGGCTGTCTTCATAAGAGACAGTGAAATCCAGAAGGCAACAGCATTACAGCGTCTGGTACAGAAGAGGGCTTCGGTAAACATCTACCAAATGAATGTGCTCAATGGAGGCTTACAATCCCACAGACTTCACCACCACTCTTGCCAGCCTGAGCCCCACGTCGCTCCACTCAAATTGTTAGTAATGCACTATTTGATGACAAGTACTAGATTAGTGCCTCCTTTTTTACCTCTTGGGGAAAAGGGGTATCACAGAACCCTCTAAGAGGCAAAACTGCATTTCTTCTCAGGAAAATAAAAGTCACACACTTATATGCATCATTTCAGGGATTCACATGCCATCACTGGAAGTCTATAACTCTCAGGTTACAAACCCCTATACTAGACTGTGGCAAATTAAGACTTGAATTAATGTCAAAATCCTAACCAACCAAGTCTATCTACTTGGCAAAAATAAGAACAAAGGGGCCAGACAGACCTGGGTTTTAATCCAGGTTTTATCATTTGCTAGCTGTGTGAGGTTGGAGAAGTCAAGTTGCCTTTCTCAGCCTCAGTTTCCTCCTCTTTAAAATGGGTTAACAACAGTTGCTAATTTCATGTTAATGTCAAGATGTGATGAACAAACATGTGACGTGCTTGGCATAGCGCCCTGTACACAATAAATGTTCATTAATGGAAGCCATTAGTACCTTCCCTCTAGTCTACAGACTCCACACTTACCTCCCACTCCCATCTGCATCTCCATTAAAAACTGTATTACTAACTCCCATGAGATCTCAGGGAAGACAGAAAATAAGAGCCTCTAAGAATTCATAAGGTCACAAAACAGTCCTAATGTTTTCTCGCCAAATCAGTGCTTGATTTTAACCTATAAAGGCTCTCTGACAATACAGTCGGCAATCCCTTTCTGCACAAATCCAGGTCAGCTGTCAGCACGCAATTGTTCTATTAGGCCAAGTCAATTTTTAGAGGCAGGCCTGGTAACTTAAAATGGAGATGAAAAGAAAGTGTTTGATCAAATGCTAAACTGCAGAAATACACTGACAGGAAAACACGGCAGAGGAATTAGTTTCCTAAAATTATTCTCTATAATAACCCTTAGTTAACACTGGATATTTAAGGACCTCACTCAGCCTTTGGAACCTACCATCCAGCTCTCCTCCCATCCCTCATAGCTAAAGGCACCGGCTTAGTTCTTAAATGTTCTCAGCTCTCCTCTGCTTTCAAAACTATTCAACACTTAACCCAGGATCCAGAAAGGCGGATTTTAAAGTTACACAAAACCTATCATTCAGATTCCTTCTACAAATGAATTTCTCAAGCGTTTCTAAATATTTGACTTCAAGAGAAAAAAAAAGAAAGCATTTCCACTTTAAAACAATCTTTCATCTCGAGCGATGCAAATTTTCTGTTTGTTTAACCAATCCACATACCACTAGCCAGAGTCTAATCAGGCCTTATTAAACATCACTAACCACGTGAGTTGCACAGCCAAGTCTGAAAGTTTCAGATAATGATCTCATTAATGGCAACAAATTGGTTCAAAGATGAAATATATATCAATATGTCTAAGAACCCTGTAAAGTTCCACACTTCAGAACTACAGGAAAAGTGTAATTAATTCCTCCAGCATTCACACTGTATGCCTAACACTCTTACAAGCAAATAGGCTTTGATGCTGCATGAATAAGATAATAAAAGTAATTAATAGCATTTCACATCCACACATTGTTTTCACACTTTCACAGATGATGATGTCCAAAAAAAAAAAAAAAAAAAAAAGAAAAATCCCCTCTTCTTACAGAGTACACTGTGACCTTGGGAAAATTATTTAAGCCGAAAATGCACAAGCAGAGAACCAGGAATCCTGTGACTAATCCCAAGGTTTGAATTACTTACTCTCTCAGTCTCTCTCTCTCTCTCTCTCTCTCTCTCTCTCTCTCTCTCTCTCTCTCTCTCTCTGTCACACACACACACACACACACACACACACACACACACACACACTCTTCCTAACCAGGCCTCCCCCTACCCTAATCCATGCAAATGATTGAAGTATCTGGGCAAACCAGATTGTGATAAGGCATCCACTATATCAACATATATACACACACATACTTTCATTGCATGTAACAGGGAGGGAAACAAATCAGTAATACCAACCAATTTCCTATCTTAGCATTCTTAAAGGAGAGAGACTCCCAAACAGGGTATTTTCCCTCCCCTAAAGCATGAACAGTGCTACCGAACCCCACTGGAAATAAAGGCAATGCTATAGTGCCGCTACTTAGGTTTAGTTTAGGAAAATGAACTGTTCTGAAGACCATAAAGTATTAAATAGCAAATCATGCAAAGTCTTTTTTAAAGAGAGTAAATAAAAGGTTTGAAAAGTTCAACAAGGGCACTTACAAAACATGATTAATCTGAAGCTAAACACCAATTTGTTTCTTCTGCATTCTCATTTCTCAGGCAAAATGTTACATTCCCTCTCAGCAGTCCTAAAACATCAACTTTCCTTACAAAAACCTTTTTCAGAGCTGACAGGGGGCCACACCAGTTCCTTAAATTGAGCAGTGTATTCGAAGAACTAATAAAAGCATGCCAGTCTCTGTACACACACAGCCCTGAAAGCTACACTGCGTTCCTTCTGTGCACAGAGAGGTTCAGCAAGTAAAGTTATTAAAGACGTAGAGTAAGAACACCAAGAAATGACTAGTCAAACAGCTCGGATAAACTCACTAACATTACTGCAGTTATAAGGGAATTAAGGACACCTATTAGTGATTGCTTAACAGGTAAACTTATTAAATACCATTTAAGTCATTTTTCTTTACTTAGCAACTGTTGACTTAATTTTCTTTTTCTTTTTTCTTTTTTTTTTTTTTTTGGCTAGGCTAATGGACTACAAAAGAGTTAGATAAGCACTTCAAAAAGTTTCAAAGAAGAATAGATTCCTTCTGCCAAATTCACACATTATCTCTCTACTCACAAGGATAAAATAGTTACAAATGGTGTGTTTAAACTGCTAATTTTGTATTAAATGGTGAACCCAAGATTATCTCCAAAGTATAGCACTACTCATAATGGATAGCTCGCCAGACAAACTACCATAGAGAAAGAGGACAAGTTAAAACACTGCAGATAAAAATCGCAAACTTCAAAAGTCTCCTTCAAAAAGTGAAATGTCATGTTAAAACATCTTTTCTCTTGGGAGACTGTAAATCAAACATTTCTAAAGCCATGAGGGCACAGTGAAAGCCTCAAAGAGAAACAAGGAGTCACAAGTAACAAGCTCTAAGATTCGAACTATTCTGGAAGGCTGCAACTGAAATGGGTAGGAATCTTCAGCAGAGCATCCTCTCTCCAACTTATAAATTAAACATTAACAAAGAAAAGTGTCCCCAAGCCTTTAACGTATGTAGTCACAGGACTCAAACAACATATTTCCCCTTCTTTCTACCACCAGAAGTTTAAGATGGGAATGAGAACCCTGTAAGGCAATGCTGCTGATTAATCGTCCAACAGAGGTGTCTCCTCCAGCTTTTACGGACACACCTCTGTAAGGAGCCCAGCTGCACAGCTCCCTGTCCTATCTGCAGCTCCATGTCGTATCCACGCAGAGCGTTGAGTCTACAGCAGGGAAAGGAAGAGGCTGCTATGCAGTCATTCCATAGAGTCCCCTTCTCTTCATTCATAACTCATCCAAGAGGAAAGCGCAGAAGGCCCAAAGCTTGGGCCCCGCAGCTATCCGCCCAAAAGCTTCAAAGTTAAACCAACCATTTCAAATCGCCCCCATCCTAGGCATGCATATTAACCGCCACAAGTGTGCTGGCTGTCCACTAGCAAGTTGGTAAAATCATAGCCAAGGAAGCGAAAGGCATCTACTCAGTTCACCATCCGCAGAGGCTTGAGCTCAGCTTGAAGCTCTCCCTAACCAGATTGCTCTGAAATACAGACCTTTCACTGGGAGCAAGGTGGAGGCCCTGTCAGTGAGCGACCCTGCCTCCCGATTCCCAGGCCCTCCGCAAAAGTCCTTGGCCAAGGAGTGCGCAGGCAGTCTCCCTCCCACCCTCTGTAATCTGAGGCACGCAGTGAGGGCTGCCTTCCACGGCCACTCCAGGGCACCCGCGATCCCCACTCCTCCTGGGTCAGCTCCCCCTGCTCCCTTGCCTGCAGCTGCTCCTCCAGAATCCTGCAGGAGGGTCAGCCCCCAATAAGGCTGGCGGCAGGTTCCAGGGGAACGTGATGGTGCAGCCCCTCAGACAAACCTGGCTACTCCACCCCTCCCTAAATAAAATTAAAAAAAAATAACATGCGTGGATGGAAGGCAAAACCTGCTACCTGAAACAAGCCACCCCTTCCATCATTCATCTTTTCAAAGTTGGCATTCAACAGGTAGTTCCTAAGACTTCCACCTGAGGCAAAACAAAATGCCCAACCAGACCAAGGGGGCCGCCCAACGTGGGTACCCAGACCCGGGGTTCCCCTCACGGTTCCAGGACCAATAGAAGGACGAGCCCCCACGTGCGCTCGCCCCCCACTGCGGCGCCCTGGAGGCCGCGTCCCGCCCGCCCGCCAGCCGGGGAGGGATGCCGCCAGCCTCTTCACCGCCCCTCCCGCCCACCAGCCCGCGGCGGGGTCGGCGGGCGCAGCCCCCGGAGCCATCTTGTGGCGGAGGCGGCGCGGAGCCCGGGCGGAGGGCAGCTACCTGCACGATCTCGCCCTCCGCGCTGAGCGTGGCCCCGGCCCGCGAGAAGCGGCCCGTGAGGCCGGTGGTGTAGGTGGTGTAGTCGCCGCTCGGGCTTGACTCGAACAGCACCACCTCCACGAACGCCGTCTCCTTGGCCCGCGCCGCGCCGGGCCCCGCGGCCGCCAGCAGCAGCCCAAGCAGCAGCGGCAGCGGCGGCGGTGGCGGCAAGCGGTGGCCGCGGGGGCCGCGGGGGCGGCGGCGGAGGCGGCGGCGGCGGCGGCCCGGGGCCCCTGGGCGCCCGCCCGAGCGCGGCCTCATGGTCCTGCGGCGGGAGGGCGCGGAGGGCGGGCGCGGCCGGGCATAGTCGCGGGCCGGCGGAGGACCGAGCGCAGGCGGACGCCTCACAGCCCCATCGCGGCAGCGGCGGCGGCTTTGTGGGTCGCAGGCTCGGCTCGGCTCCCCCGGCCGTCGCGCCGCGGCCCTTTCATCTGCTCCACGTGAGGGGTTATCCCCGCCCCGGCAGCGTCGTGACCCGCTCTCCCCTCCCTCCCCGCGCTCGACCGCCACGGCCTCCCGGGGGAGCGGGAAGGCGGGGCAGGCGCGCCTGCGGCGGGGGGCGGGGCCCTACTGCCGGGCACGCCCCTGCCCTCTCCGCCCCTGCCTCTGCCTGCGCCCCGCCTCCTCGCCTAATCTCCGCCCCCTCCTGCCGTCTGCACTCCGCCCCACTGCTCTCGCCCCGCCTCCTGCCCAAGGTCTTGCTCCGCCCATTGTCCTCGCTCCGCCTCCTGCCGTATCTGCTCCGCCCCCACGCTCACGCTCCGCCCCTTCGTCTGGGCTCTGCCTCAGCCGCGCTCAACGCTCCGCGGCAGACATTACTCGTCGCGGATGCCAGAGTTCGGCGGGAATGGGGATCGGAACTTGCTCCGTGGTGATGTTCGTCCTCTCTGGAAGCCCCACGCCTCCTAGTCCCGTGCAGGAATTAGGGCCTTGTCCTTTCCGGCTCCTCCGCTCCAGTCCACAATTCCCTGAAGCTGGACGCCTACACCCGACCCTCCACCCTCATCCCCACCTCCAGGATCAAATGGAAAAGGCCGTGGCAGTCTGGGGCCGTTTGCAGCTCCGCCATGCCGGGACGTGTCCGGTTCTTGCACCGGTGTCGCTTAGACAGTTACTCCTAACGTGTGTGGGGGGGAGCCATTTAACCATTTAGATTTTGATGGAGTTCATCTTTCTGCAACCCCAGGGACTGTAACTCAAACACCCCACTCAAGAGAAGTTCTGAAACTCTGAGTCTTGCGGTGTGCACAGAGCCAGAGGATTTCCAACAACATAACCCTTTGTACACAGATTGATGGCTCCCAAATTAATGTACGGAAGACACGTGCTGCAGGGCCCAGGGGTTCCTGGTCATCCAGAAGATAAACTTTCAAGTCCTTGCCCCTCTTTGGAACATGCCGTTTCCCTTCTCATCTAGTACTCTATGAGAATCAATCCCTTCTTTCAAAATTCAGATTCAATTCCCACTTCGTGGAGTCTTTCCTTCTCTCAGCAGAATGGCTTTGTTCAGATATTCGCAAATATTTGGTTAGGATGATCTGCTTCTACTTACTACCACACCCAAAATCTTAAAAAGACCAAAAAAAAAAGTAAAGAAAACTCATTGAAAATTGTCTTGGGTAAACAACTTACCAAACTTACATTTTAAAGTAGTACAATATATTTTCGAAATGTGAAATAGAAAATACATTTGAAAAAATCCACAGATCTGTGTTGCCATATTTAGACCACCCAGAGCTTCTGCTCAGGAGGGAGGCACCTGAAAAAGTAGGGATCTACTTGGTGGCTTTTTAGTTTCCCCAGAACCAAGCCTAACTAGTGCTGACTGGAACTGGGCAACATCCATCTTGACAATGTGCCCCCAGGTGGCACAGTCCAGTCCTTAAAGGAGAGATCAATTACGACTCCCCATCCACAACACTTTGCGTTATTTAAAATTCAAGGTCACCATTAACTGATGAATGGATAAACAAATGTGCTATATTCATAAAATGGAATATTATTTGTCAAGGAATGAAGTATTGACACATTGATGAACCTTAAAAACATTTTGCTAAGTGAAAGAAGTCAGTTACGAAGGACCATAAAGTGTACGATTCCATTTATGTGAAATGGAATAGGCAAATCTACAGTGACAGAAAGGAGATTAGTGCTCGTAAGAGCTAGGGGAAGGCAGGAATGGGTAGTGACTGCTAATGGGTTTCTTTTGGGGGTGATGAAAATGTGGAATTAGATAATGGTGATGGTTGCACAACTCTAAAAATATACTAAAAACGACTGAATTGTACACTTTAAAAGGGTGAGTTGAATGGTATGTCAATTATACCTCAATAGAGTTGTTAACAAAAATTCAGTCATTAGTGGTATTTTCATGCAAACACATGCACATACATACACACAGGATAGATATTATGTAAGGATATCCTCTGCTCTGTGAAATCTTAGTTCAAATTTCACACCCTCAGCAAGGCCTACCTAGGCTACTCTTTTTAACATTGCAGTGTGCACCCTTTCCCTGATTTCCAACCTCTCTCAGCCTGCCTCACCCAACCCCTTTCCCCACCCCCACTGTGGCATTTATCACCTTCTAATATACTAAATCATTTGCTTATTTATTTTTGTCTCTCCTCCACACCCAACATCCACTCATTCCAGAGAACAAACTCTACAATGGCAAGGATCTTGTCTCCACTGACTTAGGCCGAGGCTGCCTGGCCTAGAGTAGGCACTCAATAAATATTTGTTGCATGAATTAAGGACTAAATGAATGACTGACAAGCTCATCATTGTGTATCCCTCCCATTTTGCAGACATTTGGGGCAGCTTGTTAACTAACAGCTGCATAGGAGCACTGGGCTTCATGGGACCAAAATAAATTCTGAACGTGGAGAAGAGCAACAGTCCTCCCTGCAGGCATTGCAATGAAAACCTAGATAAGGGTCAAAAAAGAAACCGGTTTCAACTTTTAAAACTCTGCTTCAAATTTTTGCAAACAGTGCCTCCGATAAGGGGCTAGTATCCAGAATATACAAGGAACTCATGCAACTCAACAACAAAAAAACAAACAACCCAATTGAAAAATGGGCAGAGGACTTGAAGAGACATTTCTCCAAAGAGGACATACAAATGGCAAATAGACATATGAAAAAATGCTCAACATCACTAATCATCAGAGAAATGCAAATCAAAACCACAATGAGATATCACCTCACCCCAGTCAGAATGGCTATCATCAACAAGACAAATAATAACAAATGTTGGAGAGGCTGTGGAGAAAAAGGAACCCTCATACACTGTTGGTGGGAATGCAGACTGGTGCAGCCGTTATGGAAGGCAGTGTGGAGGTTCCTCAAAGAATTATGAATAGAATTACCATATGACCCCGCAATCCCTCTCCTGGGTATCTACCCAAAAAATCTGAAAACATTTAGAGATAAAGACACATGTGCTCCAATGTTCATTGCCGCTTTGTTTACAGTGGCCAAGACATGGAAACAACCAAAATGTCCTTCGATAGATGAATGGATAAAGAAGTTGTGGTATATATACACAATGGAATACTATTCGGCAGTAAGAAAAGATGAAATAGGAACATTTGTGACAACATGGATGGATCTTGAGAGAGTAATGCTGAGCGAAACAAGTCAGACAGAAAAAGCAGAGAACCATGTGATTTCACTGATATGTGGTATATAAACCAAAAACAACAAAAGAACAAGACAAACAAATGAGAAACAGAAACTCATAGACACAGACAATAGTTTAGTGGTTGCCAGAGGGTAATGGGGGCGGGGGGTGGGGGGGTGGGAGATGAGGGTAAGGGGGATCGAATATATGGTGATGGAAGGAGAACTGACTCTGGGTGATGAACACACAATGGGATATATAGATGATGTAATCCAGAATTGTACACCTGAAATCTATGTAATTTTACTAACAATTGTCACCCCAATAAATTTAATTAAAAAAAACAAACCAAAAAAAAAAAAATAAATAAATAAAAAAACCTCTGCTTCAAGAAAGATATGGCTAATAAGACACCAGCCAGCAACACAAAGGTAACATGATTCATCTCTCAGCAGGGTAAAGCTGTTTAGAAATGGGGATGTTTCCTGAGTAATGAAATTTCACCAAAATCTGGTGGGCAGTTAAGGGGAGATAGAAAAGAACTTGGAATAAGAGATAAGACCCAGTGGCTAGGAGCAAGGACTGGATAAGCAAGATGGATCAAGTGATAGGAGTGAAGAAAAGTAATGCACATTCACTATCTTTGATGACACACCCCTAGTAGAGCATCCTGAGAGGAACTTATCTTGTTCCTTTCTCTTCTTATCAGACTCAGATGAAAACAACTGACAACAGGTGCATCAGTATCGGTTCAAGGGGCCAGACCTTTGGCAAATCTCACTGACTTAGGCCAAAAACGCACACAAAGCTTCGGGAAATTTTCTGCCATCGAAGTTCTATTTATATGACCAAAGAGGAAAGGTTGGGGATTTCAAATTTGTAAACGTATGCTTTAGTACCTAAAGAGACTATATCTGGGCTAAATAGAAACAGACATGGGTATTCACTGCAGTATTGTTTTTAATGATAAAAGACAGGAAACAACCTAAATGTTCATCAGTCAGGGATTAGTTAAATAAATTATGGTACAGCCATTTAATATCTAATGAAATACATATTAAATAGCCATTAAATAGAATGAAGAAGCACTATATGAGCTGATATAGAATGATCTCCAGTATAAACTGCTAAGTGAAAAAGACGTGCATATGGTATGCTACGATGGGGGTGAGGTGGCAAGGAGACAACAGACATGAAGGTTTGCAAACATTAACTATGTGTGGAAGGAGACATAAGAAAGGAATAAATAGATGCCTCTGGAGAGGCATCTGGGTGACTGGGAGACAGGGAAAGGAGAGAGACCTACTTTTCACTGTGTACCCTTTGTACCTATTGATTTTACCCCACATGAATATATTACCTGCTCAAAGGTAATAAAATAAAATAGAGAAACTAACCTCCTAAATCAATGGATGATACTGTTAGTTTTCTATACAAAAGCATATTCATTCAGTAAACTTTATTGAATACCTACTACGAGGCACTGGAATACAAAAAGGGATTGGCCTATAGTTATGGAAGATGTTAGTTAGCATTGGAGGAATCTAAGTAATAGGGACACAGGACCCCTCGGTACTAGTTTTGCAACTTTTTCTAATTATTATTATTAATAGAAACTAAATTTTGAAAAAATGAATTAGCCAGTCCCTATATTCAAGTAATTTCCTTCCTTTTTTCCCTCCTTCCTTCTGCAAACATTTATTACTGTATGGGACAGTTAGAGAAGTCATAAAAGATGAGAACAAAATACACTTAAACTATTTTACAAAGTAATTTTAAGAGTTTGAATCTCATCTTGCTTCTTTCAAGTGATTCAAATTCAAGACATGCTAGCATTCTTTCAGTGTTTGTGTCTGTTTATGGAAACTTTCATTTATTGTATTTAAACATCATATAATTCTCTTGAAAGGTACAATAGATGTAATACAGACAAGTAGCGGCAGTTCTTTCAAAACTCTTAGAAGTGTCTCTTCCGCCTTTGAAGTACACCATCAATCTGTGTCTGCTTTGAGCCTTGAGGCAGAGTCCAATCTGGGCCCCGATTCATCAGTGATTTAAACTCTGCTTCAACCTGTCCCTGCTTTGCAATGGCCACCCAACCAAGAGTCACAAACTTAAACAATGCTCCAGGGGCCAGGAAGGGAATGTGACTGAGTGAGGTGGGCCAGGTGTAAGCAAAAATAACTAGCAAGTGAGAAGGTAAATGGCAAAGGGCCTCAGGCAGGAACACCCTTGGGAGTGTTGGCCTGGGAACACATGGCCAGACCAGATACAGACCATTGCTCTGGAGAACATGGACCCACGATTCATAGATCTTCGGTTTGTTCAAAAGAAGCAAAAATCCAGATGTATTAGGAATGTCTCCTGGTTTTTAAATCTTTGCAATAGATTTTAAAGATTTATATTCTCACGTGGGGCCAAATAAACACATCTACAGACCATTTTTGGCACAAAAGACACAGAAGAGAAGGCTGACAGATTCTGAATGGACCAGGTCCTAAAACTAGCACTTCTAGACTATTGAGATGGAGTAAGAGAAAGAAACTCCAAGATCTAAGAAGTGAAATACTGCACTATATAAAGGAGATAGTTGTATATATGGGCTATACCCTTGACCACCAGGGGCACCTGTCTTCAGGATGCAATATTTAATTAAAGTGAAAATGTAATCACATGCCTGTTTGACAAAGAAAGGCTGATAATGGATGAGGGTCATTAGAGCTCTGAAATGTAGACATATCAGGTTGTTTTGACACTGATTATACCTCTATTTGAAGACAAAGAAAAAGTATTGAGAGAAAATACTAGAAGAAAATAATGGCCAATCACTTCCTTTTGTCCAACTGTATACAGAGGTGAGTTAATAGAGGGAGTTAAGAGGGAGTTTGGATGAGAATGTAGAAATGTATACTCTATTCACACTGTGGGGAAAAGCAACATCAATTTGCAGGGAGGTGATAATGAACAGGAATTGTTGACTCAGCATCCTTTCCTGTGAGTGACTACCCCTTCCTGGCCCATGCCATCCCTCTGAAGCTGTCAATCACAGAGGCTCAGCTCCTCAACATAGATGGGCATATGACTCAGAATGGCCAATCAGAGTACTCCACTCCCCTAGCTACAATGATTGGTTCAGAGGTAGACATGTGACCAAAGCAGGACCAATCAGAGCCTTCCCTGAAATTTGATCTATTGGAAACGAGGAGAGAAGGTCTATCTTCTAGAGAATCTCAACCTGTAAGGATTATGTAAATTTAAGTTGTTTATGGCTATTTTCCCCAATGACATAGAAAATCCTGCTGCTATAGAAGAAAGAAAAGCAGAGACAAAGTGAGATGGGACAAACAAGAGAAGGAAAGTACTGCTGTATCCTTTGAGCCCCTAGATCCATCCCTATAACAAAAGATCCAACTTCTAACAAATACCACAGTAAAGTTGACTAGTTCAATGACTGCTACAGCAACAATAGGAAGTAGACACACACACACACACACACACACACACACACACACACACACACACCATAAAATCGAAGAAACTCTGAGATGGAGGTAGGTCAAGAAACTCAAATTTTGATAAAATTTATTGAGTCAAACAGTGTGAATCAAGAAAAATGAAAAAGAATTCCAAAGCAAAAGATCTAAAATAAAGAAGTGCTCAATACATTATCTAAGTGACTGGAAGAATGAATAAAGGAATTCTCAGAATAGAGTTTCTTACCATTTCAATTTGAGAACACTTAGAAGAAATAACTTACTGTGTAGAAAACAAAACTGTAATCTTAAATATAACATGGAATTCAGAGAGGCCTTTCATTTTCTTGCTGAAAAACACCTTAGAGGTCAGAAAATATCGTTGCTGTTTGCTTTACAGATGAGAAAATCAAGACCTAGAATCCACAAGCTAATAGATCAATACAAGTTATACAGCATAGCTTTCTCCAGCTGCCTACACCTTCTCATTAGACACAGATGCTATCTGGCAACAATTAAACATGGGGCACAGATAGGAAGTGCAAGAAAGATAAACCACAAGTTTGCTTTATTTGTTTGTGTTTTGGGGGCACTGGTTTGCAGCAGTGCCACCTTCTCCCATCCTGGTTAGCTAAGCCTCGAGGCTCTTGGAAGCCGCAGACACCAAGTCCCAAGTAGCTGACAATCCCTTCCCAAGAACAGCTGTGAGGTGGCCTTACTTCTGCCTCTCTTGCTTTTTCCTCTTGCTCTGAGCATCTCCCCTCTTCCCGTCTAAAATAGAAGAAAGAAGAAAAAAATCAAGAAGCAGGAACCTGAAATGCAACAATAATATGAATGAGGTTTGAAAGATGCCAAAGAATTGATGATGCAGAGTGAGAACTGGGGCAACTCCTTTGGAAGACAATCAAGCAAAATCGATCAGAATTTAGACTTCATCCACCTTTTGGATCAAACAAGCCCACGAGTGAAATCTATTCTACAGATACTTTTACACCTGCATGAAAAGATTTATTTACGAAGGACCTTCATTTTAGCACTGTTCATAGAAGCCAAGGAGTAGAAAAGAGTGTGGATGAGGGTTAGAGATGAAACAAGATCTGCCAGATGTTGATAATTACTGAAGCTGGGTATTGGATACATGGAACTTTATTATACCATTCTCTCTTTTGTATGTGTTTGAAATTTTCCATGATAAAATGTTTACAAATTTAAATTATATGTCCATTAACAGAATATTCTGCAACAGCTAAAAATGAAATAGACCTATATGTGCTACTATAGCAAGAGTTCCAAGACATATTGCTACATACAAAATGCAGGGTATAGCACAGCATATATAGTATTTTCCCAATTTATTTTTCTCTCTGAACTGCAGGTGTGTAAAATTAGATTACTCATGGCACACAAATCATTGGTCCATATATGGAAAGCTTTTATTTATTTAGTTAATTACTTTTAATAATATAATAGCACCCATGATCCCCCATCCAAAATGAAAGTTAGGATATTGGAAATAGGCTACAGGCTATTTATTGTACAGTAAAACATGTACCATATGTTAAGAGAAGCACTATTCACAAGAGCAAAAACTTTGAAATAGTCCAAATGCTCATCAATAGAAGAATGAAATAAATAAACTCTAATATATTTATGCAATGAAATGCTATACGGGTAAAGAGTCAAAATGAGTTAACTTCAATGACTCACAACAATGTGGATGAATATTAGCACTATTAAGTGGAAAAAATAAAGAAAGACCCCAAAAGATTATATTCATTATAAAGTTAAAAGCAAGAAATATGCAAAAATAAAAATTTTAGGGTTACATATAGATGGAAACTAAGTATATAAAAGGAAAGCAAAGGATTCAAGATGATAGATAATTCAAGTAGGAGAAGACAGAAGCATGAGACAGGGAATCTTATAGTAGTTATTCCCTTTCTTTGTAAAACAAAATAAAAAAATTATATACATATATAATATATATATATAATATATATATTATATATATATTATATATATATCTATATATATATATATAGATAGATAGATATATATATATATATATATATAGAGAGAGAGAGAGAGAGAGAGAGGTGGGGGGGAGAGAGAACCAAAAAAAAAATATGTATATATATATATATATATATATATATATATATATATACATTCTAAGAAAGAAAAACTGTATTAAAATTGTAATACTCAATACACACCAGTAACAAAAGTAACAAAAGATGAATGCAAGTCACGTTTGATTTCTGCAATTACAAGAGGTGCTCAAAGAGGTTACCATCAGCGTCCAGACACTTCTGATTACGGTGAACTACTGCTTGAGCAACGCTGACCAAAATGTCCACTTGTATACATTTTTTTCTGGGGGGGGGGTGTGCCAAAAGATGTACACATTTTAAGAGACGTTATCTATGTATTACTTTTCAAAGTTGAATTGAATTACAGTAGCAATGTGTAGTATGATGTTCGCTCAAAAGATGGTGTTAATCAAATGAAAAAGCTAGTATCAGTCACTGTATTACTGTATTTTAACACAGTTTTTTCCTTTCTTAAAATGGGTATACATTTTTTGGCACCTTCCGTATATATCCCTTCCCCTCTCCCACAATGCACAGAATAAATTGTTATCAGAATTGTTTTATAAAAGAAATCTAGGATGGGAGAGAGACTGAACATGTTGAATCCTTTCTCTCATAACAGAAATCCAACTCAAAGTGCCTTAAGCAAAAAAAAAAAAAAGGGAATTTAATGAGTCACATAACTGCAAAGTCCAAGAATGATTTTGGTTTCAGACACAGCGGGGTGCGGGGGCTCAACGATTATTATCAGGTGCCTTCTTTCTCCAGTTCTCGGCTCTTTCCCCCATGTCATTTTTCTCAGTTTCTACACTGCGGTCCCTCTTCCAGGCTCATCTACCTTCCATGTGGCAGCAGTCCCAGTGAAGAGAGAGTATCCTCCAGGCTCCATCCCAAGTCATGAGTTGACTCCCATTGGCCAGAGTTGGTTTAGTACACCTCACTGAGCCAATCATATGGCCAGGGGGATGGAAGAGGCTGGTTGGCTAGACCTGGCTCATTTATCCTTCTCTGGGAGTGAGGACATAGGTCAGTCCCTTCCAACGACATGGACTGAGAGTGGCTGATGACTGTTTCCCCTTAGGGAAGGTGGAATGGATGCTGGGCAGGCAGAACCCACAAAAACAAAAATAGATGCAGTAGTCGCTTTCTCCTTGCCTGGCTCCCACCCCTGGGTGGACAGATGTTCCACCCCCTCCACCCCGTTCCTGTCACATCTTAAGCAGATCCGTTTTAGAATTTGGATCATGTTGCACAGTATTCATCCATGTGTGTGTCTGTTTCCTGCTACTAGACCATTTAACTCCTTGAGGGTAACGACCATGCCTTTCACTTAGGTAGGCAATCTCGGGCTAAATGCCCAATCATATGGCCAGGGGGATGGATCAGGCTGGTTGGCACATGATACATATTGGCTAAATGAACAAATGGCTCTTCAGTCTATGCGAAAATAAAGTCCCGACATTCAAGGATTTTTCTGATTGGGTCCCAAACCATCATTCCTGCCCGTTTTGCACCTTCCACAGCCTATAGTCAGCAGACACGTCACACACACACACAAGGCCCTTTCCCACCTCTAAGTTTTCATTCTGCTGTTCCCTCAGCCTGGCTGCTCTCCCCTCACACCCAAAGGATTCATGATGAAGAAATCTGGAAAGGTTGGCCAGCCAGTTTTCTGATCACAAGACCCTGCAGCTGAGATTTCTGTAACAGAAATTTTTTAACTACTCTGCTCAGCTTCTCACCTTCACTTCCCTTAAAACTACTTCACACATACCTGAGGCTGTGTTGGAACAAAAGGCCCCCCTCTCTCCCTTGCTGTAGTTGGTTCTTTAGCTGAAGAAGTCAGAACCAGGATGCTAGTAAGTTGAGAAGTGGTGCTGGAGCCGGAAGGGCTGGGGAGGCTGTTTCCTACCATGTGAGATAATAACAGCAATTCCTGTTTATTGAGCATTTATTATGTGCCAGGCACTGTGCCAAGGGCTTTGTGCATGTTTTCTCCTTTGATCCCTACATGGCAACCATAGTATCTCCATTTTATAGGTGGGGAAGTAGAGAGGAAGTGGCTTGCCTGAAGTCACAGAGGTAGTAAATGGTGAGGCTAAAACTGGACCCAGCTCTGATGCCAGAACCCTTGCTCTTAACCCAAAAATACAGGAAAGAATAAAATAAGTGCTCGGTGAGAAGTGGAGTCAGGATACTGCGTAATCCCAGAAAGAGACAGAGAAGGGGACAGTGGCTCCCTTGCCCCTTGATGGCTTTGCTGGTCCTGGCCCCTGTCTTTTAGGAGGCCCAGCTATGCTTACTGTCCTCAGGTTTCTAAACACACCCTGAATCCTAACAATTCACTCCCCTTTTAGCGAAAGCCAGCTCTGCTTTTTTTTTCCTCTGCCACTGAGAAGCTATGTGGCCGGGGCAAGTTCTTTCCCTCTCTGGGCTTGGGTTTCCTGGTCTGTGAAATGTGGGCAATGTTCCCCCTACCTCAGAGGATTGCAGAGAGGGTTACATGAGACGATGGATGGGGCATGGAGGGCACAGTAACTGGCATGTGGGCACTCATGATGGCTATGAGCTCTGATACTCCCAGATCTCAGTTGAGGGCTGGTTTTGACTGTCTTTATGCATCTGTTCCCACCACTCCTGGCAATGTGGCCCATTTAGAGAAGGTTCTCAGCAAATGCTCGCACTAGCCTATAGGAACTTGAGTGGCAGCCACTCCTGCTAAGCAGGATTTCTTAACTTCCATGCAGCTCTCAAGTCCTGGTGCTGGAGATATGGATTACACTCCTGTTTGTTTCTTCAATGAGTTAATAATTTACCTCCAGTGTTTAATTTTGTTTAAACAGACATGACCCCATTGGTGCCCAAGGCTCTGTCCCTGCCAAAGTGGCCCAGGGATCAAAGAAGCCCAAAAGACACAGGGAGCCGTCCCACTGCCCCATCCCGGAATTGTCCTTTAGCTTGCTGGCATCTACCGCCACACTGGTGCCCCCTTGACCTTACCCACCCTGCTTTTAGCCGTGCTCTGGTTAGCACTCAGCTTCTCTTGGGGATTAGTCTGTCTCTCTCTGGCCCATGGCAGCAGCTGAAGTGTCCACTCCCTCACCTCTGGGTTCTCCTTGGAGCTCCCTGGGGTCCCTTCTCTCTCTCTCCTCTGTAGGTGAGGTAACTCAACGTGTCTAGAGTAGATTCATTCATTCCACTGAAAACATTGGGAGTCAAGGGTCCTTCCAGTGTGGCCCTTCATGGGCGCTGTACCCCCTCCGAGACCTGGGGGAGTAGATCTGCTTATTGGTATAAGAATTGCCCAGCTCTGAGCTAGGGGTTTGGACACACTTCATCCCACCACACAACTTGTCTTGTACCAGTCTGGGTTCTCTGTCCATCAGCTTCTCTTTCCCCACTCCAGCTTCCTGCCTGTGTTAATTTCTTCAGGCTGCAGGTGACAAATTGCCACAAACTTGGTGGCTTAAAACAACAGAAATATATGCTCTTAGAGTTCTGGAGCCAAAAGTCTGAAGTCAAGGTGTCACCAAAGCCATGTTCCCTTCAAACGCTCTAGGGGAGGATCCTTCCTCGACTCCCCCAAGTTCTGGTGTTTTTTGGATTGTGGCTGTGTCACTCACTCCATTCTCTGCCTCCATCTTCACATGGACTTCTTCTCTGTGTTTGTCTTTCTGTCTCCTGTCTCTCAATCTCTCTCTCTCTCTCTCTCTCTCCCTTTTTTTTCTTCAAGAAGGGGAACAGTGTGCATTTTCAGGACTTTATTGGGGAACAGTGTGTTTTTCCCAGGACGCATCAGCTCCAAGTCAAGTTCTTGTCCTTCAATCTTAGTTGTAAGGAACGCAGCTCAGCTGCAAGTCCAATCACCATTTTTCAATCTAGTTGTGGGGGGCACAGCCCACCATCCTACGCAGGAGTTGAACTGGCAACCTTGTTGTTAAGAGCTCGCGCTCTAACCAACTGAGATATCCGGCTGCCATTCGGCAGCTCAGTGGCAGCTCAGCTCAGGTTTTTGTCTTCAGTCTAGTTGCAGAGGGCGCAGCTCACTGGCCCATGTGGGAATTGAACCGGCAACCCTGTTGCTCAGAGCTCGCCTTCTAACCAACTGCGCCATCTGGCTGCCCTGTCTCCTGTCTTTTATGAGGAAACTTGTCATTGGATTTAGTGTCCACCAGGTAATCCAGAATGATCTCATCTTGAGATCCTTGCCTTACTTACATTTTCAAGACCTTTTTTTCCAAATATGTGGTCAGACAATTAAGTTCATGAACTCATCCTAGAAAAAGTGCTATATACCTCGTTGCTGAATATCACTACAGTCGCCTTCGAAGTACTCCCCTTGGGAAGCTATGCACTGATGCCAGCACCTAGTCTACCCTTCAAAGCAATTTTGGAACTCTTTTTCTGGAATGGCCATCAGAGCTGTTGTCATATTACATTTGATGTCCTGAATGTCATCAAAATGTCTTCCTGTCAATATTTCCTTTATCTTTGAGTAAAGAAAGAAGTCATTGGGGTCCAGATCAGGTGAGTGGGGGTGGGTATTCCAATGCAGTTATTTGTTTACTGGCTAAAAACTCCCTCATGCATAGTACCATGTGAGCTGATGCATTGCCATGATGCAAGAGCCATGAATTATTGGCGAAAAGTTCAGATTTTCTAAGTTTTTCACATAGCCTTTTCAGCACTTCAAAAGAGTAAACTTGGTCAATCGTCTGTCCAATTGGTACAAATTCATAATGAATAATCCCTCTGATATCAAAAAAGGTTAGCAACAGCGTTGCAACAACTTCGCTAACTTAATTGTCAGCCCTTATAAGATCACATTTACAGATTCTGGGTGACTATATATTTTGAGGGGCCACCATTCAACCAACTACAGCTAGTATTAAAGTATTAACTGAGACCAGAAGAAAATGGACATGCTAGGTAGTATGAACAAACCCAGTGAAGGCTGCAGGTAATAGGGAGCCTGGTCAGTGTGGCTGGAGCACAGGAGAATGGTGAGTGGTGAGGTGGGAGACTTGGGAGGGAGTTTGTACAATACCTAGTAGACTGAGGCAAGGAGATCAGGGCTTCTCCTCATGGTACTGGAGAGCCACAGAAGAAAGGGTTTTAAGTAGGGGAATGACATTAGTCAATTGTCATTGATTATTGAACATCTGGTGAACAGACAACGTGTTATCCAAATAGAAAAAAGAGGGGAGGGGCCCCCTGCATCACAACATACCCAAAAATCAATTCCAAGAAGACTAAATTCCTCAACTTGAAAAGCAAAACTTCAAAAGGCAAATATTGTTTTGACTTTGGAGTAGGAAAAGTTTCTTAAACAAGTACTATAAAGGAAAAGAGAGATAAATCAAATTTTAAATCTTCTGTTAACAAAAGACACGATTTAAAACGGGAGAACACAAACCACAGATGGAAAGAAGATTTTTGCAAAATGTAATCAACACAAGATCAGTATTGGGAAGACATGGAGCATCTATAAATAAATAGGACAAAGATAAGCACCCAAGAGAAAAGTGGGCAAAACAAAACCAGTAAGCCATAGAATAGGCAACCTGAGTGGCCAACAAATGTATGAAAAACAGGAAAAAGCAAATTAAATCACCAGCGAGACCCACTTCGCAGCCATCAGATTGGCAACAATTAAAAAGTCTGACAGGGGCAGCCAGATGGCTCAGTGGGTTAGAGCGCAGGCTCCCAACAAGGTTGCTGGTTCAATTCCCAGATGGGATGGTGAGCTGCGGCCCCTGCAACTAAAGATTGAAAACGGTGACTGGACTTGGAGCTGAGCTGCGCCCTCCACAACTAGATTGAAGGACAACGACTTGGAGTTAATGGGCCCCGGAGAAACATACTGTTCCCCAATATTCCTCCCCCCAAAAAAACTCTGACAATACCAAGTGTTGATAATGCTGTGGAGCCACAGGAACTCACACTGCTGGGATTGTATAAGTAGGCACTATGGGTTTGGGGAGCAATTTCATAGTATCTGGTAACGCTGAAGATGTGCACCCTGAACAACCTCTCAATTACACTCCTACATACAAAATATCTGCAAAAAGTCTTGTTCATGTGCACAAGGAGGCTGGTATAAAAATATTCAAGGAGGATTGTCTGCAATGGCAAAAAAAAATTACTGTGGAGAAAATGACCATTAATGGGAGAATGGACAGATTGTCACATTCACCATGAAATAGCGTAGAGCAGGGAAAGTGAATGCACTACAGCTGTTTCATTAACTTGGTTGATTCATAAATGCAAAATAAAAAGTTGAAGAACACACACTGTATGAGTTCATTGAAGTAAGCTGTATAAACCTGCAAAAACAATACCCTTTTTCTTAGGGCACACACATAGATATAATATAGTTACCAAAAAACAAACAAAACAAAAAACAGGAAAAAAAAAACATGGGAATAATACACGCCAAGCTTGGGATAGGGTTTATTTACTTGGGGGAGAAGAAGAGAGTGGGGAGGGTACAGAGGGGACTCTGCAGTTTGGGGAATGTTGTATTTTTTAAGCTGTGTGGTGGAAACACAGTTGCTTATTATATTATCCTTTATATCTTTCAGTATGCCAAATATTTTATACTTTAAAAAGAGGTGAGACTGGGATGAAGGTCCAAGACAGCAGAATAGGTAAATGCTATGCCTGCTGCCTCCTGGGATCACATTAAAACTACAACTAAATTATAGAATAATCAACCTTGAGAATCATCTGAAGATGAGCTGAACAGAACCCCTATAACTAAGGATATAAAGCAAAGGGTACATCAAGGCTGAAAAACACAAAAAGAGATGATACCAAAGAGGATATGCAAACAGCCAACAAACACATGGAATGATTCTCAATTCATTAGGTCATCAGGGAAATGCAAATCAAAAGCACAATGAGATAACACTTCATACCTACTAGGATGGCCATAACAAAACAAACAAACAAAAACAGAAAATAACAAGTATTGGTGAAGATGCAGAGAAATTGGAATCCTCATGAATTACTGGTGGGAATATTAAATGATGCAGCTACTATGGTAACGAATGTAGTTCCTCAAAAAGTTAAACATAAAATTACTGCATAATTCAGTATTCCACTTTTAGGTATTTACCCCATAGACTTGAAAGCAGGGACTTGTATACCAACATTCATAGCAGCATTATTCACAATAACCAAAAGGTAGAAACAACACAAATGTTTATCCACAGATGAATGGGTAAACAAAATGTGGTAAGGACATACAGTGGAGTATTATTCAGCCATAAAAAGGAATGAATTCAATACATGCTACAAAATGGATGAACTTAAAAACATCATGCTCAATGAAATAAGCCAGACACAAAAGGACAAATATGTATTATATATTATTTCACCTGTATGAAGTACCTAGAATAGGCAAATTCAGAGACAGAAAGTAGAATAGCAGTTACCAAGGGAGTTATTGTTTAATGGATACAGAGATTTTGTTTGGAATGATGAAGATTTTCTGGAAATAGATAGTGATGATAGTTGTACAACGTTGTGAATGTACTTAATGCCACTGAATTATACACTTAAAATTGTTATTGAAGGTTAACATACTTGCAGACAAGTGCAAAAATTACTAGTGTACAGCTTAATGAGTTTTTACAAAATAAATACATCTATGTAACCAGCTACTAGATCAGGAACAGAACATTATTCTGCCCTTCAGAAGCCCTCTTAATGCTTACTCCAAGCCCCTCCCTTCCCTTTAAGATTAACCCGTATCCTGACTTTGATCACCACAAATGAGTTTTGTCTCTTTTTGAACTGACTATAAATGGAATTATATGGCATAGAGTCTTTTGAATTGGCACTTTTAATTCAACATTATGTCTATAAGATTCATCCTAC
The DNA here is from genome assembly GCF_057876585.1 of Rhinolophus sinicus. Taxonomy (NCBI): domain Eukaryota; kingdom Metazoa; phylum Chordata; class Mammalia; order Chiroptera; family Rhinolophidae; genus Rhinolophus; species Rhinolophus sinicus. Next base: position 22,715,408 of record NC_142509.1, read on the forward strand.
TGTGGCAACTAATTTTAGCTCCTTCATTCTCACTGCTGGGTAGAATCCCATAGTGCAAATATACCCCAATTTATTTATCCATTCTACCGTTGATGGGCTTTGGGAAAGTTTGCAGTGTTTGCTATCATAAAGAATGCTGCTGTGAACACTCTAATACATGTCTTTTGATGCACATATGAACACATTACCGTTGAGTGATTACCTAGGAGTGGAACTGTGGGGTCACAGGGTATGTGTATATTGTATCAACTTCAGTAAATACTGCCAGTTTTCCAAAGTGTCTTCCCAATCATCATGCTATCAGCAAATGAGAGTTCCAAGCATTCCATATCCTCAGTATTTGGTATTGCATACCTTTTTTCATCTTCATCAATCTAGTGGATGTGTGGCATGCACCTTTTTAAGGACTTTGATTCATGTTGCCCAAATATGCCTCTGGAAAGTAGCCCTAATTTACATTTCTGCCAGCAATACATGAGAGCTCAGAAATCCTTGACTGAGTTCAAGGTGATAAATACATCTCCAAAGGGTCCCTACAAAAATCTATATCATGGGGGCCGGCCCAGTGGCTCAGGTGGTTGGAGCTCCATGCTCCTAACTCCGAAGGCTGCTGGTTTGATTCCCACATGGGCCAGTGGGCTCTCAACCACAAGGTTGCCAGTTCAACTCCTCAAATCCTACAAGGGATGGTGGGCTCGGCCCCCTGCAACTAAGATTGAATATGGCACCTTGAGCTGAGCTGCCACTGAGCTCCCAGATGGCTCAGTTGGTTGGAGCACGTCCTCTCAACTACAAGGTTGCCGGTTCAACTTCCGCCAGGGATGGTGGGCTGCGCCCCCTGTAACTAGCAACGGCAACTGGACCTGGAGCTGAGCTGTGCCCTCCATAACTAAGATTGAAAGGACAACTTGACTTGGAAAAAAAGTCCTGGAAGTACTCACTGTACCCCAATAAAGTCCTGTTCCCCTTCCCCAATAAAAAAAAAAATCTTTAAAAAAATATCTGTATCATGTTCCCTTGGAGTTGTATGGTGTGTTGCCCTTTACAATGTACTTTCAGGTATATGATCTCATTTGACCCTCGTTACCTGAGATAGGTAGAGCAGGTATAATTATCCCATTTTACAGGTGGGGGGACTGAGATTCTTAGCGGTTAAATCACTTGGCTTGCAAAGGGTGAGGCCAGGAGCAGAAGCCAGGTCTTCCGTCTTCTATCCCAGTAATACTAATAACAGGACACATTTATTAGCACCTGTTTTAAAATGGATGGTGGGGGCGGCCACATGGCTCAGTTGGTTAGAGCGCAAGCTCAACACAGGGTTGCTGGTTCAATTCCTGCATGGGATGGTGGGCTGTGCCCCCCTGCAACTAAAGATTGAAAACAGCGACTGGACTTGGAGCTGAGCTTCATCCTCCACAACTAGACTGAAGGACAATGACTTGGAGCTGATGGGCCCTGGGGAAACACACTGTTCCCCAATAAAAATTAAAATAAATAAAATAAAATAAAATGGACGGTGGCTACATCATATAATGGAGAATGAAGCATGCGTTAATTCCAAATTTACTTTTAAAAACACACACACACAAAAATGATCTTTGTGCCTAAAAGTGGCCCCATTCTGCACCTGAATCTGAAAATTCCAAGCAAAGTTCTGAAGGTCAAGGGCAAAGTTGAGTCCATGCTGTTCTACCTTTTAATTGCTTTAGAATGTGTTGACCAACCTCTCCATACAAGGAAAGCCTTTTTGCTAAGCCAGTGAGCTAAAGCATCATGTGTTTCAATTCTTGCTAAGCATTACAATCATGTAAAGCAGAAAACGTTTCTGTGTCTGTCCATTGTACACAGTCAGTGAAATATTGACCCCAAACCACCCAGAACCAGCCCGAGATGGTCAACACTGCAGAGATCTTTGCTGTTAAAGCCCCACTACTGTATAATGCTGATACTGGAAGTACTGTTAGAAATAATCTAAGGTCGACATAGAGGGCAAAACTGTTTCCCCTTGTGTGCTAACTCTTACCAGCTTAGTGTTGAAAAGGATTCTGAGGCTGTGTCAGGGCTCAGTGGGAATGGCTCCTGTGGCTGGTGAGAGATACCTGCCATGCACAGTACAGGAGACGGTGAGAAGGCACACGGGACATGTGTTTGCTGTGTATAGGTCCCTTTTTCTCATTTCACAGGGGGAAGCTGATACTCAGAGAGGAAGCCACCTGCTCAAGGTCACACAACATGTCACTGGACAAGCTGGGACTTCATTACAGGTCTCCTCGCATTCAGGCTGTGGCTCTGCCTCTCTATGCACAGCCTCCATGGACCTCCACCATGTGCTCATCCAGACATCATAGCAAGATAATATTAATAAATGGCTTTCTCTTCCAAACAAAATCTCAGTCTACACCTCCGTGTTCCTCCTTCCGGGTGTCTGTTTGTCATTTGCAGGCAATGTATGACCCGCATACCAGCTCCCCAACCACATCCGTGATCCATGACGGATAGAAAATTTCATGGGCAATCCAGCCCTTTTCCCTTTGATGGAAGTCTGAGCATCTAACCAGCCTGGTAGAAGGCTCGGATTTGTGGGTTTAAGGTTTTGGAAGAGGTTAGGAAACCAAAGCAGAGAGCAATAATCATCTTTCTGTATCAACGTCTTTATCTAATACCCTGTTTCTCCGGAAATAAGACCTAGCTGGACAATCAGCTTTAATGTGTCTTTTGGAGCAAAAATTAATGTAAGGCCCGGTATTATATTATGTTATATTATATTAGACCCAGTCTTATAGTAAAATAAGACCGAGTATTATATTATATTATATTATATTATATTATATTATATTATATTATATTATATTATATTATATTCCCGGTCTTATATTATTATATAATATTACGTATATTACTATAACATAGTAATTACTATAATATTATATAGTAATATAAGTAATATAGTAATATAAGACTGGGTCTTATATAAGTTTTTGCTCCAAAAGATGCATTAGAGCTGATTGTCCGGCTAGGTCTTATTTTCGGGGGAACAAGGTTAGTAGGAACTGTAAAAGCAGAATGTGTTCAAATGTTCCGATCGCCCCCTGGTGTTAGAAACAAGAACAACACACCAGGCGAGTAATAACATTTTCCAGCTGCAAAGAATTGACCTCAGAGATCTTAATTCAGTCAAAACCCTTTATTTCGAGTTCTTATAAGGACACTAATCCTATGGGATTAGTGAGGAAGTTGACGAAGGCAAGGCTCTCACAGGGAAAGGGAATCACCAGGACATACAGCAACTTAGTGGTAAAGTCAGGACTAAAATCAAGCTCTAAACATCATCTCCTGTATTCAGGATACTTACCACAGAGCAATAAACTAAGAAACAATTTTCTTAAAAGAAGCAACGACACAACATCATACACGCTATAAAGCACACAGTAAAATGCCCATAAAAAGTCTTTCTTCTTTTAGAACGTAAATTATTTGAAGGCAGAAACTTTGGGCCTGTACTCAATACCCTGATGATTAAGAAATGGTGATGACAACGATAAGGGCCCTTACCATCTGTCACGCTGTTCCCATGTGTCCCACACAGGCTTAGTAGCACTCGGTTGCTATGACCACTACGCCACCCTCCTTCTTTCATTCGACAATACTCATGGAGCTCCTCCTCTGTGCCAGGCACTGTTACTGGTGCTGGGGATGCCAAAGTGGCCAAAACGGAGCCCCCGCCCTCAGGGAGCGTAAAGTCTAATTGGGGGAGTTGGATGATAAGTGAATACCAAACACATGGCATGTTGGTGTTATGGGCTGAATGTTTGCGTCCTCCCCAAATCCATATGTTAAAGCCCTAAGCCCCAGTGTGACTGTCTTTGGAGATAAGGTGTATAAGGAAGAAATTAAGGTTAAATAAGGTCATACGGGTGGGGCCCTGTGCTAACAGGATTAGTGTCCTTATAAGAAGAGACCCCAGAGGGCATTTGCTTGCTCTCTCTGCCCCAGTGTGCACAAAGAGGGCATGAGAACGCACAGTGAGAAGGCAGCTTCACGCAAGTCAGGAAGAGAACTCTCACCAGATACCAAATCAGCCAGAACCTTCATCTTGGATTTCCCAGCCTCCAGAACTATGAGAAAAAGAAATGTCTGTTGTCTAGGCCACCCAGTTTATGGTAATATTACAATGGAATATGGTATTGTGTTCTGGCAGCCCAAGCTGACTAAGACAGTTGAGTAGTCATTATAACTAGGAAGAGAAATGAGGCAGGGCCAGGCAGCAGGTGGTGGGACGTGATGTGCTACTTTCACTAAAATATGAGGAAATGCCTCTCTGATAAGGTGCCAGTGTTTAGCTCAAGGAAGTTTTACATATATCATTATGTCATACTCATGTAACATCCACCTAGATCAAGATAGGAAACATGTCCAGCACCCCAGCATGCTCCTTGGTGCCCCCCGCTCAGCAGTACCCACCTAAAGGTAACCATTGTTCTCACTTCCATCAGCATGGATTAAATTTGTATGTTTTTGAACTTCGTAATCGTGGAATCTTATAGTATGTTGATAGACATTTGGGTTGTTTCCAGTTTGAGGCTATTATGAATAAAGCTGCAAAGAACTCTTCTTGAACTTGTCCTTTGGTAGACATAACACTCACTTCTGTCGGGTATACGCCCAGGAGTGAAATTACTGCATCATAGAGGATACATATGTTCAGGTTTAGTAACTACTGCCAAATATTTTTTCAAAGTGGTATTAGGTATATGTTCCCAACAACAAAATAAGAGAATTCCAGTGCCTCCTCACCAACACTTGGTATGTTAATCTTTTAAATTTTAGCCATTCTGGTGAATATGTCATGGTATCCCTTTGTGGTTATAATTTACATTTCTCTCATGAAAAAAAGAAAAGATGTTGAGCACCTTTTCATATATTTATTGGTCATTTTTATATTCTTTATTATGAAATAGCTGTGCAAGTCTTCTGCTCATTTAAAAAACCAGGTTATCTACCCACAGAACGGGAGGAAATATGTGCAAATCATATGTAAGGGTCTAATATCCAGGCTATATAAAGAATTTCTACAACTCAACAACAAAAAGATAAACAATCCAATTTTAAAATGGGCACAGGACTTGAACAGACATTTCTTCAAAGAAGATATATAAATGGCCAACAAGCACATGACAAGATATTCAATGTCATTAGTCACTGAGGAAGTACAAATCAAACACAATGAAATACCACTTCACATCAGAAGTTAAATGCTCTGGCCCAGCTCACAACCCACTGGCCCTAAGTGCCCAGAATTCAGAGAGGCAGAAATGTTGGTGAACAGAGTTAATGAGCACCACATGTCTCAAGTTTTTGTTTGTATTTTAACATCATGGAAATGAAATAGCATTACTTTAATTGTCATGGGCTAATAAGAAAAGAACTGAGTTGAATTTTATGCTTAAAACTGAACTGTGCATCAAGTGAAGGTTGGTGATATCCCAGAATGATGCACGACAGGTTTCAGAGAAACCCCCCTTCTTCCCCTCTTTCTCTTCCTCTTCTTCCTCCTAGCACTTCTACGACCACTGTTACTAGTGCTTCTACTACCACTAATACAAGCATATTCCGCTAAGCACTTTGCATGAACGATTTCATTTCACTCTCCCTATGAGGTAGGTATCAGCACCACCCCATTTTACATTTGAGAAACTATGGCTCAGAGAGGTGAAGTCATTTGCCCAAGGTACCCAGCTAGTAAGTAGTAGAAGCCCTGATCTACCTCAGGCAGCCCAGCTCTATAACCCACGCTACCAATACCAGGTGTTGTAAATATTCAAATAGAGAAAAGTGGTGGGAAATCAGGGTCAGCCTGACCCTCTGTCCTACAAACAGTCCAAACTCAAAGAACTGGGCCTTTGCAGCCAGGAGCATCTCGTTCTGAGTTGTAATTTACTTTCACCAAAACAACATCACCTGTCACGTTACATTGTTGACAATTCTAATTTTCATTTGTAAATTTGGTTTGACAGTTCTGTAAGGAGTTTACACCTAGTGTTACACGGCTACATTTATGATAATAAAGCACTTTCAGTGAATTCTATACGGTGGGAGAGGGTCAGGAAGAAGTTTTTTCCTTTAAAAAAGTCCATGTATACATTACCCGGGTTTGAGGAATGACTGCCTCTAGGATAAAGCCCAAATTCCTAGGCAAGGCTTGGAAGGCCCTGTGTGACCTGGTCCCCGCACATATCTCCAGGCTCATCACCTCTATATCCCCTTTTCTCTAATCCCCTGAACCACTTGTAGGTCCCCAGCTTAAAATATCTTGCTTTCTCAGGCTTTGTATAAGTTAGGAATTGGTCTGGCGCCATATAACAGAAAACCCATCTTACAGGGGCTTAACCAAATAGGGGCCTTATTCCTCTCATGTAACAAGAAGTCCAGTGGTGGGCAGCCCAGGGCATATATGGTGGCTCAATGCCAGCAGAGACCTCCCGTCCATCTTCATTCCTCGCCCCCTGTGTATGGCTATCAGCTTTGGCTCATTCCCTCATGGTCACAAAATAGCTGCTCCACCTCTAGCTTCTTATCTGCATTCCAGGCAAGGGTAAGAGCAAAGAACAAAAGACATGCCAACTGAGCCTGCCCCCCTTTAAAAAGTTTATCCAAAGGCCCCTCTTAGCGTCTTCTGTTTACATCTCATTGGCAAGACCTCTGGAATCTCTGTCATATGGCCCCTAAAAGTTTGCTTACCTGCTGGTGAGGACTATGCCTTTCTCCAGTGAAACTGAGTAAATTAGTAGGATTCCCACATCCTGGACAATGCCTGCTTCAACCACAAAAAGTTCCCAAAATACAGATGGGCCAGTTCACCTTCTCCAAGGAGCAGACGCCAAGATGGGATTAGATGTGCAAGAGATTTATGGGAAAAACATCTGTGGACAATAAAGAGGAGAGGCCAGAGGAGGTAAAGAGAGCCTTCAGACATTGATGCAGGTCTCACACCCGTGAAAGAGAGGGAAAGGAAGGAGATTTAGGGAAGAAGAGTCTCAAAAGACCATGCAGTTCTAAGGACACTTGAGCCAAGGCAATGGGGTGTCCTTGAGCCACAGATGCCTGTTTTAGGTGACCCGTGTCTCCTAGGAATGGGCACGCACCAATACCCCTACTGTGCTCCATCATTGGCTGGGAGGGCTCTGCGCAAATGCAGGTACAGACTGGATGCAGAGGGGCAGCACCCGGGGCTGCCAGTCAATGACGGACAGCAAAGGAGCTGAGTGGTGCATTTTCATGACCACCATACAACGTATTAGATTTTTGGATAAAAGGACCTCTCAAAATCCTCCCCCTACAATGCCTGCAGAATCAAGTCTGAAGTTCAAACTCATGTCCTGCATATCTTGTGCTCTTCTCCCCCTCCACCCATTTTCCAGGGTAGAGGAGGGAGTAACAACTATTGGGGGTCAAGTATGTGTTGGGCTGTCCTGTGTGCTTTTATACCCCATCTAGTTATCACAGCAACTTGGTGAAGCAGGTATCGCCTCACTTGTTTCATAGCGATGTGGAGGGTGGCCGAGCCTAGCTGACTAGGGGAAGAGGGCAAGCTGATATCTCGTACTTTGGACTCCTGGGGTGGGAAGCAGTTTCTTCCAAGACTTAACATAATTACATACCATAATAGGGAACTCCACAAAGACAGTAAGTGGAGTCCGTGTACTGGGCAGGAAGAAAAAAAAAAGTAAAGAAAGAGAAATGTTCTCTTCCCTTTTCCTGACCTGAACCCTTGCCCAGGAAGTACTGCAACTCTCTCTTTTGTGCTTCCAATAGACGTGGTTCTTGCTCTTATAGCCTTCATCATGCTGGTGACAACCGCTTAGAATCATCTTGCCTTGTTTTAACTCTTCAATTATGTGCATAGATCCTTCGTTCTTGCAGCCATGTAGGCACTGGGGGTTCCATGGTAAAGGAGATAGACACCGTCCGTGCCCTACCAGAGCTTCTGGTCTGGTGGAGAAGATGGCAATAAAACACAAAGGATATGGAGATGAAATGTCCAGAGTTCTATGGGAGGGTACGGCAAGGGAACAAAGCAAGGGTAGGGGACAGAGGAAGTATATAAAGCCAATGATAACTATAGAGTTGTCATAGCCTGTGACAGCTATGGTTTTGCCTTCCTGTCTGTGTACCATTTCCCACCTCCTGTAGATCAAATAACGCTCTCAATTACAATGCTCTGTCCCTCTGCGACCACCACTCAGCTGGGCATGTAATCCAGGCTGGTGAATGAGAACACCCATCCCTGTGTCCACAGGGATTGGTTTAGGACTGGGTATGGGAGCCCAGCAGGGCCAATCAGAGCCTTCCCTGAGTTTTGATCTAAGGAAACAGGGAGACGGGACTTTTCTTCCTCTAAAACCATAAGCTGTAAGGACAATGTAAACTGGCACTGCTCGCCATTTCCCCAGGCCACATGGAGAAAGCCATCTGAATGGGCAAGAATGAAGCTGATGCACAAAGGAAAGTTTTAGGCGGGTGCAAAAGTAATTGCAGTTTTTGCGATTATTTTTAACCTTTTAAACCGCAATTACTTTTGCACCAACCTAACCAATAAAGATGGGATAGAGAGAGCCATGGTGGTATTTTCTAAGGCCCTAGATCTATTTGTACCTGAAGTCCATCTCTAGATTTTTTTAGTTAAGATGAGTTATCGACTTTTTTTAAAAGCTAGTTTAAGTAGAGGCTGTCACTTGTTAACAAAATTGTCCTGATCGATACGTTGAATTTTTTTGGTGCTTAGCCCAGAGTAAGGGATAGATAAATATTTGTTAGATGGATGGATGCTGTGGGCAGGCGTTGACATGAGCCAGTGTTCTTCCTTCATCCTGCTTTTCAACTTTTGAAGCCTAGTAGTTGAAATTCTCTGTGAATAATCCCTTAATTCACTTTTTAAAACATTTTATTTATTTTTCCATCTTTATTGCGATATCATTGACATATAACATCATGTAAGTTTAAGGTGCATGTGTTGATTTGATACACACTTCATTTTTGATTTCTGAAAAATATAGCCCCACAACTATGGCTTTGTAGCAGCTTACAAGGGCTTTTCATTAGGCCTGGCTCATCTTTAGTAACAGATAATTTGTTCTTGCTCTAAAATAAATAAATAGATGACAGATACATAGATAGATAGATAGATAGATAGATAGATAGATAGATAGATCCAAAATGTAGCCCAAGATCTGAAATAATAAAAAGTACGATGGGGGCAGCCAGTTAGCTCAGTTGGTTAGAGCACCAGCTCTTAACAACAAAATTGCCGGTTCGATTCCCACATGGGCCAGTGAGCTGCGCCCTCTACAACTAGATTGAAGACAACGACTTGAGCTGAGCTGCCAGTGGGCAGTCGGATGGCTCAGTTGGTTAGAGCGCATGTTCTTAACAACAAGGTTGCCAGTTCGATTCACGCGTAGGATGGTGGGCTGTGTCCCCTGCAACTAGATTGAAAACGGCGACTGGACTTGATGCTGAGCTGTGCCCTCCACAACTAGATTGAAGGACAACGACTTGACTTGGAGCTGATGGGCCCTGGAAAAAAACACACTGTTACCCAATAAAATTTTAAAAATAAAAAATAAATCTCTTCTTAAAAAAAAAAAAAAAAAGTACCATGATTGAGCACAGCTATAGTCCAGATCATGGGATCACTTTCCAATTAAAGGAACCAGGGCTCCATGGAGATCTAGCTGATTCTAGGCCTGAGTTAGGAAATCTGGAGCATCTTCTAGTGGCAGAAAGTAAGGAGGAGCTCAACAGGCATGGGTGGGCAGGCATTGATGGGGTTATGTCAGAGGGACACAGAGTTCCCAACCATCAAAGGTGGAACAATTTGAACACTAAAATAAATAAAGTAGTAGTGCTAGGTTATAGCCCAAAGTATAAAATAAATACCGATGAGTCAATTCTGAATAAAGAAACGAACAGGGGTAAAAGACAAGTCTCCCATGCAGAAGAATTCCAAACAATCTATGCAGCTACTGTGCCTGCAAGGAGGGAAGGTATAACTCCTCACTCCTTCAGTATGGCTTGCACATAGTGACATCCTTTCAAAGAGTACAATAGGGAAAGACGGGGGTAAAAAAGAAACTTAGCAGTGGAGAAAGCTGACGTATACCACCTCAGCCAAGTGACCGAGGCCAACATCAACAGTGAGAAGTCATGTTGGTAGTAGGCACCCTTGACAGGATGTGATGGGAATGGCGCTTTACCTCTGTGGTCTTCCTCCCAAAAACCCATTACTCCTGTCATCAGACAAATACACATGATCACTGCTCCTCAAAACTGTCAAAGTCATCAAAAAACAAGGAACATCTGAGAAACTGTCACAGCCAAGAGGAGCCTAAGGAAACATGACAACTAAATGTAATGTGGTATCCCAGATGGATTCCTAGAGCAGAAAAGGGACATTAGGAGGAAACTAAGGAAATCTGAATAAAGTATGGACTTTAGTTAATAATAATGTATCGATATTGGTTCATTAATTGTAACAAAGATACCATGCTGATGTAAGATGTGAATAAAGGAGGAAGTGGGTATGGGGTATATGGAAACTCAGTCCTATCATGTTTCCCTGAAAATAAGACCTAACCAGACAATCAGCTCTAATGCGTCTTTTGGAGCAAAAATTAATGTAAGACCTGGTCTTATTTTACTATAATATAAGACCAGGTCTTATAATATAACATAACATAACATAACATAACATAACATAACATAACATAACATAACATAACATAACATAACATAACATAACAAGACCTGGTCTTATTTTACTATAATATAAGACCAGGTCTTATAATATAACATAACGTAACATAACATAACATAACATAACATAACATAACATAACATAACATAACATAACATAACATAACATAACAAGACCGGGTCTTATTTTACTATAAGACCCGGTCTTATATTAATTTTTGCTCCAAAAGACGCATTAGAGCTGATTGTCCAGCTAGGTCTTATTTTCGGGGAAACATAGTATCTCTGCAATTTTTCTTTCTATATCTAAAACTGTTCTAAAAAATTAAGCTTATTTTTTTAGAAATGTATTGTGATCAGAGTTAACAACAGACATACAAAGAGCTCTGGGAAGTTGTCACAGTTGTCGCTGGTCCTGACCTCACTCTCACTTCTTGAAGGGATCTATGAAAAGCAAAGAGCTTGTACTGCTTGCTTAGGAGTTCCCTGAGCAGGATTAACCACCCATAACAACCCCAGAGAAATGCAGACTAAAGAGAGTTTGACAGTTTGTGTTCCTGTAACTGAGAATTTCAATTCAATTTAAAAGTACCTACAATTGGCAGTAGCCCAGGTCTACCCCGCTGCATTGAAACCTCAAGTAGGCCTAGTAGGGCTGCAAGAAACACACATAGAATGAGGAAGGGACTGGTAACTGAGGCACAACAAGGAATTTGGAACTTACAACCCAGACATGAGGCACATATCATGGTAGCTGACACGATCTGTCTCCCAAAGTAAAAAGGGACAAATGGCTCCCCAGGGTAGGTTCTAGACCCCCCTCATGGGGCACATTCCTCATCCCACTAGGATACCTGAGGCCAATGGACTTCAGTTGTACCTCTGAGGACCAAGGATCCATGTCCAAAGCCGGAGGAAACCTGCAATCTCAAGTATCCCCTTCACATAGCTCTTTGACAGCTGGGGTTAAGTCATCTGCCTCATCAGTCCTTGAATCTGGACCAACTCTGGGGGTCTGACCTAGCTCACAATCTCACCCAGGTATGGGTGTCACACGCTATAGATGAGGGCAAGTGTGAGAACGTGGCTTGAAGGGCGAGATACCTCTCTGGGCAGAAGCTCTGTGAGGGGAAACCATGTAGTAAGTCGGAAACAGTCACTGTCAACTAACAATGATACATCAAGCCTGTCACTTTTACTTTATGATGCAATTTGTCATACAGATGCTTTTAATTTTGATACAGTCAAATTTAACAATTTTTTCCTTAATGGTTTGTACTTTTTGCATTTTAAGAGACCCTCCTCCACGCTGATGTTCTAAATATAACTTTTCAATGTTCTTATAAAATTGTAAGGTTTCACTTTTCACATTTAGAGCTTTGAGGCATCTGTAATTCATTTATGGTCTGATGTGACATAGGGAGCTGATTCTATTTTTTCCCATACAAATAATCTGTTGTCCCAACACCATCCCTTCCTCACTGCCTTGCCAATCTGGTGTCTAGGCTGAGTCAAAGTGGGCCAGTTCAGCAACTCGGTGGAGGCCTGTCGGCACTGAGTACTGGCCTTGTAGTACCTTAGAAGCTACATGGATGAAGGAAGACACCTCCTATGGTTTTGAGAAAAGTTGCCGTGTAAAACTAGAAACTTTCAAGGCAGAGCAAGAAGTGTGGTACAAAATCACAGTTACAACTCCAGGCTGCAGAATCAGACGACAGCATCAGACCCCACTTTTTTCTCCCTTCCTGGGGCTCTATGGCTACTCTTCCTGGGGAGCCCTTGCTCTGAGTACCCCATCACCCCCAACTTTTTCCTGGCTGCTTAAGTGGACAAAGGGAGCCCACTCCTAGAGGCCTAAGTCGGGTTCCTAGAAGCAGAGAAGGAGGCAGGCAGGGATTCTTGTGCAAGTGATTTATTGAGGGAGGGCCCTAGAGAGAAATCTATGAGGAAGTGAGGGAAGCAGGACAGAGCTCAGAAGAAATCAAGCAAATTCATGCTTTTAAGAGAGGTCTCACCGCAGTCTGATCCCACAGGGAGCTCTTGGGCATTTTTTACACTGCAGAGTTTGTCCCGCCTTGAGGCCAGAGAGCTGGGCTTTAAACCCCACCCTATTAGTCAGTCATTGGCCATGGGCCACCCCAGCTGTGTGTGTAACCTCCCAGGCATCTTCTGGCCGGGCAGCTCTTATTAGCTAAGAAAACCTGCCAAAGAAGGATGGAGCCATTAGCTTTTACCAGCCAACACCCAAAGCAGCTGGGAAATGGGTGCACTGGCCTGATAAAGAGGATCTGGGCAGAGAACCAACAGCATCTACCATGGAGACCAAATCACCATACACTGTAATTCAGTGTGAATTAGAAAGAAATATTCTAAACAAAGGCTGAGGATGTGATGATGGGAAAGGATTAGTGACAAATATGTACTTGGATGTATCTTTCACAAAGCTTCATTTGAGAATGAATTTACTATTTGATATTTATGTTACACCGGTTTAATCAAATTGTCCCTTGGCTTTACTTTTTTCTGATGCCAACAGAAATCTATGTTCACTGTAAATTATTCAGATGCCAAAGTAATTTATATCTTAGAAAGTAAAAGTTCCCCATAATGTCATATAACCTCCCCCCACACCCTCATCCTGATATAACCACTGTTAAGAGTTGGAGGTATATGTCTCAGTTTTTATCTATAAAAGGAATTGTTTTGAAAAGTCTAGAAAGCAGAACAGATTTCATGAAATCTGACCCACTAAAAACTTCTAACAAATATACTTCATGGTTAATTTGAAAGCTTTCTTTCTGAGTTGGGAAATGAGACAAAGATACCTGCTTGCATCACAAATATTCCCCATTTTCCTAAAGGCCTCAGGCAATACAAGAAGACAATAATTAAGGCATAGGTTTGGACAGAAAGAGGTAAAGTAAAACTGACACTATTAAATAGTGACTTGATTGTGCATATAGGAAGCCCAAATGAACCTAAAATAAACTATTAGAATAAATAAGTTAATTTAGCAAGTTTGCCAGATACAAGGTCAACATAAAAAGTGTACTTCTACATACAAACAACAATTAGAAAAGGAAAGGTAAAAAAAGCACTGTGTACAATAGCATCACAAGTTTAAATATCTAGAAATCAAATTTTAAAAGTTGTACAGATCTCTACACACACAAAAAAAAACCCCAAAACACTAAAAACAAAAAGCCACCAACAAATATAAAACATCATTGAGAAGAAGTGAAGGTTTTCTGAGACACTGATGGGGCTTCTCTTAGTAAATCTTCTACTTCGGCCTGTTTGGGTGGCTTTCCGGCCTTCATTTGGACTATGTGCCATCTTTCCATAAGCACTGAACAAATCAACAGCAAACGTTTACTTGTCAGGAACAGTGGCAAATACATGTCATGCACACTTTCCTTTATCATCAGAACAAACCTGTCCACTGTTATGACCTCCACTGTACAAGAGGAAATTGAGGATCAGAGAGTTCAAGTAACTTTCCCAAAGTCACCCAGACAGCAAACTCTAACTCACGCCTGTCTGACTCAGAAAACAGTACTCAGGATACCCGTTCAGTGACTAGAAACTCAATCTTTAGATTTATAGTGAGGTAATATTTTTAAGTCCAAGGTTGTAGGAACGTTTATAAAATAAGTTTCAAAAATTCCACAAAATGGCAAAGGTTGATTTTCATGTGGGAAATCTTGGATATGAGTTCATTGGTTTTGGGAACCGTGGACCAGAAGGGCCATCACTTGCAGGTGCAGTGAGGACAACTGGCCACTAGATGGCGGTGCAGCTCATCGCCAACCTCCATAGCCTGTTTTTCTAGTGGCCAAATCACATGAGAGCAGGGAAATGAGAAAAATAAGCACAATGTAGGCCATCAAAAAAGAAAAAAAGCTCGACCCAGAAGAAGAGATCTGCAAGTTCTTAACCAGGAGAGGATGTGGGCAAGGCAGGGGCTGGGGCCCCTAGTCCTGGATGAAGATAAAGATGTTCTCACAGAAACAGTGTATGCTAGGACAAGCAGGCGTTTTTGCATGCAGGCCACTCAGAAAAAAGTAAAAGTATTTACACATTGTCTTTTTACACATTTACAAAAATAAAAGTGTTTACACGTTTTACAAAACAAAACGAACAAATCAAAAGCTTAATGTACTACATTTAAAAGCCTATCCTATATTCTGAAATCATGTTCTTCCTACTCTTTTGGGTGGTAATGATGATTATCCCTCTTGTGAAGATGCAAACACCTTTTTTAAATAAAAAAAAAAATCTTACTGTGCATTCTGAAAGTCTGGGATCAGTAAAGTACCAGATTCTCATGAAAAGCAAATCCAAGTCAAATATCTTAATGTAGTTTCAAGATTTCCAGCCCTCAAACAGCTGCCCTTAAAATAAACAAGCTAAAGTGCCTGCGAAAGTTAAATATAGCCATGAACATTCTATTTAGAAGCTCTATTTTTTTTTTTTTTTAATGGTGAAGTGAAAAGACGTTGATAAAAGAATCGAGAGGTCAAGGAAGCTCAGAGTTAGTGGGCATTTCCCAAGGGAAATACTGACATCGATTTAAATAGTTGAAGCATCAGGAAGGTATAAAACTATGGGGAGGTGGTTCCAGAGAAAGTGTAACCAGAAGTCTTTTAGCCCAATTGAGGATTGACTGAGAAAGCTCAGAGCTGCGGGGATGTCCTGAAATGGAAGGGAGGGGAACTGGGAAGATGAATCCTGGATAAATATAGTCTTTTGTTTTGTGCTTAAAGATGGTGAGTGTTCATGTCTCTGGGTGTAGCTACAAGGCATCAGGGGCCAGAGGATGGGTGTAGAAGACCATCCAGCTATGGACACAACCTTTTTTTCCCTAAGAAATACTGAAATCCGAAACCCTCAGTTCAGCCTCCTGGAAGTCTTCCTGACTCCTGCTACCTTGCACACGCAGGACGCCAGCTATCTGCTTCTTGGTGTTACTTGCAATTCTACTTCAGTGTTTCTTTGGTTAATAATTTCCTCAGGCCTACTGTGTGCTAATTGCTATATACCTTGAATTTTCACAGCGTGAATAATTTCTCCCAAATTACCAGTGAGGAGCCTGAGACTACAGAGCGATGTGGTGATTCTCTCAGGATGACTTTCCCTGTTGGTCACACAGGGTCCTGAGCTCTGCCGAGGAGCTGGGCTGGGTGTGGGTGCCCTGTCACTGTGGGTGTGGAGTACAGAGGAAATGCAGCCTGAGCCCTGGATGAGGAAAACCAAGGAAAGTCCCAAGTGTCAAGTACAGGAAAGTAGGTGTTGGGCAAGAATCAGAGGGGAGGCCGAGGCTGGGCTTCTGAGGATGAGTAAGATGGGCCCGCAAGTTCAGGAAGCAGTGCAGGGCAGAGTCCCAGAAACACAGGGTTCAACAGGGCAAGAGCATAATGGAGGTTGCCACTGAATGGTACATGGAGTCAATAACCTTGTGTAAGGAAGGGCAGCAAGAAGAGGCTGGCCGCAGGAGTTAGACACGGCTGGGAACGGGGAGGAGGCTGTCCTCGCGTGGGACAGCTCTTTCCCAATTCTCTCACATCTCTCCTCTCCCTCCCTCTAGGTACTCAGCTCTAGAATTAACCTATTTTCCTGAGAGAAAATGGGCGTGCAAAAGAGTTCAACAGGCGTGCAATTTGATCATTCTAATTCTAGGTTTGCCTTTTTAAAACTATGTTTAAGTCACGTGCTTATAGCTTGTTTTTATTTTTTACTCAAGGCAGATTTACAAGATAGATTTAAAAGGTTTACAATAAAATCCAGAAACCTGCCCGACCCCTCCCTTCTCCCCAATCTCACTCCTCAGAAACAACTTCTCTGCTACTGCTTTATGGTATGTCATGTATTTATCTCCATCTTCCTAAATGATCACTTTACATTGTTCTAGCTTATCAATCTTTGATTTCATTAATTGACTTCCAGATGAGGAATTAATTCTCTTTTTGCAACCACCCCCACTTCCCCTCATTCTCTCTCTATATTTTATATCAACCATTTTTATTAATGGTGTGATTATGATTATGTAGTTACTATTTACAGATGAGACATAGTATATGATGATGATTAAATTTTCTTTTCCTGTACTTAATAACTGCCTTGTTTTTTCATTTCCTTATTTTTCTATATACCTATTGATATATATATGTATGTACATATACACACATATATATATATACATGAGAGAGAGAGAGAACCAAAAAAATGTATACACATTTTAAGAAAGGAAAAAACTGTATTAAAATTACACTGATGGTACTTTGAGCACCTCTTGTAATTGCTGAAGTCAAATGTGACTTGGACTTTTTTTGTTTCTATCTAGATTCCCTTCACCCTCTCCTGTGTGAGGGCCCCTATTTCCTGGATCTCAAGCCTTCCTCTTTCTTGGGATATTCCCTTATTTTTCTAAAGCACATCTGGCCTTGAATTTCCTAAATATATACAACATACATTTTTAACAGCTTAATTTAGATATAATTTACATACCATACAATTAATTCATTTAAAGTATAAAATTAAATGGTTTTTAGTCTATTCACAGTTATGAAACCATCACCTAAATCGTCACCCCCAAAAGAGATTCCATACCTCTTAGCCATTACCTCCCAATCCCTCTCACCAATCCATTACCAGCCCTAGGCAACCACTAATCTACTTTCTGTCTCTATGGATCTGCCTGTTATAGACTTCAATAAAAATGAAATCAAGGGCAGCCAGTTAGCTCAGTTGGTTAGGGCGCAGTGCTCTTAACAACAAGGTTGCTGTTTCGATCCCTTCATGGGCCACTCACTGTGAGCTGCACCCTCCACAACTACCGTGTTTCCCCGAAAATAAGACCTAACCGGAAAATAAACCCTAGCATGATTTTTCAGGATGACATCCCCTAACATAAGCCATAATGCATCTTTTGGAGCAAAAATTAATATAAGACCCGGTCTTATTTTCAGGGAAACATGGTAGATTGAAACAACTACTTGACTTGGATCTGATGGGTCCTGGAAAAACACTTAAAAATAAAAAAATGAGATCATCTAATACGTGGTCCTTTGTGACTAGCTTCTTTCACTTAGCATCAAGTTTTCAAGATTCATTCATGTAGCATATATCAGTACTTCATTTATTTAAAAAATTTTAATTATAGTAAAATACACATAACATAAAATTTACTATCTGAATCATTTTCAGGGTACAGTTCAGTAGTGTTAAGTATATACACATTGTTGTGCATCAATCCAAAACTCTTTTCATTTGCAAAAGTGAAACTGTATATCCATTAAACAACATCCTATTTTCCCTTCCCCCAGCCCCTGGCAATTAACATTCTACTTTCTCTATGAATTTGACTACTCTAGGTACCTCATATCAGTGGAATCATACAGAATGTGTCCTTTTGTAACCAGATTATTTCATTTAACATAATGTCCTCAAGGTTCATCCATGTTATAGAGTGTGTGAGAATCTCCTTCCTTTTAAAGGCTAAACAACATTCCATTGTGTTTATCTATGTATGGACACTTGGCCTGCTTCCACCTTTTGGCTATTTACGAATAATGTTGCTATAAACATGGTTGTACAAATGTCTGAGTCCCTGTTTTCAATTCTTTTTATTGTCAAATAATACTCCATTGTAGTGATATACCACATTTTATTTATCCATTCATCAGTTGATGGACATTGGATTGTCTTTACTTTTTGGCTATTATGTATAATGCTACTATGAACATTTATGTACATGTTTTTGTGTAGACACAGTTTTCACTTCTCTTGGGTACACACCTAGGAATACAATAGCTGGGTCACATGGTAACTATATGTTTCATATTTTGAGGAATTGTTTTGAGGACTGTTTTCCAAAGCAGCTGCACCACTTTACAAGTTGCAATAAAAAACTACAGTGAATGTTTAAATTTTTAAAAAATTATTATAGTAAAAGACACATTGCCATTAATCCCTCTCAAAATACTGCCCCTCCCTTTGAACACACTTATCCCACCATTCTTGCCACTTTCTGAAGCAGTTCTGGAAGTTCTCTTTTGTCAGTGTCTTTAGTTGTGCTGGTGTGGCTGTCTTGATGTCCTGAATTGATTCAAAACATTTACCTTTCATGGTTATTTTGACTTTGGGGAAGAGCCAGAAGTCCCCCAGTGCCAGATCCGGTGGATAAGGTGGATGAGGACACACTATAATATTTTTATTTGACAGAAACTGCCATATACCAGAAGCGATGTGTGACACAGAGCGTTGTCATGATGGAGGATGATTTAAGACACACTTTAAAACGTACCTTCTCTCAACCGTAGCTCACACCCCACTAACTGCACTGAACAAGTTGAAACTTGTCACACACTGTTACTAAGGTTCGATGTGCCGCTTCCCATATTGAAGATCCCTGCCTTTGCGTTGGATGGCACTGGGCAGCAGCATTCACCGTATGTTTTGATCACACCTCGCACATGTCTATCGGGAAGTGTGTGAGGGTTTGTTCCAATTTCTCCACATCCTTGTCAACACTTCTTATTATCTGTCTTTTATTAAAGCCACCCTAGTTGGTGTGAAGTGGAACCTCACTGTGGTTTTTATTTGCATTTCCCTAATGATTAACAATGTTGAGCATCTTTTAATCTGCTTTTTGGCCATTTGTGTATCTTCTTTGGATAAATGTCTACTCAAATCCTTTATCCATTTTGAATTGGGCTATTTGTCTTTTTTATTAAATAATTGTAATAGTTGATGAATTCTAAATACAAATCTTGGATCAGGTAGATTTGCAAAATTTTTCTCCCATTCTGTGGGATTGCAAGATACATTTTTTGAGTCCTTGAATGTTTGAAGAAATTCTTTATTCCATCCTGACACATGATTAGTGGGTTTGGCTGGGTTGAGAAGTCAAAGTTGAAAATAATTTTTTCTCAAAATTTGAAGACATTGCCCATGACTTTATGATTTGAATGTTTCTATTTGGAAATTCTATCTATTACAATTCCCAATCTATTGTATATGATTGTTTTTCTTTCTAGAAATTTAGTATTCTCTCTTTATCCATGGTCTTTGTAAATGTAACAATGCTTTTGTGTGGCTCTGTTCGTTCTCTGTGCTGGGTAGTCAGAAAACCCGTTTAAGACAACAATTCATGGCCTCTAGTTCTGGGATTTTTTTTTTTTCCTTTGATAATTTCCTCACCTCCATTTTCTCTGTTCTTTCTTACTAGAACTTCTATTAGTAGGATGTTAAACCTTCTGGCTTGAGCCACCAATTTCCCTACTTTTTTTCTCCTGTTGTCCATCTCTTTGTCTTTTTGTTATGCTTCCTGGGGCATTTCTTTGTCTCTATCTTACAAACTTTCTATTGTTTTATTTTTTAATTTCAGTGATCATACTTGTTAATAAATATCGAGAGCTTTTTTTTATTTTGTTCCTGTGTCATAGTATCCTGCTCTGGTATTATGGATGCAATATTTTCTCTCTCTCACTGAGGATAGTACCTCTAGGTTTTGGGGTATCTGTTTATTGTTGCTTTGTTTTCTCATGCCCCTCTGCATTGCTTCTGTTTTCTCAGGTCCCTTTTTCTTTTTATTTTGCTATCAGTCTTTCATATGGAAGGTTTTCCTCAAATGTCTGGAAATCCTTGGCCATCCATTCCAGGTTAAGAATGGGGGAACTAGTAACTTGATTGAAGGTTCTGTATTTGTGTGACGGGCTTGTGAACTATTTGCTTTTCCCTGTAACATGATGAAGGGAAAAACCTGTCTTATTTATTTGAAGACCCCCAAAATGACAGTGCGTGTGCGTCATTTATCTGGGACAGTTAACTTTTTTTAGAGAAGATCCCCCAGTTTCCTGTTTGGGGATACATTTTCTGGGAGTAATAGAGAAAAAGTGGCCTAGACATCTAACCATTTATTATGCAGAGTTTCAGTTAATCCTTTTGTTCTTAGTTCTGAGTCTTATTTCGATCTCCTGCCATGCCTGAGTTCCCTAAATCTGGGGCCTCTTAGGCTCTATTTTTCCAGGCTCTAAATACAATTCCACAGGTGAGGTTTCTAGGGAGTCAATCTATTTACTTTTCACAATGTATTATTTTATTTTATCCTTCAAAGGTGGCAATCCTTTCTATAATGCTTCAAACATAGGGGTTGCCAGATTTAGCAAATAAAAATACAGATGAATAGTTAAATTTGAATTGCAGATAAACAATACAACATTTGGGACAATCTGTTTATTAGTCAGCTTGGGTGCCATAACAATAGACCCTAGATGGGGTAGCTTAAACAACAGAAATGATTTTCTCAGTTTTGGAGGCTAAAAGTCCAAGATCAAGGTTCTGACTAATTAAGTTTCTAGTGAGAGCTCTCTTCCTGGTGTGCAGATGGCTGCCTTCTTACTGTGTCTTTACACAGGGAAGGGAGAGAAGAGAGAGTGAGCTCTCTCGTGTCTCTTCTTATAACGACACTAATTCCTATCAGATCAAGTCCACACCTGTATGACCTCATTTATCCTTAATTACTTCCTCCAAATACAACCACCCTGAGGGTTAGGGCTTCAACATATGAATTTCGAAGCGGGGGTGGGAGACACAAACATTCAGGCCATAGCAATCATATACTAAAAATTATTGGTTGTTTATTTGAAATTCAAATGTAACTGGACGTCCTGCATTTTACCTGGCAATCCTACTCACACAGGTGTGCTTTCTTCTGCCCTTCACTGTGCGGGGCTCTGGGCATCAGCTCATTTAGTCTCTATGACAGCGTTGCTAGGGAGGGCTATTACCTCCCTGCTTTTACCCCAGGAGGAAGTTATGCCTTGAGAGGTTAAGCAACTTGACCAAAGTCACAAAACTACCAAGTGGTCGAGGCAGATAGAGGAGGCAAGATCAAACTGTTGAGACAAAATGCAAATCCACTGCATCTGACTGCAAAGCAAGGCTAGTAACTGTTTTGTCAAAGTCCCTCTCCAGACATGGCTAAACCAATTCTCAGGCTTGGGACCAGGCTCCTTTATCTCAAAGACCTAAAGTTCTTTGAAATGAAATTATGTACAAGAGCCACATGCCCATATGTGAGTAATAATGCAACCTCCTGCCCTCCAAACACTGTATTCATAAAACAAGCCATGAGGTACCAGAAAACAAGTACTTGACACAACACGTTTAAAAATGGATGACTTGACTCCAGGGAAACTTGTCCAATCAAATATTGCCATGCCCCTGCCTTTTTTCCAGGATATTCACCTTTACTTTTTTTTTTCTTCATTTTCAATGAGGTATAATTAACATCAATAAAATGCAGAGATCTTAATATGCAATTCAATACTTTTTGATGATTGTATGTATACAAGTATACTTTGTAACGATTGCCCAAAACAAAATGTAGAGTATTTCCATCACCCCAGAAAAGTTCCCTTGTGCCTCTTTCCAATCATTGCCCTTTGCTGTCCCCACTGTCACCACCGTTCTGATTTCTATCACCATAGATGAGCCTATTTTTGAGCAGCTTCATATAAATAACTTCTTGACTTAATGGAATGCTTTGTTTTGTTTTCGATTGAAGTGAAATTCACAAACATAATAGTAATCATTTGAAAGTGTACCATTCAGTGACATTTAGTACATTCACAATGTTATGAAACCACCACCTCTATCTGGTTCCCAAACATTTTCATCACCCCCCCCAAAGGAGACCCCATCCCCAATAAGCACTCTCCAGTTCTTCCCCACCCCCAGCACCTGGCAACCACTAATCTGCCCTCCATCTAACCTTCACTTTTCATGGTTCATCAGTTCTCAACTGGCTGGTAAAATTGAACAAGTAGAGAGAAATTATTAAAAAGGGCTCCAAGCAAGGGAAGGCAGGAGGACAAAAGCAACACTTAGGTAAAGTAAAATTAAGCCAGATGATCAAGCCATGAAGGGCCTAACACCACCAAGATAAAGCCTGCTCTTCATCTTGAGCAGAAGGCCCCTAGTCCAACCAGTCTTGAAGGCGGTTCTGGTACTATCTACAGGAGTGGTGTTTATTTTCTTATCAACAAAGCATAATTCAGTGTCAATGTTGAAAGAGAAAAGCCCCACAGCTGCTCTGTCTACGAA
This sequence comes from Rhinolophus sinicus, assembly GCF_057876585.1. NCBI lineage: Eukaryota > Metazoa > Chordata > Mammalia > Chiroptera > Rhinolophidae > Rhinolophus > Rhinolophus sinicus. The sequence goes on from NC_142509.1 coordinate 22,738,268, forward strand.
AGGCATTGACATAAAGACCAAAGTAAATGTTAGGATCCTGGAACCACCAGCAGGTGTTTTAACTCCAAGAATAGCAGCCAGTGGGGAGAACTGTGACCACCTGCTAAGCAGCATCTACTCAGAATTCATTTGAAATGGTCATAATAGGAATGTTTTCTGACTTCTAGGTGCATTCTATCACTGGTCTTTTTCCTAGGGCTTTCTTGGCCTTGTGAGGATTTCTGGATACTTTTTAATGTTTTCTAACCAGGTTCTTGTTCACCACCGTATCCTGTGCTCCTAGTACCTAGTGTGCTACTTGCCACATAGTAGGTGAACAATAAGACATTTTGGAATGAATAAATGAACGAATGAACAAACTGTGCTACTGATTGTAAAAGTGGGTTCATAAAATCGCTGCATTTTAGATTCAGAGGAAAAGTAGAGAGAAGGAAAACAAAATCCATGACCTCCCACAAGGGGATGTGCAAGGTAGTTTCATCAACCCAATTAATCCTCACAATTACCTTAAAAGGTATCGTGATGCCAACTTTAAAAATGAGGAAACTGATGGTCACAAAGGCACCCTGTTGTCTCCTAGCACTGGGAGTTTGAGTTTTTTATTTGGTAATTGAGAAAACTCAGGCCCAAAGCAGTCAGGAGTCTTCACCCAGGTGACAGAGCTAGCCTAGTTAGGAGCCTGCCTAGAATGTTCCCAGGTCTGTTTCTAGTGGAACATAGAATGTAATGGTCATAAAAGCAAAATAACCATTTGTGTCTATGGCATAGAAAGTTTCCAAAGCTAGAGTATTTAATTAAAAAAAAAAAAAAGAGCATGTGGCTTCCTGGGTAGGTTTTTAAGTCTTTAACGATTTATATTAGGTACACCCAATCTCACGAATCTCAGGGGATGCTCATGGACGCACAGCAGCAGGCCAGACAGTCGGAAGGAAGGCTGACAGGCCTGGCACCAGAGCACAAGGAATTTGCCAGTGGGTCCTGGCCAAGTCACCTTTTAGCCTTTCTGTGCCTCAGATAAGCAACTGATTACAGATGTACTGAGTGCCTGCCAAAACAGTCAATAATAATTACTGAGTGCAATTAAATGGCTAGGGGTATAAAGGTGCCCCTGGTAAAAATCCAGTCCCTGCTTCTTTCTCGGATAGGGTGACCAACCATCCTGGTTCACTGGGACTATCCTGATTTAAGCACTGAAATTCCCACATCCTGGGAAATCCTCAGTCCCAGGCATGCCGGGACAGTTGGCCACCTAGGTGAGATCTGAATGGGCAGAGGAAACCACACATGCAATAATGACCAACACTGTGGGTAGCATGTGACGCCGAGCCTAAAACAGAGACCCCTATGGACACAGGAAAACAGTGCCGTGCCAACCACATCAGAGCCTGCAGCAAAGAAAAAAAACAACTACTGTATACGGATCCTTGTTTATTTAAAAAGGTGATACGTTATTCATATAGATTGCATTAATTTAGATTTTTTCAAACATTGCATCAAAATATTATTTATCTTGATTACTAAATTTTGGAGTGCTCCCTTGAATTTTGTAGCTGAGGCAAGTGCCTCTCTTGCTTCTCTTAGTCCTGAACCTACAGGGTAGCTCTAAGTGCTAGCCATGATGCCTCCAATATACTAGTCTTCGAGACTTGGGGCAAATTTGGTTTCTCTGTCTGAATATCATCAGCCACATGTAGAGGAAGGTGGATGACACAGCCCCTAGGGGCCCCTTCCAGGTCCGAATTCTGTGCTTTCATGACTAGGTGTTTGGGAACTGAGAGGCACAGGAGGTAGACGAGGACTGGGACAGTGTGGGGGCAGAGCCCCAGAAAGTAGTTTACAGGCTCTCGGCCTCACGTGGAGGGGTGCTGGCTCGGGTAGTAGATGGCCATCAGCTGTGGCTGATTAGCTGTCAGCTGTAACCAGTGAGCCATTGGCCACTAATATAACTGCTGTGGCTACGCTAGCAGAGAGAGGAGGAGGAAAGAATGGGGGCTAGCAAGAAGATGGTGGCTGGGCTGGCAAGTGTGGATGGCAGTTTGCGGACAGTGTGAATCCAGCCTCCAGTGAGAGTATAGTGCCGCCAGAGAGAATATAGTGGTATGACTCCCCTACCTATGGCTCCGTGGGTGTTCCTTTCTGGCCTCACCATATCCTGCGTTCTTGTATGGGGAGCGGGAGCAGAGACCGAGCAGGGTCTCCCGCACGACACCATATCCTGCGATATGTGGGGAGCGGGACCAGAGACCCCCAAGGCTGCCCAGCATGACACATGGCGCAGCGAGCAGGGTCTCCCGCATGACAGACAGTCAGGGATAGGAAGGAAGGTAGCATGTCTGCTTGTCTGTTTTCAGAGAAACAGAACCAATAGGTTCTGTGTGTGTGTGTGTGTGTGTGTGTGTGTGTGTGTGTGTGTGTGTATACATATATATAATTTATATGCATGTATATATATTCATATATATACAAAATTATTTCAAGTAATTGGCTTATATGATACAATGGTGGGGCAGGCAAGTTTGAAATCTGTAGGACCTACTGGAAGGCTGGAAACTTCGGGCAGGTGCCAACACTGCAGCCCACAGGCAGAATTTCTTTCTTTTTTTTTTAAATGAATCTCTCTTTTTTTTTTTTTAATTTTTAGTGGGAAATATTGGGGAACAGTGTGTTTTTCCAGGACCCGTCAGCTCCAAGTCAAGTTGTTGCTATCAATCTACTTGTGGAGGGCTCAGCTCACTGGCTCATGTGGGAATCGTACGCACGATCATGGTGTTATAAGCTCAGCGCCCTAACCAACTGAGCCAACAGGCCGCCCAGCAGAATTCCTTAGACCTCAGAGAAACCTCAGTTTGCTTGTTAAGGCCTTTCACTGATTGGATCAGACCCACTCTGATGATCTCGTTTACTTAAAGTCAACAGATTATAAATGTTAACCCAGTCTACAAAATACCTTCACAGCAACACCTAGACTAGTGTTTAATGGAATAACTGGGTATTATAGCTCAGCCAAGTTGACTCTACAACTAACCATCACAAGAGGAGAAAATTGTTCAAAGACATTAGGTAAATTGTCCACGGTTCTCCAGCTGGTAGGCGTCAAAGTCAGGACTGAAAATGTGTTATGCATGACCACAAAGTCCACATTCTCCCATGAGCCTTGCTGTGCCTGGGCCTGTGGGAATGCTCCTGAAGCACCAAAGCAGTTTCCTAGTCCTCTGCATGACACTGTTACTTCTGTGTCATAGTCCTTTGTGTGTGTCTCCTCCTGGACTGTGGGTTTTTGAGGAAAGGTTTATATGTAGATGTCATTTTATCATCCACAGAACTAGTGAACAGCCCTGCATGTGCCAGACATTCAGTGAATATTTGCAGAATTAGGGAATCACTAATAATTCCCAACATGTTGTGTTTCCTATGACCTGAGCTTTAACTCTTAAGATCTTAACTTCGTGAAATGAATAAAGAAAATCTCATTTAAAATGGGGTGGGGGGCGCTGAAAGGGAAGCTCTCGCGCACTACCACTCTGTCAATTACACACCCCAAAAGGAAGAGACTACTTTGTATTCCCAACAGGAAATGTCTCTATTTTATCACTCCAGCCAAAGGAAAGATTTCCTCCTTGCCCAGCAATAAGCCCAGTCAATGGCAACCATCACAACTCAGCCAATGAGGCGCCATCACCACCCTGAATTCTCACTTTCCGCTAATGGACTTTCATTCAAAGCACCCTCCCACTAACTTCCTCGTTTTTCTCTATAAAGGAACAATTCCTCTCCTTTATTTGCTGCACATGCCTATGTTTGTAGCCATAGCATGCTTGCCCAGAATTGCAATTCTTTGCTATTCCCAATGTCAACTGGCCAAATAATTCTCCAGGTAATCCACCAAAAGAAAACGGTTGATTCGGGAAAACAAGAAAAGAAACAGAACCACCAAGGAGTGTGAACACACTCACCAGACCAGCTGCCCAGGTGGAAAAAGGACCAGAGCCCAACATGGCTTCCCCCTTTATTGGAATCCCTTCCCCGGAAGTTACCACCGAGTTCAACAGGAAGTCAAGACTAGAGAGTTAACAAGGGGGCTCAGCTCCACCCATGGTCCCAGCTCTATGGTTAAGCATCTTAAGATGCCAGTTCACTCTTATCACCAACTAAACCCATTTTGCTGGTAAAATAACTGGCTGTTTTATGTTTTAAGGTCTACAACTCTAACTTCTATTTTTCTTTTTTAGTTTGTTAACTTTTACTTTAAGTGAACCTCAATTTCCCCACCTCCCTGACACCCCCCAAAAAATAAATAAAAAGTCCAAGGAAAAGACTCTCATGACCATGACAGTATATTCTAGAATGATGTGGCACATTCTAACTCTGATTTCTTGACAACCCTGTTAGCTGGGTCCTGCTATTATTTTTGGATGAATGACAGGAAAACGGAGGCTCTGAAAAGTTAAGGACTTGTCTAGGATCAGAGTTTTTAAGTGGTAAAGCTCAGACTTGAGCCCAGGCAACTGGATTTTACCTCCTTCCTGCCTGCCTAACCACTGTGCAACTCTGCCCAAACCAAACTGACCCCTAGTGATACAGGAGAGTTAGCATGTCCCTGGGTAGACAGGGAGGTACCTGGTGGAATAAACAAAGACAGTCATATCTCATAATTTCAGGTTTTGAAATCATTCCTTTGCTCCAGGACATAATGTAACAAGGCCTTGAGGTTTATCATAAAATTCATTTTGGCCTGACAAATGGAGCAGATCTGATAGATAAAAAGTGGGTTAGTTTGCTAATTCCTTTAGGATGGGCAAGCAGAACAAACCTGGTAGATGAATTTCGTTAGAAGGCGCCAGTTCCCTTCTTCAAACAGTTCCCTTCTCCAAAGAGCTCCCCTTCCCCAAACAGGCAAAGGGAAGGTATAAAAGTAGGAGCTTTTCCCTCAGTCAATGGGGCACCCCCCCATTCGGGACCCCCTCCTGCTCGGGAGCTGCAACCTCTTTTCCTGCCTCTAATAAACTATCTTTTAAAAAAAACTTTTTGCCTCTCCCTGGTCCGTGTTTCCATTCTTCGGCTTCACGAGACAGGATCCTGGCCCACACTCAGAAACTGCCAGCAGATCCAACATCACCTACATCACCACGGCCAGACTGAACTTCATATGTGATGAGATAGGGGGATTGTAATGGTGGCACTAAGTCTTCTGTTTTGAGATTTGAACCTCTGGTATAATTTGAATCAACAAGTATAATTTAGTTTGGGATTTTTTTGAAAGTTCTTCACTTCCTTTCCACCAACTGTTAATGATTCTGCTTCCTATACATTTATTATGCAGTTTCAATGTTTGTGTTTACTTCAGCCATTCCAGGCTTATGACTTGGGAGAGGTTTTGTATCGGTATAGGACCCACTCTGGGCTCCAACTTGAATCTACAGAACATATGCAAAGGTTGCAATAACTGGCTTAATGGCACCTTCCCCCACCCCAATGGACAAAGCCAAACTCAATAGAAAATTCCATCACAGGTCGAAGCAATTTACATCCTGGTGAGGAAATATAAAATGTGAGACAAAACAAAGACTGGAAGCAGTAGTTTGCAGTGGTTTCCAGCAGACTCTGCCCAGCTGACCTTCCGCTTACTTTAATAAATCTTCCTTCTCTATTTCTACCTGCCTCGTGAATTCCTTCATGACCCGAGAGTGAGCAGCCACGACAAGATGTCATCAAGTTGATATCCTCCACTTCTGGATGAGGAACAGAGAAGTCCAAGTGTTATTATAATAATGGCAGCACCAGAACCAGAGCTCTGGGGTCCCAGCACACAGGCATATTCTCCTAAAATTTCTCAAAGTGAAGCCTTGCTGTGGACATTGCATGCCCTGCTCAGGCCTCCAGGTGCTATTTACTTAGCTAGGTGTGAGCTCTGCCTGGCTCCCAGTCTGTTGTTTGCACAGTAAATGTTACCCAGTCCCCACCAGTCTATACCCCCAACTGAGGAGTGAGAACAGAGACTGAAAGGAACATTCTTTTGCTGGTTTTAGCCACCTTGACTTAAGTTTTCAGTTTCTATCTAATGAAATGCAAATCACTGAAAGTGGGGGTCACTTCAGAAATGTCAAGTTCTAAAAGCAGTGGGACATGCCTTGTGCAACCTCCAGGAAACCGGGCAACGTCTGAAGTCACAGAAATCTAAGTTTGAATCCCAACTCCACCACTGACTTTGGGCTTCACTTCTCAGAGACTCATCTTCCTCCTCTGAGAAATGCAGCCAATTGCAGCAATAATGGATGCCAAGTGCTTTGGATAGTACCTGGCACGTATCCCATACTTAGCTATTGTTTCTAATTTGATTTATTTTACCCATCCTTATGCTTGTTTCTTTGAAAATAAAGGGAACTTTAGAGTAAGGAGAACAAAAGCAAGGCTTAATGTTCCTTGCTACTCTGATTTCCTATTACCTGGTTCTTCCTGGAAAAGGGTTCCATGATCTTTCAGAAGTAGAAAGTGAACAAACAAGGGAGATTTTAATCAGAAATACATGCAGATTCCGTCTTTCTCAGGGAAGCCACTACCTACATGTCAACTCAAGACTCAATCAGTAACTTTACCTCCCTGATCAATTTCCAACAAGTGGTTCCTGTTCTTGAACCAGGATATGCAAACAAGGGCACTTACTGGAAGGGAGGTGTCAGGGACTCTGGTTTCATCAGCTGCCCACTCTCCCAGGAGAGCTGGTGGGAACTGTCAAGCCAGCAGTCAAGGCCAAAAGGCAAGCTGAATATTTCAAGGTCCACGGGGCCTCTCCTTTTTGAGTTTTTAACTTAAGTGGGATACATTTAAGAAATGCCAAGGAGGAACTAGTGTTGATTTACGGTTGCCAAGCCAAGTGGGTGGCAGAGAAAAAAACAGTATGAAATAGAAAAAGTTAGCTGGTATCTTGCACTCATTGTGCAAAGTGAGGAGGCGGGACAGGTGCAAGGATTACGGCCTCAGCAGGAGCCCTGGATCTCCATCCCAGCTCCTGCCCCCAAGAGATAACCTCTCCCTGGGAGTTCAAGGGAGAGTGACAATACTGCCCAAGCTGACACACAGAAGTCCTGGTTGCTTTAGGGAGAGAGGCAGAGCAGGGAAGGGGGAGGCATGACTGTGCAGAATTTAAAGCCAAACAAGAGTGGAGAGTGATGGGAACGGGAACTCTCTCTCTCTCTCATACCTGCCTCAATTTTTAATTTTTCTGTTTTGTATATTCATTTATTTTGTTCTTTAGATTCCACATATAAGTGAGATCATATGGTATCTATCTTTCTCAGTCCGACTTATTTCACTTAGCATAATACCCTCTGGGTCCACCCATGTTGTCACAGATGGTAAGATTTCATTCTTTTTTATGGCTGAGTAATATTCCATTGTATATACGTACCACCTCTTCTTTATCCAATCATCTATTGACAGGCACTTGGGTTGCTCCCATATCTTGGCTATTGTAAATAGTACTGCAGTGAACATAGGGGTGAATATATCTTTTCAAATTAGTGTTTTGGATTTCTTTGGATAAACACCCAGAAGTGGAACTGCTGGATAATAAGGCAGCTCTATTTTTAATCTTTTGAAGAAAATCCAAACCATTTTTCATAGTGGCTGCACCAATTTGTACCCACAGTGCAGAAGATTGCCTTTTCTCTGCATCTTCACCAATACTTGTTTTTTTCCTGCCTCTGTTTTTAAAGAAAAGGTGTTAGGTAAAAGAGAAATGTTAAGGAATTCTTAAGGGGGCTGAGGATGAGGGTAGGAAAGAGAGAAGGGATATACCAGGAGATCTAAAATAAGTATACAGAACTCCAGAAGGATCTTCTTATCCATTTGGGGATAGTAGAAGGTGTTAAATGTTGAATATATATTTTGTGTTAGTTTCAGGTCTTTTTTAGTACCAGATGAGCTATTACTGCTTTCTTCAGATTCTATCTCAGGGGCCAGGTGGCATCTAGCTTCTCCAGATGCCAGGCAGGGGGGAAAGAAAAGCTAAATCCTGTGCAAACTCCTACTTACCCTTCAAGACTCACATGAAAATCACCTCCTTTATGAAGCCTTCCCTGATGGGAAGTGAGTTAGGTCCTCACTCCTCCAGTACCAACACTAAAGGCTGGTTACAGTTATATTGCATCATAATTATTTACTTATCTATGTCCTTTTCTACATTCTGCTCCCCTGAGAGCAAGATAAAGGTAGCACAGAGTTCAGGATGAATGAATGATCCCAAATCAAGGTTTTCTGGCCATGGTTCTCATCACGATGCTGGAAATATCAATTCATTGCACGCAGACATCCAACCCCTGGACACCAAGTTTAAATAAAAATCATTGAATGCAAATGATTGAGCACAGGTGAAGCGAGAACCTCAAGTCAGTACAGAGGCAAATTGTCCTCGCTCACCTGCTACTCACCACGCAATTGCGCAGGTAACTGGGGGAGTGTGGGACACTTGTTGATGAAGATTCGATGAGTCCCTTTCGAAAATTTTGTTTTCAATTTTGAAGTAAAACTTAGACAATCCACATCCTGTAAGCCTGAACAAATCTGACTTTTCAAGACACGAATGAAACATTTCAGTTGAGAAATGTTTATTCCCATCCAAAGCTGCACCCAGGGCAGCTATCTTCATGACCTCTTTCTCTGTTCCAGAAGGTAAGAGCAAGTCAGACTCACAGACTCGTTGAGTTGTAAAGTTACCTGGTGTCATGCGGGGTGGCATGCGAGGTCTCAGCTCCCGCTCCCCACATAAGAACACAGGACATGGTGAGGCCAAAAAGGAACACCCACGGAGTCATAGATAGGGGAGTCATACCACTATATTCTCGCTGGCGGCATCCACCTTTCTGCAATCCGCAACCCACAATCCGCCCTTGCTAGCCCCCATTTGCTGCTAGCGTAGCCACGGCAGTTATATTAGTGGCCAATGGCTCACTGGGTACAGCTGATGGCCAACTAGCCACAGCTGATGGCCATCCAATCATGTTGATGGCCATTTATTACCTGAGCCAGCACCTTTCCGCGTGAGGCTGAGAGCCTGGAAACTGCACTCCTGGCTCTGTCCCCACACCTGGTCACCTAAAAAGTGAATCTATAGAACCTCCTGTCCCCTCAGTATGCATCTCTGGGATATTGGAGAATCCGTGTTCATTCCTTCAGCTGCTATATCTGTACAGAGCTGCCCCCTGGGGGGGGGTGTCAGAGACTGAGGGGTGTGTGCTCCAGTCAGGTCACCTGCTGTGGGGACAGAGCCAGGAGTGCAGTTTTCAGGCTCTCAGCCTCACATGGAAAGGTATTGGCTCAGGTAGTAAATAAATGGCCATCAACTATGATTAGAAGGCCATCAGCTGGGGCTAGTTGGCCATCAGCTGTAACCAGTGAGCCATTGGCCACTAATATAACTGCTGTGGCTACGCTGGCAGTAAATGGGGGCTAGCAAGAAGATGGTGGCTGAGCTAGCAAGAGTGGATTGCAGAGAGGTGGATGCCGCCAGTGAGAATATAGTGATATGACTCCCCTACTTATGGCTCCGTGGGTGTTTCTTTTTAGCCTCATGTCCTGCGTTCTTATGTGGGGAGTGGGAGCAGAGACCCCGCCGGACGCCCCCCACAACACCTGCATACCGTTCCCATGTGGCAAGGAGGCTCTCTGTGGGCAGGGAAGTCTCACAAGGCTCACAAACTGGTTTATTCCTGTTGCTATCATCTTCCTTTAGATATCAAGGCAGAGCTTCCTAGAATGCAGTCAGAGTGGCTCAGGTTGGGAAGGGTCCCGTTTGCTCTGGAGCCTGGAACTATTAGGTTGGTGCAAAAGTAATTGCAATTTTTGCACTTATTTTTAACCTTATAAACCGTAATTAGTTTTGCACCAACCTAATAAATGAAATAAGCTCATTCCTGTGTGCCAGGCTCTCTGCTAGGTTGCTTTCATGCTCATTCCTACCTCTTCCAGTAAAAACAGACGACAACAAAGGAAGCTCTTGAAGAGGCTCATGGTTTATTCCAGGTCATCCAGCAGAGTCAAGTGTTAACCCCTATCAAGCTCAAGTTTAGTGGTCAGAGCACCACTTCTCCTAGTAATAATAAAAAAATATTAATGATAATAATAATAATAATAATAAACAACTCACTACTATTAATAGTAACCATCCTCCCCAAGAGGCTGCAGATCACTGTTTGTACAGACAAGTATTTCTGGATATACAGGGTCCCAAGGTCTATAATAAATTCTGTAATTCTGGAACTATATGCTGGAGAATACAACTTATTTTCAAACGGAAAATGGTTATGTTTTGTACAAAACAACGGGTTCCTGTTTTAAAATTGCAGATCCCAGCTTTTTTCCCAGACCCCAGGCCTTGCTCACCTGATTGTGCAGAGCAGCTCCCACGAGCCACCAACCCCCAGTTATGGTGTAATCCGAACTCCGCCCCCGGAATCTCTCACTAGGTCATGGGTCTGTGTGCTCAGCAAATGTTTGCAGCCCTCTTCTGGGGATGTAATCCCAGGTCACAGTAACAGGACAGATCATTGGCAGCCTATGACCAGGTCTGGCCCACCCAGGGGTCAAGAGGGCATTTTGTCCTCAGGTTGGGAGAGGGAGCAATTGGAGAAAACTCATCTGGTGTCCATCGCTGTCACATTTGTTCTGCTTTGTGGACCCCATCCCTGCTTGTGATCGGTGGTCAAATTTGATACTTAATTAGACATATTTTAAAGACTTGGACACTCTAGTGTTCCACTTAGCCTTCTGGGACCTGTTGAACTTCTTGCTTAGTAAATATGGAAAGATGGAAGAAAGGATGAGATTAATGGTAGAATAGGAAGAGCTGGGGAGTGTCCATTGGCCTTAGAGTGGACCACCTTCGGTAACAATAATGCTTAACATGTGTTACATGCTTTATGTCGCACACTGTATTAAATACATTATTTTGTTCAATACTCGTTTCTCATTTTATTGACAAGGAGAGGCTCAGAGAGGTTAAGTAACTTGTCCAAGGTTACCTAACTAATATGTTTTAGAGCTGAAAACCTACCCTAAATCCATCCATCTATTTCACAAGCAAAGACCCCCAGCTCCCAGGTTGTAATGACTGGTCTTACAGGGTCTGGAAATGGAAGATGGATGACCTCTGTCCCAGTGTTCTTTGAAGCAAACATAATTCTACTTCCTCTTCTGCTCTCAAAGCTTTTCTCTTCTCATATCCCATTTATTCACCAAACCAGAGTTTGGTCTCTATTTTACCCAACTGGCTCCTGGAACAACATAAATTCTGGCTGTTTCAATGAAAAAAAAAATCCTGAGAGAACAAAAAGGTACAACTTGCTGTCTTTCCCCCTGTGACTATCAAGTGTACAAGGTCAGCTGTAAATAAAAGAGAGGATTATTATTATTATTTTAGTGTTGAGAGTCTCTAGGCCATTCTCAGGCAATCCAGTCTCCTATGAGCCAGGTCATGTAAAAACGCACAGCATCACTCAAGGGCAAGGCCACCTCACCAAAAGGGGGAGGAATTCAGTTGCTGTTATTCTGGAGTCAAAGCTTCAGGATATGTATGTGTCTGGGAAGGTTAAACTTGAGTAAATTCAGCTCTTCAAATAAATATTATTTACTGAAATTAGTTATGAAACATTTTGCAACAGAGGTACGAACAGAAGCAAAACCAAGGCAGAATCCTGGAATGGACAACATTCAGGGGAAAAAACTGGTGAAATTCAAATAAAGTCTAGAGTTTAGTTAATAGCAATGTTGATTTCTTAGTTTTGATAAATGTACCATTGGTAATGTAAGTGAATAATAACATTAGGGGAACTGGAACTGGATAGGAATTTTGATGGGAATTCTCTGTACTGGCTTTGCAACTTTTCTGTAAACCTAAAATTACACCAAAATAAAAAGTTTATTGAAAAATTTTCAAAACCAGTAAACTGATATTTATTCTCCTAGTACGAATGAAAGTGGCCTGCGGCGTTTAAACTTCTTTCAAGTAAGATAATACTTGCTTCTCTTGCCGCCTTTGAACCTTGGCGTGAATAAAGTTACCGACAACGGAGAGATTGTACTTTTTTTCAAGAGGCAAAACCAAATGCAGAGCCATTTACTGCTCTGGGTCAATGCCAAGTGAAAAAGAGAGACGTGCGATATCTTTGCACTTTTCAAACGAATCTTTTCCTTTTGTTGTTGTGCCCTTTTAGGCTCTGTTTAATTTACTGGGCAAATGAACTGCAGTGTTTTGCAGAAGCCAAAGGAGTATTGAATTTCTTAGAACCCTAATACACACAAATTAACTTCAGGAAGTGTTGCAACTCTTCTCCAGAAAGGGGTGGGCAGCCGCAGGACTGAAGGAAACATTCATCAACATAACCAGGAGGATTTCCTGCATAGTATTTCAACGTTACTTAAACGGTTCATAAACGTCCTCCTTTAAAAAAAACATATTCCTAAAATTAAAAGCACCGGAATCACAAGTCCTAGCAAGCCAAACAACTCCATCTATTTCTTGAGGGTAATGAAACCCTGTGCGTTCAGATTGGTTTCTTGGTTGTGACAAATATACCATGGTCATATAAAATGACAGCAGTAGGGAAAATTGAAACTGGGTGAGGGTTGTACATAGCACTTTCTGTAAGATGAAGATGCAACTTGGATTCTATCAGGGAAATAATATTATCGAGAACTTTGCTCCTCACTCTTTCCTGTATCATCTGAGTTTTCTTGAGACTATAAAATGTTGTCTTAACATTTTTGCTTTTATTTTCCATTTTAATTGGTGGTTAGAAAAATGAGCAATGTAGTACTTTCTTGCTAGAATCTGTGTCTTGACTACAGCATGGGAGTGTGTAAAATATGACACCAACAAAAAGCATGGGACATCTGAATATTTAACAGTGAGTGTCAAAATCATAGCATGACGGAGCCAGAATTCCTGAATTCTATGTCCATTCTTCTCCTGAATCATTTAAAAAACTATTTAGTCAATAAACAGGGAGATACAAAGCTACCTTCAAGTGCTTACAAACAAAGTGAACTTGCACTGCCAAGTGTCACAGGTGTTTTGTTGGAAATCTGTGGAGGACTGCATGGGAACAAAGCAGGTGCAGAGCAGGGGTGATGTTTTACATGAGTTTAGAGCAATGGTTCTTGACTGGGGAGATTTTGGCTCCCAGGGAACATTTGGAAGCCTGAAATAATTTTGGTTGTCATAACTGGGGGAAGGGGTGTGGTGGTATTGGCATCTAGTAGGTAGAAACCGGGGATGCTACTAAAATCCTACAATGCACAGGACAGCCACCCACAAAAAAAGAAATGTCCAGCCACAAATGTCAATGAAGCTGAGGTTAAGAAACTGTGACTTAAACAGAGGGAGAACAGGGGTCTGCCTTGCAAACTCAGGGGAAAAGGACAGTTCAGGAAAATTATAGAATTGGAGTGAGGGACAGACAGATAAACTGGAAAAGTTATCTATAGCCTTAAGCTGATTATTTCTTCTCTTTGAACTCAGTTTTCCCTGCCACAAAACAGTGGTGTTATAATGTTAAATGACTCATCTCTCTTCCTGGTATCAGAAGGAAGTGCCACTAATAAAAATTACCATATTTTGCTGTGTAAATGCGCTCCCATGTATAATGCGCACCCTCGTTTTGGGCCCAAACACTCAGGGAAAAAATCTTTTGTTTTAATTTTCTTTTTTTTTTTTTTTTTAAATTAAATTTATTGGGGTGACAATTGTTAGTAAAATTACATAGATTTCAGGTGTACAATTCTGTATTACATCATCTATAAATCCCATTGTGTGTTCACCACCCAGAGTCAGTTCTCCTTCCATCACCATATATTTGATCCCCCTTTACCCTCATCTCCCACCCCCCAGCCCCCTTACCCTCTGGTAACCACTAAACTATTGTCTGTGTCTATGAGTTTCTGTTTCTCATTTGTTTGTCTTATTCTTTTGTTGTTTTTGGTTTATATACCACATATCAGTGAAATCACATGGTTCTCTGCTTTTTCTGTCTGACTTATTTCGCTTAGCATTATAATCTCAAGATCCATCCATGTTGTCACAAATGTTCCTATATCATCTTTTCTTACCGCTGAATAGTATTCCATTGTGTATATATACCACAACTTCTTTATCCATTCATCTATCGAAGGACATTTTGGTTGTTTCCATGTCTTGGCCACTGTAAACAAAGCTGCAATGAACACTGGAGCACACGTGTCTTTATGTATAAATGTTTTCAGATTTTTGGGGTAGATACCCAGGAGAGGGATTGCTGGGTCATATGGTAATTCTATTCGTAATTTTTTGAGGAACCTCCACACTGCCTTCCATAACGGCTGTACCAGTCTAGCATTTATTTTTTAACATATTAAGGCACATGAAATTTTATGTAACAAATAATTACAAAACACAAGAACAGATACAAGGTTGAAGAAATTTTATGTACTGGTAAAAATTTTATGTTATTTATGCATCATAGGAGGCCAGGAACTCTTCATTGCTGCAAGTTCATAAGTTCAACAAAATCGATTATCATATTCCAGCATATTATTTTGCATATGGATATTGTTATTGGTTTCTAGAGTTGCATTTTTAACTCAGAAGCATAAATAAAATAAAAGAATAAAAATCATTTACATAGATACAAAATTAGTACTACCCATGTATAATGCACACCTTTATTTTTCCCTCACAAATTTGGCCAAGAAAGTGCGCATTATACACGCCAAAATATGGTATGTCCCTGGACCCACCTGCTTCATTGCCCTACTCAAGCATACTTGTTTTTCAGCAGTGCCAGTAGTCCAGGCATGAGAAAAATAAAGACAGTGTATGAGAAGTCTAACTTAGGGCAGTGTGGTAGGTAAAGAGACTATAAAAGTGAGGATTGTGTTGTACGGAGTGTGACAAGAAGCCAATCACCATGGTATTTCTATTTCTCATGTAACTTGGGACCTGGAAGTGGGCAGTGTACAGCTAGGTTGGGACTAGATGGCCACTCCATATGACGCGTCAGGAACCCAGACTTCTGTCTTTCCCGTCTGATATCCTTAGCATGTGGCTTCCTTCCTCATGCTTGCAAGATGGCTGCTGAACCTTCTCAACAGTTTGACCTTTCATCAGCATTCCAGGCAAGAAAGGGTTTGGAAAAAAAGGGCAACAGGCAAAAGGTGAAAGCCTTCCTAATTGAGACTTCTCCATTTAGCAGACTTTCCTGGAATCCTCTCTGCCTAGAATTTCCATTTATACATTGTCCTGAACTGCATTACACGGCTATCCACAGCTCCAAAGGAATCTGGGAGCTGAGTGTTTTCAGCAGAGCACCCTGAACTAAATTGTATTTGGGTTTTTGTTGCTGTTAATAAGGAAGAGAAGTAGAACAATGGTGTACCCCTGAAACTCATATAATATTGTATGTTAGCTATACTTTTAATAAAAATCTTTAAAAAAAAAAAAAAGGTCGAGAAGTAGAATAGATGCTGTGTAGGTAACTAGAAATAGTGCTTTAGTGCCTTAAAATGAGCACCTTCCAGGCTTTTGTTATGAGTCCAAGGTTGACCAATCTTATGTTGAATTCTGTTTTCAAGAAAATGGTATTATGCAGCCATCTTCCCGGGTAATTTAAAAGATGTTCTGTCTTTTTCTTTTTTTTTTTAAGGAGGGCACAGCTCACAGGGGCCCATGTGGAGATTGAACCAGCAACCTTGGTGCTATCAGCACCATGCTCTAACCAACTGAGCTAACCAGCCACCTCCAAAGATGTTCTGTCTTTTAAAACAGTTCAATAATCATTAAAAAATATTTATTGAATGTCTAATAGATACTCAGCACTCTACTAAACACAGAAGACCAAAGAAGTGTAACACATGATTTCTGTTTCTAATGAGCTTGTTGAAATCCAGTTGGAAAAAAAAATACAATGTAAACAAATGAAAAGCTGGATAACAATGAAAAAGAGTTAAATAATCCGTAATAGCAACATAGGAAAGCAGTCCATTGCTGATGTGAATGTAAAATGACAAAACCATTTTGAATATCTGGCAGTTTCTAGAAAAGTTAAACATGCACCTATCACATGATCCCTCAATTTTACTTCTACGTATTTATCTAAGAGAAATGAAAATGTAAAGATTTCTATCATACAAAGATTTGTACACAAATGCTCACAGCAGCTTTATTCACAAAAGGCTAAACTTGGAAACAATTCTGTTTCTAAGCCTAAAACAAATGGTCAATCTCACTCTTCAAGAGTAAAATGGGATCAAATTTTGTGAATTTTCTCTTTTGAAAAAAACCATGTGTTTTTTGTTTGGTGGGAAACTCTATTTAATCAAGTTTGTTAATTGTGCTAATCAAATATTTTTTGTCCGCTCCATGTGTTGATTCTGGAGAGGTATATTCGTCTCCCATTGATTGTGGATCTGTCATTTCACCATTTATTTTCAGTTTTTGCTTTATAATTTCAAAATTATGTCACTCTATTTATAAAGATTTATGACTGGTAACATGTACCTTTAATCAACATGAAACATCCTTTTTTGTCCTTGTTAATGCCTCTGCCTTAAGTACTATTTTGTCTGATATTAATGTTGCTACATATGCTTTCTTTTTATAAACATTTGCCTGATAAGCCATTTTCCATTCTTACGCTGTTTTGTTTCATGCGTATCTTCTGTAAACAGCATATAGCTGGATATTGGATTTTTCACTCAACCAGAGCCTCTCTCTTTTACAAAGAGAATATAGTCCATTCATATTTATTTTTTATTATTTATATATTTAGATTTATTCCTATCAGGTTATTTCATGTTTTCTACTTACCGTGTTTCTTGTGTTTTCCCCTTTTCTTATATTTTCTGGAACGAATGTTTTCTTGTCCACTATTTCTCTCACTCTCTCTTTCACTCTCAGTCTTGTCTTCTTTCTCTCTCCTAATATTCTGGTTCTATTCTTCTACTACAATAGTCTTAAGATATTTTTGTTCGTATGGTCCTTAAAATAATTTAGTAAAACTGCATACACCACCCCCCATTTTAAATTTAGATCTAAAATTTCTCATGATAAGCTTAAATAGTTGCAGAGGATGTCATTTCTAATGTAATTTGGAATACTGACATTTTGAATAAAACATTTTTTTAAATTTTATTGGAGAATATTAGGGGACAATGTGTTTTTCCAGGGCTCATCAGCTCCAAGTCGTTGTCCTTCAATCTAGTTGTGGAGGGCGCAACTCAGGTCCAAGTCCAGTCGCCGTTTTCAATCTTTAGTTGCAGGGGGCACAGCCTACCATCCCATGCGGAAATTGAGCCAGCAGCCCTATTGTTCAGAGCTCACGCTCTAACCAACTGAGCCATCTGGCCGCCCCCTTGAATAAAACTTTTATATCACTCTTTTAGATGTGTTCAATAGAATCTAAATACCTTAATTATTTGCTCTCCATTGTCACATGTTTTTAAATATGAGCTGACAATTTGGGGAATGGCTGGCTGGGGTGGAGGTTGGCATATTCTGGGGCTGATGATTCAACCATTGGTAATAGAATGGTTACATATATTTGCATACATGAGAATTTAGCATAAGTAATCACATTGAGGGTAATGGGTGCCTGTCAGAGAATGGATTTTAAATTATGAAAAAAGGGGTCTCAGGTGGTTGGAGCACCTTGCTCCTAACGCTGAGGTAGCCAGCTCCCAGCTCGATTCCCACATGGGCCAGTGAGCTGCGCCCTCTACAGCTAAGATAGTGAACAACGGCTCTCCCTGGAGCTGGGCTGCCATGAAAAAAGGGAAGGCTAGAATAAACCCTTCCGTGTTAGATTGGAGTTGCAGTTATTGATGTGCACTCATGAGTTTGTTTGTTTTTTTTAGATTTTATTGGGGAAGGAGAACAGGACTTTATTGGGGAACAGTGTGTACTTCCAGGACTTTTTTCTAAGTCAAGTTGTCCTTTCAATCTTAGCTGTGGAGGGTGCCATTCAGCTTCAAGTTGTCCTTTCAGTCTCAGTTTTAGAGGGTGCAGCTCAGCTCCAGGTCCAGTCGCCGTTACTAGTTGCAGGGGGTGCAGCCCACCATCCCTTGCAGGAGTCGAACCAGCAACGCTGTAGTTGAGAGGACCCACTCCAACCAACAGAGCCATCCGGGAGCTCAGCGGCAGCTCAGCTCAAGGTGCCGTGTTCAATCTTAGTTGCAGGGGGTGCTGCCCACCATCCCTTGCAGGACTCGAGGAATTGAACTGGCAACCTTGTGGTTGAGAGCCCACTGGCCCATGTGGGAATGGAACAGGCAGCCTTCGGAGTTAGGAGCACGGAGCTCCAACTGCCTGAGCCACTGGGCCGGCCCCCTCATGAGTTTTTAATACATATAGATTGACATAAAAACAGGTATAGATGTGTATATTTCTATACCTTTCTATATACGTGGATATGTATATACATACACATAAATATATCTCCTAGTTCTATCCCCCGAGAGAACTTAGAAGCAATGACACCCCAGTAGCAATGAGCACGCCTTGTGCCCATATCTTCGTCACTACATGTCATTCTCCAGTAAAAGGAGTCAGAGTGTCTTGGAGAACTATACTATACTATTTTTGCATCTTTTCTATATGTTTGAAATTATAATAAAATCAAAGTTAAAAAAATGTACCAACAAGCTCTTCTTTGAGAACCTGTAATTTTACCTCATTTCTCTTTCTCTTTCAAGTTATATTTCTACTCTACTTTCTCTGCAGACTTTTGCCAATGTAATATAGTTTTATACTTAAAAGTCTGTTGTTGATTATCTAATAGGCGATCCTGCAAAAAAAAGTATATATATTTAAGTACTTAAAAACTTTCTTACCATAAAAATAATTCTGCATGAAGCTATGGTAACTAAATTGAAATCAATACACATTTTATAACATTTATCTAAATAATTCCAAATTTTGATAATTATTAAATATAGAAAGTAAAATTATGTTGGAAATGTACAGTATCTTTGGATTCATGTATCTATGGATTAATAGTACTTATTGCTAGAATGATACAGGATTTGGAATCAGTTTTATCCTTTTTTTTTCCATTAAAAAAAAAAGTAAGTGCTGAAAACCATTGTTCATGTAAATAAGTGGATGGGGATGGAAGGCATTTTATTTTAACAATGCCCTTCAACTGTCTGAACATCTTTTGAGTTAGAAGCCAAGTCACATTCTGATCCATCATCAAAAATTATTGTATAGAACTCTCAGCTGACAATTCAATTTTGTCTTCCATCAGTTTTACCGAAAACAAAGAATTAGAACCTATGGAGTTGGAAAGGGATTTGACGCTCAGTGATGAGGGTCATTTCCTTTCTTAATACGATAATCAATAGCTAGACTGGCCTATCGGTTTGGAGTCTCAGAGGTTTTTCTACCTTAGGGCAATGAACCTTGGGAAGATTAAGCATGAGTGAAAGAAAAGAGGGTCTCCTCTCTGCGGAATGTAAGAATGGTGACTGAAAAAGAGAGGTGGGGGTAAAAATCTGCCTCAGAGTCACCATTCTCAGGCAGAGAAAATCTTGAAAAAGAGATATTATCCATATACCCACATGTGGCTTGGAAAGTTTTATCCTTAGGGGTACATGCATCTTAATTTTTTTTTTAAAGAGGGGCGCAGCTTACAGTGACCCATGTAGGGATCAAACCAGCAACCTTGGTGTTATTAGCACCCCGCTCTAACCAACTAAGCTAACTGGCCACCCCTCATACTATCATTTCAACATATAATCAATATAAAAATAATCAATAAGGTATTTTACATTCCTTTTTTTTTCATACTAAGTCTTCAAACCTACATTTTAATTCATATTAGCCACATTTCAAGTGCTCAATAGCTACACATGGTTAGTGGCTACCATATTAGAGCAATTCTTGAATTTTTTGTTTGATTGTTACTGGATTTTGTTTTGTTTTCTTACATGGACATTTTAGACTTGGGTCTAAGTAAACAGGCAGATCTACTGCTTCTCATCACTGTTTCTTACATTTCACAGAGAACTTTGTATTTTACATATTTCACAGCTCTTAATCACAAGTGCCTAGTAAATGTTTTAAAATAGTAATGGCATCTGATGCAAGAATTAATCAGATTAATCTTACAGACATGATATGAAACTGTTCAAAGGTTTGGACTTGAGTGTTCGAGACTTCATGGATAGCAATCTGCACTGGGTCAATTTACTGTTTTCCTCCATGATTTTACACTGTATCAAAAAGATAAAAGCCTTGAAAACAAAACTGGGGGAGTAAATTTCAACATTCCATTTCTACCCCATTAACCAAGACCAAAATGCAACCCATCCACCTTTTCTCTAACCTGTACCTTTCTCCCATGGTTACTCATTTATACTCTGCTGGACTCACAGGGTTTTCACATGGTTTCTTTTTGTGCCTAAATGATTTAAATTTCTTTTATTTTCACTGGGATTTCCTACAGAGTGCCAGACATTCCCTTGGAGTTCACAAATGTTACTTAATAAATAAAAGTTTGCATGACAATTACATGACTTTTCTCAGAACCTCTTACAACTTTCCAAGGTCCTTTAACGAAAACGTGTACTTCTCAACCAGAAATCACTCCAAAGACTTCTCCCAAAAGGTCTGAGGCCAGGACTGAGTCTCCCATCCCTGGAGGCACATTAGGACCCAGACAGCCAAAACTGATGAGTTATTAATAAAAAGAAAGCAGACTTCTTTGTCCTGCAGCATCTCTGATCACCCCCACCTCTTTTCTAGTCCACAGAAACTCAGGATGCCCTGCGCTGGGCCAGCTCACTTTAAATAAATTGTCACTGATTTCACTCTACCAATTTGGAGGAAGAAAATATGTGTTAGGAGACTCATCATGGCTCAGCCCTGGGAGTAACGGAAACTGTGCCCCATTTAAAGGGCCTGCATATCAAGAGACTGAATTGCTATAGTTCCTTCTTCCCATCCTGTTCTCTCTCCACCGAAATATCACTGAAGAGCTAATCTGATTTATTAACACCAAAGAATTACCTAGAACCATTCTCTTTTCACTTTTTGCATATCGTCCAACCATCGACTACGAGTTTTAATAATCTTTGCATCTCTGGAGCAGTGCTGAATACAGAGGAAGCAGTAACTACTTAATAAAGTATTGCTTTGTGATTCCGGGGAAGTTAACATTTTGTTAATTTGCTTTTAAAAAGTTAACATGAATGTGTGGGGGATTTTCTCAGGCTTCTCCATGTTAATATTCGCATGTCTAAATTGCTCCCCGGCTGCTGTCCGGTGGACCCTGTCTCACAAGCCCTGGGTCCTCCATTGCGCCGCAATGGCCGGGCAGGAGCTTTGAGCCTCGTTTTCACACGTGAGATATTTTACCCCCATTAAAAAAAAAATCGTAATATACGTTCATAGTAGAAAGCTTAGAAATGCAAGGAAAAATTAAATTACCATGTACTCCTCCACCGATCGTTTCAAGCCCTCTCTATGAGCTTTAAAATGCGCGACCTCATTTCCTACTAGACTCCTACTTCGCGGAATTTATTTGCAGGCTTTTTTCTAACCCAAGGCCCGATTCGGCGCTCTCTCGACTTTTCGCTGCACTCGGGGCCCGAAGTGGTGCACGACAGAAAATCTGTCAGGCAAAGGTGAAAATCTGTTAGTATCGGTAAAAATTGTCAGTCTGGAAATCTCTCGGTTTGAAATTAACCTGTCATTTCGGGTGAAAATACGTCAGCCTAGAGGGGAAATTCGTTTGTGGAGGAAACTCCACCGGCTCCTCACCAGCCAGGTGCTCGGGCCGCCCTCGGACACCGCACCCACCCACGGACGGATCCCGCAGGTCGCCCTCAGGAAGAATGCCCCCGCACACTCTGCGGAGAACAGCCGCCGCCACGCTGCACGCCTTGGCTCCGCCCCGCTGGGCCTTTTCGACCAATGGGCGCCGATATTGGCCGCGCATCACGCAACTCTGGCCAATCGAGGGAGGCCACGACCATAGAAAGGCCGGGCGCGGCGGGGCCAGGCGGCTGGGCGGCGGCTGCACGCACTCACGTAGACACTGTCAGGCCATGGTGGTGGTGGCACCCGCGCAGAGCCCGGCCGCCGGGGCCCCCAAAGTGCTGCTTCTGTCCGGCAAGCCTGCCGCCGCCGCCGCCGCTGCTGCTGCCGCCGCCGGAGCCCCGGCCGGCCGGGCTCTGCCTCTCATGTTGCCGGGCCAACGAGGGGCCAGCCCCGAGGCAGAGAGCGGGGGGCCGCCCCAAGCGCGCAAACGACAGCGCCTCACACACCTGAGCCCCGAGGAGAAGGCACTGCGGAGGTGGGCGAGGGCCGGGATCTGGGACCGGATTCGAACCCGGACAAAGGTCTGGGTCTGGATCCGGTAGCGCTCGGGCGCCCTTGGCCTGGCCGGTCTGGTGCCAGCGTGGCGAGGGCGGGGCGGGGCAGGAAGTGTGGACTAACCAGATCCACTGCGCTGGGTAGAGTCCAGGGCTGCTTAGGCCTTTTTTATTTCCTCCTTTTCTGTCTCATTAGATAACTAGAGCTGGGTATGCGGGCACCAGGATTCCAGGCCATTTTGCTGTGTGACCACAGACCGGCCGTTCAGCTTTTCTGAACTTGGAGTCGATTAGCCTTTTCTTGGGTTTACCTACTTTTTTGGAGGGACAGCTGAAATGACAGCTGTTGAAAGATGAGGCTGTGAGCTCTGTAAGGCTAACTAGTCGAACCTTCAGTCTCTGCGTCCTTACAATGGTATTTACTTCATGAGATCGTCGGTGAGATTTGAGTCAGAGATGCCTAGTACTTAGTCCTCTGTTATGTTTGTTCTTTTTTGATCAGTGTGCCCTTTGTAATTAAGTGCCTCCTCGAGCAGATACGGCCCCAGCCGTCAGGGGGTTGCCTAGGATCTCAGCAGCAGGGCGAAAGGCATCAGCCTCTCCCTTACTTATGAGTTGGTTTTGGGGAGGGAAGGTTTATGTCATGGCGCGATTGGAGCCTTCACTGGATTTAATCAGTCCAGGTTGGATTCTGTTTGAGGGAAATGGAGTCAGGAAGCAACAAGGGGATAGAAAAGGGAAGAGGATATTTATGATGCAAGATGAATTGTATTTGTGTCCAGCCCGGAGCTGTGGGTAGAATGAGCCTGAGGTGGATGATGCAATATGGGAGAGACTAAAACAGTGTGGGAGAGGATAGAGCAGTTCAAGCCAAATCGAAAGAAGGCTCAATTTTTTGTTTTGTTTTATTGAGGGGAGGAACCTGAAGTGTATTTTACCATTAGTCTACCATATACTGTAAATTTATATGAAAGCACCAGCTGGCCAAGTTTTCAAATAAAGATATAAATAAGGTTTGAGATGACTCAGTGTGGTATGTCCCTTCTGTTCTCAGGAAACTGAAAAACAGAGTAGCAGCTCAGACTGCCAGAGATCGAAAGAAAGCTCGAATGAGTGAGCTGGAACAGCAAGTGATAGATTTGGAAGAAGAGGTAAAAATACTCAAGGCCAAAGTCTTCTCTTTTCTCCATTGGTGAAATGTTCTCATATTTGCTGCCCATCCCAAGTTGTTTCAGCCCCTTTAGAATAAAATTGAACATGTAATTAAAAGTTTAAGTTATGGTAGATAGGTAGTTGGTTAAATGGTGAAGTCTGATGAGAGCAGAGGTGATTGACCCTCTGGCATGTGGTACTAGATCTGTTTCAAAGTTGGTGAATTTACAACATTACAACATTTTCAAGTTAACACTAAGAAATTAGCAAGAGCAGATAGGAAATCATTGCTTAAACTTGAGCCCCTTCTTGACGTGGCCAAAAGTCCACTAACGGTTCCCTTTCCCTTCTGGGGTCCACCTAAACTTAAATTGTTGCCAGTTACAAATCTTGAATACATAACGATTATTTATATTATTCTTATTTCCTTTTTTACATATTTTGATTTTATGGTCCACTTTTATTATTACCTGCCAGTTCAAGATAGGATTTTTTTAAACATCATTTCTAAATTAAAGCCACAAGTCACCCTTTACTGAGATCTATGTTAGTTGGAGGCATTGTGTTATGTGTTATTAGTGACTCCATGAATGGCACTTCTTAAATAGCTTATTTTTAGTAATTATGACCTTGCCTTCTAATACCTACTGTGAGCAACTGGATAAGCATAGTTTCCCCAAAGGTCATGGGGGAAGGAAAGGAAATCAATTGTAATGAAACTTCATCAGGTAAATTAAGTGAAAGAAATAGATGTTTTAATAGCCTCTTACGAACTGTCTTCCAGAATCAAAAACTTTTACTAGAAAACCAGCTTTTACGAGAGAAAACTCATGGCCTTGTAGTTGAGAACCAGGAGTTAAGACAGCGGTTGGGGATGGATGCCCTGGTTACTGAAGAGAAGGCAGAGACCAAGGTAAGGACCTCGTTTATTTGGTGCCATATGTGAGAACTGGTTCTAAGTGATATGACATGACCTCTTTAATGACACTTCATTTTCAAGTGTGTAGTGGATAGTACGAAGTCCTAATAATTAAAATAAGTTCCATGACTTTCTAAGAGCAAGTACTAACAAATGCTGATATAGCTAACAAGATGTGCCAATGTTAAGAACCAGAGTAAGAGAACCAGTAAAATCTGACTTTAAATGCTACTAGAATTATAGTTTGTTGATGAGTATGAATGAGTAGGAAAAGGATTGTGATAGTGACACCTCTTTGGTAGAAGGATGGTGAATGGCTTTAATTTATGGATTATGGCAAGTTCAGTGACAGTGCCTAAGTTCTAAGACTGATAGTAGGACAGCTCTACCATGTGAAGGTAATGTTCAGAACAAACTTTAATTACTATCAAAAAAAACCCTGAGCCTAAATTCACTATAGAACTTTATTACTTAGGAATATTATTATGGAGAATATCATTAAGATATTATTTAAGAATACCAGTCCTACTTGAATCTTTAGGGAGTAAAAATGTTTTGTCACATAGAAAATCAGTGGAAAGTTAGTCTCATCTCCCTTTTTTCATCTTTTCTTGAGGAGGACTCGAGAAAATGGAAATAACAAAGAGAAAGATCTTAGCTCTAAAGTTTAGTTTTCTAACTTTCTTGAAAGTGGAGAATCACAGCTTCCCGGTTAGCATTTCCTTGGGGATTCTCAGCTGTGTGGGCTGTTTATTCACTTTGGTCTTTCCTCCCAGGAGAATGGAGCGAGGCCGGTGACCGGGTCTGCTGAGTCCGCAGCACTCAGACTACGTGCACCTCTGCAGCAGGTGCAGGCCCAGTTGTCACCCCTCCGGAACATCTCCCCATGGATTCTGACAGTGTGGACTCTTCAGACTCTGAGGTAGGGGTGGTTTGGATTTACTAAACAGCTGTATAACTATTTAATTCCATCTGTTGGATGCCCAACATCCCTAACCAGAGAGATGAGGGCAGAAGTTAGTTTGAGTTGGGTTAGAAGTGAACATCGACTACCTTCCTGTTTCCAGGTGATTTAGGACATGGAGTGAAGTAAGATAAATGGGTGTGGTGGGTCCTGGAGGTCATCCTCTAGCATAATGATTAATTTACATTAAGAAACCTAGTACTAAGTGTTTCGGGTAGATTCTCAGGTGCATTCTAATAGTTGGACTCTAATTTTTTGCCTCTTGCAGTCTGATATCTTGTTGGGCATTCTGTTCAACTTGGACCCAGTCATGTTCCTCAGATGTCCTTCCCCAGAGTCTACCAGCCTGGAGCAGCTCCCAGAGGTCTACCCAGAAGGACCCAGTTCCTTACCGGCCTCCCCTTCTCCATCACTGGGGCCGTCATCAGCCAAGCTGGAAGCCATTAATGAACTGATTCGTTTTGACCACGTATATACCAAGCCTCTAGTCTTAGAGATACCCTCTGAGACAGAGAGCCAAGCTAATGTGGTAGTGAAAATTGAGGAAGCACCTTTCAGCCCCTCAGAGAAAGATCACCCTGAATTCACTGTCTCAGTGAAGGAAGAACTTGCAGATGACTTCATTCCAGAGCTGGGTAACCCAGATCTACTTTCATCCAGCCACTGCCTGAAGCCATCTTCCTGCCTACTGGATGCTTACAGTGACTGTAGCTATGAGGGCTCCCCTTCCCCTTTCAGCGACATGTCCTCTTTGCTTGGTGTAGACCATCCTTGGGAGGACACTTTTGCCAATGAACTCTTTCCCCAGCTGATTAGTGTCTAAGGAGTGATCCAATACTGCCCTTTCCCTTGACTATTACACTGCCTGGACGATAGCAGAGAAGCCTGTGCTTCATTCAAAAAGCCAAAGCAGAGGGCGTACAATCCTAGAGAATTCTTCTAAAGTATTTGTTTAAACCTCACAGGTCACCCAAGTGTCTTTTGACACTCAGCAGTCAAAGGTACTCAGATATTGCTATAATTACAGCTTTTCAAGTACCTTTATCTTAAGGGCAGTAGTTTGCCCTAAAATACTTATGTAAGGGACATCGGACAAGTGTCTTATAAATGGAATTTATGAATGGCCCCTTTAATCCTCTCTCTTCCTTCTCAGCATCCGAGGCTTGCCTCCGATTTTAGGTCTAGTTTGCTTCTGCAAGCAGAGAGCACACCTACCTGAGGGGGCTCCTTTTCCCTCATGTACAGTTCAAGTAAAGATCAAGAATCTTTTGTAAAATTACAGAAATTTACTATGTAAATGCTTGATGGAATCTTTCCCTGCTAGTGTAACTTTTGGAAGGTGCTTTCTCCATTTATTTAAAACTACCTGTGCAATTAAAAAGTGCAATGCAGTGTTTTTGTTCTTTGATTCCTTCTTGGGCCTTGTGTTCTGTCTAGGCGATTCGCTGTTTGCTGTGGTAGTGATTTAACCAAAAAGCATGCCACTTTTTAAGGTGACTGAAGGATTTTCCCCTTTAATGACTGCCTGCTTCACTTTCTGGCTACCGTGATATATATGATCTACTCTTTGAGCAGTTACTGTATTTCTGAGACAGTTTCTTCAGCCTAATTGACCAATATCATAGCTAGTGAGTGGCAGAGTTAGAACCCTTAACCACTGTTTTGCCATACTATCTCATGTGAGAGAAAGACATGCCATTAAATATCAAGGTTTTCTTGCATTTATTAAAGGGATTAAGAGCATTTTCTAGAATAAGATTCCCTGGGTTCAACTCTGCCACTGGTTAGTTGGGTAACCTTGGACATATTATAATATTACTTATTTCCTCATCTATAAAGCAGCATAATAGTACCTCTAACAATTGTTACAGGATTCAAAGAGATGGTGCATCATAAACACTTGTTATATGCCAGGCACATCCCAAGCACTCAAAAATTAGCTATTATCTCTCAATCCACTTTCAAAGGGTTTTAATCTCTTAAAGAATTCCATATACTTTAGAACTTGTTTCACAAAAGAAGGAACCTATTCAGAGAAAAATCCTAGAGACATTAACACAACCCCAAAACTAGAGACTTGATAAAATCATCCTTTATGATGCACTTCTAGCTTGGGAATCCTCTTATATGAAAGGACTTCCCTCACTTACAGACATTATTTCACCTATTTCAGCATTCTACGTCAATATTTATTAAGACTACCTCGGGGAAGGTAAAAGTGAATGAATAGACAAAAGGAGAGTCCCAAGCAGCAAGGCAAAGCAAGCCATAGTTTGAACCAAGCACAAGGGAACCTTGGTGTAATGGCAGCTGTATCCATAAGTATACTTGAAGGCAAGACAGCCTAAAATCCCTGGTCACTGAACTCAGAGCCCAATCCCAGTGTTTGGCATGCAAGCTTGCTTAGGCTCTTGAGTTTCTGTATTGTAAATGTAAGGACAGTCTCCAGCTGTCCCCATGATTTAAAAACCTGTCACCAGATTTTCTAGAACTGAAAACTTAAGTGCTGATAATCTATTTAGGGATTGTGTAGGCAGATGTAATTACTGATGCATTTTAAGCCTCCATCATAATAGCACAAGCATCTGGAGGTTGAGGTTCAAGAAATTTACATTCAATGACATCACATGAAAGGCAGCTGTACTAAGAGGAATAACATACAGGACACACATAACCTGTGTAGATTATCAGGGTTTTCATTTCCTACTCAAATGGGTGGAAATTACTAAACACTTTCCTCAGCCTTGAGCAAATACCTGGTAAATAAGGAAATCTTCATATTGAAACTCTAAATTGAATGGTTAGAAATAAAAATCAAGACCTGTTCCTTCAAAGCCAAAACAAGATTTCTATTAAATGCAGAGGGTTGTCCATAATTGAGATTAAAAGCATCAGGTGACAAATGCCTGCACACCATTTCCCTGGGCTTTATAACACCATCTATGTGTGCTTCCTTGCTTTTCTAGGCATACTACTAAGGCAGACATAAAGCAGGCACAGAACTGTAGGCAGAAGGTAATACTGCCTACTCCAGGAATATTTTACAGCAGCAGTTAAATTCTAATCTCCTAAGAATTTCTTTAGAATTAAATTCTAATCTAAGAATTAAATCTTTACTGTGACTTCTAATGTTCATTAAGGGACAGGAAGACTGGCTTGTTTACCCACTAATCAGTTGTTCAAAGACAATGTCATCTTGTTCAGCTGTACTCTCAACTTCATACAGTTCATCTCTAAAATGCTACTGGTAGAATATTTGAACCAAACCGATATACACAAAACTCTATTCCCCCTCGAGGAATTTAATCTTACACTGCCTGAATCACACTTTATTGTAGATTTCAATGAAATCTAAATGGCACGTTAGGTGTTGCTGCAAAAGAACTATAAAACCACTGGCCATGTAGGAACACTGGACCTGGGGAGTTGATTGTAAGACTAACTTGTCACTGTCTACTAAGGTTTTAGTTTCCAAACCTGTAAAATAATTAAATAACTTAGCTGTGATTTCCAAATTTTTTTGAAAAAATAATATCCTGAGTTTTCTGTAACTGCAACCCAAACTTAACTCTGCCTGTCCACAAATCAGGGATACACATTAAACAACAGTTGTAAATATGCAGGCAATACTGCCACCCAGTGACCTGTCAACTCTTAAGAAAGGAATGACCACGTAACTGAACAGCATGCAATGTTCCTATTCCTTATTTTAAAATGTCCCAAGCCTATAAAAACAACAGAACTGTAAATCTATATACAGTTCTCACCTCCGTATTTGAACATTTTTGAAGATTCAGTCACCACTGCCATCTCAATACTGGCAATCACCACTGCCAATCAATGCTGTTGACTGACGACAGCAGTGAATTGCTGAGTGGAAAGCACTCTATGGGTTTTAGAATGGCAAAACATAGTCTGCCTGTTTTGGAAATAGCTAATTCATTTATGAAATGTACCTTTAACCCAACATAATCACCTCCTCAGAATAAAATTTAAGCCTCTCACTGATATGAATGCTGCTTCAAATACAATTTAGAGGAAGGTAAAGTAGCTGTTTCATTTACTTAAGTACAGGAATACAAATATCTCAAAAAGTCCAAAACACTTACGAAGTTTTATTGAAAACAATAAAATACAGAAACACCAGATTCTCATTTTAAAGTAAAATTGACAGCTTTTCCTAGAACTTTCCTAGTACTGCACTATTCTCTCTTTTAAAAAAAGAAACCAAGTTTCAGATCCAAAATAATTACTGACCTTGCTGGTAAACATTCTTCTCATGGTTCATTATTTTTCTAACTTTTACATTTGCACCTTTTCAAGAAGGAGTCATCTTTTTTTGTCTTTTAATTTGACTAATATTTGTGAGAACTGGACTTACTTTCTTCATTTTAGTAATAAAAAAACAACAACCCACACACACCCTACTCAAGCTCAGAGAAAATATACATTTGTTCATTAAAGCTCACCTGCTTTAGATAATTTTTTCTTTTCACACATTCGTATAGAAAGCCAATGTTTGATCCATGCTGCAAAAGCTGTACAAAATGAAAAGACCTGTTATTCCTCTAGGAAAACCTTAAGGCAAAAGCAAAACCCTTATGCTACAAAAGAAAAAAACAAAGCAGAAGCATGGGGACTGTGGAGTCGGCTCAGATAAATAAGCACCACAAGGATGAAGACGACAATTTGTACACAAACATAAGCAAGAAGTTTAAAAATGAGCCTTAAACATCCATTTTCCTGCAGAAATAATTGTCATGTCAGGTAGCTTGACTCCTGAAACAAGTTCTGTTTGGATTTTAATTAACAGAATCTTAATTGTCTCCTATATTTACCAACGGTATCAGACTTGTTGGGGGGGGGGGGGGGGGCGCTCTTCTTTCCTCCTTTTCTTCGTACAGACCTTTAACCAGAGGCCTGCCCAACAATTCCTATAGAAGACAATCAGTGTGTTTGGGTCCTTCTTGGCAAAGCTGTCACCTCCCCTTTCACCCTAACACTGGGAATAATTCCAAATTCTGGGCAGTCACTTCATGTTTTTAAGTTGTACTTTAGCACGGAGATTTTTTTAAGGCTACAAACTTTGCAAGTTGGTCCCATTAAAAATGATCTAAAGGCAGGAGCTTTTCAAATGGCATGAATCAAACACTTGCAGATTTCAACAGAATACAGTTTACATTCATCTCTAAATCTGAGATTAAGAAACTATTAGCTGGTTTCCAACTGGTTTCAATACTGGTTTGAAGTCTGAATAATTTTACTGTGTAGATATTAAATATTTTGTTTAAATATTAAACATTAAATCTTTTCCTGACTATCCAGACAGAAATAGAGAAGCAGGAACAAAACGCAAAAGAAGAAACAGTCTAATAAACAGACTTGTGACTTCTATGCCATTTGTAACGGGATGGGTTTCAAAAATGCCTGGGAGCTGGTTTCTAAAAAGTTACCTCTACTTGGCATAAACCACTTTTTTTTTCCTTACACAAAGTACCAGATTCCTACAAAAGGGGGGAAAAACAGAAAAAAGAATTGGGGTGGTATCCTGTTGTGTGATGAAAAGGCCAGTATACACTATTACACTCATTTAATAAGTTATAGTGAATATTTTGTAGCACTAAAGAAATTGTCATTTTACTTTGCACTACTGAGTCCTTGCCACACAGTTCTTCCTGAGAAATAAAAACTTCAATCTTGGTTATCCCCACAGGACGCCTTGAGCCGGTTTAGGTCCTGAAGATGAAGATTTCCTGCTAGCAGGAAGCTATTCTCTACTAACTTTTAGGCTACTGCACAATAGTTGAAGCACCAGGCAAATTGGCTATTTCAGTAAATTTCGACATCTGCCCACATTCTCAGTTAATTATTCAGTCATTGTTTTCTAAACATTAAAAACTTAACTTGCTAATACAGGTACAACCTTTTAACTATAGAAGTTATCATCACTGGGCTTAGCTGACATGCCACTTCCTTGGGATTACCTAAGGGATGCTTCTCCCATAGCCAATTTGCACATGGGTTACCTCTTTTAAATCTTTTGCTCTCTCAAAGTTAATTAAGTTGTAAACATTACTGGATAACTGGGCTTATCAATTACTCGTATGCAAGGGAAACCAAGGAGCAACAGTAGCACAAGGCAAAAAAGCCTCCAAGGAAAAACCTTCTTTGCATTTTCTCTGTATTTTCATCACATTAGAGGCAAAAAGGTGAGCCACAATGCTACTGGATATTTACCATTACAGCTACATTGAATTGACAACTAATATACAAATTTCAGAGCCTCTATTAAATTTCTTAGGAATAGGCTTAAGCTACTGCTTTCTTCCTTCCGTCTCCCCAGTCATAGTCACCACTGTAAACAGAGCTCATATCTATAGATGAAGTGTGACTCAGGGTACAGTTGTAGTAGGAGTATTCTTCTTTCTTAATGCATCTTTTCCAATTCAAGTGTCTGAGTACTTTCCAAGTATATGAATGGTTTAGACAATGTAACAGATGACGTAAGCCACCCTCATACATAAAGCTTCTATACTTGCCTTTGCAGACTGTAGTCTCACATTAATAATCCCTCTAGAAAACAGCTTTTCCCTTGAGACAAGCTTCCTTGGCAAAAAGATGAATTCAAGAAACGGCTACCCAAAATGAGTCCCACCCCAAATCACAGGTGGAGATATTATTATTACACCCGTTTCATAAAACTTACAAGTCCCTATACTATATACGGAGGCTCACGACCGAACACGAGCCTTCTAAAATTTGACTTTAGTATAGAAACAGGTTTCTAGAGTTCCATCTCTTCTTCTGTGCAAGCAGCTGTCTCCAAACTATTATAA
This sequence comes from Rhinolophus sinicus, assembly GCF_057876585.1. Lineage (NCBI taxonomy): Eukaryota > Metazoa > Chordata > Mammalia > Chiroptera > Rhinolophidae > Rhinolophus > Rhinolophus sinicus. Next base: position 22,770,480 of record NC_142509.1, read on the forward strand.
ATAGGCATCCCTGTTTGCCGAGGTTCCAAGAACAGTTCAGTTCTGCTAGGGAAGGCAGTACCAGCAGTGGCATGCTTAGTTTGGCTCTCTCCTGTGTAGTTCTTAGCATTAGATGACGGCTTTGGCTTATCAGAAAGGAGTTCAGGGAGAGGTTTCCAGAGCACAAGCTCCATAGAAGGACGGCTCCTAAGACATAAAATAGAGATTTTTATAAAAAATTTTAGGACAGGAAATTAAAAGCTATATATTGAAAAGCTAATGTCTGCTACCTAATATGTAGAGTTAGGAACTGATGGCATCAAAATAGGAGATTTATGACAATCCAAATTAATCTTTAGAAAGGTCACTCAAGTACATAAAATTTCACAGTTCTGCCTGTATTTCAACCAAACCAACTGGTTGTACTGATGCTGTGACTAGGAGTAATAGAAACATCCAATGAGAAAAATAGAGGCCCTTGATTTACTATTTTAACTTATTAAAAACTGTGGTTAATATTAGCAGATGTGGGCCATCTTGTATTAAACCATTATAAATGAAAATGAAACACTGAACAAACACATTAAAAGTATCTCAGTATGCCCTTTGCTTAGTATTGCTATGAAGTATAACACTTTATGCAGTAAGCCAAAATAATAATTATGTCCCCAATGCCTGTGTCTGTCCTCTTAGCCTTCCCCCATCCACTAATGCTTTGATGGTTTCTAGGACCCAAAGGCAAATAAGGCAAAATAAAACACAAACAATAAAGAATACCCCCAAAGGCTAGCTTCCAGAAAACTACCAAGAGCAGAAAGTACTATGTTTTAGACTGGAGGGCAATGTGACCTGCTTACTCTTGGCTAAACTATTTATCTACCCTCAGGGCTGGGTAGTTAATTGTAAGCTTACGCTAGAGGGCTGACGGCAAAACCTTGTGATCTAACCTCAAGCAGCAGCTGAATCCACCATGGCCAAAGGCAATGCTAGCATCACTGGGACTGGTGTTCTAAGAGAATTTTTCAGATATCTGACACGTACTCTCACTACTTATCAAGTCTATCTGAAGTCTTTTCTAGGTAACACCTAAATGGTTATTTTATAACCTGCCTACAGCAGATAATGAGGACTTGAGATCATCTAACCTCAAGGACTATAAGAATTACAGGGCTATCATTAGTTCTTTTTTTTATCATTAGTTCTTATGTTAATGAGCCTCAGGCTGCTTTGCTTTTTAGGTTATGTTTGCTTTCCAGTTTCCAATCTTGAACTCTAACTATACTTTCACTGCTCACTACTACAAGTTTGTTCTGCTCTCCCTAGCTGTTTCTGTGTTTCTCTTCTGAAGATCTAGGAAATCAGAAGAGTTCATTAAATTGTGTCTAAATTAGGGGCAAAAAGGTTCTTAGAGCTAAAGGCCTGAGGGGCTATGACACAATTATATGAGCTTTGATTTAACTGCTGGGAGACATTTTTTGTTTGTTTCCTAGGTTTCAATGGTGTTCCTGGATAACTAAGAAAGCCAGGTAAACAAGAGGTATTGAAATGTGGTTCCTATATCCTATCACAAGAATTTAAGAGACTGGGCTCCCCTATTCCCAAATAGACTTTAGTGCATTTCAAGTCTTCAAAGGAATCCAGCGGTAAGTAGGCAAGGCAGCCACTCCTGCATACTTCAAACTCCTGCTTGTACAGCACTTTGCTCACCCCAATGAACTAAGAAAATGTCTGTCTCTAACCTGGGCTAAACACAAATCCTACTATGCTTTCACTTGGCTGGTGATCAGGAGATGAAGATATGGCTAAGATAGAACAGGCAGTGTCTACAGACATTAAGTTTTCCCTCCAAAATCATAATTAAATGGAAATCAGGAACCAAAACTTACATGGACTCAATCATTTTCTTTGTAAAGACTTCATCAAATTCCCTCTTCAAACCTGTTTTCATGGTATCAGAAAGGACAAGACTGGGGAGATGGTTAATATTTCTGTCGGCTTCAACTTCTTCATCTTCGTCAATTATCCTAAATAAAGGCAGCAGGAACAGAGAAAGGAAAATTATTTAGCCAAACTATTACATAGTCTAGTAATTGGACAAAACTTAAAATAACAAAAAAAACAACAGGTGCTACAGCAAAAGGTCAAGTAAAATATAAGGCTATACATGAGTGAAAAAAATTATATACGTAAGTTATTCAACATTCAATAAAAAGTTTTACATCTGATGCAATACAATTTGAAGGATGTGTCCCTGAAAACTCCCATAAACCAAAAATTAGTATTCAGAGATAATAAGTGAAAGTATTCTGTACAGTTCTATGAGAAGAGCGTAGTTTAACATTTAATGTGCAGATGCTGAGTTACCTGATTTTTTTATGGTCTTCCTGAGAAGTTGAGGATCAAAATATCATCAAATGAGCAATGAGACTAGCTTAAAAGAGTAAAAACGTAGATAGGAAGAACAACAAGCAAGGTATATACGCTGCCCATTTACCTGTCCTCAATTTCCTGAAGCCTCCTCCTGGCAACTTCAAACTGCGGTTCTCCAGTTGTCTGATCCATTTCTTCACAAATAACATCTAACATGCCAGATGCAGAAAGGCCACTAGTGCATGGATTTACTCCATGACCCTCTATAGCCTGATGTGCACAAAGAATCCAGTCATTAGGACCAACACAGAGCCCTGCTTCAGTTAGCCTTTTCTTTCTTACTGGACAACTGGAAAAAAAAAAATTTCAATGAAAATCCTAGTATAAATGAAATGTATATCATCCTTATCTCTAATTAAACTCTTACATGAAAAAACTAGTAACTTTTTACAATATGTGATTACAAGACGGAAAATTATGCATTTTCTTTTTTGTCATTCTCACAGCGTCCTTGAGATATTTTCTTCTACTGCTCTCTGCCAAACTAGGCTATACCTCCAAGGTTTTGCTTTTTCAGATTATAAGTATTCAATGTGGGAACTTAAAGTTACTCCTATTTATTTGGTCCTGGATAGGTCAAGAGGGAGTAAGGAAACCAAAAATCACAAAGCAGCAATTCAGTGCCAGCCATATTTTGTCATACTGCTGCTGTTCCATCAAACTGGTCATGTGGGAAGGTGGTCTGCAGGCATCCTATAATCCCTCATGGCAAAAACATGTGCCTCATCAGGTCTGTTCCAAGTACTACAGGTGCTAATGATATTGCTTATTTCTTGGTCCTCTCCAAAATGTCACACTGTCATTTGGCTCCATGAGTTCCTGACGAATGGGGTACACTATTCTCCCACCCTGCAACATAAACTATCTTTACTTCCTAGAAAAATTTCTATTTCATAGAGACATCAAAGTTCATCAAATCCAATTTCTTTGTTTTGCAGATTTGGAAACTAGGACTTAGAAAAACTAAAGTGACCCTTCCCAAGTGTCATGTAAGATAGTTACATGTTGGGCACGAGACCCCAGAGCTCTGGAATCCTACCCTCTGTGCCATTCTCACTAAAACCTCCAGCCTCCTTAGGAAAGTTCAAGTATTCAAACTCTTACCATGAACTCCAGTAGTATTTGCAAACCCTATGATATGCCCAGCTTAGTTGAAAGACGCCTGAAGCAAGTTAAATGGACAACTGGCACTGTTCTATGTAAGTATTTAGACCGAAAGTACTTTATTACTTGAGCATCAGCAAGTGCAATCTCAAGATCAGAACACAGCTATGCAACCAAAAAAAATTCATTTTAATTGCTAGCACAGCTTCTCCTTTTCTAAACTGAAGGTCAAAGGAAGCAGCACAGATTTTACAAGAAGGTTCTATTCCATGTGAAGACTATAAAAATTAACATTAAAATCTCTGGCAATATGAAATCCGACGAGTAATAATGCTCTCTTGAACCCAGATTTTTTACTGGAATCAACTATTAAATAATGTTTAGTTTATAATTAGTTTTAATTCATAAAGTATGAAGAATATCTTGCTATACATGAAATACTTCTGTAATAACTGCGTGGTTTTAAAGTATGTGCTGTTTTGGAAAATAGAAAAAAAGTTAAACACATAAGAAACTAGCTAAGAAAAGCAAAATAAATCTAGAGGAAACAGGTAATTTCCTACCACATTTAACAACTCAACTATTAAATGCAATTGAGGATAAGAGCTGGATTCTGATCTCTGACCACCAGCATCATTTGGACTAAATTATTTCAGGCCTGTAGGTCTATTTTGCAAATAATTATAGAGATCAATGATTAAGTCCCCCCAAAAATGTGATATAAAAGACTTGGAAGTACTGATAAAAGCTGTGAAAGTGGCATCTAGGCAGCAGACTTCTGGGCATTACACATCCAAATGTTGAGTCCCTCCCAGGGCCTCAATCTCTCCATCTGTACATTAAAGGTGGTTAACTTTTTAAGCCAATAGCTTTACACTTCAAACTTTTATTTTTAACATTGGAACACTGTATTCAATACTGTCTTATAGGGAACCCCAACAGATAAAAGCAAAGAGGTCCCTGTGCATCCACAGCAATCCCAAGGCAGTAAAGAATATAAATATTGTCTGGACAAGTAGTTTTTAAAGTAAGGCAACTTTCAAATCTACTCTTATTAGTCTATATATCAACAAGATTAGAAAATCCAAAGTTTCTACTGACCAAGTAAATAAATCATACATAAAAGTCAAAAGACAAATGATAAATTTGGGGAAAACATTTAAAACACAAATAAATTGGTGATTTCTTTAAAAAAGATTTCTTATGAATAAGACCAGTAAGCCAACAAAAAATTTGCAGAAACATCAATAATTCACACAAAATTAAGCACACATGGCTTAAATGAAAAGATGTTCCATATAATTTACAAAACACAAATTAGTAATCTAATTTCTTAATTATAAAATCATATGCTCAGGGGCCAACCCGGTGGCTCAGGCGGTTAGAGCTCCATGCTCCTAACTCCAAAGGCTGCTGGTTCGATTCCCACATGGGCCAGTGGGCTCTCAACCACAAGGTTGCCAGTTCAACTCAAGTCCTGCAAGGGATGGTGGGCTCCACCCCCTGCAACTAAGATTGAACAGGGCACCTTGAGCTGAGCTACCACTGAGCTCCCAGATGTCTCAGTTGGTTGGAGCGTGTCCTCTCAACCACAAGGTTGCCGGTTTGACTTCCGCAAGGGATGGTGAGCTGCGCCCCCTGCAACTAGCAACGGCAACTGGACCTGGAGCTGAGCTGCGCCCTCCACAACTAAGACTGAAAGGACAACAACTTGAAGTTGAATGGCACCCTCCACAACTAAGATTGAAAGGATAACAACCTGACTTGGAAAAAAAGTCCTGGAAGTACACACTGTTCCCCCAATAAAGTCCTGTTCCCCTTCCCCAATAAAATCTTTTAAAAAAATCATATGCACATAAAAATACATACAATTTCATGAATAATTGCAAAACAAACATCCATGAAAATAACCTTCAAGATAGGCTGTCACTTTCCCCAAATGGTCCTCTGTTCCCTCTTCCCTACAGGTAAACAGTCTCTTATGGTAATTACTTCCATTTTAAAAAGAATATATTATCACACATACAAACATGCATCCCTAAACAATGTTTAGCTTTGCCTGGTTTTGAACCTTATAGTTAGGGAATTATATTGTATATATTTTACCATTAATGGACATTTGGATTGTTTCCGGTTTTGAGCTATTATGAGCAAGGATGCTATGAACTTTCTTGTATGTGTCCCCTGATATGTGCATGTACATACTCAGAAGGGGAACTGGTGAGTTAAAGGGCACATGTGCTTTCAACTTATTAGATAATGCCAAACTGTTTCCCAAAGTACTTGTACCAATTTACATTCTCATTCATAGTGTTTGAGATTTCCTGGTGCTCCATGACCGATCCAATGTCTACTGGTAGAGTAGTATCTCATTGTGGCTTTAATGTCCACTTCCCTAAAGACTGATGAGGTGGAAAATCTTTTCATTTGGCTGGTCAACTGGATATTCTCTTTGGGGAACTGTTTCACTCATCTTTTTCACAGAGTGCTTCTCTATGAGACGCAATTTTTTACCTATCAATTAAGTCAAAAGTTTCAAAATACAGTTCTGGTGAGAAGACGGAAAAACAGGGGGCAGCCCAGTGGCTCAGAAACTTGGAGCGCTGTGTTCCGCTGCTGGTTCGATTCCCACGTGGGCCAGTGAGCTGCGCCCTCTACAGCTAAGATTGTGAACAACGGCTCTCCCTGGAGCTGGGCGGTTGCCAACAGCTGGAGGTCAGTGTGGGCTTCTGTGGGCTGCTATGAAGGACTGACCAACGACTGGTTACCGACTGCCTCAGGTGGGGAGAGCGCAAGGCTCAGAATACCAGCGTGGGCCAGGGTGCTGCGCCTTACAACTAGACTGAGAAACAATGGCTTAAAAACCAGGGTGGGGGGGCAGGTAGAGGCAAAAAAAAAAAAAGAAAAAAAGAAAAACTGGCATTCCCACTGTTAAAAGGAGTACATAACTGGGCAACAACTCTCACATAGAAAATCCATACATTTTTAAAGAGTCCATTCACCTATTTGCAAATATACACAAAGAACTTAACAAGAATGGTCATGGTAGATTTGTTAGTAAAAGATTAGAAATAGCTCAGAAATCCATCAATAGGAGACTGGTTAACTTTATCTAGCCTTACAACAGAATTCTGTTCAATTGTTGAAAAAGAAATTACGTGTAACACCATGTGCCTATATGCAACAGGCTACACAGGAAAGTAAAATGAGAAGATGAACATATTGCACAGTGTGAAGACTATCTTCTTACAAATGTAAAAAAACCAGAGGTACACACAATTATAAGCTTGTACGTTTTTAAATGAACTTCCACAGGAGAAATAGGAAAGAGGTTGAACAGGGGTTACTTCTGGGAGGAGCTGTGAGCATGGAGTGTAAGACTTTTCAATATATATCCTTTTACACATTTGGAATTCTTTTCCTTTGTGCATGTAATAATATTCACATGGCTCAACATTCAAACTTTACAATCGGGTATAGAGTGAAGTTTCCGAACTGACCTGCCAGCCACCCAGCTACTTTCTCTAAAAGATAACCAACGTTATCAGTTCCTTGTGCCTCCTTTCAGAGACACCTAATGTCTCATCTTTTCACTTGAAACAGTCGAGAATGTAAAATAGGTTACATTAAGTGACCATAAAGTGAATAAATGGCACCTGAGACTTACTCATCATCCTCCTGCTCTAGCTTGTGTTTCTTTTTACAGGGAACTGAAACACTGTTGAAATAAACAAAAAAGAAGTTAATTGAGAAATGTGCTGAGCTAGTGCTTTCGGCATTCACTCTTTCCTGCTCCAATAAGCTTGCCCACCCTACAGGTACCCACCCAGCGGTCCCTTTCCTTGTCGCGTGGGGTGGATATACAGGTCACAAGGTCAGTCAGGTAAACGGTGGGTGGTTATGACCTAACTAGAGATTGAAATCTAAACTCATTTTGTCACGGTAATGGGAGATGAATTTGGGCAGGCTCACGTAGGGAAAACGTTTTCGAGGCGCTGTGCTAACCCACTTTATTTCCAAGATCTCCAGGAGAACCCACTTCTGTCCCCCTTTGCGGAAAAGAAAGCTGAGTGTCCGACAAGCACTCCAAGTTGCGCCCATCAGCGGTCGCGCCGAGCCCGCTGGGGCAGCGCGGCGTGTGTGCGCCGAGAGGACGTCCAGGCTCCCGTCGGCCCGGGTTCCAATCCCGACCCCACCTGGACGAGCTGAGGGACGTCTCCTCACTTCCAGGAGGCGCAGGAGGGCTGAGGTCCGAACCGGACTCCCGGGCTGTGCGACCTCCGGCGACTTACAGTTAAGGTCTCTGGGGATCAGTTTCCACATCTGTAGACTTGGGGCTGAGGAGCCTCCCGCGTCCGTCCGCCCGGCCCGCCCCGCGTCGGCACGCCCGCCCGGCTCCTCACCGTCCGCGAGCGGCGCTCCCGTCGGGGCTGCTCTGAGCGGCGCGGGGTTCCGGCCGCGGGGCCAGCTCGGCGCCGTCCGCCCCCGGCGGGAAGGCCCGACCGGCTAAGGCCGGAGGCGACTGCAGCAAGTCCGAGCCTCCGCTGAGGGGGAGACCGCTGAACGGCCGGCCGAGCGCGGCCATGGCCGGGGAAGCGAGGAGTTCGTACCCGCGGCCCCGGCCACCCACGTCCCCAGGCCCGGCAGCTGTGGCCACAGCGAATGCTGAAGCGTCCACCTCTGAGCCCGCTCTTGACCTCACGTCACGCCTTCTAGAACCCTCCACTCCGGGCCGCCCAGGGGCACGCCGGGATTTGTTGTGTGTGGAGAGCCCCCTGCCGCAAGGAATGCCGGGAGTGGCAGTCCTTACAGACTACAAACAAGATGGCTACCTCGGCTTAGTGTAGGCAGCTAGAGCTTGAGGATGGTTCTTTCGGGCCTTGAATATATTCTAAGTTCGAATCCTCTGTAGTAAAATCCGATAATAATAGTGCCTAGCTTCATGGGGTTGATGGGAGAAGTAAATTAATTAAATATCTAGCTCCCTTAGAACACTGCTTGGCACATAATACAGATTCATTAAATATCAGCTAGTATTACTTCCTTCTATATTTTAATATAAATGAAGTGGGTGATGCCTCTGAGGGAACAGCATGGAGGATCAGTAAATACCTCAGAGAACTTGTGAGAAGCCTTTCAGCTTCTGCCTGGGGCATCCAGAGACACAGGCTTGCCAGAGGGGCAGAGTTTGTCAGCTCCAACCACAGATCATGCCTCATTTTTCCCATCTCAGGTAATAGTACCATCATCCAGTCCGAGTTGCTTGTGCCAACGTCAATGCCCTTCAGCCAAAGACCTATAAAGATCTACACTTGAACAAAGATGTGTTTTATTATTGACTTCTTGCAGTGAGGGAGGATCTTAGTAAGGGGATGTTCGAAAAAGGCTTTTATAGAATATGGGCTGTCAGGTGATTTGGCAGAAGGTTCAAAGAAGCAGAGCTTTGCTCTGGAATTAATACTGTGAGTAAGCAGGGATAATTCCATGATTGGGTATCATAGTCAATCTTTTCTAGAAGGTGGGAAACCTGTAATTGGTAAGGAAGCAAATGTTCTTCGTATTAACCGGGATACGGGATGTTTGGTCACTTTTGTGGTTTGGACAATGTCCATTTTTGTCTGCATTCAGACATGATTATGAAGTAGTCTTGTTTTATCTTGATCCATCGAACTCACATCTTGGTCCTTGTTTAATGTTGACATTCTGTGAAATTGTTTAACAGGAAGAAACCAAGTCCAGCCAGATACCAGTGCAATTTCTGCTGTCAGGAGATGCTTTTCTATTTCTAACCAAAAACCAAAGCAGCGTTGATGCCTCTTTTTTGTTCACCACTGTATTTGATCAGTTAGCAAGTCCTATGGGCTTCATTTGTGGAATGGTTCCAGATTCTCTTCCTCTTTCTCCATTTCTATTGCCCTCACAATGGTCTAAGAAAATGAATGAATCCCCTTTGCCTCATGTAATATAATGTATTAGGTTGAAGTTTTCTTAGTGGCATTTACCATCCAGTTTTGTCTCCGTAAGGGAACACCCTACTTACTGCAACTGGATATACAATGTAGTTTCCTGAGTCATTTCTACAAATGGCCACCTCATTCCTCACCTGAAAAAATATACACATATAAATATATATGTTTATAAAAAGGGAATCCTACTCTATATGTTATTCTGAAACTTTACCTAATTATATTTCTTGAATACCTATCCAGATTCATTCTTTCTTTCTTTAATTCACAATTCTATACCAGGTTGCATACCCCTTATCAGGCAATGTACTAGAATTAATAATGTATTAGGTACTTCCTATTTGCAAGTATTCCTCACATACTTCAAGTATTCCTCACAGGATAAAGTCAAGTATTCCACACAGGAACTCTAAATTGGATGCTTTTATTACCTGCATTTTACAGATAAGGAAACTGAGGTAATTTGTGATTTCCCCCATTCCCTCAGCTATAAGTGAAGGAGTTCTACCCCAGGTCTGAGACTTTCGATCCTGCCCTAGACTGCTAGACTTTGCTCTATCTTACTGAATAATTCCCTGAAAGAAAGTGGTTTGGAGGAATACAGGAAAGTCTTACTATAGCGTGTCTGAGAGAGACTCCTTGGGGCTTCAGACCCTGGAAGCAAAAGACAGGATTACTGTGTACTGTTTCCTACACTAGACTGGGGAGAGTGGCTCTAGAACTTGATAGTGGCCATTTTACACATCTCTTCTCGGTGAAAGTACAGGCCTGCCTCTTTGAGGTGACCTCCAGCTTAACTCTCATGGGATTGGTGGGACATAGACATACACTTAGACATCCCCTTCCTGATTCCTTTTTCCTGTGGCTAATCTTGAAAAACAAATGAAAAAACCCACAATGTTTTCTGGTTATAAAACAAACAGGTTCTTAGTAGAAAATTAGTGGAGGTGGTGATAAAAGTATAGAGAAGAAAATAAAAATTGCCTTAATTCCATCCTGCAGGAAGCTCCACTGTCATGAATATTCTTTCAGTCTTTTTCTTACTTGTGTGTGTGCACACACACATGTCTGTGTGCTAGTGTATAATACACACATAAGAGCTCTTCATTTTCTCGTTTTGCTCTCACAACTAGACCACAGGTACTCATATGTCTCTATAAAAAATAATAAAACTAAAGCTTAGAGAGGATAAATAATGTATCTACATAATTAATAGTCATTAGTTAATAGAGTTTAGCAAGAAGCAACCTTGTCAGGATGTTAATACAAAATTATTAGGCTTCAGCCCCTCTGGAAAAAAGACACCAAACAAAACTGTTGATGGCAATGACCCGTGAGGGTTGGGTTTATCAGAATTTGCACTTTCTGGGGATAAAGTTTAAGCTTTTATTTTTTTCCCCCCTGTGAATATGAACTACTTTGTAGTCAGATAAAGAGGTTAAATGTTTTTGAAATAAACATGCCCAACATGATAAGGTACAATGGATTGAATATTTGTGTCCCTCCCTCTGTCCCCAATTCATATGTGAAAATCCTAACCCCTAGTTAGGAGGTGGGCCCTCTGGGAGGTGATTAGGTCATGAGGGTGGAGCCCTCATGAGTGGGCTTACTGCCCTCATGAAAGAGACCCCAAAGAGCTCCCTTGTCCCTTCCACCATGCGAAACACACAGCAAAAAGATGGCCATCTATGAACTAAGAAAGGGGCTATCACCAAACACTGAATATACTGGTTTCTTGATCTCGGACTTCCCAGCTGCTAGAACTGGGAGAAATAATTTCTGTTGTTTATACCACTCCGTCTATGATATTTGTTATAGCAGCCCAAACGGACTAAGACACGAGGTTAAAAACAAGAAGTCAAAAGAAGCCATCGAGACCAGCAGCAAGCATGTATTGAGTCCTCACTATGTACCAGGCACTGTACTAAGTGTAGTACTTCATGTCCTCTCCACTGTAACACTCCACTACTATATCAATATCACCATTTTGCAGCATAAGAGACTAAGATTCAGAGAAGTGAAGGCCTCATCTTAAGATCAGACAGTTAGTAATGATGGTTCTGGAAAGATTTGACTGATTCAAAAGCCAGGGAGATCATCACTGTTTTCCATAAACAAAGAGAAACGTTCTTTCCTGCTGAGCACCCACAAAATTCATATTCAAGGGACGAGCCCTGATTAGTCACGGTTCTCCAGAGAAAAGGAACCAGTAGGATATACATATATAGAGATATATGTAGGAGATCTATTATAGGAATTGACTCACATGGTTATGGAGGCCAAGAAATCCCACCATCTGCTGTCTGCAAGCTAGAGAATCAGGAAAGCCAATGACGTAATTCAGGCCTGTGAATCAGAGGGCTGATGGTATAAGTCCCTATTTGAGTCCAAAAGCCTGACAACTAGGACCACTGATGTCCAAAGGCGGGAGATGGATGTCCCAGCTCTAGCAGGAAGAGAGAGCCAATTCACCCTTTCTCTGCCTTTTTGTTCTTTTTGGACCCTCAATGGATTGGATAATGCACACCCCCATCTGAGGGCCATCTGCTTTACTCAGTTTCCCAATTCAAATGCTAATCTCTTCCAGAAACATCCTGACAGACACATTCAGAAGTAATGTTTTACCAGCTACCTGGGCATCCCTTAGCCTAGTCAAATTGCCACATAAAACTAACCATCACAATTCCTAAGGAACTAATGCTCATGCTTAAAAAATGGCAACAACCACTATTGTCAAGGGTGGAGTGAAACCTGCAAATTAAGATGTTGCTAATGAAATTCCAAATAGGTGAGCACCTTTTCAGAAGCAGCATACCAGTACTTTTATCAGATCATAAAAATATTGGTGTATTATGTCTATTGGTATGAAAAAAATGTTTATGTATAAGGACAAAAAGGGGGATGTAATATGTAAATAGGAAATACTGTGTTAGGACATGGGTGTGTTTCATGATTATTTTAAAGCGAATCCCAGAAACATTTTTTTCTGAATGCTTTAGTGTTTATCTCTAATAAATACTTTTTCAAAAAAAAAATAATAACCTCAATGCTTTAGCATACCTAACAAAATTAGTAATAATTCTTCAAGATCATATAATCTGTATTCATATTTTTCCAAGTGCCCCCAAGTGTTTTTATTGTTGGTTTGATAGCATCATGATTCAACATTGCTTTAGGTTTGCCTGTCTCTTGAGTCTCCTTTAGTCTAGGTCCCGTTTGCTTTTTTTCCTTGTTAATTATTTGTTGACTCACTAGGTGATCTGGACATTGGCATTGGCATTGTGAACACTGATGGTGGCAATGAGGCATCTTACATGGCTTCTCAGGTCAACATCAACAAGGGAGCCTGGAGCAGAAGGGGGAAGAACAGAGCAGATACAGCTACCTGCTTGGTAAGCATAGTCCCAGGGGGTGGCAGCTTCCTCGTGGAAGCAAATAGAATTTTGCAGAAGAACAGGAATATCAGTATTACCACGACCCCATCCATTTTCTTTTCCCTGCTGGAGCCTCCTAGCTGGTTTCCCTGCTTCACTACAGTCCATTAGCCACAGTGCAGTCAGACATATTTGTCCACCGTGCAATCCTGATGTGCTCCTCTCCTGCTTTAAACCCGTCTGTGACTCTCTTGGGAGAAGGTCCAACTTCCTTCAGGCTCCACTTTCCTTCAGGATCCCTCCCCTTCCCACCTTTGTATCTTCATCTCTTCCCACTCCCCACCTAATGTCTACATCTAGCAACTTGGGTTTTCTTCAATTTTCTATTGAATTTCTCTCGATTCTTCTTTCTCACCTCCAAACTTTTGCATACATGCATCCTTCTCCCTGGTACCACCTGCCATCTTGTGCATCCAAACAGACCTTTCCAGTATATCAGATGTTTGTGGTGTTTTCAGAGCCAGAAGAAAGGCGGTATTGTAGATTGCAGGCAATGACAAATGATCCTATTTTAAACTCTTGGAGTACCTTTTGGAATGTATTCTGCCCAGAGTAGGCTTGAACATAGGAAATTAGGGATTTTCACACGACTCTTCGGGGTTAACATCAATGAGAATGCCCACAGTGTTCCTTGGTTTCCTTGGTGCCCATGATTGTGGCAGAATAAATGAGCAATTGGTCTGAGCAGTGAAGCATCTCCCTTGTTTCCATATTACCCAGAGGAACAATGGAGGGACTTCTGTACATATTCTTAGCTATTCATTATACTTGTTCTCACAGCTCTCACGTGTTTTAAAAAATAACACTGGGGGCCGGTCCGGTGCCTCAGGCGGTTGGAGCTACATGCTCCTAACTCCGAAGGCTGCCGGTTCGATTCATGGGCCAGTGGGCTCTCAACCACAAGGTTGCCGGTTCAACTCCTCGAGTCCCGTAAGGGATGGTGGGCAGCGCCCCTGCAACTAAGATTGAACACAGCACCTTGAGCTGAACTACCACTGAGCTCCCAGATGTCTCAGTTGGTTGGAGTGTGTCCTCTCAACCACAAGGTTGCGGGTTCAACTCCAGCAAGGGATGGTGAGCTGCACCCCCTGCAACTTGCAACGGCAACAGGACCTGGAGCTGAGCTGCGCCCTCCACAACTAAGACTGAAAGGACAGCAACTTGACTTGGAAAAAAAAAAAAGTCCTGGAAGTACACACTGTTCCCCAATAAAAGTCCTGTTCCCCTTACCCAATAAAAAAAAATAACACTGGATTCATTAATAAAGGTTTACCCAGAGATATCTCCCTTTCATTACATGGTGATGTGGCCTATGATTTTCTTTGTATTATTTCTGCACAGACTGTGATAGAATGTGTGTGTTGGCATTGGTCCACCCCGGAGCAGGTGTGCTCCTCTCTAAGCACAATGCACGCTCCTGGGTGGCAAGGAGATTCAATCAAAGGCAGCTCCTGCAAGTCTTCAGCTATGTTCACTCTTCTGAACTCTAGAGGTTTCTGCTCATTCACATTAGCAATATTAGAATAAGTCTTTCATGGATAAGATGACTGGTGTCTAAGATACGTAGATTAACTAGAATTACTTTAGATATGTCTTCATTTTGGTATTAATAAGGTATAAAAATCTAGTGAGCACTTCACCCTGCCATACTAAAGATGGCATCCCAGGTTTGATTCTTTGTTTTTTCTTCTTTTTTCCCCCCCAGGTTTGATTCTTAAATGGTCTTGTGCCCCATACTTGTGGGGAGGGTTCTTGGTCATATCTTGGCACTGGAAAACTTTTTCGTTGGCCTCAGATAAACCTTTTGTATAAGGAGTTTTTGAGAATCAAAGAGGAACAGAGCTGAGACTTGGAGGTTCTAGAATAAATCCTATGGCCTGCTTGCTAAATGCCCTTACCAGAGGCAGAATTCTACATGAAACAAGCTTTGATTAAAACCTGGTAGAATAACAGGGTGAAAGAAGAAATCGCAGGGGAAATTTGGAAATGCTTTGAGATGAATAAAAATAAAAATACAACATACCAAAACATATGGGCCAAAGCAAGCTGAAGGAAGGGAATAATAAAGGTCAGAGCAGAAATAAATGAGAGTATGAAAATAGAGAAAAATCAATGAAATCAAAAGTTAGTTCTTTGAAAAGATCAACACGATCAACAAACCTTTAGCTTGACTCACCAAACAAAAACAAAAACAAAAAGAAAAAACTAGAAAGCAAAGACTCAAATTACTAAAATTAGGAGTGAAAGAGGGAATTATAAGTGAAAACCACGAACAAATGTATGCCAACAAATTAGATAATTTAGATAAAATGGATAAATTCCTGGAAAAATACAAATTAACAAAATTGGTTTAAGAAGAAATCAAAATTCTGAATAGACCAATAATAAGAGATTAAATTAGTGATTTATAATCTTCCTACAAAGAAAAGACCTGGTCCACATGACTTCACCAGTGAAATCCACTGAATACTTAAAGAAAAGAAAAAAAACACCAATCTTTCACAAACTCTTCCAGAAAACAGAAAAGGAGGGAAATTTTCCCAGCCCATCTGTGAGGCCAGTATTACCCTGATACTTAAACCAGACAAAGACATCATTAGAAAAGAAAACTAGAGGTCAATATCCCTAATGAATGTAGATACAAAAATCCCCAACAAAATACTAGCAAATCAAGTCCAAAAACATATACACCATGACCAGCTGGAATTTATTCCAGATAAATAAATCTGGTTCAATATTAAAAAACAATAAATTCAATACACCACATCAATAGGATAAAGAAAAAAAGCATATGGTCATCACAATAGACAATTTAATAAAATTCAACACCATTTTATGATAAAAATAGTCAACAAAATAAGAATAGGAGGGAAATTCCTTAACCTGATAAAGGGCATCTATGATAAACCTATAACTAACATATATCCAATAAGCGACTTGTATCCAGAATCTATTAAAAAATTCTTACAGCTCAGTAATAAAAAGACAAATACCTCAGTTTTAACATGGGCAAAGGAAATGAATAGACATTGCTTCAAAAAAGTCTTCCAAATGGCTAGTAAGTACATGAAAATATGCTGAACATTATTAGTCATAAATGTGACTCAAAACTACAATAAGATACCCCTTTGCACCTACTAGAATGGCTAAAATGAAAAAAAACAACAACAGGTGATAATAAGTGTTGACTAGGATGTGGAGAAATTGGAACCCTCATACACTTCTAGTGAGATTGTAAATGGTGAAATTACTTTGGAAAACAGTTTGGCAGCTCCTTAGAAGGGTAAACATAGAGTTACCATATGACCCACCATTTCTACTCCCAGGCACAGATCCAAGAAAAATGAAAATATCTGTTCACACAAAAATGTATACATTTATGCTAAGTGAAAGAAGCCAGTCCAAAGACCATTTATTGTACGATTCCATTTATACGAACTGTCCAGAGTAGGCAAATCTACAGATTAGTATTTACCAAGCGCAGGAGGTGGAAAGGAGGAGGGAGGGTGCAGAACAATACCTAACAGGTACAAGATTTTTTTTTGAGATCACAATAGTGTTCTAAGAGCAGGTCCTGGTAGTTAATGGTTGTACGGCTCTGTAAATAGGCTTAAAAGTATTGAATTGTATACTTTAGACAGGTGAACTTTGTGGTATATTAATGATCTCAATGCAACTTTTTAAAAACAAACCTGGACACATGTTGTGGAAGAGTAGTCAGCTCTCATTTACCCCATACTCTCGGTGGTTTCTGACACTGAAAGGAACCTGATAACTCTGAATGACCAAAGCAGCTTAGGCCAGTTTGCAGTACAAACTACCTTGCCTGCTACGGCTGGGTGCCATTTTTTTCTCCCTATCAATATGCTAGGAGGTTTGGCAGCTATTGTGAGTAAGAGACATATAGGGGTTATAGTGAGGTTTCCCCTATTTCTCTGAGAAATTGAAACTAAGGAAGCCAGACAAAATATAAAATGTAATCATGACGATGAAAGGAAACAGATAAAAACAGGATAGAGAAAAATGATGGCTCCTCAGCCAACACTTGCAGTAGAGTTAGTGGTTAGGACTACATTTCTTTCCTTTGTTCTTTTTTTTTTTCAATTGTAATAAAATATACATAACGTAAATTTCACCATTTTAACCATTTTTAAGTGTATAATTCAGAGGCACTACGCACATTCATGTTGTTGTACAACCATCACCACCATCCTCCTCCAGAACCTTTTCATCTACCCAAACTGAGGCTCTGTAAGAGTGAGCGTTTTCTGAATTTAGGGACCTGAGTTTGATTTTCCCACAAACTGTTACTATGTGAACTTGGAAGAGCTACTTTGCCATTCAAAGCCTTAGTTTCTCCCCCTGTGAAATAAGGATGATAGTTCCTGCCTGAAAGGGCCCGTTTGAGGATTCAGTGAGAAGGGGAATGTAAAGTGCTTATAAAATGTGTGACCACTAGGTCTCTCTCTCTCCTGCCCAGACACTTTTCCTCAGCGGCAAACCATTTGCCTGTTGAACATCAATGGAAGTCCCAAGGACACAGACACAATCTTTCTGCAAGGGAGTTCAGCCCCTCACTCCCCACCACAAGCTGCAGCTCCTCTTCCTGGGTTTCCTGTCTTAGCCAAGACCCTCTGCATCCTCCAGTGCTCACACCAGAAACTTGAGGTCCCTTAATTCAGCCCTTAACCACATACAATGAGTTGCCAAATCCTAACGATCCCATCTCTTAGAACACTCTTGAATCTGCCCACTTTTCCTCTCACCTCAATGCTGCCTTAGTTCCAGAATAACCGCCTCTCAACTCTATCGAAGTGTTCCCATTTGGGTCTCTCTTTCTCCAGTATCTATACTTCTCTTTATCTGGCTGCGTCTTTCTCAATATCATCTCTGTCACTGCCCCATTCCCACTCCCTACGTCATCGCAGTAAGATTCTTCATTTGTGTACATGCCATTTCTCCTGCCTACCCACCTGAAAATGCAAATGCCTTCATAGCCTTCAAGACTTAGCTCACAGGTGCTGTATTCGAGAAGCCTCCATGATTCTGCCCCCAACTTCTGACTGAGGTTAGGGGCATGTCCCCTGTGTTCCCATCTCATTTTATACTACCCACTAATATTTGCAGAATATGGTGGTGAGCCCTGTGCTAAGTACTCTGTGTGCATTCTGTTATGTACTCTTCATTCCTGGTGTCTTATCTATACTTCCTCACGTTGAGGCGGGCGCTATGGTTATCCACATTTTATAGATGAGAAAACCGAAACTTACCTGCTCGAGGGCACACAGGAGTAAGAGGAAGTACAAGATGTTAAACCCAGTTTTGACTGATTTCATGACATCTGCAGTATCACAAATATAATTTGTAACCTAACTTCTACCTCTTTCCCTAATCCACTGAATCAGTTCTGTTTCATTTTTTCACCTTACTGTTCTGACACCACCTCCTCTGCCAAGCCTATCTGGCCCCTCCCCTTTTCCCAACTGAGTTAGCTGTTTCTTGCTTGGTGCTTCCACGGGCACTGGCAGCCCCAAATAAATTTCCTGTTAAAATCCCAGTTCCAACTTCTCTTGAAAGAATCGGGAGATTGTCAATACAGTGTCTGAATCTCTGCATGGCAGCAATTGCCAGAGTCGAGTGGTGTCTCCCCCTTCCTCCCCAGCTTTGAGATGAGGCAGGTGTTCTCTATTTTCTTGAAGACCTTACCCCTTTTTAATAACATCCACCTCCACCAATGTCACCTGTGTGTGTTTCCTGCCTGGAGCCCTTACTCCTCTGTACTCTGATGATTTGTTTCTGAGTCTCTCTTGCCTCCACACAGCCATCCCTGGAAAGGAAGAGATGGTGTCTTCTCTTTATTTTTTTATCTGGCCACATCTGATATATCCAACATGTCACCAAAAGTGACAGAACCAAAGGAATTTTTCATCAAAGCAGAGCTTTAGGTCCAAGTCTGCCGGAGCCATTTATCGCTTGCCATTGAACAGAAGGTGGCATGATGACTTTGTTGTCTCAGAGAGAAGCATCTTTTCTTTTTGCTGGGAGGCACCCACAGAGACCAGAAAAGTAAGGGAGGCTCATTCCTCTCTGATTATACATTGTTTATTATATAATTCCCTTGACTATGATGGGTCCTCCCCTTGGCTTCTGTGTGAAAAAGAGTTAACGCAGCAGCTCTGAGATTGCACATCCTTAGAAAGGTCTGCTTACACGGTTGGCTCTTGGTGTCTGAGAACTTGTTTTGGGGAGTGTTTACTTAGTCCCAGAACTGATAAGAGTGGCCCGCTCTGCCTAAATTGTTTATAAAACAATATGTTTTATGCTGAATACCTGTTTTCCTTCTGGGAGTCTGGAATTTTGGCACATGCTAGGCAGAGCGTTACCATCTCCCAAGAAAAAATCTGGGTACTGAGACTCTAACACACTTCTCTGGCACACAACATTTTTACGTGGACATATGTTCTCAAAACTTGTTGCTGGGGGAATTAAGTGTGTCCTGTGTGACTCCACTGAGAGAGGACTCTGGGAGGCTTGCACCTGATTCCCTTTGGCCTTCACCCCATGTGTCTTTTCCCTTTGTTGACTTACTTTGTATCCTGTCACTGTAATAAATCATAGCCATGAGTTCTCATAGTCCTGTGGGTTCCCCTAGGCTAATGAGTCATTGAACCTGAAGGTGGTCTTGGGGATACCCGACACAGCTTCTTTCTGCTTGTCTGGATGCCACTCCCCATCTTCCGTGAAGTCTTCTTCCCTGGTTACTGCACGTGCGGGCCATCTCTCCCTAAGCCCAGTGAAGCTGTACGCTCAGGCTTTGGAAACAGGGACTCAGGTCAAATCCTGCCTCTGCTTGACAAGGTGCAGGCCCTGGCAAATGGCCCCTCTTGTAAAAGTTGTTTAATCCCCTTGGCTTGCACTTAATCTTGGTGAGTTCAACCTCCCTAAGAGCACAGGCTTTGCAGACAGATCGAGGTTTGAATCCCAGCTGTTGACTCTCTTACCTCCTGGGAGCTTGTTTTTTCATCTGTAAAATTGAATAGGGTGTTGAATAGAGCTGGTTGTCTGGCTAGGTCTTATTTTCGGGGAAACACGGTAAGTGCCTGGCACATAGTCACTGTGCAGCAAATGGGAACTTTTATTATTGTTCTGGTTATTAGTGTAAAAGTCCTCTTCCCAAGTGGGTAGGAAGCATCTAACTGTTCTGTGTGTCTCTCCAGGGCTGAGCCTTCTGTTACACAAAGTAGGTGATTGAAACTTTGTTGAAAGGATAGAGTTTACTCTCTAGCAAAAGGCATGACTTTGTTGCCAAAGTGAAAGTAATAAAAGTTGTCATTATTATTTTTAAAAATCACATTTGTGCCCCAGGCGCAGCTATGGCTAATGGCTGGTGCTGCCTGGGTTGATGTGGTTGGCCCGGGACTGAGGTGGCTGCCAAGATGCCACAGTCCAAGCCCCGGAAGATGCGATCCTGGGCTATGGCTCTGTGGGGAAATCCTCACTGACGGTTCAATTTGTTGAAGGCCAATTTGTTGACTCCTACAATCCAACCATGGTGAACATGTTCACAAAATTAATCATAGTAAATGGGCAGGAATATCATCTTCCACACAGCTGGGCAAGATGAATATTCCATCTTTCCTCAGACATACTCCATAGATATTAGTGATTATATCTTTTTGTATTCTGTTACATCAATCAAAAGATTTGAAGTGATGAAAGTTATCCATGGCAAATTGTTGGATATGGTGGGGAAATACCTATTATGTTGGTTGGGAATAAGAAAGACCTACATATAGAAAGGGTGATCAATTATGAAGAAGGGAAAGCGTTAGCAGAATCTTGGAGCGCAGCTTTTTTGGAAACTTACGATAAGAAAATCAGATTGCTGTTGATGTGTTTAGAAGGATAATTTTGGAGGCAGAAAAAAAATTGATGAGGGCACTTCACAAGGAAAGTCTTCCTGTTCAGTGATGTAATTCTGCTGCAGGACCTGAGGATATGGACCTGTCCTACCTGAAGACGCAAACTGCCCATTATCCCTGAAGATAAACTCTGCTTTGTTTTTCTTCTGTTAACCCGAAAGATTTCATTTGGATCACAACTTTTTCCTGCCCCTACATTTCAGGTTATGTTAAACTCTGACTGTCCACATGAGTTCACGCTCACTTTCAAATTTTAAGCAATCATATTTTCAATTAATGTATTGTATTTCTTCATAATGTTATGGCCAAGAATTTTACCGGCATTAATTTTTTTCAGTGTAGTTTGTTGTTTAAAATAATGTAATCATCAAAATGATACACTTATACTATTAACTATTGCTGTTACACTGTTGTAGTATTAACTAGGCTTCCATACATCAGTGTTTATTTCATTGTTTAAGATATACTTGTAAATAACATAGCTGCAAACCTTAAAAAAATTACATTTGAGTGCTTACTATGTGCCATGCATTGTGCTAAGCAATTTGCATAATTTATTTCATTTAATTTTCACAATAACCCTGTGAGATAGGTACTATTATTATCACCATTTTAAAGAAGAGGAAATAAAGCTTAGCACAATGGTGGACTCACAGCAAATAAGTGTCAGAGCTAGGATTGAAACCCAGGTTTATTAGTCAGCTCAGGCTGCCATAACAAAAATACAACAGACTGGGTGGCTTAAACAGCAGAAATAAATTGTCTCACAGTCTGGAAGCTGGAAGTCCAAGATCAAGGTGGCAGCATGGTCAATTTCAGTTTCCAGGGAGGAGTCTCTTCCTGGCTTAGAGCTGGTGGCCTTCTCTCTGGCTTCCTCTCAGGGCCTTTCTCCAGTTTGTGTGTGGGGAGAGTGAGCGAGGGAGCTCTCTGGTGTCTTTTCTCATAAGGACACTGATCCCATTGGATCACCTTTATTACCTCATTTGACCTTAATTATTTCCCTGGAGGCACCATCTCCAAACACAGCTACACTGGGGGTTAGGGTTTCAACATATACATTTTTTGGGGAAAACATTCAATTTATAACATAAGGCCGGTCTGATACCAGAGCAGACATAGTCACAAATTAGTCAAGACCTCTGATTTGTGCTGACACTGTGTTAGGACTGATGTGGGGTTGGGAGGTAGGTGCTTAATGTGCTTCACTCCATCTGAAACTTTAATCCTAATAGGGCCGTTAACTTTTCAGACATCCTATAGGGCTTCCTCTAGGGCTTTGTCGGGAATACTGGAAAGTGTTCCTGCTTTACAAGTCCC
This sequence comes from Rhinolophus sinicus, assembly GCF_057876585.1. Taxonomy (NCBI): domain Eukaryota; kingdom Metazoa; phylum Chordata; class Mammalia; order Chiroptera; family Rhinolophidae; genus Rhinolophus; species Rhinolophus sinicus. The sequence goes on from NC_142509.1 coordinate 22,792,632, forward strand.
GCTAAACTTGGAGCTTAGGCGAAAAGAAAAAGAGAGGGAAAAAGTAATTCCACTGACTTAGAAATAAAGTCTTTTAAAATTATTTCGCAAGTCAGAAATGGTTTGCTGGGAGGCCATTCCAAATGCCTTTCCAGTGGATGGCAACAGGTAAGGGAAAGTTTCTTTGAAGTTCTTCCAAAGGTGTCATTTGAGGCAACATTTATCTGATTTCTTTTTGTGGTCAGATTGCTGTGGTCCTGATCATTGTTCTGAAGAAGGAATAAAGATTGTCTACAGAAATATATCAAATACTCCTTTCCTCTCCTCCATCTTTGCAGAAGCATCCAATTTAATCTGGACATTTGCTTGCATTGAAATTATGTAAAGGATTCCCTTTGTGTTTTTAGACAAGTAACGCATTCTCCTTGTAAATTGTGAGAGGGTTGGAGATTGTACTGATATTCCTAAGTACCATTAAGCCAGATAGCTGCTAGATCAAGATTCACAAGATACAAATTCTTAGATAAGGAAGAGGGCGGATGCAAAGGAGCTGCAGTTTTAAGCTCTGGTAGTATGTAGACCTTGGTTCAGAACCCTGAATTTTTCTTTTTGTTTTTAAGTTAAAGTTTATTGGGGTGACACTTGTTAGTAAAGTTACATAGATTTCAGGTGTACAATTCTGTATTACATCATCTATAAATCCCATTGTGTGTTCCCCACCCAGAGTCAGTTCTCCTTCTATCACCATATATTTGATGACTTTTTCAATTATAAACAAGCAGCTCTCTCCAAGAATTTGAATGGTGTTTCTTAGAGTTTTTTAAATCAGAATTTTCTATTTTAATCTTCGTTGATCCAGAGACTTAGGCAGCTATGCATGGTTACCAAACAGAAGGCCCTGCAGGCCATACTAACAAGAGGACTGTCTATTAGGTCATGCCATCGGGAAGATGTGGTTCTAGGGAAGGAAGTGGCAAACCCAAGGCCAAATCTAGCTCACTGCCTATCTTATAAATAAAGTGCTGCCATGGCAAGTTGAGTAGTCACAACAGAGGCAGTATGGCCCACAAAGCCTAAAATATTTACTACCTGGCCCTTTGCAGAAAAGTTTGCCACACCCCTTCTAGGGCCTCAAGTTGGTCCCATCCCCTCATCATCCATTGGCCTAGCTAGGGGCACCGTGTATCAAGCATCACATGAAAAACTAACCAAACTCTGGCTAAGCTGTTTCTGGTGGCATGACAAACTTTGCCATCCATTAATGCTTGAGCTACAGGTTTAATTAAGATAAGCAGTTAAAGCATATCTAGTCTTTTTCTGTTTTTCCTTTTTCCCCCCTTCTTCTGCCTCCCCCGCCCCCCACTCCAGTTCAAGCTGTTGTTTCTCAGTCTAGTTGTGTAAGACACAGCTCCCTGGCCCATGCTGATGGTATTATGAGCCTTGTGCTCCCCCCGGCTGAGGCAGTTGGTCACCGGTTGTCAGTCAGCTGCCCACAGCAGCTCCCCGTAGCTCTTGCTGGCTGTCAGCCCCTCACGATGGCTGCAGGCCACTCACGCTGGCCACTGGCTGCTCCTGGCAGCACACAGCAGCCCATGGCAGCACAAGCTGACCTCCGGCTGCTCAGGGCAGCCCAACTCCAGGGAGAGCCGTTGTTCACAATCTTAGCTGTGGAGGGCACAGTTCACTGGCCCACGTGGGAACTGAACCGGTGACCTTGGCATTAGGAGCCACGGGGGCGGCCCAAAGCATATCGAGTCTTAATTAGCAGAAGCCAGGAAAGAAATATATAAGAACTTTATTTTTAAAACATTAACAATTAGAGGGGAATCGTCTTTAACTTGATCTTCTCTTCTACATTTGAAAAGTATCGCATCTTTGTTAAAATTTCCTTGGCTTTTTCAAAATCATCTGAAATAAACAAAGACATTAATGTGAGGCTTCATTTCAAACAAGAATGCAACTAACTCTACTGACCGAAGCAGCTGGATTAAAGTTGAGCCCCAGCCTCTGGAGGGCTGATCCATTACTCAGTAAATCAGAGCGAGTGGGAGAACATCTGGATTGTTAAGGGGGCAAAGGGACTAACCAAAAAGGTGAAAAAGCACGCTTATTCACAGGATTCAGACTTTAACTAAGAGAAACTGATTCTCTCCAGGACAGTCCCCAAGTAATAAATGGGTGTGTTTTCAGAGTTTTCCTGTATCATGCGTGACGGTCTACCCCAGAGGATGTAGGAGTGCTGCTGTTGTAAGAGCTGTCTCTGTACCTCAGTCTCTGGGAATGAAGCCCTTAAATTAGTGGTTCTTGACCTGGGGTGATTTTGTGCCCACTGGGACATTTGGCAACGTCTGGAGACATTTTTGGTTTGTCTCAACTCGGAGGGTGACACTGGCATTTAGTGGGTAGATGCTAGGGGTGCTGATAAACATCCTACAGTATGAAGGACAGCCCCCTACAACAAAGAATTATCTGGCCCAAAATGTTGGTGGTGCCAAGGTTGAGAAACCCTGACTTAGATGTATGCAAAACGAAATAATATACCATTATATTCATACATAATTAAAACTATCAAGAAAAACAAGGGAATGATTGACACAAAATTCAGGAGAGTGGTTACCGTGGAAGGGGAATGCTATTGCAAAGGGCCTATGTGTTGTACATTTATTTTATTTATTTAGTTTTAATATTTATAAAAGTTCTTTTAATTGTGGCAAAATACACACAACAAAATTTATCATTGTAAACATTTTTAAGTGTAGAGTTCAGTGGCATTAAGTACATTCACATTGCTGTGAAACCATCAGTGCCATTTATCCACAGAACTCTTTTCATCTTGTAAAACTGAAACTGTGTACCTAGGAAGCAAAAACTCCTGATTCCCCCTTCCTTCTAGCCCCTGGCAACCACCATTCTATTTTACATCTCTATGAAGTTAACTATTCTGGGCACCTCATGTAAGTGGAATCATACAGTATTTATCTTTTTGTGATTAGCTTATTTTAGCATAATATCCTCAAAGTTCATCCATGTTGTAGCATGTATCCGCATTTCCTTCCTCTTTACGTCTGAATAACATTCCACTGTATGTACATACAACATTTTGTTTATCCATTCAACCATTGACGGATACTTGGGTTGCTTCCGTTAGCTTTTGTGAAAAATTCAATGATCATGGGTGTTGATACAAATTCTCTCCTGGACTAAACTCTCGTCAGGGTCCTCTGAACCGTCTTCTCTACTGGGCCTCAACCTTGACCTATAAAGACTTGAACAAACACTAACATTAGTTTCTAACAGCTCAAGACCACATCCCTGTGATAAACCCAGCCCCGTTAAAATGCCTGCTTTGAAAATTCATGGCTGCCAAAAGAATTTACTATTTATTACCGCCAATACCTGAAGATAGAGCCCCTGTCTCACAGGCTCTGTAGGAGGAACTTTAATAATCGCCAAGTAGCAAACCCAGATAGGTTTCACGTGGACCAACTTCCTCCCTTCCCACTTTTGGAATTTTTCACTTCCTGACCCTACTGAGCCCTTGTGCACCGCCTCCGTATTTGCTCATTCTCCCTTTAAAATGCCCAGTCACAAATCGAAGTTGAGTTTACTTCACGCTGGACTCGTTTTCCTATTGCAATAGTTATTACTGATTCAAATCTGTCCTTACTTTAGTATCTAGCTTTGTTTATCTATGACAGTGCACAAATATCTCTTGGAATCCCTGCTATCAATTCTTTAGGTATATACCCAGAAGTGGAATGGCTGGGTTGTATCAGAACTCTATTTTGAACTTTTTGAGGAAACGCCATACTCATATTGTGGTTCTAACTTCATGTTCTCTCCAATACTTTTCTTTCCTTTCCTTTCTTTTCTTTTCTTTTTTTTAATAGTAGCCATCCTAAATGGGTATGAGATGGTATTCTGTGGTTTTAATTTTCATTTCCCTCATGATTAGTGATACTGAGTATCTTTTCAGGCACTTGCTGGCTATTTATGTATCTTCTTTGTATGTTCTATTTCTTAAGTTGGGTGGTGGAGACATGGGTGTTTGTTCTGTTATTATTCTTTAAATTGTACTTAAGTGTCATTTATTCTTTCCTAAAATTATACTTTATAATTAAAAAAGTAAAAGTATACAAAGGTGCAACAGGAACGGGGGTGGGTCCTGATGGAATACAATCTGACCGTCTTAGCCAGTGGGTTGGAGACATAGATTTCAGGCAGACATGTAGGGCTAGTTTCCTGTTTTCTGCTGTTAATCCATATATTCCCCCGACCCCTATCTTTTTGGATAGTTTCCCTGTGTTCCTCAGCATTGACTCCTACAGTCCTTGCAAAGTAGGCAGTACACTGTGTAAGCTGATCTCCTTGGTCCCTGACTGTACTGGAGTGCACATCTGGCTATAAAGCTGGGCCAATCAAATTCCCTCTCTCTGAAATCTAGAGTTGTGTTTAGGGGACTCTAGTCAGATGGTGAGAGGCCTTGTTCTTATAAGGTAATACACCATGGAGGATTAAGGAGTCATCCGGTGGGAGAGGCCACTTTGGGGTACCATGTACTAAAAAGGAAGCAGACAGAAGTGGCTTTAGAAAGGACAGGAGGGTGGAATGACTGCCAGGGGCACTGAGTCCAGGACCAAAGTCTTGGCTCCAGACTGCTTTCTGGTTTCCAGGTTCTGTCCCAGAAAAGCTCTTGTCACACTGTCCTATAATCATTGCAGGGACTTTCTCTTTGGATTCTGGGAGGTAGCCCTGTTTCCTTACAGTCACCTCCCTTTATCTAGTCTAGCTCAAGTGGCTTTCTGCTTCCTGCAATCAAATGAACCCTAAGCCAAAGGGCCATTCCTCTCTTAGTTAAGCGGTGGCCATAGTCAGGAATGGAGAGAAAAGTTGTTCTTGCGGAAAAACAGCTGGAAATAGAAATAGTCTCTTCAACCTGACAGCCAGGAGCAGTGGGGACAAGGATGAATATTCCGTATTTGTAATTTGGGCACAGTTCTGTCATGGGCTTCTCCTTCCGGGTTTTGCAGCAAAAGGGGTGTGCAGGCTTTGCCACATGTTGACTGCGCAGCCTTGCCCTCAGGATCTACTGGTTGGCTTCAGCCCCCATCCCTCACCTTATCTTCTACTTGTTAAAGGGAAATGAAAGCACTTTCCCTCATGCACTCCTTCACTGGCGTATCATTGTTTTTGGCACACAGATTGTTTTCCCAGCAAGATTGTGAATTCTTGAAGACAAAAATGTAGACTCATCTATATTTAATACCTCCCCAGGTACCTACCATGAGTATATAATAGCTACTTGTTGAATGCATGGCTGTACCTCAGTGCTTACAATTTCTTTCCATATTTAAGAAGGTCAAGAAATGAAGAAAGTACCTTGTTCAAAAGCTCTGCTTACACTGTCAGTCAATTCTTTCTGTTTAGCTGAAAGAGAAAACCATTATTGTAATTTTTCTATTTAAATTGACTCATGATATGAAGTCAACACTTCTTGGTTTATGGCTACATTCCAGAGAGGTAGGGGTGTTACAAGTCTCACCTCCAGACAAAATTGGTTTCGGTATAATCAGGAAAGAAAGAGAAAAAAAACCCTCCCTGAATCATTATGAGGCCAATATATATTCTTTATGTTCATTTTTCACTTAACGCTGGACATGTACACTTAATAGCAATAAAATGCATTTGGTGGTATTTTATCTTTTACCTCTGACAATAGATTCAATCTCTTTCATGGCAGCTTCATTTTGAGCTTCTGCAAGTTTTTCATTAATGTCCATTATTTCCATGAGAAATTGCCCGTCCATTTCATAATCTGTTCCTTCAGGAATCTCTACACCATGGAGCTTTAGCTATTTGGGCATAAAGTAGGGAAAATAAGTTTGCTTCAAGAGACTACGACCAGAGTCAATCCTACTCACCCTTCTGAACAGAATACCACTCATAGGGAAAACCTGAACTGTCCTAACAATGAAAGTGTCAGGGTAGGATGTTGGAACATTGAACTGAGAAAGGAATGCTTCGACAGGATTCCTTTCTGCTACTTAGAACTGTGTGACCCTTGGGGAGTCATTTCTCCACTTGAGAATTTGAAGCAGATATTTGGGAAGATTCTATTAAATCGTAAAATTCTAAGGTGTTCACTTTACCCTCCAAAAAAAATGCCCAAAATTACTCTTTCCTAAAAGTCATCACCATCCAATCATTGAATTTATCAAATAATGGTTTTTTAAAAATGCAATTGGGCAAGTAAGATTTACAGAGGATATTCAGAGAAAACTATACTCATGTAGTAACTTTTTTTTTTTTAAGGAGGGCGCAGCTCAAAGTGGCCCCTGTGGGGATCGAACCGGCAACCTTGGTGTTATCAGCATCACACTCTAACTAACTGAGCTAACCAGCCACCCCCATCGTGTAGTATCTTTGAGGCTAAATGTAGTTGGGTCCCTGGACTAGATCAGGTCTCAAGCACTCCTCTGCTGAATACAGGGCAGCAGCTGTACCATAGTGGACAGCAGGCAGTCATGCATAGAAGGGTTGGGAAATCACCTTACAAGGTATACTCCCCTGGTCAGGGGGGCCAGAAGGGTCTTATAGGCGTCATTCACCAGGGTCGAATGCTTCTCTGAGAAATCCTTTTCAATCTGTTAGTGGATATGAAGATAGTCTTATTACCATCCAAATCAGCCATCTGATATTCACAAACTGTTTCATAAAATACTGATGGGCAGGCACCTAAGGAAGTGGCCAAAATAGAACCAGTGTGGGATAAGATTTATTTATTTTCAACCGATGGGTTCTAATTTTGCAGGACAGGTCCAGGACCTGCCTGGCTGGCGTCTGGTTGCCACAGGGTAGAGCTGGCTATCCCTGATAATCACACAACCGCAAGACCACCACCACCCACCCAGAATGCATATGTGTGTAGGTATGATTAGGGGTGGCCAATAGGCTACCTGAGACCTCTGGCTGAAGAAATCTGGGTGCACAAGACGCTGTAATTGCTGGTACCTATGCTGGAGCTTCACAGTGTCAACTCTGAAGGAACGGTTGCTGGAAGAAAATAGGGAGATAAAATTCATGCATCAAGTATTTATAGATTTGTATACTATGGGTCTGGTTCCTGTTCCCATGGGGAAATATACAATAAACATGCAGAGAGATAATTTCTAAAAGTGGTAGGTGCTGTGAAGAAAACCAGAAAAGGGTCTGAGAGAGTCGTAAATGTGGTGGACAAAGAGATGGCATTTGTGTTGCAAGATGAATGATGATGAAGAGTAATCAAAGATCAGAGGAAATGTGCTAAGGTCCTGAGGTGGGAACGAATTTCCCACCCTTGAGGAACTTAAAAGGGTAGTGTTACTGCAGCCCATCCTAAGTGCTCAGTGATTGGTGGAGTGAGATCTCAGAGTTAAGGGGAAGCGGCATTCCCAATCCCTCCCTATCTTTCCAAGGCCTGAGTCCCTTCATCTCTGTCTCTCACTTTATTTTAATCTAATCCCTTTTGCTTTCTATTCCCAGAGCCTGCCCCATCTTATCAGTTTAGCTCCGCCCAAACTTTACCACTTCACCAAAGCTCCTCAACCTTGAGAGGAAAACAAGAAAAACACCTATTCCTCAGATCTTGTCCCTCCAATTCTCACTTTTCCCTTAGACTCTGCCCACAATATTAAGTTTTTCCATGCTTTTACTCCCTTATTTTGGATAACACGTCAGTACTCCTTTCTTAAAAGTCTCAATCCAACTTTCATGGTTCTGATCCTAACCCTCAAGTTTCCCTTCTCCAAGGGCCCTGCAAGTATCCTTCCTTCAGACTCCACCTCTCAACTTCGCCTTCTCTCAGGCCCCGCCCCTCGTTTCCCTCTACCTTAATAGTCTCCGCCCCTCAATTTCCTCTAACTTCATTCCCCGCCCCTCCAGTCCGCCCTCCACCCAGTCTCCATCCCTCAAAGCCGTTCCCTCAGGCCCGCCCCACAATTTCCTCTTTCTCAGGACCGTCCTCAATTCTCCCAGGCCCGACACCCACCTAGACCCTGGCTTCTAAGGCTCCGCCCACGTATCTAAGTGGCCCCTCCTTCTCCTTCCCAAACCTGATCGGCCCTTCCCTCTCGCTCCGGGGCGTTTCCCGAAGCCGTTTCCGTACCAGTCCATAAGGCTGAAGTGGTCCCGCGTGGGGTCAGGCGGCTGCAGCGCGCGGCACTGCGGGCAGAAGAACCCGTCCCCACGAATGGGGCCCCTTGGGCCGCCGCAGTTCCAACACGGGGGGCAGTTGCTTCCCGCTAGTGACGCAGCATTACAGCTTATTGGTCTCCTTCCGAGGACACCAGTCGGCCACAACCCCCACACCCGGAGCAAGGCCCGGGTTCTCCCGCTCCACATTTGGCTCGCGGCCTAGTTTCGCCGCGGTCACCTGTAGGGGGATAAGGGGACAAATGGCCCACCAGATTAGTGTTGCTGATTGGCTGGAGAACTGAGGGGGCGGGATCACTCGAGGGAAACCTGGATTCTGAGTCCCGCTCTGAATTTTAAACTACAACTCCCAGCAAGCAGTGAGGCTATCGTGGATGGCTACATCCGCTGCTCCTCATTGGTCGGGAGGGGAGGAGGACTGTTTTGATTGGCTGAGGGTGGACTTTGTATCTGTTTAGCGCCAGTCCGCTAGTGGCGGTAGCTGTGAGTCTGTGGCTCCAGGTGGGCGCACGAGGTGAGTTATAGTGGGTATCTTCTCTCGGGTGTTTGGAAGTTCGAATCCCGCCCTCAGGGAATTAAGGCGAACTAAATATCTCGAGCTTCCGCTTTGTGCTCTTTTTGAGCTTCGGCGGGGGTGGGGTGGGGTGGGGTGAGAGGAATGCGTGGACGACTCTCTTCCTTTGTAGATGAACTTCCAGTTACTTCCTCAGTTACTTACAAGCTGTAACTGGCCCAGACGTACAGGGTAAGAAGGAACAAAGTTGTGCTCTTCAAAATCAGAGCAAAGTTGCTTTGTGAAGAGTTCTATAAATGTCAGTAATTATTACCATACTTGAGGTTCAATCTTGAAAATAACGTATTGAGAATCGATTTTTAGCGGATAGGCACTGCAGGAATTGGAAATATACTTACTTGTGTCGGAGGATGCTCTGCAAGTGTCCATAAGTACGTGTGTGGAATGGGGTGGCGAGGAGAGGGTAGGAGGGTACCAGCCCTCCTTCGGACTCGGTTTCTCTATTCGAAAAAAAAATTGTGTTGCACTTGTAAGGTCTTTTACGGCTGTTGGATTCTTGAGGGTTGGAATTCTGTTGTCCCAATTATCAAGAATACTGGAGGAGGAGAGTTCATGTATCATCTCGTTTAATCGGAAAGATCTATCTCCTTTATTCAGATAAGGTTTCAAGAGGTTGATTTACCTAAAGGTCATGCAAAGATTTTTTAGGCATCTGACTCCAGACCTCTTTGCCTCTAACCACTCCACTGTACTTTCTCTACACTGAGGCCAGTGTGATCCCGGCCTGGTAGACCCTTATGTATCATAAGCGATGATAGTTACCTCTTGGCACACTGTCTTTTGCCAGTTTTCAGGGCGGAGAAGTCTTGCTCAAAAAAACTGCAGAAGGACTCACTCAGCCTGGCTGAGGTAGTATTAGGGCTGCTGGAGAGGCAGACTCAGCTCTGGCATCACCTTCCTGGGGTGCTTTAAGGAAAACTCATCAGGACCTTTGTATCTGGAAAGCTGTGTAAATGCAGTCAGTGTGAGTAATCCTTACTATGTTCTGGAGGAGTGGCCTGAGTGGGGATCGGGAGAGAATGTATCTTTAAAAAAAATCAGATTGGGGATTTAAAGTGAGGGTTTGAAAGTTACTTTGACTTTACTGTGGGTTCTGTTATCAGAGTTTAACTGTCCATCAAGTTAATCCTAAAGCAAGGGTGGGAACCTCTGTTTTGGTGTCCTGTAGCTCAAAGGGTGGTTTCTGTAAGATTCTGCAGGGCTGGGAGGCCTTTTAGGATGCTGAAAAGGTGACCTATAGTTACTTAGCATCACAAAGGTCGAGGTAGAGTTGTTTAGAGCAGTCTTTGTCTTCTGCCTGCCTCCTTAAGTGGCCCAGCCCTTAGGTGTCAAGGAATCAATTTCCTGGAGCTAGTTTAGGGGAGGGGCATCAGTGACCTTTTTATGTAAATGTCCCCCCTGGAGTGGTGCAGCAAATAAGTTTCACTTTGCCCATCTTTTACCCCAAGCCACCAAACCCTTCCCCTTTCTCTTTCCAAAACATATATTAAATTTAATGTTGATTGTATTAATGAATCCATTTTAGGTTTCACTTCTGATTTTTAAAAATCGGGTGAATGGGGGCGGCTGATTGGCTCAGTTGGTTAGAGCGCGGTGCTCCTAACAAGGTCGCCGGTTCGATTCCCACATGGGCCAGTAAGCTGCGCCCTCCACAGCTAGATTGAAAACAACGACTTGACTTGGAGCTGATGGGTCCTGGAAAAACACTGCTCCCCAATCGTCTTTGATTAAAAAAATAAATAAATAAAAATTGAAAACAAAATGGTGAATGTAAGCCGTTACAAATCTCTTCCTTCTCCCTGAATCTCTTTCCTCTCCGTAACTCAATTTATTGCTTTTCACTTCTTTATAGCCTTTGAAGATTTTCTTTTTTCCCCCTGGGGTTTTTGACTGTCACACAAAAAAACTGATCCAGTGAAATTGATCTGACGAAAAACTCAGCCCAGAACTATAGGTCTAGACTGTTAAAATTTTAAGTTTTGCAGAGCATGCTTGCCCTGGCTTTTTTCTTTTTTTATTGCCATCATAATATTCCCATCCTTCATTCTTGAACTTTAAGTCTTGTTTCTTGAAACTTACCTTATTGTTGGACATTTGTTTTTGAGGTCGTGATGTCTCGGGAGACGGATGAGGAGTGTCAGCAGTCCCATGGCAGTGCCCGCACGCAGTCTCCTGGCAGCAGTGCCTGCTCGCAGTCCCAAGGCGGCTTCTCGCAGTCCCATGACCTCTCTTCGCAGTCCCATGACCTCTCCCCACAGACCCAAGGCTCCGGCTCACAGTCTCAGAACACGTCCAGCTCCTCCACCAGCACAGTACCCACGTCCAGCCAATCCTCTCACTCCAGCTCGGGGACACTGAGCTCCTTAGACACGGTGTCCACTCAGGAACTGTATTCTATTCCTGAGGACCAGGAACCTGAGGAGCCCGTCCCTGCCCCTTGGGCTCGATTATGGGCCCTTCAGGATGGATTCTCCAATTTTGGTAAGAACCCTTTGTTATATTAATATGTGTGATATTAATATTGTGTTCAGAAAAACAATTAGACATTTGTTGCAGCAAAAAACTCAAGACTGCCAGTGTGGGGCCTGTATAAGTTGATCCAGGACTATGGGCACCTGTGCCAAGTCTTGAACTTGTGCCAGGATCTGTCATTTTCCCTGCACTAAGACAGCTCCTGCCCACCTGATGCTGGCCTGATGTTGGGTGGAGTGTTGGGACTATCCTATTTAACTTGCAAAATAATCCTATGAGAGAATATTGTTATTTTTTACCACCATTTTACAGAAGAGCAAATTTAGGCTTAGAGAGAAATTATTGACTTGTCTACAGTCTTACAGTTTGGAGTTGGGAGAGGCAGCATTTGAACCTATGACTTTCAGACTTTAAACCTATGTTCTTGACCTGTCATTGTGAAAGAAGTGAGTAGGGCAAGAAAGGTAATGAAATTAGTTAGGAGCCAAAGGGGACTGGAACCCAAGGGAGGCTTGTTAATGTATGAAACGAGTGTGAGAGAATCTGGGGGAGAGATTCAAAATGCTTCAATGGGAAGAAAATAAGGGTGAGAGTGTCGTTGGGGGAGTGGGGGCAGGCTGAGGGTGCTGCAGTCAGAGATACGGGTTCAAGTCCTAGCTCTCTAGCTGTGTGATTTCAGGCAAATGATGCTACTTCTCTGAGTCTCAGTCCTCATCTGTAGAATAGGAAAATAATGTTAAAAACAAAGATGAGGAAGATAGGCCAAAGATTGGGATTGAATGGGATTGAAGGGAGAGATGGGTTAACTTCCCAGGTGGCCTCAATTTTTTCAGTGATATAGGATCCTCTGAGAGGGAGGACTGTGAATTTGAACTTCAAAGAGGGAAAAGAACTTAACCTAAACTGTCAATTTCCTTGCTAAAACTAATATATCTATTTCTTTTCTCCCACATACTCTCACCTGTATCCTCTTCTCTACTAGGAGGAGGGGCCCATCCTTCCTTGGGTTCATACCCCTAACTGCCTCACTGAGAGCTGGTCTCCTTACCTCCTACCTTGCTCTCCCTGCCCTCCGCCACACATCTGCCTGAGGTCTCCTAATGAGCAAAGGTCAGAGCAGCCTCCCAGGAGAGATGGTCCCTTGCATTCTCTGTCCACCATCCCTGGGCTGAGTGTCCTGATAAACTCTCCATGCCCTTTCCCCCAACTGCCCCAAAGTTCCTGGTTTCTAACAGAAATACCACAATTCATTTCTTCCTTCCCCTATTAATAGATGCTGAGGTTGTTTTTAGTTTTTGTTAAGCAAGACTGCAGTGAACGTCCTTGTAACCGTAGTTGTCTCCTTGGTCAGTTGAGAAATGTATCTCCAGGGTAGAGCCTGAGTCAAATTCCTGGGTCATAGAGTAGGAATGGCTTTACTTTGTCATGGATACAGCCATATTGCCTTCCAAGGGGCAGTTCAATCTAGCCTTCCTGTCTCGCCTCCTCCAAGAAGCCTACTTGATAGCCCCAGCCAGAGTTGCCTAGGCCCTGCATCTGTGCTTCCCTTGGACAGTCTGCCTGCATTGTTGTTTTCATGTTTGCCTCCCCACTAGACTACAAACTCTTTTCAAATGATTAATTTGATTTTTTGAAGAGGTCATATTTATATTAGGTACAAAATTCAAAAGAGATGCAAGGTGTTCATCTAACTTCTATCCTTCCCCCAACTACTTCCCAGTATTGCTGATTTCTGTGTAGCCTTCCAGAGATATTTGATGCATATACAGAGGGGGGCAAAAAATTTTATATACATTTTAAAAAAGGAAAAAACTATTAAAATTGTAATACTCAATATATACCCATAACAAAAGATGAATACAAGTCATTTGTATACATTTTTTTGGCAAGCCCGGTATTAGCGACTAAGTGTCTGTATATTCTCTTTATTTTTGTACTAACTAATTCACAACAATTTAGCAACTTGCTTTTTATACTAAACAATGTATCTTAGACATCCTTTCCAGAGTGTAAAGATCCTCTTTCCTTTTTTATAGATTTAAAAATTTATTGAAGCTACCCCCTTAATAATGAACGTTTAGTTTGTTTATAATCTTTTGTTCTAAGAATAATGGTATAGTTAATAACTTTGTACGTGTCCTTATGTCCTTTCATAATACATATGATTCTATCTGTAGGATTAATTCTTAGAAGTGGAATTTCTGGGCCAATGGGAGTTCGCAAATATAATTTTAAAAAATTGAAGTGAAATTCACATAACTTAAAATTCAGCATTTTAAAAGAACAGTTCAGGGGCATTCAGTATATCATAACTTTCAATCACCACCTACTTCCAAAACATTTTCATTACTCCAAGATAAGACTCTGTACCCATTAAGCAGTAACTTCCCATTTCCCTCTCCTGCCCCTTCAACCACCAATCAGCATTTCATTTCAAGGATTTAACTATTCTGGATATTTCATATAAATACGGTCATACACTATGTAGCCTTTTGTGTCTGGCTTCTTTCACTTAGCATGATGTTTTCATGGTTCATGTATGTTGTACCACCATATATGAGTACTTCATTCGTTATTATGGCTGAGTAGTATTCCACCATGTAAATGCCACAATGTGTTTATCCATTCATCCGTTCATGAACATTTGGGTTGTATCTACCATTTGGCTGTTGTGAATAGTACAGGTATAAATACTCGTGTATAAGAATTTGTTTGGGTACCTGTTCTGAGTTCTTTTGCGTATATACCTGGGAGTGGAATTGCTGAGTCAGAAGGCATTTCTACCGTTTTTCCCTGAAAATAAGACCTAGCCGGACCATCAGCTCTAATGCGTCTTTTGGAGCAAAAATTAATATAAGATCCAGTCTTATTTTACTATAAGACCCGGAATAATATAATGTAATATAATACTGGGTCTTATATTAATTTTTGCTCCAAAAGATGTATTAGAGCTGATGGTCTGGCTAGGTCTTATTTTCGGGGAAACAGGCTATGTTAAGCTTTTTGAGGAATGGCAAACTGTTATCCATAGTTGCTGTACCATTTTACATTCCCACCAGGAATGTGTGTCGGTTTAAGTTTCTTTGCATCTTCGCCAATACTTATTTTCCTTTTTTTATTTTTTTATAAATTTTATTGGGGAATAATGGGGAACAGTGTGTTTCTCTGGGGCCCCTCAACTCCAAGTAGTTGTCCTTCAGTCTAGTTGTGGAGGGCACAACTCACTGGCCCATGTGGGAATCGAACCAGCAACCCTGTTGTTCAGCGCCCTCACTCTAACCAACTGAGCTGTCTGCCCGCCTTTTAGTTTCCTTTAAAAAAAAAAAAAATTACAGCCATTTTCATGCGTGTGAAGGGGTTGCGTCTGTTATTCTGATAGATCTTGCCAAATTATCTTGCCTAGATAGTGTATAAATTTTATTCTGACTGGCAATGTATCAGAGTACCAGCTTCTTCGTAGCTCTTACCAACATTATGTAATACGGGACTTTTTGATTTTTGTCAATCTGATCACTGAAACATGGAATCTTAACTTGTCTCTACATATTCTTCACCTTTTTTCTATTGGATTGTTTGACTTTTTCTTATTTATTTGTAGGAACTTCACATATACTAGGGAAATTAGTCCCTTGTCTGTGATCTCAGTTGCTAATGTCTTAAGTCCGTCGTTCCATGAACATTTACTTGCCTACCATATGCATTGTTCTAGGAGCTATACTCTTTTTCAGGTGTAATTTTATTTTTATTAGTTTCAGGTGTACAAAACAACATACTGATTAGACATTAACACCCCTCACAAAGGGATAACCCCACCAAGTCTGCTACCCATCTGACACCGTACATAGCTGTTACAGTACCATTGACTACATTCCCTATGCTGTACTTTACATCCCGTGACTATATATATATATATATATATATATATATATATATATATATATATATATACATATACACTGGGGGTGCCAAAAAAATGTGTATACATGACTTGTATTCATCTTTTGCTATCGGTATATATTGAGTGTTACAATTTTTTCCTTTTTAAATATGTTAATACAGTTTTTTCCTTTTTAAAAATGTGTATACTTTTTTTGGCACCCTCTGTATACTTGTACTTGGCGAACTTGTTGCAACAATGTTGCTAACCTTTTTTGATATCGGAGAGATTTTTCATTATGAATTTGTACCAATTGGACAAACAGTTCACCAAGTTTACTAATTGGAAGTGCTGAAAAGGCTGCATGAAAAAGTTAGACGACCTGAACTTTTCGCCAACGATTCATGGCTCTTGCATCACGACAGTGCACCAGCTCACACGGTACTGTCTGTGAGGGAGTTTTCAGCCAGTAAACAAATAACTGTATTGGAACACTCTCCCTACTCACCTGATCTGGCCCCCAAGGACTTCTTTCTTTACCTGAAGATAAAGGAAATATTGAAAGGAAGACAGTTTGATGACATTCAGGGCATCAAGAGTAATATGATGACAGCTCTGATGGCCATTCCAGAAAAAGAGTTCCAAAATTGCTTTGAAGGGTGGACGAGGCGCTGGCGTCACTGCATAGCTTCCCAAGGGGAGCACCTCAATGGTGACCGTTGTGATATTCAGCAGTGAAGCAGGTAGCACTTTTTCTAGGATGAGTTCGCGAGCTTAATTGCATGGTCTCGTATATTTGTAGTTCACAGGCAACGTTATTCTACATCAGCTTCAGGTGTACAGCGCAGTGGTCAGGCATCTACACAGTCTATGAAGTGATCCCCTCGATAAGTCCAGTACTCATCTGACTCCCTACTTTTAAAACATTACTGATTATATTCCCTGTACTATATTTCACATCCCCGTGACTATTTAGTGACTACCAATTTGTACTTTCTAATCCCTTCACCATCTTCCCCATCCTCCAACCACCTTCCCATCTAGCAACCATCAGGTTTTTCTCTGTATCTCTGAACCTATTTATTTTGTTTGCTTGTTTATTCTGTTCTTTAGATTCCATATATAAGTAAGGTCATACGGTACTTGTCTTTCTCAGTCTGACTTATTTCACTTAGCATAACCCTCTAGGTCCATCCATGTTGTCACACATGGTTGATTTCATTCTTTTTTATGGCAGAGTAGTTCCCCATTGTATAAATGTACCATAATTTCTTTATCCAATCAGCTATAGATATGCATTTTGGTTGTTTCTATATCTTGGCTATCTTGAATAGAGCTGCAGTAAACATAGGGATGCATATATTAAAGTTTTTTGAATTAGTGTTTTGGATTTCTTTGGATAAATACCCAAGAGTGGAATTGCTGGGTCATATGGTAGTTCTATTTTTAATTTTTTGAGGAATCTCTGTACTGGTTTCCATAGTGGCTGCACCAGTTTGCAGTCCCACCAACAGGGCACCAGGGTTCCCTTTTCTCCACATCCTTGCCGTAACTTATGTGTTGATTTATTGATGATAGCCCTTCTGACAGGAGTGAAGTGGTATATCTCATTGTGGTTTTTATCTGCATTTCTCTGATGATTAGTGACATTGAGCATCTTTTCATATGTCTATTGGCCATCTCTATGTCCTCTTTGGAGAAATGTCTGTTCAGCTCCCCTGCCCATTTTTTAAATTTGATTTTTTTTTTTTTGGGTGTTGTATGAGTGTTATAATAAATTTTTGATATTAACCCCTTATCAGATGTATCATTGACAAATGTCTTCTTCCATTCAGTAGGATGTCTTTGTTTGTTGATGGTTTTCTTTGCAGTGAAAAAAGTTTTTAGTTTAATCTAGTCCCTTTTGTTTATTTTTTCTTTTGTTTCCCTTGCCCGTGGAGATATAATTAGTAAAAATATTACTAAGGGTAATGTCTGAGAGTTGACTTTCTCTATTTTCATCCAGGAGTTTTATGGTTTTGGGTGTTACATTTAAGTTTTTAATCCATTTTGAGTTTATTTTTGTATATGATGTAAGAAGGTGGTCGAGTTTCATTTTTCTGTATGTATTTGCCCAGTTTTCCCAGTACCATTTATTGAATACACTGTCTTTACCCTAATGTAAATTTTTCCTTCCTTTGCCGTAGATTAAATGAGCATATAGGCATGGATTTATTTTTTCCTGGTTCTCTGTTCTATTCCATTGATCTATGTGTCTGTTTTTATGCCAATACTATTCTGCATTGATTACATGGCCTTGTAGTATAATTTGATATCAGGTCGCACAATACCTTCAGCTTTGTTCTTCTTTCTTAGGATTGTCATGGCCATTCAGGGTCTTTTATCGTTCCATATAAATTTTAAGATTTGTTCTAGTTCTAGTTCCATTGGTGTTTTGATAGGGATTGCATTGAATCAGTAGATTGCATTGGATAATATGGACATTTTAACTATATTAATTCTCCTATCCATGAGCATGGTCTATGTTTTCATTTATTTGTACCTTTTAAAATTTATTGCTTCGGGCCGGCCCAGTGACTCAGGTGGTTGGAGTGTCGTGCTTCTAATGCCCAGGTTGCTGGTTCGATTCCCACATGGGCCAGTGAACTGCGCCCTCTACAGCTAAGATTTTGAACAAAGGGCTATCTGTCAAGCTGGGCTGCCATTACTGGCCGGTGGACAGTGTGAGTGGCCGGCGGCCACTGTGAGTGGCCAGCAGCCCGCCAGAACTGCTGTCCGCTGCTGTGAGCAGCCAACCGACGACTGGTGACTGACTGCCTCAGCGGGGGGGGGCGGGGGGGGGGAGCAGCGCAAGGCTCAAAGTACCAGCATGGGCTAGGGAGCTGTGTCCTACACAACTAGCTTGAACCGGAGTGGGGTGGGGGAGGTGGAAGAAGGGGGGGTAAAATTTATCTCTTCAATATCTTACAATTTTCTGAGTACATGTCTGTTATTTCCTTGATTAAATTTAATGCTAGATATTTTATTTTTTTGATGCAATTGTAAATGTGCTTGTTTTCTTAATTTCTCTTTCTGATAGTTTGTTATTGGTATATAAAAATGCAACAGATTTCCAAATATTAATTTTGTCTCGTACTTTACTAAATTCATTTATCATTTCTAATATAGTTTTTTGGTGAAATCTTTGGGGTTCTCTGTCTCTATAAGTATCCTGTCATCTGCAAATAATGACAATTTTACTTCTTCCTTTCCCATTTGAATGCTTTTCTTTTTCTTATCTGAAAAAAACAAGTTTTACTGTGGCTAGAACTTCTGGTACTATGTTCAATAAAAGTGAAAATGGGCATCCTTGTCTTGTTCCTGATCTTAAGGGGAATACTTTTAGCTTGTCCCCATTGAGTATATTAGTTGTGTGTTTGTCATATGTGGCCTTTATTTTGTTGACATACGTTCCCTCTATTCTCATTTTGCTGAGATTTTGTTTTTATCATAAATGGATGTTGGATTTTGTCAAATGCTTTTCTGCATCTATTGATATGACCATGTAATTTTTATTTTTTGTTTTGTTTGTAGTGTATCACGTTAATTGATTTGTGGTTATTGAAGCAACCTTGCATAACAGAAATAAATCCCACTTGATCATCATGCATGATCTTTTGAATGTATTGCTGAATTCGGTTTTCTAGTATTTTGTTGAGAATTTTTGCATCTATTTTTATTAGAGATGTTGGCCTATAGTTTTCTATTTTTGTAATGTCTATGTTTGATTTTGGAATCAGGGTAATGGTGACCTTATAAAATGAGCTTGGGAGCCTTTCATCCTGTTTTCCTATTGGATTTTTGGATTAGTTTGAGGGGAATAGGTGTTAATTCTTTTCTGAATATTTGGTAAAATTCACCTGTGAAGCTATCTGGTCCAGGACTTTTGTTGGGAGCTTGTTGATGACTGATTCAATTTTGTTGGTGGTAATCAGTCTGTTCAGGTGATCTGTTTCTTCTTTATTCAGTCTTGGAAGATTGTATGCTTTTAGGAATTCTTCCATTTCTTCCAAATTGTCCAGTTTGTTGGCGTATAGTCGTTTGTAGTATTTTCTTAATTTTTTTTCTATTTCTGTGGTGTTGATTGTCACTTTGCCTCTTTTATTTCTGATTTTATTTATTTGGGTCCTCTTTTTTTTTTCCTTGATGAGTCTGTTTAAAGGTTTGTCAATTTTGTTTAGCTTTTCAGAAAACCATCCGTTGCTTTTATAGATCTTTTTTATTATGTTTTTGGTCTCTTTCGTTTATTTCTGCTCTGATATTTATTATTTCCTTCCTTGTATCCCTTTGGGCTTATTTTGCTGTTCTTTTTCCAGTTTCCTTAGGTGTAAAGATAGACTGTTGATTTGAGGTTTTTTTTGTTTCTTAGATAAGCCTGCCTTGCTATGAATTTCCCTCTTAGGACTGCTTTCTCTGCATCCCATAGATTTTGGGTCATTGCGTTTTCATTTTCATTTGTCTCAAGCTATCTTTTGATTTCTTCCTTGATCTCATTGTTGACCCACTCATTATTCAGCAGCATGTTATTCAGCCTCCATGTGTTTGTGTGTTTTCCGGTTTTTTCCCTTGTAATTGATTTCTAGTTTCATAGCACTGTGGTCAGAGAAGACGCTTGATATGATTTCATTCTTCTTAAATTTATTGAGACTTGTTTTGTGGCTTAACATGTGGTGTATCTTAGAAAACGTTCTTCGAACACTTGAAAAGAATGTATATTCTGCTGCTTCGGGGTGAAATGCTCCAAAAATACCAATTAAATGTATCTGGTCTAGTGTGTCATTTAAGACTGCTGTTTCTGTGTTGATTCTCTGTTTGGAAGATCTGTCCATTGGTGTCAGTGGGGTGTTAAAATTGCCTACTATGATTGTGTTACTGTTGATCTCTGCCTTTATGTTGGCCAATATTTGTTTTATACATTTCGGTGCTCCTATGTTGGGTGCATAAATGTTTACTCAGGTGGTGTCCCCTTGTTGAATTGATCTCTTTATTATTATGTAATGTCCTTTTCTCTTATTATAGATTTCATTTTAAAGTCTATTTTGTCCAAATAAGTATTGCTACTCCCAGCTTTTTTCTCATTTCCATTTGCGTGAAATATCTTTTTCCATTCTTTTACTTTTTGTCTGTGTGTCTTTCAATCTGAGGTGGGTCTCTTGTAGACAGCATATGCATGGGTCTTGTTTTCTTATCCACTCAGCTACCCTATGTCGTTTGATTGGAGCATTTAAATAATTTTCACTTAAAGTGATTACTGATAGGTACATAGTTATTGCCATTTTATTATTCATATTTTTGCTTTTCATTTTTTTCTACTTTTTTCTGCTTAAAGAAGTCCTATATTTTTAAAGATTTTATTGGGGGAGGGGAACAGGACTTTATTGGGGAACAGCGTGTACTTCCAGGACTTTTATTTTCCAAGTCAAGTTGTTGTCGTTTCAATCTTCGTTGTAGAGGGTGCTGTTCAGCTTCAAGTTGTTGTCCTTTCAATCTTAGTTGTGGAGGATGCAGCTTATCTCCAGGTCCAGTTGCCATTTCTAGTTGCAGGGGGTACAGCCCACCATCCCTTGCGGGAGTCGAACCGGCAACCTTGTGGTTGAGAGGACGCGCTCCAACCTACTGAGCCATCCGGGAGCTCAGCTGCAACGTGTCATGTTCAATCTTAGTTGCAGGGTGCGGAGTCCACCATCCCTTGTGGGACTCGAGGAGTTGAACCGACAACCTTGTGGTTGAGAGCCCACTGGCCCATGTGGGAATCAAACCGGCAGCCTTTGGAGTTAGGAGCACGGAGGTCTAACTGCCTGAGCCACCGGGCCGGCCCCTTTATTTGTAATTTTGGTGTGATCCTGGGATGCAGCAGGCATAGTGTTTACCCAATCTGCCATCTTGGACCACCTGTGGAGCTGTACTCTTAAATAAGAGATCCAAGGCTGCCCTCCTGGAGTATGTTCTAGCAAGGGAATTGGGGATACAATATACAAATAATCAAGATAATTTCCAGTTATGGTCCATACTTAGAGGGAAACAAAACAAGCTATCAGTATAACGGGTGGTGAGGTGGGAGTCTGCTTACACAGCAAACTAACTGGGAGATAATTTAAGTCCAGATGCAAAGACAAGATCTTATCCATTCAAATCACTGGGAACAAAGTATGCAAAGGCTGCACAAGGCAGGTTGGTTGGGAGGTAGGTTGGTTGGGTCTGGCATATGTGGGGCAGTGAAAAGAGGCCGGTGGGGCTGGCATAGTGAGCAAGGGGAGGGGTACAAGGTAAGGCTGGAAGGGATCAGGCCAGATCCTGAGCATCTCCTGCCATGAGAAGGGGTACGGATTTTTTTTTTCCTTTCTCCCCCTCCCCACTCCGGTTCAAGCCGTTGATTCTCAGTCTAGTTGTGTAGGACACAGCTCCCTGGCCCATGCTGGTATTATGAGCCTTGCAGTCTCCCCGGCTGAGGCAGTCGGTTGGTCGGATGGTCAGCCGCTCACAGCTAGCTGCTGGCCGCAGCACACAACCGCCCAGCTCCAGGGAGAGCTGTTGTTCACAATCTTAGCTGTAGAGGGCGCAGCTCACTGGCTCATGTGGGAATCAAACTGGCGACCTCCGTGTTAGGAGCCCGGAGCTCCAATCACCTGAGCCACTGGGCTGGCCTCGGATTTTATACTAAGTGTGACTGGATACTTCAGGAGGGTAATAAGTAGGAAGTTACTGTATCATAAGTATTTTTCCAAATGATTAAAAAATGTTTAAGAACTTTTAATGACTGCTTATTTCATGGTTATGTATAAACCATGATTTATTAAACTAATTGTTGGAAATTTTTGTGTTTTTTTCCCCTCCCCCCTCAATTTTCATCTTCTAAAATCTTGATAAACAAATCTATAATTTTGATTGCCTTCTTAGGCGAATTTTTCTACTAGTAGAGTTTATGAGCAATTTTTAAAGGTGTTTGATACATGAAATTTAATAGCCCTCTGGTGTGTATTTTTGTGTTGCAGACTGTGTTGATGACAACTACTGGTTTGGAAGGGATAGAAACTGTGAATATTGCTTTGATAACCCACTGCTGAAAACAACGGATAAATACCAGACTTACAGCAAGAAGCACTTTCGGATTTTCAGGGTTGGTGACAATTATCCATTTATTTGGGAGAGGTGGTAATCTACTCATCACTCTTAGATATCTTCCCACTATAACTCTCCACTGTTAAAACTTTGAAATAAAATGTTCTCTATTTTAGGAAATGGGGCCTAAAAACTCTTACATCGCATACATAGAAGATCACAGTGGGAATGGAACCTTTGTAAATAGAGAGCTTGTAGGGAAAGGAAGACGCCTTCCTTTGAATAACAATTCTGAAATTGCACTTTCAGTGTGGAATAATAAAGGTAATATCGTCTTACGGTTTATTGGATTTTTCCCCCCTCCCATACGAAAGGAAAATTGACATTGTGTTCTTTGTAGAATATGGCTTAGGTAAATCAAGTAAGGTTAGCATTCAAGACTCAGCTCAGTCTTAGTTGTGTTTTTAAATTATGAAAAAGTTCTATAAAGAGTGATTTCCTAAGGTTTAATTGGTTTGATTAATTTTATTTAAAGCTATATGCTGTCAGTTGAATTATCGTGTTGCTTAAGATAGTTCATAGTTCATTGATTATTACAATTTATCCCACATCAGTCTTAGACATCTATGTGTTGTTTTTGGCCATTAATTCATCTCCCTTCCTCATTCTTCCATTCCTTCCTTCCACGCATTCATTTCTACATATATTTATTGAACTCTTATTACGTGCTAGGCATTACACTATGATTTTTCTGTAAGAATCTCAATTTAGACTTTACACCTTAGATCCCACTTGGTTATTCTCTGAAAGTGGACGTGTTTATCATTATCACGTAGTGTTTTATAAGTATCCACTCCTAAAACTTTACTAATATCATATCTAAAATGAACAGTTGGTTATTCAGTGCAAAAACTTCAGTATAGAAAGTATAATTGACAAAAACAACCTGTAGAGTTAAACGTAACTCATAGTGGTTTTAAATCCTCGGACAAGAGGAATACTCTGGTTTCTTTAATTAAAAAGACAAAAAGAGAAAAACAAAACTTCCTGAAACTATCTGAGTTAAATGACTGGGAAGGGTATGTGTGTATGTGGGTCTAACACCTTGAAAATATAGAATCCCATAGGCACTGTCCCACAAATTCTGATTTGGTAGTTCCAGGGATTTAAAAAATTCTGCCCATATGGTTCCCATGCAGCCAGTCTTCAGACTGGCATCTGAGACCATGGCTATACTGGGCATCATAATGTGCATTTTATGATTGACTTAGTTTTCCCCGTTTCTGACTATTTTGTTCCTATGTGGTAATTATAGTCAGAGCAGCTGCATAGGGTTTTGCTGGTCAAGGGGAAAATTGGGCACTGAAATCTGGTTTGCCCTCCACATGACAAACTGTGTGCTACCTTTTTCTCATTGGTCTGCCTAAAGGGCACCTCTTCTAATTTGAACAAAGGTGTTATATAGGCTAAAGGTGGCCCTGACTGAAATAGATCAAACTGGTACTCAGTTTGACTGCATTCAGCCTATTGACATTTTATTAGGCATTTGCTGATATCTGTAGTTTAACATAAAACTCTAGATTTCTTTGAAAAGGGGGGATATCTAGCCACACTGAGCCTATAATCCCATTACTCAGATATTTGTAGGTGTTGAGCAGAGGCTACCTCTTTTTAGATGGATGATGTGTTTTCCTGTTCAAGTCCCCACTGCTCCATCGTGTTTTACACTCAACCCAGTCTTACCTGGCTTCAGTGGGCAACTGAATTTGCAGCCCCTGAAGTAGACCTTGACATTTATGAGAAGTACATATCCAGAGCCCCTCAAATTCCTGGATTCTCAGAGGCTACCGGAACATCTAGGTTCATAAATATCCATAAACACTGAGGAACCATTGTGTCTTGGGTGGCCAGCAGGTCTCTTTGACTAGGCAAGTGACTGTCTCATAAGGATCAGCCTGGAATGATGCATACTGAGGTGGCTCAAATTTGTGCCAGAGGCTGGATCCCTAGGTAACTGCAGGAAGGTCAAAATGCATCACCTGAACATTGTTAAACTTAAGATTTCTCTGTGACACTCTTTCAGGATCTTATAAGCAGTTGCAAATTTCCCATTGATGACTTTGTAGATTTGACATATTTGATAATTGTTTGCAGGCTTGGCCCGCATGGATGGTTAAATTATTCAATGAGTAGTTTTTTGTTGTTTTCTTTTTCTGAGATACAGCCTGAATAATGGAGAAATAAAGGGGAATTTGGGGGAGGCAATGCTATTTATTTCACTTTATAGAGTATCATATATGTAAAGGTATAAATGGCAGAGAAGATAATGCTAGTTTGGTGACCAATAATGTAGTTTTTATTGGGATATTTATTTGCTTCTGTAGAACAGTTTTCTAGGCTCAAATGAATTGCTTTTGGGTACTGATCTTTTGCCAACCTGCACAGATATTTTATATTAGTGTGATGAATTAATATTCTGAGATCAAGGAATAAGACTAGCATTTATGTCGGATATTCTGTATTACACTGAGACTGATGCTGTGTATTTCCATTGAAGAGTGAAAATTGACTGTCATTTTTCTTGGGTTTCATGATGTATGTTAGCCTAGCTAAATAATTCCTTTAGGGTTAGATGTTAACTAATAAAAGCAATTGTCTTATATTCCATATGTTTACTACATTTTAGGACCATTTATCTTAATGTTTATTGAATGAATTAATGAGACCTATTTCTGCCCTTTTTCCTTAGTTTTTGTATTTTTTGATCTGACTGTAGATGATCAATCAGTTTATCCCAAGGAATTAAGAGACAAATACATCATGTCAAAAACTCTTGGAAGGTAATTTATTTTTTTAATGGAAATTTCACTTAATTTTTTTCTAAACATTTGTCATTTGCTTTGTTTTTCATTCCTGGTTTTATAACATTCATTATCTGTTCATAACGTATTTGTAGGGCACCGATTTGTGATCGGTGTGTTATTGATTTATTTAATAATGATCAATTGAAATGAAGTTTTTTCCCTAAATTTTGTTATAACTTTTTAAAAGCAGTTTTAGTGAGATATAATTCACATACCATACAATTCACCCATTTAAAGTATACAATTCAGTGGTTTTTAATATATTCAGAGTTCTGAAACTTTTACAACAATCAATTTTAGAACATTTTCATTATCTTCCAAAAAGAAATATTTACAGCATTTGTGCCCTCTTCAGAATTTGTGATATCTTGAGATCTGAAATGAAACTGACCATTGAATAGGGCAAAGTTCTCAAAAATTTTTGGCCTCGGGACCCCATTACTGAGGATTCCAAAGAGCTTTTGTTCCTGAGGCTTAATTCTATTGATATTTACTGTATTAGATACTAAAATGGAGACATACTAATAATTAAAAGATAAATTCATTATGTTATGATGAATAACATTTTTGCCTGCTTTTTTCTTTTCTTTTTTTTTTTTTAAAGGAGGCCGCAGCTCACAGTGGCCCATGTGGGGATCGAACCAGCAACCTTGGTGTTATTAACACCACACTCTAACTAACTGAGCTAATCGGCCACCCCGATGAATAACATTTTTTAATGAAAAATAAGTATTTTTAAAAAGATTCCTGAGAAGAGACGCATTGTTTCACATTTTTGCAAATCTCTGGTGTCTAGCTTACTAGAAGATGGCTACATCCTGCTAATTTGCTTTTTCATTTGGTCTGTTTTAATATCACATGCTATGTACCGTGTAGCCTCTGGAAAATTTGGTACACTTACGAGAGAATGAGAATGAAAAAGGCAAATAATGTGTTCGTATTATTCTGACAATTGTTTTGACTTTGTGGACACCCTGAAAGAGTCTTGGGGTCCTTTAGGGGTTGCCTGATCATACTTTGAGAACTACTTCCTGAAGGAAGATGCTCAGGACACCTTCACCACATCGTACCGTGTCCTCCCATTCCTTCCCCCTCCCCCAAAGGCCTCTCTACCTACTGATATTTTTAGAAACATGAAAGTAGAAAATAACACAAGGAAATAATCACCCATGTTCCTGCTGCATAGAATCAAGCATGGTGTTTTCTTTATGACCATCTATGGGAGATATTTTAGTTTATGGGCATTAAATTCAGTAATTCATTGCTGTTTCCATATTTACATTGGCCACTTGGAACCTCACAGCCAAATTTGTGCCCTCCCTTAAGAAATGTTTGAGACTCTTAACGTTTTTTAAGGGGGAATTCAACACAAATCCTCTAACTTTTAGTGACGAACACTTCAATGATTCAGTTAAGAAATTTATTGGCTCTTGCAACTGGGAAATATAGGAGCACAGATGACTTCAGATGTGGCTGCAACAGGAGGCCTTTGATCTTTATTTCACTCTTTTAAGTTCTGATTATCTGTTTGGCTTTATCTGTGCCTAGATCTAAGGGCTCCTACGGTGTTATGAGGGCTCTGGCTCCATCGCTTGATGCACATTACTCTTGATTGCCCTCCTATAGAATTGCTCTCTCTGTGTGGCAGGAAAAATGGCTTCCAACATCAGTATTTGATTTTCAGGGAAAACCCTGATTGGCTTAAATTTACTGGTCCGCCCAGTGTTGTACTGTTATAGACACGCCACTAGAGCTATATGGACTCAAGGAAGATTTCTCAGGCAAAAGGTGACTGTTATTAACAGAAGAGGAATTGGAAAATGTTTTGAACAGATTTTAAAAAATAGTAGTTACATGGACCATTCTCACATGATACATAAAAATTAACTCAAAATGAAACAAACTAAATATAAGAGGTTAAACTATGTAAAAAGAGGTAGACAATGGTTTCTTAAATATGGCACCGAAAGCTCAAGCAACAAAAGAAAAAATAGATAAATTAGACTTCATCAAATTTCAAAACTTTTGCGTATCAAAAGACATTGTCAAGAGAGAGAAACACAAGTCACAGAATGAGAGGAAATGTTTATAAAGGATGTTGTATTCAGAATAGATAAAATAACTTATAACTCAACAACAAAAAGATAACCCAAAGTAAAAGTGGGCAAAGGGTTTAAATAGACAGTTCTCCAGAGAAGATACACAAATGAGCAAAAACCACATGAGCATTATTACTCATTAGGGAAATGCAAACCCAAACCACGAGGAGATACCACTTTGCACCCACTAGGATGCCATGATAAAGAAATGGAAAATAACAAGTTTATGAGGATGTGAAGTTGGAACCCCTATACACTGCTGGTGGGAATGTAAAATGGTGTAGCCACTGTGGGAAATAATGTGGTGGTTTCTCAAAGTGTTAAATATAGAATTACCTATGACCCAGTAATGCCTCTTGTAGGTGTCTCTCCCCTCAATTGAAAACGTGTTCAAACAAAAAACATGTGAATTAATGTTCATTACCACTCTATTCACAGTAGCCAAAAGATGGAAAAAGCTAAAGTGTCCATCAACAAATGTATGGATGAGCAAATGTGACATGTCCATACAATGAAATATTATTTAGCTGTAAAAAGGAACGAAATACTGATACATGCTACAGCATGGATGATGTTGATAACATGCTAAGAGAAAAACTGGACATAAAAGGCTACATGTGGTATGATTCTGTTGATAATGAGATGTTTGCAATAGGCAAATTCGTAGAGACAGAAAGCAGATTAGTAGTTGCCAGGGTCTTGGGGTCAGAATGGAGAGTGAATACTTAGTGGGTACGGGGTTTCCATTTGGGCTGATGTAAAGTTCTGGAAGGGGTGTTGATTGTACAATATTGTAGATTGTATTTAATGCCACTGAATTGTTCACTTTAAAATGATTACAATAGTAAATTGTATATACACAATAAAAGAGCTGTCTCGGCAAATCCCTCACCCCACCCCCAAACCCACTATAGTTATAATAGTCTACTTTAGGCAGGTAATGGGTGATTAATACTTGGCTAGGCATTACCTTTGGCTGACCCAAGTTTTGGGGCACAGAACCTACATAGGATTAACTGTACTGGGGGCATCCTGGGTAGCATTCCTCCATTATAGTGTCCCAATTAATTGCAAGTCTTTGAGAGCTTGTCTGCAAGCAGACTCATGGTGTAATGCTCTTGGTTTCTTAGGTATCGTGATTGTATTTAGGTGAAATTCATGGCATCAATTGCTTATGCACTTTGAAGACAAAATTAAGAAAGGAAAATGCATCAATGAAAGATACTGCTTGCTGTAACTTGTTCCAGGCACTCATTTTTGAATAGGACTTTGTTCTGTTGATATTTCTCTGACCTCTGGGACAAGTCATTTCTCTCCAGTTCTTAATGTCTTTCTGAGAATTTCACCATCTGGGGTGACGAGAAAACTTAAGTCTTACATATCATTCAGCTCAAAAAGTGGAATTTGGAGCTGATTCAGTGTTGTTGGATGGTCCACATTCACTTATGCCCTTGACATTTTTCGTTGTTGAGGTTTCACCCTGTTCTCTGAAAATGGGGACAACGGCAGGGTTGTATATGGAGTGTCTTTAACTTGTAATAGTTGAGGCCAACTCAGTGGTGTGTCTCCTGATTAAAAACATTCTGACGATCAATTATACTTGCTCTGTTTTTCCCTGCAGTGGTGCCTGTGGTGAGGTGAAGCTAGCTTTTGAGAGGAAAACATGTAAGAAAGTTGCCGTAAAGATCATCAGCAAAAGGAAGTTTGCTATTGGCGCTGAGAGAGAGGCAGTAAGTACCTGTGTTCGTGGCTGCTCGGCTGTTCTTAACACGTCTTAATTTCCCAAAATTTTAGAGTTGGTGATTTTCAATGTCGGGAAGAATCTACTGCACAGATAGGAGAATTTGTATCAAAGAACGTTGAAAAATTTGGGATATGTTTAACTAATTTAGAAACTTAAAGATAATTTGGTTCTAAAAAATATTGGGTTGTATGTAATAATGTAATAGCAGGAAGTTGTTTTTGTTTTTGTTTTCTTCCGAGTTGTTACAAGACTTTTTACAATAAAGGAAAGGAAATTAGGGGGAAAAATCCAGCCATATCCCCACCACTATAACCCCACAGCTGTTTTCAGTTTCCCTTTTCCTTCTAGTCTTTGTTCATATGAATTCGTGTTTTTCGATGGTTGAAATCACATTATATATACAACTTTGTATTCGGCTTTTCCACACAAGCATTAATGCATAAACTTTCCCCTAATATATGCTTTTGAATGGTCAAGTCTCAATTTCATAGACTTTATCATAATTTATTCAACCATTTCTTTGGTTGATCATTTAGATAATTTCTAATTCTTTGCTCTTTCCGGTAATGTGGCAATGAATATCTTAGTGCTGATAGATTTTTAAAGTCTTAATTAAATTATTTTAATAGTCTCTTTATATACTATCCATTTATTTTATTACATTTTGTGTAATACACTTTTACTCTGTGAGTGAAATGGCCGAATATATTGGTCTTTCAACACATGACCTAACAAAGTAATATAAAATGTGACCCGTAATCATGTTTTCCTTTGTGGCCAGCTGTTTCTGGCTATTATATTTTAACATTCTTTAAAGATCAATTTTTTCACTCCAAGACAATGCCATTCTCACATGGCAAGAGGAATTTCCTTTCTGTGTTCACTTTGTTATAGATCTTTTCCCCTGTGATTTTGGATTTGTTTCCCATTTTGGGGGGAAGAAAATACATACCAGATTCTTAATGACCTAGAGCAAAAGTTTAGTTCCTAATTTCGTCTTTCAAATTATATTGGACTCTTTTAGACCTCTCTGTCATCAGAGCACACCCTGACTTGGTAATGAGTTTAACAGCTTACAGGAAGAGGCAGACTTTTAAAATTAAACATCTGGGTTCCTTAGCTGAAGTCGATTTTACATAAATGTGTAATTCTATATCCTCTGTGCTTGTGGAGGGTGTAGCCCATGAGGTTGAGGAACTTGATTCATCCTTTTGGAATTGTAATGGAGAACAACTTGAGTACTCTGAAGCTTCCTCTAGTTAAGAGTCTCAGTAAATATGTCAGCCTGCAGTTGAAATTGAAACTGTGCCTATTTTATTATGAGGAATTGGACTTGACATTTTCTTCATGCAATTTAATTAAATACCTTTTTGTCTGTGGGGTTTTTTTTTTAATCATTTTTATGAATGTATACAATTCCAGAGCTAATGAGATAAGCACAGTTTACCAGGTAAGCATGAGAACAATGGAAACACTTGTGTTTTGGCTGTGGGAATTGGAGTAAGTGACTTCCTTTCTCTAAGCCTCAGTTGCTCTATCTGTAAAATGGGGATAATTGTAGACCCCAGTTCACTTTGGAGATTGTGAGGCTTATGTGAGATGACCCTTTTAAATAAAGAGGTTGGCATAAAGCCTGGTCATTTATTGAATGCTTCCTATTTGCCAAGCACTTTACAGAATGATTTTAGGTGAGTTGTTTAAATCATTGACCTCTAGGCCTTGATTTCTCTATTTGAGTAGAGCTGGATTTGGAACTAAGGCAGCCTTCCTTTATCAACTAAGTTTAGCTGTAAATATTTTCTAATTATTGGCCATTGTTATGAATAAACTGATGTTATTTTATTTATCCAAGGATCCGGCTCTCAATGTTGAAACAGAAATAGAAATTTTGAAAAAATTAAATCATGTAAGTATTGCTGTAAAATATGACCCATACTTAAAATCATGTATCCCAAAATATGGGAGGAGTGCAAAGCATTGCAATGTAATAAAACTAGCATTAACCTGGGTTCCTTGTAAATGGGGTGTCAGTGGCCACATGGAGTGTTAATAGTTCCTATCTTTTTTGTGCACTGAGGATCTTGTCTCAGTGGAGAGTGTCTAACTTTAAAGATGTGAGAAGAGAAAGGCAGAGTTGTGGGACTGAGCCCATCTTCATGATTTTATTGTTCTTTCCATTTCTTCATTAACTTATGAGTCCCCACGAAGTCATGAGCTAGGTAGGCATTGGAGGTAAATTTGAAAGAAGATCTGTCTGTCCAGTGAAGGATCATCTTAGTTTGGTTCTTAACCTCCAGACAACAAAAATATTTCTTCTCTCTTCTCTCACCTCCTCAAATTTTCCAAACAAGTCAAAACTAAGAACAAAATCTCCGTCATCAACACAAGTCAACAGGTTCCTTTAGAACTCACAGGTGGATCTGAAAACCCATGACATCCAGTGGCTGACCTTCCTGCCTGTCTTTCTTCTAATTCCCTTGCAACTTCTTCCCTGAATTTGCCTTCTTTTTAAAGAGAGAAGCCCTCTGATTTTCTGGGGTGGGGTGGCTTCACACCTACCCCCTAAGATAAACACTTAGAATGCTCAGAGAATTTTCTTGGATGTCAGAGGATCCCCAAACATAACATGTATACAAATCCAATGTCCACTGCAGTGGAGAGGAATTTAGAACCCTAAGGAAGATCCCTGGAGATATTACTTGGCAATTTATAAGGGCACGTGAAAGCCCTTGGGACTTAAATACGGGCTTGTGTGTTTGGGAAACAATGAGTCGAGCCTGGTAGCCTAGTAGACCTGACCTTTGTAGTCAGGCACTGATTCGGTTGTCAAACATATTGTGTCAGGCTGTCTTCTAGGCCCGGGCAGGGGTGAGCACAGATGAACTTGACCATCCCTCCTCATATGTGGCTTCAGTCTAGTGAGAAGATGGACCTGGGTTCCCATCCCATCTCTATCACCTGCTGGCTCTGAGAAGGTCATTTCATTTTTCAGAGCCTCAGTTTTCTTATCTGTACAATGGAAACCACGAGGATACCTACCTCAAACGTCAGTGTGAGAATTAAATGAGATGTGCTTGTGCTTGTAAAGCTTTTGGCACAAAGGACACACTTGGGGAATGATAGAGATCTGTAATTCCTTAAACTTTTCTTTGCGTGACCTAAGTGGAAGGTCTGCGGTAGTGGCCTCTGGTTCCTGAGCGACGCTTTCAGCTGTGACTGCTCCAGCCAGTGACCCCGGAGACCACTTCATGCGCTATCAGCTCCCAGCTACACCCATTCCCAGGTGGGCACTGCCTGGTATGAAGCCAAGCAGAACCAAGACCTTCTCATTCTTTCCTCTGATCTCTTCACTGTGTCTTCTTTTGACTTCATTAAGACCTCGTGTATGTAGAGTCAGGTGCTGCTAAAAGGTTTATTATACAGAAAGCAGTTCCGCATCCCTCCTGATTTCCCTGTCTACAAACATTTAAAAATTTTTAACTTTTTAAAATAAGAACTTATCTCCATATTTCTATGTAACAGACATAAACTGCTATCTCTTGGTTTATTCATTTTTGATAGCTTGCCGCTTTCCTGTTAATGTTCTATGAGCATTTTAGCTCCTTTCTATTCCTCTTAATAAAATACTACGATGCAGTCAGTGTTTTCATTATTGTGACAATAACAAATGTCCCTGCAGAGCTGAGTAGACTGATCACAGGGAAGGAGTGGTGGCGCTGTTTGCTCCTAGCCTGACCCCCATGGCCATATGTCCCATGACCAAAATGTGGCCGACAGTCTACCTTCTGGGAGAGGTGTATCTGCTATTGATGTTGGTATTAATCTGGGCAGCATGTGAGTGTCTCCTGTGTGCCAGCTGCTATGCTGAGTGTTGGTCCTAAAAAGATAAATAGAAGACGTGACTCAGCCCATGCAGTGCCTGGTGAAAGGAGACCTCCATACTGGGTGTTAGTTTCCTTTCTCTGCCCTCCTGGAGCTCACAGCCTGGTGGGGAGACGGATACTGAAGATGCAGTGTGGGGCGGCATAGATTAGACCCCCTGCAGGGTGTGTGGATGCATTGTAAGGGGGCCATTTTAGCTGGGACCAGATGCCTGAGGAGGCCAGGTGTGCCCAGAGGGCTGGATCACCAGGCAGGAAAGGTGCACAAGCACAGGTGTGACACTGGGAAAGACCACTGAGTGTGGGGCAGGTGGGAGTTTTGTGGTCTGGAGAGGAGGATGCTTGGAACCAGGAGCAGGAGACGAGCCTGGGGTGGTGGGTGGGCGGCAGGACGAGGCTGGGTCATGAAGGGCTTGCGAAGCATCTCTCTGAGAAGTTGGATTTTATCCACTAGGCAACACAGAGCCAAAGGTTTCTTGTCTTCCTTTCTACTCCTTCCTTCTGTCCTGTTAATGCTTTCCTCCCTCCCTTCCTTTAAACACTTTAAAATTATACACTATTTGACACATATGAAGTAATCCTGTACATTATAAAGCAAAGCAATAAGACACCTTTGAACTTGCCATCCGGTTTAAGAATGAACACTTGACCATACAATTGAAATACCTCATACTCTTTGAAGTCTCTCGTGACTTGCCTTTTCTGCTCGGCATTGTTTCCAAGATCCATTGTGCTGGGAGAAGCAGTGGGGCGTTCATTCAACTGCTGTATAACAGTTCATCATGGGAAGGTACCAGTTGGAAGATTTTGATTAGAGCGATGGATGTGATGCAGTTTGCTTTGTAGGAAGATCACTGGAGTGTTTTGCTATACTTAAAATCTAAAAATCTTGCAGCTCTCTTCCCTTTAATT
The DNA here is from genome assembly GCF_057876585.1 of Rhinolophus sinicus. Taxonomy (NCBI): domain Eukaryota; kingdom Metazoa; phylum Chordata; class Mammalia; order Chiroptera; family Rhinolophidae; genus Rhinolophus; species Rhinolophus sinicus. Next base: position 22,826,322 of record NC_142509.1, read on the forward strand.
CTGATATAACCACAATCCTCCCCTCTGCTGAAGGCTGGAGTCACGTCCCTGACATGTACTCACCATGGCTTTTACTCCAACCAACTGAGCTTTACCATCTTCCCTTTTTTCTGTAAAAACAATAGGTATGCATTCTAAGCATAAAACCATGCTATTAAATCTGCATTTTAAATGGTACAGTACTGCTCTGCTTTGTTCTTTAATGTTCCTGTGTGCATCCTGCATTGATCGGTGGTCACCAACTGTCAGTTGTATGTGTGTGTCTCCCCCACCCCACAGATGTGCTTAGAGTTCTCATGAAACTGAAATTTTCCCTCTTTCCTTGAAAAAATGGGAGGATCTTGTCACATGGGGTTCCCATTCCCCTCTGGGCCCAGTTGCGAGGAACTGAATAGGCCTCTACCTGGCAGCATGGCTGGGCTCCCCACCTGGCCCGCTTCTACCTGCCAGGCTCCTCCAGGTTCCTTAGGTATCCTTGAGTACCTGTGCTCTGGGGCAGTGAGGAGGAAGGCTGGGCAGAGACTGGCTTTCCTTCCTTGGTGCCATCCTTGTGTGTGAGACATGAACCAGTCCCTCGCCAGCTTGGTGGTGTGGAGAGTTTCTGGTACGTTCGCACGGAGGAGCCAGGTAAATTCTGTTCTGCTTTGTCCCCTGCATGAACTTCAAAGTGTTTCAAGACACGGGGCCAAATGCCTGGTTGGCCTCCCTGAGCCTCTGGGCAGATGTCCCGTGTCCTGCTCTTGTGGTTTTCCTCGTGGGAGCTTCTCATTTCTTTTTGTCTTTTCCCTCTTTTAGCCTTGTATCATCAAGATTAAAGACTTTTATGATGCTGAAGATTATTATATTGTCTTGGAATTGTAAGTAGTAAGTTTTTTTATTTGTTCCTGTTTGAATGCTTATTTAAAGAGTCTACTGCTGACTTGCATTTGTCATCCTGGGGACCTTCAATGTACGTGTGTGGTGATGGGGCCCTCAAAGTGCATGGGTTAGTATGTCTGAAATCCCTCCAGTGTTTCCAAAGGCAGGTGGCTTAGAGGTTCCAGGCCCTGGATTGAGGCCTGGGTTTGAATCCTCTGCAGGTGACTAGCTGACTGCCCATGGTTAGTTTACTTCCCCTTTTGGAGTCTCATTTTCCTGGTGTTAAATGGGGATAATAATGATACCCTATGAGCAGAGTTGTAAGGATTAAATGCCGTGAGGGGTGGGAAAACCCCCAGCATAGCACCTGGCACGTAGGTGCTCAAACACAGGTGGATGTTATTACTCTGAAATACCTGCCTTGGTGGGCCTATCGGCTCGGGATCACAGTACCAGGATCATGCCGACACCTGAGTCTCTTTCAGGTACTGGTTTGCTTGCTGGTGTATTTCAGTGGCCACAGAGTCCTATCTGATTTGGTGTGACCAACATAATTTCCTGTCTCATTCCTGAAAGAGGCCTGTCTGATGTGCATTCCTGTGTAAATATGTTAGTGTTTCTGGGAGCAGCTGTTGTGGCAGACAGGCAAGGCTTTGCACCTGATAAACCCGGGCTATGCAGGTTGGCTTTTAAGATTGTACAGTAAACGGTAGTCCTGGTCATAGCATTGTAAGAGACTGGACAGCTCTAGTGTTGCTTAAGGGAATATCTGTTGCTATTAAATGGGAGATTGTTACCTGACAGTCTAGTGAAAACCGTTTAATAATAGTAATAATAGTAATACAATAACAGTAACTGTTACTAATTAAGCACTTAATATGAGCCCAGTAATGCTCTAAGCACTTCTCATTGACTCATTTAACCTCATAGCAATCATCCAGGTTAGTTACAAGTTACTGGTGGGTTACTACTTTGAGTCCCACTTTACAGAAAAGGAAACTGGAGTTCAGAGGGATCGAATAACCTTGCCAAGCATGGACACTGTAGCAGGCACTATATCTGTGTCAGTTATCTCTTATTTGTTACAACAGCCATCAAAGTAGGTGGGATCATCTCTATTTTTTTTTTTTTTTTAAGAGGCAGAAACAAACTCAGAGAGGTTATATAACTTACCCAAAGTCCTCTAGCTGGGAAGTTGTGGAGCTGGGGTTCACACCCCAGTTGTCTGATTGTAGGTTTCTGCTTGCTGCTCTATTATACCAGTCTCAGAATCCTCTGGGGTGTGTGATAAAAATGCAAACTCCTGGGCTCCGCCTCTGATCTACTGAATCAGATTTTATAAAGCTCCCCAAATGTCTTCAATGCCCACAAACACTTCCATCTTTCCTTGGTCCTTAGTTTCTTACAGGGGTATCTTCATTGTGAATGAGACTTATGATCTCATCACCTTTACAGTGGGAGTCAAGAGTGAATAAAAATGGCAACTCTTTGCTTGTCTTAGTGAGTTTGTTTTGTGTTACTATTGTCCACCCAAGTGAGTTTCTCTTCAGGCATGAGGCCCCTGCTTTGCCTGTGTGTTTCAGGATGGAAGGAGGTGAGCTGTTTGACAAGGTGGTGGCGAAAAAACGCCTGAAAGAAGCTACATGCAAACTCTATTTTTACCAGATGCTCATGGCTGTACAGGTAAGAGAAGCCCTCAGTGTTTTATTTATTTATTGTTTTCACAATCTCCAGAAATGCTTTATTTAGAAATTTTGTTTTTTGTGGGTGATTTTAGCAATTCAACAGTGTCTTGAAAATACTAAAATTGCTGCATTTCTCTGCTCTGCCATCCTCAGTGTTAACTTCATCCTTCACTGGCATCATGATAGCAGAAGCAATAACCTCCTAAGAAAATTAGACTGTCCCTTTCTGTAGCTTTTTTTTAGGGAAGGGCAAATTTGTCCCACTTTGACAACCTGCTTTCTTATAGGTGAATTACTCCCTGAATTAGACAGAAAGTGAGGGACTGAATGAAAACCCGGAGAGCAGGGTCTGTGTGTGTGTGTTGTTGGTTCTGTTCTTGGCGAAAACATCCCACCCCTTTGACTGATGAGAAAGCTATTGCTGTGAAGCTTAAAAGGGAGTTAAAGAAACAAACTCTCTTTTTGGCTCGGAGGTATTTCTGGAGGGGGATTGATCTCTACTTCTGCCTGATCCTTATAGATCCTTATTGAAATCTCCCTTACTTCTCAGGGTGGGAGCCAGGCAGGGATTAGGGGAAGGCCGGCAAGTGGGGGTGATTGTGCCAGTCGCCTAGCTCCCCCAGGGCCCAGCACTAGGTGTTCCCGTCACATGTAGCGGCGTCATGTTAACTGCAGTAGGCAGGCATGCAGGCAAATGTGCTGCCTTCCTTCTCTGTGCCATGAAAGTGTTGAGTGGAGGAACCACTGGGGGCATTTTGTCTGCTTCAAGGAACAGCACCCGTTCTCAAACCAAATTTGGTTGTGGTGGTTCTCTGCCAAGGTTTGTTCCCTCGAAAAGCTACTCCGTGCCGGAAACACAGTGACTGGGAGCAGCTCTTGTATTGACAGAGGATTGAGGGAGATTTTCCTGGGGCTGGTCCATCTGGCCTTGCCCTCCCTGGGGCCTTCACCAAGTCCCGGTCCCAGTGCAAGGGCATCAGAGGAATTTTTGCCCTAGGCCAGAGGGATAGCCAGAGAAAACTGACGCCTAACCCTCCTGAACACCTAACAGTTCTTGACTCTGTTTTAATGGTTTATTCCCCTCCCATACCAAGAATATGAAGGTGAATTGAGTGCAGATGAGTGGGTGTAGGATATCTGTTTCTGTACGAAATATGACTGACTGTATAAAAATGAACACAAAGAGACATCCACATATTACGGATGGTCCCCAACTTAACGCTGGTTCAATTTAACAATTTTTCAACTTGATGATGATGCAAAAGCAATAAGCATTCGGTAGAAATCATACTTCCAGTTTTGAATTTCGATCTTTTCCCGGGCAAGCAATCATGCAGTTTTGACTCTTGTGCTGCTGGGCCGCGGCAGTGAACCGCAGCCCCCGTCAGCCATGCGATCACGAGGGTAAACAACTGATACTCTACAGTGTATTCATTGTGTTGGATGAGTTTGCCCAACTGTAGCCTTATGTAAATGTTCTGCGCACGTTTAAGGTAGGCTAGATGTATTAAATGTGTTTTAAACTTCATGATCTTTTCAACTTAATGGATTTATCGGGATGTAGCCCCATTACAAGTCAAGGAGCAAATGTATTTCAGACCAGAGTTTTCGAAAACTACATCATTCTTTGCACTGAGTAATATGTTAACTCTGGATATTAAAACAGATCATTTATAAAATGTGTTTTACAGATTCCCTTAAAAATACTATTCTCGGTGTTGGAATAACCAAATATATCATTTGGTGGAATTTTTATGGTTTGCGTCAAAGTTGTCCGAAGATATTTTGTATCACCCATTTACATTACATTTTTATTACTGAAATTGACACTTTATGTTTCTGCTAACCTAAAGGGATATTTATCTTGAAAAGTGAAATAAAATGTCTACCTATTGTCATAAGTTGCCCTTTTCATTCCTTTTGTTTTTTAAAGGTTTTCTTGAAAACAAATTTGTAAACACTAATCCCTTTACCCAGTAGTTTTGTATGATTTGGGGGAATATATTTGTGAGTAGCATGGTTTACAGTTTCACCCAGGGGTGTGTGTGTGTCTACTCATATATCTAGTCCATAAATCTAAGGGTCATGCCTCCCTTTCTGTTGTAGTACCTCCACGAAAATGGTATTATACATCGGGATTTAAAGCCAGAGAATGTTCTACTCTCATCTCAAAAAGAAGACTGTCTTATAAAGGTGAGAAATTCATGTTCTGTGTGTGGCCACTCCAGTAGATAACAATTCAACTTTTTTAATTCATTAGGTAAAAATTAGGAGTGTAAAAAGGTTGAGAATTTGACCTTTCCACTCTTAGCAATTATTTTAGAGATCAGGTGGTATTGCTTCAATCCAGATTCTAGTGAGCGTTTGTTGAGCTCCATTGTGTATAAGCCACATTTACGTTCAGAGGGAGGGAGGAGGCATCCAAATGGACGAGTGAATCACATCCTCTGTCTTCCCCTTCCTTCTGTCTAAGGCAGTGCTTCTCAAACTTGGCTTTACTTTAGAATCTCCCGTTGATTAAAAAAAAAATTTTGTTTTTATTAAAAAATAACCACGTCACCCAGGTATAAGTGTGTTTTCCAAGCTCAGGTATTCCAGTGTGCAGACATGGTTCAGAAACTGGGGTCTAAGAGCCACACATAACTAATTAGAATCCTGGAGTGTCTGTGATAAGGATTATAAACGTTTTAAAATGTTACAGAGAACATAGGTAAGTTGGAGAAAAACCTGGGCCTTGAGTTTTTTTGGCTCAGGAATTTTAAGCAAAATTAAATAACTTGCAAAGTTTAGAATTCTCTTAATTGATACATGAATTTGTAGATTCCAGATTAACAGCAGGCATGAAATGTAGGATAGAAACTGATATTGACTGCATGTCTTTTGGGGCTGGCAGACTATATTAATTTTTTAATTTTATGATATCATTAAAAATGACTCCCTTTTGTCTTTAATTTTAGATTACTGATTTTGGGCAGTCCAAGATTCTGGGGGAGACCTCTCTCATGAAAACCTTATGTGGTACCCCTACCTACCTGGCTCCTGAGGTTCTTGAGTCCTTTGGGACTGCTGGATATAACCGAGCTGTGGATTGCTGGAGTTTAGGAGTTATTCTTTTTATTTGGTAAGAAAAAGTTTTCATTGCTTCAGAGTCTGGTGAGAGGTAATTAGGTGAAATGTGTCCAGGTAGATTTAATTTAGGTCATTTTTGTATGACCATTGATGTAAAGAAAAATCTAATTTTTCATTGTGCTGCAAAAGAAATCTTTATATCCGAATGCCACTGAGAATGCCACTTGATTTATTTTCCTTTCTCTCTCTACCAATATTAAGCCTTAGTGGGTATCCACCTTTCTCTGAGCATAAGACTCAAGTGTCACTGAAGGAACAGATCACCAGTGGAAAATACAACTTCATTCCCGAAGTCTGGGCAGAGGTCTCAGAGAAGGGTATGGATACGAAAGGGTTAAGAATTTATGGTTTGCGGAAATGTGTGTGTGCTGTGGTGGGAATTCCTTTTCAAATCCCGTGATGTTTTCTCCTGTTGATTCTGTTCATAGAGGAAGGGAGGTATTAAGAGCATGCGCTCCAGAGCCAGGCAGATCTTGACTCAAGTCCTGGGTCAGCTACTTCCTAGCTTTGTGACTTTAGGCAAATTACTTAATATCTCTGAGCCTCCATTTTCTTTATTTGTAAAGGGGGCACAATAAACCATACCTTAAAGGGTTTTTGTGAGGATTAAGTGTAACATTTACAAGTACCTGGTACCTATTTAAGTACAGGAAATAAGTAACTTTTTAGTTACAAAGTTTCCTTTGAGTAAGTAAGCATTAAGAGCTAAATGTAATTTTTTACTGTATTTAAGAATTTAAAAGTGCAACTATGTAATTATCAAAAGAAAGTGTAGAAAACTAAAACTAAATGTCAAGTAATGTAACACAGATAATTGTGTTAAATGTCAGAATGTCTAAGGAATAATAATGTTGCCATATACAAGCCAGCCTCCACTTGCTGGCTGTCAAGCTTTATTTCTGCCAAGCCTGCACTTCCGGGAACCTTTCTCTGGTGGAGGAACTCTCACCATCAATCCGTGAGTCTTGGGGAGAGTTGCTTCAGCATCCTGAGTGTCTTAAAACTGGGTGGAATTTCAGCTTTAATTGCTTGGAATTTGAGTCCAGCAATGAGAGAAGGGACAGAGAGCTAAGAGGTTATGGTGCCCGAGCAGGGAGAGATGGGGAATATATATCACGGTCATTCTGGTGTTCTCAGAGCACTGATGAATACAGAGTGAGGAGTATTACCCTGTTTCCCCGAGAATAAGTTCTAGCCAGACAATCAGCTCTAATGCGTCTTTTGGAGCAAAAATTAATATAAGACCCGGTATTATATTATACTATACTGTATTGTATTAAACTATACTATATTAAAGACTTAGGACTTATTTTAGTAAAATAAGACCGGGTTTCGTATTTTTTGCTCCAAAAGACACATTAGAGCTGATTGTCTGGCTCTGTCTTATTTTCGGGGAAACACAGGAGGGGGCCCTGCCCACCATGCCTGCTGACTCCATGATGACCTCAACCCCTCTCTCCTCTTTCTGGATATTGGGCCTGTGATTCTGGCATAATTTAATTTTGCTGATTGAATGTATTTACCCTTCTCACTGTGATTTGCCAAATTATCTTATTGCTTTAGCTCTGGACCTTGTCAAGAAGTTGTTGGTAGTGGATCCAAAGGCGCGTTTTACAACAGAAGAAGCGTTAGGACACTCGTGGCTTCAGGTGGGTATGGGACAATGCCTGCTGGCCTAAAATACGTGGACATCTCTGAGCTGTGCCTGAGAGGAGATGAGGAGGATTGAAACATGTTTGCTTTGTTGGGTCCTTTTTTTTTTTTTTTTTTTTAATTTTATTGGGGAATATTGGGGAACTGTTTCTCCAGGGCCTATCAGCTCCAAGTCCACGTTCTTCAATCTAGTTATGGAGGGCACAGCTCACTGGCCCATGTGGGAATGGAACTGGCAACCCTGTTCAGAGCTCACGCTTTAACTAACTGAGCCATCTGGCTGCCCTGTTAGGTCCTTTTAATGCAACTGTTTTGACTGAGTTTTAGGTCTGTGTGGTGTGTATATGCATGTATATGGTGGTGGGTGTGGGTGTGTCTTTGTGTGTGTTTAGTGCAGTCTTTCAACTTGACTCATAGCTCTTGGATGGACAAGCTCACTTTGTGGCCTCTCTTGGTTCCACGTGGCTTCCCTGAGTCTTCAGTTGGGTTGTGTTCCTTTGAGAGGTTGTTCTAACTCCAGACCTCCACCTCCAGCTGTGCTCCCCTCTTCCCTCAAACTTCCCACCCCAAACAGGTGGGATGGGCATTCAGCCATCTGCAACCTTAAATCGGGAAAACAGGTTGGAGGAGGAAGGCAGCTACCCAGGGGGAAAATAAAGGGGCCCACTTCTTGTTCATGGTAAGCATGCCATTACTGCAGACTTGTCACCTGTGCTTCTCAAGTCTGCATTACCTCTGTGTTCCTGCTAGGGGTCATGGCTGCTATTAGATTATGCACTGAACTTATTCAAGCTTCCAGAGTCAGAAGTCCTTTGTAGGTGTGCTGGGCTAACCTGTGGTTTAGGAATTAGCTGTAGCATCAGGCAAGTGTTCTGATGGACTTTCAGCTCTTCTGTTAAGTCCAGTTCGATTCAGCACAGCTGTACCCCTTTCTATTAACTTTCATCTGGTCTCTCTGTTTTCTGTGGGGATGGAAGAACTTAACCAGGTAGCTTGAACAAGAGGCTCAAGCTTTCTGGGGAATTACTGGTCCAGGAGCTCATTCAGTGTCAGCACTGTCCTTGTGGGACTCTGGGAAGACTGTCCCCATTCGTTCTCTCTTCCAATCCTCCACACCTAACAGTTGGGCTCAGGGTGAGAACAACACATCCTTTAAAAAAAAAAAAGGAAAAGTAGACATAAGTGTTTGGGGTGTTGCCCTGGAAACGGCAGTCCCCCTAGAAGAAATCTGTCAGATGATTTAGCACTTTATAGAGCACACAGATTTGAAACAGCAGGACCCTGGAGAAAAGGGATTCAGAAACAAAGGGTGCCTTTGCATGTGGGGATTTAATTTTGATGAGAAAGGAAAACATACTCCTTGGCTCTTTTTATCGGTCCTCACAGGGAAAGTAGGGGGGCCAGATGTGGAGGTAGAGGACTTGTGTTAGTGTTGAAAAAAAACAACGGAGCTGGCCAGTTGGGCCTGGGAACAAATGTCCAGCTTGCATCTGCCTGAAATTTACGAACAAGCATAGCCTATGTTTCTTGTACCTTTTGTCTCCCAAGAAAACTGTTATTCACAACCGAGGGAAAGGTGAAGTTCAACCTGGCCACAGGGGTCTCATTTGAATGCTTTTTTGTCCACATTTTGGTTTTGCAGCACAAGTTCTCAGAGTCAACATTGAAGAAGGACAAGGAAGCAGATTGTCCACATAAATCATCTGCTAGTGTTAGTTTAGCTTTTATTCCGGGAACACTGAATATTTTTAAAGAAACCAAATGGTCATGTGGGTCTGGCACTGGACTGAGCATTTGGAATGTGAGCTCCATTTTGTCATTAAGAGAGTGTCCAATTTGGGGAGCATCCCGTGTATCCATTTTTCGCCGCCTGTGCACTTCCTGAAATAGATGTTTCCTTACGGCTCGCTTCTGAGACATATTACAATTTAATAATTTTGAATAGATTGTGGACATCTCAAAGAAAGGGTATTGACAGGTACACATGGCTTCCTGTGTTATGACAAGGCAAAGAGCTCCTTGTTCATATTACTGCTGACCGATGACTTGTTTTCAGTATAGGCCTCAATAGGCGTGTGGTCAGCTCTGTTGGGATTCACGGAAGAGCTGCCACTTGAGGGGCATTCCAGCGTGGTTTGTTCGTGCTTTCATTGTTTTAATGAATGAACTTGTGTGTTAAGCACTGTTAGGCACTGTGGATGCGAAGAGGAATAAGATACAGCCTTGCCTTGGGGAGCTGATAATCTGGGTGGGCCAGCGCTGATGACAGTCACCACAGAGCAGTGTGACGCATGTGGTAATAGGAGAAGGTGCAGAGTATTGGGGATCCGTAGGATGAGAGGAGACCACTGTGCACGGAGCTTCCAGTACCCACAGGTTCACCTGGTGTGAAGAGAGTCTAAAGAGATTCGCCTGGGGATAGTATGGGAATATCAGTTTGTTAGGGCTGCCATAACAAAATACCACTGACGGGGTGGCTTCAACAACAGAAAAGCATTTTTTCAGAATTCTGGAGGCTAGAAGTCCAATTTCAAGGTGTCGGCAGATTTGATTTATCCTGAGGCCTCGCTCCTGGCCTTGCAGGTAGCTGCTTTCTTTCTGTCCCACATGGTCAATTCTCTGTGTGTTCACATCCCCGGTGTCTTTTTCTATTCTTACAAGGTACCAGTCCTGTTGGATTGGGGCCCCACCCTGACTACCTCCTTGTACCTCTGTAAAGGCTTTGTCTCCAAATTTAGTCCATAACAGTGGGGGACAGCATTTTCAAACATTGATTGAGTCCCTCTGATATGGAAACCACTGTGCCTATTACAGTGCCTGACATCTAAGGGTGCTTGGGAAATATCTGTTCACGGAGTGAATGAGGAAGGTGGATGAAGTGGATGGCCAGGAAGGCCAGGAGGGTATTCCCGGTGGAAACTGTGAGCAGGTGTAGGAGGAAATAAGGGATGCACTTTAAGAGAGATCCTAAGGGAGAGTGCAAAGTGAAATCCAGATGAACTTGGAAGTCTCACAGTGGGTCGTGGGGAGCCACTCTGAGTGATGCAATAAACAGTGATGGAAGCAGGTGATTCTAGCTCCTAGATACGGCAGGAGATAATCCTCAAGCACTGTAATTTTTCTATAGTCATCAAACTGCTGAATGTTGGAGGCCTTCGCTCCTGTGTCCTCCCCTCCCATCCACCATGGTACACTTGGCTTAATGGGAGGAAGGAAAGGGGGGGCGGGTGGGAAAGGACATGGGGCTTTGGAATCAGGCAGCCCTGGGTCTTTATGCTGCAGATGCTACAGAGTGGCTGAGCTGGGCTTCCAGCTGGCCCCAGAGCCCACAATCCTTAGTCATGGATATTTCCCCTTTCTGAAAGTGGGGAGAGCTGCACTAGGTCTCCTCTCAGGGCTCCTAGATGCCAATAAATCCTTGAGCCCTACAGAAGTGAGCAGCCAGGGGGGTGAGGTGGTAGTTCTCCTGTGTACACCCTCTACCCCCACCCCGTACTTCCCCTTCCAGAAGCAAGAAACGTGTAATGCTGTGACCTGTTCACTTGTCTTCCTTTCTCATTAGACCCAAGCTGTGGGATATTGCAGGCTTGAAGTCCTGGTGGCTTGTACAGCACTTGCTGGGTGAATTTTCCTAGGATTCTGGGCTGGTTTGTTAGGATGGACCCAGTAGCTGACCTCATTGTTGGCAGGGAAGGGGGGAACTCCTGGAGAGATTCGGGAGCTGCATGGAGTCAGCCCTCAGAGGACTGAGCCAACCCCAGCCACTGGCCTGATGGCCGCCTCTGTCAGGATCGGGGATACTTGTTCTGAAAGTCTTTTGACTGCTAAGCTCTGTGGTTCTCTGACCCACTGAGAGCTCTTAGGCACCTGGTTTTGATTTCAGCCAGTGTTGGGTGAGCACTGACTGCTGGTTAGATGACTCTGGGAAGGCAGGTGGTCCTTTCCTCCCAGAGCTTCCGCAAGGGCATGCCATTAGGTCAACAGACGAGATGTCGTTACCCACATTCCTGTTTCCAGGGGCATCCTAGCTCCATCTTTCAAGGAGCTTTCCCTCAAACATAGCCTACTTATGTTTTCCATTTCTTCGCAGGATGAGGACATGAAGAGAAAATTTCAAAATTTGCTTTCTGAAGAAAACAAGTCAACGGCTCAACCCGAGGTCCCAGCCCAGGTATTCCAGATGATGGTTAAAGAGCTGATGAGCAAGAATGATGAGTTTGAATAGTCTCTTTAATAGCAATTGCTTAACATTTTTTTTTAATGTAGTCTCATTGTTTCAGCTTGGTCTGCTATAGCACCCTTAGAAGAGTTAATCATGAAGAATGTTTAATGCATTAGAGAAGCACAGCTAGGGATTGTCACTTAAGAAGTCTCCTACAAGGCAAGATTTGAAAGACTATATTAGAGACTCCAATTTAAATTTGTTGAAAATGATTTATTGATTATGATTTTATTCCTGTAGAGTTCTTTTAAGTTCATATCCATTCATTCCTTTCTTGCCTCCTTTTGGTGAATGATAATATTCCTCGTCCCACTGTCCCCTCGCAGTGTTATAAACGGGAAAACAAAGTTACAAAAAAACTTGTCTTCCCACAAAAGAGCAAGACTTGGGTCTCGCAGTGAAAGGTATCATCATCTCTTTAAACTTCATAACTTAGGAGCTGATGACCAAGATGGGGCTGGTTATGCTGCTTCCTTTCAAAACACATTCTTGAATGATTGGAAGTCAGAGGGAAGAGAAATGTCATTTCGATAAGCATGTCTGAGTCTGGGGGGCGTTGTGGGGATTCAGATGTCAGTGAGGATGACCAGTAATTCTTGGGACTAGAAGTTTCCTATGAAATGCCCCAAATGTAGCTGGAGCATCCTGGGAAAGTGATCATTTTAAAGAAGCCAGCGGTTTTCTTTGACCGTTTCTCCCTTTTCCTTTTGTCCAGCCGTCTACGAGTCGAAAGCGGCTTCGTGAAGAGGAACTGGAAGACGCAGACACCACAAAGCGCCTGGCTGTATGTGCTGCTGTCTCATGAACAGTGCTTCGGAACATGAAAGAAACACACTTTCTTGAACTGTGCTGCCATTTTCTTTATATTTGTTTTTTAGTGTTTGTATTTTAATTAGGAGAGAACAGTTAGTTGCTTTCCTGCAGTCCTCAGTACACTAACACCTAATAGAAACTGGGCTTTGTGCTTCACTGATGATGATCCACTCTTTAGTTACATGCCTTTTTGTGTGGGCATTTGAAATCATGTGTCTTTTGTCTGGTACTCTACCTTGGCTCTTACCGGACAGGTGTCTCAGAGGTGTCCATGGTCTTAGCCTCTGTACGCTGCATACAAATTCTAAAGGTTCCTTAGAAAGGGGCCTGGTGAGATTGGGGTGTAGTTTGTAGAGATTGGCTGACTGCCAAAGTCGTGAGACAGTAGGTATCTTGGTGCATATACCATGAGCCTGTTTTAAATTCTCATTCTAACTCTCATAAAGATATAGGTCCACCGTTATGCTCAGGGAAATAAGCCTACTAGTATATAATTCCACTTACATGAGGTATCATAGAGACAAAGTAGAATGCTGATGTCAGGAGCTGGGGGGCAGGGATAATGGGGAATTAATGTGTTTAGTGGATATAGTTTCTGTTTTCCAAGATGAAAAGTTCTGGAGATGCATCATGATGAAGGTTGCACAGAAATGTGAATGTATAATACCATTGTACTGTGTACTTAAAAAAATGGTTAAGATGTAAAATTTTAGGTTTTGTGTATTTTATCACAATAAAGAATTTTTTAGGGGTGGACGGTTGGCTCAGTTGGTTAGAGCTCTGGGCAACAGGGCTGCCGGTTCAATTCCTACATGGGCCAGCGAGTTGCGACCTCTGCAACTAGAATGAAGTAAATGAGCTGCCACTCAGCTCCCGAGTGGCCAGATGGTTCAGTTGGTTGAAGCGCATCCTCTCAACCACAAGGCTGCTGGTTCGACTCCCGCAGGGGATGGTGGGCTGCGCTCCCTGCGACTAACAATGGCAACGGGACTTGGAACTGAGTTGTGCCCTCCACAACAAAGATTGAAAGGACAACAACTTGACTTGGGAAAGTCCCGGAAGTACACACTGTTCCGCAATAAAGTCCTGTTCCCCTTCCCCAATAAAATCTTAAAAAAAAAAAAAAAAAATTTTTTTTTAAAGAAAGAAGTCCATAGTCCTTGAAACCTTAAGGCCAGATATGTTGTGAATTTTAATATCTTCCTGATTTTAGGAATGGGACATTGCATATCGACTGTATTATGTGTAATACCCAGTGAAGTTCTGTAACCAAACATTAATATTTCTGCAGCAGATATTCATAGTAAAAGGGATAGAGAAGACATTAAGTCATATCAGTTCGGTCTTTTCTGTCAAATGAGTTATGGGTGACTCAGGTTTCAGAGACGTTTGGATTTTGGAAATACAGATAAGGCATGTGAGCATGTCATGTTGACCCAACTGACCAACGAGGCCCTGTGTAAAGCCCCTCCCTTGGTGTTGTCTAGTCCTCAAAAGTGCTTTTGTGGGCTAGGTCCTCTGACCACCTTCATGTAATAGGTGAGGAACCCAGGCTGAAGGAGTAAGGTGATTTGTCTAAAGTCACCGCTAGTAAGTGGCCGAGTTGGGACCCAACCCAGGTCTTTCTGACCCTAATGTTCCTCATCTCAATCCCATATTTAATTAGACTCGGATGTTGACTCACACTGACAAAACTCACAAGAGACTGATGTTCAGTTTTGAATGCTAGTGTTTTAAATGAGTGGATACAGCCGCATGATCTAGAAGTTGGTATATGTTGGTTGCAAGGAATCAGAGGCCCATTCAATTTACTAAATAGAAAAGGATTTGTTTCAAGTTTGAATATGGCTGGGCCCGGGAGCCGTCAGGAGCCCAGGCGGTTCTAATGGCTGGCTGCTCTTGTCTCTGATCCACTGATTTTGCTTCTCTTGTAACTGGCTGGTTGTTACTAAGCCACATTATAGTTCACTGGCCATGCCATAAATTGTCGGTTCAGTTGCCACTGGTGAGCCGGGCAGGGTCAGGGGCACACAGCTGTTGCCCCAGGCAATGGGATAGTGGTTGGCAATTTCCATTAGAAGGGTGTACAAGCATTCTGAGGCTTGGCTGGCCTGGTGCTGGGGTGCTAGATGGGGATTTAGGTGGTTTTCATATTTAAAGGAATGAGGCTGAGATTGCCAAGTTAGATGGGCTTTAACTCATTTGAATATTTAATGTGAAGGCTGTGGTTTCTTAGGGCATTTTTTTCATCGTGGGGCAGTCAGCCAACACTTCTGTTTCCAAAGCACTTTGTATTAGCTCCCTGATTATACCCACCATGGTAGGCTGAATAATGGCCCCCAAAGATGTCCTCATCCTAAACTTCAGAATTTATGAATATGTTCCTTTGCATTGCAAAATAAACTGCAGTTAAGGGTATTGAAGTGGGAAGATCAGTCTTATCCAGGTGGGCCCAATGTTATTACACTGTTCTTTTTAAGAGGACACGAGATGTCAGAATCAGAGGAGATGGAGTGGTGTATTTTGAAAATGGAGGAAGAGGCCACAAGCCAAGGAATACAGGTAGCTACTAGGAGCTGAAGAAAAGGAAATGGATTGTTCCCTCAGAGCCTCCTGACGGGACCCGTCCTTTACACCTTGAATTTAGCCAAGTAAAACTGATTCCAGACCTCTGGACCTACAAAATTAGAAGAGAATAAATTTGTGTTTTAAGCTACCCAGTTTGTGGTAATTTGTTAGAACAGCCATAGGACACTAATATACTCACCAACGGGAAGATATTAGCTGCTGATTTGGGGCCACCCAACATCCACATTTTCTTTCTAATCTCACTCCACTTTTTTTCTCTATCTCATGAAGCGATAGGGGAGGGGGAGATAGTAAAGCTAAGTGTCTGCCTATCTGACCCCTACTATGGAAGCTGAAAGGGTCTCTAGAGGCTCTTTCCCTGGGGCTCTTTCCCTGCTCCCACTGGTCACCCCGCTGGAGGTGGGCACAGGACTTTGAAACATGAGCAAGTGGAGATGGAACAAAAGGATGCAACGTTAGTGGTAGGAGCAGTATTGTGTTAATCTGAGCTCTGCAGTTCCCTGACTTTGGCTTTGGGCAAGTTCAAATTACTGAACTTTTATTTCCTTGTCTGTAAAATGGGTATAATAAGTACCAACCTCATGTGGTGCTTCTGAAGATTCAATGGTGCATTTAAAGTGCCTGGCACGAGGTAAGGGATCCATCCATCAGTGATGGCTTCCATCGTTAAAGGTGGGAGAGCCACGTAAGTATCCAGAGGGAGCCATAGAAAGTTCTTGAGCAGGGAAGGAACATCATATGTTCAGCTTTTGGTGGGGTGGGCACATGAGATGGGTGAATAATTGATAGAGCAGATTTGGGACATGCCAGGCCTGAGAGCAGATGTGGAGGGGTATTTCCCAGTGGCTGAGGTAACTGCCACTCTGTTCTGAAGAATGGGTATGTTGCTCCATGGTGGACCTGCTGTGTGTCTAGATGATGGCGCAGTGGACAGTTCTTAACTTGTGCAAGTCCTGCACCAAATGTCACTTGTAACTGCATCCCGATTTTTCTGAGGGAGGCATCCCTCCTCCCACTTGTCCTTAACCCATGTCCTTTGGGAGGTGTTGACCCAACCCCATTATTAGAGGGACTCCCTATGGCCAGGTCTGGCCAATCTTGCTGCGATTGGCTCAGGCAAGGACATGTGACCCAAATGGGTACAATGAAAGTCATCCCTGAGACTGCCTGGAACTATTGGGAATCAGCTCCTGCTTTCCTGATCAGATATGAGCTAGGAGCTGCCAGGGACACTGGGGAGAAAGAGAACTGCATGGGAATGAGGTCATCACACAAGGAAGCAAAATCGAAGAGAGACTGGAGAAAGACAGGGTATTGTTTAAGCAATTGGGTCCAGCTATATCTAAAGTGAGTACCACCCCAGGACTTTTCAATGTTCCCTTTTTTGTTTTACTCTAGGTTGAGGGTTTTTTTTTTTTTTTTTTATTGTTGTTTTTTTTTGTCACTTGTATCTGGAAAAGGCCTGACTAGTAAGTCCAACCATTTACAAATTCCAAGAGACCCTTGGAGACTCCTCTGTTTTCTAGTAGGGAAAACATTCTCAGCTCCTGTTTTTCTGCCAACTTTAGGGTTTTCAGAGAGGTTTGGGGCAGAGAATGAAAAGCAAAGAGAGAATGAAAAGCAACGATGTGGGAAGTAACAGTCCTTCCAGCCCCAAGGTTGAGTGAACCCCTCCCAGCTAATTATACCGCAGGGTTTGGGAGCAGAGCCCTTTTCATTAGACTTTTAGGAGTCTTGGAAGGATAAGGCTGGAGTTATACCAGTGAAGCTTGGAGAAAGCTTGGTGCCTCCCAGGCACTGTGCTCAGAGAAGTACATGCATCATCTCCTGAAAGCTCATATCTATCCTTGCGTCATTATTAGTGCCATTCTCCCCTTTGCAGATTTAAAAATCAAGGGTCTCTGGCTCGGTCAAGTGACCTGGTCAAGGTTTCCCAGTTTGCAAGAGGTGGAGGCAAGATTTGAACGGAGAGTTCCCTTCTCAAGAGCCCTTGTTTTTTTTTTTTTTTAACCATTAAATAAAACTACTTAAGAGGTCTTGCCACCAGATTACCATTTGGTATATCCTAGGCGCGGTGTTGACACTTTATTTGGATGATTTCATTAAGTCCCCCCAGCGTTCCTTATGTAGTTGTTGGATCTTCCTGATTAAGGAGAAACAGACCTCCGGATACCTGACGTTAATCAGGCAAAAGTTAGTGGAGATGCGGGACTCGAACTCAGGGTCTCCATTGAGTCTGGCTCTCCCAGGGACAGGGGCCTTCACTGTGCCACTTAGGCTCGTGCACGTGCTTGCACGCCTCCACGACGGAGATCACATCATTTTAGCGGCGTACTTTCCCCCAGCACTTGGGGATAATTCCCTCCTGGCCCACACCCTCGCCCCAAGCCTGGCGTAGCGGGTGAAGCAAAAGGAGCAGTATCGGGAAGGGGCGAAGGGACCTGGCCTGGGGTCGTCCGCAGCGCGGCAGGAGGCGGCGCCGAGCGCAGAATAGCGAGCGCCCCAGCGGGGCAGGACGGATGCGGAGGGGGTGGATGCAACGCTGGGAACAGCGGCCGGCTCCGAGGGCACGAGGCGGGGCGCGCGGGGAGGGGGCGCGGCGAGTGCGCGCTTGCGCGGTTGTTGCGGGGGTTATCCGCGGAGCCGCGCGCGCGCGCGTGCGCGGTTTGGGGGGGTGTTGTGGGTTGCCGCGGCGGCGCGCGGCACGGCGGGAACATGGCGCGCGGAGCCGGCGCGCGCGCCTAGCTGGCGGGACCGTTAGCTCGAGGCGGACGCGGCCCGGGCCCCGCGGGGATGGAGCAGTCGCCGCCGCCGGCGCTCGAGCCAACCCCGGGGCCGACCCCAGCACGGAGCCGAAGGCGGCGGGAGCCCGAGTCGCCGCCGGCGCCGGTGAGTGCGTGAAGGGCGCGGGCCGGGAGACTTTCTTTGTGAAACTCCGTCGGTGCGATCCGGGCCGGGCCTCGGCGGTTAACCGGCAGCCGCGAGGCGGAATCCGCGCCGCCGTCCGGGTTCGAGCCCCGCCTCACGCCGTTCGGCGGCGGGACCGGGTCTGGATCTTGCCCGCCTCAGTTTCCGCGGGAGTGTGTGTGTGCGCGCGCGCGCGGGGATGAAGGGGGGGCGGTATACAGTCGGCGCTTAATGGGCTCGGCACCTCCCCCTTACCTCCACCCTTGCAGGTTGCGGGCCCCTATCTCGGTGCCCACGGGGGAGGTAGACAGAGACGCTAGGAGACAGGTGTCGGCGCAGCCACGGGAGACTCAGGTGCAGACAGCCCCAGGTGGAATTTCAGAGAGTGAGCTGTCCGTCCTACGAAGGAAGCAAGTCTGTCAGTGGCTCAGCACAAGAGTGATTTGGGAATACTTTGCATCTACGCCAGTTTCGTGATGTGTTTGGAGTATTGGTCCGGGTGAAGGATGCTGAGCGAAATGGACTTTGGAGGTGTGGCGCTTGCTGGATGGGATGGGATGGTCTTGAGCATTGGGCTCTCAAAACAGCCTGGGTAAAAGCGCTTGATAAAAATATAGGCGTCTCAACGCATCCGTGGACTCAGGCATAGGAGATTTTGAATTTTTAACAACTCCCAGGTTGTTATGATCAGGCAGAATTGGACAAGCACTATCTTAGAGTAAGCTTCCTGTGAGCAGAGACCTGTTCTTTTTATAGCTCACCATGGCATCCTCGTACCAGGCGCGGTGCTTGGCGCATGGTAGATGGTCAGTAAATATTTGTCGGAAAACTAAATGACTTACAGAGTTTCCAAAATAGTTCTTGAGACATTTTCAGGAGCTTTTTGAGATTAATGACTGTCAGATTACTGTATAATGTGATTTTTCTTAGGTTCCATCTTAACTTTTGTGATTGTTTATGTCTTGTTTTCAATATGTTGTAGGCAAAGCAGAGTGTACATTGCTTAATATAAACCGTCAACTACGTGTACCATAGCTACGTTAAAACTAATTCTGAAACAAAATTCTGAATTAAAAAATGCATGTTTCTTTCTCTTCATCATTTGGGAACACTAGGCTTGTAGGATTTTGTTCCTTTGAGGCAGGTAAATATTTACATTTTCATCAAAGCAAATCTGAATTACTGTTTATCTATTCAGAAAAGTTGGCAATTTGCTTAAACCTCTGGGTATTTGTCCTCTGTATGTGATATTTTGAAACTGAGATTTATGTTTAGTTTAGTCAATGCTAAAATAGAATTGTTTGATTGAAAGTTATTTGATATTTCAGGGGCTGTTTTTTTCATGTTTTTTGAATTTCCATAGATTTCATTTTAGTAGTTTCTTTTTTTGTTCATTGACAAAATATGAATGTATAGGAAGACAAGACTTTAGGAGTTGAGATTGCATCTGAAGAATAAATATTGAAAAACTAGGTGCTTTATTCTGTGTATCATTTTTGTAGTTTATGTGGATATATTTGTTATTTTTATTGAGATGTAATTGATATATAACTTATTTGTTTAGGTATACAACATAATGATTTGACATTTGTATATAGTGCAAAAAGATCAGCACATAAGTCTAGTTAACCTCTATCACCACACATAATTATAAATTTGTTTTCCTGATGAGAACTTTTAAAATCTATTCTCTTAGCAACTGCAAATATACAATACAGTATTATTAACTATAGTTACTATGCTATACATTACATCCCCATGACTGACCTTTTAAAAAAGTGTCTTAAAAAAAAGCTTTGTTGAGATGTAATTCACTTACCATAAAATTAACCTCTTTAGTATACAGTTCCACAGTTTATGTATATTCACAATATGCCCAACATTACCATTATCTACTTTTAGAGCATTTTCATCACCCCACGAAGAAATCCCATACACATTAGCATTCCTTATTTGCCTTTCTCCCACCCCCTGGCAATAAATAACCTAATTTCTATCTCCCTTAATTTAGCTACCCTGGGAATTTAACAATGTAATCTTTTTTTTTTTTTTTTTAACAATGTAATCTTATAATGTGGTATCAGTACTCCATTCCTTTTTATTGCTGAATAATATTCCATTGGAAGGATATACACTTTGTTTATCTGTTTATCTGTTGGTAGACATGTGGGTTTTTTCTACTTTTTGGTTATACTTGTCCCGTGGTATTTGCTGGGGATTGGTTCTAGGACCCCTACAGATACCAAAATCCCCAGATGATCAAGTACTTTATATAAAATGGTATAGTATTTGCATATAACCTGTGCACATCCTCCTGTACACGTTAAATCATCTCTAGATTACTTATAATACCTAGTACAATGTAAATGCTGTATAAATAGTTGGTACACTGTATTGTTTAGGAAATAATGACAAGAAGAAAGTCTGTTCATGTTTGGTACAGACGCAACCATCCTAGGCCTAACTAGGCGTAACCTGTGTCAGGAACAACATAATCTTTTCTGAATATTTTCCATCCAAGATTGAATCCATGGATGCAGAACCTGTGTATACAGAGGGCCAACTGTATTATGAATCATGCTGCTATGAATACTTGTATACACGTTTTAGTTTGGACATATGTTTTAATTTCGGGCATATCCCAGTTGATGGGTCACATGCTAACTCTATTTTAACCTTTTGAGGAGCTGCCAACTGGTTCCTAAGGCACTGCATTGTTGTACATTCCCACCAGTGATGTGTGAGGGTTCCAGTTTCTACATCCTTGTCAGTACTACTTGTTATTGTCTGTCTTTTTAACTTTAGCCATCCTAGTAGGTGTGAAATGGTATCTCATTGCAATTTTGATTTGCATTTCCCTGATCACTAATGATGTTGGGCATATTTTTTGGGCTTATTGACCATTTGGAGAAATGACTATTCAAATCCTCTGTCTGTTTTTTGGGGGGAGGGGTCCATCTTTGAATTGGGTTGTCTTTTTATTATTGAGTTGTGGAAGTTCTTTAAATATTCTGGATACTAACCCTGAGTCAAATATATGAGTTGCAAATAGTTTCTCCCTTTCTGTAGGTTGTCTTTTCACCATTTTGATAATATCCTTTGTTGCAAAAAAAGTTTTGTGATAGAGTCCACTTATCTATTTTTTTCTTTTGTTGCTCATATCTTAGAATCCACGGCCAAATCCAAGGTGATGAAGGTTTACGCCTGCCTATACCTTCTTCTAATAGTTTTAAATTTTAGCTCTTATGCTTACTTAGGTTGTTAGTCCATTTTGAGTTAATTTTGGTAACGGTGTAAGGTAGTGGTCCAGATTCATTCTTTTGCATATGGTGATCCTGATCCAGCACTTTATATTGAAAAAAAAACCACAAAAAATATTATCACACTGAATGGACTTTTGCACCCTTATTGAAAATCAACTGACCATATGTTAGGTTTATTTCTGGATTGTCAATTTTATTCTATTGTTTCTTTCTGTGCCAGCATTACGCTATTTGATTATAGTAGCTCTTTAATAGTTTTGAAATTGTGTAAGTTCTGTAAATTTGTTCTTCGTTTTCAAGACTGTTTTGGCTTTTCTAGATTCCTGGATTTTTAGGATCAGTTTATCAATTTCTGCCAAAAAAATTGCTGGGATTTTTATAGGGATTGTGTTTAATCTGTCCTTTCAGTGATGTTTTGTAGTTTTCAGGTCCAACTCTTGTGCTTCTTTCAAAAATTTTCCCCAAGTATTTTATTCTGTTTAATGCTGTTGTACATGGAACTGTTTTTAAAATTTCATTTCAGATTGTTAATTTTTCACCACTTGTTCATTGCTAGTGTACAGAAGAAATACAGTTGAGTTTGGGTTATATCTTTTAACTTCATCATTTAGTGGTAGACTGTTCCAATTTTCTGTTTCAAATCTTCCCTCCAAACTAGAGAAGAAGAATGGTCTTTGAAAGTTTAAATATGAATGCAGATTTAGGTTCCTATCCCTTAAATTTTGTTTCTGCTACTTACGAGTTGTATGAGTCTTGACCAGTTTTAACTGTTACACATCTCAGTGTTCTCATGATGTACTGGGACAGTAATATTAATATATATCCCAAAGAATTGTTAAATAAAGGAGAATATAGGTAGATAGTTAGAACACTGTCTTACATGTGGTAGGGATTTGGTATTTGTTGTTTATGTTTTTCTGTTAATTAACTCCATTTAAAAGCATGCCAAAAAGCAAGCAAAACACCAAACCCAAACAAAAATAACCAAAAAACTTCCCTAAAACAAACAAACCCCAAACCACAGACCCCCTCCCACACACAAAAAAACCACAAAGAATAAAACCACAAACAAAAACCTCAAACCTCTTCCTGTCCCTATCACTTTTCTGTGACCCAAGAAAACTCTGTGAGTGCTTGAGGGATAGTGGAAGACAAAGTCTCTCACACTATACTTGGATTGTAAAAGCTTGCTAAATCTAGACTGCTTTATGGGGTGTTTGACAATGTATTTGTAATTATTATTAAAAATAATAAGTGTAACTTAAACCTGTTTGTTTTTATCCCATAGTTCTTATTTAACGTGCTGTTCTTCCACTACTTGTTTCTTCTAACAGCAGAAGCAATATATAATATATTTTTTCATTCCTATTTATTTATTTATTTATTTATTTATTTATTTTATTAGTTTCAGGTGTACAGAACAACATAACGATTCGACATTTATACCCCTCACAAAGTGATACCCCCCCAAGTCTACTACCCCTCTGACATTGTACATGACTATTATAATACCATTGACTATATTCCCTCTGCTGTACTTTACATCCCGTGACTATATAAATATATATTTAATTATAGTTGACAGAAGCAGTATTTTTTTAATTAAATTTGATGGTTACAATTCTTGTTTCTTTTGAATGATTGCTATTTAAAAAAACTCTGTCAGAGACAAAGGTTGATGTTTGAAATTAAACCTAATAGTGCTTTTGGTGTCTCTTTAGTAGCTAGAGTAGATTACTATTTTGTATGGGAAGAAATCAGAGACACAGTATAACCCAAATATGGTGCTTGGAACGTATCATGTTATAATAATTGAATGTGTATTCACTATGAACCAAATAAAATAATTGTTTACACTGCAAATACTATTTTAACAATAAAAATTTACCTCCAAAATCACAACTATCATTAAATTTATAACTTGGAAAACCACAGATTGGTAACACATAGACATTTCTATAAGACAAATTAAAATCAAAGTTGATTTTTATTTGAACAAGAACCCCTTTTCTTATTGTGAAAGCTAAATGTGTACATTCTATAAAATTAGGAAATATAAGACAAGCAAAAACAAAAGAAAACAAAATCCCATAACATTACCCACACAGTGATTGCTACTATTAGTACCTTAATACTTTCCTTTCTGGAACTTTTTCTGTGCATCTTTCTATCTAACAGAAGTTACACACATTCACACAAATGCATACAGGCATTTTAACTAACAAAACTGTACAAAGTGACTTTAATTTTTATTATATTTAAAATAAGCTTTATTTAAGTATACTTTGCATACTATAAAATTCACCAATTTTAAGTGTATAGTTTTATGATTTCTGACAAATATATACAGTTCTGTAATCATCACCACAGTCAGTAGAATAGAAAACTGTTCCTTTTTATTAGTGAGTGTCACTCCATTGTATGTGTCCAGCAATTTACTATCCATTCACCAGTCAATGGACATTTTGGTTGTTTCCAGCTTTTGGTGACTGAGAATACAGTTACCATGAACATTCACATAACAGTCATTGTGTGTTTCATATATATATGCATATATTTTAGTAAGTACTTAAGAGAGGGATTGTTGGTTTGTGTGGTGAATATATATAATTTTTTTTTTTTTTTTTTTAAGATTTTATTGGGGAAGGGGAACAGGACTTTATTGGGGAACAGTGTGTACTTCCAGGACTTTTTTCCAAGTCAAGTTGTTGTCCTTTCACTCTTAGTTGTGGAGGGTGCCATTCAGCTTCAAGTTGTTGTCCTTTCAGTCTTAGTTGTGGGGGGCGCAGTTCAGCTCCAGGTCCAATTGCCGTTGCTAGTTGCAGGGGGCACAGCCCATCATCCCTTGCGGGAGTCGAAACCGGCAACCTTGTGGTTGAGAGCCGCACTCCAACCAACTGAGCCATCTGGGAGGCAGCTCAGCTTAAGGTGCAGTGTTCAATCTTAGTTGCAGGGGGTGGAGCCCACCATCCCTTGCGGGACTTGAGGAATTGAACCGGCAACCTTGTGGTTGAGAGCCCACTGGCCCATGTGGGAATCCAACCGGCAGCCTTCAGAGTTAGGAGCATGGAGCTCTAACCACCTGAGCCACCGGGCCGGCCCATGTATAATGTTTTGAAACCTTTTTTGTTTTCAGTCAGTGATCCCTCTCCCTGTATCTTGCCATTAAACATTTTTTCCAATCTACTCCAAAATTTTCTTTAAGCTGTTGTGTCAAAATCAATATCTAGTTCAGGACCATATCTTAATTAATGTCACTTAAGTTTCTTTTAATCTAGCATGGTCCCTTTTTTCCTGACACTGACTCACAGGAGGGACCAAACCAGGTGTCCTTCAGAATGTCCTATCTTCTGGATTTGTCTGGTAGCTTCCATGTTACATCATTTATCTTGTTACTTGACACTGTATGGCAAGACTTGATGGATACAAGTTAAATATTTTTGACTAGATTATATTATTGGTAATGTCTACTTAATTTTGCCATATAAGACTCGTTTTATCATTAGTATTTTCTTCTGTAGAGAAAGGGAAAGCAGTGATAATGTCCCTCTATTTTTTAAGTAGAGATCAGAGACTAGTCTCTTTTACTAGAGACCAGAAGCAGTACTGGGAGATTGAAAAGGCCATAACAATAACTAGAAGAACATGCATTATTTTAAATGATTAATTGTGTAAAGTTAACTTGCAGTAATCTGAAATGTGATTTGTTGAGATTCTAGTGTACAAATAATTGATGATTTGTAATGAGGATGTGATACTAATTTTGTGTCTAAATAATGAGATTGCTAAGAAAGAGCAGGTAGTCTAACACAGCAAACTTGACTTTGTGTTGTGGTTTTGCAATAGTAAAAAAAAGAAAAAGAAAAAGGTTAGCTGTGACTTAAACAAGGGAAGGCATATTAACATTGTATGTGGTTTCTCATTCCGTCATTATATATTTGGTTTTTGATATTTTCACTGACTAATTTTGCTGTAGTGGAAGTTCAAATATTACCGTAGTAGTGTTTCAACTTACTATGGACTTATTTCAGAAAATGGAAAAATTTGTCAGTATTTTTTGTGCTTGCAGCATTGCATAAAGAATATCACTTTGATAAAGATGAAAATTGCTAAGATTATTATAGTTCTCTAATGTCAGTCATCATAAAAGGAAGTCAAATTAACATTGATACTTATGTTTTGCTAAATCATGCATATCGCAAGTCATTAGTGCTCATTTTTAGATTATAGACACAAGAAAAAATAATTCTTGAAGATGAGAAGGAAATAGTAATGATAGAATAGATTAAGAGAAAAAGATATATTGGAAAAGAATCAACCAAATAAGTAGAAAGTAGACATAAATGGAGCTAGGAGGAGAGAAGAGGATAATGATTAGATTTACAGAACAGACATTCTAAAAAATATTATTGGGATCTCTGTTATAACTGGATCTCTGTATAACAATCTCTTTTGTGATTGAACTCTGAAGAATCATGTACAGCTAGAATGGATGTAGTTCTTTGACGCTCAAGGTATTTTTCTTGGTTATTGTGTTTTAGCTGTTGGACTGGGAAGTTTAAGGAATGTAATTTTAAAATAAGAAGTCGTCTAATTTTGACATCCCATGTTCATGGTCCAGAAGACAACATTGTTAAGATGGCAATACTCACCCAAATGAAATAAAGATTAAGTGCAATCCCTATCAAAATCGCAACTGCGTTTTTTGCAGAAATTGACAAACTGATCCTAAAATCCTCATAGAAATGCAGAGTACCCAGAATAGCCAAGACAGTCTTGAAAAAGAAGAGCAAACTTAGAGGACTCACACTTCCCAATTGCAAAATCTACTATAAAGCTACAGTAATCAAGACAGTGTGATACTGACATAAGGATAACACAGATAATGGAATTAAGAGTCCACAAATAAACTCTCACATTTATGGTCAAATGATTCTCAACAGTGGTGCAAAGACCATTCAATGGGGGAAAAAAGTTCTTTTCAGCAAATAGTGCTGCATAACACATGCAAAAGATTGAATTTGGACTCCTACTTCACACCATACACCAAAATTAATCAAATCTAAATGTAAGAGCAAAAACAGTAAGACTTTTATCAGAAAATACTGGAGTAAATCTTTGTGAGCTCAGGTTAGGCAACGATTTTTTAAATATAATACTAAAAGCACAAGCAACAAAAGCAAAAGTAGATAAATTGGACTTCATCAAAATTAAAAACTTTTCTGTGTCAAAGGAAGTGTCAAGAAAGTGAAAAGAAATCCCACATAAAAGAAGAAAATATTTGCAAATCATATATCTGATAAGGAACTTGTATCAAGTATATACAGAGGGTGCCAAAAAAAATGTATACACATTTTAAGAAAGGAAAAAACTATTAAAATTGTAATGCTCAATATATACCAATATCAAAAGATGAATACAAATCATATTTGACTTCTGCAATTACAAGAGGTGCTAAAAGTGCTTACCATCAGCATCCAGACACTTCTGATTATGGCGAACTACTGCTTGAGCAACGTTGACCAAGGTGTCCACATGTATACATTTTTTTTGGCACCCCTGGTATAAAGAACACTTACAACTCAATGATAGACAGCCCAGTTAAAAAATTGAACAAAGTATTTGGGTGACATTTCTTAGTGAATATATACAAATGGCCAATAAGCACATTAAAAGGTATGCAACATCGTTAGTCAGGGAAATGCAAATAAAAACCACAGGATACCATTTCATACCTACTAGGATGGCTAACGTAAAAAAGACAGACAATAGCAAGTGTTGGTGAGGATGTGGAGAAATTGGAGCCCTCGTACATTGCTGATGAGAATGTAAAGTGATGCAGCCATTTTGCAAAACAGTTTGGCAGTTCTTCAGAACGCTAAAACATAGAGCTGCCATATGGCCAGCCCAATAATTCTACTCCTAGGTATATAGCTGAGAGAAATAAAAGCATTTGTCCACACAAAAACTTGTATATGAATGTTCATAGCAGCATTATTCGTAATAGCCAAAAGGTGGAAACAACTCATATGTGCATCAGCTAACTGTTGAATAGATAAATAAAATGTGGTATATCCATACAATGGAATATTATTTAGCTAGAAAAAGGAAGAAGTACCAATACATGATACAATGCAGATGAACCTTGAAAACATTACTCCCACTGAAAGAAACTAGTCACAAAAGATCACATATTGTATGATTCCATTTATGTGAAATATTCAGCACAGGCAAATCCATAGAGACCCAAGATGGATTGTTATTTGCCAAGGACTTGGGAATGAGGGAGGAAAGACTACCACTGGGCATGGGGTTTCTTTTTTGGGGGTGATAGAAATATTAAAATTGTGATAATGTTTACAAAATGTGGATAAATAAAAAAACATTGAACTGTATACATTAAATGGATGAATTTTGTTTTTGATTTTTTTTTTAATTGAGAATGTTGGGGAACAGTGTGTTTCTCCAGGGCCCATCAGCTCCAAGTCGTTGTCCTTCAGTCTAGTTGTGGAGGGCGCAGCTCAGCTCCAAGACCAGTTGCCGCTTTCAATCTTTAGTTTTAGGTGGCAAAGCCCATCATCCCATGCGGGAATTGAACTGGCAACCCTGTTGTTGAGAGCTCACGCTCTAACCAACTGAGCCATCCGGCGGCCCCTCTGTAAGCTCAGTGGTAGCTTGTTGTCTTCAATCTAGTTGGGGAGGGTACAGCTCACTGGCCCATGTGGGAATTGAACTGGCAACCCTGTTCAGAGCTCATGTTCTAACCAACTCAGCCAATCAGCCACCCCAAATGGATGAATTTTATGACATGTAACATATATATATATAGTTCGGGTGTAGAAAGAGAAAATTAGGAAATAAAAAAATGTCTACTATTTTAAAATACTAATTAAAGATGGTCTCCTAAAGTCTTCATTTGCCCCCCCACCCATTTTAATTTTCACTGATACATGGTAAAACGAGCAGGATTATACTTGTCATCTGAGGCTGTTTTAGGGAGTGACAAACTAAATCCAAAAGTAATATTTAAAATAGAGTATATATGTATAAACAATTTCAAGTATATGGAAAAGTACATTGAATCCAATAATAATCTCCTAATATTTTCTCATTACTTTAATAATTATTAACATTTTGTCAATAATTAGATATATTTTACAAAATAGTTAAGATTTGTAGAATGTCTTTGCATTTTCTAAAATAAAATAAACGTTCACTAAGCATTTATGTAGAGAACTCCTAAAATTAAGATGGATGAGAAAGTTTCTGTGAATTAAAAAATGTCATGTGAACATGTTAAGATGTCTGAATTTGCTTTGAAATAATTAGGTCTATAAATGACAACATTTTTAATGCAAGCATATTACCTTTCATGTGCTTGTGAGATTACTGTGCCAAATTCTAGAATAGAGGAACCTGTCAACTCCATAAGACTTTCTCTGACCTGTTCTGTACTAGGAGCTTAGTTTCCTGATATTTTATTAGTGTAATTTGTTATTGAAGAGTATATATTTAATAAAGCCAAACACCTTTTATTTTGGAGTTAACGAGTTACACAGCTGGGTATATTCTCCCTCTCCTCTCAGGAGTTTGCATGTTACCAATGTGATTTTGGAATTCAGGCAACTTGATTGGACACTTGACCCTGTGTCCTGTGTGTAGTTTCTTATCATTAGGAAAAGTTTATTACAGCAGATTGCACAGTTTCCTGATAAGGTACTAAAAACACTGCCACAATTGCTTTTGTTCTGTATGTACTGTTTTTGTATTGAGTGCTGTCTTGGATTCTTATGGTTTTAGCTTGAGTAGACACAGGATTTTTGAAATATGCTCCACTGTCAAATAATGCTCTTGTTAAATTCATTGCTTCCTAATCTCCACAAAGATTTATAAAAACCATTTATAAAAATTGCTCAGGAAATTGGCCATAAATTCCAAATATATTTTATAAAAAATAAAATTTTCATTAGGCACATTTGGAAGTTCAGTGTAAATTATAGAGTACTTGTGTGGCATTAGTCTTTTGGTTTCACATTATTACAGCTAACGTATTGTGCTTACTGTATATTAGGCACGGTTGTAAGTCCTTTATGTATATTAACTCATTTAATCCTCACAACTACCCTATGAGGTAGGTACTTCTGTTATCTCTGGTTTACACATAAGGAAACTGAGATATAGTGAAGTTATTAAGTAACTCGCTGAACATCACAGCTAGGAAGCTGAGTTGCTCTTGGATTCTAATTTAGCTGTCTGGTCCTGGAGTCTACATTCTTAATTGTTATACTAGACTGTTTTTTATTTGAATGGTCATTAAGCAAGTAGTGATCAATTATAACTATTTTTTACTACTGAATATTAGACTTATTGCAGGGAAACAATATAGGCAATTCCCCTGAGGATCTTGTTAAAACAGATTTTGTGAAGTTTAAGGTTATGTTGGCACAGTGGTATTCTGAAATTTGAGTCTTAAAACTGATAGAGTGGAAGGATGAGTATTTGATACTAAGTTTATTCTTAAATTTTATTACCATAACTTTTTATCAATACAAAGATAAAACTAACTACAATGTAAGCAATCTATTTTTTAAATATTTGAAGTTAGAAAACTTATTAAGCCAATACTAATGTAATAGTTGAGATAAATGTTTCTTGAATGAATCATGGGAATTAAAACAGATAATGAAAGAAAAGTATTAAATGAAATGAGGCTATATAAAAACAATAGTTTTTAAGATAGTAAAGGATGATTCTTATTTTGTGTGCATCTCTGAAACAAAAGAAATTATAAAATGAAGACAATCACTGCTTATATCTTCTTTGTTTATTGATGAAGAGTAATCAGTCTTTATAGTGCAAATTAAAAGTTAATTAAAGACAAAGTGTATTAATACTATAAGTTGTTTATTGTTTCAGAGTCTTAGCCTTAGGCAATGTTTGTGAAATAAATGTATAATTATAGTTTCCTGAGAAATTTTTTTTTTTGTTAACGAAATGAATTCCAGGTATTTATTCTTTATTTGAATTTCTTGTGAGGTCAAAAAAAAGATATATAATTAATATTAATTTTTGAGTTTATTCTTTATTCTCAAAAGAAAGAGAGTTGGAAGAGTTGAATGTCTGGGCAGCCTGATGGCTCAGTTGGTTAGAGCGCGAGCTTTTAACACCAAGGTTGCCATTTTGATTCATAGGGGCCAGTGAGCTGCGCCCTTCACAACTAGATTGAAGGATGTCGCCTTGGAGCTGATGGGCCCTGGAGAGACACACTGTTCCCCAATAAAAATTTAAAAAAAAGGAAAGAAAATAGTAGCTTGAGCTTGGAGCGGAGTTGCGGGTGCGTGGCCGGTTTGCCCAGTGGTTAGAGCGTGGTGCTCATAACACCAAGGTCACGGGTTTGATTCCCACATGGGCCAGTGAGCTGCACCCTCCACAACTAGATTGAATGACAACGACTTGACTTGGAGCTGATGGGTCCTGGAGGGATGCGCTGTTCCCCAATATTCCACAATTAAAAAAAAAAGTTTTGAATTTTACACTGTTATGTTTTTTGTGTTTTTTTTTAAGTGTGTTTTTCCAGGACCCATCAGCTCCAAGTCAAGTAGCTGTTTCAATCTAGTTGTGGAGGGCGCAGCTCACAGTGGCCCACGCGGGGATAGAACCAGCAAACTTGTTGTTAAGAGCACCACGCTCTAACCAACTGAGCTAACTGGCTGCCCCTACACTGTTATGTTTTAAGTCATGTCTATTTGTAAACTCAAAGCTATTTAGAGAATAATTTTAAGTGTTTTTTTAATCCTTTGTGAGAATGGTTGTAAACAGGTTAGCAGGTATAGAGAAATAGGGTTACTTTTCTATTTTTCAGAGTACATATTTATTTCTAGTTGAAGTTGGAAGAGTTAGAATTAATTCATGTGTTTACTAGTTAAATTTTTTTCAGATGTGCTTGATTTCCCACCATTGTCATAGCATTTTGATTGATTTTACAGAGGGTGTTGTGAAAGTAAATTTATATCAATTTGGCTCAAAAAGTTGAACAAATTTTGTTTTTCTTGTGTAGTATTTTATTACCATTTTGCATAGAGACTTCAGATGCTGCAGTGTTTTAACATTGGCTATTTGTAGTCCTGACTCCTTGATCATTACACTAAAAACACATATCATTATATTTAAAAATAAATCAAGAAAGTAAAAAAATACTTTCATTAAGTTTTCATTTATATAAAGTTTGTGTGTAAGACATGCATTTAATATTAAGGATCAGGACTCTTTAATTATATATTCTTACCCCAGCATATTTTTGAGCTTCAGTCAATATGAATAATAGTTTATAAGATAAATTGTACATATCTTCCATGAATCAATTTACTTCTGACTTCTGAGTGGAACACTAGTGAAGGCAGTAGTTTTATTTTGCAGTGTGGAAGATTATTTCTTTACATTAATGCTGCCCATTTTATCCTGTAGTCTTTGGGGCACCAGAAGTGCGTTGCCAGGTTGGATGTTCTCAGCAGAGAGTTTTGAAGAATCTGTCAGTGTGTGAAAAAATGATTTTCCACATAGCTGTAAATCCAGATATAAACTTTAAGAACATGTAAGCAAGTTGTGTTCAGTAAGTGTTGGCATTTGCCTCAGATTTAGAGGGAGTTATGAATCATGGCATTGTAGCATGTGTAGTGGTCAAAAGCATGGGATCTGTCCCTTCTTGTCCCATCTATGAAGTGAGAATGCTACGTTGCCTACTCCACAGGGTCTTTTTAAAACAGTCCAGTCACGTAGTACGTGCTCAATAAATATTAGGTGTGGTTTTTGTTAGGGTTGTTACCATTTTGCTACCATTATTATTATTATTACTTTCAGTAGTGGGAGTTGATTGTTAGATACAGATTGATGACACTGATTTTGATCCCCTGCACAAAGTTGTATTATTAAACAGATAGTTTATATGACCTTAGAACAGAAAGTATTTTGCCAGTCATCTCTTACCTCGAAATCTGTTTTGTTTATTCTTTGTGATCCTGGGGTCTGGGACTCTTGCAAGTCGCATTTCTGCACTGCCAGCTGCTCTCTGTTCTGCTGGCAGATAGGGGGCAGTAAAGGGCTGGAGAAGGCGGGAAAGACTTGCTCTTTCTTCTTTGCGCTCTGTGGCCTTCCTTTCTGCTATTCTGTGAGTGCCACTCTAACAACACTTTTTCATCCGGGCAGCTCCAGTACCTTCCTGTAGCAGTTGCTGGATCCAGTTGCCAGTTTTTATAGCACTTAACCAGTTTCATCAGGCTTCCTTCAGAAACCACCAGGACCAGCCAGCCAATGCCCCTTTTCAGAGGTTTGGATCCCAGGCCCATGGGGCCTCTTGTAGAAAATCAGACACCAGCACCAGCTGAGCAGTGCCGTCTCCTAAGAAGTCTGAGTTTAAGTTCCCTGGCCCTTCTTCTAAGCTTTTGGTAGCCTAGCCCGGGTGTGGTAGCTGCTTTTTGTAGTTACTGTCTCTTTGATTTCTAGAGTTCTCTTTTTGCCCCTTCAGCTCTTTACCTAAAAACTTCATACTCAGATAATAAATCTTACATAACATTCTATTTGTTCAAGTAACAGTTATGGTTTCTGTCTTTCTGACTGAATCCTGACTAATGTAGATAGAGGTGAAAAGGGCAAGTAGCCAACATAGGTTCACTTAAAAACTTCTCTCATTACCTTTTTTTAGAAAAAGGGTGATTCTAAGATAACATAGTGTATTTTGATTTTCCTAAATAATTTTATGAAGTATCCCATGATAATCTTATGGACAACATGAATCTTGTAGATTTAATGATAATAAAGTTGTCGAATTAGATAATCAGAGAGTCGATAGAAACCTGCGGGAAGTCTGTATCAAAACACAGGACTCTATTTTTTAAAAATCTAGTCTTATTTAATAATATTGTATCCTGGATAAAGGCATGAGAGTTTTCACAAATAATACACTGAAAAAATTAAGAAATTGAAATTGATGTACTAGAACAATAAGATGAAACCACCACGATATTCTGTGATCTTGACAAGTGCAAGGATCATGTGTTTTCTTTTTCTTTCTTTGTTTCCTTCCTTCCTTCCTTCCTTCCTTCCTTCCTTCCTTCCTTCCTTCCTTCCTTCCTTCCTTCCTTCCTTCCTTCCTTCCTTCCTAAATGCCTGGCATAAAGTATGTGCCCAGTAGTTGAATATGTTGATAAATCACGGCAAAATTCATCAATTATAAATGAGGTTCTGCATTTAGATTAAATACAGATGAACAAACCTTACTTATCCACAGTTTGTGGGAAAAATTTTTGGTTCTCTTTAAGCTCAACGTGATCTAAATATGTTCAATCACTAAGAAGCTAATGAAAGTAGTCTTAGAACTGATTAATGAAAATAGTGTTATAGTATTAGAAAGCTGCTGTTGGTTCTCCCCCGTTCTGAGTCTGAGTCCAGTTTTAAGAACTATATTTTTAGAGGAACATACTAGTTAACCAGAAAGCATCCTAAAAAGTGACTAGGCCATGTGATGAACATTTGAGTGAATTTAAGGTTTTTAGAGAGAAAACATCATTTCCTACCCCTCACCTAAAGATTTACTGGTCCACTCAGTGGGAATGGTTGTTCAAGTGATAGATTTGTGATAATGTGTCTTCTTAAAGGATGTGCTAAGAAAACACCTCACAGTGAGGGAAGGGAAAGGAAGGACTAGGCATAAATGTTTTTTTTAAGCCCCTGAGCAGTCACCCCTGAGCAGTTCCTGACCAGGGCTTTAGCAGGGTCTCAGTTCTGGGAAGGCCGAAACTGGCTTGGGTGTACATAGTCAAATTAAGGGTTTACTAGATTGCTGCTTTTTAGTCCTAACAAGTTACTGAGGGCACATGGGCTTTTAAATGAAGTGGTGGAAGAGGTACAGCTTATCAAAGAGAAATGAGCAGACACCCTGATTAACTCCTCTTCCTGGCTCTTTCTCCCAAGTGAAAAGTAAGTGTTGCAAGGACAGGAAGTTTAGCACACAACAATCCTCAACTGCAAATGCTGTAGCAACATTCAAGAGATGTGGGAACTGTGTACAATATCTGAAGGCAGAACACTTTAAATGTTGTTTTAGGGCACAAAACTCAGACCAATGGTTGGAAGTTTTAGGGAGGAAGATTTAGGCTAATGAAAAACCTTTCTGGACAACAAATAATACTATGTTTCCCCAAAAATAAGACCTAGCTGGACAGTCAGCTCTAATGCGTCTTGTGGAGCAAAAATTAATATAGTAAATAAGTAAAATAAGTAAAGATTAATATAGTAAAATATAGTAAAATAAGTAAAATATCATGTAAGACCTAGTCTTACAGTAAAATAAGACCGGGTCTTATATAATATAATATAAGACCGGGTATATTATATAATACATAATATGAATACAATATAATATAATACCAGGTCTAATATAATATAATATAATACCCAGTCTTGTATTAATTTTTGCTCCAAAAGACACATTAGAGCTGATTGTCCAGTTAGGTCTTATTTTCGGGGAGACACGGTAGGAAGTTGTATTTTCTGATGAAGGCTTGTAATGTAGGTATTCTGTGGTATACCCTGAGGGCATCAAATGGGCAAGTGGTAAAGTTGCTGTCAGTTTCCTTTTTTGCAATATCGAGATGCTTAACTTGGTGCTTCATCTGATTGAAGGACTATCCTGGCCTACGGAACAGATTGAGGGAGTACCTGCAGTCAAAACTAGTATTTTCTGAAGAAAGATTTGTCTGTGTCAGCCCAGAACAAATGACATTCTCAAAGGTTTGCAATGTAAAACATGGCTAAAAAAGTTTTGCTCTAAAAAATTTCTAAACAGATATCCATCAACTATAGAACTAAATCTCACAAATGTTTCTATGAACTTTTAGTTCTGAGCAACATAACTTCCCTTTGAAATTTCCAAGTCAGAGTATTATAGAATGTTCCCTTAAATAAATAAATAGACCAAGATAATTGAGATTTGAATATAAACTTATTATATTTTGAAAGATGTCTGCCAAAAACAATAGAATAGTTGCTATCAAGACATTATTTTTGATGACAATTAGATAGCAAAATTGATTAGCGTAACCTTTTATTTTCGGTAGCAAGGAAACCGCTACCAGATCATGCTTCTACTGTTTCGTGGACTCCAAGGGATGTCCATGGTTCAATTCACATGTACACCAAGACTCATCGAGACTGAGTAAACAAAATAACTGGTTTACATACAAGCTTCTGTTTTCAAAATATATATACAGGGTCTGACAATTAAGTTCGCGAACTCATCCTGGACAAAGTGCTATGTACCTCATTGCTGAATGTCACTATGGTCACCTTCAAAGTACTCCCCTTGGGAAGTTATGTGGTGATGCCAGCGCCTTGTCCACCCTTCAAAGCAATTTTGGAACTCTTTTTCTGGAATGGCC
Organism: Rhinolophus sinicus; assembly: GCF_057876585.1. Lineage (NCBI taxonomy): Eukaryota > Metazoa > Chordata > Mammalia > Chiroptera > Rhinolophidae > Rhinolophus > Rhinolophus sinicus. The sequence goes on from NC_142509.1 coordinate 22,861,873, forward strand.
TTCAGAGCGGTCTTCGTATTACCCTTGATATCCTGGATGTTATCAAAATGTCTTCCTTTCAGTATTTCCTTTATCTTTGGGTAAAGAAAGAAGTCATTGGGGACCAGACCGGGTGAGTAGGGAGGATATTCCAATACAGTTATTTGTTTACTGGCTAAAAACTCCCTTACAGACAGTGCCGTGTGAACTGGTGCATTGTTGTGATACAAGAGCCATGAATTGTTGGCGAAAAGTTTAGGTCGTTTTTCTCTAATTTTTTCACACAGTCTTTTCAGCACTTCCAAATAGTAAACTTGGTTAACTGTCCAGTTGGTACAAATTCATAATGAATAATCCCTCTGATAACAGAAAAGGTTAGCAACATCTTTGCAACAAATTTGCGAACTTAATTGTCAGACCTGGTAGGTACTGTTTTGATTCATGAAATATACATGTATTTAAAGGTAATACTGAATTCAGAGTAGCCTTTGCTATTTGTTTGTATTTTTTCAATTAGCAGTCTCAAAATGTGCAATTAAGAGATTAGAAAAAGATTCCGATGCTCAAAAGAGGTCAGGAAACTAGAAAGTATTGGCAGTAATCGATCTAGATCAGAAGTTTGCAAACTTTTTCTATAAAGGACCAGACAGTAAATACTTTAGGCCTTCTGGGCTAAAGTTGCTACAGTCTGCGTTGCAATTACTAAACTCTACCAATATACCGTGTTTCCCCGAAAATAAAACCCGATCTTATATTAATTTTTGCTCCAAAAGATGCATTAGGGCTTATGTTCAGGGAATGTCATCCTGAAAAATCACGTTAGGATTTACTTTCCGTTTAGGTCTTATTTTCGGGGAAACACAGTAGTGCAAAAGGAGCCATAGACAATGTATAAATGAATGGGTGTGGTTCTGTTCCAATAAAACTTTATTTCCAAAAGCAAGCCACAGGCCAGATTTCACACGTACACTGAAGTTTGCTGAGCCCTGATCTAGGTCTTCAAAAAGTGCTTTCAAATTCTAAGAATTAATTTAAAAAAGATGGAGGTGAGAGAATGGGTTAGAATATAATCCTGTTTAAAAGCTCAGAGAACACTTACTTGTCTGGTGATCAACGATTATTCCTGCCAGCCATGACTTACATTGGACTGAAATACAGGTTTTGTAAGAGTATTGGTGACTGTGAAGTTCAGAATCCTGTACTTCCATGCTTTGACCTAGGCTTCACTCTCCCTAAATGATGTGAGTACCCAGAGAATTATATTTTTATTAATTATGCATTTCTAGGTTCCTGCTGGATTGAGTGTTTTTATTTGAGGCACCCTTTCCTTCTAATTATCTCATGGCAGGTTTCTTTTGATCATAATTATTTCAATAAAAGATAGTTCCTTTTCCTGCATTCTAATATACTTCACTTTGGGACTGTCAGGAAAAATTGTAAAAGACTTGAAATGGACTTGGAAAAAGATTACGGGGTGTTTTCAATGGAAAATTAGATGGTCTGGGATGCAGTATTTGCTTCTGGGTTATCTGACTCTATGAAGTGTGTGCCTTTTATTGTCTTTGAACAACCTTACAGCCCTGTGCGTTGTAGATAACTGATAGCCGTGCAAATTACTCTTGTCCAGAGATAATGCAAATGTTCTTTCCAGGGTGAGGGATAATTGATACCACTCTCCTCCTCCCCTGAGAAGCCAGTTTGCATCTATTTAGAAATTCATTGCAGTGTTTCTGATTGTCTATAAATGTTTGGTACTTTGAATTCTGCCCTGAATTGGTTGTAATATTTTACTGGGTCACTCATTAATGAGTTCCATAAAGTCTTTGATGTATATTCATTATACATTTGTATGAGAGTCATGATTTTACTTTTACAAAAATGACTATTTTAACAGGAACAACGTCATGTAGTGGTTTTTATTCACTGGTTCACCTCTCACAAAATGGCTATCAAAAAAGAAGAATGTGAAAGTGCCAATAAATTCAGAGACCAGAAATAGCCTCAGGAATTTCTATTTGTCATAATTGCTGAAAAACAATGCTTTTAAAATTTATTGGCATATGATAATATAAATTATTCATGCTTACATGTTAAATATTTAAGTTACATGTATTTATAAGTTGGTTGAATTTGAAATTTTAATAATTAATTCTGACCTTGTGTATTTTGAATATCTTGTTATGACTAAACAAGTCAAACTATTTTCCATATTAGCTTTAAAAGAAGGGAGTTGTTTACCTAATAAAATGGTATTGACTTATTTATAACCATCTCAAGTGAATAGAGCAGTGTAGAAATACAAGCTTATGAATATCAGATTTATGTTGTAGTAAATCTCCAAATCAGAATTTTTATTGAATGGTTTGTAGTATAGATTCTGTTGTTCACTGGCATGAAACCGGGAACTAACAAGTAAATACAGTTTGGAGCTGACTCATCTAGCCTTTCTTGAAACAGAAAACAAAACAAAAACAAACCTCACAGGTTACAAAATTTAAAAACTAGAGACTGGAATGTTTTTAAACAAGCAAAATAATTTGGGGGATAATTCTAGCATGGTTTATTGAGGCTGCAAGATAGAGACAGGCCTAGATACTAAGTAGTCTTTTAGCATTTCCCAAACTGTAGGGACAAAGTTCTGCAAGATGTTAGGGAGGTGAATAAAATACTGTGTTTTCAAATAATTCTGAGAGGAAGTATGTGAAGTGTGATAAAAAAATACGGTGAATGCTGCTGCTGAGTGCTATCCAATGGAAAGGCAGGGATCTTCAATACAGGAAGCAGCACGTCAAACCTTAGTAACAGCATGTGTGACAAGTTTCACCTTGTTCAGTGCAGTCAGTCAGGTGTGAGCTAAGTGGAGAGAAGGTATGTTTTAAAGTGTGCCCTAAGTCATCCTCTATTATGACAATGCTCTGTGCCACACATTGCTTCTGGTATATGGAAATTTCTGTCAAATAAAAACATTACGGTGTGTCCTCATTTACCTTATTCACTGGATCTGGCACCGTGCAACTTCTGGCTTTTCCCCAAAGTCAAAATGAACATGAAATGTAAATGTTTTGAATTGATTCAGGACATTGAGGCAACCATGACAGCACAACTAAAGACATTCACGAAAGATGACTTCCAGAACTGCTTCAGAAAGTGGCAATAACGATGGGGTACGTGTGTTCGAAGCGAGCGGGAGTATTTTGAGGAGGATTAATGGCAATGTGTCTTATACTGTAGTAAATTTTTACTTAAACATTCACCATAATTTTTGATCATGATAAGATTATGGACTCCAGAGCCAGACCTCCTGGGTTTGAAACGTAGCTCCACTGCTCATTAGTTTATTACATTCACACCCTTCCTTTTTGTTAGTCAAGTTATTTAACCTTTCTGTGCCTTGATTTTTAATCAAAAAATGCGGAAATAATAGTTTCTACTTCATAGGGTTTTGTGAATATTAAATAAGTTAACATATGTGAAGCACATAGAATATTTAATAAGTTAACATATGTAAAGCACAGAAGTGCTCAATGATTACAATAATAATTCTTATTTGGAAAAATGTATATTCTGTCTTTTTTTTGGAAACTCACAATATACATTGGCAAATTAAAGGTTCTGAGGAAGGCTTACAGTAACCAAATCTGTTTTCTTCCAAAGTATTTTAAAGTATTGGTAACTATTGTTCTAGAATCAGCTAAAAGAGATTTCAAATCTTAAGAAATGAAATTTTCAAAGATGTGAAGAATTTCCCCCAAATTATTTATATTAAGTTTCCCCAAATTGTTGGACAATGGAATACCTTTTCAAGGATGCTTATTAAGATCATGTAAAGGAAGAGTTGGGAACTGTTCACTTAATTGCCCTAAGGATTGGCAATTTACTGTAAGGATAAATGGCAACTCTGCTTTAGTGTTGAGAGCTGATGACCTCTTATGTTGTATCTAGTTTTCTCTTAGACTCTTGTATTAGTTTCTCTAAGTATCTTTATTCTAGCCAACAAAGCTCTAAACTAGCTCTACCCAATAAAACTTTCGAAGATGGAAATATTCTATATCTACATTGTTCAATTTGGTAGCTTCTAGCTACATGTGTAATCTACTGAGCATTTGCAGTGTGGCTAGTACATTCATGGAACTGAATCTTTAATTTTAATTAAGTAAAATAAAAATTTGGGCCGGCCCGGTGGCTCAGGCGGTTAGAGCTCCGTGCTCCTGACTCCGAAGGCTGCTGGTTCGATTCCCACATGGGCCAGTGGGCTCTCAACCACAAGGTTGCCAGTTCAATTCCTCGAGTCCCGCAAGGGATGGTGGGCTCTGCCCCCTGCAACTAAGATTGAACACGGCACCTTGAGCTGAGCTGCCTCCCGGATGGCTCAGTTGGTTGGAGCGCGGGCTCTCAACCACAAGGTTGCCAGTTCAATTCCTCGAGTCCCGCAAGGGATGGTGGGCAGCGCCCCCTGCAACTAAAATTGAACACGGCACCTTGAGCTGAGCTGCCGCTGAGCTCCCGGATGGCTCAGTTGGTTGGAGCCTGTCCTCTCAACCACATGGTTGCCGGTTCGACTCCCGCAAGGGATGGTGGGCTGTGCCCCCTGCAACTAGAAAAAACGGCAACTGGACCTGGAGCTGAGCTGCGCCCTCCACAACTAAGACTGAAAGAACAACAACTTGAAGCTGAACAGAACCCTCCACAACTAAGATTGAAAGGACAACAATTTGACCATTGTTCCCCAATAAAAGTCCTGTTCCCCTTCCCCAATAAAAAAAAAAAAAAAAAAAAAAAAAAATTTAAGTAGCCACATATTGCTGGTGGGTACTGTAATGGATAGTGCAGCTCTAAATGGTTTGCACCCGAGCTACCTGTATGACCTTAAATACCTTTACTTTCTATCCTGTCCTCATGTACACTGGTCTTTTTGTTGTTCCTCAAACATGCCTGGCCCTTACTGCTTTTATTTTGTTTCCTCTAGATAACCAGTTCCTTCTCTATTTGTGTGGCCAATTTCCTTACTGTCTTCTGATTTGTCCCTCTTTGATCTAGAGCAGGGGTGTCCAAACTTTTTTCAACGTTTTTTACCAAGGGCCATATGCGGTAAAATACACAAACAGCCGGGCCACTCACTCGAGGTGAAGTACGTATTGCCTCACCTGGTTTATTTAAGTAAACTAAACATATTTTTGGAATTTGCTGCGGGCCAATTAACAATGGATTGCGAGCCGCAGTTGGCCCGTGGGCCACAGTTTGGACACCCCTGATCTAGAGGATCTCTGTTGGGGGTCACTGGTATGATCACTGGCCTGGTGAGGAAGATTTTTTCCCCCCCTCTAGAAGCATAGGGCTGTACAAGACATAAAGAACTGCTTGAGTCTGCTTGTTACTGATGGAGCCAGGGTTTTCTTGGCAAGCCGCTTTTACTGTTATTCACTATGTACAGATTTTATCCCTACGAGACTGCTTAGTATATGGTAGATCATCTTAGTGTGTTCTAGCTAAGAAATCTTTTCCTAACCTGTTTCCTTTGTTTTCTTCTAGGACTTTTAGTTCTTACATTTATTGCCCACTTGTTTTAATGTTTCTTTTTTTCTACTTTTTGGCTTAATCAAAAATTTTTATTTTATTATTTTTCTATTAACTTGTTCGTTAAACAGCTTTTTACTCTTCATTTATGATTCCCGTAGTGATTATGGCATGCATCCTTGACTTAATATGGTCTAATAAAATTAATATTTTCATTACTTACCTGATTTTGCTAGAACCTTGATACTTAAAGTGTGGTATGTAGGCCAACAATATCAGTACATCAGGAGCTTGTTAGAAAGGCAGAATCTCAGGCACCATCCTAAACCTAGTGAATCAGAACCTGCATTTTTAATGAGATTTTCAGTTGATTTATATATATGTGTGTGTGTGTGTGTGTATATATATGTATGTGTGTATATATATATATACACACACACACACACACACACACACATATATAGATATATATGTATATAAAAAGATTTGAGAAACACCTCTTTAGGGAATTTAGCTCCATTTATTACATCCTATATTTTGTGTTACAAATGTATATATATCTTAAACTTCACAAGACATCACAGTATATATTTTGTATAGCTAATGTTCTTTTATATTTACCCTTTCCAGTATTATTCCTTCCTTACTACATTTCCATCTTTCTGTCTAAGATCATTTTCCTTCAGTATTTCGTTTGGTGTCGGCCTGCTGTTGATAAATTCCCTCAGTTTTTGTTTGTTTGAACAAACATTTATTTTACATTTTTAAAAAATTGAGATATGATTTGGGCCGGCCCGGTGGCTCAAGCTGTTAGAGCTCCATGCTCCTAACTCCAAAGGCTGCCGGTTTGATTCCCACATGGGCCAGTGAGCTCTCAACCACAATGTTGCCAGTTTGATTCCTCCAGTCCCGCAAGGGATGGTGGGCAGCGCCCCCTGCAACTAAAATTGAACACAGCACCTTGAGCTGAGCTGCCTCCCGGATGGCTCAGTTGGTTGGAGCGTGGGCTCTCAACCACAAGGTTGCCAGTTCAATTCCTCGACTCCCGCAAGGGATGGTGGGCAGCGCCCCCTGCAACTAAGATTGAACTCGGCACCTTGAGCTAAGCTGCCGCTGAGCTCCCAGATGGCTCAGTTGGTTGGAGCACGTCCTCTCAACCACAAGGTTGCCGTTCGACTCCTGCATGGGATGGTGGGCTGCGCCCCCTGCAACTAGAAAATGGCAACTGGAGCTGGAGCTGAGCTGCGCCCTCCACAACTAAGACTGAAAAGACAACAACTTGAAGCTGAGCAGCACACTCCACAACTAAGATTGAAAGGACAACAACTTGACTTGGAAAAAAAAAAGGCCTGGAAGTACACACTGTTCCCCAATAAAGTCCTGTTCCCCTTCCTCAATTAAAAAAAAAAAGAGAGATATAATTAATGTACCATAAAATTTTCACCATTTTAAAGTGTACAATTCAATGTTTTTTGCTTTATTCACAACCATCATTACTATCTAATTCCACAACATTTCCATCACCCTCAAAAGAAATCCATTATTTGTGAGGTGTCACTTCCCATTTCCCCTACCTTTAGCCTTTGGCAACCATTAATTTACTTTCTGTCTCAGTGAGTTTGCCTAGTATGGACATTTAAAATAAATGGAATTATACAATTTATGGCTGTTTGTGTTTGGCTTATTTTACTTAACATAGTGTTTTAAAGGTTCATGTTCTAATGTGTGTCAGTACTTTATTCTTCTTTATGGTTCCATTGTATGGCTTTGTCACATTTTGTTTTTTCATGCATCATTTGATAGACATTTGGGTTGTTTTCACTTTTTGGCTATTATAAATAATGCTGCTATGAACATTTGTGTACAAATTGTTGTGTGTACATACATTTTCAGTTCATTTGGGTATATTTCTAGGAGTGGAATTGCTGGGTCGTATGGTAATCACTCTATATTTAACTTTTGAGGACCTGCCAAACTGTTTTCCACAGTGGCTGTACCATCTTAAATTCCATCAGCAATGTATGATGGTCCCTATTTCAACTTCATCTTTGAATAATATTTTCTCTGGGTACAGAATTTTAGGTTAGCTACTATTTCAGCTCCTGTCATTGCTATTGACTGCTTGTAGTTCTTTTGAAAGTAATGTGTCTTATTTTTTCCCCGTCTGTTTTAACATTTTTCTCTTTGTTTTTGGTTTTGAGCAGTTTGACTATGATGTGTGTAGGTGTAGATTTTTTTTGTGGTATCTTGGGGTTGGGTGAAATTCTTGAAGCAATGGGTTCAGTATTCTATGAGTTGATGTCTTTCATCAGTTTTAGAAAATTCTTGGTCACAAGGTATTCAAAGATTGCCTCTATTCCCTTCTCTGTCCTTCTGGGATTCCAATTATATGTGTGTTAGACCTCTTGAACATGTTCCTCATGTCTCTTACATACTGACCTTTTTTCCCCCCTTTTCTTTTTCTTTTTGGGTATATTTCGTTTTGGGTATTTTTTATGGACTTTTTTCCAGTTTATTAATCCTGTCATTTGTTGTGTCAAATCTTATAAACCCATCCACAAAGTTCTTAATTTCAGGTATTGTATATTTTAGTTTTGGAATGTACATTGAATTCTTTATTATATGATCAATTCTCTGGTGAAATTTTGTGTTGTCTATTTTATTTGTTTTTAAAATACACAACTAATATATAGCCTTTGCTTCTGTATTTGGGGCCTTTGTGTGAATTCAAAAAAGTCGTGCTCTCTAGACATAAGAATAGCTTGGTGAGTGGAGAGTGACTTTGTGAGATTTAGAAAGTGGTAGCCCCCTTCCTGTAGGCTTATGCAGCTGTGGGACAGGTTGCAAAGGCTGTGGGTTTTTTTTTTATAATTGGGGAAGGGGAACAGGACTTTTATTTTATTTTACTGGGGAACAGTGTGTACTACCAGGACTTTTTTTTTCCAAGTCAAGTTGTTGTCCTTTCAATCTTAGTTGTGGAGGGCACGGCTCAGCTCCAGGTCCAGTTGGCATTGCTAGTTGCAGGGGGCGCTGCCCACCATCCCTTGTGGTAGTCAAGGAGTTGAACTGGCAACCTTGTGGTTGAGAGCCCACTGGCCCATGTGGGAATGGAACCGGCAGCCTTCGGAGTTAGGAGCACGGAGCTCCAACCACCTGAGCCACCGGGCCGGCCCACAAAGGCTGGTTTTTAACTCCCTTTTGTTTTCTCAGCCGGTCACCCTTAGAAAGCAAACAGATTCTACAACTATGGGTGCTCTGATATATAAAAGTAAGCTATGCTCTGTTTTCAAAATGATTTCTTTTTTTGTATTTTGAAAAAAAGTAGGTTATATACAGAGGGTGCCATAACAATGGGTGCCAAAAACATGTATACACATTTTAAGATAACAGCTCTTAAAATTTTAAGATAACAGCTCTTAAAATGTGTATACATTTTTTTGGCATCCCTGGCATATGCATATGTAAAATATCAAATAGTACAAAATTGAAAAGTTGGTCTCTTTCCTGTCACCACTTTCCAGTCCTCAAACAAGTATCTTTTGAGGCTGTTATTCTACTTTTTTATATGTTGTTTCTGGCATGATTAACCCATATAGGAGGTGTGATGAAAAACAAAACAAAACAGTGAATATTTAAATAAAAAAATTGATACACTAAGAGACACATTTCCATTAATCCTCCTCAAAATACTCACCCTTGCTTCAAACACTCTTATCCCATCATTCTTGCCACTTTCTGAAGCAGTTCTGGAAGTCTTCTTTCTTGAGTGTCTTTATCCTCTATCATGACAACAGTCTGTGTCACAAATCGCTTCTGGTATGGCAGTTTCTGTCAAGTAAAAACATTATGGTATGTCCTCATCCACCTTATTCACCGGATCTGGCACCGTGCGACTTCTGGCTCTTCCCCAAAGTCAAAATGACCATGAAAGGAAAATGTTTTGAATCGATTCAGGACATTGAGGCAGCCACGACAGTGCAACTAAAGACACTCATGAAAGAGGACTTCCAGAACTGCTTCAGAAAGTGGCAAGAATGATGGGATAAGTGTGTTTGAAGCGAGGGGGAGTATTTTGAGGGGGATTAATGGCAATGTATCTTTTACTGGAATAAATTTTTTTTTATTGAAGCATTCACCATATTGTTTGATCATACCTTGTATACTTAAGCATGTTAAGTGTATGTACATGTATGCATTATTTCCTTCCCCCGTTTTCATTGAAGATAATGTATTGTACATATTTGTTCTGTGTCTTGATTTTTTTTCTTTTTCCATATCGCTATGCAAAATCTCCCCCATTCTTTTTCTTTTTTTTAGAGAATTTTTATGAGTTTATTTGAGTCAAACTGATGACGTATGCTGGGGAGCAAGATCTCAAATGCTACGCTGACTCATTCTTTTGGCTAGATTTGTAGTATCAATTATATGGATCTGTTAAAACTAATTTATATATTTTCTGTTGTCTAACATTTAGGTTATTTCTAACCTCATGCTAATACATATGATACTGTTATGAGTATCCTTGTATGTGTGACTTCGTTTACATAGGTAAATGTATCTGTACATAAATTGCCAGGAGTGGAAAACATTTCTAGATTTCAAAAGATACATACCTTTTACATTTTTATAGATATCCCTAAATTGTTCTATCAAGAAATTCTATCAGTTTGCACTCTCAGCAACAATGTATGAGTGTAACTGTTTTTATTGCCTTACCGTTAAAGTGTACCGATAAGTTTTATTAGTACGGGAAGTGAAAAATGAGATCTTGAGGTTTAATTTTATTTTAATATAACTGAAGTCACACATTTTAAAAATATGCTTAAAAGCCATATGGATTTCCTTTCTTGTGATCTGTCTGTGTATATTCTTTGTTCATTTTTTCCATTGGATTGTTTTTTTTCTTATTGATTTGCAGGATATTTTTATATACGTAATAAAATTAGCCTCTTATCATGTTACAAATAGTTTATTTTACTGATTTGTTACTCATCTTTTTGCTTTTTTAAATCTATTTTTATACAGATATTTAAAATATTTATATTGTCAAATTTATAAGTCTTTCCATTATGTTTTTAGGTTTTGTGTTGTATTTAGAAAGGCCTTCCTCAGTTTATATGCTAAGGATTCTGTTTCATTATAGTAATTTTGTAATTTTATTTTAAACATTTAATTCTTTGGTTTACCTATAATTTTTTTATGTAATAGATGATAAGTATTTTTCCAAATCATTTGAATAACCAAATTTTATAACAAGGCCGGAACTATGTAATTATATGTGGCTGAATTTCTAGTAATTATATTTGGCTGAATATTCTGAGTTTGTTTGGTCCATATGTGATTGACACTCCCTCTACCCTTTTGAGATGTTTGTCATAGGGTCAGAGGAGAATATCAACAATGTTAATATATGTTGAAAACTATAAACTGTACATATATGAAATATTTGAGGGAAGAAAGAATATAATAGTTTAATTAAATGAGTCATTCAGAAATTTGTCTTTATCTCCTTAGGTAGTACTGTTCACTCTAATAATCTCTGAATGTAATATGGCCAGTTGTTCTAAGTACTATAGGTGTAAACTGAGAAATACGTGCAAAAGTGTTTTCTCTGTTATTCCAAGTTTATCAACTACAAAGAGAGTAGAGAAGGACTAGGGAAATTATATTCCTTTTTTAACCATACACAAAAATTACTATTTCTTAGCCTCCTATGGACCGTATTGTAACCAGCTGAGTAGACACAGGCATATTTTGACAAGTTAGAAGCTTCTGTGTACACTTGCTAGAGTGCATGTTTCTCTTAAATTTGTGGACACTTGGTGGTGATGATGGTGTTGGAGTTCTCTAGTAGTTATAGTCTTTCTGCACTAGCACTAACTTTTGCGCAGTGTTTTTCTGTGCTCTCGGAGGCCTTATTTGATAGTTTTTACATCAGTGTTTCAAGCAATTTCTGGTCTAGTTATGTACTCTACCAAAAAGTCCTTTGATCTCATAATGTAGGTATCTCCCCTCTCACATTCACAATGTGTACAATAAAAGCTCTGAGAGATCTTCCACTAGAGAAGAAACTTATTTAACTTTGTTCATCCCAGAATCCCAAGGACCTAGGGGTTCTATAGAAAATATTATGGGAAATGTTAGTTTATGTTACTATAGATGGAGATAATAGAATGCTTTTTTTCTTAATTTGATTCTTTTCTGTGTTGGCATTGAACCAAAATTATTACTCTGAGAAGTAGGGAATGCTGTAGTAGTAGGATCATGTCTTTTTCACTTTGGGCCATATAGGAACCTAACCATTTTACTTTTAAAGGCTGTTATTGCTATTTTTATGTTGTATTCCTGAATTTTTAAATGTAGAATTTGTTTCTATAATTTATGGCTAGTACTACCCTTAATTATTGTCACGATGACTGTATTTTCCAAAATGAAATTAGTCTTATACATTGTCAGTGTCTTACACATTGGTTTGATGATATGGATAAAATAATTAAAAACCAAGACTGTTCCGGGAAATATTTTTTGTTGGTTAATGTTACATAGTCCATTCACTTTCAAGCAATATGCTTCATGATCATAATCTGAAAACAACAACAACCAACCAGAATACATTATTGGTTAGCCACTTCCAACATGAGGGAGTTGAGGGATAAACGTGGACACTGATATTTGAAACTTTTAGGATATTTTAATGTTTCAAGAAATCTAGGACATGATATCCCTGTAAACAGAGGAAAAATAGTGGTTGCCAATGTGGGAAATTAACTCTGCCTTTCTTCCTCCTCTCTGTGGACTTTGTTCTTTTTAATGTAATGCAGATTCCTCCAGTCTTTTACTTTTGTACCAAGAGTACAAAAGTACTCTTTGTGTGTTACGTATTACTGTTTCCCTGAAAATAAGACCTAGCCGGACAGTCAGCTCTAATTGTGTCTTTTGGAGCAAAAAATAATATAAGACCTGGTCTTATTTTACTATAAGACCCGGTGTAATATAATATAATATAATATAATATAATATAATATAATATAATATAATATCAGATGCATTAGAGCTAATTGGCTAGGTCTTATTTTTGGGGAAACACGGTAGATCTGTCCTTTTTTTAATGGAGGGACTGGACTGAGTTTTAAAGGAAGACATTAGGGAAGGAAATTACACTCTTGTTTTAGTTTCACTTAGGGCAAGCCTGCTTTGAATTGCAGACTGTCTTTCTTGATACTGCTGTCTTAAGTTTCTTCCCTTGGGACTCTATTGCAGTTCATAATTTTCCTGTTTTACAAATGAATAAAGGATGGCCTGATGGCTCAGTTGGTTAGAGTGCGGGCTCTGAACGACAGGGTTGCCAGTTCGATTCCCACATGGGCCAGTGAGCTGTGCCCTCCACAACCAGATTTAAGACAACAAGCTGCCTCTGAGCTTCCAGAGGGGCGGCTGGATGGCTCAGTTGGTTAGAGCGCAGCTTCTCAACAATAAGGTTTCCTCTTCAATTCCCACATGGGATGGTGGGCTGTGCCCCCTGCAACTAAAGATTGAAAACGGTGACTGGACTTGGCGCTGAGCTGCGCCCTCCACAACTAGATTGAAGGACAACGACTTGGAGCTGATTGGTGGGCCCTGGAGAAACATACTGTTCCCCAATATTCCCCAATAAAAAACAAAAAAGAGAATAATAATGTTTGACTGATTCTCTCCCTTTAGTTTTTTTTTGTTTTTTTTTTAAGATTTTTACTGAGCTTTTTATTGGGGAAGGGGAACAGGACTTCACTGGGGGAACAGTGTGTACTTCAGGACTTTTCCAAGTCAAGTTGTTGTTCTTTCAATCTTAGTTGTGGACGGCGCAGCTCAGCTCCAGGTCCAGTTGCTGTTGTTAGTTGCAGGGGGCGCAGCCCACCATCCCTTGCAGGAGTCGAACTGGCAGCCTTGTGGTTGAGAGCCCACGCTCCAACCAACTGAGCCATCTGGCCACCCAGGAGCTCAGCGGCAGCTCATTGACCTCATTTTAGTTCGGAGGGTGCAGCTGGCTGGCCCATGTGGGAATTGAACCGTCAGCCCCGTTGCCCAGAGCTCGCGCTCTAACCAACTGAGCCAACCGTCCGCCCCCGTCCCTCCCCTCCCTTTAGTTTTAAGGTCACTGCTATAAAGTCATAGAAAACTTAGTGATTTGGAAAAATCAACATCAAAACAGGTCTTAAATTGCTAAGACATAATTTCTGGTAGTTTCTTTTTTTCTTTTCGGTGATCTCCAAAAATTGGTGTTTGTATTTGAAATTCCATGATAGGTGCCAAATTATAGCCCCAAATTTGCCAATCTGAAAAGATTCATTGGTACATTAAAATTTATTGTTTATTTTTAACACATTTTTTGCGGGAAACGGTAAACTTGTCATATCGCCTCTAGTTGGAACCGGCAAAAATTTTGCAAAGTAAATAAATAGAGACCTCTTTTTAAACTAAAACACTGAAAGTTTCATAGAAAAATATCAAATAGATCGAAAGATATGAATATTTTACGGAAAGTCTAATTTTGGCGAGAAAATGTCAAAAAAGCCCCGTGTTACGACGCGATTTGGCGGGAAAATGCCCGCTTACAAAGTGTTAAAACTTACATATGCTCATTGCCTAATTTTTAGATAAGAAAAAATTTTAAGAAAATAAAAACAATCTACAGTCTTATATTCAAAAGTAACTTAGCCTAGTTAATATATTTTGATCTTGTTCCTTTCATTATTCTCTTAAGTTCCATCATCTTAACATAGTTGAGATCATATTATCCATATAGATTTGTATTTTAGTCCTTCTCTTAGTATAACTTTAAATTGTCAAGGAAAAGCTTGAGTACCCTTTTGCATTTATTCATTAATTCAATAAAAAATGTATGCATATGTAAATATAAATATGTAAGTTTATAACTATATGTATATACATATAAACACACACATACATATACTCGTATACATAGGCACTCAAGCCATTATGTTGGCTGCTTCCCGGAAAGTTTATTGTCTTTCAGGTATTGACTGGCAAAAAATAACTCTGCAGAAAATCCACCAAAAGAACGGTTTATTTGGGAAAAGAAAAAAGAAACAGGGTCGTCCCAGGAGTGTGCGAATGCACACTCCTGACCGGCTGCCCACATGAAGAAGCAAAAAGCCCCGATTCCAAGATGGCTATTCTATTATTAGCATCCTTCCCCTGGAACTTACCACAAAGTTTTAACAGGAAGTCAGGACTAGAGAGTTAACAAGGGGCCCAGCTTCACCCCATAGTCCTCCCAGCTCTATGGTTAAGTATTTTGAGATGCCAGTTCACTTTTATCACAGGGCACAAAAGTTAACTATCATGTAAAGTAGACCATGAACAATGTTTGTGTTCTCTTGAAATTCAGACAAGGAACCCCTCTGGATTATCCATACTTTGTCTCATAAATTTTCTCTGTTTGTAGATTCCTCTCTTTGGTGCTAAGACTATTGGCCAGAGAAGTCCTGATGGGCCAGTGCTGAGCAAAGCTGAATTTGTTGAGAAAGTTCGTCAAAGTAACCAGGCCTGTCATGATGGAGATTTCCACACAGCTATTGTTCTGTACAATGAAGCCCTGGCTGTTGACCCTCAGAATTGCATCTTATACAGCAATAGATCTGCAGCATATATGAAAATCCAGCAGTATGACAAGGCACTGGATGATGCAATCAAAGCTCGACTTCTCAATCCCAAATGGCCTAAGGTAGAAATTTCATTTACTTTCTTAGAATCTTTTGTGCTGATTTCTTATTTTAATGTAACATTTTATTGACTCAGTGCAGTTACTAATATTTTAATAGTCTGTACTTTGGCAAAATGTAGAATGGCTTCATTGAGCAGGTACACTAGTGAATCGCTTCCGTTTTTTATGCTTTGGAAACAGGCTTTGCATGTCCAAGTTTAATTCTTTTCCTGTATGTTTGAGATTTGAATTTTTTTCACTCAGGTTCTTGATAGGACACATTCTAATTACTTAGATAGATATTGGATTTTTTTTTTGCACAGATGTTTTAGATAGAGTATGATGATCATGTTTCTTTCCTTCAGTTTAAAATAACTAATTTTATTCCCTGTCAATATCTCTTTTCAGAATGGTATTTAATCAGAGAAGCGTTTTTTCTAATAAGTCATTGTAATTATCTGTATTCCCTTGAATAATTTGAGGATTGAGTTATCTTTGTTTTGTATACTCGTATACTTTATTTTCAGTGTGTCTATTCACTGCCTAATCCCCAGTGTATTTTAGAAACAGTTTCTTAAGATGTGACTGAAGTGTTTGAGGTATTTTTTATTGAATGCAAAACCATTTGATCCTATTCTTGGCTTTCTGTTGAGTTAACAAATGTTAATGGATATTTCTTAGAGATTTAAAAAGATTCTTACTGTTTAATAATATGTCACAGTCATATTACTTTATACTTCAACTCTGGTAGCTATTTTTGGCCTCATTCAGTGGAATTTCCAGTATTGCTGTTACCTCAAGAATTGTTTAGTATTCTGTAATTCCCTAAAGGATTTCTTTTATAACTATAATTATTATAAATGAAACAAAATATTTTTAAAAAATTGTTATATGACAACATTTGGGAGTTAGAATGCTGTTTTCAAAGGACAGACCTAGGTTCAAATTTTTTCTCTTCTATTAATGACAATATGGCTTTGAGTAAATCTCTTGGACCTCTTGGGGTTAAGATAAATGGTATAATAATACTTACCTTATAAGGTTATTTAAGAGTTAAATAGTTTGTTACTTATACATAGTAGGTGTTTGGTATAGGATAACTATGATTGATTTTTTTCTTAAAAAGGTTCAAATTAGTAAATTATTCTAGCATGGCTTGGCATGTGTCTTTTTTTCTTTTCTTTTTTTTAAAGGCGTATGGTTGATGCAAAGAGCCTGATAAATATAGAGAGCCTAATTTTCAAATTAAGTATCTCCTTTTTGGATCCATTTGTACTCTTCATATATTTGTGAACATCTTTAAACTTTTATCTTTTTCAGTTTTTAAATGTCATTTGTACTTTTTTTGGTCAACCTCTTGTGATTTTTACACACACACATAAAGCTGAAAAAGGTGAACTTCTGTGATTATAGATGAAAAATTAACCTTTTAGGATAATTTTTATCAAGTTTTAGTCTCTGATTTTTTTCCCTTATAAGTGAAGTTATTGTATATTTACAATTTGCATTACTATTCAGCTCCATATTTGATTTTAAGCAGCTAACTTAAGAACATTTAGAATTATATAAAATATAAATTAGGGTTTATTATTGAAGTCACGAAAGGGTCTTCCTATACAAAATGATTCATAATATAATTAATCTATAAAGAAGTTTCCACTACATAAAAAAGTTTCATTTTATAAAAACTTGATTTTATACTTATTTTTCTAGGAGTATACTGATTATGTAAAAGAAGGTTCACGTATACTTTCTTGTCATAAAGATATGTGTGGTGAAACTTCATCAATTTTTTCCTTTAATTTTGACTTTTCTAACTGACTTTTTCATTATAATCCTTTTGCCTTTCTGAAATCTTTCTCTGAAGTGTTATTGTTGTGTATTTTGATGTGGGAAAACATACCTTCCAGTTTCTCTCTATATATAAAGATTCAAGGGTTCCAGAGATTGGATGGAGAGTCTTTTATTCATGTATACTTTGTCTGAATGAAAGAATGATTTTGGTGTGATGTGGGCTGCAAAAGAGGTATGAACAAAGCACTATGAGAGTTCCCCAAAACAATAAGCCCAGTCCGATTACTAAATTATGATACTTATTTCCAACTGCCTCTTAGCTGTTGTCTGTTTATGTTCATTTTTTGTGTGTCCTGTTTAAGAAATATTTGTCTTACTCAAGGTTATAAAGTTTTAATATTTTCTTCTAGAATTTTCATAGTTTTTACCTTTGGGTCTATTATTCATTTTGAGTTAATTTTGGGATATGACATATGAGGTAAGGGGTCAGGTTTATTTATTTATTTTTTCATATAGATAACCATGGTTTTTGTTTTTCCCCTTCTTCCACTTCTCCCCCCCACCCCCACTTCAGTTCAAACCGTTGTTTCTCAGTCTAGTTGTGTAGGACACAGCTCCCCTGGCCCATGCTGGTATTATGAACCTTGTGCTCCCTCCCGGCCGAGGCAGTCAGTTGCTGGTCATCAGCTGGCTGCTCACAGCAGCTCACGGCAGCTCTTGCTGGCTGCCAGCCACTCATGGCAGCACACGGTAGCCCATGGCAGCACAGCAGCCCGCAGCAGCTCATGGCAGCCCACACCGACCTCTGGCTGATCATGGCCTCCCAGCTCCAGGGAGAGCCGTTGTTCACAATCTTAGCTGTAGAGGGCATAGCTCACTGGCCCATGTGGGAATTGAACCAGCGACCTCTGTAACATTAGTTGAAAAGACTATTCTTTCCCCCATTGAATTATCTTTGATCATAAAAGTATGGGGCTATTACTGGACTCTGTTTTGTTCTATTGATCTGTCTATTCTTATGCTTGTCTTAATTACCGTAGCTCTATTTGAAGTCTCAACATCAGATATTGTGAGTCTTCCAACTTTGTTGTTCTTTTTCTAGGTTATTTTTGCTATTCTCTGTCTTTGCATTTTAACTTAAGTTTTATTTTTATTAGGGAATCAAGCAGCAAACTTCTAAATAATCCATGGATCAAAGAAGTACTCACAAGAAAAACTACAAAATGTTCTGAACTGAATGATAATGAAAATATATCATGTCAAAATCTGTGGGATGCAGCAAAAGTGGTGCTAGGAGAGAACATTTTAGCTTTAATGCTTATATTAAAAAGAGAAGAAATGTTTAAAATAAATGACCTAAATTCCCATCTTAAGAAATGAGGAAAGCAAATTTAATATAAAATAATTAGAAAGAAGGAAATAATAAAAAGTAGAAGTTGATGAAAGAGAAAATGTACAGTACTGAAAATCAATGAAACTAACAGTTGATTGTCTGGAAAGAAATAAAGAATTAAACCTCTAGGTAGACTAATGAGACAAAAGAGAGAAGACACAAATTAACAATATCAAGAATGAAAGAAAGGACATCACTGGGAAATAAGGAGGCAACTCACCTACCTCTTTGCTGTTTGTGTATGAGCTGGGTAACAGATGTGCAGTGACCAATCACCAACATACTTTGAAACAAGTGATATGGCTGATACTAGTCATGATGTACTTCTTAGTTACGAAGTGATTGTGGACCAAAGAGCTAGCAGTGGAGTTTGTATTTTGTGTGTTTACTCAAGGTTAATATACTGTGGTAACTGAGATTTGAATTGTATTATTAGGGAACTGGTGTTATTTAATTTCTGGTAACTGAAATCCATGTATATTAAAATAATATACGTATGAAGCGAGGGCTGCTGGTTCTTTGGAGTTGGACCTAGATTTCCGCCCCGCCCCTACATGTTACTTCACTTCTATAAGCCTTAGTTTTCCCATTTGTAAACTGAGTTAACATCACAAACCTTGAAGGGTTGTATTGAGGATTAAATAAAATAATGTTAGGCACTCAGCACTGAGCTTTTCACAGGTTACTTAATACATGATGGTCAATGATGATGATAATCATGAAGTTAGTAGTTGTTCTGTATTTATATACATGTAGTGTTTAGTTAACCTACCCAATTCTTTTTGAGCAATTTTCTTCCCCTTATAATAATCTTAGTAATCTTCTGAATCCTTCCAATTTCTGCTGATTGTTTTTAAAAAGTACACCAAAATGGATAAAATACTCCATTAAGATATATGTGTTGCAGAGAGAAGAGGAAGAATTGTTGCTGTTGGGTTTTTTGTTTTTTTTTTACCACGTAGATAATATATATAATCTTTTGAATAACTTACCAGATCCTGTTGTTCTTTTATATGTGGCTATACATCATTTATTTCAATTCAATAAATATCTATTAAGCATTTATTATAGGTCAGCGTAGTTCTGCTGTCTTCTCTGGTAACAATATTTAATGAATTATTTTTTAAAGTTAGCATATTGACTTTTTTTCATTGTTTTAATATTCTACCTCTTCTCCATGATTTAGAAAAAAAGCGAAAGGAATGTATTGTTGATCAGTACTTGTATCTGCTAGCTTTTGTTCTGTAACAAATCACTTCAAAACTTAGTGGCTTAAAATAACAACCATTTATTTAGCTCAAGATTCTGTGTGTCAGCTGGGTAGTTCTTCCGGTCTGGGTTGACCCAACTGATTTCTGCTGGGTTTGCTCATGTGCTTGAGGTCAACTAGAAGTTTGAGGGGTGGTGGGATCATCTAAGGCAGTCTCACTCACACATCTGACAGTTGGTATGCTGTTGGCTAGGGGAACAGCAGCAACTGGGCCATGTGTCTTTTATCATCCAGCAGGTTTCCTGGGCTGCTTCACATGGCACTTGTAGGATTCCAAAAACTGTAAAAGAATGGAAGCACTAATGCACAAGCATTTTTTGAGTCTGTTTATACAACATTTGCTGTTGTCCCTTTGGCCAGAGCAAGTCACATGGCCAAGCTCAGAACTACTATAGGAGGGGATTATCCAAAGGCATGTAAAGGAAGGTAAGAATTTGCGGCCATCCTTGTAATTTACCTCAGTATTCTTTGTCAGATAATATGTACTGTATGGTATATATTCATGTACTATCAGTTTTAGAACATATCCCTTTTTAGTTGTTTCTATTTTAATTTGAGTTTTTACCCTCTATCTTTTTCTGTTCTGAAATTTCCTTGAATCAAATCTTTTCAGACAATTCAGTTGTGAAGTATTTACTATCATTTTAGTGTGAATTATGAGTTTTAGAAATAGTTCAATTCTTCAAGAGTACCATAGGAAGAGAAACCCAGAGGAATGGTAAATTTTCATATGGTGTAACACTATTAAAGGGAACATTTCACAGTGGGACTTTCATATTAATTTTAAAGCGCACCATAAACACCTTCTGTCTCTTCATGGATTTAAAGCTCCTCCTATATTCTCATTTATTGTTTATTCCTGATGACAGAATCCTGTCATCATGTATAATACTTAATGACAGAGTCTTGTACCTTATTTGTCAGGTATTATACCTGATGACAGTTATATGTAAGAAAAATGTTAAAAAAGGTATCTTGGCTACCTGTTTCCTTTTGGTTTACCTATATTATAATAGTAACAAAACAGAATAGCTCTTATTGAATGCTTATTTATGGAAGGATTGTCTGAATCCTTTCATTTGTCATATCAATTTTATACTCAATCTTATGGGGTAGATATTATTATTACAACTTCAAAAAAGAGAACATTTATACTTAGAGCTTGCCAGCACATCTAGCTAGTAACTGAGAGAGTTGTACTTTAACCCAGGTCTGTCTGATTCTAAAGAATTTTTCTTTAATCAGTATGGTATTCTACTTCCCTGGACAAAGGAGCCTATCAATTAAGAAATCTAAGAGTTCAGAATTCTCTTTTAGATTTTAACACTGATATGTCCATGTGATGTTGAGACTATTCAGTTTCAGTTTCCTATAATATAAACCAGAGTCTGAGTTGTGATTTATTTGCCCTTTACTTGTCATTACAAGCAAACAAAGTGTTTTAAATGCATTGGGGCTTAATAACAGAAATACACAAAATAATGTTTTAAAGCTGCATTTTTATAGATTATCTGAATAGTGTGTATTCATTATACATTATACACTTTTTGGGTATATGTACTTCTTATAATTTCAGTTCATTTCTTCAACAAGAAATGAGTTTATTTATTGAGCATTTCTATGTTCTAGGCTCTGTTGTAAACTTTAGTGACCTAGCCATGTACAAGGTGGAATAAAGTTACAACTAACATTCTAGTGAGGAGAAGCAGAAAATAAATAAAATAATAATTACATATGGAAATGTTTGAAAGTGATAAGTGCTCTGAAGACAATTTAAAACAGACTGAGGGGAAGGAGGGTACTGAGAAAAGGGAATGACAGAGTTATGGAAGAGTTTATGGGAGGAGATGATTCAAGTGAGACCTGAAAGAACCAAATGTGAAGATCTAAGCAAAGTGCATTCCAGGCAGAGTTAACAGCTAGTTTGAATTTGGCTAGTTAAAGAAAATAGCTTGGAGGCCAGTGGAGCACGGTGAGTGAGTAAATGAAAAGGAGATGGCAGGGGATGAGGTTGTGAAGTTAGTCAGGAGCCGGTCATGTAAGGCATTTTAAACCATTGTAAGGAGGTAATATTTTATTCAAAGACTGATGGGATTTCACTGGAATATTTTAACTAGAGGGGTGACATGTTTAATTTATGGTCAATCTGGTTAAAGGTTATTAA
Source organism: Rhinolophus sinicus (assembly GCF_057876585.1). Classification (NCBI taxonomy): domain Eukaryota; kingdom Metazoa; phylum Chordata; class Mammalia; order Chiroptera; family Rhinolophidae; genus Rhinolophus; species Rhinolophus sinicus. Next base: position 22,883,690 of record NC_142509.1, read on the forward strand.
TATGTTTAATTTCCACATATTTGTGACTTTTCAAATTTTCTTCTGTTATTGATTTCAAATTTCATTCCATTGTGTTTAGAGAACATACTTTGTATTGTATCAGTCCTTTTTAATTTACGGAGGCTTCCTTTATGGTCTAATACATCATCTGTCTTCAAGAATATTCCATGTGCCCTTGTGAAAAATGTGTATTCTGCTGTTGTTGGGTGGGGTATTCTGTAGATGTCTATTAGATTTAGTTAGTTTATAATGTTGTTCAAGTGTTTTCTATTGGTATGATTGATGGTACTGTTCATTACCGAAAGTTGACTATTGAAGTCTTGAACTATTATTATTGAATTTTCTGTTTTTCTCTTCAATTTTGTCAGTTTTTGCTTCATGTATTTTGGAGGCTTTGTTGTTGAGTGCTTATATTTTTATGATTATTATGTTTTTCTGAAAGATTATTACAAATATCCTTCTTTGTCTCTAGCAACAATTTTTGTCTTAAAATCTATTTTGTCTGATATTAATATAGCCACTCCACCTCTCTTTTGGTTACTGCTTGCATGGCATATCTTTTTCCCATACTTTTCCTTTCAATTTATTTGTGTCCTTGAAACTAAGGTGAGTGTAGAGTTACATAATGGTTTCTAAAAAGAAATCCATTATGCCAATCCCTGCCCTTTGATTGTAGTGTCTGATCCATTTATATTTAATGTAACTGCTGATAAGGTAGGATTTATACCTGCCTTTTTGTTATTTGTTTTCTATATGTTTTTTCTGTATGTCTTTGTTTTTTATATGTCTTTTTCTGTTCTTCTCTTCTTCAGTACTTTCTTTTTTATGTTAAATAAATATTTCCTAATGTGCCATTTAAATTGCCTTGTTTCTTTTACTGTATATATTTTTAGTTATTTTCTTGGTGGTTGCCGTAGGGATTATAATTAAAATTTTAATTTAAAACAATACAGTTTGAATTTACATATGTTTAATTTCAACAGGATACAAAAACTTTGCTCCAATATGGCTCCATTCTCTTCTTCTGTTGTGATATTGTTGTAAAAAGTGTATCTTTATGCATTATAAGCTCATCAGCATAGTCTTATAATTATTGCCTTATGCCATTGTCTTGTTTTAAAAAATTTTTTATTGGGGAGTATTGGGGAACAGTGTGTCTTTCCAAGTCCCATCAGCTCCAAACCAAATCGCTGTCCTTCAATCTAGTTGTGGAGGGTGCAGCTCAGCTCCAAGTCCAGTCGCCATTTTCAATCTTTAGTTGCAGGGGGTGGGAATTGAACTGGCAACCTTGTTGTTAAGAGCTCCCGCTCTAACCTACTGAGCCATCCAGCTGCCCACCAGCAGGCAGTTCAGCAGCAGCTGTTGTATTCAACCTAGTTATGGAGGGCGCAGCTCACTGGCCCATGTGGGAATTGAACCAGCAATCCTCTAACCAACTGAGCCATCCGGCCGCCCCACCATTGTCTTTTAAATCATACAAATTCTCTTTTTGGTGAGACATTATGCTCACACTTTATTTTTTTAGACATGGTTTTGTTTACTACTTTGAACATTTTTATAATAGCTGATTTAAATTTTTTGTCTAGTAAGTCCAACGACTGGATTTCCTTATGGATAATTTTTATTGCCTGCTTTTTTTTGCAGGGTGTGGGCCATACTTACCTGTTTATTTGTATTTCTCCTCATATTTTTTGTTGTTGAAAACTGGATATTTTAAGTAATACAGTGTGGCAATTTGAAAATCAGTTTGCCCCGCCCCCAAGGGTTTGTTGTTGCTGCTATTTGTTGCTGTTGCCTTTTGTGAGTTAGTGACTTTCCTGGACTAATTTTTTAAAGTCTATATTCTTTGTCATGTGTAGCCATTGAAGTCTCTGTTTGTTTAGTCTAGTGGTCAGCTATTGATTACACAGAGATTCCTTAAATGTCTCCCAGCCTTTGTTGAAGAGTTTCTTGTGTGTGTTGAGCCCTATCTTCTACAATGGCAATTTACGACTCTGTCTTAGTCTTCACATTATGCTTATGTAGAACTGCAATTTCAGCCAGAGGTGAGACTAAGACATTCTCAGGTCTTTCTTGGGCATGTGCAAAGACTGCACATTCCTAGGTTTCCAAGAATATTTTGGAGTTTTCCAAAGCCCCGTATGAACATCTAACTCTCCAGATTTTTCTTTTAAGTTTTTCTTTAGCCTCTTATTTATCCAATTTGTGTCACTGCTTCAAGCTGCTGTGATGTTAAGCAATTGCCACTGATTTTGTTGACACACTGGGGAGAGGGCTGTTTTCACTGAGCTATATCTGAGTCAGGTGAAATAAGTCCTGTGAATGGAGCTTTCTTAGGGAGCTGCCAGACAGGTCAAATAGTGGTTATTTTCTGGGGATGGGGTGTTTTGGGGAACTCCAAACCATTCTAACCTTTCCATTGACTAACTAAATTTCTGTTTTTCGCAGGTATTGTGCTTGAAAGGCTGCTGGTTTTCAAGTCTACCACAGAGCTAGGGAAAGGGGATAAAAATAGTATAAGGTAAAACTCCACAAATTTGCTGTTCTTTGAAATTCAGCTGTTTCTCTTGAAGAAACACTTCTTGTGTTGCTGCAAGTTGTTGGTTAACTTCTACAATTCTGAAAAAGTTGATTTTGACAAGTTTTGCTTGCGTTCTCATTGCTTTTATGGAAGAGCAGAGTTTTGGAGGTCCGTACTCTGCCATTTTGGAAGTGCTTCTCCATAATTTTATTTGTAGTAAAATATTAAATACCACTGTTAGGGAAATGGAAAGAAGAAGGGCTAAAGCAGAAGCAGGCAGATCAATGATGGTGCTAACTTAGCCTGGAGTAATGGTATAAATTAAGACTCACTGAACTTTATAACTGAGAGTCTCTCACTGATCGTCATAACAATTATCTGTTATACAAGGTGTGATAAAAACATGGTGAATATTTAAAATAAAAAATAGAGTAAGACACATTGCCATTAATCCCACTCAAAATACTCCCCCTCGCTTTGAACACACTTATCCCATCGTTCTTGCCATTTTCTGAAGCAGTTATGGAAGTCCTCTTTCGGTAGTATCTTTAGTTGCACTGTCGTGGCTGCCTTGATGTCCTGAATCAATTCAAAATGTTTACCATTCATGGTCATTTTGACTTTGGGGAAGAGCCAGAAGTCGCACAGTGCCAGATTCAGTGAATAAGGTGGATGAGGACACACCGTAATGTTTTTATTTTTAACAGAAAGTAGGGTCTTTATGGGGTTCTGGCAAGATATAGCCAAAGCAGTTCACTTTTATTATTTTTTAAAATTTTTATTGGGGAATATTAGGGAACAGTGTGTTTTTCCAGGACCCATCAGCTCCAAGTCAAGTCATCATTTTCAATCTGGTGGAGGGCGCAGCTCAGCTCCAAGTCAAGTCATTGTTTCAGTCTAGTTGTGGAGGGTGCAGCTCACTGCCCCATGTAGGAATTGAACCGGCGACCTTGGTGTTATGGGCACTGCACTCTAACCAACTGAGCCAACTGGTCACCCCCCATAATGTTTTTATTTGGCAGAAATTTCCGTACGAGAAATGATGTGTGACATGAGCCTTTCCAGTTGTGATAATACGGTGAATGCTGCTGCTGAGTGCCATGCAATGGAAAGGCAGGGATCTTTAGAAAAGGAAGCGGTATGTCAAACCTTAGTAACAGTGGGTGACAAGTTTCAACTTGTTCAGTGCAGTCGGGTGTGAGCTATCGTTGAGAGAAGGTATGTTTTAAAGTGTGCCATAAATCATGGATCAGGAACAATGCATTAACATGAAATGGACAAATGGTTTCATTCTCCATTATGATAGTGCTCCGTGTTGTTATTTAAACATTCGCCGTATTGTTTGATCACATCTCATAAATGGTGCTTTTTCTCTATTTTATAAATAAAGTGAGGTTCAGGGAGATTAAGTAGTTTGCACAGAGTCAAAGAGTAAGAAAAAAAATCAGGATTAGACCCGCTATTTACCTGACTCCAAATTATCTTAACATCTCTGACTCATGACATTAAAATCAAAGTTATATGGCAAATACTAAATTCACAATAAATGTTTACAATAAAGTTGACTATCTTCCTTATGTGTTTCTTTTGCATAATTTTATTCTTGTTTTAAAAACAAGAATAGGTGAGAATTCAGTTGCTCAGAATCTTTTTGTAGACAGTTGGAAGGATAATCAGGAAAGGGGATTTTTCATGTACAAGAATGTGACACTTCCCTTAAATTTAAGTGAAACTCTTTATTCTACCATGAGGAAAATCCATCTAGCTCGTTATTCTTTTAATATTATAGATTTATTACCATAACAAATGCTATTACCAGTTTATCTTTGGAAATAAATGTCTTCTTGTTATTAATATAGAGCAGTATTTCTTATGTCTTAAACACATGATTTTATGACAGGTTTATTATTTATATGCCTTTGAATCTATGTTTCAGGTGTTTTGGGTTAACCTATGAATTGTACATGGACACACATAATTTTTAAAAATTGTCTTACTGTTTTCTGGTTACATAAATTTTTTATTTTAATTTTTAAAAATAATTTTTTATTTTTCAATTACAGTTGACATACAGTATTATATTAGTTTCAGGTGTACAACATAGTGATTAGACATTTATAGAACTTATGAGTGATCAGCCCTATAAATCCATTACCCATCTGACACCATACATAGTTATTACAATATTATTGACTTTATTCTTTATGCTATACATAACATACCTATGACTATTTTGTAACTACCAATTTGTACTTCTTAATCTCTTTCCCTTTTTCACCCATCCCTCAACTGCCTCCCATCTGGTAACCATCAAAATGTTCTCTATTTGAGTTTGTTTGTTTTATTCATTTATTTTGTGTTTTAGATTCTACAAATATGTGAAATCATGTGGTATTTGCTTTCTCTGTCTGACTTATTTCCCTTAGCAAAATACCCTCTAGGTCCACCCATGTTGTTACAGGTGGCAAGATTTCATTCTTTATTATGGCTGAGTAATATTCCATTTTATGTATGTACCACTTCTTTGTGCATTCATCTATTGATGGACATTAGTTTGCTTTCATATATTGGCTATTGTAAATTATGCTGCAGTGAACATGTACATGCATATATCTTTTTGAATTAGTGTTTTGGGAATTCTTTGGATAAGTACCCAGAAGTGGAATTACTGGGTTCTTCCTTGTCTCTTGTTACAGCCTTTGTTTTAAAGTCTATTTTTCCGGTATACACGTAAGTATTGCTACCCCAGATTATTTTTTTCTTTCTGTTTTTCCATCCTTTTACTTTCAGTCTGTGTGTGTCTTTTGATCTGAAGTGAGTCTCTTGTTGGCAGCATGTGTAAGGGTCTTGTTTTCTTATCCATTCAGCCACCCTGTCTTTTGACTGGCACATTTAATTCATTTACATTTAAAGTAATTGTTGATAGATAATGTGGTGGTTGCCATTTTATTACATATGTAGATACATTTTTAATTTTTAATTTTTTTCTGTCTTCTTAAAGAAGTCCCTTTAACATTTCTTGTAGTATTGGTGTGGTGGTGATGAACTCTTTTGGCTTTTTCTTGTCTGGGAAACTCTTTACCTGTCCTTCAATTCTAAATGATAGCTTTGCTGGGTGGAGTAAGCTTGGTTGTAGGTCCTTACTTTTCAGCACTTTGAATATTTCATGCCAATCCCTTCTATTCTGCAAAGTTTCTGTTGAGAAATCAGCTGACGGTGTTATGGGAGCTCCGTTGTAAGTAACTAACTACTTTTTCTTCCTGTTTTTAAGACTCTCTCTTTGTATTTAACTTTTGGCATTTTAATTATGAGGTGTCTTGGTGTTGGCCTCTTTGGTTCATCTTGATTGGGACTCTCTATGCTTTCTGGGTTTGTATGTCTATTTCCTTTGTCAGGTTAGGGAAGTTTTCTGTCATTATTTCCTCACATAAATTTTCAATTCTCTCTTCTCCTTCTGGTACCTCTATGTTGCCAGTGTTGGTATGCGTGATATTGTCCCAGAGGCCCCTTAACTATTATTGTTTTGGATTCCTTTTTTTTTTTTTTGCTGTCTGATTGGGTGTATTCTGCTACCATATCTTCCAAATCTCTGATTCAATCCTTTGCCTCATCCTACTGTTGATTTCCTGTAATATATTCTCATTTCTGTTATTGTATTATTCATTTCTGTTTTTTTTTTATGTTTTCTATCTCCATTTTTATGTTTCCTATCTCTCTGTTGAAGTTCTTACTGAGATCATTGAACATCCTTTTTTTTAAAACAATTTTTTTTTAAATTGGGGAATATTGGGGAAAAATGTGTTTCTTCAGGGCCCGTCAGCTCCAAGTAGTTGTCCTTCAATCTAGTTGTGGAGGGCACAGCTCAGCTCCAAGTCCAGTCGCCATTTTCAATCTTTAGTTGCTGGGGGTGCAGCCCACCATCCCATGCAGAACTGAACCAGCAAGCAACCTTGTTATTAAGAGCTCGTGCTCTAACCAACTGAGCCATCTGGCTACCCCTTCGGAAGCTCAGCAGCAGCTCGTTGTCTTCAATCTAGTGTGGAGGGCGCAGTTCACTGGCCCCTGTGGGAATTGAACTTGCAACCCTGTTGTTCAGAGCTTGTGCTCTTACCAACTGAGCCATCCGGACGCCCCTGAGCATCCTTATGTGTTTTGAACTCTGCATCAGGTAGATTGCCTGTCTCCATTTTGTTTGGTTCTTTTTCTGAAGCTTTGTTCTCTTCTTTCATTTGGGACATGTTTCTTTGTTTCCCCATTTTGGCTGTTTCCCGGTGTTTGTTTCTATATATTAGGTAGGTCTGCTATGTCTCTGTCTTGGTAGAGTGGTCTTAAGTAGTAGGTATCCTGTGGGGCCCAGTGGTGCAGTCTCCCTGGTCACCTGAGCTGGGTGCTCCAGATGTGTCCCTTGTGTGAGTTGTGTGTGCTCTCCTGTTGTAGTTGAGCATCGATTGCTGTTGGCATGTCAGTGGGAAGGATTGACCCTCAGGCTGATTGGTTGTGAGGACTGGCTGTGACTGCAGGATTCATTTTAGTGGGGCTCTGGTGCCTGTCCAATCTTCCGTTTGGCTGTGTCATTTGTGGAAGTGTTTGGGTGGTGCTCTGGTTTGGTCTGAAGCTGGCTTCTAGGTTTGTTGGTTCTGGGGCCTTTTGGGAGGGGCTCTGGTGCAGGCCAAGGTGAGCCGCTGCCTGTGCCCTGCCTGGGGCCACTTAGAATGAGGTACAAAGTGATCTGCAGATGATTGCCACTTGTGTTGGGCTTGCAGGTACCAGGGAGACACTAAGTTATGAACTAAGGCTGGGTCACATATAATTTTTTAACTACAAAAGTAACTCAAAATTACATTTGAAAAAATCTTAAACAATAAAAATTATATTCCTCTCATCTACTGCTTACTCGCTTCCCCATCCCTCATTTTAGTCCTAGTCTTAACTGTTTTTATCCAATTTGAGTATTTTTTGAGACCTTTTGCAATATATCTACAACTCTACACACATTTACACATGTGCTCACACTTGTATACCTACATACTTTTTAAAGAAAAAGGATACTTTTTAAATGTTAGATTTCTGGTATGTTTATTTTTCTCTTAATTTATACACTTAATTATTTTTATTAGCTATATAGTGTTCCATATTATGAATATGCCAATTTAATATTTTTATTTTTTATTTGAGAAGATAAAAATCTATAATAGGAGATGGGGTAAAAGTGGTTGAAAGGTTTCTATCTTATCTTGGGTACATGCATGAAAGCACAAAATAGTCTTTGTTTCCTTGTTATTCAAGAAAATACTACAAATAGAGATTACAAACAAAAGTATGGTTTTTGATTGGCCACCATTTGATTGGTAGCTTTTTCTATTTGGTGTTGAAGTGAGTCTCTGAAGCTCATTGTTTACTTATTTGTACATTTACTTTTTATATTACTGTTGTTGATTTGAGATGAAAAGCACAGTTTTTCGCTGAGTGGAATTTTTCTCATAAATGTGAGCCTGAGGTAATGCAGAGTCCACAGCATCTCCTTGGAAACCAGGCTTTTGTGGGATAGAACCAGCTACTTTAAGATGAGTGCTTTGTGCTAAGGAAATGATTCAGGAAGTTTGGCAAGAAGGGAAGTCTTGCTGTAAAGGAAACTCAGGAAATAGGAGCTCAATTATTTAAATTCTCAGGTTTGTTTGTCATAATTCATTTCAAGAATGTTCTAATGATCAAGTTATAAACATATGATGAGTAAAAAGTTTCACTTCCAGCTCCCAGATGGTAGGTATTTATCATGAAGGAATGTGAATGCATTGTTTTAAGTGAAGTGAAAGTTTTGTTGTCATTTATACTTGACAACTGATTAAACTGTAGATATATGATTTATGGATGATATTATTTAAAGTGGTTTAGGACACTCAACTTTTAAAGGTTTCTATTTGTCTTGTCTCCTGTAATAAAAGTTTCGTAGCATTTTTTATGTTAATGAAAACTATTCATGGGTTTACACAGTCATTTCATAAAAGTATTTTTTCAGTAGTCTCAAAAAACATTTCAGGTTAGAAGTTATGAAAGCAACTCCATAACAATGGCAAAAAATAGTTTTTCCAAAAATACTTTAAAATGATAACATTGGTTAGATAACCAATATACATAAAATTAATCTTTTTTTGAAACAGAAGTATCACTACTGCCAACATTGGAAGATTATTGTTGTATCTGTGTTACTATAGCAATACTGGAAGTTATTGAATAATTCTAGTCATTGATTAAATTTAGTAATTTTTTTTTCTTATAGGAGATTGGCTAATATTTCAGAAGAGTTAATTATACTGTTTCGGTGTTGAAGAGGACTTTTAAAAACATTATTTTTACATTATACTTTAAAAGTTGCCTACAGATAACTTTCTATAATGTTTACATTATTACCTGTATTTGAATTTTCTGGAAGGAGTAGCTTCTAATTTAATTTAAGGGAAATATGTTTTTCTTGCTATTTGAAATCCAGTGAGGCTTTTTTTTTTTTTTTTTTTTTTTTTTTTTTTTTTTTAAGGAGGGCACAGCTCGTAGGGATCAAACCGGCAACCTTGGTGTTATCAGCACCACATTCTAACCAACTGAGCTAACCGGCCACCCCCCAGTGAGGCTTTTAAGAACTGAAGTTAGAATTGTCTTGTATTTATTATTTTAAATAAGTTTTGAGGTGTACTATACTCTACTGTCAAAGCATTTTATTTTTTTAGCTTTTGGTTTTGAAATAATTTCATGTGTTTATTAGTTTAAATATATCTTTGAAAATATACTACACTTCATTGTCAGAGCATCTATAAATTTTATTTACTTAATGTATTTTTAATTTTGAAATAATGTGAAACGTACAGAAAACTTGTGAGATTATTTCAAAGGACTCTTCTATAGTCTGTTTGCCTCACTTATACAAACTCCTCAGATGGTAGCTTGTTTTTTCATGAGGGAGTAAACTAATGAAATCATAGCCTATCATGTGGGATTAGTTGCAACTCTTGGAATAGATCATTAGAAACATAATAGTCACTTGAGAATTAAATAGCTCATGTTAGTCTGATATAGATTTGCATCAATTTTTAAAAGTTGGAGCTCTATTTCCCACAAGTAAGTTTATTATGATTCTAATCATTCAATGGATAAGCTTTAATGATATTTGAAAATAAGCATTTTAAAAGTTGGCTGGCTTCTAAATAGTAGGTTTTCCAAGGAGAAGTTAGGTTAAAAGGTGGCATAAAATTCTGATTAAAAGTCATAATTTTTCTTAATGATAAAATATTAAATTTATGTTTAAAGCCAATTTGGATAAGGAATTTGTGTTATCAAAGAAATAGTGATTTGATTTTTGGAAAGTACATTGAGAAAGGGAAATATTTTCAGTGCAATTGGACTCTAGTACATGCATGACAAATCCTTTATAAATCCACGTGACTATTCATTAAGAGCTGCAAATTGTTGAGTAAAATGCAACTTGCTTTTGGTTTTATTAGTTTCCCAGACTTGTGCGCCCTCTTGTGTTTAATTTATAGTTAAGACTGTTCTACTTTATGTGGCTTTCAGTAGTTTGATGGGTTGGGTTGTATATATGCATTTTTTAAGAGATTAAAAATTTTCAAGTATAGTGATCAATATTCATTGCATATTATCTAATTTCATTACTATAAGAGGAAAGAATGTTAAATATTTTCCTGGTTCTGTTACCTATATTTACTTTAACATACCCCACATCACATTTGTATTATATTTAATTAATGCATTTATTGAAGTACATGTCTTTGTATATAAGTTATTTTTAAAAAGGCTAAGAAGGTTTAATTATACTATCATTTTAATATGAAACTTCTGTGGCTGTTGTAAGCTATGTTGGATGATCAAACTAGTAAGTGCTTGGCACATTATAGACCTTCAATAAATATTTGTCAAAAGGAAGAATTGGAAGTAAAGCTGATTACTTGTATTTTCTTATTGACTGAAAGAATTGAAATTAGTTGGATAATTGCCAACTTGATATATTTTGAAAGACTGTTTGTTACTCTGATTCCAAAGACACCTAGAGAATAAGTGATATTTGATCTTTGGGTTAGTATTTAATTGAAGTAGGTACCTTTATATCTAATGGTACTTATAACCATATTAAAATTTCAATCAGTGGCTTTCTTTTAATTGACATGAAACTAGGCATTCTACCCCCCCTAATCCCCCACCTTATCTGGACCCTTTATGGGTTGAATTACTTTGACTAATTTTGTGGATTCCATTAGAATCAGATCAACTTTGGTGCAGGATTATAAGCTATTGTGCCAGGCAGATTATAGAAGTTTAGGAAATAGTGTCAAAAACAAAGCATTTCTTTCAAACGGGGTAGGAATTAAAAGTGATAATAAAGAGTTTGTTATCAAAGGTTCAGAATTTGAGGATGCCTTGCCTGCTTGCTAGATAAATAACTCTCTTACATTTGATTTATATGGGCAATTATAGGCTAAGTCATACAATTTAGAGATGGAGATATCGGACTTAAGCTTTCTCGATTATATTCTCAAGTTTGATACAATTTACTTTTTAAAGAGTGAAATGGTAGGAAGCATCCTTCATAGTAATCCCACATAGTTCTGTAACTATCTAGTGTCACAGAGAAGTAGTTTTGTTCTTGATTTTAGTGTTAATTTGTCCTGTATGGAATCTTCCCTGTGCTTCTGCCCTTTTGATTTTTATCCAACAAGCATTTTACTGATAATTTGCAATCTATCAAATCACTAATTCAAAAAGAACTAACTTTTGGAAAAAGTTACTTATATAGTATATATATATATATATATATATATATTTATATATACTTATACTTATATATACTTATATAGTATATATTTTTCTAAAGATTTGTTGTTCTGTATCACAAACACCCATAATGCTGTCCCTTTTGTTCTTGTTATATGTAACATGTAGATTTATATTTTGATCTTCTTTTAACTTTGACTTCACCATTAGCAGATTTAAACGAGTTCATTTTGTACCAAATGTATAGAGGGAATTTGCTGAATCTTCATATTCAGGATACTCTATAAATTATTTGACAAATGTTTAGTATGTAGTAATTGCATGCATAGTACCATGTCTACTATTTCTTGGTTTTAAGTAATACATTTGTTTGGATTTATCTTTAGATAATTTACATGTAAATGTAGAAGTATTTACAACTTTCAAATTACATTTACATTTATTATTTCACTTATTTCCTTGTTTCAACCCTTTGAGGTCAGCATGGTGGGCATTTTTATGATGCTTTTTACAGATGAAGTAAACATCTGTAGAGGGTTTGTGACTTGAGTAAATGAATCCATGTATGTGGAAGTTCCTTGTAAAATATAAAAGGCTAAAAATGTAAGAGAATTAGGCTATTATCAAACTTGTATTTTTTTAAAAATCATGTACTCTGTCTTTTTTTTAGATTATTTGTTTATTTTTTATTTTATTTTTTAAAGATATTATTGGGGAAGGGGAACAGTTCTTTATTGGGGAACAGTGTGTAATGTACTTCCAGGCCTTTTTTCCAAGTCAAGTTGTTGTCCCTTCAATCTTAGTTGTGGAGGGTGCCATTCGGCTTCAAGTTGTTGTCTTTTCAGTGTTAGTGTGGAGGGCGCAGCTCAGCTCCAGGTCAGGTTGCCAGTTGCTAGTTGCAGGGGACGCAGCCCACCATCCCTTGCGGGAGTCGAACTGTCAACCTTGTCCTTGTGGTTGAGAGGACACACTCCAACCAACTGAGCCATCTGGGAGCTCAGCGGCAGCTCGGATCAAGGTGCCGTGTTCAATCTTAGTTGCAGGGGGCGTGGCCCACCGCGGGACTCGTGGAATTGAACTGGCAACCTTGTGGTTGAGAGCCCACTGGCCCATGTGGGAATCGAACCAGCAGCCTTCAGAGTCAGGAGCACGGAGCTCTAACCGCCTGAGCCACTGGGCCGGCCCCCCATACTGGTCTTTTAAAGTCTAATATTCATTCTTCCTATGTATTATGTATTTTCCCATATAAGTAGATCATATTGTATTGTCTAGTTGCCGTTCTGCTAGTGGCCAGTCACCCTGTTTGTCTCTAATAATTTTGTTAATATTCATGGTGGATTGGAAATAGTGTAATGTGTATTACAATAAAATTCTCAGTCATTTCTTCTGTGGTCCTGCCTACATATTGGAGGCAATTCTTAGCCCTTTCTACTGTCCACATTTTGGTTAAGAAAATGGGATGAAATTGTTTAAACAAAACCAAGCTAACTCAAAAGCTTGTATACATAGTTTCTTTTGTAGGGGGGTACTATTACAAAGTAATATTATCAGTTAAAAAAACGGGGAGAGACATAGAAACACAAAGTAGAATGGTGGTTTTTAGTGGGAGGGGGAAACCAGAGTTTTTCAAATTTGTATCGAATTTCAGTTTTGCAAGATGAAAAGTTCTGGAGATCCATCGCACAGAACAATGTGAATAAGTTTAAGACTCCTGAACTGTACACTTAAAATCAGCTAAGATGGTAATTTAATCATAGTAAAAAAAGACACATTAAAAGAAGGGTAGAGAACACAAATTTAATATATATTCAGGAACCTGCTCCTGGAATGAGCAAATGTTAATAATTTCTCTGCAGTGACTCTTTGTGAAATTAAATTTAACTGAATCTTGGTGGTACAGCTTAGTATTAGACTAGAGGCTTCTGCAGCTCGTGTGTTATCTCTGGTGAACTGTTAACCTACCCTTAATTTTTGGACTATATCTGTATTTTTTCAGATGATATGGTGTGAAGTATTCTTGCTTCTAAATGTATGTTACTTTTTTTATTCTGGTTTCTCTAGTAAGAGGAAGAGATTTATTATATTTGACATTTCCATACTTTTACTTAGGAAGCTCCTCTCCAGATGTCTGTCTGGCATTCATTCATCATGAGCTATTTGGAGATATCTTAGTCTTTGCAAAATTAATAAGTGATTAGCATAAGATCCTAGTATAGTCATCTATAATGTATAGTGGTTTATGTAGGTGCTCTTCAATTTCTTCCAATAATGACCGTCAAAATCTCATTATTTTAACTTCTATTAAAATGTTAGTAGGCTGCTGTTTTATTCTTTAGTCTGAAGATTTAATTATAAAATAACTTTGCACTAAAAAGTCATTTATTAAAACAGAAAGGCTCTTTAACCAATCACATAGTAATTGTCCTTTTTCAGTATTAATTTTCCGTGTAGTGCTTAACTATGATGCAAATGCAGCAATTCAAATCGTCAAATACATATTAGGTAACCTTCAATAGCTTCCCATTTCATTTAGAATAAAATTCTTATCATGGTGAACGAAGGTAGCCCTGATCTGGAGCCTGCCTACCTCTCTGCCTACACTTACTCATTGACCCACCATACTCTATCCACAGTCTTTGTTGTTGTTGTTCCTCAAATATTTGTATTTCTTGCCCACTTTGGGCCTTTTGCGCTTGCCACCTGGAATTGTCTTTTCCACATATAGTTATGGCTGGTTCTTTCTTACATTCAGATATCAGCTTAAATATCACTTCCTAATGTAATTCACCTACTTAGCCATCTGTAGTCACATTGCCCTATTTTAATTTTCTCTGTGGCTTTTCTTTCTTTCTACCTGAAAGAAGTTTTTTTGTTTTTGGTTTTTCGGTTTTTTTTGGCATCTGCCTTTGCCCCCTAGAATGTATGCTCTGTGAGAGTAGGGAGCTTGGCTTTCTTTTTCACTACTGTATCTCCCGTATCCAGAAGTGCCTGACTTGTAGTAGATCCTTAATAGTTGAACAAATCACTGAATGATTCACTGTTGTGCTTTCCTATGTGCTAGACACTGTGCAAAGTCCTGTGGAGGTAGAGTTTAGTCAGAGATTGATAGTTCAAAAACTGTAATATAAAAGAGTTAAGTCTTATAATAGAGAGATGTATAAAATACTATGGGGCCACAGATAAAAGAGTAACTAATTTTTCCTAAAGGTAGGTCTTGGGGTATTAGAGGTGAATTAATGTATTAATACGTCATATTTCACATTAAACCATTTTGCGGCACTTTGCTGATTAGTTACTGACTAGTTCTTGAATGTCTGATACTTTATTTAACCTGCTATTTACTTTTCTGTCAAAAGATGGTGGTGATATTGACCTCTAGAATGCTATAAAGATTAATTGTTTAATGTTGGCTAAGTGCTTTGAAAATGCAAAATGTTTTATAAGCCCCGATGCTCTTAATCATATTAACAACCACTTTCTATAATTAAGTTTTATTATGTACTTTGTTTCCCATTATTCAGATAGATTAAATATGACACTTTAAAAAAAAAGATTATTTAAGGAAGGCCTACTTTGTTATTTGACATGGACCTTTTGTCTTGTGTTTTTAGTAGAAAATAATATCTGTATTTTCTATTTATACCAATGTTTTCTCAGAAGAGTAGTAATATACTATAACCCCCAGGAGGCAGTAGTATACCAAGAAGATGGTATGCGTGGGCAGGCTCAAACAGCTGTGCAAGTCTGTTAGTGATTAGTGACTTGATTTAACATGCAGACTTCCCTTCTTACTAATCAGGTACTGAAGGTTTCAACAGATATTTTAATTTCCTTTTCCCATAGTATTGTGTTATCTTGTGTTTAAGGGTTTTTCTTC
Source organism: Rhinolophus sinicus (assembly GCF_057876585.1). Classification (NCBI taxonomy): domain Eukaryota; kingdom Metazoa; phylum Chordata; class Mammalia; order Chiroptera; family Rhinolophidae; genus Rhinolophus; species Rhinolophus sinicus. The sequence continues at coordinate 22,898,866 of NC_142509.1, forward strand.
CTCAAAGGGGAGATCCTATCTGTTTCAGTTTTGGAGTGTAATGATATCTAGGGATTGTTGTATACACAGGAGTACCTCTCTTTATACTATGTTATACTATCCTTTGCTATATTACAGATTTTTTCCTACAAGTTAATGAATAAATTGGAAAATTAATAAATTGCATCTTACTTTAAATTTATTTTGGCAATGAGTTTCAACCTTTGTTTCTGCCCTGAAGTACTGACGGATAAATACACTTATAATTCTAACAGGGGCTTGCTCCTTCAGTGAGTCTAAACTTATGGCAATTTTACCCCAGATCTTAGAGAGCTTCATGTTTCATTAGATTATCTAATGAAAGGGTCCTACTTCAGAGAGTTAGGGTTAGCCATCTTCGCAGAATTAGGGTGAGTGGCCATCAAGAAGAATATCATTCTTAATATTTTACCCTGCATCCCACTTATCCTTAAGTTTTTAAAAAATATTAACATACCAGCAACAGTGTTTTCTAGTGTGGAAATTTTAAAGATTTTTACACAATGAAGCAGTTGGCCATTTATAGGTTCTTCTTGGAGGCCATTCTGTGTGCTCCCATAATACCTTATCCTAAGTACTGACTTATTACATGGTATTATAACTGACTGTAGTTTTGTTTGTATTCCCTAGACTGTGAGCTTCTAGAGGGCAAGGACTTTGTATTATTCACTTATGTGCTCCAGACCCAGTTCGGTGCCTGGCACATAGAAAGTGCTCAACAAACATTGTAAATGACTGCTGGGTTTGTTTGGACTTGAGATATTTTAAATAAAGATACTTAATGCAGAAACAGAAAGATGCCATTTACAGGGATTTTCTGCTATAGAGGGTGTTTGGAAGTTGTTTTACACAATGCATTGTATCAGTGAAGTATTAGGAAATTTTGATTGGGAGTAATGGTTTCAGAGTTTCCCGACAGCACCAGTGGACACTTAAAACTGGTTTTATTCCTCTGTGACAAAGAGATGGATGCTGACAGGTTAGATAATATTTTTAGAAGGTGTTTTAGCACATTGTTTTATTGCTTATTAATTGTTGGAAATTACATTGAGTTGATGAGAACTAGTGTTTTAACTATGTCAGAATAGGTGTTGAGGCTTGGTTTTAATGTTTTGTATTAACCTTTTTTGAAAATTTCTGTATAATAGGCATTCTATACTATATTCTATATGAAGGTGTGAAACTCCTACTCTTCCTCCTGTGGTACCCACCCTTACACCTACTCATGTACTTTCCTGGTACTGACTTGAGAGTCAGCACTGTATAGTTTTGGCAATGCTGTAACCCAGGTGGCTTAAGCAGATGAGTGGCATAAGGCACCGTCCCTCTGTTGTTAAGTTCTACAGATATACCATGTTTCCCCGAAAATAAGACCTAGCTGGACAGTCAGCTCTAATGAGTCTTTTGGAGCAAAAATTAATATAAGACCGGGTCTTATGTTACTATAATATAAAACCGGGTCTAATATAATATAATATAATACTGGGTCTTATATTAATTTTTGCTCCAAAAGACGCATTAGAACTGATTGTCTGGCTAGGTCTTATTTTCGGGGAAACACGGTATGTAGTCTTTGGCTAAAACTTGATTGGCTGTACTTTCACCTGCCTATAGTTATGATAATTACGCCTTCATTACTATCTGTACTGAGAACACAGCTTTATGTTACATAGGTTGTTTTTTGTTTTTGTTTATTGTCATCTAGAACATGAGGAAATGCTTTTAAAAATACTGGAAGCTCTAGGATAAGACTTTTCACTACACTTATTAATTTAGTTGTTTGGGCCTCATTGACAGATAAGTAAGTGCAAGGACTATTTTTCTCTCATGATTTACAAGAATTGAGAAAAATTTAAAGAAAATAAAACCCATTCTCTTTTTAAAGCCATATAGAAACTCTAAATTCTTTGGGAGACAGATACTACTAGTCTGTAGGTAATAGCTTTGGTACTGGAAATTAGAGATAATATTCTAACTGGTAATTTATATAATCTCTGATTAAAACCCCCAATTTATTAAAATTCCCAAATTATACTTCTGACTAGTCACCTGCTTTCAGGGAATAAATCTTGGAATTGTCAATCTCATAATAAGGTTTTTAAAAAGCTATTAATTTTCTTTGTTGCTGAGAGATAGATTAGCTTATTAGCAATTAATAATGCTAGAGACTAAATGGTCTCTAAAATTCATTTTGTTTTTAAAGTTTTAGGTACAGCATCAGTATCTCTCATCACAACTTCCAGTACTTTTTCTGTGCCTTAATTATAACTGGGTACTTTTTATTTTTGTCTTTGTATTTTTCAAGACTTTTTAAATTTACTAATGAATGAGAAAATTTCTTCCAAAATTGAGAAGCCTTGCCGAGTAGCTCAACGGCTGATCTTTTCCCTGTGAGTACAAACCCTCATTCCTGAGAAATCATTCCTCTCCTCCCTACTCCACTACTTATAGCTCACAGATTTGAGTAGTAAAACTAGTAAATGACTAGGGTTTCGTTCTCAGGAATTTTTTTCGCTTTCCCTTTCCTGAATCCCGAGATACAAACTGTTTTCTGTTCTCCACGATGAATTGTTTCCACAAAGTGACGGCCAATACTACCAACTACCTACCTAGGTTCAAGGAGCTGATTTCCCCGATTTCCCGACCAACTTTTCTCAGGATTCGGGAATGGAAAAGCGAAAAAGATTCCTGAGAACGGATGGGAATTCCTGCCTGGAAACCCTATAAATGACCATAGGCAGAAAAAACTAAAACAAAAATCCTCTGGGTCTGTGGGCCCTTAGTGGCATAAAACAATAATTATATGGGTATATAACTTTTAAATAATTCATTTTTGAATAATTCATACATGTGTATAGTATAACATTCAAGAAGGTACAAAAGGATGTACGGTAAAAAGGAAGTTTTCCTTTCCTCTGGCCATCAAGGTTCCCATTCCAAAGGCAACTGCTCTTACTAGATAACTTTCTGTCCTTCCTAGAGTATTTGATGAATGTATAAATCTCTCCTTTTCCATATTTTTATATATACATATATATATATACAATCTTTATATATTTATATCTATCTACATATAGAGAGATAATAAAAATCTATATATCTATGCCTAATGTATATCTGTATGGTTGTGAACAGTTTGGGATTCATAAGGAAAATAGAGGTATTTAAAATATTTTAGGAATAAGGGTTTTAATCTGGGAATTAGGGTTTACTTGATTATTGGAAGAGCTGGGGAGGGAATGTCAGGGCAGTCACCTGGGAAAGTCAAGGGAGCTTCTGTTGGAAGGTCGGGGAAGCAGGCACTGAAGGCTTTCAGGTCTTGAAAGCTGATTGGGAAACTGCTGCAAATATCAAGCATCTCTGAGAACAGCTTCTGCCAGGTGTCTTGACTGCCACAGTAAAGCAGGTGATTCTCAAGTACTTGCCCAAAAGCCACTATGAATCTAACATCTGCCTCCAGCCACTTCCAAAAAGTAATGGCTTCTGCTCTTTCCAGATCTCACATGTGTTTTTTCACAGGCAAAATCTAACACAGATCAATACAGGGAAGAGGTTTCTGGGAGATATAGAGGAGTTTTTGAAGAGTGGACGGTTGTGCTAAGTTACCCAGATGACGGTCAATAAGATTTTTGACCTGTGAAAACTGCTGTGTCCCAGATGTGATTGTACACCAAGGCCTGAGGTTTTTGATAAAAGGTAATAGGTTATAGACACAAAAAAGAAAAAAAAAAAGAAAAAAAGAAATTAACCGTGTCTATAAAACCTTTGTTGGTATTACTAGAGGGAAGGAAGGCAGTCTTTGTGACAGGGAGTCCACTGTCTTCCCCTAATGCTGGCATTTTGGAATAAAGCCTACTTTTCTTTCCACCAAAAAAGAAAAAAAAAAAAATTAAGGAACTGCAGGGTCCTGAAAGCCAATGAAGGAAAATGTATTCCATAAGAATTAAGCAGTTCAATAGTGTCATGAGGATGAAAGGGAGGAAGAAAAAAGAAATCTACTGGATTTAAAATTGACAGATGGTCATTAGTGAGATTCAAGAGTAGTTTTTGTGGACTAGCCAGAGCAGAGATGTCTTTATAACTGGTCAATAGCATCATAATAACCAATCACATAAATGAAGAAAAGTTTATCAATTCAACTGTCCTGCTGTCTGGTCTTTTAATCATATCTTCAAATACTTTCCTGCTATATTGTTTATATTATTAAATATGAATACCCAATTGGAATGTAATACTTTTATAATTGTCAGAGCAAAATAGTGTATACCTAGAAACTTAGCTTGTTTATGTAAATTATGTAAAGCTTCCCCTTAGCTTGTTTATGTAAATTATCTTCACTTGAGTTAAAAAATCTTTGAGTCATTGTTTGGTCCATTATCATTCCCAGGCACAATAATAAAAAGTACACAGACCAATATCAATTAATGGTCTTGATATCATACTGCACTTATGTAAGATATAACCATTGGAGGGAACTTGGTGAGGGTACATGAGATCTCTGTACCCTTTTTGCAGCTTCCTGTGAATTGTGCATCTATAATTAATTTCAAAAATTAAAAAAAAGTACGTGGACCTCGAACTGAGTCTAGGAGTCTCTACCTACTAGCTGAGTCACCTTGGGAAATTCTAACTTCAGTTAGCCTCAGTTACCATATCTATAAAATGGGGTTGATATTAATACATCTCTCATAGGATTGGTATAAGGATCAAATCAGAGTTTTTCTGAGAACATTTGTAGACAGTTGAGCTCTATGTGAATCTTACTTAAAATTGTATACTTTTTATAATCAAGAATATTTATTCCTATTAATGTCATTTTTTTAACAGATCATTTCACAAATTCATCAAAATCACTTTGAAGCTTTGAACTTTCTAAGGTTATAATTTTTCTAAACTTGGATTTACCTGCAAGCAATCACTATACTCTCAATATGTATAGAGCAAAAACTTGCACTGGGTATAGAGCAAAAACTTGCACTGGGTATAGTCCTTTTTGGGTTAAATTCATATTTTTATTGTCTTGGGAACAACAGCTTGAAGCTATCATTTGGAAAGCTTGTCGTTATTTGCAGGGCTAGTAGGTTTTATAATCTATTTGTTAGGCTAGATTATTAAATAGAAAAGAACAGGGCCTTATGGCTCTTAGCAGTTGTAGTCCATTATAACTTCCTTAGCCACTAATAGGCCACTGATTTATGAGTTTTGATTCTTTTATTCACCAAATGTTAATTGGGTAACTATTATATGTTGGATAATGTTATAGGCACTTGGGATACACCTGTAAGTGAAAAGAAAAAATGGCTATCAACAGAGATGGAGCTTTCTGATGGGACAAGAGAGAAATAGACAATAATCAAAACAAATACATGGTACGTTAGAAAGTTATAAGTACTGTGGGACCAAAAAAGCAAAGCAAAGGTAGTGGTGCTGAGAGGGGTGGGAGTGAGGGTAGGTTTTATGCAAAAGGTAACACTTGAGCAGAGTTAAAGGAAGTGAGGAAGTTAACCATGAAGTATGTAGAGGAAGAGCGCTCTAAGCGGAGGGAACAGCTGAAGCAAAGGCCCTTAGGCAGGAGATACCTGGCTCATTTGAAGAAGGAATTTTATGTCTGGAGCACAATGAGCAAAGGGGAAAGTAATAGGACATTAGGGGGACCAGATCATGTAGGTCATTCTAAGCTATTGTGAAAACTCTGGCTTTTACTCAGGAAATATGGAGCAATTAGACGGTCTGAGCAGAGAAGTGATAATCTAACTTACCTTTTAAGAGGTTTCCTCTGGCTGCTATGTTGAGACTGGACTTGGGGGATAAGAATGAGAGTGCAGAGCCCTGTTAGGAGGCCATTGCAGTAATCCATGTGAGAGATGATGGTGGTAGTGTGGAGGCAATGACATACCGTGTTTCCCCGAAAGGAAGACCTAGCCGGACAGTCAGCTCTAGTGCGTCTTCTGGAGCAAAAATTAATGTAAGACTCAGTCTTATTTTACTATAGTATAAGACGGGGTATAATAATATAACATAGTATAATATAACATATTTGCCTGAGCAACTGGAAGGATAAATTTGCCATCAACTGAGATGGAGAAGGTTGTGGTTGGAGTTGGACTGGAAAAAAGATCAGGAGTTCAGTTTTGGACATACTGATTTTGAGATACTTAAAAAGACATCCAAGTGAAATGTTGAGTAGGCAGTCAAATATGTAAGTCTAGAGTTTTAGAGAGAGGTATGAGCTGGAGATACAAATTTGTATTCAAAACTGTGCTACTGGATGTAATCATTGAGGAGAGGTAGATGGGAAAGAGAAGAGGTCTAAGGATTGAATCTGGAGGTGCCCTGCCATTCAGAGGTCAGGGGGAAGACAAACAACAAGTGAAGGAGACTGAGGAGAAATGATGAGTGATGCAGAAATAAACGAGAGTGTGGCATCTTGGAAACCATAATATACTTCACCAATTATCAGTGGGCATGAACATAATCGTTCCTGAAAGTAGTGGGTTTAATTTAACTGGGTGTGGAAGTTGCTGATAACATTTTATAAATGTCCTTTAATTGAAGTAGTTTTAAAAATCATAGTTTCTGTAATTGTTTTGCAAAGGTTCATTGATGTTGCTGATTTATTGCATAAGCAAATAGTTTGCATCATTGCCGGAGATTTTGGGAGTTCTTGCAGATTTGTTTTAAATTTTTCATGGAGATTACCGCGGACCCCTGTAAGCTTCAGAAATTGGAAGATGTCCATGAGATCAAATAGGAAGTTATAGGAACCTTTTAAAGTTCCCTGTTATTTTTATAATCCCATTAGGGTTAATTGAAGAAAGTTGCCAAAAACACCATAGACTCCATAAAATTGAATTTACATATCACAGTCCCTTTTAAGAACAGTGTCACTAAGAATGTACAAGATCATTTAGATAAACTAGAGGTTGGAAAATAGGGGACTGGTAGTTTTATCTTTTAGGACAGGAATGTTTGAGGTAAGAATTGGAGGGTCTCCTTTCAGAATATCTCAGTGCTACTTTATTTTTCTTAAGTGGTAAAAGAGAAATGAGAGCTAAGAAGGCTTGAGCATAGTGTATACATAAATTAAGGATGATGCTCAATGAAAGATGAAGAGTTTTTTTTCTCTAGGATCTGAACACATGAGATCTATTGTATATCTCATAAGTTATTTTTGAAATGCTACCTTAAAAAATCATTTACTGGGCCGGCCTGGTGGCTCAGGCGGTTAGAGCTCCATGGTCCTAACTCCGAAGGCTGCCGGTTCGATTCCCACATGGGCCAGTGGGCTCTCAACCATAAGGTTGCCAGTTCGATTCCTCGAGTCCCACAAGGGATGGTGGGCAGTGCCCCCTGCAACTAAGATTGAACATGGCACCTTGAGCTGAGCTGCCTCCCGGATGGCTCAGTTGGTTGGAGTGCGTCCTCTCAACCACAAGGTTGCCAGTTCGACTCCTACAAGGGACGGTGGGCTGTGCCCCCTGCAACTAGAAACGGCAACTGGACCTAAAGCTGAGCTGTGCCCTCCACAACTAAGACTGAAAGGACAACAACTTGAAGCTGAACGGCACCCTCCACAACTAAGATTGAAAGGACAACAACTTGACTTGGAAAAAAGTCCTGGAAGTGCACACTGTTCCCCAATAAAGTCCTGTTCCCCTTCAACAATAAAATCTTAAAAAAACCCAAAAAAACAAAAACCATTTACTTCAGGATTCTAGTCTGGAAGAAAATGACTAACCAAAAGGCAGATTCATAATATGAATGAACAGGTTTTCAAGAGCCCCAGGAGCAGCATGTAGACTCTGGGTTTAGGCATTCCTAGTCAATTTGTAAAGTTAGGAGTAAAGATGCAAAAGTCTGTCCAAAATAGAAGCTTTTTCTGTTGCCTTGGAATAGAATGAAGTTTGGCCTAGTACCTTGCCTGCTTGTGGTGGTCGAGGGTCTCCAAGTTCAAGAAGATATTTCATTTTTTTGTACTATTCTGTTAATGTCAGCTGTTGGTATTTGTGCTGGATGCTAGGAAAGCAAAGAGAAATGAACTCGGATACTTCCTTGAAGGCACTGAGAATCCAGTTGGCGAGATGGACATAAAGCTATGCCTTTTCCATTTCAACTGCTGTCATTTTAAAAAAGGCCTTTTCCATTAGTTTTTAATATGTTAATCACAGTAATTTTATTTATTTATTTTTCTTTTTTAAAATTTTATTTTTAAATATGAGTTTCAGGTGTACAAAACAACATAATGATTAGATATTTATACCCCTCACAAAGTGATAACCCGTAAACCCCCAAGCCTACTACCTCTCTGACATTGTATATAGCTGTTACAATAATCACAGTCATTTTACATTCCCTGTGTGTTAGTTCCAGTATTGGGGCTGATTCTGTTGAATGTACTGTCTTTTGACAGTGTGTTATCTTTTCTTGCTTTGTGTGTCTCATGTTTTGGTTAAAAGCAGACATCTTGTGCAGAACAGTAGACACTGAAGTCAGTAGTGTTCATGCCTAGAAATGGTCATGCCTCTTCCTTTGCTTGGCTTTTGCTGTCGGAGTTTATCAGACTAGTCCGAAGCTGAGCTGAGTTTGGGTTTTGTTGTTGCTCTGCTTGTTCTCAGTCCACCACAGTCTTCATATTCATCTAGTGTTGCCTTGTGCTCAGGGTGAGGGATGGTTTACCAGAGACTTTTTCTCAAAGTCGGATCCACCCTCAGCTTTTCTTTGTACCGTATCTCAGAGAGGGTCTCTTCCCGCATTCTTGCCTTGCCCCCCAGCAGCAGATCTGCCGTTACTTGTTACTCAGTGCCTCCTAACTTGGTATTGGGGGCCAGGGAGGGGGTGTTTTCTGTTGTTCTGGTTCAGCCATAGGCAGTTGCTATGTTGGGGCCTTCTTGGTATTTCTGATCCAGAGGTAGGAAATCGTCTGGACCTAGAACATTTTCCTGTCTCTTTTCCCACCTCTGGTCTTTTTCTGGTTCCCTCTTCCAGCTTGTCAGCTATGGCTTTTGTTCTATAGCGGAGAAGGCTTCTGATGGGGCTTCAGGGCTTTCCTGGAGCAACTGCTGCTTTTCTCTCCTGAACCTGCACCACAAAGGAGGCCTTTTCTGGTTTCTCACACCGCCCCCACACTTTCTCCTCAGTACAGGTAAGGTCTCTAGAGAAGACTCTGCAAGTGGGTGCAGATTCCTCTGGTTCTGTGGCTCCCAGGAGTTCTGTACTCCCATGGTAGCTCATATTTGGTTTTTAGAAATTTGTTAAAACTTGTGGCCGATTTTTTTCTACCATGTGTATAGCACCGGGTATCTGCTCCAGGTAAACTAGTGCTTGTTTTCTATTTCTCCTTGGAGGGGCATGTATGTTTCTTTAGATTTCAGGATAGTTGGTTGTCCTACAATCTTTCCAATGGGTTCTAGAAAGTCATATTTGTTTAGATTATCTATTTTTATCTTGTTGTAAGAGTAGGGGCAACTCTATTTCTAGCCTTCTACATTCTAAATGGAAGCCAGGAATTTTTATGATGTTTTAAAATTTTAAACTTTGTTTCTATCATAACCAAACTTAGATGACATTTAAAGATAAGTTAATTCTAGTGATTAATGACAGATACTATGCCTCATTACTAAAGTTTACAGCTTTATGCATATCTTAAATTATATTTTACTCTTAGTAATGTCATGTTTTTATAAGTATATTTTTTTAATACTTGAGGGAAAATCACTGATGTTTTAGAAATTTTAAAAATATTTGACTTTGAATGTTTATTTAAATGAGGATTATTTTACAGTTTAGAATTCAAGATAATAGATCTGAAAGATCTTTACAAAAATTCAAATTGTGGTAAAAATGCATGGTTTTAGCATTATCAGTTATAAAATTATCAATTAAACACACTTAGTTTCCCCTAATTTGTAATAAATTCAATGAAAAGTGATACATCCTACCTTTGTATTATTTATGAAAAAATACAGCTATGGTAAGTAAATTTTGTGTTAAGTGTATTTTACCACAAGAAAAAAATTGGAAAAAATATACCTGAAAATTATATAAATATCAAAAGAAATTTAATGTCACATAAGAAAACATTGGTTTAAGCACTTTCTCTATATGTTTTTAATGTGTCGGGGTCCAGCATTACTAGCTAAACATCAACATCCAAGGACTGATCATAAAAGAGAAGTACCTTTTCTGGTCTCAGGTGCATTCCTCCCTTTCTTCCCATTGTTGCTAGGTCAAACCATCATCATTAAACTTTTATTACTCTCATCCTCTCACACAAGGGCTGGACTTCTGCTTTACAGGGAAAATAGAGATCATCAGGTTTTAATTTCATCTATCTCCTGTCATCCCTAAATCCCTTGTATTATCAACAAACATACGTACATTCATACTTACTTGATTTCTGTCTTTCCATCTCACAGGAAGTAATTTTCCTCTTCTTATCCAAGGTTAGTATCTGTTGCCTATACTCTTGAGTGTCATTTCTACCTATCTTCTCTAAAGCCTTGTCTCATCAATTGCTCTATCACTCTCTTATCATTTTAATCTTTCTGCAGATCCTTTACTGCTTTAATCCTGCATTTCTCTCATCCATTCCCCATTGACCTTTAAGAGAATGAGTCTTGGGCTGAAAAAGACCCTTTTTTTTTTAATTTAAGATTTTATTGGGGAAGGGGAACAGGACTTTATTGGGGAGCACTGTGTACTTCCAGGACTTTTCCAAATCAAGTTGTTGTCCTTTCAATCTTAGTTGTGGAGGGTGCAGCTCAGTTCCAGGTCCAGTTGCCGTTGTTAGTTGCAGGGGGCGCAGCCCACCATCCCTTGCAGGAGTTGAGGAGTTGAACCCGCAACCTTGTGGTTGAGAGCCCGCGCTCCAACCAACTGAACCATCTGGCCACTCGGGAGCTGAGTGGCAGCTCATTGACTTCATTCTAGTTGTGGAGGGTGCAACTCGCTGGCCCATGTGGGAATTGAACCCGCAGTCCCGTTCCCCAGAGCTCGCACTCTAACCAACTGAGCCATCCGTCCACCCCCAGACCCTAGTTTTATAATCTCAGCCCCACCACAGTTTACCTGGGCAGGTCATTTAGCCCCTCTGAGGCTTAATTTCTATAAAGTGGAGATGAAGTTTACTATAAGTTTGTTTTGAGAATTAAGTCAAGTGGAATAATCAATGTGAAGCTCCCTCTTTCAAATTCTAGCACATGATAGCTTCTCCGTGATGTTTGTTCCTTTCTTCTTTCAGAGGGAGACTTCTTGAGAGAATGGCCTGTGTTTGCAGTCTCTATTTCCAGTGAGGTTTATAACCCCAATCCTCTACTGCAACTTCTCAGTCTGATACTATCAGTGATCTCCTAATAGCCAAATCCAATGAACACTTCTCAGACCTCCAGCGTTTGCTTTCTCTTCCCAACCGCTACAATCATACTTCCACTAAGCAGCCAGAAAAATCTTTCGAAATTTGTAAATCTGACCTTTTAGTGCTTCTCTATCATCTGCAGGATGAAGTAAATCGTTTCTGGTAGGAAACAAGCACTCTTCTCTAGATCTGCACTGTCAGGTTAGGTTACTAGTCATATGTGACTATTTAAATATAAATTCCAGTTAATTACAATTAAAATATAAAAAACCAGTTCATCAGTCATACTAGCCACGTTTGAACTTTTCAGTAGCCACATGTGACTAATACATAGTTACCATATTAGGCCACTTAGATATAGAATATTCTCATTATCACATAAAGTTCTATTGAACAGTGCTGATCTAATTCAAGATAGCTTTAAAAAAGGGAGACAGATTGGCATTATACCAAACCTAGCTGGGTGGGGCAGGGGAAGCAGAGGTGATGATGCTAAAGAGCTCATATCCTTAAACTGCAAGATCAAGGTTCCTGAGGAGAAGCCGGAGCTGCCTTGAGGTGAGGACTACTTGGAATGATTGGCAGGAGGGATGGTGGTGTCAGGAAAGGCAGGATGTACTGTCATTATGTTGGACCATGGATGAGGAATAAATGGGATCTCGTTGATTAAATGAGAGAAAGAAATGCAAAACTGGAAATTTAGTGTTTTGCATCAGGTTGAGCTTTTATCTTTGAAGGAAAAAAAGGTTTATTTTTATTATTAAGAGAAAAAAACAGATGATTGAGAAACAGTTTCTTGGAATTTTGACCTTTTGGTAAATGATACCTCAGACCTGATATTAATCCATCTGCTTTTTTGGCTTAAAGGAATTTTGGAAGTTTAAATGCTTTTGCTGAGCCAAAAGAGATTTTTAATCTTATATTCTGTTAATAGACATCTCCAGTCTTTAGATTAATTTTCTGCTTAGCCTTATAGTCAAGAATGCTGTGACTGTTTTACTCCCATCTGTATAAGTTATTAATGCTGTGATTTTTTTTTAAGCTCCTGGATATTAATGTTTTAAGTTCCTGAACTTCCTCAAGACAGGGTCCATACTGAAGGAGGCAGCTGTAAAATGCAGATGCTGACAAGCAGAAAAACAAAGAGGTTTTCACAAGGAATTGTGGGTATTTAATGTAACTCTTTAGTTCGCAGTTCAATAAAACTGTGTTGTTCCCATAGTGCTGCATTCTATATTAACTTGCTGCTTTATTGCACAGCTAATTTTAAGGAAGAAAGAAGTGTTACATTTGTCATCTGCTTCCTATCATCCATTTTAATTTTCAGTCCTCAAAAGGCAGGAATCCTACTGTCACAGCACAATTTAATCTATTTAAAGTAGTTTTATATACATTTGTAACTTTTACTGAATTATTGGTGAGGAAACTTCAGTTTGTATTTTATCATGCTTGTGAAAGTGAAAATGAATCATAAACTAGTGAAACTGACTTTTTATTTATACTTGCTCTATTTTCTCTTTATATCCTTTTAAAAAATGATTTTTTAAAATGAGAATACTAAAATGGTGTAGAGGAAGAAAGGCAGAAGAGGTGGTTGCATTGCAAGGGTGGATAAAGGGGCAGCCATTGAGATCACTAGGCAACAGGCTATGAGAAATGTAGCATTTCTCATTTATGTCGTCATGTAACTATGGAAGAACCACCATAGAGCCTAACCTGGTATTTCTTTTTAATCAAGTCCAGCTGTTGGTCATGTGAATACAGTCTTTCCTTTGGGCATTAAGGATGTGTTTTCTCCTTTGCTATGGTATCTTAAACGGCTACTTACATGTCACCTGGAATCTACTCATGTGCTCTAGGAGTCCCTGTTACACTCGCTTTTCTTTATGAATCACAAATAAAATGCTCACCCCAAGTTGCATATAAAAACTTTAGAACAAAGAATGTGACTTGACCACATAAGTATTTTTTTTTTTTTTTTTTTTATGAATAGAGCTCTTGTTTTTAATTTGATGAGCAGGGAACTTTCCAACTCTAACCCTCTCTCTTTACAATCTGTCTTTAATTTGTGAAAAAGATGCATTCCAATTTTTCAGACATAAAACTGTTTAATGGATTTTTTTGGATTCACTGGTTCTCTAGTCATGTTGGGTTATCCTGAAATTCAACATATGCCATTTCATGGATTTCAATCTCCTTTTCTCATTTGCACATTTACATTTATTACTTAGGTATTACAAAATAATTAGATGGCGTCTCACCTTAGTTCTCCTTAAATAATACACAGTTGCAGGTGTTAGACTGTTTTTATAGTGTTGTTACCAACCAAGTCTTCCCTGAAATGAACATAAAACATTTTCAACATCTTGGATCATTTAGTTCATTTTACTTATCCTCTGTGAGACATAATATAATCTATGTGTATTTTAAAGACTGCTCTGTGTTTAATCATGGAAACTTTGATTCTATATTTTTTTGATGGCACTGAAAAACAAATATTTTTTTCTTCTGTTTTCTGGGATCTTCTTCTCCACCTTACACATTAATGTTGTAGCAGATATTTAAGACATTCTAAGTTCCAACACTGGACTTATTATGACTGGTCAGACTTATAACTGGTCAGTTAATCATCCTAATATATTCATATAAGATAAATCTAAAACCTGTATAGCAATCATTTATTCTTAGCTGAGAAAAATGGATAGTAATTATAGATATGAATATTTGCTTTATAGGCCACAAAATTATTACAATAATATTGCTTTGTTTTTTAAAAAAGAAACCTTATTATTTTGAGATAAAAACATTGTGCTTGCAACACCTTCTCAATAATACACTCTTCCAAAAGTTTATAAAGCCTTTAATCCTGTTTTAGGTCTTATATCAGGTACTTGAGATGCCACATGTCACTGAGTTGTTTATAATGCATGATCTAATAAGATTATGCCAAGTAACCTAGATACATAGGAAAATAATCATGTGACAGAAGGAAGGAAGAAATGTTCTTTTTTTTTTTTTTGGAGGAGAACAGAACTTTATTGGGGACAGTGTGTATTTCCAGGCCTTTTTTTTCCAAGTCAAGTTGTTGTCCTTTCAATCTTAGTTGTGGAGGGCGCAACTCAGCTCTAGGTCCAGTTGCTGTTGCTAATTGCAGGGGATGCAGCCCACCATCCCTTGCGGGAGTCAAACCGGCAACCTTGAGGTTGAGAGGACGCGCTCCAACCGAGTCATCTGGGAGCTCAGTGGCAGCTCAGCTCAAGGTGCCGTGTTCAATCTTAGTTGCAGGGGGCGCTGCCCACCATCCCTTGTGGGACTCGAGGAATTGAACTGGCAACCTTGTGTGAGAGCCCACTGGCCCATGTGGGAATCGAACCGGCAGCCTTTGGAGTTAGGAGCATGGAGCTCTAACCACCTGAGCCACCGGGCCGGCCCAGAAATGTTCTTGTAGAATATGTGTAGATAAAATCATTGAATTCTATTTGTTAGTAGTATCCTGCTCCTACCTGTTGAATTGTCAAATAGCATGTATGGGTTTGAAAATTACTCATGACTGTTGGTTTCCTTAAATACTTCTGTTAGTCATTTAGACTTTTCTCCACTAAATCACAACATGTTATATATTTATTCTATGTTTATTCTGTGGAATTTTTTGATATTACTTAATTTACTACCAAATTTAATATTAATTTTATTTTTTATATAAATATATTTTTCTTAATTCTTGAGGAAGAGAGCCATTGCAAAATCAAGAAATGATAGAATGAGAATATTTAATTTAAATAAATGCTAATTTTCATTTAGTCCCAGAGGATATAGTTTGAAACTCCTGGGATTTTAGGTTCTTAAGACAGCTTTTGCAGTGCTTTTAGGATGAGATAGTAACTGAAACCTGAAGACCCAGTTGTTTCTCCCAAAATGTCGTATTTTATAAATTGCTTTAGGAATTAATACCTGATATTAAAGAAAAACAAATAGATTCAGGTAAGAATAATTATAATTCTACATTTAGTAGGAAGAATATTTAATTCTCGATTTTCTTTTTTTTTTTTTTTTCAGTTTTAGGTGTATAAAACAACATAATGATTAGACATTTATACCCATTCACAAAGTGATAACTCCCTCCCAGTCTACTACTCCTCTGACGTCATACACAGCTATTACTATAATATTGACTGTATTCCCTATGCTGTACTTTACATCCTGTGACCATATGTATATATTTTTAATTATAGTTGACATTCAATATTATTCTAGTTCAGTTTCAGGTGTACAGCTCAGTGGGTGGGCATGTACACAATCTATGAAGTGATCTCCCTGATGGCACCCTACATGATCTTTACAACATTATTGATTATGTTCCCCATACCATATTTCACATCCCCATAACTATTTTATGACTACCAATTTGTACTTTCTAATCCCAAATTTTTACCTTCTCCCCCATTCCCCATCCACCCCTACCTAGCAACCGTGAGTTTTTCTCTGTCTCTGAATTTATTTCTGTTTTTTTTACATTGTTTTCTTTTTTAATTAGTTTCAGTTGTACAAAGCAATGTAATAGTTAGATCTTTATAACCCTCACAAAGAGATAACCCCTCTGACATCGTACATAGCTGTTACAATACCATTGACTATATTGCTTATGCTGTACTCCACATTCCGTGACTTACTTACTTTTTCTTCCTTTCCTTTCCTTTCCTTTCCTTTCCTTTCCTTTCCTTTCCTTTCCTTTCCTTTCCTTTCCTTTCCTTTCCTTTCCTTCTTTTTCTTCCTTCCCTTCCCTTCCCTTCCCTCCTTCCCTCCTTCCCTCCTTCCCTCCTTCCCTCCTTCCCTCCTTCCCTCCTTCCCTCCTTCCCTCCTTCCCTCCTTCCCTCCTTCCCTCCTTCCCTCCTTCCCTCCTTCCCTCCTTCCTTCCTTCCTTCCTTCCTTCCTTCCTTCCTTCCTTCCTTCCTTCCTTCCTTCCTTCCTTCCTTCCTTCCTTCCTCTGTGTCTGTCTGTCTGTCTATCTATCTATCATTATAGTTGATATTCAGTATTCTTTTAGGTTGGTGCAAAAGTCATTGCGGTTTGAAAGGTTAAAAATAATTGCAAGAACCGCAATGACTTTTGCACTAACCTAATACTTCAGTCTCAGGTGTATGCGCAGTGGTCAGGCATCTGCACAGTCTCTGACGCGATCCCCCTGGTAAGTCCAGTGCCCATCTGGCACCTTACATGGTCTTTACAACATTACTGATTATATACCACATACTGTATTTCACATCCCCGGGACTGTATTGTGACCACTAATTTGTACTTTCTAATCCCTTCACCTTCTTCCTCATCCCAATCCCCTCCCATCTAGCAGCCATCAGTTTTTTTTTTTCTCTGTATCTCTGAGTCTATTTTTGTTTTGTTTGCTCATTTATTCTGTTCTTTAGATTCCACATATAAGTGAGGTCACATGGTATTTCTCGTTTTCAGTCTGACTTATTTAACTTAGCAGAATATTTCTAGGTCCATCCATGTTGTTGCAAATGGTAAGATTTCATTCTTTTTTAAAGCAGCATAATACTTCATTGTATAAATGTACAATAATTTCCTTATCCAGTTGTCTATTGATGCGCATTTTGGTTGTTTTCCATATCTTGGTTATTGTGAATAGCATTGTAGTAAACATAGGGGGGCATATATTTTTTAAAATTAGTGTTTTGGATTTCATTGGATAAATCCAGGAGTGGAATTACTGGGTCATAAGGTACTTCTATTTTTAATTTTTTGAGGAATTTCCATACTGTTTTCCATAGTGGCTGCACCAATCTGCAATCTCATCAACAGTGCGTGAGGGTTCTTTTTTCTCCATGTCCTTGGCCAACATTTGTTTGTTGATTTATTGATGATAGCCATTCTCACAGGAGTGAGGTGGTATCTAATTGTGGGTTTTATTTGCATTTCTTTAATGATTAGTAATGGTGAGCATTTTTCATATGTCTGTTGGCAATCTGTATGTCCTCTTTAGAGAAATGTCTCTTCATGTCCTCTGCCCATTTTTTAATTGGATTGTTTGTTTTTTTGGTGTTGAGTTGTATGAGTTTTTTTAAAATAAATTTTGGATATTAAACCCTTATGTATTATTGGCAAATATCTTCTCCCATTCAGTAGGATGTCTTTTTGTTTTGTTCATAGTTTCCTTTGCTGTGAAAAAAATGTTTTAGTTTGATGTAGTCCCATATATTTGTTTTTTCTTTTGCTTCCCTTGCCCGAGGGAATATGTCAGTAAAAATATTACTAAGGATAATGTCTGTGAGTTGACTTCCTCTATTTTCTTCTAGGAATTTTATAATTTTGGGGTCTTATATTTAAGTCTTTAATCCATTTTGAGTTTATTCTTGCATATGGAGTAAGAAGGTGGTCCAGTCTCATTTTTTTGCATGTTATCTGTCCAGTTTTCCCACCACCATTTATTAAATAGACTGTCTTTACCCCAGTGTAAATTCTTGCTCCCTTTGTCATAGATTAAATCACCATAAAGGCATGGATTTATTTCTGGGCTCTCTATTCTATTTCATTGATCTATGTGTCTGTTTTTATGCCAGTTTTGATTTCTATAGCCTTGTAATGTGATTTGATATAGGGTCGTGTGATACCTCCAGCTTTGTTCTTATTTATCAGGATTGGTGTGGCTATTTGAGGTCTTTTACGGTTCCGTATACATTTTAGGATTATTTGTTCTAGTTCTGTGAAAAATACCATTGGTATTTTTATAGGGATTGTGTTGAATCTGTATATTGCTTTAGGTAATATGGACATTTTAACTATATTATTTCTTCCTATCCATGAACATAGTATATGTTTTCATTTATTTGTATCTTCTTTAATTTCTTTTTTTATGATGTTCATCTCTTTTATTAAGCATGCAATTATGCAATAATGACATAACTTTATTCAGTGACTACCAAATCCACCAACACCAGAAAAACTATTTTCTCGTTTTTTTTTTCTATTTAAGAATCTTATTTTATTTATTGGAGTGACAATTGTTAGTAAAGTTACATAGATTTCAGGTGTACAATTCTGTATTACATCATCTATAAATCCCATTGTGTGTTCACCACCCAGAGTCAGTTCTCCTTCCATCACCATATATTTGATCCCCCTTACCCTCATCTCCCACCCCCCACCCCCCTCACCCCCTGGTAACCACTAAACTATTGTCTGTGTCTATGAATTTTTGTTTCTCATTTGTTTGTCTTGTTCTTTTGTTGTTTTTGGTTTATATACCACATATCGGTGAAATCATATGGTTCTCTGCTTTTTCTGTCTGACTTATTTTGCTTAGTATTATACTCTCAAGATCCATCCATGTTGTCACAAATGTTCCTATATCATCTTTTCTTACCTCCGAATAGTATTCCATTGTGTATATATACCACAACTTCTTTATCCATTCATCTATCGAAGGACATTTTGGTTGTTTCCATGTCTTGGCCACCGTAAACAAAGCTGCAATGAACACTGGAGCACACGTGTCTTTATGGATAAATGTTTTCAGATTTTTGCGTAGATACCTAGGAGAGGGATTGCTGGGTCATATGGTAATTCCATTCGTAATTTTTTGAGGAACCGCCACACTGCCTTCTACAGCAGCTGCACCAATCTGCATTCCCACCAACACTGAATGAGGGTTCCTTTTTCTCCACAGCCTCTCTAACACTTCTTACTATTTGTCTTGTTGATGATAGCCATTCTGACTGGGGTGAGGTGATATCTCATTGTGGTTTTGATTTGCATTTCTCTGATGATTAGTGATGTTGAGCATTTTTTCATGTGTCTGTTTGCCATTTGTATGTCCTCTTTGGAGAAATGTCTCTTCAGGTCGTCTGCCAATTTTTCAATTGGGTTGTTTGATTTTTAGTGTTGAGTTGCATGAGTTCCTTGTATATTTTAGATATTAGCCCCTTATCGGAGGCACTGTTTGCAAAAGTCTTCTCCTATTCAGTTGGTTGCCTCTTTATTTTGTTGATGGTTTCTTTTGCTGTGCAGAAGCTTTTAAGTTTCTTTTATATGTCTATGATTTTGTCTTTTTGGTCTGTTTTGTAGGATATTTTCTGTTTTACCTTCCAATCTTTTCAATGAGTTTTTTGTTTCTGCTATCTTATTTCTATTTCAAAGAACTTTTCCTTTTTGTTTTTTTTTAAACTGCTGTCTTATTTCATGGATGTAGTGTCATGTATGAGGATATTTATGATAGCATTTTGAATCTTGATTTGTTTTTATGAAATAGAAACAAAGGAAAATGAAATGAAAAAAGGAGAATGAAAGCTAAATTAGTAAACTTAGTTCAGCAAGGTTGAAAATTTCTCATCCTATGTTCAAATTCTGAATGAAAATATAGCTTCTTTGTTTTTTTGTGATGGCTCTAATCTTTCTTGCAAGTATCTTACCCAAGCGGATAGTGGTAGGCAAAGAGAGGGACAGGGTATTAGCTTAAACTTGCCAGTTAACATATGTTTCCTTAGGTAATTCAGCTTCTCTGAGGTATATGTTCAGCCTTTCAGATATTCCCCTTCCCTCTTTTCCCAGCAGGCCCTCAACATGCTGTTTATGTGCGGTAGGGACCATCCTATGTTTATGTGCAGTGGAGGTCATCCTAGGGTGATTTTATGAGAGTGGTGGAGATCACTTGTGTGCCGGTCATTGGTCTTCACTGGTATCTGTGGTGGGTAGCTTCTCAATTCATTTGACTGCTTAGATGGCTTTTATGACTTTTGGGAGTGACATTTCCACAGCTTCTGGAACCTCTGGATACTTTCTCTGTATGTAAGCCATGGGGATCCAGGAGTATTGCCTCAAGCTGATTTATTTGCTACCTTCCTCTGCTAAGTCTTTGTTGTTTCTCTTTCCAGACCATAGTACCCCAGGACCATCCTGCACGAAGCTCTCTCAGGGTTTCATGTGGACAGCTAGGCAAAAGCCTCCCACGACTTTTGATTTTTCCCTTTTTATATACTAGGAATGGAAGAGATGGGCTTTCTCTTTCCTCCTAATGCTTGAAAGGTCCTTTATTTCATAGCCGTTTCTTTTCTGAATTAGTATTTGTCCCACCCCCACTTGACTGGAGCCATGGCAGGTGAGATATAGGGAGAGAGAAATTCGCTAGTAAAGGAAAATCCAAAAATATTAATCAATCATTTCATTATATAGCAGGAGAAATTTTGTCATCTCCTTTTAAAATGATTTCAGGACTTCTTAATTTTTTCCATCCTTAATAGTAAATATACTTTTTAACTCTGAATCAGTTATTCTCAGTCATGATTTGTGAGATACAATCTCAAAACAAAAATTGAAATTAGTAAGCAGTTGGTAAAGAGATATGTTTATATTTTTATGGCATTTCCAGAACATGGCTGGGATGTGCAGATTCTATTATAGCTGCTTTTCATTTGGAAGTCTTGGATCAGAACCAGATTCTTTGAAAGATGGATTATGTGAATACATAAGTGTGTTTTAAGAGTATCAGAATGTGTAATCAAGGAATCCCTTTTGATAGTGTGCTAGCACTTTTGGACTAACAACTCCAAGCAACATATCTTATTAATTCTTTAATAATACCTCTTGCCAGGTATCATAATGAGTCCTTTTTGGTAAATTTTGGAGCAATTTAATTTTGTATGGAAACTTTGGTACATTAAAATTGCTCATAATTTTCTTTTGGGTGACAGAGCATATCCATGTGTCACACAGGTATATTGTTTCTCTTGTCTTCCCAGCTGAAGTAATAGTTGTTCTCTCCTATGGATTATTAAGTTGTCAGCCTAGAGTACTGTATTATGTATGGATGAGCCTCATTGAATATAACATAGATCTTCATCTTTGGTAGGGGGATCATATTCCTCTTTGAGAGTCTGATGAAGTCTGTTGATCCCTTCCCTTCCTGTACCTTTCCACCCAAATTGTACATAAAACATTTGTTTCTATTTTAATTTTTTTTGGCATTGGAACACACACACACACACACACACACACACACACACACACACACACACAGGCACAAGTTCATAGCAGCACTATTCACAATAACCAAAAGGTAGAACTAGCCCAAACGACCATCAATGAATGCAGAGATAAATTATAATATATACATACAATGAAATAGTGTTCAGCAACAAAAAGAAATGAAGTCTTGATAAATGCTACAAAGTAGATGAACATCAACAATGTTATGCTAAGTGAAAGAGGCCACACACAAAAGATCACACATTGTATGGTTCTACCTATGAAATATCTAGAATAGGTAAATCCATAGAGACGGAATGCAGACTGGTGGTTGACAGGGGCTGAGGGGAGGGAGAAGTGGGGAGCAACTGCTTAACAGGTGTGGGACTTCCTTTTGGGGTGATGACAGTGCTTTGGAACAACTAGATAGAGGTGGTAGATGCACAATATTTCAAATGTACCAAATCCCATTAAATAGTTCATTTTAAAATGGTTAATTTTAATAATGTCAATTTTGTCTCTGTTTTTAAGTGTTAAATTTTTTAAACAATCTTTTTTAAAACCTAAGGTTGAAATCAAATTAAAGTCAAAGAACTTACAAAATGCCACATCAATGAGTACTCCACAATTTTAATGGTCTATTCAGGCTTAATTGTTTTATTTGTCCAATTTGGTTTTACTTCAATTTTTAAGGAAGTAACTGTTAATTTATTAATTTTTACATTAAATGACATTAACATAATGCCTTATAAACAACTGCTATATTTTTGTCAGATTGTTTTCTGCACTTTTTCTACCCCAACACTCTAAACATCTAAACAATGCTACACAATGTATGAAGAATAGTGGCTCACTTTAGCAGTGATTCTCAAACAGCTAATCATACCTACCTAACAAGGCATATCAGAATACTGCAAAGAAAATAAGAGAGCATGTATATACGTTTCAAAGTATCCCAGATCATTCTAATTGCTCCCTCCCCATACTTATCTCACCTTGCCAATCTTCTGCTCATGCCACCCCTGTTACCAATCTTCAGAACCACTGGTCTATGATATATACCTGTCTGTCTGTCTGTCTGTCTGTCTGTCTGTCTGTCTGTCTATCTGTCTGTCTATCTATCTATCTATCTATCTATCTATCTATCTATCTATCTATCTATCTATCTATCTACCTACCTACCTACACACACACGTCATCACCCCAACAGGAAGTCCCACCCCTGTTAAGCAGTTGCTCCCCACTTCTCCCTCCCCTCAGCCCCTGTCAACCACCAGTCTGCATTCCGTCTCTATGGATTTACCTATTCTAGATATTTCATAGGTAGAACCATACAATGTGTGATCTTTTGTGTGTGGCCTCTTTCACTTAGCATAACATTGTTGATGTTCATCTACTTTGTAGCATTTATCAAGACTTCATTTCTTTTTGTTGCTGAACACTATTTCATTGTATGTATATATTATAATTTATCTCTGCATTCATCGATGGTCATTTGGGCTAGTTCCACCTTTTGGCTATTGTGAATAGTGCTGCTATGAACTTGTATGTACATGTATTTGTTTGAATACTTCTTTATATATCTATGTAGGTGTGGAAATGCTGGGTGAAAGAAGAATACTATTGTTTCTTTATTCACACTCTTAACAACACCTCTGACACCAGATGTATGGGTTTTTCACACCAAGCAATTCTCCAGTTCTCTGTGGACAGCAACTGGGTGTCCTACAGTGTAATTCAGTTCTGACCCTACCTACCCTGAGTTAGCATAGACTCCACAGGTTAAAGATTCAGAGCCACAAGACTGCTCCCCCACTTCAGATACTAATTGCAAGTACTAGGTTGTCACCTGTGTTTCTGGCTGAATGGCTGTAAATTGGCGTTTTTCACAATCCCCTCCTTGGGTTTGATAATTTGCTGAAACGGTTCACAGAACTCAGGAATGCACTTTGCTTACTCATTATAAAGGATACAACTCAGCAACAGCCAAATGGAAGAGATGCATAGGGCAAGGTGTGTGGGAAGGGGATGGAGCGTCCATGCTCTCTCTGGGGCAAGCCAACCACCTAGCACCTTGATATGTTCACCAACCTAGAAGCTCTCTGAACCCTTTCGGTTAAGGTTTTTTATGGAGGCATCATTATTTAGACACGATTGATTAAATTGTTGGCCATTGGTGATTGAACTTGATCGCCAGCCTTTTTCCCCTCCCCACAGGTTGGGGGTAGGGCTGAATGTCCAACCTCTAATCACAAGGTTGGTTCCTCTGGCAACCAGTCCCATTCTCCCAGAGCCGTCTCATTAGCACGAATTCTGGTGTGGTTGAAAGGGGCTTACTTTGAATAACAAAAGGTGCGCTTCTCATCACTGTGACTTAGGAAGTTCCTAGGGTTTTAAGTTCTCTGTGCCAGGAACTGGGGATGAAGACCAAATATATATTTCTTTTATGTTATAATATCACAGTGGGTTATGTGGTAATTCTACATTTAACTTTTTGAGGAGCTGCCAAATTGTTTTCCACAGTGGTTGCATCCCTTTATGTTCCTACTAGCAATTTTGGTGGGTTCCGATTTCTTCACAACCTCACCAACACTTCTTATTTTCTTCTTTTTAAAAAAATTATAGCCATCCTAGTGGGTGTGAAGTGGTACCTCATTGTGGTTTTGATTTACATTTCCCTAATGGCTAATGGTGTTGAGCATTGTTTATTGGCCATTCATATATTTTGTTTGCATCAATTTTTGGTTTTGATGATAAGAATTGTTAAACACCTTGATTCACAAAGGTATATCATAGCAAAGCAAATCACTTCAATCCATATTTGCTCTGCCAGGAATTGTTTACCTTAAATCAAAGAATCCCAGAAATTTCCAAGACTTATGATTTACATGTACGTTATATTATTTGCTCTTCCCTTTAGCAAGGTCACAGCATCATTGACAGTGTCTTCATTAGTAAGAATGACAAATATACATTTGCCATTTAAGGCCCTTGAGCAAAAAAATTCTTTAAAAATATTTCTATAGATTCCTGTCTTTTCTTGAAACACTTGAAAAGCCACCCTCTGATGAAGTGATTGACTTTAATGTCAGAAGACAAGACTTCTCTTGGGCTTTTGGCGGTCTTTGGCACTCAGTTTTGTGGGCTGGTTGGTCAACTATTGTTTCTTAGCTTCAAACCTATCCTTTCGTACTCTAATCTCGGGATGTGACTGCAAACTACATTTCTTTTTTTGCCACCTACTTTCTTCTTCCAATGCAAGGTATTAGAAAAAGATTGGGAGTTAGGAAGTAGGAGAAGGTACTTGCTCAGTCTTTGTCAGTATCACTCCAGCAGTGGTACTTCACCCTGGCAGTGGCTTGAGTGTCCGTTTTTACGTCCTCCTTGGAACCAAACTTATCTTGCCTTTTCAGACATGCCAGCACTATTAAGTCTTAATGGCAGTGTTTCTCAAATTCATCTTTACATGTCATAAACATAAAATAACTTTTGTTTTGCTCAAATACGTATATCTTTACAATGCATCTGTAATGAAGAACTTGAAAGTATCACAAGCGTAGATGCAAAGTAGTTTGTTGCTATGGATGTCTTCTGTGAAGCCATTTTTCATTAGCTTGAATGAAGGTGGCTATATTTTTTATTCTGTTCCCCAATTACTACACAGTTCTGTTTTCCATTAGTTATTTTTATCTCATTACATGTATTTATTAAAAGTACTTAATTACTATGATTATTCAGTATTTTAAAGGTGATCTACGTGTCTAATTAACCCTTTTGTGAGTATACATTTTAATGATTCATTTTGGCAATAAATATTAATATTTGAGAATATTAAATAAATATTTAATCCATAAATATTTGAGAATCCCATATGTGCTAACTATTGTGTTAGATATTAGAGGTATAATGATATTCAATTCAGACATGCCTTCAAGGAATACTAATTTTGACAGGGCAGACAACTACTAAGTGATTAATTACAAAGCTAATACTTCATGGTAGAGAAAAGACAGAATAGTATAAGAGCATATGGCAAGGGGATTAAGCTATAGTTCACCTAGTTAATTGGAGATTGTTGCCATAATCTAGGGGAAAAAAATGATGATGGACCTGGACTAGGATGGTGGCTGCTGAGGTTGTGAAAATAGTTGGATATATTTTACAGATACAGTCAATAGGATTTGCTGAGGAATTTGAATGTGGGTGGGGAGAGAAAAAGAGAATGACTGCTAGGTCCTTGACATATGCAACTGGATGAATGCTGATGCCAATTCTGAGATGGGAAGGTGAAAGAGAAATAGATATTTTGTGGAGGGGAGTAGTACAAAACCAAGAGTTTTTTTAGATGTGAAATTTGAGATTCCTTTTCGACATTTATGTGGGGATGACAAGTAGGTGTCAGCCCATGGGAGAGGTCTTGGAGCTATAAATCTGGGATTCATTAGCACATAGATGGTAATTAAAGGTATGGTTAAACTTGATGAGATCCTTAGAGAGTGTATATAGAAGAGAGAAGGTTTGAAGATTGAGCCCTGTGGCACTTCAACATTTAGCATTTGGGAAGAGGTAGGCAGATCAACAAAGGAACCTGAGGATGGGCAGCCAATGTGGTAAGAGAAAAAACTGGAGAACACGATACCCTAGAAGTGAAGTGAAGGAGGGAATGATCCATTATGCAATATACTAAGATATGTCCTAAACAAGGACCACTTTGATTATTTGTAGTGTGGAAAATGGACTACAGAGAGGCAAGACTAGAAGTCGGGAAATAGAATGCTGTTGTACTTACCCAGAAAAGAAATGACAAATAGTGCCTTAGACTGGGGCAGTGGCAGTTGGGATGGAAAGTCATAGGCAAATTTGGGAGGCAGAATTAACAGACTTGATAATTGGGTATAGGGTGAGTGTTATGGATCTTAAGTAATAATATTTTAAAAGATTGAATTTTAAAAATGAAAATATCTAAACAAAACAAATAAAAAACTAAAGTTACTGCAGCTGGAGTACTTTGGGATATATTGGATACTGAGGTTTTTAGTTATATTTGAACTGATTAAGGTTATACAAACTTGTCTAAATCAAACTAAGATTTTTTAACAAATATTTTGGATTTGGACATATCAATTGACCTTTGTGGAAAAAGTATTTCTAATAAGCATGTGCATAGGGTAAAGATTGTGAGGGGCATGATTAACTAGCTCATTTTCAGCAGGCCTTCTACATAGCAACTTTTTTCAGGGTCACTATGCACTTGGAAATAAAGAAACTAAAATTCTTCAGGAAATTCTGTTATTCAGACTTTGCAGTACTTCTGACATGCTATATCCTCATTACATGTTAATGTACACACTTATGAGTTCCACATTAATGAGGTGCAATATGATTAAAGCACCCTAAGGTTTTTGGTTTTTTACCATGCAAATGAACTCTAAATGATGAATTACTTAGGATAAATATCAAAATGAGGCCATGATAGTTTCTTTGGAATTATTTATCAGGTAAAAGATGAGTGGATAAGAAAAGAATGTGAGGACTTTCTTTCTGAAAGAATAATAGACAAATTAGATTAAAGAAACCTTTCACTGCAAACCATTGGATAATACATTGCTGGACTCATAGAAATTAAGGGAAATCTTACAACACCCCTCAAATGCAAAGCAAAACAAAATGATAACAACAACAAATTCCCAACTGAAAACTGTGAACTAAACCAGGTACAATAAAAGATAAACACACATGGAAATTTACCCTGGAAGTAAATGCCCATATCAGCACAGTAGCTAGGAGTCTAAACCTTGGGCTGATGACAAGGTAAGAAAACTGGACATGTGATTCCGGCTTTAAGCCATAAAGAGAGCTAAGGTGAGATCTGTAGAGCCCCACAGTTCCTGGCAGAAGTAAATACAAATTTCTTGGAAGGAAGACATTCTGAATTTTCCGCCTAGGATTCTTTCAGATTAAGATCAACCAGATATTAAGATCATAATCAAAGATCAACTACACAAAGAAACAAGTCCTTGTTAAGGATTTGGATGACCAAACAGACAACAGATTTAGACCCTCAATGACTTCAGATATTGGAAGGATCAGGTATAGAATATTAAATAACTAGGCATATAATGTTTAAAGAAATGAGATGGCGTCACAAAAATGAGCAAGCAACAAAAGATTATTAAATATGACAAGATTTGAAAAAGAACCAAATAGAATGTCTAGAAATGAAAAATATTTTTGGAATAAAAACCTCAACGACTTGGTTAAACATCAAATTAACATAGCTAAAGAGAGAATTACTGAGCTCGAACATAGATTTGACTAAACCACACAGAATGAAGCCTAGAGGCAGAAAAATGAAATATGTGACAGAGAGATTAAGAGAAATGGAATAAGAAGGTCTAATATAGGCTAATAAGAATCCCAGAAAGTGAGACTAGAAAATATAGGAGGGACAATATTTAGAGAGTTAACAGCTGAGAATTTTCTAGATTTGTTGAAAGACTCTAATCTATAGATAAAGGAAACACAATACGAGGTCTGACAATAAAATTCGCGAACTCATCCTAGAAAAAGTGCTACGTACCTCAGTGCTGAATGTCACTACGGTCACCTTTGAAGTACTCTCCTTGGGAAGTTATGTACCGATGCCAGCGCCTAGTCCACCCTTCAAAGCAGTTTTGGAACTCTTTTTCTGGAATGGCCATCATGGCTGTCATCGTATTACCCTTGATGTCCTGAATGTCATCAAAATATCTTCCTTTCAATATTTCCTTTATCTTCAGGTAAAGAAAAAAGTAATTGGGGGCCAGATAAGGTGCATAGGGAGGGTTTTCCAATACAGTTATTTGTTTACTGGCTAAGAACTCCCTCACAGACAGTGCTGTGTGAGCTGGTGCATTGTCGTGATGCAAGAGCCATGAATTGTGGGCAAAAAGTTCAGGTCGTCTAACTTTGTCATGCAGCCTTTTCAGCAGTTCCAAATAGTAAACTTGGTTAACTGTTTGTCCAGTTGGTACAAATTCATAATGAATAATCCTTCTGATATCAAAAAAGATTAGCAACATTGTTGCAACAAGTTCACAAACACAATTGCCAGACCTCATATATACAAAGCAGAATTAGTAAAAATAAATTCACTTTTAAACACACTGTAGGTAAAATTGTGTCTGGTAGCCAGCCTCCAAGATTATCTGCAATGACTCTTTCTTCCTAGTATTTAGTCATACCCTTGTGTAGTTCCCTCCCACACTTGATAGGGCTGACCTTCATAACTAATAAGATACTGTGCATACGAAGGGGCGTGACTTCTAAGGCTA
Source organism: Rhinolophus sinicus (assembly GCF_057876585.1). Lineage (NCBI taxonomy): Eukaryota > Metazoa > Chordata > Mammalia > Chiroptera > Rhinolophidae > Rhinolophus > Rhinolophus sinicus. The sequence goes on from NC_142509.1 coordinate 22,927,525, forward strand.
GGTCATGAAAGACGTTGTGGCTTCCACCTTGCCCGTTCTTGGATCACTCACTCTGGGTGAAGCCAGTTGCTGTATTGGGTGGACACTCAAGCAGCCCACCAAAAACCCCATATGGGGAAGAACTGAGGCCTCCTGCCAACAGCTAGCATCAATTTATGAGGCATATGAGTGAGCTACCCTGGAAATGGATCCTCCAGTCCCAGTCAAGCCTTCGTTGTTTTTTAACTGGAATTTTCCATGATTATTGTACCAGGTTTTAACATTAGTGAAAAGCAGGTTGTGAGATGTGAGCTAGCATGAACAGTTCTATAATTTTCTCTCTATGTAGGTAGCACAGGTATCCAGATCGCCCCACATTTACCAGCAGCTCAGGCAGCTATGGCATTCATTCTGTATTAGCAGATCATGAATCTAATTGGCCAATAGAAATGTAGAACATCTAGTCTATTTTAAGTGAATGACTACTGAATACACCCAGAGTGGTCCTTTGAAATAACTTAAAATAGCCCTATTATGATTTTTTTTGCTGGCTTTTTATTTTTATTTTTTAATGCTTGAAGTGGTAGGTAGAATTCTGTCAAGACCCATTCAAATGCTTTGCATAGTGCAAGTCCATTAAATCATTCCATTGATGTCATTACACTATAAAATAGAATTTATAGAACATGAATACTTTTCAGTGTTTCATTGTTCTATTTTTATAGTTTTTCATGGAGCAAAATACTGTTAGAGATCATTTTTTACATTAGCTTTGCTAAGATACAAATGAGAAAGTTTCACTCCTGATAGAAGCAGGGCATGGAAGCTTGATTTATCATTAACAGTGTTGGTTACAGGGAAAATACATTGCACTTAGTGGGCTCCTGAACACTAAGTTATTTGAGTAGGTATGTAGAATTCTTGTGATTGATGAAATGGACTAAAACAGTCTTCTTGTCTTTAAAGAATTGTAGCTTGAATAAGTAGTAATGAAACTGTGCTAATGTAGATAAACCTTACTGACATTTTATACTTTTGAAGGGAAATGAAATCTCAAGCTGCTTTGGCTAAAATTTCAAAATGAATTGTAGTCATAATTCTGACATTATGGCTTTCTGTCCCTAAGAAATTCTATAAAGTAATTTATTGTCTACTTCTGCAAAATGTCTATAATATCATTTACCTCTTTTTTTTCCAGGAATGAAGTGAGGATTAACTCTTTGGAAATGGAAAAATGTTATCTGTTAAATTGTTACATCTCATTACTAGAAAATATCTTTTCACTGAACAACTGTGGAGAAGATAGTAATCATTGATCTTAAGAATTTATTACACACCTCATTGCACTAAATTTTTTGGAAATTAAAATGCAGATTTTATTTGTAAGCAAAAGTTATTTCATTACCTTGGCTTATTAAATATAGAGATATGGAGATTGGGGATATGATATAATCATTTATAGTGATATTTTGTAAAATTAGTGATCTTTGACCTTTAGATTGAATAAAAGGGTTAAAGCCCATGATTTCTACAGTTATTTTTCCTGCCAGTTAGCAAATCAAACACATACTTTGTTTTACAAATGTGCTAGCTGTAATAAGCATGTAACCACATAGCTTTTCTTTGAAAAGGGATCTGAACTACAAAATATCATTGTTACGTATTTTTAAATTTGAAGATGTTCTTCAATTAATTTAGCAAATATTTGATTACTTATATATTCATATTATACTAGGCCCTGTGTAAGTACAAAAGAATTAAGATAGACTAAAAACAAAAAGTATTGAATCTAAGTCTTTGGAGAATAGGACCGTTTGTTTTTATTTTTGTATTCCTGGTACCTGGCACAAGGCCCATCAAGTGTAACATTTACTAAAGGCTAGTTGACTGACTAGATGAATGAGAAGGACTTTGATAGTTGCCCTCAAGAAACCTAGAGCCCTTAGATATAATATGGTGAATATATAGATAATTAGATTGAGCAATAGACAATGATCAGTATTATGGGATAAATAAATAGAATTTAGAGATCAGAATTTGAAGGAAACACTAAAATAGTTTTCAGGCATGGTGTTTGGAGTGCTATTATCAGGATTTAGTTGCAAGGTCAGGAGAAGTCTTCCTGAAGAAAGTGGGACTTGAACAAACCCTAAAGGATTGGTTGGATTTGGATGTGAATATGGAAGACATCATAGGTAAGGAGAATGTCATGATTGATATGGGGATGAGAAAACAAGTTTATAGGCCATGACAAAAATGACACTATTGGAAAACATTAAACTATCATAAGGCTGTATTGGTAGGTGGTGGTTAGACAGAAGAGTAGATTCTCAAATGGCAATTTTGCTGTTCACCACTAGAAATGATCTGTTCAATGCTTCTAGCCATATCCGTCAGCCAGAAGCCTGGCACACTGCCTCTCAGCTATTTGCTCGGATGGCTTGATAGATGCATAGGTGGCAAGAAATAGTACTGTTAGTATCAGTAAACCTGCCCTTTGTGAAAGCTACCAAAACAGCATGACTTTAAACTTTATGACTAACCTTTAACTTTAAATGGTGTGGGATAGGCTGGGCTTGCCTTGTTATTTAGAACTTACCATTACAGTTATGATATCAGGCTGGAAGGTCTCTCTGCTCACCCCCGGGACACTCTACTTCCTCAATACCCTGAGATGCCAGAACCAATTAATTACTTCTTCACCCACCAATAAAACATGTCTTAGAGAAGGGACAATGCTCACCTAACCATGAATGCATTTCTTAATCTTTCCCTAAGACCAGGATTTAATAGAAAGGTGGGTAGAAAGAGCGTAAGCTCATTGAATGATGGTGAAGTAGGAAAAATAGTAAGGGAGCACCACAGGATGGAGGGACAAAGGGCAGAGAAGAGGCTTGAAGAACCAATGACAGATTTGATCCACATTGCGGTTTTGCTCAGAGCTTCACCTGGAGATAATTACAGATTGGTTTAATGTTACCGTGAGTGCTTATAGTGTATTAGTGATTGGATAGAATTGTATAGTACGGACTGCTGATGAGAACGATTGAGTTCTTATTCTGTCCTTGCCTGTTAATTAGTTTTTTGTTTTTGTTTTACAAAATTATTTGTTTTCCTATTTTCCAGATTACCAGAACCAAGTGAAAGAACCTTAGAGTTCTCTTTTAGTCCCCAAATTTTGTGAACGTCTGTGGGCAATAGAACAACATATCTGGGAATGACATTCATGGATACATGTAATAAAATCCATAAAAATTGCAATTTGGATAAAAATACTTAATTGAGGGATGTGTTTGTGTATCGAATAGAGTGAAGCTACCAGTTGTTTATAGGGTATATACTTTCTCTTTTAGAAGCCAGAAGTATCTTTCTGCTGTACTGCTCAGTTCTTGGTTAGCTTTATTATTTTTTTATTTTGATTATATATTTGAAAATCATATACTTTATATGAACTGTCCAGGTACAAGCAGATTTTAGATTCTCAAGAGTTTTTATTGATCTAGAAGTAGAATTAGACTGTAAATACCTGGACATGGGGATATAGTAACAATTTAGTACTAAATACACCTTTCAGCAGATACCTTCTTATAAGATGTCACAGTTGGTAGAGTGTCCAGAATGCTGGTCCATGGTAGAATAGATCTGGGATGTCCAATCTAGATTAACATGCTTCTGGTCAGATCCCTAGGAAGATATTTTGGTTGGGGACTGATGACTGAAGGCATAGGCCAGATTTATTAATTCTTTATGCTGCAATCAGCCTCTGTCCTGCCCCAGAGCAGAGTTCAACCCCCAGATTTGCTTTGCGGTTATCTTGTCCTTCCAAGATGACATAGGGCTACGCTGGATCCCTTAGGGTGACCACAAATTGTGCTTCCCTCCCTCTGTAAATCGGTATCAAGGACATGGGTGCTGAGGTGGGGGGAAGAAACTCGAATGTCACTTGATTGAGCTTCTGTCCTTTGTTAGACAATATTTAGATAGTAATAAAAAACTGTTACATTGGAATTATGTGACATAAATGACTTCCATAAGAAAGCAGGAGCAATGTTCAGTGATTAGAAATAGATTAGACATAGACCTATAATTTTTATATATACTATTGTTGATGGAGTGATTGTAGTATTACAAAACTATGATTAAAGATGTTCTCACTTAAACATTGGCTAAAGATTAAATGATTTTAACTAATTTTCCACTGTTAAAACACGTATCTGTAGACAATGGTTCATGTTAAGCTTATTATGAGTGAATTTCTCAATCTTTCCCTAAGACCAGGATTTAATAGAGAGGTGGGTAGAGAGAATATCATCTCTGGTTTTGCACAGTTTAATTTTTTTGGCTAGTTAGAGTTAAGTGATACGTATCTCTAGAATTGTTTTATGGTATGTTTCTTTAACATGCCTCAATGTTAAAATGTCCTTAAAAATATTGCATTATATCAGAAGAGTCTGACTATGGAAGGAATGCAACCGTATTACAATGAGTAAATTTTTTATGACTACAGCCCATGGATATTAAATAAAAAATGATAGCTTTTTGGATTTTGTTGCAGTGTTAAGTTGTGACTCAAAATACTAGATTCATAGACTGGGGGTGGAAAGATAACAGCACACTTAGTTTGAGAGGCAGAAATATTTTGCATACTTTTTAAGAGAGAGATGAGACTCTTGAGTGTAGTTTTGCATCATTTATTAATGGTAGAACCACTTAGTTGAAATTAATTAAGTGTAAAGGCTTTACTATTTTACCTTCATTTCTTCAGCTGATGTATAGGTGGATGATTGGTGATTAGAAGAATCTTCTGCTACATTTGTGCAGGAAACGCTCATTTGGCAGCCTCAGTCCCTGGACAGCACAGCCATAGAAGGTGGTAGCGTAAGCCTATGTTCCGTGTGTGTGTGTGTGTGTTACATACATCCTCTGAGAGAGAGATCTACTGAAATCACTTTATTGAAGTATAATTTATATAAATACCTGTACAATCAGATTTATATATTTATCTTGACTGGGAAGTCAAGATATAAAACATTTCCATGACCCCAGAAAATTCCCTGTGCCCCTTTCTAGTTAGGCCATCCCTGGGCCGCCACCCAAGGCAGCTTCTGACCTGCTCACTATCACTGTACATCAGATTTGAATTTTCTAGATTTTCATATGTATAGGGTCACACAGCATGGACCCTTATGTTTGGCTTCTTGGCTCAGCGTAGTGTTTTTGAGATTCATCCATATTGTTCTTATATCAGTAATTCATTCCTTTTTATTGCTGAATAGTATTTTATTGTGGTGTTCTAGATATATTACAATTTGTTTATCCATTCACTTGTTAATCGTCCTTTGGGTTAGTTTTATTTTATTTATTTAATTTTTTTTTGGGGGGGGGAAGGGGAACAGGATTTTATTGGGGAACAGTGTGTACTTCCAGGCCTTTTTTTTCCCCCCAACTCAAGTTGTTGTCCTTTCAATCTTATTTGTGGAGGGTGCTGTTCAGCTTCAAGTTGTTGTCCTTTCAGTCTTAGTTGTGGAGGGCGCAGCTCATTCTCCAGGTCCAGTTGCTGTTACTAATTGCTGGGGGTGCAGCCCACCATCCCTTGCTGGAGTCGAACCAGCAACCTCGTGGTTGAGAGGACATGCTCCAACCAACTGAGCCATTTGGGAGGCAGCTCAGCTCAAGGTGCCATGTTCAATCTTAGTTGCAGGAGGCGCTGCCCACCATCCCTTGCGGGACTCGAGGAATTGAACTGGCAACCTTGCGGTTGAAAGCCCACTGGCCCATGTGGGAATCGAACCGGCAGCCTTCGGAGTCAGGAGCATGGAGCTCTAACCTCCTGAGCCACTGGGCTACTTTTATTTTTTATTTAAAAAAAATTTTTTATTGGGGAATATTTTATTGGGGAACAGTGTGTTTCTCCAGGGTCCATCAGTGCCAAGTTGTCCTTCAATCTAGTTGTGGAGGGCGCAGCTCACTGGCCCATGTGGGAATCAAACCCAGCAACCCTGTTGTTCAGAGCTCGCGCTCTAACCAACTGAGCCATCTGGTCGCCCCAGGTTAATTTTTTTTTTTGTATTATGAATAAAACTGCTACGAACATTCTGTGTATATGTTAGTTTTCATTCCCCTAAGGTAAACACCTACATGTATAATTGCTGGGTCACAGAGTAAAGTTATATATAACTTCAAAGAAACTAACAAACTGTACCACTTTATACTCCCACCAGCAATGGAGAGTTCCAAATGGTTGACATTCTTGTCAACATACAGTGTTGTCAGTCTTTTTAATTTTGGGTATTTGAATGGATGTGTAGTGATATTTCATTGTGGTTTTAATTTGCTTTACCCTGATTATTTATGTTGGACATCTTTTCATGTGCTTACTGACCATTAGTAGATCTTCTTTTGTAAAGTATCTCTTCAGTTTATGTGTGTGTTTTTAATGGGTTGTTTATATTATTATTGGTTGATAAGAGTTCTCAATACTTTCTGGAAATTTTTCTTAGATATATTATCTTGTGAATATTTACTCCTTGTCTGTAGTTGACTTTATTTTTTTAAATTGAGATATAATTGACGTATAACATAGTTTCAGGGGTACAACATAATGATTCAATATTTGTATATATTATGAAATTTACTACAGTAAGTCTAGTTAACATCCATCACCACACATACCATAGTTACAATTTTTTTCTTGTGCTGAGAACTTTTAAGATCTTCTCTTAGCAACTTTCAAATATATGAGGTGTGATCAAACAATACGATGAATGTTTAAATTAAAAAAATTTATTACAGTAAAAGACACATTGCCATTAATCCCCTTCAAAATGCCCCCCTCGCTTTGAACACACTTATGTCATCATTCTTGCCACTTTCTGAAGCAGTTCTGGAAGTCCTCTTTCATGAGTGTCTTTAGTTACACTGTTGTGGCTGCCTCGATGTCCTGAATCAATTCAACACATTTACCTTTCATGGTCATTTTGATTTTGGGTAAGAGCCAGCAGTTGCAGTGTCAGATCCAGTGAATACGGTGGATGAGGACACACTGTAAGGCCTTTATCTGACAGAAATGGCCATACCAGAAATAGTGTGTGACACGGAGCGTTGTCATAATGGAGGATGATTTATGGCACATTTTAAAACACACTTTCTCTCAACAGTAGCTCACACCTGACTGACTGCACAGAAACAAGTTGAAACTTGTCACACACTGTTACTAAGTTCGACAGGCCTCTTCCCGTTTTGAAGAGCCCTGCCTTTCTGTTGGATGACACTCGGCAGCAGCATTCACCGTATTTTGTGATCACAACGGAAAGGCTCCGTGTCACACATCGCTTCTGGTATGGCAATTTCCATCAAATAAAAACAGGAAACAGTGTGTCCTCATCCAGCTTATTCATCAGTTTTGGCACTGTGTGACTTCTGGCTCTTCCCCAAAGTCAAAATGACCATGAAAGGTAAACGTGTTGAATTGATTCAGGACATTGAGACAGCCACAACAGTGCAACTAAAGACATTCACGAGAGATGACTTCCAGAACTGCTTCAGAAAGTGGCAAGAGCGATGGGATAAGTGTATTCGAAGGGATGGGGAGCATTTTGAGAGGGATTAATGGCAATGTGTCTTTTACTGTAATAAAATTTTAAATTTAAACATTCACTGTATTTTTTGATCATACCTCATACAATACAGTATTATTAACTAAAGTCACCGCGTTGTGCATTATATCACAATGACTTACTTGTTTTATAAGTGGAAATTTGTGCCTTTTGACCACCTTCACTCGTTTTGCACCCCCTCCCCATCCCTTGCCTCTGTCATCTACCAATCTATTGTCTGTATGTATGAGTTATTTATTATTATTATTATTATTATTATTATTATATTCCACATGTAAGTGGGAATATATGGTATTTGTCTTTTTCTGTCTGAATTTTTTTACTTAGCATATGCCCTCAAAGTTCATTTATGTTGTTGCAATTGGCAATATGTCCTTTTTTATGGCTCAGTAGTATTCCATTGTGTATGTATGTGTACATTTTCTTGTATGCATCCATTGATGGACATTTGAGTTGCTTCCATGTATTGGCTGTTTACAAGCAATCCTGCAGTGAACATGGGGTACATAAATCTGTTCAAGTTAAAGTTTTCATTTCCTTCAGATAAATACCCAGAAGTGGAATGGCTGGATCATATAATAGTTCTATTTTTATTTGTTTACGTTGAAACATTTATTTTTAAAAATTTTTTGGGGTGGGGGGTGGGAGATGAGGGTAAGGGTGATCAAATATATGGTGATAGAAGGAGAACTGACTCTGGGTAGTGAACACACAATGGGATTTATAGATGATGTAATACAGAATTGTACACTTGAAATCTATGTAATTTTACTAACAATTGTCACCGCAATAAATTTAAAAAATAAATTAAAAAAAGTTTTTTTGAGTAACTTCCATAGTGGCTGCACCAATTTACATTATCACCATCAGTGCACAAGGATTCCCTTTTTTCCCCACATCCTTGACAACACTTATCTCATCTTTTTGATAATAAGCATTTTAACAGGTGTTAAGTAATATCTCATTGTGGTTTTGATTTGCATTTCCCTGATGATTAGGGATGTTGAGCACATTTTCACGTATCTGTTAGCCATCTGTATGTCTTCTTTGGAAAAAAAATGTCTGTTCAGATCTTCTGCCCATTTTTAATTGGATTTTTTTTTCTGTTGAGTTGGATGAGTTCTTTATATATTTTGGATATTAACCCCTTATCAGATATATGATTTGCAGATATTATATCCCATTTGGTAGGCTGCCTTTTCATTTTGTTGACGGTTTCCTTTCTAGTTTGGTGTAGTCCCACTTGTTTATTTTTGCTTTTGTTGCCTTTGCTGTTGTCATATTCACAAAATCCTTGCCAAGACCAATATCAAGGACCTTACTGTCTATGTTTCTTTCTAGGAGTTTTATGGTTTCAGGTTTTCTGTTCAAGTCTTTACTCCATTTTGAGTTGATTTTTGTGTATGGTGTAAGGTAGTCATTCAGTTTCATTCTTTTCTGTGTGGCTGCCCAGTTTTCCCACTGTATATCCTTGATTCCTTTGTTGTAAATTAATTGACCATGTATGCATGGGTTTATTTCTGTGCTCTCTATTCTGTTCCATTGATTATGTGTCTATTTTTATTTCAGTACCATATTTTTTTGATTACTATAGCTTTGTAATATACTTTGAAATCAGGAAGTTTGATGCTTCCAAGCTTTGTTCTTCTTTCTCAAGATTGTTTTGGCTATTTGCGATCTTTTGGTTCCATACAAATTTTAGGGTCCTTTCTTTTATTTCTTTGAAAAATGCTATTGGAATTTTGATAGGGATTGTATTGAATCTGTAGACTGCTTTGGGTAATATGAACATTTTAACAATACTAATTTTTCCAATCCATGAGCACAATATCTTTTCATATATTTGTGTGTTCTTCAATTTTACCTTTTTATTTTCTTGATAGTCTTTTTGAAGAGAAGTTAAAAATTTTTGATAAGGTCTAATTTATCAATATTTTGTTTTATGGATTATGCTTTTTGTGTATTGTCTAAACAATTTTTGCCCCCTCTAGGGTCATGAGGATTTTCTGCTACGTTTTCTTCTAGAACTGTCATAGTTTTCACTTTGAGGTTTAAGTCTATGACCTACTTTAGGTTAATTTTTGTGTATGGTACAAGGTAAGGTTGACATTCATTTTATTCCACATGGATACCCTTGCACCTTTGTTAAAAATCAGTTGATTATATATATAGGGTCCATTTCTGGATTCTCTTTTCTGTTGATTTATTATATAGCGATCCTTATGCAAATACCACACTATCTTTTTTTTTTTTTTCTTTTTCTTTTTTTTTTTTTTCACACTATCTTAATTACTGTAGCTCTATAGTAAGTCTTGAAATCAGGTTGTGTAAGGCCTCCAACTTGTTCTTCTCTTTCAAAATTTCTCTGGCTAGCCTAGGGTCTTAGTATTTCCATATAAAATTTAAAATCAGCTTACCAGTTTCTGTAAAGTTTGTTGGAATTTTTATTGTGATTACATTGAATCTATAGATTAATTTGGGTAGAACTGATAACAATATTGAGTCTTTCAATCTATGAATATTGTGTATTTCTCCATTTATTTCAATCTTATTTAATTTCTCTCAGCATGTTTTATAATTTTTCTTATACAAGCTTGCACATATTTTGTTGAATTTATCTTTAAGTATTTAATATTTTTGGGTAACATTGTAAATAATACTGTTCTAAAAATTTAAATTCCCTATTGTCTATTGCTAGTACTGTGTTTCCCCGAAAATAAGATCTAGTTGGATCATCAGCTCTAATGTGTCTTTTGGAGCAAAAATTAATATAAGTTCTGGTCTTATTTTAGTATAAGATTGGGTCTTTATAATAATACCAAATCATATCATATCATATCATATCATATATATCATATCATCTTATCATATCATATATCATATCATATCATATCATATCATATCATATCATATCATATCATATCATATCATATCATATCATATCATACTGGGTGTTATATTAATTTTTACTCCAAAAGACGCATTAGAGCTGATGGTCCAGCTAGGTCTCATTTTCGGGGAAACACGGTATAAGAAATACAGTTGATTTCTTATATTTCTTCTATTCTATGACTTTCCTAAATTCACTATTGCTTCTGCTAGGTTTGTGTTTGTAGATTCCTTAGGCTTTTTCTTATTGCATTATCCAGAATCTCCAGTACATTGTTGAAGAGAAGTGGTGGTAATGTATATCTCACCTTAGGGAGAAAGCAGGCAATCATTCATCTTAATTTAAGTATAATGTTAGCTGTAACTTTTCTTAGAGAAGATGATCTATATTATGTTGAGAAAGTGCTTTTCCAGTCCTAGTTTTATGAGGGTTTCTTAAAGATAATGAATGGCTCTTGAATGTTATCAAGTGCTATTTTTACATCTATTTGATAGATCACATGGTTTTCTTTTTAAATCTAATGTAGATTATTTTGACTCATTTTCAAATCTTGAACCAATCATGTAGGTAATATTCCAGGTATGCAAGATTTTTTTAACATTTGAATATAAATCCCTCTTGGTCATGGTGTATCATCAGACTTCTCAAATTGTCCCCATAGCTGTTGGATTTGATTTGCTAAAATTTTATTTAGGATTTTTTTCATCTTTGTTTATGAGAGATTACTGGTTTATAGTTTTCTTGTAATGTTTTTGTCTGTTTCCAGTATCAGTGTAATGCTGGACTTAACACAAAGGAGTTTGAAAATGTTTTCTCCTCATATATTTTCTGAAAATGTTTGTATAGTATTGATATTTCTTCTTTAAACATTTGATACAATTAACTAATGAAGCTGTTTGGGCCTGGAGCTTTCTTGGGAAAGTTTTTAGGTTACATTTTCAATTGTTTTAATAGATATAGGGCTCTTCAGTTTTTCTATTTCTTCTTGAATCAGTTTTGGTTATCATGTCTCTCCAGGAATTTGCTCATTTCCTTTTAGATGTTCAATTTATTGTCATAAAATGTTCATCTTATTTCCTTATTATTTAATGTATTATAGTAATTGTACCCTTTGCTATTCCTGATATAGGTAATTTTGCTTCTCTCATTTTATCTTTATGTCGCTAGCATTTTATCATTTTTATTGATTTTTTTCAAGGAACAACTTTTGGCTTAATTGATTTTATCTTTTTAAATTTTATTGATCTTTGTTCTTATTTTTTTATTCCTTCCTTCTGTTTACTTTGAGTTTACTTTGCTCTTATTCTTCATTTATTGATTTTGAACTCAACTTCTTTTTTTTTTTGCCCCTTCTTCTGCCCCTCTTCCCTCCCCACCCCTCCGCCACTCCGGTTCAAACCGTTGTTTTCCAGTCTAGTTGTGTAGGACACAGCTCCCTGGCTCATGCTGGTATTATGAGCCTTGCGCTCCCCCATGACAGCTCTTGCCGGCCGCTCACACTGGCCACTGGCCGCTCCTGGCAGCACACGGTAGCCCATGGCAGCTCATTCTGACCTCTGGCTGCTCACAGCAGCCCAGCTCCAGGGAGAGCCATTGTTCACAATGCTGTAGAGGGCACAGCTCACTGAGCCATGTGGGAATCGAACCAGCGACCTTGGTTTTAGGAGCATGGTGCTCCAACCACCTGCGCCACCGGGCCGGCCTGCACTCAACTTCTTTACTAAAGCATTTGAAGATATACATTTCCCTGCAAGCACTGCTTTAGCTGCATTCTACAAATTTAGTTATGTTGTATTTGCGTTTTCAATCAGTTTAAAATATTTTCTATTATCCCTTGTCCAATGGATAGTGCTTTAATTTACATATTTCAGGATTTCTGTGGTAGCTCTTTGTTATTGATGTCTCATTTAATATTTTTAAATAAATGTTTGTAATTTTTCAATTACAGTTGACATACAATGTTACATTAGTTTCAGGTGTACAACATAGTAATTAGACATTTATATAACTTATAAGATGATCATTCCAATAAATCTACTATCTATCTGACATCATATATAGTTATTACAATATTGTTGACTGTTATTCCTTGTGCAGTACTTTACATCCCCATGACTATGTTGTAACTACCAGTTTGTACTTCTTAATCCCTTCCGTTTTTTCACCGATCCCCCCAACACCTCTCCCATCTGGCAACCATAAAAATGTTCTTTGTAAATATGAGTTTGTTTATCTTGTTCTTTAGATTTCACATCTAAGTGAAATCATATGGCATGTGTCTTTCTCTCTCTGACTCCAGTCATCACAATACCCTCTAGGTCCATCCATGTTGTTGCAGACTGCAAGATTTTTTTTTTCTGGCCGAGTAACATTCCATTGTGTGTGTGTGTGTGTGTGTGTGTATACATATACATATATATATATATATATATATATATATATATATGTATATGTATATGTATATGTATATGTATATATGTGTATATGTATCTGTATGTATATACCATCTCTTCCGTATCCATTCATCCATTGATGGACATCCACTTTTCCTCCATATCTTGGCTATTATAAATGATGCTGCAATGAATATATGGATGCACATATCCCTTTGAAGTAGTGTTTTGGGTTTCTTTGGATAAACAACCAGAAATAGGATTACTGGGTCCTTCTTTGTCTCTTATTATAACCTCTGTTTTAAAGTCTATTTTGTTTGGTATAAGAATTGCTACCCCAGCTTTTTTTTTTTTTTCATTTCTATTTTCATGGAATATCTTTTTCCATCCCTTTACTTTCAGTATGCATGTTGCTTTTGATCTGAGGTTGAGTCTCTTGTAGGTAGCATATGTCAGGGTATTGTTTTCTTATCCATTCAGCTACCCTGTGTCTTTTGATTGCAGCATTTAATCCATCTATATTTAAAGTAATGGTTGATTGATATGTAGCTATTGCCATTTTATTATGTTTTTGGTTTGTTTTCTCGTCTTCTTAAAGAAGTGCCTTTAACATTTCTTGAAATATGGGTTTGGTGATGATGAACTCCTTTAGCTTTTTCTTGTCTGGGAAGCTCTTTATCTGTCCTTCGATTCTAAATGATAGCTTTGCTGGATAGAGTAATTTTGTTTATAGGGCCTTGCTTTTTGTTACTTTCAATATTTTATGCCATTTCCTTCTGGCCTGTAAAGTTTCTGTTGAGAAATCAGCTGACATTCTCATGGGAGCTCCCTTGTAGGTAACTAACTGCTTTTCTCTTGTTGCTTATAAGATTCTCTCTTTTTCTTTAACCTTTGGCTTTTTAATTATGGTGTGTCTTGGTGTGGGCCTCTTTGGATTCATCTTGTTTGGGACTCTCTGCTCTTCCTGGGCTTTTATGTCTATTTCCTTCACCAGTTTAGTGAAGTTTTCTGTCATTATTTCTTCAAATAAGTTTTCAATTCCTTGTTCTCTCTCTTCTTCTGGTACCCCTGTGATATGAATGTTGGTACATTTGATGTTGTCCCAGAGGGCCCTTAAACTATTCTCATTTGTTTGGATTCATTTTTCTTTTTGCTGTTTGGATTGGGTGTTTTTTGCTACCTTATCTTCTAAATCACTGATTTGATCCTCTGCTTCATCTAATCTACTCTAGATTTCTGCTAATGCATTTTTATTTCCGTTATTGTATTTTTCATATCTACCCGGTTATTTTTTATGTTTTCCATCTCCAGTTTTATGTTTCCTATCTCTCTGTTGAAGTTCTCCCTGAGATCATTGAGCATACTTGTAACCAGTGTTTTGAACTCTGCATCTGGTAGTTTGCTTGTCTCCATTTTTGAAATTTCTTTTTCTGGAGCTTTGTTCTGTTCTTTAATTTAGGACATATTTATTTTCCTCCTTGTTTTGGCTGCCTCCCTGTGTTTGTTTCTATGGGCTGCTATGTCTCCTAGTCTTAATAGAGTGGCCTTATGTAGTAGGTGTCCTGTGGGGTCCAATGGTGCATTCTCCCTGGTCACCTGAGCTGGGTGCTCCAGGTGTGTCCCTTGTGTAGGTTGTGTGTGCCCTCCTGTTGTAGCTAAGCCTTGGTTGCTGTTTGCTCCTCAGTGGGAGGGATTGATCCTCAGGCTGACTGGTTGTGAGGACTGGCTCTGACTACAGTGGAGGAGCTGTGATGCAGGGGCTGACCACACAGAGCAGGATTCACTTTAGCAGGGCTCTGGTTCCTGGTCAGTCTGCCTTTTGGGTGTGACCTCTTTGGAGGCAGTCGAGTGGTGCTGTGGCTTAGTCCCAAGTGGGCCACTGGATGTGCTTACCTCAGGGCCTCCTGGGAGAGGCACTGCTGCAGGCCAAGTTCAGCTGTAGCCTGTGACCTGCCAGCGAATACCTGGAATGAGTCACAAAGCAATCTGCAGATGGCTGCCATCCACACTGGACTTAGAAGTTCCTGAGAGAAGCTGAGCTTTAAACCAAGACTAGCTGCAGCTAGTAACAGGCTTGGGGTTGCTTAACAAGAAGTATGGGGGATGCCGAGGTCAGATCCTGCTTGTTTGGGGTTTGTGAACCTTTGAGAGATTTTTAGGAATGTCTGAAGCATGAGTCAAGACAGGCCACTTGTATAAATCCAGTAGAAGCTGTTGGGTGGGCCCACAAGTTGGGTGGGGTAGGGCCTCAGGGAATCACCAGGGCCCTGCGTACAGTGTCAGCCCAGTTGACAGAGACTCAGATATGGTGGTCGCCTAAGTCTGCACACTGGTAGCAGGGACGGCTCAACAAAGGAACAGTACTCTCTGGTAGCACTTCTGTCTGGAAGAAAGCTGCCCGCCCCAGCCCTCGACTGAAACCAGACAATTCAGTTCCTTTTTGTATGTTCCTGGTGTGTTTCGAGCTGCTGCCCCAGTGCTGGAGCTAAGAGTGAGTCTATTATCGAGTAAGTTCCTGCATGGGCTCTTTAAGAGGAATGCCTGGGACTCTAGCAGCCTTCCCTCTCACTCAGCCACAACATCCTCTGGTTTTCATAGCTAGAAGTTGTGGGGACTTCTCTTCCTGGCATTGGAACCCTGAGCTGGGGAGCTGGGTGTGGTGCTGGGACTCCTTGCTCCTCATAAGGGAGCCCTGCAGCTGAGATAGGATCTCTCTTGATTTTTAACTGCCACATGTGAGTGTTGGGCCAGCTTGTTCCCCATTTATGCCCCCTTTACCAGTCATGACATGGCTTCTTCTATATATACTTAATTGTAGGACTTTTGTTCAGTTAGCCTTCAGGTGATTCTCAATGATGATTCTGTAGTTTAGTTGTAATTTTGATGTGGTCATGAGAGGAGGCAAGCACAATATTTATCTACTCTGCCATCTTGACCACTCCTCAGTTAATATTTTTTAACAAATTTATTTTTAATTATGGTAAAATATCCATAACATAAAATTTATCATTTTAGCCATTTAAAAATGTATAGTTCAGTGATATTAAGTATATTTGCATTGTTATGGAACTGTCACCACCATCCAGCTCCAGAACTATTTTCATCTTGCAAAAACGAAACTCTGTATCCATTAAACAGTAACTCCCCATTTCAGAATGTGTATTCTGCTGTTAAGTGTGTGTGTGTGTGTGTGTGTGTGTGTGTGTGTGTGTAAACAGATAGCTCTTGAGGATAGTTATAATAGCTTTTTAAATTTCTTTGATTTCCTTGTTTGGTAATTTCATGTTCTCTGTAATTTTTCGGTATTTTTGTGATTAATTTTTCTTGTGGTTATGTTTCACATTCTTACTTTTTCATGATTCTGGCTTTTTTTGATTAGATTGTGGACATTGTTAATGTTTTCCTGTTGTGTGTTTGGATTTTTTTGTCTTCATTTAAAAACGATTTGGCTGTATTCTAGCAGGCTGTTAGTTATTTACAGATCTGTGTAGTTCCCTCCTCTTTGGGAGTCTGCCTTGCCACCTTTAACTGCCTCAGTTTTCCTGAACTCTGACCTCTGGCTCTCCTAGTTAGCAAGACCTCTCTGTGCTCTATATTGGATTTCTCTGTGTGCTCTATGGCCCAGAATATTCTTAAGAGGCTGATGGTCTAAAAAGGCAGAAAGTAAAGCAATCATAGGGCTCACCTCATTTGTTTCCCTTCTCTCAGACATTATAGTTTTGTGCTGCTTGTGGTACAACATCTAAAGACAGTTGTTTCATATATTTTGTTCAGTTTTCTAGTTATTGTAAGAGGGTATAACTGTGGTCTTTGTTACTTCATTATGACTGGAAGTGGAAAGTTACCACTCGTTTTAATGTAGTTCATAACAGTTTTGAGAATGTGATAAACAGCATGTAAGTCTATCAAAGATTCATTCTGATTAAAAGTCTGAAGATATATTGGTCTTTTGTTGTTGCTTTTTAACTAGTGTCACCTTGTTTTATGGTAATGGTAGCTGGAGTGGAATGATTCAGCATGATATATAGAATGAAGAGAGGATCTGGAAAGATTCAACCTCATTTTGCCCCTGACTTGTGTGTGACTTTTGACATATTCAAACTATTCACATCTCCATTTCTTCCTCTGTAAAGTGAAGGATGCATTTTAGACTGACCTAAGATCTGAAGTTTATTCAGTTAAAAAAATTGTGTAATTTTATAGTACATGTATGAGTGTCACTTCAGGTTGAATTCCAAGCTCTGAAACCAGTTGAGCATTATTTTAAAATGAATAATCTGAGTTCTGTCTCTGGCAAAGTTTGTTCCCTATTTGATGTAGTTAAATAATAAATCAAGGATAGAAATAGTATTAGAGTATTGGATATTTTTAGTACAAAGGACACTTATTCATAAATATTGCACATCCTAACAATGTTTTATGCAAATAGATGGTAAAGTGCTATTATGATGTCAGTGGGTTTGCATAGGATCTCATTTAGAAACAATTTCATGCAGAGAGAGTCATAACTGAATTTATGGATATTAAATTCTTAATCTCTATTAAAAATTCTCACCCAAGTCCTTTAAAATATTAAGTATTTTGATTATGTAAAACATTCACATAGTTCTAAGTATAAAAGGTACTAGATGTAATTTATAGAAATATAAATCTATCTTCTATCACTCCACACCAACCATTAGCAATCTAGTTTTTTTCTCTAAAACCCCTTCCCAGAAGCACCACTCATTACCAGTTTATTGTTTGAACTACCACAGATAAACTATGCATATCTGTGTGTATTAAAATTACATATACATACACATACATACTGAATAGCATACATTGTTCTGTCCCATGTTTTTTCTTTGTATATTTAAAATTTTTTCCCATATCTCTTTATGGAGGACTACCTTAGTCTGTCAGCTCCTTGATGTGGAACAAATGGATGTACCATAATTTAACAGCCCTCCATTAATGGATTATTTTCCAAGTTTTTGCTGTTATATTCAGTGCTACAATGAGTATTTATTTGTAATTTTTATGTTTACCTTAGATTATTATTTGTCTTTTAACATAGTTTATGCTACCTTTTTTTTTTTTTTTTTTTTTTTTAACCAGGCATAAAATTTCAATTTTTGTGTATTTTGATCTATCAATCTTTTGTGTTTCTGGGTTTTTCAACCATTCTTTGAAAGGCCTTCTCTACTCTTAACATTTTTTAAATGCTCATTTTTATGTTTAAATTTATGATGAATCTGCAATTTGTTTTGGTATGAGAGGATCCAACTCTTTTTTTTGCAAGGTGGTTTCCCATCCATCTTTTCCCCACTGATAAATAATTTTTCTTTATCATGTCCTACATTTTCATGTATATTTGGGTTGTCTCTGGATTTTCTGTTCTTTTTCATTGATGTGTCTATCTTTTGTTACATCATAACCATGCTGGTAATTTTTGTAGCATTATAATATAAAATATATGACTATAGTGTAATATCTGAGTTGGGCTAGTACCCCTCATTACTTATTTTTTAAAGTATCTTCCCAGTTTTACTTTCTTGTTTGTTTTTTGTTCACTTTAGAATCAGATTGCTTAATTAATAAATTCTGTTGGTATTTTTTGGGGATTGCATTACATTTATAAAACAAAATTATAGATCAAAGAATTGACACCTTTATGGCACTGAGTCTTTGTATCCAAGGTATGACAGACAATTACATTTATTCGGTGCTTCTCAGTAGTTTTAAAAAACTTTATCATGTAGATCTTGGACTTTTCTTGATAACTTGATTCTTAAGTCGTTCATCTTTTTTGTTGTTGTTGTTCCTATAAATGGAATAATTTTCTCCTTTATATCTTCTAAAATAGTTGTTGCTTATATATTTAAAGTTCACTTATTTTTTATGTTAATTTTTTTGTGTTTCCAGGAATTCAACCATATTATTTGCAAATATAACTTTACTTCCTTCTTTGTAATTATTAAACTTTTATTCGCTCATCTAATTGCATAAAGTGTTACTGTTAGAACAATGCTAAGTAATCATTAATAGGGTATGTTTTTGGCTTTTTCCTGATTTTGGTGGGAATACTTCTAGCGTGTCTTCATTAAGAAGCATGATGCTGGTTTTTAGGGTGAGATCTATATAAATACATTTATATCTATTTTATTATGTTAAGAAAGTAGCTTCCTTTTAATTTATTGAGATTTTTAAAAATTCAAGCTTCTATTCTTTTGTGTTGATTACATATTATTGATATTTTTATTTATGTGTCTCCTTGCTTATTTATGTATTTCAGTTTAATCTCAGTGGATACTTTAGATGTGTTTTTGAACTATTCTCTTTAAAGTGGTTTGTTTGAAAATGGAATAGAAAATCAAAGCATAAAGGGTATTGCAGAGAGTGGAAAGTGAATAAAATTTGTTTCCATTGGAAACAGATGGATAGATTTGCAAAATCACTAATATAGTGTGAATCAAAATGTTTCTGTGTCGTGTTAAATATTACAGAATTGATGATATATGAGCTTTAAATATTTTATTTCAGTTCCTACATTGACTTTTTTAGCTAACTTGTTTGCAATTTTTAATATGCTGCTGTAGGGGTTACAACATGCATCCTTAATGATCCACTGAGAGGTAATATGGTACCGGTTCATGTAAAAGTTAAGAACCTTGCAACCATATAGTTGTTTTTACCCCCATCCCTATCCTTTGTCATATTGCTGTCCTATCTATTACACCACATATAATAAACCCCACAACATAGTGTTATAATATTTGCTTTAAATAGTTGTATGCCCTCTAAGAAATTAAGAGAAGAAAATATGTGTGTGTTTTTTTTATATTAACTCACAAATTTATTATTTCCTGTGCTCTTTATTCTTTCCCAAAGATGGGAGATTTCATCCGATATCAGTTTCCTTCAGCTTGAAAAACTTCATTTAGAATTTTAGGTAACGCTTGTGGATGATAAATTATCTCAATTTTTATTTTTCTGAAAATAACTTCATTTTGTCTTAATTTTTGAAGAATGTTTTCATTGGGCATAGGATTCCAGATGGACAGTTTTTTTTCAACATTTAAAGATAATTGCATTTTTTCTGGCTTCATTATTGCTTATGGGAAGTCTTTCCTATTTCAAGTTTCAATATCCCATTCTTTCACAATCAATATTCTAAATTTCAGATGAGAAACTTGGTGAGACTATGAATTCAACTATTGTTGTAATTCAGAAAGCCACATAATTTTTGTGTTTCATTTGTAGCAGGGTCTGCTCTGTGTCTACAAAAAATAAAAGATTCTTTTAGGGCTGTCATGGGAGGCCTCTGTCTCAGACCACAACTTGAGCTGAGTCAGTAGACTTGAGTTTGTCATTTCTCTGTTAGCACTGAGGTAAGTGCACTCAGAAGAATTCACCCCACATAACAGTGCCTATAGTTGTCATTGTCATAACTGTAAAGTGCATCAGACACTTGAGCCCCCTAGGCACATGATTCAGTTGGCACTTTATTATAAGTAACTACAGGTGATATTTTGATTAACTGTGATGGCACCACTGTCCATTGGTTATTAGTATCCCATTTCTCATTGGCAAGGAGCTCATACTTCCCTGAAACCCAAGGAGCCAAACAAACCAACCCCAGAATCCCATCTTTAGGAGTCTATTTCCGGGACCACACCCTGTAATAATTCTGTATCAGTCTGGGTCCATTCAGGAGACAGTGATTTAAACAGGGGAAGTTTAATATAAAGAATTATTAAGTGATGATAAAAGTGTATCTGTAATTCAAACTGTCTGGAGTAGCCTAAAGTCTAGGGAGAGTACCCAAGAAAGGACAAACTTGGAAGGGTGAAGACCTTGTTAGGGAAGGTGTAGTTTGTAGCCCATTGGATGGCAGATAAGTTTCTAGTTTGCCTGGAACAGGACTGTTCTGCAATTTCTAGGCAAGCATGAAGCAACTCTTGGACACAGGCAAGCCTCACAGTGTCACCTCACTCTGGTGGCAGTCACATGGGAATGCAGAGGAAGTGGACTACCACTGCATGCAGGAGGCCTGGAATCCACGTGGTTCACATTGGGAAAGATGTGGCATTGGGAGCATTGTAGGAAACATCCAGGGAAAGGAGCAAGCAGGAGTGAAGCACCAGTGTGGGCAGGAGGCCTGGAGTATGCAGTATCCGTGTTGAGAGGGCTGCAGACAGGTCGTTACCAGGCCAGGCTGGGGGCTGTGAATTTAAGGGGCTACACATTCTTAGCACTTAGCTGGAGCAGAGTGCCACCAGATGTCCTCAGACCAACACCACTGATCCCCTGTGCACTGAAGCAGCCAGGAAAAATCAGAACTCCTTCTTCCTGCAGTGGTCCTCTAGTGCCCTCTACTGAGAAAGCTCAATATCATGTTGACTGTTAAGAAGAATTCCATCCATTATTGCAGAGCAGGTATTGAAGGGTGAATTTAGAGCTGAAAGACAATTAAGTCATAACATACAAATTGATCTTCTAACTCCTCAGGCCAGCAAGACTGTAGCTTTATGTTTGAGTTCCAGTTGCCCTGCACTGTGTGGACCGGGAGTGTTCTCAGACAAAAAGCCATATACATACAATTCTTGCCAACTGCTATTCTCTTCTTTCAAGGACTGACTCCTTTCCATCTTCTGTCTGATTTTGGTTGTTAATTTCCTTTAAATAATTGTTTTTTTTTATACTTTATTCATCGTTTGTAACATTTATTTTGGGATGGTCCATATAAGCTACTCTGCCATTACTGGAAGTAGAACCTGCGTTTTTATTATGGAAAGAAAATTTTAAAGCTGTGAAAAATATTTGTTAGAATAATTGTATCTAACATATATTGAACATTGACCAAGTATCAGATAAGGTATTTTATTTCAACCTTAATACTAGGCAGTTACTATCTCTATCAGTGATCAGTGTTTCAGATTGAGGATATTGAAACTCAGAGAAGTCCTTATTTTACAAAAATCATATGGCAGAGATAGTATTTGAATACAAATGTGTCCCACTCCACAGCACATGTCCCTTACTTTCAGATATAAGAATAAGCACAACTTTGTTCAGTGTTAGTATAGAGATTAAGAAAATGTTCTGTAGTTAGTGTTTTGACTTGTGCATTAGAATTCCAGTCTCTTAAGTGCAGAAATGGTATGCCATCTCATTTTTGTGATGAATTCTTATGTTACATGGAACACGGTAGATTCTCAGTAGGTGTTTGCTGAATTGGATTTAGTTCAGTCTAAAAAGCCACACAAATATTTGTACAATATTATCAAGTTATTAAATAAAAATACTTTTAGGGTTTTAATAGGTCAGTTAATTCTTCTTAAATATGTATTTTTGTTGGTTTTCAGATTTAATTTTATGTTCCCATGAAGCTTTAGTTAATATTCAGGACACAAGAATGAATTCTTTGTTATGTTTATGGCACCTGCACAGACTTACTTTGTAGTATTTATGTACTCTTTGTTGGAAACCTTATGGAATTTAAATAATCTGACTATTTAAACAAAATTCTTTATAAAAGAAAAAAATGTATTCTATTGTGTTTAAATATTCTCCCCTTCCCCAGAGTGATCGTATTTTTAATCATCCATTTCTAAAAGATGTGAATGTGTTTGTGTCTGAAAGATTTATACTAAAGAATAACTAATAAAAACAAAACTTTTTAAATAACAGCAAATTTTAGTTGTAGATCATTTAAAAGCTACATTAAGTATAAGGAAATATTACAGGTAATTTAAACCCCTAGCAATAAGCTCAGTAAACATTTTTTCATCTGCTATGTCCTAAACACTTACAAATGGCTATAAAATATTTTCAAAAATATGACTTGGAATAATTAAATGCTATTTGATTATATGTAGATATTATAATTTTATTATGGTTTGTTTATTTAACTACTTTTCTATTGGGGGACATGGAGATTGCTTCCAGTTTTTCAGCCTTAAAATAATACATGAATCTTAGCCTATGATTATTCCTTAGTATAAATTCCCAGAATTAGAATTACATGGTTAAAGAGTGTTACAGTTTTTTTTTGCCAACAAGATGTAATTCCAAATTGCCCTCCCAAAAGGATATATTAATTTATATTTTCATAAGCAGCTTGTGAAAGTGCTTATTTTACCATATCTTTGCCAATGCTGGAAGTTATAATTTTTAAAAAAGTTCCTGTTTTTGTGAGGTAAAGAATGCTTTCTTTGTCAATTTGTAGTTCTTTGATTTCTAGTGAGGGTAACATTTGCATATATTTACTGGCTACTGTTAATTTTTTTAGAGTAGATTACTCATGTTCATTCATCACTTTTTAAAATTTCAAACACTCTATTAAAAATAGTTTTTAATGTGCCTATTGGCCATCTGTATGTCCTCTTTGGAGAAATGTCTGTTCAGGTCACCTGCCCATTTTGGATTGTTTGTTTTTTTGGTTTTGAGTTGTATGAGTTTTTTAAAATAAATTTTGGATATTAATCCCCTGTTAGGGGTATCATTGGCAAATATCTTCTCCCATTCAGTAGGATGTCATTTTGTTTTATTGATGGTTTACTTCGGTGTGAAAAAACTTTTTAGTTTGATGTAGTCCCATTTGTTTATTTTTTTTTGTTTCCCTTGACCAAAGAGATATATCAATAAAAATATTACTAAGAGTAATGTCTGAGAGTTTACTTCCTATATTTTCTTCTAGGAGTTTTATGGTTTTGGGTCTTACATTTAAGTCTTTAATTGATTTCGAACTTATTCTTGTATGTGGTGTAAGAAGGTGGTCTAGTTTCATTTCATACCATATGACCTCACTTATATGTGGAATCTAAAGAACAGAATAAATGAAAAAACAAAACAGAAATAGACTCATAGATAAAGAGAACAAACTGGTGGTTGCTAGATGGGAGGGGGGTTGGGAGGAGTGGTGAGAAAGGTGAAGGGATTAGGAAGTACAAATTGGTAGTTACACAATAGTCATGGGGATGTGAAATACAGTACAGGGAATATAGTTAATAGTGTTATAAAAACTGTATGGTATCAGATGGGTACTAGACTGCCCAGGGACGTCACTTCATAAATTACATAAATGCCTAACCACTGCACTGTACACCTGAAACTAATATAAAATAATACTGAATGTCAACTATAATTAAAAAATATTTATATGTAGTCGTGGTATGTAAAGTACAGCATAGGGAATATGGTGAATGGTATTGTAATAACTATGTACGGTGTCAGATAGCTAGTAGACTTGTTGGGGTTATCCCTTTGTGAGGTGTGTAAATGTCTAACGAGTATGTTGTTTTATATACCTCAATTGTTAATACAAAATGGAAAAAATAGTTTTAATAAGGGTGAATTTCGATACAATTGTGAATTATTCCGAATCTGCTTTTTCATAGTCTTCCTCATCCAGGTTTTTCTAGTAGGTACTATCTTGCCTTCATGTAGATTTTAAGAAGGTAGAGGAAAAGTGGGAAAATGTGAGGTAATTAATATAAAGCTTTTGGTGTACCATGCTTGGCAATTATTAAGCACCTCATAAAAATCATTAGTATTATCATTGCTATTATTGTTATTACTATTAAAACATACTGTTTTCTACTGGATTTCTTTATGTTAGGTCCCTATTTTTTAAGATTTTAGCTATTTGGGTTCTGGAGTCAGGCAGATTAACTTCATTTCACTGCTTTACTCCTTAGAGGTGTGACTGAACACATCACCTTGTCTCTGAGAGCCTCAGTTTTAACCTCTCTATAATGGAAATAATAACATTTATCTCAAGGTTTCTTTTGAGAGTTAAATGTTAAAATGAATGTAATGTTTCACTCAGTGCGGTCACATAGTTAAGGATCAATCAATGCTTGTATTTGAAAAGATAATCTTGATTTATTAACAGGTCAAATCTCACCAATTGTATGTTTTTTTACTAAAAGGATCTTTCTGAAAATCATGCTTCCATCAAAGAAGTAACTTCAGTAGAGGGTATCTCAGACAGTGTGGCATGTGGTAGGGGAAAGCTTTTTGAGTAAGGAGCACCTTTTGGTGGGAAGGAGGTAGCCTAAAAACGTAATTAAATTTTTGAAATGGCAGAAGAGAATTCACTAATACAGAGAAAAATTTTGTGTGAAAAGTCAACTATTCTTAAGCTCAAAGCTCTTCCCTTTATAGCTGCCACTGTTGTGGTACATTTTGAATGGTGAAAACATGTGCCCAACAATGACTGCTTAGATTGATAGGAGAGAATAAAAAAACTATTAAATAATGGCATCATTAATTTTTTATTTTCCTAAAGCAGATCCTTTAGGGAAGTGACTTACTAATGAAGCTAGGAAGGCTGATTTATCTTAATCTCGGTTTTGATATAATAGGTTATGATTAGTCTCCATAGTTCCCTGCCACATAGTATTGCAGGCTTAAAAGTTTTTATTGATAATGGTTTCCAAAAGGCATAGGGAAACTGCTGTATAAATAATGTTTGGCTAGTTAATTTTCCTTCTCCTGAGACTCAACAGACTTAAGCCTTTGGTAAATTATAAGGAACTGAAACAAATGAAAAACGGTGGGGCGAGAACATCATTATCTCATTCCTTGTTAAATAATTATTAATATGGTCTTCTGTGCAATTTGTATTTTGCGGCTTTCAATTAAAGGCAACTTCTCCAATTCTTTGTAATTTTGTTTGGCTTAGAAACGTACACTTTTATTTTATCTTGTTCCTTAGATTTACAATTTGCTGTCTTTATCACCCAGCATTTTTAAGTCTCTACTTTTCTGATGAGAAAATAATAAAAAAATTTAAAAATCATTCTTCTTTTCCCCTCACTTTACCTATTTTGTTACTTAACATAGGATAATGTGCTTAGTGCTTTTTAAATTTTTCTATAAAAGTATCCCTAAAGACAGGGTTTATTACTGCTTCTTGGGAAGTTTGGCCAGAGCTGGCAGCTGAGACTGGGTGAATTCCTTTTTAAAATGTGATTTATGTGAATTTTGCATTTTACTTACTCCATAACATATTGGTATTTGTTTTAATAACAGATGATTCAGGTTACTTTCCAGTGAGCAAAAAGATGCACCATGTTTTTTCTGTGGTTTGGGTTTCTTCTCCATCACTGCCTCTTTGCCAAGAGTTTTCCATATCAGTTTGGGAAGTACTGCCTGATAGAGTGTTGCTTCTGCCTTTTGGATAAAACCTAAATTAGATGGAGCGTCTGCTGGAAAATTATAGAGGCTCCTATACAAAGACTTCATCCAGGACTTGCCTTGGATCATATTCAGGCTGTTTACCCTTTCTCTTGTCTCGTTAAGTCATTTCAGCAGGAGGCTTGGCTTTGAACCATGGCTCTACTATTTTCTTTGCTTTGTGACCATGAATAAATCACTTAGTGTTTCTGAGGGTCTGTGTCCTTGTTTATAAAATGGGAGTAATGATGCCACTGACTCATCGGGCTATTTCAAAGCTAGGTGAGAACACATGAAAAGTGCCAAGCGCATAAAAGGGTCTCAGATACTGACTCTCCGTTCTCGCCCCCACTTCCCCTTGACTTCCCTTCGAGAGCTTGAGAGAGCATAACTAGAGCAAATTCTCCCTCGCTGAGGTGCCCGAAGGGTGGAAACTTGTGACTGCCGGGCGTAGTACTGGTGATCTCAGTGCCATATGGAAGAGTGTCCTCTGGGGTCCGGCCAGCCCAGTCTCTATGGTGGCAGCTGATTCAGGCTGTGTAGGTTTTCTTCTTAAATGGACTCATACCCTTTTTACTGAAAAATTTCTGTTAGTAACAGAAAACACCCAGATAACCTGGCTTTCAATAGCATGGAGTCAAAAGGAAGTGAACACACCAAGATTCAACTGTGAGATGTGTGGCGGACTAGGTGGGAAAGCCCCAGTGTTTTTCTGGATTGTCTCCTCTTCGGATTTTAGAGCTGCCAAGCCTCATTAGAGGTATAGTGAGAAAAGATCAGTGTAAATTTGTCAAGAGGTTAAACTGAATTATTTATATGAAGGTAAATATTCTAAATACCTGAGAACAGGGGTCTTTGGGTCCCTTTTAGTGGCACTTAGCTCCACATCGTATCTCCTCTGTCTTTGACATTCTTTTAGGTACTGGTGATACAGCAGTGAAGAAAACAGAATCTGTGTTACGGAATTTTCATACTTACACACTAGTTGAGAAGATAGACAATAGTCAAAATAATATACATTGAAATAAATGCTAAGAGGTAAATACATAGGGTATTACAGAATAACAGCAGAGATTTAATTTAGCTAGGGTAGTTAGGGAAGACATTTCCGAGAAGATGACTTTTAACATGAGACCGGAAGCAAAGAAGCATCTAGCTTTGTGAGGAGCCCAGAGCACAAATGCTGTGAGGGGAGAGGAATGCTTTGCGTTCTCTGTACTGACAGAGGGGCTCCAGGTTGGTGCTTGAGGGGCAGAGTGGTGGGGATGAAACGGCAGGTAGGAGGAGTTCAGAGTATACAGAAGCTTTATTTGAAGAGCACTAGGAAGCCATTTCATGGGTTTAATTAGGGGACCTGATTTGCATTTTTGAAAGGTCACTCTGGCAGCTAGGCGGAGTATAGATTGTAAGGGGGCTACCAGGGTGAGGGCAGAGAGGAGGCCGACCTGGTGTCTAAGGGAGGTGATACGTGGCCACTGCTAGTAGCGTTGAAGCTGGAGAGACGGTACGTAGAGGACACAGATTTTGGAGAGAGCATTGAGAGGACTTGCAAATGAAATGTGGTGTAAGGAAAAGAAAGACGGCAAAGATGCCTTCGACGGTCCTGCCCTCAGTAACTGTTGGGCTGGGACAGACTAATGAAGGAGAGAGGTGAAATCAAGAGTTCTGTGGAGGATGTTTTGAGTTAGTGGTACCTCTAACAGACTCAAGGGCAGATATCAAATAGGCAGTTGGAATCTGGAGCTCAGAGAAGTCAGGACTGGAGGTGAAAGTGAGGAATTATCAGTGTATCAAGAGTATTGAAAGCCATGGGATAGAATGAGACCGCTCTGCATCATGGGTAGTTTAAGGAAGAGAAGAGGGCTTGGCAGTGAACCCCGTGGAACTCCTGCATTTAGAGATTGACCTAGAGAACCAGCAAAGGAGACTGAGCAGGAGCTGCTAGTGCAGTCGGTGCAAGAGCAGGACAGCATAGTGTCATCAAAGATGAGGAAGGCTGCACTTTCAATAAAGGGTGACATTCAAATGTGTTAAAGGCAAGTGAGAGGTTGAGGAAGATGACTTCAGAGAAGTGACTGGTGCATTTGGCGATGTGGAGGGATTGTTGGCTTCAGGAAGTGGTTTCAGTGGGCCGCTGCTGCCAGACCTGTAATCGCATGAGAGAAGAGTGCAGGCCAGGGGTGCGATTGGAGGAAGTTGGGGTTAACCAAGTTGGGGAGCAATATTCTGCGGGAAGTATAGATATGAAAGAAAGCAGAGAAATGAGGTGATATTTAGTATT
Source organism: Rhinolophus sinicus (assembly GCF_057876585.1). Lineage (NCBI taxonomy): Eukaryota > Metazoa > Chordata > Mammalia > Chiroptera > Rhinolophidae > Rhinolophus > Rhinolophus sinicus. The sequence goes on from NC_142509.1 coordinate 22,955,851, forward strand.
TACGTGCCTAAGAATTATAGTTGATTTCATCCCAAATATGTGAAAGAGGCATGAAGGGCACATTTTTTAAAGCTAAATGTCAAGTTAAAAATCAGGTCCCATATGTACATGGGACTTGAACTTCAGTTTTAGCCTTGTCTGTCAGAAGACAATGCCTTCTGCATTCTTTTCTGTTCAAATTATTCAGATTTTATTGTTAACCAAGGAGATACGATACTGATTTGTTATTATAAGCCTAGCTGGATATTTATTTCCTCTATTGTCTTGTAGATTTTTCTCTGCTTGCTCTAGCAGCCATTAAAAGAGGTATTTCAAAGTTTCCACAATAATTTTGGTTTTTTTCTACTTTTTCCATTCAGTTTTGTCAATTTTTGCATTATATATTTTGACATGTCATTGGATCATATTTGTGAGCTTTTGCTGCATAAAAAAACAACCTCTTAAATCTCTATGGCATGTGATAATAAACATTTATTTTTAGCTCGTGGGTCTGGGTTGACTGTGTAGTTCTGCTTCAGGCTTCAGATTGAATTTAGTTTTGCTTCATGTGTGGTGGTTTTGCAGCCCCTTCTGATGGGGTAAGGCAATCAGGTGCATTCTCTTCTTATGGTAGATTAGTAAGTACAAGACTTATCCAAACAGTGCAGACACATTGAAGACCTCTGTTCCTGTCATGCTCACTGACAGTCCATTGACTGATGCAATAATGTGGCCAAGCCCAACATTAAAGAGAGTGGGGGAGAATACCTTTAGTGAGCTATAGAGGGAAATGTATATTTGCTGAATAAACATGTCCAGTTTATCATATGAGTGTATATAGATTTAGAATTATGGTATCTTCTTACTGGATTAACTTTTAAAATGACTATGAAATGTCTCTATGTCTAGTAATGCTACTTTTGTTAAAGTCTGATGCTCATATAGCTGGCTATTCCAGCCTTCTTTTGGTCTGTGTTTACATGTTATATCTTTTTCTAGCTTATACTTTTGATTGTTCTGTATCTTTTTATTTAAAGTGTGTCACTTGTAAGTCACATATTGGGTTTTGTTCCATTGTTTCAATAACAGCATTATTGAGATAATATTCATATACCATTATATCCTTTTCAAGTATGTAATTCAATGTTGTTTTTTTAAACATATTCACATGGTTATGCATGCATCACCACTAATTTCAGAACACTTATTTCATTCCAAAAAGAAATTCTATACCTATTACCAGTCACTCCCCATTTTCCCTACCTCCCCTCAATCTCCCAGCTCTGGCAACTACTAATCTACTTTCTGTCTCTATGGATTTGCCTATTCTGGACATTTCATATAAATAGAATCATACAATATCTGGTCTTTTGTGCATGGCTTCTTTCATTTATATTGTTTTTTAAGCTCATCTATATTATAGCATGTATTACTACTTCATTTTTCTTTCTTTTTTTTTTTTTTAGTATTTTTTCCTTGCTCTGCTTCAATTCATTGTTTTTTATTTGCTTGCTTTCTAGTTCATCAGTAATCTTCTGTTAAACTCATCTATTGGATCCTAATTTCAGTAGTTATTTTTCAGTTCTATTACTTCAATTTTATATTTTAATGCATTTTAATTCTCTGCTGAAATTCTCAATCTCTTTCTCAATATTTTGCATCTGTTTCTCCATTTACTTAAATATATTAATCATGTAAAAAGTCCTCATTTGCTAGCTCTGTTTTCGGACTCAACCTGTGATTCTGTTTTATCTCTTGGCTGTCTGCCTTGTCTTTCTTGGCATATCTGGTAAATTTTGATAGAAAGGTGGACATTGTGTCCAAAAATTGGTGAGTCTACAGATAATGTTTTCTTCTAGAAAGGTTCTCTCTTTCCTCTACTAGGCAGAGAGAGTGGGGTTTGATCATTTTAATCCAATCAGAGATTGAGCTGAGGCTAGCCTTCTAGAACTTTCAACTGACAGCTCTGTGTGTTTACCAGGGCTCCTTGCCTTGATGGGTTCTGAGCTCTAATTCTTGTCTCTTCAGCATTCTGAGACTGCTGGAAACTTTTTCCTGCTTTTTGAAGGCTTTCTGCTTAGCCTCTTAGGCCTGCACTGTTTGGCAAATGTCTTAAGGAGAAAGCTGGCTGTGTGTCAGGCTTAGTTCTCTACCTTTCTCTTCTTTCTGGGATCTTGGCCCCTAAAGTTTCTAATTTTGTTTTAGTAGCCCCAGGAGACAAGCAAAAGTTCTGCTTGTTTCTGTTTTCCAGAAGCAACCTTTTGTCTGGAGGAAAGCCTGGATGGATTCTCAGCCTTTTGACCTTTGCCCAGAATTAGCAGTGCTCCCAGGGAAAAGGGGCAGCAGAATATTTGCTCACCTCTAATCTCTTCTCCTCCCTGGGATCTTGGCTTCTCTAATTCTAGTTGCTTTATCAGCTCTGAGGCCTTTAAACAGACAGTTTTAAAGATATATATTATCTGGATTTTAGGGGACATTTTTGATGGGAGAGTTGGTTTGTCACAAACTACTCCATCAGTACCTGAAATCTAACTGTATCAAAATAGTTTGCTCTAACTGGATAATCTCATTCCTTTTGTTTATGAGTGAATCGAGCAGTGTTGGTCAGAGAAACATGCTAATTTTTATAGCTTATTCATATCTATGTAGTTGACCTCCAGTTATTCACTGTAAGAAGGTCCAGTTTTTATATGAATTACTCCAAACCTTGGAGATGGAGAGTTGTAAGATGTATATGTGAGACACTAGTTTGTGAAAGAGCTTTATATAATTACAAAACACTTTCAAAGATTTTAAAAATCCATTTGGTACTTTTAACTTGTGAGGATAAGCATTGTTATTTTCTTCAATTGTCCAAATAAGAATTGAGCTTGAAAAGACTATGACTTTCCTTCTTTCTTTTATTTGCTGCTTTTGGGTAGACTTAGGTTTCAGTCTCAGATCATATGACCCCAAGTCCAGTAATTTTTTCCTCCTGTATCTATTTGGAACTCTAGAAACTGGTTTTTGCGTAAATCAATTTGTCTTATTGCCTAATAGAGCACTATAAAGTATTATAACTGTAAAGTAGTGTATAACTTATGGACATACTCTACAGGATACGCTTTTTCTTTCTCTCTCTTTAATTTTTCCTAAGTAGAGCTTAAGCTCACAAATCGTTCTGTGTTTTGCTTTAACTGTCAACACTCGAAATGATAAATTTTATTTCTATCTTGTCTGTTTTTCTTCATCCTCTAGTTCAGTAAAATGACCAAAGCCAAATTGAAGTTCCAGAAGAGAAATAAGACCCTTGAATAATCCATAGACAGGAGAGCTGTTTTCTTCTATTCCTAACAGACCCATATCACTGTGAGGGTTCCTGGGTCTGATTGTTAAAATATTTTGGTCATCTTCTCCTTTGTCAGCTGCCACTGACGCCATTATCAATGATTTGCTGCTCCTTAGACCTTCCTCTTCTCTCTTCTCTTTCTAATTGACTATTTTTGATCTATTGCTCAGGAAACTAGATAACCAGGGTTTTAAATTGTCTTAAAAAATATTAACAAGAATATCATCTTAGGACTTTAGAGGGTAACTGTAGTAGCTTTTTAATTTTATTTTATAGGTAATGAAATGGACGTCCAGAGAAATTAAGTGCCTTGCCCAAGACGCACAGCCAGTTAGTTAACACAGTTAGGACAAGAACTGAATCTTCTTTTCTATGGTCTATAGCATGGTCTTCAATTTTTCTATCATTTTTATTTGTTAGGCCCTGAATGAGGGCCTAGAAGCCTCTAATGAGTAAAGCACATCATTCTTGAATATTTAAAGACCTTTTAACTTTCTTCCTCATTGATAGATGAATTCTGCCATACATGTTACTCGAACATAAATTTGATTTGTTTGTGTGTATGTGTTTACACTTATTTAATTTTGTGTACTAATTCTCAAAAACTTCAGTCTGTCGTCTGTGATCTTAGAACAGGTGTCTGTTAATGTAAACACACCAGTTAACATCTCAGTTCACTGAAACCTGTGCAGCTGAAATCCTTTAGCAGTCTTCATGAATCTTGTATTTCCATGCTGAAGCAAACAAACAAACAAACAAACAAAAAAACGAAAAAAAAGCTAATGATAGGAATATTTGAAGATTTCTGCTAAAAATTTCTGAGTATAATTTATAGTATATATATCACAGATGCTTAATAAATGTTTGAAAAACCCTCTGTCTGAAAACTTCAGAAAAGAGAAAAATTGCTTAATAGTCATTTTGAATGAGTTCCCCATTTGATGCATTATGAAGTATTGAAGCAATGTTGGTGAAGTAAAGAGTTGTATGCATTTTCTCCCTACGGTCCTAATTGATATAGTCAGTATAAGTATTTAACAAGTATATTTAAGAAATTTAAATGACTTTATGTAGTTTTCTCAGTTAGGGTGACTTGTGGGACTCTGGCTATTGGGAAGAAATTCTTGAAATCTGATGGTTGAGACAATCTGTAGCTTAGGCACTTCCGAGTTTCCTTCCCACAAACATGGCCTTGTCCTGGACTTGCATAACTGACCCAACTGGAAGTTCACTGGCTAAGCTTCTGATTCCCCTCGGCTGTGCCTAGAGTCCTCTGTCTGTGTTCCTTTTTAGGGTGGAGAGGAGAGTGGGTACTTGACTGTCTTCTGTGGAAATTTTTCTTTTCCTCTTTAGAGTGCTAATTTTGTTGGGGCATGCCGTGTCCTTAACGATGCTCTACTTAGCCTGTAGTTGGGCCAAAGCTTGGAAGAAACACTTTAGCCACTTAATTATACTTGTTTTAATATTTAGGACCCATCAGTTTTTACTTTTGGGAAAACAGTTTTATCTCTTGGTTTTAGGGGGCTTGTGTCCTCAAACACTAGACACAAATAGAATGACATAATTTTAGAAATGAATATATCAGGAGGTCACTAAATATGAGAGTTGGGGAGTAGTTTGATTCACATACATTTTAACCGAATAATTAGTATATAGCTTTGATCTCAGTTAATAGATTTATCCTTACTTTTGGTTGTCAAAGAATGCTAGAAGATTTCTGCTTTTATCCGGTTGCATTCATATTATAGGTAAACTATAGCTCTAGTCCCCATCTTCTCTGCCAGCTAGTCCTCAGAGAATTTGAGCTTTATACTTTTATTGTAAGTCTCTTTACATTTGGTCAGTTTGATATAGAGGAAAGCTTTAGCGACAGAAACACTTGGTTTGAAAACCTAGCTCTGCCACTTACTAACTGCAACCCTGGGCAAGATATTTGTTGTCTCTGAGCTCAAGTTCCTCAACTATAAAATGGGTTGTGGTGAGTACTATCTACTAGCTACAGAGTAGTGAGTATTATTGATAGCATGTGAAAACTATTCTGTTATCTTGGAGCATGGCTTGTATTTTACAATTTAATCATTGATTTTTTTTCAGAAGCATTTTTGTGTCTTACATTTCTAAATGGATTTTGGTTTTGAAATGCTTAAATCTTTTTTGTAATTAGTCTCAGGTGTACAATATAATGATTAGACATTTACACCCCTCATAAAATGATAACCCCACCAAGTCTACTACTCATCTGACACCGTACATTGCTATCACAATACCAATCACTACCAGATTTTGCCGTGTATAATGCGCTCCCGTGTATAATGTGCACCCACCTTTTTGGCCCAAACTTTCAAGGAAAAAACTTTCGTTTTAATTTTCTAATTCAAATTTTTATTTGTTTACATTTAGGTACCTGTTTTTGTGTTATAAATAAATTTTAGCATTTATTTTTTAACATTATGGTGCAAGAAATTTTATGTTAACAAATAATTACAAAACACAAGAACAGATACAAGGTACAAGAAATTTTATGTACTGGTAACAAATTTACGATATTTACACATCATAGAAGGCCAAGAACTCTTCGTCATTGCAAGTTTGTTGTAAGTTCAACAAAACCGATTATCATATTCCAGGATATTATTTTGCATATTGATATCATTATTGATTTCTAGAATTACACTTTTAACTCATAAGTATAAATAAAAGAATTAAAAACATTTATATAGATGTGGAATTAGTACTACCCATGTATAACGCGCATCCTTATTTTTTCCACACAAATTTGGGCAAGAAAGTGTGCATTATACATGGCAAAATACGGTATATTCCCTATGTTGTACTTTACATTCTGTGACATTTTATTTATGTATATATATTTAATTAGATATGTATATTTAATTATAGTTGACATTCAATGTTATTTTATAATTTCTTAAATAATTCTTAAGCATCACAGTGTATAGTAGACATGCTCATGCCTCAGAAAATTTATAGCATCACCATATAAGTTTACTGTTTACATTAAAATATGGGTAGTAAAAATCATCTCTTTTCCAAATCACATGAATTTGCTGAAATTTTTTTGTAATGAAAATATGTTACTCTCCATTTTTATAAAAAGGATGTAATAAGTTTGTTATGTAATACCTGACTTATTTTGTAATTTACAAAATTTCAAACCTCACTACCTACTGTGTTTCCCTGAAAATAAGACCTAGCCGGACAGTCAGCTCTAATATGTCTTTTGGAACAAAAATTAATATAAGACCCGGTCTTATTTTACTATAAATTATACAGTATAATATTAAGACCAGGTCTTATATTAATTTTTGCTCCAAGAGGCGCATTAGAGCTGATTGTTTAGCTAGGTCTTATTTTCGGTGAAAACACAGTATATGATATGTATAAGTGGCTAGCCTGTATCCCAGCCTGAAGTGAGGAAGGTTAATTAAATGAATAGATGCTGAGGCTTTTAAAAAAAGAGTGCTCTACTCTGTTGCATTACCCAAAGATTGGGTTTCTTGACATTTGCCTTAAAACCCTGAACAGTTTGTGCTAAGAGATCTGCTATTTGCTAAACTACCTCGGTAACCAGCATGCTGTGAAGCAAGACCCCACTTGGAATTTTTCAGCAGTGTCTTTTTACTTTAGTTTCCTATACTTACATGTGTGGTTGTATATTATAGACCAATGGAAAAAAATATTTTTTGTGTGAGTGAGGTTTTTTTCTCCAATTTTTTTTCACTGGTTTAAAAAATGATTATACCTCTCTGAAGATAATTATCAAGGTTTTAAACTATCTTGAATCATAAAGAGCATAGAATCCATTATATAATCATTTTAAAATCTTTTAAGTGTGGTGATTAAATTAGAAAATCAGAATATTATTGAAAGCTTTTCTGTGCTAGAAAAGCTGCTTTGATTTTTATTTCATAATCATTAATTAAAAATATCAGTAACATGAGTTATGATTTACAGCTCACATAGTAATTTTAATCTATATTCGTAACAGAAATTTACTCTGTAATCTCTTGCATAAAAAGACAGTAAACAGCACCTGCCAGAGCGCTATAGCAATCAGAGCCATCAAGTGTGTATTCACTTCACTATGCAAAACAATAGGGAAAGAGTTAATAAAAACTGAATACATTACAAGATTACAAAGGTTTTTGTTTATTAGGGGGCAGGGATGGTGTGGAATATATGGGATGAAACATTAATAACCTCTCTATCCTCAGGACCGACCTGTTGCTTTGGAACTACTCTCTTAGCCCCACTGGGACTGTGAAACTGTGTTTTGGTGGTCTATAGGAGAGGTTCATCTTGGCAAATGTAATGGTGAATGATGTCATTGAATGCATACCATATGTATTGAGAGTCAGTGACTGCTATTCTCACTGCCGTGCTCAGGCATATGTAAGTGTTGGAATGGAAAAATCATTTTTATGAAAATACAGAGAAGTAAAACAAGAATGTTCTGTCCTGGGCCTGATCAAATCGCTAGTAGCTGCCAAGTATGAATACTCCCTGTAAGGTTTTCTCTTCTTAATTCTCCAGCTTCCGGCCTTTTGTTGGCTCTCAAAGTAGTCCATTCGGAAGGCCTTATTCAGCATGTTCTTTCTATTGATATGATATGAACACCAAATGAAAGTCCCATTTTCTCCATTAAAGTAAAGCTGGGAGAGTATTTTAGTGCATAGTTTGCAGCAGATGGAAATGATTAATTGATTTAGTTAACTTGCCAAATTGTTCTTTTTCCCAGTAGAGCAGCGTTATCTGAGAGATTCGTACTGCTAATAATTGTTCCACTCACTGATATATCAGAAAGGATATAATTGTTTTGTTTTAATTATTCTCATTACTATTATTTAAGAAATTATGCCCTAATGGTACAGTAATGGATATGTCAAATAAATAAAGCAATTGGTTCCTATTAGGAATTTACAGCCTGTAAGATAGAATAGAAGAATATATTGAGATACAAAAATGTGAAGTACCCAGTTATTTTCTTAAAATTTTTAAGAAAAAATTTCTTAAATTTTTCTTAGCAAGTCAGTGTCCTTAGTAAAACTCCAATGTCATTTTTCTTAAGCTTGAATATTTGCCAACTTAAAATCTTTTTTTTTTTTTTTTAATTAAATTTATTGGGTTTTTTTTTTTTTTTTTAAATTAAATTTATTGGGGTAACTTAAAATCTTAAGCTGTTTTGTGTTATACAAAGACCATCTCAAACAGTATGATTTTAAAATTATCTAAAATAAAAGCAATATTTGTTTATATTGGACATTAGAATGTATAATAAATATAAATAATAAAATAAATTATTATGACAGAATTCTGTTGTCATTTTGCTATATTTCCTTCTAGCTTTTTGTATATATATACTGCATATATACGTGAACATATAGATATGTGTGTGTATATAGACATAAGTGTATATTTTTATTTTTATAAAATTTGGAAACCTTCTGAAATTAACATTTTCTTGACTGCTTTTACTTTATGGTATATCATGAGATTTTCTCATCATTAAAATGTTTTTAGAAATCTCATTTTTAATGAGAAGTGAGTTTTTTTAAAAAGGAGATGCTGCCTTTTGGACTAGAAAAAGGTCAATATACCCTCCCATTTCAGCTCCTAAAATTTGAACCAAGGAAGCAGTAGGTGGGATTCAATAGTGAGGTGACTGAGGTCATCACTTGGCACATTAACTCTCACATTGGCTCTTTTCATTCTGCACGAGGACATGCCTACTGTAGGTAAAATGCAAGGGCTAATAGCTTCCTGACTTTGCATCAGAAATTCGGTGTGTGGGCTGGTTAATAACCATTGTTTATTGTGTTGTCCTAAATATGAGTACTGAAGAAAAAATTTCCAGCTGAAATATTAAAAAATGAAGCACAATATGTGAAATTCCAAGGAAAATTACCTTTTTTACAGTTAAAAAGTTTTATTATGGAAAGTTTCAAATATATACAAAAGTAGAGACTAGTATAATGAACCTACATCAAAAATTATGAGCTCATAGATTATCTATTTTACTTTTATGTCACCTTCCCCCTCCCCCTACATATGCACACTGGATTTTCTTGAAGCAGATTCATTATATCAGGAAAGTATTTTTTATTAAGAGTGTGTCTTCCTTCAGAGCCAGGAATGCACACCCCTAGAGGGTGACTGTTGTAAAATGTGAATCAAGTGTCAGAAAAATATTATGATGGAGAGAAACTGTAAATTCCATTTGGCAAACATTTACTGAGTGCCTCTTATGTTGAAACACTGCACTAGGTGCCAAGGATATAGATTTAAAAGGCATTGACCATGCCTTCAAAGAGCTCACTTTCTAGGAGTGAATACACATAAACAATACATACTCATAATACAACAGCGCAAATGTTGGGTCTCTCTCTCTCTCTCTCTCTCTCTCTCTCCCTCTCCCTCTCCCTCTCCCTCCCCCCTCTCTCTCTCTATATATATAGTATCTAATATGTGTGCATATGTATATACGTGTATATGTATATGTGAGATGAGTGTATATACATATGCACATGCACATATACATATATACATTTATATATACACACACGTATGTATAGAATACTATAAGAATACCTAGAAGAAGTACATAACCCAAGGTATAAAATTACATATGATTAATACCCTTTGTGTATCTTGCTTTTCGTTGTTCACATACAATTTTTAAAAGTCTCCTCATGAAGACCAGAAAGAGATATCTAAAAGAGGTCAATGAACAATTTGGTTTGTATTTATTACACAGATGAGAGGAAAAATAGTTTTTTTCCTTTACCATGTTTATGATCAGATTACTGTAGAACATAGGTAAAGAAATGTATGTTTTCTTACTGCCAAGTTTATATTAAAGATCAAAGTCTGTAAATGTAGCGAATATAACAAATTATTGATTTACATGAGTCTATTGACTCAGTGTAGTGTGAGTGAATTGGAGAAGCTCATCTTTCCACTATCGATCCGAACTTTAACTGGTGTATTTGTTCAAGAGACTGACTCCATGGGAAATGCTTTTTTCTGAAGCATGAATTACAGCAGGCCTGCCTGGCTTTCATGTGAGATGGACAATTATTATGAAACTGGCAATCGTTAGATCAAGTGCTTAGAGTCTGTCACGGGATGCTACTGACTGGAACTAATGACTACTTATTAATTTTTGTCAGATAGTTCCATTATTTATTAGCATCTTGATAATCTGTAAGATTTTTTTAAAGACCTTAGTTAATACTATTATGATATAGCTGAAGACAACATAAGCTATAATATAATGTGAAATATCCTTGCTCAGAATAATAATATATTAATATTTTTATACAACATTTTAAAGTTTAGAATTCACCATAAATCCCAACAACTCAGTGAGGTAACCTTTCATTATCATTGTTTCATAGATATGGAAACTCAAGCCTAATGATATTAAGTGACCTTTTCAAATTTACCTGGTAAGTTGTAAGACTAGGGTTCAAACTCATTTATTTATCCATACTTGTAAAAATCACTGGGGATAAAGTTGTGAAAACTCATGGCACTACATCCCAAGGGAGAGCCAGATATTAAACTAATCAATCATGGGATTAATTATTTAATTACAATTGTGATTAATGGTATGAAGAGGTACAACCCAAAATGCGAACATGAAGCAGGGAGACCTGACCTAGTGAGGAATTCCCTGGAGAGAGATTTCATCTGAATTCTGCAGAAAGTGAAGAAGGTGGGGGAAGTGTTCCAGGTGGAGGGAGCAGCATGAGCAGTAGTCCTGAGGGAGAAAGAATGTTTCTAGATTTAGAAGCTGAAATTAAGCAAGTGTGTTTAGAGCACAAAGAATGAGTGAAAACTGATGAGGTAGTTAGGGGTCAGGGTCCAAATCTCATGCTTTTTAGCAGAAAAAGTCAACACATTGTTTAGTGCCTACCATCCATGAGGCAATGTGCGATGCGGTATGAAAGAACAGAAACCTTCACTCTGAATTAGAAAGAAAAAGTGCTGCCAAAAGCCAGCCATGGACTTTTACGTGTATTGTGTAGTATATAATCCATTTTTATTAATAAAATATATATCCCAAACTAGGATATACTTGTTTTTATCCTCGGTTTAAAGAATTAATTCCTTTCCTCTGACTTTTATAAAAATTGGAGATCTGCATTATTCAAGATTTCTGCCATGACAGCCTTATTGTCTGAATCTTGTGGAAAGCTATTTAAAAGGACTTTTGGGTGCTACCTTTACATTTTCCTTTATAATTTCTTCAGAAAGGAGTCTGCATGATTCTTACTGTGTTGCCAGTTAGTAAGTGATATGTAATGATATTGAAATCAGTTGATGAGCATTTTCTAAGCTGCAGTTCTCTCAGGTGTAGGGATAATGGAGATTAAGCTATATTAGACAGATATTGGTGCTCCATTGTAGAAACAGCCGTTATATCTTAACTGATTGTTATCAGATGGATTTTCAAGGCTTTAGTTATAGGCCATCACCAAAAATAGTAATTCTATGCTGTTCCATTTGGGAAATATGTAGGAAAGTACTATACTAACTGTGTAAGTCTTAAAAGATTTGTTGAAAAAACAATGCTTTTTATAGATACTAGAGAAAGCTTTTAATGCCAGTCAGCTCTTCACCTTAAAACAGCAGAACATACTGTAAAACCTAGAGTAGGAATAAATAAAATATGTTTCAAACTGACTTTTATCAGATCTATAGTACAGACATTCTGAGATTCAAAATGCAAAGTTTCTTTCTTTATAAGAGTGTTAAGCTATAGTGTTTCAAAGTAACGTCCTGATATTTATTTTGTATCCTTACTACATCAGATATAACATCCGGAAATTAAAAAATATTCCATCAACCGTAAAAGATCCTGAATAACTATGGCAATCCTGAGAAAGAAGAAGAAAGTTGGAGGTATCACGCTATCTGATATCAAATTATACTCCAAGGCCATAGTAATCAAAACAGCATGGTATTGGCATAAAAAGAGACACATAGATCAGTAGAACAGAATAGAGAGCCCAGAAATAAATCCCTGTCTATGTGGTCGTTTAATTTATGACAATGGAAGCAAGAATTTACATTGGTATAAAGACAGTCTATTTGATAAATGGAGCTGGGAAAACTGGACAGATACATGCAGAAAAGTGAAGCTGGACCACCTCCTTACGCCATGTACAAGAATAAATTCAAAATGGATTAAATATTTAAATGTAAGATCTGAAGCCATAAAATTCCGAGAAGAAAATATAGGAAGTAAATTTGCAGACATTACCCTTAGTAATATTTTTACTGATATATCCCCTCGGGCAAGGGAAGTAAAAGAAAAAATAAACATACGGGATTACATCAAAGTAAAAAGTTTTATCACAGCAAAGGAAACCATCAATAAAACAAAAAGGAATGGGAGAAGATATTTGTCAATGATACATCTGATAAGGGGTTAATATCCAAAATTTATTAAAAAACTCATTCAACTCAACACCAAAAAAACAACCCAATTAAAGGGCAGAGGACATGGGAGAGATATTTTTCTAAAGAGGACATACAGATGGCCAACAGACATGTGAAGAAATGCTCAACATCACTAATCATTAGAGAAATGCAAATAAAAACCACAATGAGATACCACTTCACTCCGGTCAGAATGTCTATCATCAATAAATCAACAAACAACATGTGCCGAAGAGGATGTGGAGAAAAGGGAACCCTCATGCACTGCAGATTGGTGTAGCCACTATGGAAATCAGTATGGAGGTATCTCAAGAAACTGGAAATGGAACTACCTTATGACCCAGCAATTCCACTATTAAGTATCTATCTAGAGAAATCCAAAATGCTAATATGAAAAAATATATGCACCCCTATGTTTATTGCAGCACTATTCACAATAGCCAAGACCTGGATGGAAACAACTGAAATACCCATCAGTTGACGACTGGATTAAGGAACTGTGGTACATTTATACAATGGAGTATTACTTGGCCATAAAGAAGAATGAAATCTTACCATTTGCAATGATATGGATGGACCTAGAGAACATTATGCTAAGCAAAATAAGTCACATGGAGAAAGACAAATAACATATGATCTCACTTATATGTGGAATCTAAAGAACAGAATAAATGAGCAAACTAATCAGAAACAGTCTCAGAGATATAGAGAAGAAACTGAGGGCTGCTAGATGGGAGGGGGGTGAGGATGAGGGAGAAGGTGAGGGGATTAGAAATCACAAATTGGTGATCACAATATTGCCATGGGGATTGAAAGACCGTTTGGGGAATATAATCAATAACGTAAAGGTTTTGTAGGATGTCAGATGTGCACTTGTCTTATGAGGGAGACCATTTCATGGACGGTATAGATGTCTGACCACTGAGCTGTACACCTGAAGCTGAATAATACTGAATGTGAACTATAATATATATATATTATAGAGATATGGAGTACAGCATAGGGAATAGTGTCAATGGAATTGTAACAGCTATATACGATGTCAGAGGGGTAGTGGATTGAGGGTTATCACTTTGTGAGGGGTGTAAATGTCTAACTATTACATTATTTTGTACACCTGAAATGAATGAAAAAAGGAAAAGCCAAAGACATTAAAAAAAATGTGGGGGTCCTTTGAGCCTTTGAGCCTTGCTTTTGCTCAGGGGCCTGCTCCAAACCCTTTGGAGTGTACTTTTTCTTTTAATAATGAGCCTTTGAGCCACTCTCTGCTGTTCGGGTCTGCTCCTATTTCTTTGGAGTGTACTATCTCTTCTAATATAGAAAACTACTCTTTCACCACTTTAGAAAAAAGTGTGTGTGTGTGTGTGTGTGTGTGTGTCATGGGATGTAAAGTACAGCATAGGGAATATAGTGAATGGTATTGTAGTAGCTATGTATGGTGTCGGATGGGTAGTAGACTTGTTGGGGTTATCCCTTTGTGAGGTATATAAATGTCTAATCATTATGTTTTGTACACCTGAAACTAATAATAAAAAAGAATAATTAAAAAAATATTCCATCTTCATTAAAATTACCACTGCCCTAGTTCTGATCCACATTACCTTTTAAAAAATCAATTAAAAAATATTGTTTACATCTAATATACACACAGAAAAGTACAAAATCATGAGTATACAAGAGTGAACATAACTTACATAACCATCATTGAACCTGAGGAAATGGAATATTATCAATGTCTTAAAAGCACCTCCTTTTGCTCCCTGCCAGTTGTTGCGCCTTCACTCCTCTCTAAATGTTGCCACTCTCCTGATGTCTAACACAGATTTCGACTTTTCTTTAAATGGAATCTGACAATGTGCATTCTTTTGTGGCTTCTGTGTGTTCTAGCTCCTTTAGCTCTGTAGTATGTTTGTGAGATTGACCTGTGCTACATGTAACAGTAGTTTGTTCACTTTTATTGCTGTATGTACAACAATTTACTTTCCCATTCTGTTAGATATTTGGATTGTTTCTAGGTTTTGGTTATTGTATTATGCTATAATCATTCTTGGTGTATTTTTGAATGCACATGTATACACATTTCTGTTGGGTAAATACCTGGGAATGTAATTACTGTCATTAGGTAAGTATGTGTTCAACTTTATAGGTAATGCCAGGCAATCGTATCAATTTCAACTCCCACAAACAGTTTATGAACCTTTCAGTTTTCCCACATCCTTGCTGATACTTGGTATTTCCAATCTATTTAATTTTAGCTCTTCTGGTTGTGTAATGATAGCTCACTTTTGTTTATGTTTCCTTCATGACAAATGAAATTGAGCACCTTTTGTATACTGGCCATTTGGATATCCTAATTCATCAAGTGCCTGTTGAAATCTCTTGTTGATTTTTTGGTGTTTCCTTGTCTTTTTCTTACTGATTTTTAGAAAAGCTCTTTATATAATCTGGGTACAAACTCTTGGTCACGATATGCATTGCATGTACTTCAGTCTGTGGTGTGCCTTTGCATTCTTCTAATGGTATCTTGATAAACAGAATTCTTAATTTTAATATAGTGCCATGTACTATTCTTTTTCTGTATGGTAGTGCTTTTATAACTTTCTTAAAAAATCTTTACGCACTTCAAGGTCATGAAGATACTCTCCTATGTTATATCCTAACAACTTTATTATTTTCCCTTTTACATTTAGATCTACAATTCAGCCAAACTGATTTTTGTGTGAATGGTAAGAAGTAGGGGTAAAGTTTTAATTTTTTCTCCAATATGGATATTAATTGACCCACCCCCACTTATTGTCCTTTGATTTATACATGTATTGTGACACCAACCTCATACTGCCATGTTTACTGTCTCTATAGTAAATCTTGAAGTCCAATAGTGTGAGTCTTCCAACTTCGTTTGTTTTTTCAAAACCGTTTTGGCTATTCTAGGCCCTTTGCATTTCCACATAAGTTTTAGAAACAGCTTGTCAGGTTCTACAAACAACTAGCTAGCATTCTGATTGGATTGCATTGAATCTATACATAAAATTGGTGAGGACTGAAATCTTAACAATACTGGATCTTTCATTCTATGAACATGTATATAATTCATTTCTTTCTCAATTTTTCATCAGCATGGTATTCTAGACCCTCCGTGATTTGATCTCTGCTAAAGATTTCAACCCCAATTCTTGCTACTTATTGTCTCTGACTACTTTTTCCACGTACACTGAAGTATTCACAGTTCCATTCACACACCTTGTTGTTTTACTTGTGTGCTTTGAGACTCATGGTTTTCTTACCTGGAACACCTCACATATCTCATTTTCATATGATTAAAAGTAGGCCCCAGAGTCAGAGAGCCAGGATTTGAATCCATCTAAAGCTTTTATAATAATATGTGCCTATCTCATGACAGTTCTCAATAAACGTTAGCTTTTATGATGCTTGTGTTTTCTGTATCTATTAGATGGTAAACTCTTTGAGAACAGTGACATTTTTATTATTATTTTTTTTCTGGTACATTTAGTGCCTAATACAATGCTTAGCATGTACTAGATGCTCTACAAAAGTTTATTTTATGAGTGTTTGCAGAAGCTCTAGAAGTAGACACGGAGGAATATTTTCCAAAATGTTCAAATTTCACACCAGGAAGAGATATTCCTCTTGCCTCTGAAATATTATCAGATAAGATACCCTGTTTTTCAGTTTTGCCAGCAAATTATAGGCAAGTATAATGGAGTAGTCAACATATTTTTTATTCCAGCCACAGAGTGCTGTACCTCAAGTGATCTGTTTGAAATTTCTCTTTCTTTTGTCTCATTTTGTGCAATTGTTAACTAAATCTTTGTTTTATTCTTTGTACAGCTTTATGAAACTCAAGTTATCAGAAATCATGAGAAAGGTTGTTACCGCTAACAAATAGAAATTGTTATTGCTAATGAAAATTATGGGATTAGTGTGATAAGGAATTGTCTATTATAAATGTTGAGGTTTCTGCATACTGTAGACTTTAATGTAATTATTTGTGTCCTACCAAGCTTATTTATTATTCAAAAGATAAAACTGAATATTAAGGATAAATTGGACCTACATTAGACTACTTTACCATTTTGTAATCATTTTTTCTTTGTAATGATGGATCCTTCTGTAAGAAAAATATTTTTGAAAGATTATTACATGTATCTCATATCACCTGTGAATCCTTAACTTCCTATTCTGTGAGCAAGCTTGTTGAAGCCATATGGACATAATGATTAAAGTAAATGATGTTAAACACACTGATCGTGGAATTCTAACACCGAAATGTGTGAATGGATGAAATCAGGCAAATACTGCAGCTGTCAGGCAGCTCATAGTAGTCTTTTAGGATAAAAGGGTGACGGTTCCTTCTTGAAGACGTCTCTCACGTTTGCAGGCTCTCCAACGGATTTAACATTAGCACGTCAATTGAACAAACATTTATTTAGTACTTACTGTTGGTGTTGTTTGGAAGGATGTTACAATTCAGATATATTATTATTTTTCAGCTTTATTGAGATATAATTGACAAATAAAATACTAAGATATATAAAGTGTATATCGCAGTGATTTGATACACATTTACATTGTGAAAGGATTCTCCCATCTAGTTAATTAGCATATCCATCCGCTCACATATTTATTTTTGTTGAGAATGTATAAGTTCTACTCCCTTAGCAAATTTCATTTATATAGTACAGTGTTATCGCTTATAATCACAGTGTTTTACATTAGATCCTCAGAGCTTACCCATTTTATAGTTGAAAGTTTGTACCCTTTTACCTACCTTTACCTATTTCTTTCAACCCTGTTTTAATCCTCTGGCAACCACTTTTTTACTCTGTTTTTTGGAGTTTGACTCTTTTTTTTTCCTGATTTCACGTATAAATGATACCATGCTGTAATTATCTTTCTCTGGCTTATTTCACTTAGCATAATGCTCTTAAGGTTCATCTATGTTGTTGCAAACGGCAATATTTCCTTCTTTTCAGTGGATGAATAATATCCCATTATATATACTCCAATGTATGTCACGTATTATTTATTCATTCATCCCTTGAGGGACACTTAGGTTGTTTCCATATCATGGCGATTGTGAATAATGTTTTATTGAACATGGGAGTGTGGATATTTCTTTGATATTCTGTTTTCATTTCCTTTGTCTATATACCCAGAAGTGGGAGTGGTGGAGCACACGGTAATTCTATTTTTAATTTTTGAGGAACCTCTATACTGTTTTCTATAATGGCTGCACAAATTTACATTCCCACTAACATTACGCAAGGGTTCCCTTTTCTCCACATCCTTGGTAACACTTGTTGTTCCTTATCTTTTTGATAATAGTTATTCTGACAGGTGTGAAGAGATATGTCATGGTTTTGATCGCATTTCCCTGGTGATTAGTGATGATGAGCACCTTTTCATGTACCTTTTGGCCATTTGTATGTCTTCTTTGGAAAAATGTCTGTGCAGTTCCTCTGCCTGTTTCTTAGAATCAGATTGTTATTTGCTATTGAGTTGTATGAGTTCTTTATATTTTAATATTAATCTCTTATCAGGTATATGATTTGCAAATATTTTCTCCCATTCAATAGGTTGCCTTTTCATTTTGTTGAAGGTTTCCTTTGCTGTGAAGAAGAATTTTCTTTTGATGTAGTCCCTAAGGTGTGTGTGTGTGTGTGTGTGTGTGTGTGTGTGTGTATTCTCCTCCTGGCTCAACAATATGTGTACTTCATTTTTTCCAGTTTTGTACATATAACATTGTGTAAGTTTAAAGTATACAACATGATTATACACACACTCACACACACATATATTCACAACAGCTTAAACTACTAAATGATTGACTTATGTTTTAGGCAAAGAGGCATTGCTAGTGATATCAGAAGAATTTCTTTTCTTTTAAGTACACAGTGTAGAATGGTCATTTTTTATTTGACTTCTGTCTATTGTGGTATGTCAACCATTTTCTTCTCTGATTGAAGAAACGTTAATTTAGTGGGATAAATTGCTTGGAAGAGTAGAGCTCTGGGTAACTGCTCTATTTACTCAATTGAAGAGGGAGTCTAGTCAAATATCTTTGATGAATACAGATGCAAAAATCCTAAACAAAATACTAGCAAATTGAATACAACACTACATTAAAAAGATTACACATCACGATCAAGTAGGTTTTATTCCAGGGGCACAAGGATGGTTCAATATATACAAATTGATCAATGTAATACATAAACAAAATAAAGGATAAAAATCATATGATCATATTAATAGATGCAGAAAAAGCATTTGATAAGATGCAGAATGCATTTATGATTGAAACACTTAATAAAATGGGTATAGAAGGAAAGGACCTCAACATATTAAAGGCCATATATGACAAACCCTCAGCTAATATCATACTTAATGGTGAAAAACTGAAAGCTTTTGCTTTAAAGACAAGGATGCCCTCTGTCATCACTGTTATTTAACATAATATTGGAAGTTCTCACCAGAGCAATCAGGCAAGAGAAAGAAATAAAAGGCATCCAAATTGGGAATGAAGAAGTCAAATTATCACTTTTTGCAGATGACGTGATGCTATATATAGAAGACCCTAAAGACTCCACTAAAAAACTATTAGAAATAATAAACAAATACAGTAAAATTGCAGGATATGAAATCAATGTACAAAAATCCATAGCATTCCTATATACGAACAGTGACATTTCAGAAAAAGAAATGAAAAACAATTCCTTTTGCAATTGCAAGAAAAAGAATAAAATACCTAGGAATAAACTTAACAAAAGGTGTGAAGGATGTGTACACTAAAAACTATAAGGCATTATTAAAAGAAATTGAAAAAAACACAAAGAAATGGATTGGAAGAATCAACATAGTTAAAATGGTCATATTACTCAAAGCAATATACAGTTTTAATGCAATCCCCATCAAAATCCCAATGACATTTAAAAAAGAAATAGAACAAAAAATCATCAGATTTGTATGGAATCACAAAAGACCTCGAATAGCCAAAGCAATCCTGAGAAAAAAGAGCAAAGCCGGAGGTACCACACTCCCTGACTTCAAATTATACTGCAAAGTGACAGTAATCAAAACAGCGTGGTGTTGTCAGAAAAACAGGTATATGGACCAATGGGACAGAACTGAGAACCCACAAATAAACCCACATATATATGAGCAACTAACTTTTGGCAAAGGAGCCAAAAACACAATGGAGAAAAGAAAGCCTCTTCAATAAATGGTGCTGGGAAAATTGGAAAGCCACATGTAAAATAATGAAACTAGACTGCTGTCTGTCACCACACCAAAATTAACTCAAAATGGATCAAAGACCTAAATATAAGACCTGAAACAATAAATTGTATAGAAAAAAACATAGGTAGTAAATAAACTTATGGAACTTGGTCTTAGAGAGGATTTTATGAATTTGACCTCAAAGACAAGGGAAATAAAAGCAAAAATAAGTGAATGGGACATATCAAACTAAAAGGCTTTTGCACAGCAAAAGAAACCATTAATAAAACAAAGAGGCAACCAACTGAATTGGAGAAGATATTTGCAAACAACACCTCTGAAAAGGGGCTAATATCCAAAATATATAAATAACTCATACAACTCAACAATAAAAAAAAAAATCTATTTAAAAAAGGGCAGAGAACCTGAACAGACATTTGTCCCAAGAAGGTATACAAATGGCCAACAGATATATGAAAAGATGCTCAGCTTCACTAGCTATTAGGGAAATGTAAATCAAAATCACAATGAGATACCACCTTCCACCTGTTTGAATGGCTTTTATCACCAAGACAAGTAATAACAAGTGTTGGAGAGGATGTGGAGAAAAAGGAGCCCTCATACATTGCTGCTGGGAATGTAAATTGATACAGCTACTATGGAAAACAGTATGGAGGTTCCTCAAAAAATTAAGAATAGAATTACCATATGACCCAGCAATCCCACTTCTGGGTTGTATCTATCCCCCAAATTTGAAAACATTTATCCATAAAGATATATATATCCCTCCCTGTGTTCATTGCAGCATTATTAATGGTGGCCAAGACATGGAAACAACTAAAGTGTCCTTCAATAGATAACTGGATAAAGAAGATGTGGTACATATATACAATGGAATATTACTCGGCCATAAGAAAAGATGAAATACTGACATTTGCGACAACTTGGATGGATCTTGAGATTATTATGCTAAGTGAAATAAGTCAGACAGAAAAACTCAAGAACCATATGATTTCACTAATGTGTGGGAAATAAAACTGAAAGCAACAAATGAACAAGACAAACAAAAACTCAAACACAGATAACAGTTTAGTGGTTACTAGAGGATAAGGGGTGGGGGAGGTAGAAGAGGGTAAAGGGGATCAAATATAAGGTGATAGAAGGAGAACTGACTCTGGTGGTGAACACACAATGCAATATACTCATATAGGTGATGTACAGTTGGGACCTATGTAATTTTACTAACCAACTGTCACCCCAAAATTTAATTAAAATATAAAAAAACAAATCATTAGTATATATTTATTTGATCTTTATTTGTGAGACTCCTAAGGGTCTAAATTGGGAATTGTTTATTTCATGGAAGATTTGCATTTATTTCTGTCCAAAGCCAAGGGTTGTGTAGACCTGAGGCCCAAACTTGAGCACAATTCAAGTCTTGGCTTAATCTCAAGTGGGAGATTCTGATTCAGTTTATCCAGATTTAGTTCCTCTGTGCCCCACTCTATTTCAGCTCATCGTACCTTTCTTCCCTTAAGAGCTTTCCCTTACTTACTTGGATGCTCAGAAATACATTAAAATATATATTTTATAGCATATCCTGGATTTAGTTATATAATAGAAGACGAGTCTTATTTTGTTTGCCATGATCGAAAGTCCTAGAAAAGTCATTCCTAGAACTATTGAGAGGCATCACATAATTGCAATATTTATTCTGTGTTCCATTGATAATAATGATATGTTATATTCAAGCTTATCCAGAGTTTTCATGTCTTATTTAATCTCCACAGCAACAAAGCATAAAAACCTTTAAAAATAGGCAGGCATGTTTGTTATTAAAACTAGTCATATTTCCAAGAATGAGGAATTGGCTTTATAGTTCATAATCAGGAAGGATATTTTGATGTTAGTATTTAAATAAAGTATCTCATTTGCTGTAGTTTACTTAAGTATTTTCATGCAGCAACATAGAACATGCTTACAATGGATAAAGAAAGAATATAAAGTTGTATCTTTTATGGTTATAACTGTCAATTACATATTCATGTGAATAAGCATTAGAAATGGACATGACAAAAAGAAAAACACTTGATTTAAGGTATTGGGATTGTGAAAGTTTTGTTCATTTTATTCTAGTGTTGTGCTTATGATTGTACCGCTAACAAAAAAATCTGAAACTTATACAGCGTATATTAATTTCCCAGTTTTAATTAAAATCTATATATACATTTATACGGAGAAAGAAGTCTAAGGTGTGTGTGTGTGTGTGTGTGTGTGTGTGTGTGTGTGTGTGTGTGTTTATATATCAAAATCTTAACCACTTTTATCTCTGGTGAAGGACTTTAAGTGATTTTTACAAATGAATCCTTTATGACATTTTTGTAATATCCAGTTTTTAAAAATAAGGGTAATTTATTAATTTTGTAATTGTAAGAAATGACAAAACTGTTTTGGAAAAAATGTCCCATATGCTATAAAGACTAGGCTTTGATGCAAAAGTTTATCTTTATTTGGGCTGAGAGAAAAAAGCTTATGTCCAAAGGAAAAATAAATTTACAGTGAATCTTTCCATAAGTCTTTCTTCTGTGATGAAACTACATAAAAATTGAAGAGTAAATTTCTCAACTAAATGTTGCATAAGAATCACTTGGCTTCAGAAGATCACGTAGTATACTCAAAGTTTTCATCATTTAACTGTAAATCTCAAACATTTAAATTTTCCTGACTTGTATACTTATTAGAGGGATTAACATTAGAGGAAAGAACCAGGTACTTTAAATATATGATATTTAATCTCACAACTCTGTGGTGTTGGTGTATCCTTCATTTTGTACACTTGTGAAAATTGAGACTCAAGAGATTAAATAAATGGGACAAAGTCATTTAACTACTAAGTGGAAAAGTCAGAATTTAAACACAGTTCTGAAGGATTTGAAAGGGTTTGCTCTGTCCAGCATGGTCTCCCATGAAGAGAAGGCCCTTCCTGCTGTTTATATTACTTGATTTTGCCTGTATTCATGCCATTTCCATTTGGCACTTGGGCATTTCAACAAAGGAAGATACTGAAAAAATGCACATAAAAAGTTGTTTAGTTGTAATTCTCATAAGATTTGAGGGATTTCCCCCCCTCCCCCCCTTGGCAGTCTGCAAATGGTTAAACTTGATGAAATACTAATGAAGAATTACAGAGTTATTTGTTTGACTTTGCCACTTGGGACACTTGGCAAATGAGACAATTCATCTCCGTGTGCAGCTAGTCTCATTTCTTAAAGAAAATTAATTAATGCAGTTTGTCTTCCTCCCATATCTCTGATTATAGTCCTTTTATTATACCTTCACTTTCCAGTTCTACTTTTCTTCCCTGGAAATGTCTGTTTTTCAAGGCTTTCTTGTTTCTTTAAACCTGATAAGTGAAAGCAATTTTCCTCCGTATGAGTGTGTATTTGTAATTTTCATACACTTTAGACAAGACAAAGACATTTGTGCAATGTCCCATAGGAAAAAAATTCTATACTAAAGAATTTCCAAAGCATCAACCCCTTTTTTAAAGTGATTTAATCAGTTTTCTTTTATAATTATCTTTATTACTCTTTGTCTTCTTTTTGGCAAGATGGGGTTAGTATTTGTATATCTTACCACAATTGTCTTCATGCACAACAGCTCATTACTTAAATTTATTAACGACACAATTTAGTTCTTAATACCTTTACATTTTAAAAAATTATAAGACCTGTGATTTGGGGGCCATTTTTTTCTTAGTGGCTTTTGAAGAACAGGGAGTTGTTTTCTATAATTTTAATAGATACAACCTGAAATGCAATTTCTTTTTAGAAAATGGCTTGAGCAGTTTGTTACTTGGTCTCTTTGAATATATTTTTTTCTCTGTTTTCACAGTGTGGACTTCTCATTTTAAAGGTAGAAAGATTACATGCTCATTTTCTTTCTCTTGATATTCATCTGAAAAAGTGGGGTTTCAGAAAATCTAGCTTTTAAATCACTTTTAACATTTTTTTTTTCACCCCACAGACCCAGCAAGGAATCAGTTTGAAAAAAATAAGATTGTTATCAATCATCTCCTTACCAATGTTGTATAAAAAAATTTTAATCATGCTGGTGAGAACATGGAGAATTGGCATGAATATATTTAAAGCCAAACTGAATGAGAAAAGATATAGGAAAGAAAGGACGGAAACGAAGTTAATTAAGAATTAAGGAAATAACCTCATGTTAAGATAGCAGTTTGTATTTTTATATTAAAACTAAATAAAGGCAATATAATAGTCACTGTTATAGTTTATAATGGTTTTCAGATTATTTTATATATAGGATATTGAGTTCTCTATAACTGAAAATGAAATGGCTTGATTCAGTTATGATATGATACCAGTTTAACAATGGAAGGATTTTACTTTTCCTAATTTTCAGTCTTTTCTAATATTCTTATCAGAGTAGGTTTTTGAATTATCAGGTCATCATTCACTTACAACCTTTTAAAAAATGTTGACTGTATGTAGATTACAGAAATACTATTCCATTAGTTGCCCCTGCAATAGCTGATATCTGGCAGTTGAAGGAATGGTAACCTTTAAAATGAAATAACCCTGTCATAATATCATGGCAGAAAACTGACAGGATAGTAAAAATATACTGGACTTTGAGGGGCATTCTAAGGGAAGCTATTTACCGATATTTTTATTAGGGAGATTTTCAGATACTATGTTATTTGATGTACTTAGTGTCAAGCTGAGGAGGCAGATCAGACACATAAATCATGTTTGAGGATTCTACAATACCCCAGAAGAATCTTCTGATTTCAGAGAATAGTTGTGAGTCTGCTATTCTTTTCTCTTCATCTTTTGCTTACTTACTCCTCTTATTGTATACATTCATTGAATTATTTCAATGCAAATCTTTTTAGTTTTTTCACTTGAGGTTCTTTTGGGGTTGGAGTTTCGGAGGGTTTCCCTTTCTGGCCCCTGTCTGTCGTGAGTTTAACATCCGTTGGACAGAGCTTTTAGTGTCCATGGGCGAGAGGACCTAGGGAGCGGGAGAAGGGATAGGTACAGAGTTAGACCGGGCAGGAGTGACGGGACATTTTTGAGGTGTCTACCCCTGAGGCTTCAGGGAGGGGTCAGAGGAGCTCCAAATATTAAAAATGATAAACATGCGGTTTGCCTGTTTTTACACAGAAGTTTAACATTCTGAAGTGCTGGAATCATAAATCTTTTAATAAAACTTTGGGGTTGATGGGTGATGACTGTTGCAGAGCTTTTGAAGAACAAGGGCAGAAATCTATTGCTTATCAGTCTTTACAAAGTTGAAGTATATATTATGAAAAAAAAACTGCTCATATTAACTATTCACCAATCCTGTTGTAAAATAGTATGTTTCTTGTTACTTTTTGTATGTGTAGCGAAACATTTCAGGATTTCTTACACTTCTTCAGTACTTTGTTAAATTTCAGATTGGGTCATATACTTAATAGTAAGCTGTAAACCCAATTTCTCTCTCCAGTGATTATGAATTTAATTTATGCTGCACAGTTCTTTCATTGTTCAAAGATCCTCTAGCATTGCCCTGGACCATAGCAGAAAAAAACTATTTTAGAAGGTTACCCTGTTCTGGTATCAGGTAATGATTAGGTAAGGTTATGTCAAATTCTGACTTAAATAAGCTTTGACTTACTTAAATTTAGAAGAACCTCAAATTCTCTGAAAAGCAGTGAGTTCAAATGGATAAAATGGCAGTTTTTTCTTAGAATATTTATTTAGCTGATATTGATACTTGTTTTGAAGGAATGTCTAGGTTCAAATTTCAGCTCTGCTACTTACTAGTTGTGTTAAGTTGGACAAGTTACTTAAGCTCTTTTTGTTTAGATCCTATGTTTTTAAAATGTGGATAATGATATTTCTTACCTCATAGAGTTGTTACGAGTATCAAATGAGATAATATGCAGCGCATTTAGAACAGGGTCTGGTACATACTAAATGCTCAATAAATGTCAAGATAAGTACATGTAATTAAATAATATTATAAGTATATAAATTAAGTACAGTAGTCCCCCTTTATCCACAGTTTTGCTTCCCATAGTTTCAGTCACATGTGGTCAACTTGGGTCTGAAAATATTAAATGGGAAATTCCAGAAATAAGCAATCATAAGTTTTCAATTTCACTCTGTTCTGAATAGGCTGAGGAAATCTCAGCTGTCCTGTTATGTCCCACCTGGGATGTGAATTAACTTTTTGTCCAGCCTATCCATGCTCTGATACCTGCCATTAGTCACTAAGTAGCCCCCTCGATTATCAGATTGACTCAGTATTGCAGTGATTGTGTTCATGTAACCCTTATTTTATTTAATAATGGCCTCAGTGTACAGTAGCAGTGATGCCAGCAATTCGGACATGCCAAGGAGAAGCCATAAAGTGTTTCCTGTAAGTAAAAGGTGGAAATTCTTGACTTAATAAGGAAAGGAAAAAAAAAATTGTATGCTGAGTTTGCTAAGAGCTACAGTAAGAAGAAATCTTCTATCCATGAAACTGAAAAAGGAAAAAGAAATTTGTGCTAGTTTGCTGAGAGAGAGCACATTCACGTAACTTTTATTAGAATATATTGTTATTCTAGTTTATTATTAGTTGTTAATTTCTTATTGTGGCGAATTCACAGATTAAACTTTATCATAGGTAGAAATGTATAGAGAAAACATAGTATATATAGATAGGGTTTGGTGCTATCCGCGGTTTCAGGCATCCACTGGAGGTCTTGAAACATATCCTCCACGGATGGGGGGGGCTACTATATATTTTAGACATTCTTGAAAATTTCATTCATTAGTCATTATTTTTGAACACCTATAATATACATGGTACTGTAGCAATTCTCTGGAGATGGAAAGATGACTTAAATATAGATTCTGCCTTCAGGTTGATAGGGGATGGAGTAGTAATAATTTTGACTTGTAAAAAATTGCTATGTCCATAGGTTCATTTATTTATTCATTTATTTAATAAATGTTTGTTTATCAAGTATCTACTATGCGATAGGGATTTTTTTTTTTTAGGTACTTGGGAGATAAGAATAAACGAAACAAACCAGATTTCTGCTCTCAAGGAACTTACAGTTTTGTGGGAGCAATCTAGTTTTAAGTGCATGGGAAAAATCATTCCAGATAGTTATAATACTCTAAAGAAAATAAAGTGTTTGATGCAATAGAGAGTGAGTTGGTCTCACTGAGGAGGTAACTTACATTTAAACTGAGACCTGAATGACAGGGTGGAGTTACCTGCATAAAGATTTGGGGACAAAGTTTCCTGATAAAGAAACAACAAATACAAAGACCCTGAGACAGAAATGAACTTGGTGTACCTGAGGTACTGGAGCACAGAGAGCGAAGTGTCGTGATAGGAAATGGTGTCCGGGAGTTTGGTAGAGACCAGGTCATGAGGTTTTGTAGGAGGAGAAGGCAAGACTTTCGGATTTTAGTGAAGTGCGTGGAAAGCCATTGAAGAGTTTTAAGTCCAGAAGTTCCATCATCTGATCAGCGACTTAAAAGATTACTGGCTGATGTGTGGATTATAGGTGGTCCGGGAAATGCGTTAAGAGGTGAGTCCTATTGCAGTAGCTTGAGTGAGTGAGGGTGGTGACTTGAACGAGGGAAGCAGCAGTGGAGGAGAGACGAGGACAAATTCCAAATACATTTTGGTTATAGAGCTGATAGGACGAGGTGATAGCATGGCTGTGGCGAGGAGGGAAAGACAAGAATGAAGAATGAATCCTAAGTGTTAGCTTTGAGTTATCAGTTGGATAGAGGTGCTATTTATTGTACTAGGAAGACTGGAAGCGGGACAGCTATGGCGAGAAAACTATCAAAGTATGTCTTATCCTTGTTAAAGGTAAGATGCTTTGAGATATCTAACTGGAAATGTTTTGGAGGCAATTGGACATAGGAGTCTGAACCGCAGTAGAGAGGTTAAAACTCAAGATGTAATTTGGGAGTCATAAGCATGTAGATGATACAACTGAACCAAATCACCTGAGAAGAGAATGTAGGTGGAAAATATATTAAGACCGAGTACATTTTTGTATGGGATAATTTTGTTCTAGAAGATATGTTGTCTGTGAAAAAAAGAAAACTAAATTAAACAGTTGGTAAGATAGTTTTGAATTTAGAGTGAAGAAATAATAGCGGCAACTCTTAATGAAGAAACTTAAGAAATTTGATTTGATTTTAGCCAGGATTTTGCGTTTTGTTCACTTCCCGGGTTTATTTATATAAAGAAAATGTTAAGAACTTAAATGAAGGACATCTTTAGTCATATTGGTAAGATCTTTTTCATCGTGGACCTTGAGTCATTCAGTCCTACCTGGGTTAGAAGCCCAGTTTTACTATGTATATTTGTGTGATCTTTAAAATTTACTTTATCTCTCTCTTAGTTTCATGTGTGTGAAATGGGAGTGAGGATATTATCGGTATTAGACATTCTCTATTCATATACATATGTATATATAACATATAATATTTCACATGCTATATATATTTTACCTAACTGTACCAGGTATGTACTGGGCACTCAAAAGATAGCTTTATGATATTCTGTGCTGATCTTATAATTCTTTCTGTATATTACTACCCTTCAATATGTATTATGTCAAAAAAAAAAAATGTATTATGTCGATCTAGCGTTCCTTACCAATTTAGGTAGTGATCCTTGGTTTGGAATGTAAACTTCTGATTTCTCACTTCATCTGTTTAAACTAGAGCTAAGAGTATTCTCTAAAGTAGGATTATGGATAGCCATTTTTTCGCTCAACTTCATTGACTTAGAGACAGCCAAAGCACTAGATCTTTGCAGTTATGTTATGTTTGGTTCCTCTAGAGGAACCCAAATCTTAGAGGCTTTCAGGTATACTATTCAAAATGTTTTTCTTAAACTTTAGACTGGAAGGGACAGTGGGCGTCATTCTTCCTCCTCCCTTCCCCTCCAGATAATTGAGATCCAGGAAAGGTAACTGACATGCCCAAGGTAGTAGAGCAGGATGCAAAACGGGGGTTCTTAACCCTTAGCCCCACAGTTGAGGTTTAATATTTTGTCTGAGTTATTAATAATTTGCTAGTTACATTCTTTTAGGAAATTGATAGTTTGAGATGATAGAGTTCTGACATTCCACAACATTTTATTTGGTAATTACCTTTAACTGTAATCGTCTCAGAAGTGTAGATTTGTTGCCACAGGGCTTACTGGTGATCACACAACTCACCAGGTGGGTTTTATTTTGTGTTGGACAAAATAAATAGCACGACTCTTTATATAAAATTACCAGTCTGAATTAACAGAAAAAAGTCACAAAGGGAGCATTATTCAACCCAAAAAGATGAAAGTACTTTGGAAAAACGTCATATAAGAAATAATGTTTCATAAAAAATAGTGTTTCACTTACTATTGGGGTGTCTAAGTATTTAATGACCTCATTTTATGTTGTTCATGTATCAGAAAGGCGTTTCTTGACTACCCTCTATAAAATAGTACCTTCCCGTAACTCTGTACTCTATGCTGCTTAATTTTTTTCATATCATGTACCATCATCTGACATGGCATTTATATGTACATACATTTACCTATATATATATGATTAGTGATTAACTTGTATATTATTTTTCTTTCTCACTAGATTGTAAACTTCATGAGAGCAGGGAGTTTATCTGTACATGGTTGGTGCTCAAAAATTCTTGCCTGGCTGTGGAAAACAGTCTGGCAGTTCCTCAAAACATTAAACACAGAGTTACCTGATGACCCTGCAATTTCAGTCCTAAGTATATGCTCAGAAGAATTGAAAACAGGTACTCAAATAAATACATGTACACACACGTTCATAGCAGCACTATTCAAAATAGCCAGTAGGTGGAAATGTCCATCAATGGATGAATGGATAAAAAATTGTGGTATATACATACAATGAAATATTATTCAGCCATAAGAGAAATGAAGATCTGATACATAACTGTAACATGGAGGAACCTCAAAAACATTATGCTAAGTGAAAAAAACCCAGCCACAAAAGGTCATGGATTATATGATTCCATTGATATGAAATGTCCAGGATAGATAAATCCATGGAGACAGAATACAGACTGATGGTTTCCAGGGGCTGAGGAAAAGTGGGGTGTTGGGAGAAACTGCCCAATGGGTGTGGCGTTTTCCTTTGGAGTGATGTAAGTGTTTTGGAGCTCGATAGAAGTGGTGGTTGTACAACATTTTGAATGCACTAAATGCCACTGAATTGTTCACTTTAAAATGGTTAATTTTATGTTATGGAAAGTTTGCCCCAATAAATTATTTTTTTAAATGCTTGCTTGCTTTCTGAATGTGGTCAGTTTGTTTGAGTGCCTGCTGTGTGTAGGGTATTGTGTATAAGACTTCCAGTTACTGCCAGCTCTGCGATCTGAGCAAAAAGAGGGTGGGAACAAACAATGATGAGACTAAAATTGTACAGAAATTTTGTATTCATATGTGAGAAGGGAAATACTTGATTGACATGGAGCACACTTAGAAATAGCAGTTCCTAAAATCTGATGTGCTACCCTGTTTCCCAGAAAATAAGACCTAGCCAGACCATCAGCTCTAATGCGTCTTTTGGAGCAAAAAATATAAGACCCGGTATGATATGATATGATATCATATCATATGATAGACCTGGTCTTATTTTACTAAAAATTATATTATTTTTTGCTCCAAAAGACGCGTTAGAGCTGATGGTCCGGCTAGGTCTTTTTTCGGGGAAACACAGCCTGAGGGACAGAGCCGAATAAGACTGCTTGTGCCTATAGAGCCTCTCTGACTGTGACTGTGACGTGCACTTGTCAAGTTCAGAAATGCTAATTCTTTGCTTCTTTCCTTCCCATGAGACTGACTGCCAGGATGACAGAGTTCATCTTCCCTGCTCTTCCTTACTGTATCCTTATTGTAGATCCTACATTACAGTGGAAGCATTGCAGCCCCAAACCACCCTTTAATTGGCTAGAAGTCTCACTGTTAAGTGACATGACCTTTCTTCCTAGGGGAATGGAGGAGGAGAACAGAACCAAAAAATTAGTCCGATTCTCTCCACATTTAAATCGTCATTTTTCCCCAGTACCTAGAAAAGCTTGCCCTTCTTCCAAGTAGAGCAAATTTCCTATTCTCATCTTTTCATTTAGTTTAATTGTGTGGCTTTGTTGGGCTCCACGGTGATTGTCACATGCAGACTTTCTGCTTTTTGCTCATCAAAATCTATATTTGGATTATTGTAAATTATAACCAAGTATCCAGACCTGGTATTTTCTGTACTGAAGTACAGCTGTTTATGTACTATAATCACAAAGTGCTTTAAAATTCTTTACCTGTTTCCTTTTCTGTTTATATTCCCATGTGTTTAATTGTTAGCATTCATTTCTCTGTTACAGGCATCTCTCAAAATGGGGGAATATCTAAGCAGTAAGCCCAGGATTATTCTCAAATGTAGAGTGTAACTGCTTTTCTATGGGAATTAATAACGAACAACCAACATTTCTGTGGTATGTCATCTGTCATGTAAGTGGCAGAATTGAAAGTTGAAAAGAAACATTTCATTCTTCAAAAGTACCTGTCATGAAATAGTTAGATTTTTGTGTTGGGTAACTTTTATAGATGTAATGCATTGTATAACAAAACATAGAATAACAGAGTAGCATAGTGGTTAAAAGCACAGTATTTTTGAATCAGACCTAAACTTGCCGGCCATCTCTGCTGCGTGCTGTTTGTTTGCTGGCTGCGTGATCTTGGAGAAATTATTTAACCTCAATAATCTTCAGTTTATCCATTTATAGAATGAGGATGACCACCCTATCTCTCTGGTGCGTAAAGCCTTTACAAAAAATAGGACCTAACATGTTGTCAGGGGTGATTATTCTTTTAAATTAATGATTTTGAAAATAAAATCTGCAAGGTAACTCCTCTTTTTTTGGAACTGTGAACACTGGACTGCGCATTTTCTCTTTCTTGGTTTGCCTTCCTCCATAACTATTCTCATCATTGTCTCATTTGATGGGAAATGGTTCCAAAAGCAAAAAAAGCATTTAAAGTAGGCTAATCTAAGAATGCAATGCCCTTTCCTCCTCTAGCTTCTGGAACCTCAGTTTTTGACTTGGTTCTTATGTATGAATGCAAATGAAACACTGGAGAACTGTGGAAAGGACCTAAATAAAACATTGGTTTACCAATCATCAGATTGCTAGTATACTAGAGAAATGTGCCAGACTGCTTTTGACAGAACCAGAATGAAAGGCTTTTTAAACAGCATGCCAAATACTAATTAATTTTCTGAACATTTCAAGATTCTTACTGAGTTTATATTCCTAGAGTCTGCGACTTGATATTATTGCCAGAAAGTTGATGGTGAGGTCACAAGTGTAAAATTTTAGTTTTATGGCAAGATAGTTGGCATAAAACCATAGGATCTATGTATAGCTTAGTTACATGAGAAACAAGTGTCTGAAAAATAAGAGAAAGAAAATTGTTGGATATGTTTGCAAAAATTTCCCCAACTCATTAAACACATGCTTTTAGAATGAATGCTTGTAGCAGCACTCTTGTTTCTCATATATAGCCTTTGTGAGATTGCTGTGGTAACCATTGTGAGTGACAGTTCACATCTGGAGACTTGTAAAATCTGCATATTGATAGCCTCCATTTGGCTTTGCCTCATCTTCTGTAATCTGAGCTTGCTGCTTGCCTTTTTCTCTCCCTTAGGAAGGAGGTGCTCAGTCTGATAGGTAAAAATGCTATCTTTTTATAGCTTTGTGTTTCTTTTGTTATATATTCAATATTTAAAAATATGAATGAGTTCATTTTCATGGAAGCTTGGAGGGGAAAGGAAGAAAGGATAAGACAAGGGGGTTGGAATAGGTATGGAGGGAAAGAGGAGAAAGGGAAAGAAATTGAGAGTGGGTGGTAGAATTGGCGAAGATGAAGAGACAGGGGTGTTGGCTATAGGTTTGGGGGCGGTGGAGAGAGAGAACAAAGATGATTGTGTGGAGGTTAGTGTCTGAGAATTTACATACTTCTCATCTAAATCTTGGAGATTCTGATTATCACCTGTTACCTACTATCCTTTGAAAATGTTATTAATTACGATTCACCAGCTCTAACCCTTAAGTCATTAGAGGTTTCATTCCAAATGGGGGAAATCAGAACAGCCTACTAGAATGGAAATTCTCTTAGATGCAACAGCAGTGACTACTGTAAAATCACATGAAGGTCAGATTTGTCATCCTCTTGTGATTAGATAGGTTTTTATCGTCCCAAAGAAAAGAAACATTACTGTTTTATGAGAATTTATTGTGAGGATATGTGTATGTAGCACGAAAAGTCACTCTAATGGGGTTTGTATGTATCCCTGATACAAGCACTGGAAAAGCAAAGATTGTTATGGAGAAACCAACCACTTGTAGTTAACAGCCTAAGCTAAATTGGCTCTTCCCGTTTTATGTACTGTTTGTATATTTTCAAGAGAGACAATTTGATTTGGTCAGCTTGCCACTCTGCGTTGAGGACCCCTCTCAGTTGTCGTTTTGTGAAGCCATCTCAGAGGTGTTTCTTCTTCCTTGTACTTAGCCCATATGTATTGCCTTGACTTGTGCATTTGAAACTTGGTTTATTCAGCTGTGGTTTGATTTATTTCTTTATTCTTGGAGCACCTAAAATGAACTGACATACGAGTTGTGATACAAAACTACAGTGAACGCTGCTGTGGAGTGCCATCCAACGGAAACGCAGGATCTTCAATATGAACCTTAGTAACAGTGTGTGACAAGTTCCAAGTTGTTGGGTGGAGTCAGTTGGGTGTGAACTACGATTGAGAGAAGGTGTGTTTTAAAGTGTGCCGTAAATCATACTCCGTCAATGCTCCGTGTCACACATGCTTCTGGTATTCAGCAATTTCTGTCAAATAGAAACATTACAGTGTGTCCTCACTGCCTTATTCACTAGATCTGGCACCGTGCGAGGTCTAGCTCTTCCCCAAAGTCAAAATGATTCAGGACATGGAGGCAGCCATGACAGCGCAACTAAAGACACTCATGAAAGAGGACTTCCAGAACTGCTTCAGAAAGTCGCAAGAACGATGGGATAAGTGTGACAGAAGGAGAGGGAGTATTCTGAGGGGGAGTTAATGGCAATGTGCCTTTCACTGTAATAATTTTTTAAAATTTAAACATTCACCGTGTTTGATCATACCTCATATGCTAGATGCTGGAAAATCAGAAGTGAGCAAGACAGGAAGGCCCCTACCTAATAGAGGTTACATTTTGGGAGTGTGGAGGTGGTGAAACAGAAAATAAATGAATGAGCAAAGTAATTTCAGATGATGATAAATCCTGAGAAGACAGTAAATCAGGGTGGTGTGATACCGAGTGACTGGGGAGAGGGTCTGTTTTAGAGAGGGTAAAGAACGCCTCTTAGAAAGTAACTTTTTAACTGAGGTCTCAGTGACCTATGCGGTGGAGGGAGTAGTAGCAAGTGCAAGGGCCCTGAGCTTGGTTGGGTTGGATTGCAAAAAAGCCCCTTTTTATTATGGAAAATTTCAAACATATGGAAAGTACAGAGAAAGTATAATGAACTCTCATGTACTCATCAGTTTCAATGATGAATCTTCCCACCCTACCCTCATATTTTTTTGACATCATATTGTTTTATCTAAGAATATTTCAGTGTATATCTGAAAGATCTTCTTTAAAATTTGACCAGAATATCATTATCATAGCTAGGAAAAAAATAATGTTTCCTTAATATCATCGCATATCTAATTGCTGTCTAACTTCTAGTTGTCTCATCAGTGCTTTATCAGTTATCTTTTGTCACAGTTATGCAGTATAACAAACAATCACAAAACCTTGGAGGTATACAAGAGTAAACAGTCTGTACATCACCTGGGTGGTTCTGTTGCCCTACGCTGGCCTTAAAGTGGCTCACTCGTTTTTCTGTGGTCCGCTGGAGGTGATTTGGTGGATCTTGGTTGGGCTTTTAAACATATTTAGGGTCTCCACTGAGCTGTTTTATTCTGCCCCACGTGTCTTTTCTTCCAGTAGGCAATCTTGGGCATGTTTTCATGGTGAAAGCAGAGGAGCGAGAGCAAAACCCAACTGTGCAAAAGAGCAGGTGAGAACGAATGAGTGCTTTCAAGCCTCTGCTTGCCTCACCTTTGCTAACATCCCATTGGCCAAAGTCAGAGTTGGAGGAGACTACAAAGATGCAGGACAACATAGGGTGAATGCAGGAAAGCCATTTGATTAATGCAATCAATCGAACACAAATGCTATAAATGATTTTCTTTTGCATTTTGTTTGAATCAGAATCCAAATAAAGTCAACACATTATGATTAGTTGCTATTTCTAGGTTATTCTCCCTTATCTCTCTCTTTTTTACCTTGTATTTTATTTTTTAAAAGAGAATTGGGAATTTCTAATACACATTGAGAAGGTCAATGTGACTAGAATGTAGTAATGAAGGCTAGAATGCTAGGCAAGGTTGGGAGGGTATAGGTCACTTCATTCAGTGCCTGTGGATCATGGGAAGGAGTTTGGGTTTTATTCTAAAAGTATTTGGGAAGCCATGCTAGGTTTGAAGCTGGGGACTGACGTGATCTGATTTATGTTTTGTTTTGTTTTCAATAAGTCCAAGGTACATTTACATGTAGTAAAATACACAGATGAGTTTTGACAAATGTGTACCCTCATGTAACCACTATTCCAATCAAAATATCAAACATTTCCATTACTCCAGAAAGCACCCCCTTGCCCTTTTGTAGTCGGTCTCTCCTCTTCCATGCAAACACTGGTCTGATTTCTGTCATCTAGATTAGTTGTATGTGTTCCAGACCTTCATATGAATGGAATCATACTATTAATAATATATTATTTTGTATCTGTCTCCTTTCACTCAACATAATGCCTGTACAATTCATCTGTGTTGGTTCAGGTATTAGCAATTCATTTATTTTTATTGCTATGTAATATGTAATTGACTATTCCACAATTTATTTATTCACGCATTGATGAACATTTGGGTTTCCAGTTTTCTGACTATTATGAATGAAGTTGCTATGCACATTTGTATACAAACAAGTCTTTCTGTAAACATGTTTTCATTTTTCTTGAGTCAATACTTAGGAGTGGAATTGCTGGATCATATAGTTTAGTGTATTTCAATTTTATAAGAAACTTTGAAACTGCTTTTCAAAATTGTACCCCCTCATTACTAATCAAGGTGATGCACATTAAGGCCACAGTGAGATATTATGTTCACCTAATAGATTTATAGACGTGCCATTTAACACTGTTTTGGGGGATGATTATCACTCGGAACTGTTATACTTTGCTAGTAGAAATGTTAACTGGTGTAACTGATTTTGAAAACACTATGGCAATATTTTGAAAGTTGAACTTGAAACTTTATACTCTACACCCCAACAACTTCGCTCCTGCGTAGAGAATCTCTTGTACAAGTGCACTAGGAGCTATGCATTGGAATTTTGTGAGTAAGACTGTTTATAAAAGCAATAAACTGAAAATTAATCCAAGTGTCCATTGATAAGATGAGGGATAAATTGTGCATAGTCACACATTACAGTACTTTACATTAGGGAAAATGAATGAACTACAATTACATGCATCATTGATAAAGTTAATAAACAAGCAAAACTAAATAATATTTTGTTCAGGCATAATGTGATAAAATTATGTAAAAGAAAGGCAAGGAGATGATAAGCACAGCATTAAGAATATTTCTTTATGCAGGAGGCAGGTAGATGGAGTGACAGAGATAGATGCAAGTTATTGGTAATACTCTGGTCTCTGATTTCTGTGTAACTTAAATATAATCTTCAATATATTTCTTGGTATGTCAAATATTATTTTTAAAAAGCTCATACACATTAAATAATTACTCTGGCTTTTGTGTAGAAGAATGGATTGTAATGACGCAAAAGGGGGACTGATTTCATTCAAAGCAGAATTTGTTGCAACTATTGCAGGAAAAAACAAGTTCATGCCTTTTCCTTGGAAGGAAACACTGTATTTGACAGGAGTGGACAGGCGTAGCAACCTATCCTGTGCACTTGGGTTAGTGATTTCCCATTCATACTTCTTCAGTGTGTAGGTCCAGATACCTATTAAATGGGCGTTTAGAAACTTGGAAGCAGTTTACTTAAAATACTTTTATAGCATTGATTTATTATTTATTAGTTCATTCAGTGTCCGATTTGGCATTCCTTAATTGCAGAATTTATGTTACCACTTGGAATATAAATAAGAATAAACCTTTGTTGATGGATTGATTTAGACTGATTCTTCACATGTACAAGACCCACCCCAAAAGAGTAGTATTTTACTTTGCAATTTAAGCCTCTCCCCTGACCCCCATTTTATCTGTTGTCACAAGACTTACCATTATCATCATTTGGGAAACCTATTTGCTTCTTACCTTATTGGATCTTCTTTTCCCAGACCCTGTGTCTTCATCTTTTTTGGTTTACTTTCTCAGTTTGGTAGAGCACACTCTCCAGTACCTTCCTACGAAAGGGAGCATAAGAGATATATTTTACTCTCACAATTAGTTTAATTCTAGTTTAAAATGATTTTCCCTCAGAATTCTTAAGGCATTGATTCATTGTTTTCTAGCTTGTATTGTTGCAATTGAGAAGTCCAGTACCATTCCGATTCCTAATTCTTTTTATGAAAACTGGTCTCCCCTCCCCCGCCAGTCTCTTTTAGAAGCTTGTAAGATCTTCGACTCCAGCATTCTGCAGTTTCACAGTATGCCTTAATATGAATTTGTTTTGAGTCTCTGTATTCAGGTAAATTTTTACAGAATTTACAGG
Source organism: Rhinolophus sinicus (assembly GCF_057876585.1). Classification (NCBI taxonomy): domain Eukaryota; kingdom Metazoa; phylum Chordata; class Mammalia; order Chiroptera; family Rhinolophidae; genus Rhinolophus; species Rhinolophus sinicus. The sequence continues at coordinate 22,993,747 of NC_142509.1, forward strand.
CATATAGTTTGATGGATAACTTCTTTCTACTTTTCTCTATTCTCTTTTCCTAAAATTTCCGTAAATGCAATTTTGAACCTCATGGATCTGTCGTTTAATTTTCTGACATTTTTTTCTCTCTTTAATTTCATTACTTTGTCATTTTGCTCTACTCTCTGGGACATCTCTCCCTTATCCTTCAAATCTTTTACTGAGTATTTAATTTCTTCTATCATATTTTTAATTTAAAAAAATCCTTTAAAAAAATTGAGGTATAATTCACACATCATAAAATTCAACATTTAAATAAATGTACAATGCAGTGGGTTTTTGTTTGCTCATTAGGTTGTGTAATTCACAGTGTTTAATTCCAGAACATTTTCATCATTCCAAAGAGAACCCTACCCACTATTCATTCTTTATTCCCCTAACTCCCCAACGCCTGGCAACCACTAATCTACTTTCTGCCTCTATGGATTTGCCTATTCTGCACATTTCCTGTAAGTGGAATCATTATAGTGTGGCCATTTATTTCTGGCTGCTTTCACTTAGCATAATGTTTTCAAAGTCAATTCATGTTGTTTTATGTATGTCTTTTTTTCCTCCCTAAATGGTCTTTTTTAGTATACTCTGTTCTTGTTTCATTCAAGTAGTATTTCCTCTTATTTTTGAAGCTCTAAATGATAATTTTTGAAATTTTAATTTATGTACATTTTTTATTTCCCCACAGTTACTTTTTCCCTATTTGTTTTGGTGTCCGCATTTTATATGTTTTCTAGAAAATGTCTACTACCCATATTTTTCTGCCTAGATTTAAGAGTGAGGTACAATAAAACTTAATGGAAGTTTTCTAAGCAAGGGTGAGTCTGAGTGTCTGTGCTTTTCATCACACGGTGATCTGGCTGAGCTATAGAATTCCTTTGGGTCTTTTTTTCCCCCTCTTGGGTTTAGTCAGATTCTCTAGCACCAATTCTTCCATTTTCTGCTTGAGGACTTACGTTTGGCTGCCTGTCAGTGTTCTGAGAACGAAACGTGTAAGCCTTTAAATTCGTCCACATGTTTTTAGTATGAAACCCTTAAACCATTCCCAGCACAAAGTCCTGTTTTCCTTTCTCCAGGTTTCTGCCAGAAGAGGGAGGAGCAGTCATCTGGGAGTGGAACTGTTTCTCAAACAGACTTTCAACCTGTCTCCCTGTTTCTAAATTGTCTCCATTTTAGCTTCCAGAGGTACATGGCACTGCCTCTTCCTGAACCCAGTAGAGATTCTGCAATATAAATTGGGTTGCTTCATAGCTTTTCTCACTGGCTTAAGTTTTGGTTCTGCTAAGTCAGTTACCACTTGTCCATCTGCTTTCTAGCTTTTTAAAACTTTGCTATTTTTGCCCTTCTCCTGATCTTTTTTTTTTTCATTGTGAGTTTATGCCATTTATAAAATCTTTTTATGGAAATCATTTTAGTGGCATTTTGGAAGAGAGGAGACCTAATTGCATGTGTTTCATCCACCATGTTTAACTAGTAGTAATTATTTTCGCGTAGTATTAGGAGCATTGTATTAACTTGCTAGGGTCTGCCATAACAAAGTACCACAGATTGGATGGCTTAAAAAACAGAAATTTATTTTCTCTCAGTTCTGGAGAGTAGAAGTCTGAGAGCAAGGTGTTAGCCGGATTGATTTCTTTTGAGGCCTCTCTCCTTGACTTATAAGATGGCTATCTTCTTCTATCTCCAAATGGCCTTCCCTCTGTGCATGTCTAATATTACCTCTGTGCGTGTCCTAATATTCTCTTCTTACAAGAACACTAGTCATTGGATTAGGGCCCACCCGTATGGCCTCATTTTACCTTAATCACTTCTTTAAAGATTTAATATCCAAATATAGTTACATTCTGAGGTACTGGGGGTTAGGAATTCAACATATGAATCCAGCCCATAACAAGAATATTTTTAACATGTATTAAGTGAATTGATTTTATTATTTTTTCAGCTTGTATACCTGTTCATTTTTATTTTTTGATAGTATAAATACATCTTTCATGATTTTAGGAATAATTATATGTCACTTTCTGTTTTTATTTTTCGAGTTATGCTTTCTCAAAGTACAATGAGTTTAGTAATGTTTTAGCTAAGGCTCTTTTGCCATTGTTTTGCAGGGATTAGAAACTCACCCAAGCTAACTTAGAGTGTTTCTGTTGAGAAGTCTAAAGCCATTCTGATTCCAAATCCTTTTTCATGGCCCTTTAATATCTTCCTTTCTCTAGAAGCTTATAAAATTTTCACTACCCTGAAATTTCTTGATGTGATGCTTGATGTGAGTGTATTTTTATCCGTTGCATTGAGGACTTGATGGACTTTTCTAATCTCGAAATTAATATCCTTTGGAATTTTCTTGAATCATTTCTTTTATGATTTCTGCCCTCTGTTTTCTTTATTCTCTTTTGCGGGACTGTGTGTTATGCAGTTTTTGGCCCTCATGGACTAGTCCTTGAATTTCTTCCCCCTATTTTTCCTCTCTCGCTTTCAGATTCTTTTCATTTTACTTTTGGAGAGACTTCCTTAGTTTTATCTCTCTATCCTCCTGATGAGTCCTTAAATTTTATTATGTATTTAATTTCCAAGAGTTCTTTTTGATTCTCTGAAGTGTTTTTGTTAAAGCAATCTGTTCTTGTTTTGTGGTTGCAGTTTCTCTTTTCGTATATTTGAGCATACATACACATTTCCTTTTTCTCAAGATGTAATCTACAAACAAAAAAGTATGCAAAACAAGATGTGTAATTTATAATTAAGCGAACACCTGTGAAATTACCACCCAGGACAAGTAATAAAATACAGTTCTTCTATCCTCTGCTTTTTACTTCCCAGCCCCCACAAGAATCATTTTTTTCACTGCTTGAGGCTCGTAAGTCCCACTGATAAAAGAACAACTGTACAAGTCAGTCTTTTATTTATTTATTCACATCCTCTGCCCATTTTTTAAATTGGATTTTTGTTTTTTTAGTGTTGAGTGGTATGAATTTTTTTTTTTTTTTTTAAATTTTGGATATTAACCGTTTATCAGATGTATTGGCCAATATCTTCTCCCATTCAGTAGGATGTCTTTTCATTTTGTTAATGGTTTCCTTTGCTGATCAAAAACATTTCAGTTTGATGTAGTCCCATTTGTTTTGTTTGTTTGTTTTCCTTGCCTGAGGAGAGATATCAGTAAAAATATTACTAAGGGCAATGTCTGAGTGTTTACTTCCTATATTTTCTTCTAGGAGTTTGATGGTTTCGGGTCTTACATTTAAGTCTTTAATCCATTTTGAGTTTATTCTTGTATATAGAGTAAGAAGGTGGTCCAGTTTCACTTTTTTCATGTGTCATGTTTTCCCAGCACCATTTATTGAATTGACTCTCTTTACTCCAGTGTATGTTCTTGCTTCCTTTATCATAGATTAAATGACCACATAGGCATGGATTTATTTTTGGGCTCTCTATTCTGTTCCATTGATCTATATGTCTCTTTTTATGCCAATACCATGTGGTTTTTATTGCTGTGGTCTTGTAGTATAGTTTGATATCAGGTAGTATGATAACTCCAGCTTTGTCCTTCTTTCTCAAGATTGCCATGCTATTTGGGGTCTATATGGTACCATAGAAATTTTAGGATTATTCTTATTCTGTGAAAAATGCCATTGGTATTTTGATGGGATTGCATTGAATCTATAGATTGCTTTGGTTAGTATGGACATTTTAACTGTATTAATTCTTCCTATCCATGAGCATAGTATATGTTTCCATTTATTTGTATCTTCTTTAATTTATCTCTTCAATATCTTATAATTTTCTGAGTACAGGCGTTTTACTTCTTTGGTTAAATTTTATCCTAGGTATTTCTTTTTTTTTTGATGCGATTGTAAATGTGTTTTCTTAATTTCTCTTTCTGATAGTTCATTATTGGTGTATAAAAATGCAACTTATGGGGCTGGCCCGGTGGCTCAGGGGGTTAGGGCTCCATGCTCCTAACTCCGAAGGCTGCCGGTTCGATTCCCACATGGGCCAGTGGGCTCTCAACCACAAGGTTTCCGGTTCAACTCCTCGAGTCCCGCAAGGGATGGTGGGCTCTGCCCCCTGCAACTAAGATTGAACACGGCACCTTGAGCTGAGCTGCAGCTGAGCTCCCGGATGGCTCAATTGGTTGGAGCGCATCCTTTCAACCACAAGGTTGCCGGTTCGACTCCCGCAAGGGATGGTGGGCTGTGCCCCCTGCAACTAGAAACGTCAACTGGACCTGGAGCTGAGCTGCGCCCTCCACAACTAAGACTGAAAGGACAACAACTTGAAGCTGAACGGCATCCTCCACAACTAAGATCGAAAGGACAACAACTTGACTTGGGGGGGAAAAATAAATAAATAAATAAAATAAATAAATAAATAAAATGCAACTTATTTTTGAATATTAATTTTGTATCTTGCTACTTTACTAAATTCATTTATCAGTTCTAATAGTTTTTTTGTGGAATCTTTGGGGTTCTCTCTATATCGTATCATGTCATCTGCAAATAATGACAGTTTTACTTCCTCCTTTCCAATTTGGATACCTTTTATTTCTTTTTCTTGTCTGATTGCTGTGGCTAGTACTTCTAGTACTATGTTGAATAAAAGTGGTGAAAGTGGACAGTCTTGTCTTGTTTCTGATCTTAAGGAGAATGTTTTTAGCTTTTCCCCACTATGTATGATATTAGCTGTGTGTTTGTTATATATGGCCTTTATTATGTTGAGATATGTTCCCTCCAGGTGGCCAATTAGCTCAGTTGGTTAGAGCATGGTGCTCTTAACAGCAAGGTTGCCATTTCGATCCCCACATGGGCCACTGTGAGCTGCGCTCTCCACAACTAGATTGAAACAACTACTTGACTTGGAGCTGATGGGTCCTGGAAAAACACACTTAAATAAAAAGTTAAAAAAAAATTGTCACAGATGTTAAAACTATAAACAAATTAGAATCATTGCTTAACACATTTTTTAAAAAGGCCACTGTGAGATATGTTCCCTCCTTTCCCATTTTGCTGAGAGTTTTGTTATAAATAGATGCTGGATTTTTTCAAAAGCTTTTCTTTGTCTATTGATATGACCATATGATTTTTATTTTTCATTTTGTTTATGAAAAATTATATAACATTAATTGACCTGCTGATATTGAACCAACCTTGCATACCAGGAATAAATCCCACTTAATTGTGGTGTATGATCTTTTCAATGTATTGCTGAAATCGGTTTGCTCATATTTTGTTGAGGATTTTTCCATCTATGTTCATCAAGGATATTCACCTATAATTTTTTTGGTAATGTCTTTGGTTTTGGAATTGGGGTAATGGCAGCTTTGTAAACTGAGCTTGGGAGCCTTCCCTCCTTTTGAAGTTTTTAGAATAGTTTGAGAAAAATAGGTGTGAATTCTTTTTGAATGTTTGGTAAAATGGTTGGACCTGTGAAGCTGTCTGGTCCAGGACTTTTGTTTGTTGGGAGCTTGTTGATTACTGATTCAGTTTCATTAGTAGTAATCAATTGGTTCAAATTTCCTGTTTATTCTTCATTCAGCCTTGGAAGATTATGTGCTTCTAGGAATTTATCCATTTCTTCCTGATTGTCCATTTGTTGGTGTATAGTTGCTTGTAGTATTTTCTTAAATTATTTTTGTATTTCTGTGGTACGGGTTGTTCTTCTCTTTCATTTCTGATTTTATTCGGGTCCTCTCCTTTTTTCTTGATGAGTCTGATTAAAGGTTTGTCAATTTTGTTTATGTTTTAAAAAAACTGGCTCTTGGTTTCGTTGATCTTTTGTATTTTTTGTTTGTTTGTTTGTTTAGCCTCTATTGCGTTTATTTCTTCTCTGATCTTCATTATTTCCTTCCTTCTACTCACTTTGGGCTTTGTTTGCTGTTCTTTTTCCAGTTCCTTTAGGTGTAAAGTTAGATTGTTTATTTGAGATTTTTCTTGTTGCTTGAGATAGGCTTGCATTGCTATGAATTTCCTTCTTAGGACTGCTTTCACTGTGTCCTGTAGATTTTGTGTCATTGTGTTTTCATTTTCATTTGTCTCAAAGTATCTTTTGATTTCTTTCTTGATCTCATTGTTGACCCACTCATTATTTAGTAGCATGTTATTTAGCCTCCATGTGTTGGTGTGTTTTCAGCTTTTTTCTTGTAATTGATTTCTAGTTTCATACCTTTGTGGTCAGAGAAGATGCTTGATATGATTTTAGTCTTCTTAAACTTACTGAGTTGTTTTTTTCTTGGCCTAGCGTGTGGTCTGTTCTGGGAACTGTTTCATGTGCACTTGAAAAGAATGTATATTCCACTGCTTTGGGGTGAAATGCTCTAAAAGTATCAATTAAATACATCTGGTCTAATGTGTCATTTAAGGCTGCTGTTTTTGTGTTGATTTTTTGTCTGAAAGATCTGTCCTTTGATGTCTGGGGGGTGTTTAAGTCCCCTACTCTGATTGTGTTAGTGTAGATCTCTGTCTTTATGTTCGTCAATGTTTTATATATTTATGTGCTCCTATGTTGGGTGCATAAATGTTTATAAGGGTTATGCCTTATTGTTGGATTGATCCTTTTAGTATTATGTAATGTCCTTCTTTGTCTCTTAGTATAGTCTTTGTTTTAGTCTTTTTTGTCCAATATAAGTATTGCTATCCCTGCCTTTTTCTCATTTCTATTTGCATGAAATATTTTTTCCCATCCCTTTTCATTCAGTTTATTTGTGTTTTTTGGTCTTAGGTGGGTATTTTGTAGACAGCTTATACATGGGTCTTGGTTTCTTACCCACTCAGCTACCCTATGCTTTTTGTTTGGAGCATTTAATCCATTTACATTTAAAGTCATTATTGATAAGTACATAGTTATTGCCATTTTATTATTCATATTTTTGATGTTTGTTTTTTTGTTCATTTTCTCCTTTCTGCTGCTTGAAGAAATCCTTTTTTTATTTCTTGTAATTTTACTTGGCCGTAGTGAATTCTTTTAGCTTTTTCTTGTCTGGAAAGTTCTTTATCTCTCTTTCAATTTTAAATAGTAGCCTTGCTGGCTAGAGTAGTCTTGGTTGTAGACCCTTGGTTTTCATCACTTTGAATATTTCCTGCCACTCCCTTCTGGCCTGCAAAGTTTCTGTTGAGAAATTAGCTGTTAATCTTACGGGAATTCCCTTGGAAGTAACTGCTTGTCTTTCTCTTGCTGCTTTTAGGATTCTCGCTTTGTCTTTAACCTTTGCTATTTTAATTATAATGTGTCTTGATCAGGGCCTGTTTGAGTTCATCTTGTTTGGGACTTTCTGCACTTCCTGGCTTGTATGTCTATTTCCTTCTCCAGGTTAGGAAAGTTTTCAGTCATTATTTCTTCACATAGGCTCTCAATCCCTTGCCCTCTCTTGTCTCCTGGTGCCCCTATGATGTGAATGTCATTATGCCCCTATGATGTTGTCCATAAGATCCCTTAAACTATCTTTGCTTTTTTAAAAAAATTCTTTTTTCTTTTTGTTGTTTATATTGAATGTATTCTGCTACCTTGTTTTCTAAGTTGCTGATTTGATCCTCTGTTTCATCTAATACCACTGTTGATTACTTCTAGTGTATTGTGCTTTTCAGTTATTGTATTCTTTATTTCTGATTTTTTTCATGAGTTCTGTGTCCTTCTTTATGCTTACTATCTGTTGAAGTTCTCAGAGTTCCTTAAGCATTCTTTTTTTTTTTTTTTTAAATTTTATTGGGGAAGGGTGTTCCCCAATATATTGGGGAAGGGTGTTTAAATTTTATTGGGGAACAGCGTGTACTTCCAGGACTTTTTTCCAAGTCAAGTTGCTGTCCTTTCAATCTTAGTTGTGGAGGGCACAGCTCAGCTCCAGGTCCAGTTGCCGTTGCTAGTTGCAGGGGACGCAGCCCACCATCCCTTGTGGGAGTTGAACCGGCAACCTTGTGGTTGAGAGGACGCACTCCAACCAACTGAGCCATCTGGGAGCTCAGCGGCAGCTCAGCTCAAGGTGCTGTGTTCAATCTTAGTTGCAGGGCCCACTGCCCACCATCCCTTGTGGGACTTGAGGTGTTGAACTGGCAACCTTGTGGTTGAGAGCCCACTGGACCATGTGGGAATCGAACCGGCAGCCTTCGGAGTTAGGAGCACGGAGCTCCAACTGCCTGAGCCACCAGGCCGGCCCCTTTAAGCTTTCTTATAACTAGTGTTTTAAATTCTGTCTCTGGTAGGTTGGTTGCCTCTATCTCATTTAGTTCTTTTTCTGGACTTTTCTCCTGTTCTTTTATTTGGGACATGTTTCTCTGTTTCCTCATTCTGATTGCCTTTCTGTGTTTGCTTGTATGTATTAGGTAGATCTTCTGTGTCTCTTATTCTTTGCTGTGTGTTGTGGCCTCATGTGATATGTGTCCTGTGTGGTCCAGTGGCACAGTCTCCCTGATCACCTGTGCGTGTGTTCCAGAAGTGTCCCTTGTATGTGTTGTGTGTTATCTCCTGTTGTATTTGAGCCTTGATTGCCTTTGGCACATCAGTGAGTGGGACTGACTCTCAGGGTGAGTGGCTGTGAGGACTGGCTCTGCACAAGTGTATGAGCTGCTGAGTGGCAGCTGCCCCCTCCGAGTGGAATTTGCCCCAATGGGCTCTTGTGTCTGTTGAGACCACTATTTGGGTGTGCTGCTCGTGGGGCTGATTGGGTGGTGCTCTGGTGTGGTCTGAAGCTGACCTCTGGGTGGTTTGTTTCTGGTGTGTCTTGGGAGTGGCTCCCATGCTGGCCGATTTCATCCTTGCCTGTGACCAGCCCAGGATTACCTGGTAGGAGCTATAAAACTCTGTGTGGTTGGTTGCTGCCTGTGCTGGACCTGGAGGCGTGTGGGGATGGCCCTGCTGTGAACTGAGGCCAGCTGCCACCAGTATCGAGCCTGGGGCAGCTTAACAAAAAGCCCAAGGCCCTCCTAGACCTATGGCCACTTCCCAGCAGCCTCTAAGGCTCAGCCATTGGAAGAGCCTCCTTACGTGTGCAGGAAGGGCTGGTTGACCTGGTTTTGATGGTGCAGTACCCCCAGCGATGTAGCACTAGCTGGGCAGGGCGGGGTCCCAGGGAGTCTCGGAGAATGGCCGGTGGTTTTTACAAAGTTAATATAATTCAGTTCTTGCGACAGTGCCGGGTTTGTGATCATTCTGCAAAACACCCTGAGAACACCGTGGCAAGCCACCACTCGCCTCGGGGTCACAGATCCCCGAGAGCCTCCCGTGAGAGACTGCAGACCCAGCTGTGGCTGATTGTGTGCCGCTGAATGTTCCCCAGGCTGCCGTGGGCCATCTGCTGCTATAAAAGTCTTCCTTCCACAGCTTGTGGGGTGGGGCTGGCCACCCAGGAGGTGAGTGCCCCAGGTGATACTGTAGTAGCTGGGCAGGTACCCAGGGTATCATGAAGATGGTGAGCATGCGCGAGATTTTACGAGATTAGTGCGGTCTCAGATTTGTCCCTTTGTGGAAGCTTCAACACAGGGAAGATGGCACCTTCCTGTAGGTTACACGTGAGGTGGGCTCCACACAGAGATAATGGCGGCCGTCCCTTTAGCACTCGCCCCAAAGCCTCACAACTCAGTCTTTTTCTGTATGTGTCTGGGGCCTCTTGAGTTGCTGCCCCTCCACTGGAGCCCAGGTGAGTGTTTGCAAGTGAGTCTGTGCGTGGGATCTTTCAGAGGATGTCTGGGTTTCCAGCCACCAGGACAGACAGACTCGTTGCTGATTTTCACTGCCAGATGTTGTGGGGACTCCTCTTCCTGGCACAAGACCCCTGGGCTGGGGATCCCGGTATGTAACTGGGACCCCTCGCTCTTCATGGGGGACCTCTGCCACCCAGGTTTCCCTTCCAGTGCTCAACCACCACCTGTATGTTTGAGGTTGGCCAGTTTTGTGTCTCTGTCCCTCCTACCAGTCTGGATGTGGCCTCCTTATAGCCTTAGTTACAGGGTTTCTGTTCAGCTAGTCCGATGATTCTTGAGGTTGATTGTTCTATAACTTAGTTGTAATTTTAATGTGATCCTGGGAGGCAGTAGGCATAGTGTTCACCTATTTCTCCATCTTGGACCTTCTACCCTGTACAAGTCCTCTTTTACCATTATTCTTTATAAAGAGAATATCAGCCATTTAACCAAAGAAATGTCATTGTATTAAGAAAAAAACAAACAAAAACAAAAACAAGAGTGATTGGGACATCAGGAGCAAAATCATCCAGGGTGGAGAATTGGAACATGAAACGTAGATATGATGTTTGATATAAATTAATAAAGGAATGATAGATATAAATAGATGCTCTTTTGTGTTTCTTAGTTGGTTATTGTATTTGGGGCTTTAATTAGCTATACAGGAATCTTTGAAGAAAGGTTTTTGATATTAACTTGTGTCATTCATTTATCAACCAACCATATATCATTTATTAAGCATTGAAGAGTCAAAGATTCATTGAGCACAGTCACTGCACTCCCGAGGCTCAGAGATGGTCTCTGACTTCAAATGGACCTTTTTATAAAAGGTAGATCCTATTACAGGCCAGAACATAAAGCATTAAGTTTTTACCTAAGCGAAAGAGATGTATGAGACTGGCCTGGTGGCAAGAGATTGGAATATTATGTTAATGTTTCCAGTGTTCTTTCCCATCTTACACAGAAATCACACTTCACTGATTCCAAGGTTCAGTGGATTAGAGGAAAATCCTAAACCAAGAAGATTAATTCAAATCCTGTATTAACCTATTTGATCATGTCACAGTATTACTGGATAATTTGTAATTAGTGACAAGCATTTAGAGTTCATGAATAATCGTGTTTGGGTGATTGCTCCCCTGCTCCGACCTTCCATGTTCCTGGTTGTTTCTGAGTGATAAGTGGGCACTTTAATTAAGTTATCTGTTGTTCAGGACACTCTGTTTTTCCGTCACTAAAAGATACAGTATCTTCCCAATTTGCCATCAAGCATGCATTTCCCAGGTAGGTGTTTTTTTTGCCACAGAGTCCTTTGTAGATAAGTAAACTTTGTTTCCCATGATTTTAACTGTAGCATTTCAACCTGTTATGTTAGGATTTTGTTTTTCCGTATCACTAATCATTTTTTAATGCCATGTTGTGTTTTCATGTGACTTGAAGACTGAGGTACTAGGAATTCCAGCACTATAGTGACCTACTTCATAAAAGTACTACAAGGAAAGATAATACTTTTTGGAAAAAGAGCTGTACATACATATCATTAGAAAGGTAAATAAAAGACAGCCTAAATATTGTTCACAAAACTACAACTTCCCAAGCTTTGAAATGTGAAAGGTTTGATGAACCTGTTTGTTTCTTATTGTTGAAAATGGAAAACTGCTTCTCTCATTGTACTGTGTTTCCCCCAAAATAAGCCCTACCCCGAAAATAAGCCCCAGTTAAGATGGTCAGCCAGATGGATGCATTTAGTATGTTATGACGATGTTCCAGAAGAGGTTGACATGACTGTATTTGAATAAATGTAGATTGTTGTACATGAAAAAATAAGACATCCCCTGAAAATATGCCCTGATGCGTCTTTTGGAGCAAAAATTAATATAAGATCCAGTCTTATTTTCGGTAAAATACAGTATAAAACCCGGTCTTATTTTGGGGGAAACACGGTATCTAGTGATTAATGTTGGGAGAGTACAGTTTCTGTACTGAGCTTTTCAGATAGGTTTGATTTGTGAAACACATTTTTGATTCTTTGTTGATCCTTAAATCTGTAGGCCTTAGGCTGAAATGGAGGGAAAATCGGTTTATTTCATCTCCAGGTTTTGAATCTAACCTTCTCTGGGTACCCACTTCTCCTGTACCGTTCTCTATGGGCTAAAACCTTGTCCTTTTTCATTGCTAGTATGTGGGTTTTTCCCATACCATTAACCAATTCTCTGATTCCCCAGCTACCAACTGGGGGGTCCTACAATTCATTTCAATTCTGATACTACTGCAAGTTAACGTAGACCGTACAGGTTAAGGTCTCAGTCCCACAAGACTGCTCCCACTTCAGATGCCAGTAACAAGTCCCAGTTTGCCACCAGTACTTTTGAACAACTGACTATAAATCAGGGGTTCCCATGGTCCCTTCTCAGGTTTGATACTTTGCTATAACAACTTATACAACTCAGGGAAACGCTTTATGGAACAGATGCGTAGGGCACAGAGCTTCCATGTCCCCTCTGGGCACCACCCTCCTAGCATCTCAGTGTGTTCACCAACTCAGAAGCTTTTGGACCTCATCATTTGTAGTTTTTGTGGAGGCTTGGTTATGGAGGCTGGTTATGGAGGCTGGTTATGGAGGCTTGGTTATGGAGGCTGGTTATGGAGGCTGGTTATGGAGGCTTGGTTATGGAGGCTGGTTATGGAGGCTTGGTTATAGAGGCTTGGTTATGGAGGCTTGGTTATGGAGGTCTGATTGATGAAAGCATTGGCCCTTGGTGATGAAGTCAGCCACCCTAGAGGTCAGGGTGGAGCTGAAAAATTCCAGGCCTCTCATCATCCCTTGGTCTCTCTGTAGACCAGCCCCCAGGAACCAGTCTTCTCATGAGCACATAAAAGACACTCTTACCACTCCAGAGATACCAAAGGATTTTTTGGAGCTGTGTGTGAGGAACTCAGGACGAAGACCAAATATATATTTCTTATTGTATCACAGCCACATGACTGAATTTTGCCTTTTTAGGTGCTGTTTTAGGTTTCAGTCTCCAATTTCCTTCTTGCTAATGTACCTTTTCTGTGTTCTATGTCTGTAGGGCCAAATATAAAACTTTGTTACATTATTTTGTTCGCAAAGCCATGTTATTGTGGTCTGCTGGGGAATTTCACTTTCAGGTAAAAATAGTTTCATTTTAAGGCAAGGCATGCTGGAAATAATGCCTACAGCTACGCAGGTGACTACTGTGGTAGAAATTTGGGACACTCTTTTTGATTTGGTGGAAAATACATTTTTATCTAGAAATCATGCTTTGTGCCTCTTAAATTATACTGCATAGCTTCTTGTACTTTTATTTTATTGGGTTTGCTTTACATCTTAGCTAACAGTCTGGTTGGCCTAAGCAAACTGTTGATTTATTGAAATGAAACACTGGTATCTTGTGGAACCTAATGGCAAGATGTGCAAGCTAGTCTACTTGAAGGAATGAAATATAAAGTAGTTAGGAATCAGCAACCACTTTTCTCAGTCTCTTTGTCTAGGGCCACCTGGTCTCTGTATCAGTTTCCTGTTGCTGCTATAACAAAGCAACACACTTAGTGGCTTAAACAATAATTTATTCTCCTAATGTAGAGGCTCAGAAGTCTGAAATCAATTTCACTGGGCTCAAATCAAGGTGATGTCAGGGCTATGTGCCCTCTGGCAGCTCTAGGGCAGAATCTGTTTCCTTGCCTTTTCCGTCTTCTATAGCTACATTTTTACATTCCTTGGCTCATGTCCCCTTCCTTATCTTCAAAGCAATATGGCATCTTGTTTCAGTCATATTAGTAAAATCTTCTGTAGTAAAAATCTCCCTCTGCCTCTTTCTTATAAGGGTGTTTGTAATTATATTTAGGGCCTACATGGATAATTCAGGATACTCTCCCCATCTCAAGACCCTTAACTGGATCGTATCTTCAAAGTACTTCTTGCCATATAAGGTAACCTTCCCAAGTTCCAGGGATTAGAACTTCGATATCTTTGGGGGCTATTATTCAATTTACCAGTCTCTTATCCCTGCCCCCTGTCTGCAGCTGTTCATGCTTTTCTCTTATTCTGAAGACTAGCTTTCTCTGTTTTGGCGTACAGGTACCAAGCATATCTAACACACAATGGCAGCCTTAGGTCCTGGGTTCACAAGAAAATAGTCCAGACTAATAGCATAGTGGATAATAGAATAGAGTATCAATTCCAGATTCCTACAAGAGGTTTGAATCCCTAACTTGATCAGATGCTCAGTCCTGGCCCAGCTTCCTGCAGCCAGGCGGCAGATTCATGCAGAACAAACACAGCTTCAGACTCTCAATCCTATTTGAGGAGGTGCAGTTCTCAGAGAAAGAAGGATAAATAGGGGATCTAAATTTAAGTTGTTAATTTAGCCATAACTAGAGACAGAATAAATACATGCTTTTGAAAATCATAATTGGAGTGTTTTGGTTGCACCAAGAAGGTTGAATCTAACATGAAATGATAGATACTTAATGATTATTATATGCGCTTTCAAAACCAAATGAGAGCCAGTCCTACAATTGTGACCCTCAGCATAGCATCAGTAAACTCTTATATGTATGATAGGAGTAGAGGACAAAATAAATGATAATCCAAATTTAAAGGAGGGATAGGACACATAAACTGAAAATTAAATAGTTGTGTCTTTACTATGCATATTTCCCCTGAGATTGCTGATCTAAATAGCTTTTGCCATCACTCAAATACATAGATTCTGTAGGTCTTGGGATTGCAATCTCGTCCTCTTCTAGTTGCGTTGTGAACCCAAAGATATCCTTCCTTAACTGCTCCCTCCATTTGTAGACCAGCTGCAGATTTGCCCTGGGGATCCATTCAACTTCTCAGAGTGGATTGTGTCTGTTTCTCCCAAGTCATGCTCACATTCTTTGAGGATGTTTTCCTTTTGGACACACAATCACATTTTCACAGCATTCTTACTTTGTACCTTATTGCACTAAAATAAACATATTTTCTGGGATCTTTCAGATTTATTTTACGATATAACAAACATTCTACGCTTGAGGCATGTCTTTGTTTTATATCTGCTTGTCATGTATAATTCCTAATATGAGAATTCCATTCTGAAGACTAATCGAGGATCATTAATTGAAGGCACTTGAGATAGAAGAAAATGACCGTATACAACAGTATATAGTTAGTCTAGAAACAAACTGCTACCACAGCTGCCTTACTGAATAGGCTCACATGACATGTCTGGAAGGACCTAGATGCCAACAGATCAATAAATGCAGAATTATTATAATAATTGAAAATCAGTATTAAAATTTAACAAATAAAAGCCTTGGTTTTATAATTTTTATTGAATTTTCAGGAATTTCAGTTATTGTGGGTTATTCTTTAAAAGATGGAATAAGATTTATAATAGTAAAATATGTGATTCCTATTTTTGGTAGGAGATGCTAATTCTTCACAAATCAAATAAAGTGCTCATTTTAAAAACTGTCTTCCTAATATGTTCTAAGTTAAACTAATAGTTGCCTCTTCACGATCTCGTATAACTTAGCAAGGTTATTACAGATGTTGGCATAGGTATATAGAATGTTAGAAAGCTGATTATGGTAGTGGGGGAACATAAGAATAAAGGGGTTATGCTAGGAAATTAATGAAGGGTGAGGGGTGGGGACTGCCGAAGTCTGGGAGATGTGGGTGCTGACCCACGAGTGTACGCAGAGTGCTAGTCCCTAAAACCATCTGGCTTAATGCATTTATATGAGCAAATTAGAGATGTAAATATGGCCATGCAGGATTGGTCACGCACTGGGCTAATCTCAGTGGCAATCACATTTCCCATTCTTGGTACTCTGGATGGTGTTTTTAGATTTATTACTTTTGTTTGGTATACAATCTGTTATACAGCCTTAAAACTTTACTGTGGAATTTTCTGGTGTTCGTGCCTGCAACATGGAGGAAGTATCTCAAGCAGAAAGAAGAAACAGTACCAAATCAGTATTATTTTAAATCCTATCATTGCTCAAATGCCACCTGAAATCCTTAGTAAATTCACTGCTGCCTCCAAGTTAACAATCCCTTGGCATTCTCAGGTATAACCCTATTATTTTCTGCCATTTTTCTTTCTCCTCCCCCACCCAACTTTATTGAGATGTAGTTGACATGTAACACTGTGTAAGATACTGATACGCTGCAAAATGATTACCACCGTAGCATTAGCAAACATCTCTACCACGTAATCACCATTTCTTTTCTTGTGGTGAAAACATTTAGGATCTACTCTCGTAGCAACTTTCAAATATATAATACAGTATTATTAACAGTAATCACAGTGCTACACATTAGATCCCAAGAACTTGTTCAAATTATAACTGAAAGTTTGTATTTTTTACCTTTTTCTAGTTGATACTCTTAATGCCAGGAGTTGGGAGACTTTTGAGTGAGAAAATGTAAATGGACTTGCCTGAGGTCATAACGTACGTCCTGGTGCTCAGAAACAATGAAACGTGATCATCACTGTGGCAGAAATCGCTAGCTGTTCTCCAGTACTCACTTCCCTTTTTTCATAGCAATAAACTCTTCAATTATTAACCAGACCTTTGGCCGCCCAGAATAAAGGTTACATTTCCCAGTCTCACCGCTAAGGTGCATTTGATGAAACTAAATTCTGGCCAGTGGGATGTAATCAGAAGTGTCAAGTACAATTTCTAGGACATGTCTTCATAGGGAGGATGTGCTTTTCTTCCTGTCTTTCTCCTTCCTGCTGGCTGGAATGTGGATTTGACGGCTGGTGCTTAAGTGGCTATTTGGACTATAGTTGAAAGCTGTGTGTGGAAGGTGGGGGGAGGCAAGATAGGGCATGGGTCCTCAATGATACTGAAGATGACAGATCAGCTTTGGGCTTTTGATCCCTGCACTGTGCTTGTATCAGAGAAAATTAAATTTCTCTTAGTGAAGCCACTGTTAATTTTGATTTATCTAGTAGCTGCAGCTAAATCTAACCCTGACCAATATAATCATCCCAAGATAAGACTTATTTTGTGCCTATTTTAAAGTTGGGAAATTGACTCTTTCTAGAATTTATATATGAGGCCTGACAATTAGGTTTGCGAACTCATCCTAGAAAAAGTGCTACATACTTCATTGCTGAATATCACTATGGGCACCTTCCAAGTACTCCCCTTGGGAAGCTGTGCACCGATGCCAGTGCCTAGTCCACCCTTCAAAGCAGTTTTGGAACTCTTTTTCGGGAATGACCATCAGAGCTGTTGTTGTATTACCCTTGATGTCCTGAATGTCATCAAAATGTCTTCCTTTCAATATTTCCTTTATCTTTGGGTAAAGCAAGAAGTCATTGGGGGCCAGATCAGGTGAGTAGGGAGGGTGTTCCAATACAGTTATTCGTTTACTTGCTAAAAACTCCCTCACAGACAGTGCCGTGTGAGCTGGTGCATTGTCGTGATGCAAGAGCCATGAATTGTTGGCGAAAAGTTCAGGTCGTTTTCATCTAACTTTTTCACGCAGCCTTTTCAGCACTTCCAAATAGTAAACATGCTGAATTGTTTGACCAGTTGGTACAAATTCATAATGAAAAATCCCTCTGATATCAAAAAAGGTTAGCAACATCGTTTTAACACTTGGTTTGGACTGAGAGAACTGTTTTGGTCGTGGAGAATTGGCTGACTTCCATTGTGCACTTTGACGCTTTGTTTCAGGATTGTATTGGTACAGCCATGTTTCATCACCAGTGATAACACAGCCCAAAACATCATCTTCCTCTCCTCTAGGTTTTGGCAAACTCGACTCTCCTTTGCTTTTGTTCGTCAGTGAGCTGCTTTGGGACCATTTTTGCACACACCTTTCTCATGCCAAGATTCTCAATTAAGACTTTCCTAACCGTTTCTGTATCAATGTTTACTTGGTCTGCTATGCTTCTCACAGTCAGCGGATGATTTTGACGTACAATTTGACGAATTTTTGCAGTGTTTTCATCAGTTCTGCTCGTTACTGGCCGCCCTGACCTCTCTTCATCAGTGAAACATTCTCTACTCTCAGAGAAATGTTTAATCTATTTGTTCACTGCCGTTTTCTTCATGGCATTATCCCCATAAACTTGGACTAACATGTCCCTGATTTCACTTCCACTCTTGCCAAGTTTAACAAGAAATTTAATGTTTGTTGCTCTAATTCAAGCTCAGACATTCTCACGACGGCACACAAAAACATTCAACAATAATAATGCACGCCACTCAGCAAGACACCGCCACACGTCAACACAAACCCAGCTATGAGACACTGATATACGAAGATTATGAAACCTTACCGAGCTGTTTGTACAGTGCCGCCCATGTAAGCGCATGCTGGCAAGTTCGCGAACTTACTTGTCAGACCTCGTATGTATTTTTAAAAATTAAAACTTAGTTTCTGGTTTTCTTCTCATTATCTATGACCTATTGTATTCCAGCAGTTTTCATACATGCAGAATTCATCCTAATAATCGTGTTTCAGGAAGATAGCTGAAGAAAATAGTTTTCTCCCTAACAAGAGAATCCAGAGTTTGTCAGTAAACCTAAGTCTGTAACCAGAAAATGTAAATCTATGATGTTTTATAGTTCTGCTGGTTATATGTGATCATTGGACACAGAGGTGTAGAAATGCAGTAAGAAATTGAAGTTTTGGGGGAGTCTATAAAAATGGAAAGCATCTGGTGAGAAGTCTATAAAAGACCGCAATATCAGGTCATTTCAAGTTCTTTTGTAAGTTGAAATTTGGCTTAATATAAATGGCTTCCAAGTGGCACTGCTCCTTCTGTTCTGAAGAGGATATTAAAGCAGTGAAAAACACTGTAGTTCACTTTGGTAGATGTGAAAATCCTGGGAGGGTCAGTATTGAAGATGCAGTGATCATAGCAGGTGAACTTAGAGATGGTAGAAAACGTAGAGATAAAATATAAGTCTTGGTACTGAGAGAGAAAGAGGATGTTTCATTTTACAGTCTCTTCTAAAGATATAAGCCTGAGGATTTTATTCCCTTCTGAAGTGAGCAAATGGAGACCAATAGAGTCTTATCACACTCTAATTTAGTCTTTTTCATAGATAGGAAAAACATTTTCTAAAGAAAATAGAAGAGTAAGCGTCATCAAGAGATTATAAAAGATATGCATCTAATCAGGAAAACGAAGGTGCCGATATGGTAAATTAGCATCTAGCTTCCTCACCAATCTTACGGGGTACAAGCATAACATAGCTTTATTTTCCTACAATCACTCCTTTCAATCATGCTCTGCCAAATCTCTCTTTCTGGGCAAATTCCAGATTCCATAACTTTCTGTGTGCTTTTGGGTATTAAAAAAATTCATTCTGGTCTAATTTAAAACTCTAGTGTTATATCCAATTTAAAGTTCTTTCTAGAGCCAGTGGCCCAGGCTTCATCGGGAAAACTCCCCCATCTCTTTGGGTCTCTAGCTCTTCCAGTGTATCAGAAGGAAGGAGATGGAAAGGGTTAAATGTCTCTCACTTTACTGTGCAGTTGTAGCTCACACACTGTTGATTGTTGCAGTTTTTCTGGTCAACATTGGCAGCTGTGCAAATGCTAGTTCTCTTGGGGAAGCAGGTGTATGAATATTATGAAGAACCCTTTAAGAGCTTCTCCACTGCGGTTTCTTAATATGAGAGACTAAGTTCCAGTTCTGTCTCTTCCAGCCTCTCCGTGTCCACCTCTAGTGGTATACTCTAAAGCAGGGGTGTTCAAACTGCGGCCTGCGATCCATTTTTTATTGGCCCGCAGCAAATTCCAAAAATATATTTAGTTTTCTTAAATAAACCAGGTGAGGCAATATGTACTTCACCTCGGGTGAGTGGCCCGGCTGTTTGTGTATTTTACCGCATATGGCCCTTGGTGAAAACCGTTGAAAACAGTTTGGACACCTCTGCTCTAAAGCTTCCTGCTGCTGGAATCCCTTTGCCTGCAGGTCGTCCTCTTGGGTGGGATACCAGCAGGATATCCCAAGCCATCTTCTATGAAATCCAAACTTTGGAAATTCTTGCGTCTGTGCCATACCAAATGATGGGAGTTTCAGCTTTTCCACTATTGCCCTCTTTCTGCTAGTTCTCTCAAATTATCGGGGCTGATCAACTATTCGTTGCCCAACCCAGTAGCACTCAAAGGGTGGTCCTAGACGAGCAGCTTCAGCATCACCTGGAAGTTCGTTAGACATGTAAATTCTTGGGCCTGGTGGGGCTCCCCGGTCTGTGCTAACATGCCTGAACAGCTGGTCTAACTGATTATCCAGATGGGAAAGGAGATGCCAATCTTCTCTTGCCACAGGTATTCTCAATCTTTATGATGGATGTTCTTGGAAGCCCCTAACCCTACTTTGACTAGGGATTAGGGAAGCCCTAGGACTCCCCAAGTAACTTCTTGGAATTTCTAATGTTGTTATTGTATAGCCTGGTAAGGCAGGGGTGGGGAAAGCAGCAGAAGGAAGAGTATTGTTTGGGGATATTGGCTTGTGCTATATTGCGCTGGGGAAACAACCCCCAAATCGCAGTGGCTTAAGAAGTAATCCAAAGGTTTAGTTCTCACATTGCTCATTTACATTGACTGCAGGTCAATTGCAGTCCTGCTCCACAACCTTTTTCCTCTAAGACCCACACCGGGCTCAGCCCTTATCTGAGATATGCCCATCTCATAGCAGAGGAAAAAGAGGCACGATGGGACCATGCGACAGCTCTTAAAATTCTGCTCAGATGTGGGAAATGCCACTTTTACTCATATTCTATTGGCCCAAGCTAGTCATATGACAATACCTGAAATCACTGGAGCAGGAAGTGTAATCATCTCAGAAGAATTTTCTTTTTTTGCATGGGACAGGTAGAGAAGAGCAGTGAGTATTTTGAATAAATACAATCTATCACATTTGCTCTATAATTGTACCTATTATTGTTAAAACATAGTTTCTACCTTCAAGAGATAATAGGAGAGGAAATACTAGCAAATACGCAACAGAGAACAACGAATATTAAACTATATACATTAAGTATAATTATAACATGAGTTTAGAGAAGATACTGAGACAAGCTGCATGATGAATGATGACCATGATTGGAGTAGAAGGACATGAGAAAGGAGGGAGGTTTAGGGGGCGGCCGGTTAGCTCAGTTGGTTAGAGCGTAGTGCTCTTAACAGCAAGGTTGCCGGTTCGATCCCCACATGGGCCACTGTGAGCTGCGCCCTCTACAACTAGATTGAAGCAACTACTTGGAGCTGACTGGTCCTGGAAGACCACCTAAAATAAATAAGAATTAAAAAAAAAAAAAAAGAAAGGAGGGAATTCTAGAATGGGGCCATGACCTGGATGGAATAAGCATAACCGGTGGGAAGGACAGAGAAGAGACCACTATTTATGGCTAATGGTGACTTAATTTTAGAGTCGGGGGGAGAGGGCTGGTGGGAGCGGGTAGGCTCAGATTATGGAGGACCTCAAAAACCAAGGGAAAAATTGGATTTGATATTATAGATAGCAGGGTGTTTATCAGTTTTTAAGATAGACTCAATAGAATGATATGGTCCAATGGAGAAAGAGAGCTAGGTTGAGAATTATGTATAATGCCATTTCTGCCACTTATTATCCATTTGTCTTTGGATAAGTCAATGGTCATTCTTTCATTCATTCAACAAAGTATTTAATATTACTGTGTGCTAGGCACCATTGCAGGTACTAGAGAGATAAAGATGAAGGGACAGAGATCCGGCTTTTAACAAAGTTGTAGGCAATTGGAAGGTAACTATAGAAAATGAAATAATGACAGTAGGCAAGGAAGCCACAATAAGGAACAAGCAGAGGAGTGTGCGACACTCTTTAAAAGGCAGACTGTAGGTAAACAGATCCCACCAGTGGGTCAATTAGGGAATGTATTTTGAATATGATGTAGCCAAAATTAGAGGCGGTACCTCATAAGGTGTCCTAGATATTGTTTTGGGTGGAAAAGCAAGTTAAAGGTCCGTATGTAAAGTATTTTCTCATGTGAATTGGAAAAATATATTTATGCTTAGAAAAGGTCAGTCAGCGAAGGGGAGGATGAATTTAATTTTTTGTTTTATACCCTTCTGTATCTGTTTGCATTTCTACCACAATATATTTTTACTTTATAATTAAAACTAGTTAATGAAAAAGTATCTCAGCATAATCAATCTTTACCTATTACCTATTACTATTACCTATTACCTATTACCTGTTACTATTACCTATTACCTATTACTTCATCTCTGAACTTAAATATCCTAATACTAAGACCTTCATTTTAGTATACTTCAACTCTGACCTGGCTTCTTTCATTTATTCAACTTTTGTCCTGGTAATCCTAATTGAATCTCCTTTTAGAGTCTCTAGCTATTCTTTTCCTATTGACTTGAGGTTCATTTCTATTGTTTATTTTATTTTCATTTAAAAAAATTGTGGCAAATACATGTAATGTAAAATTTACCATCTTTTTAAAAAAATTATTTTATTTTATTGTGGAATAGTGTTTTTTTCCAGGACCCATCAGCTCTAAGTCAAGTCGTTGTTTCTTTTCAATTTAGTTGTGGAGGGCGCAGCTCACTGGCCCATGTGGGAATCGAACCAGCGACGTTGGTGTTATGAGCACTGCGCTCTAACCAACTGAACCAACCAGCTGCCACCCAGAATTTACCATCTTAACCACTTTTAAATGTATACGTGTTTGTATTTAACCCTTTTTCTCAGAACATATTCCTGCTCCTCTCCATGCTTCCTCCCCAGGACAAACAACATTTCGTAAAAGGACAGCCTTGAAACTGATAGTTACAGCCAAACTTGGGCTGAGAACAGTGGACAATCCAGACTCGGACACACATATCGAAGGTCAGAGCCACATGGTAGGTCTGGTGCCAAGGTGTTCTTAAGGTCAAGAGCCAGGCATTGGTTCTGATTCTAGATATTCACAGACAAGGAATAAAAAAGTTGGATAAGGAGTTGGCACGAGGAGTCAGCACTCAGCTGGGAGACTGAGGACAAGGGCAAGATAATTGCATTGTTAATACGGAGCAATGGCAGTAACAGGAAGAAAAGAGAAATCCATCCTTTCTGAAAAAACGTAGGAACTGGTCCTGGTGCATAGGTGGGCCCGACCTGGAAGAAGGCAGCAGGTGATGGCACTTTGACCCTGTTTTGAGGGGAAAGTTGGAGAGCAAGGCAATTTTTGTCAGGTTTATTCACCTCCGTTAGGCTTTCTATTAGAAAAAAAGATTAGGATCTTTGGAGTAGGAGTATAAAACTCCCACCTCCTCTGTCAAAACACACACATGCACGCACGCACACAGGCGCGAGGGGCTTGCAGCTAGGAGACCTTCTGGACTTTGGATGTTGTGTTCAATAATCTGTTATTGGGATGCGTGGTACATTCATTAACAATCGATAAAACTAGAGTATACTGTTATTCTGGTGAATATTTTAATACTACCTTTCAGAAACTGACTTGAAAAAAAAAGATTAAGGCTCTTATTCAGGAACGTAACTTTTGATGTTTTCTGTTTTGACCAAATCGTGGTTTGTATTAGAATTTTTATTTTAGGGGAGATTATTGAGAAAGTTGTTGGAAAACAGGCTTAGACACATTTGGAATTTTTCAAACCATCTCACTCATTTCAGAGTGGTTTTTAGGTATAAATTTGAAATGAAGTCAACACTACCGTCAAGCTAAAATCTGCTTCCTTAGGTTTTGTATTTTTATTTGGAGAAATTTATTACCTTGTTTCATGTATTTATTTTTGTATCTCTAGCAATCCTCAGACATGGCTCATTTAAATGCATTTTATTATTATTTTGAGATAAAGCTTTTTGAGGTAAAACTTTTAAACAGATTTTTATATAAAATTAAGACAAAAATATTTACAGCAAACTTATTTTATACCTAGGAAGTCCAAATAAGTTGACTAATATACTAGAAAAAATAAGAGTTCAATAAAATAAATAGCATTCTACCTATATTAGAAAATGTATTGGAAAAAAAGAGGCACATTTATCAGTGCAAAAATTACTTAAGAATAATGCAAATAAGAACCAGGTGTGATTTTATATAATGAAAACAGTACAAGTATCAACTAAGTTTTTCTTGAAATTTGACAGGGTTAATTTGAAGTTTATGTGGAAGAATCAATAGGTTAGACTATTAAAGATTACTTTCATTATTTTGAAAAAAGCTAATGAAAGGGGATTAATCCTATAGTATAGTAAAGCATACTTTTTCAAAAGGAATAATTAAAACTTTGTGATACCATTTGGTTGGATTATTATAATGATTTAAAACTTACACCCGTAAGAAGAACTATAAAGAGAAGCTAGAGCGGCCCCACGTGTGTTTGGGTCGGAGTTGCACTGTGAACCCCTGGAGCTGCTGTCGGTGAGGTAGCCCGGGTCTGGAGTGCAGAATCCCCCCCGGGGCCGCGGGGACGTCACCATGCTGAAAGCACCAAAGGGAAAAATTGTGGGATAGGGGGAAAAAAAGTCATCCATCCGTACAGTAGAAAAGCTGCTCAAATTACGAGAGAGGCCCACAAACAAGAAAAAAAGGAAAAGTTGAAGAATGAAAAGGCCTTGCGTCTCAAACTTGCTGGTGAAAAACTGCAGTGATTTCAGCATCATCTTGATCCCCAAAAAGTAGCATATTCAAGGAAAGATGCTTGTGAATTAATTGAAAGGTATTTAAATCGATTCAGCAGTGAGCTGGAGCAGATTGAATTACATAACGGCATCAAAGACAGGCAGGGAAGGTGGCACTGTTCCCGGGAGACAGTCATCAGACAGACGATGGAGCGGGAGCGACAACAGTTTGAGGGATACGGCCTTGAGATTCCAGATATTGTAAATGCAGGTAATCTGAAAACGTTTAGGGAATGGGATTTTGATCTGAAGAAATTGCCAAACATTAAAATGAGAAAAATGTGTGTTAATGATGCAGTTCCTAAGAAGTGCAAGAAGAAAACTTATAACTGTGGACAAAGATTTGGGGGAATTGGAACTAAATGATGAATCAAGTGACTCAGATGAGGACATGACTGCAGTGGCCTGATTTTCCTTTATTTGAGTTGAAAATAAATAATTTGAAAGCTTCAAAAAACAAAAAAAAGAAAGAAGCTAGAGGGCTGGCCCGGTGGCTCAGGCGGTTGGAGCTCCATGCTCCTATCTCCGAAGGCTGCTGGTTCGATTCCCACATGGGCCAGTGGGCTCTCAACCACAAGGTTACGGGTTTTACTCCTCGACTCACGCAAGGGATGGTGGGCTCCGCCCCCTGCAACTAAGATTGAACATGGCACCTTGAGCTGAGCTCCGGAATGGCTCAGTTGGTTGGAGTGCCGTCCTCTCAACCACAAGGTTGCCAGTTTGACTCCCGCAAGGGATGGTGGGCTGCGCCCCTGCAACTAGCAACAGCAACTGGACCTGGTGCTGAACTGCGCCCTCCACAACTAAGAGTGAAAGGACAACAACTTGACTTGGAAAAAAGTCCTGGGAGTACACACTGTTCCCCAATAAAGTCCTGTTCTCCTTCCCCAATAAAATCTTAAAAAAAAAAAAAAAAAAAGAAGCTAGAAATTTGTATGGACAACATGAGTTTTGGATTTTGGGATATGAAAACTGACTTACTGGTTATTAAGACATGACTGCTTCAGGAAGCAGAGGTGCTTTTTTTTTCTAGGTTTCTTTTTTTTAAATTAATTTTTTATTTTCAATTACAGTTGACATTCACTATACTATTAACTTCAGGTGTATAGCGTAGTGGTTAGACATTTATATAACTTGCAAAGTGATCCCCCTAAGTCCTGCACCCACTGACACCATATTTAGCTATTACAATATTTCTGACTATATTACCTAAGCTGTGCTTTAATTCCCTGTGACTATTTGTAACTGACAATTTGTACTTCTTACTCCCTTCACATTTCTCACCCAGCCCCCCAAACTCCCTCCCATCTGGCAACCACAAGTTTGTTTTTTGTATCTATGAGTTTGTTTCTGTTTTGTTTGTTCATTTATTTTATTTTTTAGATTCCACATATAAGTGAGATCATATGGTATTTGTCTTTCTCTGTCTGACTTATTTCACTTAGCATAATGCCCTCTAGGTCCATTCATGTTGTTACAAATGGTAAGATTTCATTCCCTTTTTATGGTTGAATAATATTCCATTATATATATGTACCACATCTTTTTTATTCATTTGTCTTTTGATTGGAGCATTTAATCCATTTGCATTTAAAGTAATTATCGATAGGTATGTATTCATTGCCATTTTATTGTTTTCTGATTGTTTTTGTAGTTTTCTGTTACTTTCTTACTCTCTTCTTGTTCTCTTATCTTGTATGTTGGTGACTTTCTTTAGTGTGTTTGGATTCTTTTTAAAAAATTTCTTGTACATCTTTTGTATATTTTTGGTTTGTGGTTACGATGTGCTTATATATCAAGCTATGTTTATAGCAGTCTATTTTAAGTTGGTGGTCACTTAAGTTTGAACACGTTCTAAAATCACTAGCATTTTTACTCACCCCTTCCATGTTTATATTTTTGTCATTTTTTACTTCTTGTGTGTGTGTGTTTGCGTGTATCCCTTAATTTACTGTTGTAATTATACATGATCTTTCTACTTTTGCCTTTTGACCTCTGTACTAGCTTTAGTGTTAGTTGATCCACTGTTTTTATTATCTGTTTGCATATGTCAGTGAGAATTTTTTTCATTGTGATTATTTTCTTTTTTTTAAAGATTTTTAAATTAAAATACAGCTAACATACAATATTTAGTGTCAGGTGTACATCATAGTTATTCAGCAGTACCCACCTAGCTCTATGCAATGTGTTTACAACATTATTGATTATACGCCCCATGCTAAAGAAGTGATCCCCATGACAAGTCCAGCAACAATCTGACACTGTACCACGCTATCACAATATTTTTGGTATTTTCCCCCTTTTTAAAATTTTTAATTAGAGTTGACAGTCAATATTATTTTATATTAGTTTTAAGTATACAGAATAGTGGTTAGACATTTATGTAATTTAGGAAGTGATCCCCTTAACTAGTACCACCTGGCAGTATACATAGTTATTACCATATTATTGATTATATTCCCTATACTTTACATCCCCATGCCTATTTTGTAAATACCAGTTTGTATTTCTTAATCCCTTCACCTTTTTCACCCTGCCCCAACCCCCCTCCCATCTATCACCCTGATAGATCTAGTACCCATCTGACACCATGCTTAATTAATACAATATTGTTGGCTATGTTCCTTATGCTACACCCTACATCCCCATAACTACTGTGTAACAACCAATTTGTATTTCTTAATCCCTTCCCCTTTCCACCTATCTCTATCCCCCTTCCCATCTTAAAGATGTCCCTCTAAGCGTCCTTGTAATACTGGTTTGGTGGTGATGAACTCCTTCAGCTTTTTGTCGTCTTGGAAGCTCTTTATCTGTCCTTTTATTCTAGATAATAACTTTGCTGGGTAGAGTAATCTTGGTTGTAGTTCCTTACTTTTCATCACTTTGAATATTTTCTGCCAATCCCTCTGGCCTTCAAAGTTTCTGTTGAGAAATCAACTTACAATGTTGTGGGAGCTCCCTTGTAGGTAACAAACTGCTTTTCTTTTGCTACTTTTGAGATTGTCTCTCTGTCTTTAACCTTTGGCATTTTAATTATGATGTGTCTTGGTTTGGGCCTCTTTGGGTTCATCTTGTTTGGGACTCTCTGTGCTTTCTGGGCTTGTATGTCTATTTCCTTTGCCAGGTTAGGGGAGTTATCTATTTTTTTAAAAAATTAGATTTTCAATTCCTTGCTCTCTTCACCTTCTGATTATTCCTATGATATGAATGTTGGTACACTTGATGTTGTCCCAGAGGCCCCTTAAACTCTCCTCAATTTTTTGGATTCTTTTTTCTTTTTATTGTTCTGGTTGGGTGTTTTCTGCTACCTTATCTTCTACATCACTGATTTGATCCTCGGCTTCATCTAACCTGCTGTTGACTCCCTGTAATATATTCTTCATTTCCGTTATTGTATCCTTTATTTCTGTCTGGTTCTTTTTCATGTTTTCTATCTCAATTTTTATGTTTCCTATCTCTTTGTTAAAGTTCTCCCTGAGATCAGTGAGCATCCTTATAACCAGTGTTTGGTTACACTGGTTACACTTGTTTCTTTATCTCCTCATTTTGGCTGCCTCCCTGTGTTTGTTTCTATGTATTAAGATCTGTTAAGTCTCCCAATCTTGGCAGAGTGACCTTACGTAGTAGTTGTACCATGGGACCCAGTGGTGCAGTCTCCCTGGTCACCTGAGCAGGGTGCTCCAAGTGTGTCCCGTGTGTGGGTTGTCTGTGCTCTCCTGTTATAGTTGAACTTTGATAGCTGTTGACACACATCAGTTGGTAGGATTCACCTTCAGGACAACTGGCTGTGAGGACTGGCCTTGATTACAGCAAACAAACTGTTGTGTGTGGGCTGACCCTATGGAATGAGATTCACTTTAGCAGGGCTCTGGTGCATGCCAAGTCCACCCTTTGGGTGTGTCATTTGTGGCACTAATTGGCTGGTGCTCTGGTGTGAGCTGAAGCCGGCCACCAGGTATGTTGGTTCTGGGGCCTCTTGGGAGGGGCTCTGGTGGAGGCCAAGGTCAACTGTTGCCTGTATCCAGCCTGTATCCAGCCTGTCGCCACCTAGTAGGAGCTACAAGGTGATCTGTGGTTGGTAGCTGCCTGGGCTGGGTGTAGAGGTGCCTGGGAGTGGCCATGCTATGAACTGAGGCTGGCTGCCACTAGTGTCAGGCTTGGGGCCACTTAGCAAGAGGTACGAGGCAGGCACACTGAGGCCAGGTGCTGCTTGTTTTGAGGCTTGTGAACTTTTGAGAGATTTTTAGGGAAGTCCTCAATGTGGGCCCATGCTGGCTGCTTGTGTGAATTATACTCTGAAAGAGGTTCGGGCAAGGTATGTGAATTGGGTAGGGCCAGGGTCTTAGAGAATCACCAGGGTGTGGTGAGAGTGGTAGTAGCCAGGTTACTGGAGACTCACAGTTGGCACTGGCCCATGCCTGCAGGCTGTGTGGGTGCAGAGGGCTCGACAGAGGAAACTATGGCATCTGCACTTTAGTCCCAGAGAGAACTTCAGCTCCAGATAATTCAGTTCCTCCCTGTATGTCCCTGGTGCTTTTTGAAGCTGTTATCCCTTCTCTGGAGTTTAGGGCAAATGTTTGTGAGCAAGTTACTCTGTGTCTGGGCCCTTTAAAAGGACGCCTTGGTCTCTAGCGGCTCTCCCCTGGACTGAGTCCCTTCTGATTTTCACAGGACTCCTCTTCCCAGCACTGGTGCTCTGGGCTGGGGAGCCTGGTGTGAGCTGGAACCCCTTGCTTTTCAGTGGGGATGTGTGCAGTTGAGATACCTCTCCTGATTAGTAACTGCCACATGTGGGTGTGGGACCACCCGGTCCACATCTCCACCCCTCCTACCAGTCTCAACGTGGCTTCTTCTTTATATCCTTAGTTATAGGAGTTTTGTTCATCTAGTCTTCAGGTGGTTCTAAAGGGTGGTGGTTCTATAATTTAGTGTAGTTTTGATGTGGTCATGGCGGGGCAAATACAGTTTTGACTTCTGCTATCTTGACTGGAAGTCTAGGTTTCTTTTTTTTAATAACAGTTTTTTTAATTAGTTTCAGGTGCACCAAACAATGTACTAGTTAGACATTTATCATTTATATCCCTCACACAGTGACAGCCCCCCTCCCCCATCCACTACCCCTCTGACATCGCACACAGCCATTACATTTCCACTGTCTCTATTCCTCATGCTGTACTCTGCTTCATATACATATATATATATATATATATATATATATATATATATATATATATATATATATATGTATATACACACACACACATACATATAATATATGTAAAATTGTAGTTGACATTCATTATTGTTCAGCTTCAGCTTCAGGTGTACAGTGCCGTTAGTTGACACATAGAATAGTAACTGTGTTTTAGGAATGGAATTTAAAAATTTTATCTTGGAAGCTGTGGTGCTAAAATTGGTGAGGATTGTAAAAAAACAGCCTTCCCACCTACTTTTTTTTTTTTTAGGGGGTGTGAGAAAAGGTTTATGCAGAGGTTTCTTTTTGTTTCTTTTTCTTGCTTTTTAAAAGAGTTTGTAGTCATAGATAGGCTACGTTAGGCTAGTATATGTTGTTATAAAGATAAAGATTAGTTTCATCTTTATTTGGCCTCTTAGCTTTTGTTCTGTGTCATGGGTTCCAATGTGTCTAAACAAGACACCACACAGAGCCATGGTAGTCTTAGTAGAGTGCTCTGAAATATTGACAGATTTTATTATATCTTTCAAATGCAATGTAGACAATATAATTATAGAAAATGATTCTGTAGTATGTACTTGTAATTAATTTATATCATCATCACTTGTCCATGAATAAAATAATTCATTCAGTTAAGAATGTTTGTCTGTTTTCTCATCTTTTCATGCTGACATTAGTTTGTTAATTGTTTATTTTTGTTGTTTGATGCTAGAAGATGAGTGGTAGCTCGTTCCAAAGATTTAAAAAAATTATGAGAGAAAAAGTTGTAAGTAGAATTATATATTAATTTTTTGTGAATGGGGAAAGATGACTGTATTTTTTTTGTAACAGCTTTATCAGGATATAATTCACATACCATGAAATTCACCCCTTTAAAGTATATAACTCAGTAGTTTTTCATATTCATAAAGTTGTGTAACCATTTTCCAATTTCAGAACACTTTCATGTACTCCAAAATAAACCCCATACTGATTTGCAGTCACTCTTAATTTCTCTCACCCCCCTGCCCTTGGCAATCACTAATCAATTTTCTGTCTCTATGGATTTGCCTGTTTTGAACATTTCACATAAGTGGAATCATGCAATATGTGGTCACCTTTTTTTTTTTTTTTTTTTTAGCAGCAGAATATCTGAATCCAAGTCTAGAAATACTAGCTTTATTACCAAACCAAATTTGAGCAAAACTTTTATTTTATTGATAGGCTGGATTCCATATTCCAGAAAGTGGGGTGATGGAAATCCACATGAAAGTGTAGATTTGATGGCAAATTTATCAATTCAATGAAGGGAACATTTCAAGGAGATGCTCTTTTGTTTAGAATTATTAGTGTTGCAAGAGGGAGGAATGCTTAGGGGAGATGTGAACAAGAAAACCCTTTGTGATACATGAAAAAGGGAAATAATTAAAAATGACATTTGCACATTTAATTTAGATCTTTAACCCTATTGTGGTAGTTTTTTGCTATTCGTTTTCTTCCATTTACAGTATGTAGCTAACCCCAGCTGCTAATATGGAAAGTTATCTTTTGCACTGTACTCTATATGCAGACAATTGACAATAATTGTGTTAGGTGGTATAATTGATAAAGAGTATTTTTGTGGGGGTTGGATCTTCTGAATTACTGCCCATGCGGGTCAGTTAGTTGTTGTCTTATATGTGCATGCAGAACTTAAACAGAAAATTCTTTATGATTGTAATTGCTGTTGCTTAATTTGGTAATCAGTGTGTCCACTGTCTGACCCATCCATGTACTTTCGAAATATGAAGAAAAAACCCTTTAATGTTTTTATATGGATGGCCAGATAGACAACACTTTTAAAAATTAGCATATGAATGTTTTGACTATCTCACTTAAGACAGCCTGTCAGTTTGGCAGCTCAGAGCCTGTTATTTCTGTGTCTTTCTTCATTTTCATGTTTTGACAAATGAGATTGTACTTTTGACAAGTGATTTGTATTTCATCTAAGGATTTCAAAGTGTTTTTAATTTACTTATTAAACTATCTAGAGATTATTTTATCCACCCACTGTTGGGTAATGTAAGATTCTCCCCAATACAAATGAAAATAGAAAGTGATAGTACCGGTCTTGAATTAAAAAAAAATAAAAAATTTACAAGACAATAATTATTTTTCAGAATAATTAGTGTTCACTTTTTTTAAAAGCTTGTGTTTCTTTCAGTGGAACATCTGCAGTTAGGCCTGGGCATAGTACTGATTTAAGGGGGATGGTTTCTTTGTATGTTACTTGGGAGGGTGTATCTTTCAGAACTGAAGGTATTTACAGGTATCTCTTGATAAATGAATAAAGACCATGCTGAAAATGTTACTGCAAAAGGGAATATGTATTTAATCCTGTATAGCTGACATTAAATTTGCTTATTCGTTTAATGAATATTTAATAAGTACCTAATATGTCCTGGGAACTGTTCTAAATTCTGGACCTGCAGTGATGAAAAATATAGATACCCATCTATAGACCTGACAATCTGTTGGGTGACATAGAGATCAAATGAGTAAATAATGCAATTTCACATTTTAAAATGTGGTTTGAAGAGAACAAAGAAATAGACTATATAGTGAATGTGGGGAGGGTAGAATTAATTTTGGTCAGCAGGCTGCCCTGACAACTTGCTATTTGAAAAGAAACTTGAATATTGAAAAGGAAATACCTATTCTGGAGGAAGACAACTCCAGGCAGATGTCACAACCATTGAGGTCACAAAGGAAGCATAAGAAGGCAGGTATGGCCGCAGCACAGTTAAGAGAAAGTATGCTAAGAGATGGGGGTGAAAGTTAGAGGCTAGATCTTGTAGGCCATGGTAAAGGTATTTTATTCTTCGTGCAAAGGGAAGCCTTACATGAGTTTTAAACAGGGGGGATGCATGATCTGATTTACATTATAGAACGATCATTCTGGCTACACAGAGAGACTGAATCACAGGAGCAAAGTGGAAGCTATTGTGGTCGTCCAGTTGATATTAATGAAGTCTATGGCTAACGAAGAAAGGGTAGAGGTGATGAGAAGTGGCAGGATTTGGATTGGAATTTGTAGGTAGAGAGCTGAGGACTTGCTAATGGATTAGATGTTGCGGGCAAGGACAGGACAGGAATCAAAGGTAACTGTAAAGGTTTTGGTCTGAGGAGCTGGATGACTAGAGATGCCATGAATTGAGATAAAATAAGACTGCAGAAGGACCGGATTCTTGGGGGGAAATCAAGAGTTTTGCTTTGGCTATGTAAGTCTGTCTATTTGACATCTTAGCGACGAGGTTGAGTGGGCAGTTACTTATACAAGTCTGGAGCTCAGAGAGAGGCAGGTATTTGAGGCATAAATAAGGGAGTCATCACTTAAGAGATGGTATTTGGAGGCTTGGGACTGTCTGAGATTGCTGACGGAGTAATTATAGGCAGAAAAGAGGGCAGAAGACTGCCTTGGAGCTCTCCAGCACACACACGCATATCTGTGTGTGTGTATATATATATATATATATATATATATATATATATATATATATATATGTTCATACAAGAAACATTTGTGTTCCAATATAAACAAAATCAAATGTCTCCGTGTGAGTCAGCAAGGTTTCTTAGTTGCAAGTAACAGACAACAACTGTGACTGTTTTAATCAAAAGGTACCTGGATCTCAGCCACAATGGTGCCAAAGCAGGTCTTGGAGCCTGGATGCCAGCGCTGGACCCACTACTTCTGGAGCTGGATGTTGGAGACCACGATGAGCTCTCCAGGCACTGATGATTGTAGTAACTGGGTGCTTACTGTGGCTGCTGCAAGAGTAAATTCTCAGTCACTAGTCTTTGTGTCACTTGCTTCACATTCAAAGTTCTGGCAAAGAACTGAGCCTGCACGTTGTGTCTCATCCTAGCTGTCAGGTGGTGAGGCAAAGGAATTATCTGACCTTTTTGTTTTCTGTCATGAGAGATCTTGCCTACATTCAACCAAGACTCAGATAATGGGAATACCCCCAAAACAGAGGATGGGGCTTCAGATACCAGGCAGTTCAACAACCACCATAAAAGAAATATCAGTTTTGTGAATGTAATCCATTTGATTGCTTATGAATTCATAATTATAGAGTTAAGCACCAAGTTACTAGAGGGCCTCCAAATGGACTTCAAGAATAACATTTTATTTCTACTGACTTTATTTTCTCGTCGCCCATTTCCTGCCTTAGGATTGAGAAGAGATCCACTTTTCCTATGCTCCTTTTAACCATACGCAGAGAAATATAGCCTCCGTTGGTTAAAAACACACTAGGAAGTAAACCCCTAGTTCAAGCATCTTTCTTAAGTAAAACTTACATGTTAAAACAGTTACTACCACTGCGCACTCAGGATTTTTTAAAGAAGTTTAATAAATCCAAAGCTGCATATTTTTTTAAATTACTTTCAGGTGTCCAAAACAATGTAATAGTTAGACATTTACACCCCTCACAAAGTGATAACCCCCAGTCTACTACCCCTCTGACATCATATATAGCTGTTATAATTCCATTGGCTCTATTCCCTATGCTGTGCTCCACATTCCGTGACTGCGTATGTGTGTGTGTATATTGTATTAGGTACCATATGTGTATGTGTGTGTGTGTGTGTGTGTGTGTGTGTGTGTGTATATATATATATATATATATATATATATATATATATATATATATATATTTAATTACAGCTGACATTCAATATTATTCCAAAGCTGCATATTCTGGCCCAAATATCTGACCACTGAATCTACTCTAGATAAATTCTATAAATTTTAATTAAAGATAACATATGCTGAAAATTTCCCCACGTTGATCAATTCTATAATAGCAA
Source organism: Rhinolophus sinicus (assembly GCF_057876585.1). Lineage (NCBI taxonomy): Eukaryota > Metazoa > Chordata > Mammalia > Chiroptera > Rhinolophidae > Rhinolophus > Rhinolophus sinicus. The sequence goes on from NC_142509.1 coordinate 23,028,132, forward strand.
AATTACACATGCTCTATGGCTATGCCTACTTGGTGCAGAGAAGTATCAAGGTTATAGCCAAAACATTATAGTCCATTGATCTGTTTTATATGTGAAAATCTGTAACACAGTCATAGCATTCTTATGGTAGAAGATTAATTGCTTGCTAAAGAGATAAAGTATTTCCAGGTTAGTACCCATGTATTAATAATAAGTGTCATTAGAAAATGATTGAATGCTGGACGTATTCATTGAGTGCTAGATTTTGTTGACTTCCTTCAAAGAATGTTGAACTTCGTTCTGGCAGATAAAGTTACTTGTAGATGAAATTGTTCTCACGGTTTGTTTTTAAGCTTTGTTAGGGTGAATTTAGAGCACACTTTAGCCTGGTGTACACCTTCTGCAAAGACATGACTTTTCTGAGGTCGCTACTGAATGTCCCAGGTGTGCCCTTTACTCTGCTGATTGAAACTTGAGAGTCTTACGGTCCTGGTGAGCTCTGGTGGTTGTTCACCTTAGCGCTTCCCTTTGCCTAGCCTTGTGGAGTTTCACCCTATATCAGCCTACTTCATATTCAGCCAAAACTCAGGGAGATCTCCGTGATGACTTCTGGAGCACCTTGTCTGTGTAGCCCCCCTAGAGTTCATCTTCTCCAATTCTTTATCCTGAATGTTCCAGCTTCTTTGTCCTCCTCAAACTTCAGTCTCTGTCTCCTCAATTCAGCAAGACCATTCTTCTCTGCTTGGGATCTCCATCCTGTTCTGTGGTCCAGAAAGTGCCTCAAGGCAGAAAGCCAGGGTGATCGAAAGGCTCACCTCATTTGTATTGCTTCCCTCAAGGTTCATAGTGCTGTTGCCTATTGTCTGAAACAGTAATTTTCCTATATTTTATCCAGTTCTCTAGTTATGTCGGGAGAGTAAGCCTGGTCCCAGTTGCTCTGTCATAACCAGAACGTAGAAGTCTTATTAGAAAAATGATCATACCACTGAAACACATGAGCATTAGTTCTGGCAGTTTGTGACCCTTAAAATATAATCAGCACAAAATCCATGGTATGATGAAGAAAGAAAAAAAAATCAGGGTTAGCACAGCAAAACAACAGTAACTGGTACAGGACATAATCATATTCAGTTACGTGCTCTTCTCATCTCCCTCTTACAGGGTTGGAAACTGAGGTACAGAAAATGCAGTAGCACAAAGCCACACAGCTAGTATATGGCGGATCTAAGGTTTGAAGCAAGCTGTACTGGCCAAATAAAAATTGCTGCCTCAGGAAACTGGGTAGGTCTCCCACCCATCTCAACGGGGCAGTGAATTATATTGTATTTAGAAGTATGGCATTGCTCAAGATTTAATTCTGTCCTTTCTCCCACCCCCATTTTATCTTGTTTCAAACTCCATCCCTGAGGGAATCCTTTTTTTTTTTTTATTTAACTGAGAGCTTCATACATATCATTAGTGTGTGAATGACCTCCAGATCTCTTGATAGCTGTACCTACAGATACGTATCTTTAACTCTAGACCATAACTCCACCTACCTCCTCCACATGCCTGTGTATCTCTCATCACTACCTCAGCCTGGAAGTCTCCCGAATTCAGTATCTGCCTGTTCTTTCTGTGATGCACACCTCAGTTAGTGGGGTGTCTCATTTTCTGAAAAACGTGGGATCATCCTTAAATCCTTCTCTTTCCGTCCCTTCCCGTAGCAAGGTTTTTGGACCTGTTTTACTTGTGAAATACCTCTCAGGGAAGTCCCTTTTCTATTTCTGCTGCTCTGATTCAAGACCTGTTCATTCCTTATTGATGTATTGCAACAGAAACTTATTTGGCCTTTCTGCCTTTATGGTTCTCCTGTTCTTTCTATCCTTCATATTACTTCCAGAGTTAGCATAAAACTCAACTAGATTTGCCAGTACCTCGTTGAAACAACGCACCACTGTTTCTAAGTCAGTAGTTAAGAACAGGGCTTTGGAGTCCAACTGACTTGAATTTCTTTTCGACTACTTTCTAGCCATGGTACTTTGGGAATTTACTTAACCCCTTTAGCCTTAATTTTCTCTTCTGTAAATTGGGCATAATAATAGTTCCTCCTCATAAAGGTGGTGGGAAGAATCAACAACAAAAACAAAAATACGAAATACTTAAATGCTTGGCACATACTCAATAAATGATAGTTATTATGCATATGATTAAGGTAATAGCATTCATAGCCCCAACCTTAACTCGACTATCCCTTGCCTTGCATTATAGGTTTTAGATCTATTCGATGACTTGCTAATGGGGTCCACATTTTCACACCTCCACGTTTTGGTTCATGCTCTGTTCCTTTAGTCTGCAACGCTCCTCCCCACACCCTTTTCCTGTTTGTTGAGAGGCTACTGTGCCACCTCTCCTGTAAAACCTTTCTCAGTTGCCACAGTCAGAATTAATTACCCTTTAAGGGCTTCCACAGACTTAATAAGAGAAGGTGTGATTTGTTATTCCATTCCTCGTGCACTTAGCCTGCACTAAGAGCCTGGGCTCTTAAAGAGTCAAATGAATGGGAAGATCAGTAAATGTTAGCAGCTATTGTTATTGTTGTTTTTATTAGTTGTGTATATGTCTTCTTTGATCTCCAGCAGACTGCTATCTCCTCTAGGGCAAAGATCATCTGATTTATTTTTGTCTCCTCTCACAGTGCCTAGGATAGTCCCTTATCTGTAATAAGTACCCAATTAGTACATGTTGAATTTAAAGGCTAGTGGAAGGAAGGGAGGTGGGTGAGGTTGGAGGTCACCTCTCTGGATGCTGTGGAGTAGTTTCCCTCCCAAGGAATGGGAGCATGGTTTGCCTCAATGTGGCTGTGGGGCACAATTCTTACTGTAACAAGTTATTTCAGTTTTCTATTTTTAGCAAAGCAAGGCCTTGATATGCTGACAGCACCCAGTTGTGCAAAATATCACTAATGAGGCAAAAATTTTTGGTCTCAAATATGTTTCCATAATACCTTTATCCCTTTACTTTCCTAATACCTCTTTAGATACTTCAAAATAATTTAGAGGTCTTTAGGAAAATTAATATATTTTACAAATATTGTTTCACATTGAGTTTAATAGTCACTTCTAAAACACAATAAATGTAAATAAGTATGAGGCTAGCTTTTTCAGAAATTTACCCTGTGATCAGTGTCAGACATATTATTCCTTAGGAAATCTTGAAGAAATTCACAATGAAAAGAGGTGTGTTTTCTTCATTCATTTCCTCTTTCTTGCTTTTTTTTCAGATTTGAATTGACAAGTAGTTACTGAGGAAAATACTATTTAAATAGACTGTTTTACAGTGTCTGCTTTTAGGGAAGTGATTTGCAAAGTGCTATGTTAAAAAATGAAGGAGTTATAAAAATGTCTTTTAGTAGCTGCAGATCTGAGGAATTGTGTTCTTTCTACCGTATGTGATACTGGATCTTTGAAACAATAAGTTAAATTACAACATTTTGAACTGTGTTAGCTTAATAGCTCTGTATAAATAATCCTAATGAAGAAAGTCTATTGGTATAATAGTAATTCCTTAAATATTTCAGATATAATTACTGATTCAATTTGGAGTAAGCAAAATAAATAAATAAAGACACAAAGAAAAGAAATAAGATGATTTAAGATAGTATTAATATTTAAAGGCTTCTAGGTAATGGTCTTCTATTGAGTGATGCCTGTTAAATGAGAGCTGAAACACTTACCAGACAGCAGGGGAAGAAATGCCGTACAAAGAAGTGACCCAAAGGAAATATATCTAAAAAATTGGAAGCCAGTTTAAAGCCTTGTATCACTTTGAGGTTTTAGATTGATTCTGCCTTGTGTGGAAACATACACACATTTTCTGTCTCCTTTTCTCATACAGCCCACTGTTCTCAGACCAATTTAAATAACTGTCTTTTATTACGTACAGTAACATCAGAGCATGGGAGCCTGCTCTTCACCCATAGACCTCTGCTTCGCATGCGTATGGATTCACAGATGCCTTCAGAAAACCACCCGACAGGTTGGGAACCACAGTAGGTCCCTTCATTTACATATGGGAAAGTGAGACCTTGAGTGCTTTAAGTCAGCAGTCACAGATTATGACTTGCAGACGGAATTTAGACCTACAGGCATGTTTTATTTGGCCTGTTAGGATGCTTTAAAATTTTTGAGCAAACAGTTAAAAATCAGGACATTTTTAGCTTCTCATGCAAATTAGGGGATCTGGCACTGTTGGAGTGATACTCTTGCAGGACATCAATTGACGAGGGTTACATAGCAGCTACCTCTTTTACATGATTCATGTATCTACAGGTTTGCAATCCTCACAATTCCCTTTGTCTTTTACCTGACTGTTTCACTTATTCATGTTGCCTGCCATGCCCTTCCGAAAATTTTTGTTATATAGCAAGTCAGAGGTACAGTAGAAAGTACAAACTTTTCTCCCGACCCCCTAAGCAATGGTAGGTTCCTGCTGCCATCACTCAGGCATTGGGTTCTAGCCCTTCCATTGCCATCGACTTGCCATGTGGCATTGAACAGGTCACTTAACCCCCCTGAATTTCAGTTTTGATATCTGTCAAATGGTCATAATAAACATTTTAATCATATAAATAGTTTTAAAAATCTAAAGACATATAAAAATAGCCTCATAAAGTCATAGTTAATATTTTTTTATATATTAGATTACTTAAAAATGCTGCTTCAAGCCTGCCCTTTGCCTACCGCATCTACAGGATAAAGTCCATATTTCTTTGCCTTATAATGTTCCTTCCCATTTGGTTCCAGCATACTTTGCGGGAATATCTTTTACTTTGTATGGGATAGAATTTCTCACCCCCATTCTTTTATCCCCTAATTACTGGGCACCTCTGCTGTGCCAGGCACGGTTCTGGGCACTGGGGATTTATGAAGCTAAACAAGACAAAGTCTCTCTCTCTCTAACATTTCATGCTTAAGCCTTAAATTTTAGGCAGGTCAATATTTTGTATCTTGAGTACGTTTTACATGTGCTTGCCTCCTTGCCTCTTTTTCTTTCATTGTTTCTTTCAAAAATATTTATTGATTGCTTATTGTGGCAGGCACTATTCACTGGGTGTTGGTATTATGACAGAGCAAAGTCCCTGCTCCTTTGGAATTGATGTTTTCGTGGGATGAAGAAGACATTCAATAAACAATCAATAAGATATATGTCATAAGGGCTTTGAAGTAAAATGTAGCAGGGTAAGGAAGCTAGAAAGTAACAGTGTGCGGGGTCATGGTACCATTATTTCAGAAGGAATGGTGAGAGACACTCTTTCTGGAGGAACTGAGGGAGGGAACCAAGAAGGTGTCTAGAGGAAGAGTGATTCTGGCAGAGGGTGTAACAAGTATATGCTTGACATGTTCAAGTGACAGTGAGGTAGCCAGTATGGGAGGGGCTGAGAGGGGGGTAAGAGATGAGCTCTGAGGTAGAGGGGTCCAGATTCTGAAGGCCATTACTGGTGGTAAGGACCTTGGCTTTGGCTCTAGAAAGAGTTATATATCCTCTGAATTTTTAACTCAAATTCCTTTATGAAACCTTCTTTGACCATTGCTATTTACAATGATTTCTCCTTCTAACTCCTGGAATATATAACTGATGTGTTGCTTAACTAACTAACGCAATGCCTGGTTGTCTTCTCATCGGTCTTCTGTCCTAACTTTTTGGTAACTTCTCCTAGCATGGGGACTTAGTTTTATACCTTTCTATCCTAGTGGTGCTTTGCGCCTCATTGGTACCTAATATATGTTTGTTTTGTGAAGCTCTGGCCTCAGATGTCAGCAATAGGAATTTGATATCAGTGTCTAAGAAAGAAGTGAAAGGGGCCGGCCCGGCCCCGTGGCTCATGCGGTTGGAGCTCCGTGCTCCTAACTCCGAAGGCTGCCGGTTCGATTCCCACATGGGCCAGTGGGCTCTCAACCACAAGGTTGCCAGTTCAACTCCTTGAGTCCCGCAAGGGATGGTGAGCTGGGTCAGTGGGCTGTCAACCACAAGGTTGCCAGTTCAACTCCTTGAGTCCTGCAAGGGATGGTGAGCTGCGCCCCCTGCAACTAGCAACGGCAACTGGACCTGGAGTTGAGCTGCGCCCTCCACAACTAAGATTGAAAGGACAACAACTTGACTTGGAAAAAAGTCCTGGAAGGTACACACTGTTCCCCAATAAAGTCCTGTTCCCCTTTCCCAATAAAATTAAAAAAAAAAAAAAAAAAAAGAAGTGAAAGGACTTGGTGATAGATTAGATATAAGAAATGATGGTAAGGTTTTAGTTTGTGATCCTGGAAGAGTAGCAGTGCTATGGACATATAAAAGGAAAGTTGAAAAGAGAAATCGATTTTGAGGTAGATTGATAAATTTGGTTTGGAATTTATTGCACTTTCCGTGCTAGTAGGATATCCAAGTTAAACTGTGCAGAATGGGATATGTCAGAACATATGCAGAGTACTGTTATTATTTGTGACTGCTGCATGCAGTATGTAATTTCAAGAGCAGGGGTAGCCTCTTACTCATTTCTAGTGCCTGGAACAGGGGCTGGCAAATAATAGGTGCTTAAATCATAGACACATAATCGTTTTATTGAGATGAGAGGGAAGGTAGGTGTGTAGCTATGAGGCACATCACGGAACGGCGTAGGCTCTGGAGTTAGGTCATCATAGGACTGAATTCCAGCCTTACCACTTTCTGTGTGTTGTGGTCTTGGTTGAGCAATGACCCCTCTGAATCTCAGTGTCCTCATCTGAAAAATGAGGACCTTTATTGCCGGGCCACAAGGAAGACCTTACAGTAAGACCTTTGTTGCGGGGCTGTAAGATAAGGAATGTAGGCATCAGCCTTAGCGTAGAGTATTGGCTTGAGAAATACTACCTATTCATTCAGCTATCATTGTTAATATTATTAAAAAGATAATGCTTCCAACCATTGAATGTCAGGCTCTTAGGCTCAGAAAAGGTCTCAAAAGTAATCTGTTTCAGTTAATTGTTTTGGCTATTTTAATGACAGTTGATAATCTGGTGTAGTGTTCAGTCTGCGTATAATCAGCCACATCAGCCAGTGCATATAGAGCTCTAAGAGGAATGAGCGAAACATTTTGGAGTTTGGACTCATAGTACATCAGTTACTATTATTATATACATCAGTTAGTATTCTAGTAGCTCACACTACCCTTTATAGTCCTAGCTATCAAAATTATTGCATGGTGGGAGAGGTTGTTAGTAGACATGTTGGATGACAAATATTAATAATAGAATTACATAGTATTTTGTATTTAGAGATGTATCTCTTTAAATAGGATGGAATTATTTTACAGAAGATGAATGAAACTCAATCTCCAAAGCAATATTTTTATAGTAATAAAATAATGCTAAATTTAGAGAAGCAGCGTCAAGGTTTGATTATTCTTTTTTTTATCTTGTCAGATACCTCAAATCTTTTTTCTTCAAATCACACATTAAGATTTTGTAGCATTTTGGTCTAAATCTAAAGTCTTTTTCTATTCCCTTTTTTCTCAATATAACACACAAATCTAACTACATCTTTTGAAATGGCTTCCTGATTTTATGGGTCCCTTGTGGATCTGATTCCTTAGGAGCTTTTGGGTGCCTCTGAAACGTTTGTTTTACTTTTTGCTTTGGAGCAGATGTCGTGGCACTAAGACCCAGAAACCGTTTGCTCTGTGTGGCTGGAGCTGGGCAGGCTGTGCTCACACTGAAGGGAAGGAAGTCATTAGTGCAGACTGAGCTGTGGAGTTGGGTTCTTGCAGGATTTCCTTCCAGCCTTTCCCCACTAAGGTTCTTGGGAATTAAAAAAAAAAAAATCTAAACACACAAACCAAGTTTTCCTATTTACAGTGTTCAGGGAAGGGAAGGTAGGCATTTGGGGAAGGGCAGATCCTTTTCCCAACTTATCCAAGAAGGAAGAGAAAACAGCGTAAAGAAGCTCTGATTACAGATCTTTGGAATTTTCTTTGCTAAATTTTACAAACGAGAAATACACCCAGAATTTTGGGAATTGCTCCAGGCTGCGCGTGAGGGTTTGATTGCTTGTCTAATTTTTTTTTTTTTTTTTTTTTTGAGAAGAGGAGAATTCGCCAAAAGGGGTTTGGATGGTAGAAGCCCGGCTGGGTTTCTGCAGCAGCTCGTGTTCTCAGGCTCTTCTCTGAGGGAGGGTCTCTGCAGCCGGCTGGGAGACCCCCTGTCGCAGGCTCCTTTTGCAGGCGCCGGCCGGGGAGGAAAAATGCCCCGCTCTGGCAGGAGTACGCTGGCTTCTGGGACTTCCTAGCCCGGTGGGAAGTGTGTTTGTGGTTTGGGGATACTTTTCATTGAACTGAAGGCGAAAAGACTGGACTCTCCGGGGCTTTTTCTATTCGCAGTGAATATGGGAAAGAATTAGGGGGTGGGCGGGAGGCAGCATGACTCGCAGTGGCTGCTGCCCTGCATCTGCCCCCAGCCCCCAGCCCGCGTCTTGATGTTCCACGTATCGGCTGTACAAATATGATGAAATGGCAGCCCCGGAAGAAGGTAAGTGTCCCGGAGTGGGGACGGGGCCCTGATGCCCAACCCAGGGAAGGGTGACAGGAGGCAGTGGCCCTCGGGCCCCTCCACTCCTTCCATAATTGGCTAGGCGGGCTGGTCCAAGCAGCCGTGTCCCCTGAGGGACTTACGCCAGTCCCTTAGGGACGAGTTACCAAGTCTGGTCTGCGTCCACTGCCCTCTTAAGTTTTCCTTCTTGGTATGCCTGGACTCTCCGGGGTGACAGCTCAGAAACACCCGTTGGCTTTTGTAGCCCTGTGGATCTAGTGACATGATTAGCTTTGTAGGAGCCAGCCCAGAGCTGCCAGGGTCTTGGTGGTGCCCCATCTCTGGAGGGCCGTTTGGTGCTGCACCTCCTATGCATTCCAGTGTCCCCGCAGGTGGGTGTTGTTGTAGCACCTACTTCCCCAAGGGGTTAATATGCTCTGAGCTGCTGGCAGCCGCTTCCCCAGGGCCCCGCTGGGGGGCGAGCATCCCCAGCACAACCGCCCAGCAGCTGGTTCCCGGGCAGCCGGGCCGCGGGGCCTCCAGCCCGAGCGTCTGGGGCCTGGCCCAGGCGGGCCTTATGCCCGTGGGGCTCCCGGGCAGCCGCGTGGGCCCACGCCGGCCATTGTGCACGGGTGTGTGTGCGTGTCAGCGTGCACGGGCGTGTGTGCATCGATCGTCGGGAAGAGGGGGAGGGGGCACTTTGCTTTTTGCAAGATTATTTCCTAATATGGCTCCTTTGTTGAGAACTCAAGAAAAAAATCCAGTGGTTCTATCAAAATAAATTGCTATTGGTCCCAGAAATAACGTTTCTAAATGTGGGACTGGTCCCTACCCCAGGACGTTCACGGAGAAAGACAGCTTTCTTCAAGTTGTTGGCGGCTGTTGGTTTGGCTAGGGCTCCCTTTTGCTAACTTGTCTGACGGGCGCTAACTGTTAGGTGAACCCAGTGGCTCACTGCATAGCAGGACCTTCCCCCTCCCCCCTACAAATACCTCATTTGGCCGTGGTTTTTATTGACATTCTTCTGAGGGAAAACATAGCGAACTGAATGTGCTGTGCCCTTCCCCAGCCATGACCTGTCTCTGTTAGCAGCTGCCTGGTGTGTTACTTGAACTAGCTAAACTGACTCTTTCTTTGTGGCATGATGTGTGATACCATGTTTTACATCAGAGCTGAAATGGAAATCATGTGTGAAATGCATGAGGAGATATTGTGCATTTATTTTATTGCTAGAGAACCTAACAAACCCTGCTTCAGTATAGCCTGGTGAATTGAAAGGTTTTCTTTGATATCTAATTGATACAATTTTGATCTCTGACACTAAGTCATTTCTACCTTTCATCCTGAAGTCAGAATCTCTCATACATTTACTTCTCGTCATGGAGCTTCTTTCAGTGAGATTGGTTTCATTTATTTTAGTTGAGATCTGTGTACTTCCCCACCCCCACATACCCCCAATAAAAATCAGTCAGAATGAGGAAAACCCATAGAAGAAACCATATAATTAAGCAATTTAAACAGATGCTGTGTATTCTAAAACCCCCCACATTTCTTCTATATTTGTAAATTGCATATTTATGAGTACTTTTAAGATGTCTGTAAACTATACGTTCATAAATGTCTGTTTTTTCTATTTTACCCAATATGCAGTAACTCATGTGGTTATGTCTGTGGAAACCCCTCTGGGTACTGGTATTGCTTGAACCACGGAAGTATTATTCTTGGCAGTCAGGTGGATTTCTGGATGCTGGAAGATTCTGTTTCAAGTGTTAGGATTCACTCTGCAGTATTTACTCACTCTGTGATGCTTAAATTGCTATACCAGAAGGTTGTGTTTATGCACTGTATTCATAATCCCAAGTCATCATCTTATAAGGATCAGATATGATTCTGCAGAGTTCATAGAAGATTAAAAAAATAAGCTGAGCCATCAAATACTGTACGATTATTTGGTGGTGGCTTGAGAACAATTCTTGCTTCTTCTACATTGGAAATGAAAGCTTTCTTGGAAGAGACTCAATATTCAACTCTGATAGGGTACCAGTAAGTCTTCACAAAGATTAGGTTTATTTCTTACTTTTGCAGGAATCCTCATGTGATCAGATCATTGCCATGGTTTCTGGCTGGGTCTGCTAACACATTTGTAGTGGTGTAGCATGTACAGTCACATGCCATGTGTTTTGCCAAACTGTTTCATAAAAAACCATTAACACTACAGATGAAAAGCGATACTGCATTGATGTGATTTTTAGCAAAGCCAGGAAGATCATCCATGGAACGCTGCTCCAAGCAGCATTTGTCTATAGCTGGGCTTCATGACTAGGATTGCTTGGTAACTTGCTATTATGGTGCCTGGTCAGCCTCTACCAGTGCTGGCTTTTGTTAATCCTGAGCTCACTACAAGAGAATGACCATAGGTTCTAGGTTTCTTTGTTTCTAACTGAGCTGGGATACGTGATTGAAGGGGCGCTCTTTACCCCTCTTTTCTCTGCTTACTTGCTGGGTTAAACTAAATACTAAGATGCAAGATGTGGGCTCTGGAATAGTCAATTAGAATTTACTACTTTTTCACAAAGAAACCCCCAGAACATGGTGTTCCACCTTCAGGACTGGTGAGGAGTTTAGGACCAGTATTCCAGAGCACAGTGGGCCTCCCACCAAGAGCCCTGTAATTCCCCTAAAAATCAAGATTCTGTGCGGTTGTGACTGCATCATGGTAAGAATGGAATTTAAGATCATGCAAACAGCAGCTACCTTTTTCTAAAAAAAAATTTATTGGGGAACAGTGTGTTTTTCGAGGACCCAACAGCTCCAGGTCAGGTCACTGGTTTCATTCTAGTTGCGGAGGGCGCAGCTCACTGGCCCATGTGGGAATTGAACCGGCAACCCTGTTGTTCAGAGCTCGCGCTCTAACCAACTGAGCCAACAGAGGCTACCCCAGCAGCTATCATTTTTAAAAGCACCTGCTCTATGTTAGACATCGCTACTTGCTCTATATGCCTTCATTTACTTCTTACCTGATGAGGTGGTAGGTGTTATAATTTGCATTTTGCAGATAAGGAAAAGATTTAGAGAGGTGAAATGATTTACCCAGAGTCACACAGCATGGCAAGGTCAGAGCTAAGATTAGACCAGGCCTTATTTATTTCAAGCCATGTGTTCTTCATCATTGTACTTGGGAATTTTGATGACCAGGGCTCTTTATCCAAGAAAGATAAAACCTGAGAGCAGAGATGATCCCAGTATTTGAAGGTTAGCCGTAGCTTTGCTCCTTCACTTCTGGATACCAGCACCAAGAAGCTCTTCTTCCCTCCCTTTCTTCTGGAAGAATCAGTGATTTTATTTACCTCTGAATTCTTGGAGCATTTAGAATCTATAGCCTTTTAGGCGGATGGTGTTTTATTAATAGTAACTGTTTTATCTCTTTATATATATATATATATATATATATATATATATATATATATATATATATCTTTATGAATGTATCTGGCCTCTCAATTGTACTTCAAACTCCTTGAGTTCAGGAATCGTCTCATACCTCTGGTTTTGGTACCAAGGATAATATAGTTTCTCAATAAGTATCTATTTGATGGAAAAGTAAATAAAAATTATTACTTTGTAGAACTTGTATTTTTAGACTTTCTTATTCTAAGAGGTGGTATGAACTTTAAATGTAAAAAAGTTCAAAGTATTTCAATTGATTCATAGATATTTCACTGTAGTGGTTTAGTAAAGAAACCAGAGTATTTTGGCACTCAGTTCTAATCTTTTGTAGACAGCATCAGGGAGGGGACAGCTATACTTTCCATAGAAGCTCCCTGGCGGTCATTGTTAAAACACACCACCGGAGTCCGGAGTCCGTGGACCAGACTTCTGACCCAGTGTCACAGTCTTTTTATTAACATAACCTTATTGGCCTGGCAAAATCTACTTTCCCCTGTTTTCACGTTAAGAGGCTATCATTCAGCACATTATTTTTATCTTGTATTTGCAGAAATGATAGTAATTAAAATGCTCGTCTCATAGGAACATGTTTGTTTACAATTCTGAAGTGATTTCTGCTCTTTAAAAATCCAAGGATTAGTATCAGATAACACTGTGTAAATAAAACTGCAGTCAAAACCTTCAGGAAAGCTGCTGCTGATTGGATTTTCTTATTGCTTATCTAATGCTATTTTATTGTTCACACATAATAAAAGATCATTAATAGAAATGTGCCACATAAGCTACGTTAATTATGTCACTTCAGAATCATATGATGCATTTATCTTGTTATATTTGTCACATTAATCTAATGTGAATCTGGCTTCTCTGAGGAAGCTTCATTTAAAAAGCTTGTTTGGAAGCTCACTTGTAAGGATTCTGTCCTGTAAGTTTGTGTCTTGGAATAGCTTATTACTTTTACAAAAGAGTACATTTCAAATCCCTGCACTTTGTCTATATTTTCTTTCTGGATTAGAAAGCTAAATCTCACATTTTATTACAGCTATAGTAAATTACTTAGTTACCTGCCTGAACGCTGTGCTAGTTGATATTATTATATTAGTCATTTTGGGCCACAGTTTGTTTACAGTATAAAATTAGACTTAAAAATAATCAAGCATTGTGGACAAAAGTAGTTTTAAAGAGAAGCCTTGGGAATTCCATGATAAAGGCCTTTCTGCACGTCCATTCTGTACACCGGTCCCAGATCAGCGTAGCCTAGAAACCCAGGTTGGGTCTGGCAGTTCCCTGACTTCGTCCCTGTCATTTAATCTTTCCCCTCTGACGCCCACTGTTGTAGTTGAGCTCCTCGTTATCACTTGCTGGATCTATTGCAAATGGTGTCCTAACGATTCTTCTTTTTCTGGTCTCACTTTTTTCCCTCTGGTTTTCCTTCGTATTCCTTTTAGAGCAATTGTTTAAAAAAAAAAAAATCTGCTCACATTATTCACCTTCTTAAAACCCTGCCGTGTCTCTCCATTGGCTAGTAGAGATCTCCAAAGCGAGCTAAGCCCACCTTGGCCTAGAGGGTGTGCCGTCGGCTCCTGGGGAAAATATGAGAACTTCTGTTCTTATGTATTTCTAAATCTAAAAGAATAAGAAAGAAATTAAACTTTACTAATCTTTCCACATAGTTGGCCACTTGTGCCATCATTTATGCAGAGGCCCCGGGGGTTCTTAGTGGTGCCCACTCATCGTGCATGTGGGTCATTTGTTCAGCTTCAGTGTGCTGTGGTGTATTGTCGTTCCCATCATAGGAGATCTTGCCGTAAATGATTAATTTTATTAAAGAGAAGGAGGAGAGTGAAGAGGAATGTCGTATAGGTTGTATCGTGATGAAGAAGGTGGGCTCTGAAGCTAGACTGCCTGGGTTTCAATTCCAGCTCTGCTTCTTGGTCGCTGTGTAGCCAAGGTACTTAACTTCTCGTGTTACTTCAGATGTTTCATCCCTTTAGTGTGAATGACACCTCACTCTTAGTGTGACTTTGAGGACCTAGCGTAAGATGTTTACCAGGAGGGCCTGGCACCTAAATGTGCCTATTACTCCATTGTTCCTGCTGGTTTCATTGCACCCTGCAGTCCAGCTGAACCTGGCTCACCAGGCTTCTGTGCGTTTGCGTGTATTTCTTCTCCTCATATGCTACTTAACGCACCTTCCTTTTGTCGCTGGTCGTACCTTAAGAACTAAGTGGATCTTGTCCTTAGTGTCCCTTCCATAATTGCTGGGCACAGTGGGCCACACCCTGCTTTAACCATACGTGCCTGGGCCACAGCCATAGCCCTGTACTATAACCGTTAGTACATCTGTCTGTACCCTTGTCAGCTTTTGAGGGCATTGGCACAGAGTAGGAACTGAATAAGTGAAGGTTTGAAAAATGTAATGTGTGTATGGAATGAATTACATTTATGAAAATGTAACACAATTATGGTCAACGATCTTCCACCAGTTGGCAAGATTCTCTGACTTGCCCGTTATTGGAAATGCCCAACTTGTAGGTTTATCTCTAGCTATTTCTTACCCTCTTAGAACACCGCATTGACTATGAATGAGGGTGATTCATTAAAGGGTAATGTTAACTATGCACCTGTTAAAAATAAACTTACAGTTATGAGGTGCTGGTTGTACCACATTGTGCATGTACTAAATGCAACTGAATTGTGCACTTGAAAATGGTTAATGTTGTTACAGGAAGTTCACCTCAATTAAAGCAAAAAGGGGAAAAAATGAGTTATTTTTGACATATATCACAACTGATCGCAAGACAGCACCGTGGTTGTAAACCACTGGAGTAAATCTTTATTCTCTTCAGCCCTAAATATTTTTGATTTTGTAAAATTGGTAGGGGATAGTAATCTGTAGAAAACTACTTCCAGGAACATTCGAGAAGCTGGGAATGGTTGATAGACTTGATAAGTAAGAAGTGAAGGAAGTCAGTGAAGAGGAAATTTGATTTGGCACCTTTGCTGTCCAGGAGCTAGCCAGTAAGCATTGCCTGTGTGAGAGGCTACAGAGTTTAATTGGCCTAACTGCAAGAAAGGGCGCCAGCAGCCACCTTCATTTTACTAGTCAGTCACAGTGATGACATACTGTGGAAAACACAGCGGAAGCAAGAGAAAACCTGAAATCCTGGCTGGCCCTGTCAGCTTTAGCTTCCACAGTGGATTCATTATATCATTAATAAGAACAATGTATGTCTCAGCTTTAAGACTTTGCTTTTTATTGATGTGCTAAAACCATGTAGTTTTATTGAAAGCTATAAAAATTATATCATTTAACTGACATTTTCAGGTTTATATGAAGCTTTTGTCCTGAATTTCCTTGTTAGTCATCCCTTTTAGGTTTTTGTAGACAAGGGGAGTATTCTCATATGATTGAGCCCTTGAACTATATACCTTTGGCAGTATACTTTGTTTTTTATCTGTTAGAGCATTCTGTCTTTGTTAGTTTGAGTATTCTATCCTTTTAGCATGTATTTTAAGGAAAGAGATACAATTGTATCCTTTGGCTTACACCTTCTGTGTAATGAGCTTAGCATTTCTAGGGAAGGTACATGAAATAAGCTTGATGGCAATTGTCAAAGCTGCACATCAGTTTTTTGCTAGTAGGTGTCTCTCAGTTTGGACTATTAAAGGACTGACATTTCTCTAGCTTATATCTGGTTATGCAAGCCAAGGTCCATTCATGAACGCACCCATATTTCTAGCATTATTTAATTTGTGGGAGGTAATAGTTTGGATTTACATCATGTTGGAGGACTGAGATCTGTAGAAGCACAGATATTGAGGCAATTCTGAGTTAGAATAGTTAACATAAGGTCAAAGTGGAGTTGGGAGCCGGGAGATAATTGTGGGAACATATTATGTTTGGATACATAGGCTCCCAAACATGCGAGGTACATAGACTTGAACCTAGAAATGCAATAGTGGGCAGTAGGAAGGAAGAAACCCGTAAGGAAACTTTGTTGCGTATCCTGGAATAACTTTGTTATAGCCTATATTTGCATAACTACATTTATAGATTAGAATTTGTTTTTCTTTTTTCATGAATAAATGATCCTTCACTGTGACTTATCCAGTGTAGGTATTCCTTGTTAAAATATAGTATTTTGAATCTGAAAACAAACTGAATGCCAGCTTGTTTTATGTAACGAAAAACCTTAATGTCCATTATATTTATCCAGATCATTACTTCATTGTTCTGACAATTAATTGTTAAGCATATTTTATAATTTTAATATTTATAAATGAACAGAACAGGGATTCACAAATACATTTTTGGGATTATGCTAATTTGAGGTATCTGTGAAATGCTATAATGCTTCAGCCTAGATCTAGCAGATATTTTGGAGCTATGCTTACAGAGTTGAGATTCAGAGGCATAAATAAGATTATGTTTTTGAAGAGTAGAAAGCAAATGTCACAGTGAGTGATGGGTGGACCCATGATCATTTTGGTGGACTTTGGGTCTTTATTACTTAATAATTAGCTTTTTTCCAATAGAGGGTGGGCTAGAGAAAGTAAATATAAAATTCAAACTACTTTATTGTTAATAATTTTGGTAAAGATATTTGGTAAAGAAATTGCTGATTTTTGACTATCTTTTACCTGCAAAAATAGAAATTTACCATGGTTCAATTAATATTTGGGGGTTAGGAATGGTGGTGATAAATATTGAAATTAAGACTAACATGTGTTTGAGGGATTTATCATGAATTTTAATATTCCATAGTCGTCATGGAATATTACACTAATCATGGAATGCTACACTAATAATATTTAATTTACCTGTTAACTCTAATTCAACTGCCAGCCAGCCCTTGTTAAATTTGAACTATTTTTTTTAATGTAAATTTTCTAAAGTGTAGTACACATTTTTTGCCTTGTTACACAGAAGGTACTAAACATGATTTAAACTTTACCTGATTACTCAGGATTATTATCACAAACATGAATTATTCGACTTTGCTATGATATAGCAATACTATGTTATAAAATAGCGTTTAACGGATGTAGAATTACTTGTTCCTATTCTGAATGACCTCAGATTGCCCTTTTGTTTCTTTTAAAATACTTTCATGCCTTCTTTGTACAGTTTTTATCTTCCTTTCCATGTTGCCCAAAGTAATGCTGCTGTCATGTGCCTACCTCTTGCAATTTTGTTTTATATATTTATTTCCAGTCTGTGGTGGGTAAGAAATACCCTGACTGAGATGAAAGTAAGTAGACACTGAATGAGGGTTTCTCTTATGAGTATATAAACTTTGGAGTGAGAACTGTGGCTTTTGGTTTTGACTGCTTAGAGATATTTTTTTTTTTAAATGTACTTGCTGTTTTTAGGCTAGGTTTTAGATAGGTGAGGTGGTTAAATAAGTGACATTTTGATACATGAGATATTTATTATGCTGTTGATTACTGAGAGTTAGATACAATTGCGGATGCATGGTCACAGAGACTGAAAACATTGAGTGATTTGATAAATACCACTGTAGTTTTCCCTTTTCTGACTTTGCTTTGGTGTATCTGGCTTGCCTTTTTTTTTTCCCAACAACTTGTGCAAATATATCCACACAATAAAAAACTATGATGGAAGGAACTAGTATTAGTAGTTTATGTGAAGGGTAGAATTGTATATCCTAGGGAGTATATGTGATTGCCTTTGAGAAGAAACAACCAAGGAATGTGGGATTTATTTAAATATTAATTAGTTACAAATTAATTAACCAAAACATTATTTTTTAGTAACACATATATTATTTCTTTTAAACAACCCTTTTTGTTTCAGCCTAGACTCGAGTATTTATGATACAGAGATGAAAACATTTTTAGGAATGAAAGAAACCTTAAGGAGCATTTAACTTTACAGATTAGGAAGCAGAGTGCCAGTAGGGTAGAGTGGCTCCTTCAGCATCATGTAGCTCCTCGGCGGCTGGCCCTAGACCTGGGTACTCTAAGGAAAAGTCTATGTCCACCAGGCTGTATTGCTTCTACTTCTCTGGGAGTTCAAAATCTAGGGTTGGGCTTGTTTGTAAAAAACAAACAAAAAAAACTAAGACCCCCCCCACCCCCCACAGTTATTTAGATGATATATTTTGAAGAAACAAGAAATCTATTTGCTTTCAGACATCTCTTCTGTGGCCTATTTTCCTAAAATTCCTTTGTGCTAATGTTTTAAAAATCCATAGTAGTATGCAAATATGGTAGTAGTATTTGTCTGCTGTTTGTTCGCTTTGTTGGTCTGTTACCCAACAAGACATTCAGAAATGGGATGCTTATAACCTCTTGATGTAGCTGGTAAGGAGGGATTCATGAAACATAGTCACTGAGAGGCCTGGTTTGTAGTGGAGGATGGGGTCAGTTTGATGGGGACCCTGAGTAGCCAAGAAGCAGCATTAAGGGAGGACTGGGGGGGGGGGACGGAGAGGGGGGAGAAAAAGATAGTTCACATACTTCATAATTTTAAGGAAGGATCAGCTTTAGGTCAGAGTAGGTGACAGACAAGGGCCAAGAATAAGGGAAAAAATTTAAGGACTACTATCAATAAAGATAAAGTAACTTATCTGAAAAGCAAACAGTTTATATAGGTTTACACAAATATGAAATAGACCTCATTGATAAGTAAATCATCAGAATGTCACTGTTCTAATTGTTTGTGATGATAGCTATAGTTCTCAAAAAATTTTAATAAACCATGGAAACACCATCCCATTTATAGTGGTCATGAAACAAATAATTTAGGAGAACTGGGCTATTATGGAACCAGTGTTTCTGAAAAGTAAACAATAATAACTGTGGGTAAATTATCCATGTTAATTTGAACAGAACTGTATATTTTTTTAAAGTTAATCCATAATATATATCTTTTCATTGCATCATATTAGATTAAGAATGAATGAGAATGTAGAATTCCTAAAGCTAATTTTTAAATTATTACAAACCTATAGAATATACTTCTGGCACTTAAAAGTTGATTAAAATAGGATGAAAATGTGGAGAACATGACTAGATTTATCTTTTTGTTTAAAATTTAAATGTAAAAATTCCAACTTTCAGAGATACCATTTAAAGGAAGGATCTTAAATTATAGGTTATTGACTATGTGTAATTACATATACAAATATAATTGACATTTATACTGACCAAATAAACAAGGGAAGATTAGTAGGCACAGAGGTTATAATCACCACTGATGAGTTTTAAACACTAATATAAAAAAAAAATGAACAAATTTTGGTTAAATAGAACCAGACATTTTTTTCATAGTTTAAAATATACATAATTTTTAAATGGATTCTGTAGTCATTTTAAAGGCTGTTTCAATGATATTGTTCTAAATAGGAATAATTTTAAAAATCAAATTTATTTTATATGATCCAATTATTAAACATTTACTGAAGTTGCCAGAGATGCAAATATGAATAAAATAATTTTCTTCTAGAAAGCAGGATAAGACAAGTAGCATAAATACCTGAAATGTGAGGTGACAGTATGTTAAGGACCACCAGAGAGTGAGTAAAAGGAGAGAGATCACAGCTGGATTGGTGGAAGACGGAGAAGGGTTTGGAGTTCGGGATAGGAATTAGTATACCAAAAGAGTCTCCGTGGTGGAGTGGCATTTCAGCTAGACTTGGTGGGCTCATTTTTACCAGACGGAAACGGGGAGGCCAGGCCATTCCAGGCAGTGAGAATAATATAGGGAAAGGCAAGCTCTGAGCATGTTTTTACAACATGGTAAGGAATCCCAGTTTGGCTGGAGAATAGACTTCAAATGCCAGCTGAAATCCAGATGGTAATTGGCCCCAAAGATGGTGAAATTAGGTTTTTACATGCTTATTCTTTCTAATGCTCGGTGAGTAACTGGTTTTTCTCACACTTTCTTATTAAAAGAAAATGAAAAACTGAGTAGACTGCAAATGATGGGATTTTATTTGGCTCTGCAAGGATTTTTATAAATACTACAGCAGCTGTTTACATGTTTTTCATGATTGCCCTATGCATAGCAGAATGAGTCTCCTCATGGTTTTATGGGTCAGTCTACATTTCACTCAAGTTTATCTTTGAATGTTTGCCATTCTCATTTTGTTTGTACTCTTTTGTGTAGTAGGAGTTACCTAATGATGATAATATCATAAATTTGGAATTCCAAGCACTTTCTACTCGTAGGACTGTTAAACAGTGAGTTGGAGGTCTGTAGCACAATTTACAAAGCAACAATCTCTCCTGTATTTCCAAATAAAGTATCTGAAGGGAATGATATTTGCCAGAATGGGCTGTAGTGGTAAATTTAGAAAGTACAAGATAATTACTTGCAATTATGGCAATTTCTGTAAGGGAAAGCATCTTAATTTGTTCCTACTAAGAAATAGAATCGCTCTACTCATAGCATTTGAATCTTAGGAGATTAATGCTCTGTGCCTTCATTACTTTGAATGGACATTACGGCTTTTCACTACATCTGAAATTACCCCTTTAATTCATGCTTCTGTTTGAATTTCTGTTAAGTGCAGTCTTCACTTTTAAAAAATGATATTCCATTGTGTGTTCATCACCCAGAGTCAGTTCTCCTTCCATCACCATATATTTGATCCCCCTATGTAATACAGAATTGTACACCTGAAATCTATGTAATTTTACTAACAATTGTCACCCCAATAAATTTAATAAAATAAAATTTAAAAAAAATGATATTCCAGAGCCCTTGTTGAACAGAACTTACACGTCCATCCCAAGCAAACTGTAAAAGAATAGTGCATCTCTACTACTGGGAGAATAAGCTCCCAAAGACGTCGCAGTTTGGGTGGCGAGGAGTCTTTAACTCATACTGGGAGCATTCTCCTGTCGTGCTATTCCCTGAAGACTTTAAAATTTAGATGGCCTTTAGGCTGATGGATAATTGCTGTGGCTTAAAAGGAATGCTGTGTCTCTGGGCATTTTTATGAAGACTGAATTCTGACTGCTTTTTTATTTTTAAGTATTTAATTATACCGTCTGGGAAAGGTAACCTGTATGTAGTTAAGGCAGAAAATCGGAAGGAGAAGGATGGGTTTAAACCAGAATGTAATTAATTGGGAAGAATATTGAACAAGAAATAATGGACATATGTCTACATAGGTGACAGAAGTGCTAAGTATGGGAAGTTAACTCATTGTTAGGCTATACTGTCTACAAAAATAAATGATTTCAGTCTTCAGAGCTGCTGGGGTGACTTCAATTCTCAGTCTTTCAATTAGCACCTGTTTCTTCACATTATACAAGAATTTCTTTTGGCTTCTGTGAGTTAAGGCTGGTGCCTTAGTACTAAAATTTCTGTCTCCCCTGAGGCCAGGTACAATACTTAGCAGCAATCAGAAGCCATGTTTAAGTACAGCGGCTTTTGGCCAGGTCAGGCAGCGCTAGTGAGATGCAAAAGCCACACATGACTCAAGAGTTCTTTGATTTTGAAGTGTCCTGCCCCTTCTACTATGGCCTAAACTTGTAGTCAAACTTGGATTAATTGATTGAATAATTATTTCAGTATGCATTTGTTGAGTCTATTATGTGCCAGATGCTGGCTATTTATATCATAATGAAGAGGAAAAATGAGTAATGCTATTAATAGTGACAAATTTTGAAAATATTATTTCAAAATTTGGGATAGTTCAGTTTATCCGTATGACTGTTTGCTAAGTAAGTTAGTAATTACTGAATTTGACAGAACCAACTAATTTACTAACTGTAAGCACTCTAATAATTTATGAAGTGTTACACCTTAGGGGTGCAGATTCAGATATAATATGATCCCCATTCTCAAGGAGCTTGTAGTCTAGACAGGAAGTCAGATGAGAAAATAAATTATTGCAATACAATATGATAACAATGGTACCACATATAGGGTGCGATGGGAACAATGAAAAGCAGGGGAAAGAAGAGGAGGTGATGTGAGCTAAGCATGCAACTATGTGTAGACGTTTTCTAGGTTAATAACCACCATGTATTTCTATAGTATGAACTTTCTCACCACTTATCCTTTCGTTTTTTATTATAGTGATTTTGAAAAATAACTGAAAAAGTAACTAAAGTTTTAAAAGGGCTCACCATTCTGATTTCATTTGTTATTTCCATGTTATATTGTTATTCATAGCTTGATTTCCTCTTAAATACTTTTGGAAGATAAATGTGCATTTTCTACATAATCACCTCCAATTAGATTAGTTTTCACAGTTGGATTCTTAAATGAGTGCTACTTCCAGCCTTTTTAAATTTTTTTGCCTTATGGTATAATGTCCTCCTTTTAAGAAATACTTCCATATACAGGTCTTTTGAATGTATTGCACCCATATTAATTTCTTCCTTATTTTTTTAATTGAGGAAATTAGTTTTTAAAGTATATTCCACTAGATTCACTGAGGAGGAAATTATTCTATGGTTAAATAAATTTAGAAGAGGTGTACACAGTGTCTCATTTTTGGAGATTCACTTGACATATTGTGAGGGTTCTCAGAAGACCTAGAATTAACAAAGGAAGAAAGCAGGGGAGGAGAAGAGACTTCTTTACCTTTATTCAACTAAATATTTCCAAATATGACATCGTTTTTTTGTTTTTGTTTTTTGTTTTGATAACATGAAAATATATTTTGGGAATTGCTTTCTTAACATCTTTGTTTTTGGATTAGGTATAAGAATTCATACACATAGTCAATATGGAAATATTCTTTTCCTATTACTGAAATGAATTAGATGGAAATAACAGCAGATAGAAGCCAAGAGAAGGAAATAAAACAAGAACAGTATGCGAATAGAAATAGAGAGCTGTGAGAGAAAAATATTGGTAGCGGAGAGGTACAAAGAAATCTTGTAAAAGTTACAAAACGTTATTAAAATGTGACATAGTGAAATCTATTTATCAGGTTTCTGGATTTAACATCTCCCCAGAGATATGAAAATATTGCTAAGTGCCAAAGTATTTTTCTCACGTTTAATTCTTTATAGTGCTTAAAACATTTCCCTACTCTTTTTCCTGAAAAATATTATGAGGGTTTCACTTTATTATTAAAGTACTAAAATTTTAAACAATATAAAGTTAGATAAGAGGGCTTGGTTCCCTTGGTGAATTTCACAATTGGGAAAACATTTTCCCTTCCTGACTTTTTAAGGGCAGATAAGTTTGAGGTGGTATGAAAAAAAATCTCTAAGTGTGAAGGTGCTTGAGTTAGTGTGAACTGTAGTAGACCATCTTTAATTCTTGAATGAAGGTATGAATTGTTCGATTAGTTGGTTACTTTTTTCATGGAATGCTGTTATTCTTTTGGAGCTCTACTGGGATAAAAGGCCATTTCTGAACTTGATCAAGGGGAGGTCTGTCCACCCTAGTCTTGCCAGATAGCTTAGATAAGAACAGGAATTGAGTGGTAGGCGCATGCTCTAAGTCTTGTCAGAATATTCCAGTTAGTCTTGCATGATTCATGATCAAGTAGTCACCTTACACCAAAGCAGCCTGGGAAGTAGAAAGTAAGAAACTTGGGATGTAGAGATCCTCTGGGGTTAGAATGGAGCTGTATTAGGAATTAGAATAGCCTAATACAACTCCAGCTAACGATATGAAAATAGATTCAGAAAACTCTGTAAGTTGGACTTTTTATTTAATCAATTTAATTAACAATATTCTCTGCTTAGTTTTTTAACTTTGTTTGGTATTTTAAGTTTTTTGTTGTTGTTGTTATTTTTTAACGTCATCAACAGTACTGAAGAGAACCAAAGGAAGGTTTTATTGTTGTTTTCCTCCACTCCTACTAGGTTGGGTCGTTCATTAAACAAATATTTAACAAGTGCCTGGAGGTGCCCATGAGATGGTGATAGCCACTGTCAAAGTGAATGGACCCCAGGGGAAAGTGAGACTGAGGAGAAATTGTTGAGTTCTGTTGTTGTAGTGAGGACAAGTTTCCCTTACTCTGTCTCCAAAGCTCCCCATCTCCACTTGCCCAAACTGAACTCATTCTTCAAGGCTTTACTTAAGCTGTCCTCCCTGTGAGGCTCTGGGAGAGCCACCAAGGTGGAGTTAGTCCCTCGTTACACTGCACTGTTTTGCCCTTATTAGAGCAATTATTGTAGTTTGATCAACTGATCAATGAATTGATTGATTAGTTCATTCTTTCAATGTGTTTGTTACACACAATATATCAGCCATTCGACATATCAGGGAGGGGGCTGATGAGTAAGACTCCATCCCTGTCTTCACTGAGCTAATTGTGCAGTGTTGATTGCTTGTTTCTATTGGTTTCTCCCACTAGATCTTGAACTGCTACAGAGCAGTGATGGCTCTCACTCATCTCTCCTGTGTGCCCAGCATTCAGCAAGTGCCTTCTAATATATTGAATCTGTTTTTGTTTCTGGCACACAGAACTGAAGATTCATGGATATTGCTCCATTATAGTTGAAATTTGTACAATAGGCTTATATTGGAGGAAACCAGAGTTCTCACAGCTTATATTACATGACATATCCAGCTGTATTTAGTAAGTCAGTAACAGTTGAATTCATATTCTAATACTTTTCATGTTAGTTTGCAAGCCACTGAACTATTGTGCCTTACTTCACTTTTTTAAAATAAACCAAATAACTGAAGAAGTATGTTTTAGAAATATAATTTGTAGTAGAAACAAAGGGTTGGAGCTTTGTTTATACACACACTGATTCAGTAAGCAATAGAGTCAGATGTCAAAAGGCTTTTAGGTCACTGGTTGAGTAGCACTGTGGTTTATTATTTACCTTTTGCCTACCACAAATGTTCTTCTAATCCAAGAACCCAGAGTAAATGTTTGCTGAGAGTCTCTGCAACGCCTAAACAATGAAATATTCACATGCTTTAGTGGTAGCAAAATTGAATGGCAAACAGCTGCCAGCAGCCATTCCTTACTGATCCAATCCAGGAGGTTTGTGAAAGGGGAACATATGGATCAGAGCTAACTGGAAATTAGCAAAGATCTAAATGTTTGACTAAATGTGGTTATAGTTTGGTGTGGTAAAGCCCAGAGGTGAGAAGTGACCTCATATCAAAGCCAAGTGGTGAGAAAAAATGTTACTGGGAACAGCTAGGACATAAGCACAGAATTAGGTCTGAGATGCCTTTACCTGGTATTACATTCAAAGGAATTTGTTATCACACTATATCCTATGGCCTGGATAAGGAGATAACACTTTAAAACTACCTAAAAAGGCGTGTTTCCTGTGAGGGTGTAGTTGGGAAGCATATATTAATATTCAATTATAATGCAGTATTCCAAGTACTCTAATGGAAGAATGGACTACAAATCATGGGAACACTGAGAACGAAATGTGAGTGAAGTAGAGAAGGTTTCCCACACTTGGAGGTGTAGAGGATTTGGTTTCAGGCAGGGCGTCACCATAGGCAAAGGCAGGAAGATGTGAAACAGTAGGACACATTTATTTATTTACTTATCTATTGTGGGAGTGTAAAGTGTGATGGGTGATTATAAGAACCTAATTTCCTGTATTCCTTGATATAAACAGTACCAAAAATTGATAATCAGAAAAATGAATTTCTCTGGGTCTTAATAGTATTTTCTAATGTTTCTAGTATCCATTAAATGAGTGAAAGGACAACGTTTTAATGCATTTAAAATTCTTTTTTGTTGTATTGGGGAACAGTATGTTTCTCCAGGGCCTATCAGCTCTAAGTCATTGTCCTTCAGTCTATCTGTGGAGGGCGCAGCTCACGGGCCCATGTGGGAATCGAACCGGCAACCCTGCTGTTCAGGGCTCGCGCTCTAACCACCTGAGCCCATCCAGCTGCCCAATGCATTTCTTTAGGTGCAGTTATAGTATTCAGTATGTTTTCAATTTATTTCATGAGGTTAATTTTATAGGAGTTAGGTATACCAAAGAATCTGGCATTTCCAGATGTAACCTTCAAGATTTAAGTTGTTCTAGTGATCCCCAAGCGTGATTCAGAAATGTGTGATCTTGATAAAATGCAGTGGTCCGTGTGCCACCTGTGAGTTGCTGGGCGAATGAGGGAGCTTAGTCAACTACCCAGCAACCTCACATTAAACTGCTGTATACACATACCCCCATTGGGATTACCGCTAGTGTAATCTGCCTTCGTGCTGTGCACTGTCTGCCATCGTCCTCTTTATCATGACAGCGCATGTGCTATACAGTGGCCGTCAACGCTTGGAAGCATTGCTCTGGTTTTGTACGTGAGATGGTGATAGCCACTGTCATGGTTTTGTACAGACGGGCTAATGTAGCTCCTGTAATGATGTGACTTGATGGACTTTCGAGTTTATTTACATGACAAGATTTATTTTACTGGCATCATAAATTACTTTAGCCCAGTATTTATACAACCATTGAGAGTCTGAGAAGGGTTACCTAAGATTTTCAGTCATATTTTAGGAAATTTTGTGGGGAAAGCTATATGCTGTAGCACCTTTTGCAAATTTGGGAAGTTAGGATGATCCAGAGATCTTTAGGAATGTAGGGATCCATAGCAGTTTAAGTTTTTGACTATTAATCTAGATTTTTAAAATCTTAGATACATGGTATGTAATATCTGTATTTCTTCATTTAAAAAAGCTGAACTATGCTTTCACTATTTTGAATGAAGAAGCAGATGGCTGGAAGTAAGAAAATCTGAATTTGTATTTTCCACTGATAGGAATTGTTAATACTGTTAAAAATACATTTAAAAGTATATCATTAAATTTTAAAATAAAAATTTGACTTTTAGTGTTTATGAAATAAGAGCTTTCTCTCTGACTTTCAAAATGCTTTAAAGCCTCTTATAGAAGCATGGATAGAATTTAGCTTATGTAATGTTATCTAATGGTAAAAGGTGCAGACCACATAAAATTTAGAGGTGTAGATGAGGTTTTAAATCACAAGTGAAGAGACTTGAGGATAAGTGTTTGTGGTGTTGAGTTATGTGGTTCCAAAAAAGGCGTTTGATAATTAGCCTCTGAAACACATCTGCCCATTTATATATAGGACTCTTTACTGGTCATCAGAGCTGTTCAGCAGGGAGGCCATTCATGTATAAAATGAGACGAAAACAGCTTTCTTGTCATGTTTTTGAGCATTACATTATTACTCTTCTTGTGTTGAGTATAACATTTTGTGCTTTGCTGACAACAGAGATACTTACATTCATTTACTCCTCTCCTTTCCTCTAAAAAAGAATCATTGGAATTTTTAAAGAGAGATACAACTAATGGCCATAACATTCCCATCAAATCTGATTAAAGCTTCCATGAGATCACATTGCTTGCTTTTTTTTTTTCTTGATGAGTTATTTTTTACAGCTCGTCTTGGTTTGAAATAGCAACTGTAGACATTTTGATAAATGCCTTAAATGGTTATATATTTTTATCAGTTCTTGTATCTTGTGTAAATGGTATTTCTTCTGTAAGCAGATAATCAGCCATAAATTGATAATTATTGCTAATATATGGGAAAAAAAGCATTCTCACCTCATTAGTCTTTAGAGAAATATGGTACAGCTTTTTTAGGTTCCTGTTTCTTTTGATGATATGCTTATTTGTAATTTTCTTCAAAAAGCCAGTAAATTACCATGTAAAATGGAACGAAAACAAATCTTTTTGAAGGTCTCATTCTATTACTTGTATTTTCCTAGACTAAGACAAATCAGTTTTCCAGGGTCGAAGTTTTATTTGTTTGGTTTTGAAAGACAAAGTATCTGTTTAGCATGCTTTCGGATGTGTGCATATAGGATGGAACAGAATAAGATATGCCAGACTCTTTTCCTGTGGTTAGCTGATATAGGACAAAAGGAAGAAAGAAACTAGAAAGAAATACTTAAAAACACATGAAAGCACAATTTGAGGTCTTATGGCATCTTTATAGATTGCCTTGTCAGGTAAACTGGAAATGTGCCTTTTTCCTGAACACTTGGCACTTGGTTATTGGTCAATAATAGATAGTACCAGCCTCTGTAGGTTGCAGTTCTATAGTAGAGTAAGATCTCTTTTACTTATACCATTTTAATGGTAAAGAACTTTTTATTAAGTCAGTCATAAATACGACAAATAGTTTTTGGATATAATGTGTCATTATACATTTGAATCAATATATATCAATTCACATAAAACAACAAAAAGACGGTGTGTCTTTTCCAGATGTGTCTAGCTAAAATTGTGTTTAAAATGTTGTTTCTTGGTTTTGTGACTCTAAAAACAGAATTAGAGTTGCTTTCTGCCAACTGCTTGGGTAGAAAGCAAGATCCAGAAGTTCAAAGAGTTAAGGCATATCCTCTCTCTCTTTATTGTTAAGTGTGATTTTGAGAATTACTGTAGCTGCAGAGAAGAGAAACTACCAGGAAAGTGCTTAACTTTCACCTGGTATTTGTATTTAGTAATTTCTAATTGGTATCAAAGTTAGAAAATAAAACTATTTTTTCAAAGACTTAACACTTGAAATTTCGTATTGTACTCATGCTTTATTTTTTTTACTGCACCCCTAGTTATTAGTGAATTAAAGATAGATTTTTAATATCTAGGGAGAGAAATAGGCATGTTTATTACTCAAGATGAACAGTTCGTTATCCAGCCAAAAGCTTTCATCTGTCTTCTTTTACAATTAAAACAAAATCTATTAGTCCTGTCAATCAGCAGTCATCTGGGGTGACGACAGCGCCTGTACAAACACCAGTAGCAGCTGCCAAAGAATCAAAGATGTGTAACTTTTCAGAATCAGGCTTGCCTAATATGAAATAAATCAGCCTTTCATGATAACATTTACCAATGGGTTGCTTTACTTCTGATCAATCTGTAAGTTAACATCCTGCAATATGCATTTTGGGACATTTTCCTTTCACTTACCATTATCTGCAACTCCTTTTCTTGAAAAGGCACTGAGTCGCGCGCAGTCTCATTTTAGAGCTGGTATTGGGAAAAGAGCTTTGTAAGCTATCGGGATATTTATAATACTTAGACAAAGTGAAACAGAGAAACTGTACAGTCTTACTCTTAGAGTATGACTCTGAAGTTTTATTTAAAGTGAAATAAACAATTTCTTTTGTCATGGTCAATTTGCTTATAATTGAGTGTTCTAGTTTAACCAGAATGCCTTTATGCCATGGCTAGAAGGTGGCTGTTTTCTAAATAGATTGTTGGTTTGCTGTTTAACATAATGTTTTCAGCAGGGTTCTAAATCAGCAGTATTTCTTAATAGTTCCCTCTGACAGTAAGAAAAGACTAATGTTCTTCTGGTTTGTAAGTTTAGTTCAGTTAAACATGTATGTGTGGAACATCTACTTTGAGCAAGGAACTAGCTGCTGGGATAGGTAGAGAGAGTCAATAGGTGAGGTTCCCATCTCTGTGTATTAAAGAGGTTAACTTCTTGTTATGGTGACCAATGCAGACAATGTAATATAAGACAGAATACAAAAGATATAAATTGCTATGGAACCCAGGGGAGGGACCAGTTCCTGCTGAGGGATCAGAGAAGGCTTCTTGGAAGAAATGTCATTTTAATTTGTTCATGAGAAATGGGTAGAATTTCGACAAGTGGAAATGGAGGGGTGAAAGTATTTAAAAATAATGATATTCATATTTTTTTCAAGTAATGAGTTTGAAAGAGGGAAATGTTGATAAAATGAAAAATTATGGCTTTAGATAGTTGTATAGAATTTTTAGTTATTATTTCATGTTCAATGGGAGTTATTTAGCTTTTAGGTTCATAAGAGAGACAACTATGCAGTAGGATGGTGATTCCTAAACCTGCTGGCCATTATAATCATCTAAGCAAAGGGGTCTTAAAAGCTACATGTTTCTGGACTCTGCTCCAGGCTAGTCTGTTTCAGTAAATCTTGGGTGGGGTTCAAGATTCTCATTTTAAAGTTCCCTGTGATTCTGTCCAGCTAGGTTTGGAAGATAACCTTCCTCATGAGCTTTCATTGCTCACTAAAAATACAGCCTTCCGCCTTTCATTTCTAAGTTCCCAAATCAAAGCAAAACAGACATATTTCAGTCAGTGCTTAGTTATTTGATTCTTGAAATTTCAGTGTTCAAGTGGGATTGGAGTTTATTGTTATAGGCACATGGTTGCTCAGTAAATATTTGTTGAATAGATAATAAAATGTACTAAAAAATCTTAAGGTTGTATGAGAGGGTACCCCACAGTAAATTCTTTTAAGGGTCTAATCCCCCCCTTTTGGTCTGTTCTCTCTGTGTTTGACCATAGTAGTCGGTAATGCTCTTAGATTTTTAGAAAAGCTCTGCGGATGCCTAGCGGTCCATGACTTGGGAGTCACTGGTAACTTAAGGTCCTGTAACAGTATGAAGGACGCTAGATGAAGCGAGTCAAAGTGCTGAGAATTTCTATAATTTTAGGCCTGTTTTGTAGTCTCTATTTTTGCTTCTTCACTCAACCAAAAATCTGTTTTCTAGAGATTCTGAAAAGGGAATGTATGCTGATGAGTATTTCGAAGTTCTAAGTAGTTCAAGTGCTGTCATTGGGGGTTGAACTGTGTGGTGTAGTTGATTTGTTAGAGCTTCTTTATTCTACTCGCTCAGCATTTTCCTGCAGTTAATTACGCCGTGGCTTTAGGGTGCATTCCATAAGATGCTGAAGACACAGCTTCGCTGAAGTCTGACACACTTTCCTCCTTGGTTACATAGCTAATGGCCACTCTGGGATAATTAGCGAGAAGAAACTCCAATGGCCCAATTACTGTCTTCTCAAGGTTTTCCCTCTTAATTCTTCTTTGCTCAAATCTTGAGAGATTGCCTCCATTGTAGATTATTTTGTGTGCTGTTTAAAACTGGGTTTTCTTAGTTACAGTCACATGGTAAAAGGTCTGTATTTTAGTGTTGAGAATACTGTAAGAAGTTGACTGTTTTAGAGAAACCATAGAGTAGTACCATTCAGAGCAAGAGACACCTAATATTTTCAAAGCCACAGTAATTCCTGGGTTAAGATTCATACCAACTGTCCTCATCTATCAGTGAGAGGGCTTGAGGTTTTAGGCTCAGAGCTATTATGGTTTCCATAGCTTTGCCGGCTATGTAGATTAGTAACCAAATGTTGTGCCATTTTTCTGTCAGGAAGCTTGATTTTGGTATTGTAACTTACTAATGTAATGAAAATGCATGTGCATATGCCATGGTAATGAAACTCTCTGAACATGTCTACCACAGTGCTTGGTAGGGAGACAGAATCCAAATCGTGTGAGTTCCGGAATCATCTAAGTCAGCCCTATGTCGTCTGCCTTTTAAGAATTTCTTTCCAACGTAGAACACAGTGGTTTCATTCTTTTTCCTAAAGTCCATGTCAACATAAGGTACTTCTCATTGAATCCTGCAAGTAAACGTCTGTTTCTGAATTTTGTCCAAACTGGAGGAAAAAAATGAATATGTTAAAAGAAACTCCTTTGATGAATTGCTTTATGGAAAGTTATTAATATTATGGCTACGCTACGGATGTGCCATTTGCTCTGAATGTGTTCTTTATACAGAGAGAAGGTGCTCAGTGAGTATTTGTTGATCAAATGAGTGTAATGAAGTTTTATCATAGGAGTTCTAAATCTTTCCTTTCGCTGCAGTCTTCCTGTTTGGGTCAAATGTTCTGAGCTTTCTTTGCAGAATATGTCACTGTCTCACCCAGCCTTTGTTTCAGGGTTGTGTCCTGTGCTTTCCCAAATGACTCATGAGGATTGGTAGGGGTGACTTAAAACCTAGGAGGGATGAAACTAAGCCAAGCTATGTGGCTGGAACTCACTGTAACTTGTCATGTTTTATTGAAGCAGTAAGATTGATGGACATACAAAAAGAATATTCTAGGAGAATTAACAACAACAAGTTCTGTTTTGCAGCCTGGCAAATCTTCTTCTGGTTTGTCTCCAGCAAGTAAAATTTCTTTGGGCATGGAGGCGAGGGGATTGTATTCAGTATTTAATGATATTCAAATAATTGCCATCATTTCAGACGGACACATGGAGGAGCCGCACCTGCTGAGACTGTTCAGAGTTCTACAGGAAATTGCGACTGTACTATATAGTATGATATAGTCACCTAATATCCTGTCAATTAATAAATATTTTTGCTAAAAGGAAATCTTTCAAAGGGTAAAGGAAAAACAACTAATCAGTCCATAGAATACTGCAATGTGGTTTGCTGCAATTAATGGAACCAGAGGTGGAGAATAAGACTATTGAATATACTCCTTATAACCATTGAAATTGGCTTCTTCGATGTGTTTTTTTAGACTTTATATACTTGCATAATGAAAAATCAGGCCATTTTCTATAGTCTTCTTTCGTAGATAGGGAGCTATTTAGGAAACTTCAAATTTTAATCTTGAAATGTTGGAAAGTGTTTAAGTCCTTCTTCTTACTCAAGGACTTTTTCAGAAATGCTGTGCCCTTTTAAATATATACATTCATAAACTTTTTGTTGAAGGTTGCAAAATGTGGAAAATACATACATTTGGTGTTTAAAAAAATTTTTTTGAAATTATTTTGGCCCTTTTAATAAGTTGCATCATTACTTGGATTTTACCTAATTTAGAGGTTGAAGTGCCTGATAAAGCACTGAAGGAAGATGTACAACTGTAGTAGCATAAGCTTTTTCCGACTGATGTGTGATCCCTTTCCTTTCATTAGAATAGAAGTCATCAAGTTCCGAAGTTTGCTGGCATTTTTTCTATGTCCTAGCTGTGTGATCACAGGCACATTATGTACCCATTCAGAGCCTCAGGCTTCTAAACTGTAAAATTGGATAAGAACCTTGCCTCCTTCACAGGCCTGTTATGAGGATCTCAAGGGATAATATATGTGAAGACATTTGGGAAACTGTGAAATAATGCATTATTATCATTTCTGTAAAAGGGACTTTTCAAATCATATTTACCTTTTGGTTGCTATGGTCTCTTATAAGTAAATCTCTGTTTAAACTTCTTTTTATTAACTTCTAAATGTGATTTCACCATCATTCAAGAATCACATTGAACATATGTTCCATTCTGATTCAATAAAATGATAGATTTTTCTCTTAAATCTGAACACTCTATATTTTTTCTAATAAAAATCATAATTGTTTATCTGCATGCCTCCAAAGAATAGTTTTCACTTCTCTGTAATTGTTTCTTCATTTAAAATTTCTCTTATTTATCTCAAGGGAATTGCATTTATCTGACATTATCTTATATTTCTCTTGCCATTTAAAGAATGTGTTAATTACACTCAGACTCAGTACCGACCCTGGCACACGCAGCAGACCGTCCTCCCATTTGACATATTTCCCTTTGTCATTTTCCTATGTGATCTCAGAGCCACTTTTCAATCCATCTGGCAGTGCTCATATTAGGCCAATTTTAATTAAGCTTGTGAATTAGACTCTGAGACCCTGTCTCCAGTATTTTAGTAGAATATAGTTTTAGATCATTGGTTTTTCCATAATTTAACAAATTATGCAATTAAAATATTAAAAGTAAATCAGTCAAGTCTGTCCAACCTGATTACATGTTTTTTTTAAATTTATTTTTTTATTAGTTTCAAGTGTATAAAGCAATGTAATAGTTAGGCATTTAAACCCCTCATAAAGTGATAACCCGCCCTCCGCCCCAAACTGCTACCCCTCTGACATCTTATAGCTGTTACAATACCATCGACGATCTTCCCTATGTTGTACTCCACATTCTGTGACTATATATATATATACCTACATACTTAGTTATAATTGACATTCAATATTATTCTACTTCAGCTTCAGGTGTACAGCACATTAGTCAGGCATCTACACAGTCTATGACGTGATCCCCCTGATAAGTCCAGTGCCCATCTGCCACCTTACATGGTCTTTACATTGCTGATTATATTCCCCATACTGTATTAACTACCAATTTATATTTCTTAATACTTTCACCTTTTTCACCCTGCCCCCAGCCCCATTCCCATCTATCACCCTGATAGATCTAGTACCCATCTGGCACCATAGCTAGTTATACTATTATTAACTATATTCCTTATGCTGTACCCTACATCCCATGACTACTGTATACAACCGATTTGTACTTCTTAATCCCTTCCCCTTTCACCCATCCTTAACCTCCTCCCGTTTTAAAGAAGTCCCTCTCAGCGTCCTTGTAATACTATTTGGTAGTGATGAACTCCTTCAGCTTTTTCCTGTCTGGAAAGCTCCTTATTTGTCCTTCAATTCTAAATGACAGCCTTGCTGGGCAGAGCAATCTTGGTTGTAGGTCATTGCTTTTCATCACTTGGAATATTTCCTGCCACTCCCTTCTTGCCTGCAAAGTTTCTGTTGAGAAATCAGCTGCCCGTCTAATGGGGGTTCCCTTGTCGGTAACTAATTGCTTTTCTCTTGCTGCTTTTAAGATTCTCTCTTTGTCTTTAACTTTTGGCATTTTAATTATGATGTGTCTTGGTGTTGGCTTCTTTTGGCTTATCTTGTTTGGGACTCTCTGTGCCTCCTGGGCTTGTATGTCTATTTCCTTCACCAGATTAGGGAAGTTTTCTCTCATTATTTCTTCAGATAGATTTTCAATTCCTTGCTCTCTCTCTTCTCCTTCTGGTTCCCCTATAATGCAAATGTTGGTATGCTTGATATTGTCCCAGAAACCCCTTAAACTCTCCTCAATTTTTTGTATTCTTTTTTCTTTTTGCTGTTCTGGTTCGGTGTTTTCTGCTACCTTATCTTCTACATCGCTGGTTGGATCCTCTGCTTCATTTAATCTATAGTTGATTCCATGTAATGTATTCTTCATTTCCATTATTGTATCCTTTATTTCTGACTGGTTCTTTTTTTAAGGCTTCCATCTCCATTTTTATGCTTCCTATCTCTCTGTTGAAGTTCTCCCTGAGATCAGTGAGCATCCTTATAACCAGTGTTTGGAACTCTGCATCTGATAGATTCCTTATCTCTGTTTCGCTTAGTTCCTTTTCTGGAGCTTTGTTCTGTTCTTTTATTTGGGACATGTTTCTTTGTCTCACCATTTTGGCTGCCTCCCTGTGTTTGTTTGTATGTATTAGGTAGGGCTGCTATATCTTCCAGTCTTAATAGAGTGGCCCTATGTAGTAGGTGTGCTGTGGGGTTCAGTGGCGCAGTCTTTCTGGTCACCTGAGCCATACACTCCAGGTGTGTCCCTTGTGTGGGTTGTGTGTGCCCTCCTGTTGTAGTTGAGTGAGCCTTGGTTGATAATTGCACATCAGTGTGAGGGACTGACCCTTGGGCTCACTGGTTGTGAGGACTGGCCTTGACTACAGTGGAAGTGTTGTTGTGCAGGGGCTGATTCTACAGAGCAGGATCTGCCTCAGCAGGACTCTGGTGTCTGCCCAATCCCGCCCCATGGGTGTGTCGTACTTGGAGGCAGCTGGATGATGTTTCAGCTCGTTTAGAAGCTGGCCACTGGAGGCGCCTGCCCCAGGACCACCTTGGAGGGGATCCGCTGTAGGTCTACTTCAGCCACAGACTGTGCCCCACCCAGGGCCACCCAGTGGGAGCCAGAAAGAAATCCACAGATGGCTGCCGCACGTGCTGTGCTTGGAAGCGCCTTGAGAGACCAAGTTGTGAACCAAGGCTGACTGCTGCTAGTGCTGGCTTAGGGCTGCTCAGCCAGAGGTACAAGACACACTGAAGCCAGGTATTGCTTGAACCTTTGAAGACCCTAGGGAAGTCTTCAGCATGAGCCAAGGCAGGCCGTCTGCATGAAAAAGCCACTGAGAGCAGCCTGGGTGTGCCCAAAAGTTGGGTGGGGCCAGGTCTCGAATCACCAGGGTGTGGCGAATGAACAGCGGAGACTCAAATATGGTAGCTACCTGGGTTTGCATGCTGGGAAGAAGGAGGGCTCAACAAAGACACAATGGCCTCCGCCAGCTCCCACGTCCAGGAGAAAACCACCTCTCCAGCTCCCACCCCAAGCCAGACAACTGAATTCCCCCATTTGTCCCTGCCACCTTTCCAGCTGCTGCCCCAGCGCTGGAGCTCAGAGCAAGTGATTCTTTGGTGGGTGAGTCCCCGCACAGTCTCTTTAAGAGGAGCGTCGGTGAGTGCAGCCGCCCTCAGTCTCACTCAGTCACTATCTCTGCTGGTTTTCACAACCAGAAATTATGGGGGCTTCTCTCCCTGGCAGTAGAATCCTGGGCTGGGGTGGGGCTGGGATCTCTCGCTCCTCTAGGGGTTTGGGGTGGACTCCACAGCTGAAATAGCCCTCCCGGTCTTTAATGGTCACACGTGGGTGTGGGACCAGCCTGTTCCGTGTCTCTGCCCTTCCTACCAGTCTGGAGGTGGCTTCTTCTGCACGTCCTTAGTTGAAAGGCTTCAGTTCAACTTTATTTTAGGTGATTCTCAATAATGGTTATTTGTAGGTTAGTTGTAATTTTGATGTGGCTGTGAGAGAAGGTAAACAGTGTTTACCTATTGCGCCATCTTGGTTGTCTCTGATTACATGTTTTTATGTTACAAATATTGTACTGATTATTGCTTATTACTCCATTTATTTCAAAGGAAGATATTTCTTGAAGTTTCTATACAAAATTGGGAATTGTTTAAACTATACATATTAGCAGAATTTTGTTCCACTTTTGGTTTTTAGAGTATTGCTTATTCATTTTTGCGCCCTCAGGGACTGATTTACTTCCCTGTTTGGTCCTTCACTCTTCAGTTCTTCCTCCTTCTCACTTGCTAATATAAATGTTTGGACAGACAACCTTGGCTTTTAAGATACTTGTTCCTATTCTGTCCTGATTGTGTACAATGCCCCTTCACCTCCGAAGCACATACTACCTCTGGTGGGTCGTCTCTATTGAGAATGCTTTTCCCACCATAGGCCAACTTTTCTATAGTTTTCAGCTCAGAACAGACTTCTCAGTCCTGAGATATCTTAGTTCTGAGGAGAACCATCTCCTTAGAACACAGCACGTGGGCTTCCCCCACACTCTCCATCACCTTACATTATTTTAGAGGGTTGCAGTTAGCAGCCCAGATGTTTCAAATACTCCTTCCTGCAGGCGCTCCCCAGTTGCAGTCTGATCAACTTCAGATTTACTGTTGCTCTCTA
The DNA here is from genome assembly GCF_057876585.1 of Rhinolophus sinicus. Lineage (NCBI taxonomy): Eukaryota > Metazoa > Chordata > Mammalia > Chiroptera > Rhinolophidae > Rhinolophus > Rhinolophus sinicus. The sequence continues at coordinate 23,065,154 of NC_142509.1, forward strand.
GAGAGCTGTGCTGCATCTGTGCAGGGTGTTTGTTTCTGAAAGGTCATTTCCTGGTGTGAATTCCAACCAAAGGAGATCAAGCCAGAGTGCAGCCTTTTTTTCTCTTGTGTACTCATTTTACTTGGAAGAGAAATTGAGGCTACATTCAGAAGTGCTGCATAGCACACAAAATTAGATGATGATATGCCATATGTATGACTGACAGACAGAAATAGGTGAAAATCAGAGGATATTTAAGCTCTTCTAAGCTTTGACATGTGTCTAGGTTTCATAGTGGATTAAACAGAATTATTTCTGAGTTTGAATTAGTCAGTAGTTTATTCTCCTCATTGTTTATAATATCTCCTTCAAAGCTTAAAGATAACATAGCTTTCCACCTCTCTGTTGGCTGTAATGTTATTTGGCTGTCATTGTACTTTGCTTTTGAACAACCCAAAACAAATAGTCCTTCTTCATTTATTCCGCTGTCAATATCATCATAAGTGATATGGAACACAGCTCATGGGAATGGTGGGGGGAAGTTACCCAGTTTTATTTTGAACCCTCAATCTTAATTAAATTTTTCTGAAAACACAGATTTGTTTTTTTAGCTTTCTAAATAATTTTGGCAAGGTATTTTGAAGTATAAGGCATTACTCCTGCATTAAACATTTAAAAGAAGTTTACTTATAACAGAATTGATTCCCTTTAACTCCTGTGGCTGCCGTCCAGGCTGCTTCTGGTATTAGTACAAGTGCCAGAGTTCATTGTAGCATTTAAGCTTTTATCTCTCTGTATTTCATGAAAATAAAATCCAGTTGACATTGTTTTTCTGTAATGTATCAGATGCCTAGAAATAGTCTGATGTTAAAGGAGTTATTGAGCCCACTGGGCCCTGGATTCTTCCTAGAAGCCCGTGTGAATGTGCTCCCAGGCAGTAGAGATCTAGAGAATGTAGCAAGTGAGATGGTTTTTCAAAAAGCTGGCAAGCAAGGGTTTAGATAAAATACATTAAGTGGAGAAAGTTCATCTACAACTGTTTCGCATTCCTATCTACTTGCAGTCCACCTGCCCCACTCTGCCTATTCTGTCACCAAACATCACCATTCCTAAATACAGACAGTATTATAGAAAACCACAGGACGTGCCAAAACTGTGAAATGAACAGAAGGACAGGAGAGTAACAAACGTTAACTCTGAGAGCACTAAACTCTTAGCCAGCACTAAAGGAGGAGTACAATTTTGTCAGGTGGAGGAAGGATGGAGGAAGGGTGTATCTGGCACAGGATTGTGAAAACACCTGGCATGCCTGGTGGGTGGAGAAGATCACGGTGGCAGGATCTTAATGAGTTTGCTGGGAGTTATAAGGAGGCGAGGCACGAAAGACAGACTGGGTCACATTGTCAAGGCCTTGTATGCCAAGATAAGGAGTTTTGGTTTTGTGTAGGAGCCAGTGAACGTCTGAGAAATGTTTTCCAAACTTGGCAGAGAACCATGACCATCTTCTCTCTCTCTGTGTCTCTGTCTTTCTCTTGCTGCACGGTGGAAAGGCGTAGCTGTGGAGAAGGGGTAACTACCTGAGGCACTTTGCAGCAGTTCTAATCAAGGGGTGACGAAGCCGGACTAAGGTGTTGATTCTGACCATCTGGCACAGCCTTCATTCATCTTCTACATGACAGATCTTCAGGTGTCTGAAGACAGTCTTGTGTCTAGAAAAAAACCCCAGCAGGGCCTGGCACTTTTGGAGAGCAGGATCCTAGATCTGTGTATTATGATTCCGTGTGCCAGATCGCAGACTGGAAACAAAGAACTTTGGTTTTGGTTGTTTCTGAGATCTCTTGGAAGGAAAACTGAAGTGATTCACGTATTACATTTGTTTCTGCTTGTACACTGCTACCAGCAGTGGTTGTAGTAGGTGTAGTTCCCACAGTGGTTGGAACTGTTCTTTTGTAAGGCACTGTTTATACTGCCTTTGCAACCATGGAGATAGTTAGTAGTGAAGGCCATGACAATGGCATTACAACTGTGCTGTGAAACTTGTACTTTCCTGCAGGCATCATTTAATTCTGTGCCTTTTGGAGAGGTGGTCGTTCTCACGTAGTCATCAGGCGATGTGGTACTGTCGTGTAAGCACTGCTTTCTGATGAACTCTCGCAGAGGGGACACTTTCTTCTTGCGGAATCTCGTTTTGAGTTTCTGAGGATACATAAGGATGATCTCTGAACTAGAATTCTTCACCAAGCCTGTGTTTTGGGAATGGACTTGGACAAAGCTTGCTTTTAGGTACTACACATGATAAACATGCCTGACCCGTGAGTGGGAATGCCTTCCTTCAAGAGCTGAGTACTTTTGCAGTTACTTTTCTAGGCTCCCAATAGCTAGGATCTCTGTGTGTGGCTATCACGGACTGCAGCTGGACTTGACAGACATTTTTAAGGGTGACGAAACATCATAAAAACAGAATATTTTTATCTAAAATCCGTTAGAAGAATCAGATCTGGAGTTTTGCTGAATATGTTTTAAAAAAACTAATGTCTTCTGAACATATTTTCATTAGAATATTTAAAAATTTACCTGTAAAGCAAGAAAATTTAGTCCATCATCTTTTTTTGCAAACTTGAAAATGAAGGAATTGAGTAAAAATTAAACTTATCCATAGCATCCCTGTATTACTATTTTAGAAACAGTTGTACAGATTATCTTTGTATTTTGTTATGTTTTAATTCCATCCAAGGAGAGGAGAGTTATTAATGAAAAAAAATTATTATTGAAGTTTACATTATTAAAGATGAAATTCTGTTCTTTCAAAAAGATTGAAAACGAGAAAGAATTCTACCCTATGTATTCGCTTTATTTGCTAGTTCATTAAATTATTTTTTCTCTATTTCTAGACATTGTATATTTTTATTCTCACAAGCGTATCCTAAACTCTTCATTTAAACACGGTCCCAGTTGAATGTCACTAAATCCCAGATTTGGATCCTCATACTCCTTGAGCGTCTGGTGGGCTCCTCCCAACGTGTGCTGCTGCTCACTTTGAACTCATTCTTTCTGAATTCCAGACCTCACGGTTGATACTAGGGTCTGCACTTAGAAGTCACGATTTCCTCTCCTCACATTTACGCAATTTATGTTCTTTTTCATAATGAAATGTTCACTCGAGTTCCATAATTTTCCATCATTATTGAGCATGTTTATGATAAAGCATAAGTAACTTTAGATGAGTATAGAGAAACTGGACTGTGCTAAGGACAGGCAGCACAGCCAAGATAGTGGAGCACAGGGACAGCTTTTTGTTGCCTCGCAGCAGCCTACCCGTCTGTCTCCTTGTACCTGCCCCTAAAGAAAGGAGAGTCTGTGAGACGGATCCTTTCAGGGACTTTGCTTCACCTCTGTGCTTGCACCTTATGTCTCCCTGTTTGGCCCCAAAAAGATGTCTGGTCAGCCAATGACGAGTCAGATTCCCCACGGGGAGGGACAACTCAAGCCGGGCGCAGTCGAGTGGGGACCTACAGGAGAATCCACGGGGTTCATAGAGGTGGGCACACCCCCCACTGTCCCACAGCTAAGGAGAGCCTCTGCCTCTGTGGCTGCATTCCTTCCCACAACCTGCAGGGAAAGTGATTCAGTGGTGTGCTCTCCATCTATTCATATGCATAAAGGTTGTTTTGTCCCTTGGGGAAGTAAAAACATCCTGAGACTTAGGGTTCTGCTGCCTGCAGGCAAGGGTGATTGGCTTGAATCAGTTTCCTATTATGATATGTGGGATTCACATCTTGAGATGACAAGCTTTATCTCCTTTACTTTCCCACCTAACTAATAAAACCTATGCTAGGCTGATTTGGGGCCCAGTCCTTGAGGCTACATACCCTTGGCCCCGCTTCACTCTATTCATGGCTACTGTCTTTTCTTAACCCTGCGCCGCCCTCCTCGCTCCCCACAACCCATGTCGCGCGGGACTTTTAAACTATTTCAGACGAGGAATGACCGAAGAAAATGGGCATGTTTAATAGTAGGAAGGGGCACGTAATAATGTCCTTAAGTATTGGAAGGATTAGCATGTGGAAGAGGCCATGTTCCACACTGTCTTAAAAGGTGTGCAAGGGGTAAATTTTATGGTATATTATATCTTTAAAAATATTGCAAGGACCAGCTGGTGGAAATCAGAGGAACATGTTTTGGCTTATTTGTTTCCTTTAAGGAAGAACTTTCAAAGAGTTAGAATGGTCTCAAGATAGGAAGTAGTGAATTTTCTGTCATTGCCGTAGGGCTGTCGATGGGACATAGGCATCAATTTGATGAGCTCTGTGCTGGATTTCATTGATTCTGAAAGATGCACTTTCCCAGCTCTTTAATAATATAGGAGTCGGTGAATAAGAGACGCGATTATGAAGAGTGACCTCTCTTTTAGATTTAAGTTCAGACCTATGTTATTTAACAATTGTTATTTTTCTTCCCATGATTATCACCACTGTTTCACAGCCGGAGAAGGGTGGAGTGAAACTCCCACAGTCTTGAAGGCGGATATTGTGTAGCATTGCAAGGAGGACAAGGAAGCAAGGATAAGAGTCATAAATTGCAGCTGGAAGCTTGGAACTGATTTCTTCACCCTGCGGTAGCTCAGAAAGGATTTGGCTCCAAGTTTAATGAATAATGAAACATGATCTAAAGAAATTCTATGCAAGAAATACTCTGTTGCCTGGTTCTTAAGTGACTTCTAGTAACTGTACCTTCTGCTCTACAGTTCACCTCCTTCAGAGTTTGAGGTGATAGTTCAGGATTCGCTTGAAAAGTTCCTTTTAATTGCAGGTTAGTTTCCAACACATGTTGGTGGCCTGTGGCCACTGCAGAACAGATGTAGAAAGCAGTGGCTTGAAGACCAAGCTTTTAAAATAAAAGGTGGGACTTTTTCCTCAGTATTTGCTGATTGTGTGTATTGTGAAATGAAACTTGAGAATCATGGAATCTTCTGAATGGAAGGGACCTTAGAAGACACCTGATCCAGTCTCCTTGTTCTTCCTGAGGAGCTACAATAACTCATTGGGAAATGGGCTGCAGAGTTGTGTTTGCCACATACGGCAGTGATGTTCCAGAAATTTCCTTTATCTGTTATTATTTTTCAGTCCTTGGCAACTTTTAGGAAGTCTGCTTCCTAACATTGTATTAAGTCTACTCTATAAAAATGCGTTTACAAAACAGGAAAAAGCAGAAACTATAGCTGACTTTGTAGTAATTCTTCTGTAATGTAACCAAAATATAAGAGATTACTAAGAATTTATAAACATCTTTTCTGGAATACTATTATTGAACAGAACGAGCTATACCTCTACTTGTCATTCTAAGAGTTAATTGACATCCTGTGGCCTTAACTACTCTATCCAGCTCACTTTCCTTAGAGAGGATGTTGACTCTGGAATTCAATTCAGTTCCTCAGGTTGTGTAGCTGGCATTGTGCCAAATCCAATAGCATGGCCTTTTGGCCATTAAGCACCGAAAGAAGTGATTGGCTGTGTGAGAACTAGAAAACCAGAGCGATAAGAAATCTGTCACCAGGGTGATTCAGTCCTTGTATTCATTATGTGCACAAATCATAATATATATTATACTGCAAACGTGGCTAGACTACAGATGTTATTGTACCTTGTAACAATTGAAAGTTTTTGTTTCTCATAAAATAAGATTAGAACTCTGAAAAATTTAATCAGTGAAGCAGTGAAGTAGATTACTAAGCCACACCTACCTTGACCCTCAGTATTATAGAGAATCAAAAGACATTCTGTCTTGTCCAAACACCAAAACCTTGTATAAAACACTGTACATGTGCACGTGTGTGTGTGTGTGTGTGTGTGTGTGTGTATCCACATAACAATTCTGTCACATTCTCGAACCTTGGAGCCCCAGGAGCCTGGGCATGTGAGACAGGCATGTTGGCAAAGGCCTGTGTTCGTCCTAGCCATGGAGAAACACCAGGCACAGAATATCCTAACCCTTGGAAATGAGCATCTCTTGTACTGCTGTTTGTTTTCCTACTTCCTGCTTTCTCCAGAAGTATCTCTGTCCCAGGTCTAGGAAAACACTAGACAGGCTAGAAGAGAACTCCATTACTTTTCTTCCTAATTAGGCCAGAATGTAAGTTAGAATAAATGAATTCAGACTCATGTGTCATTTTCTGACATATTTGCTCTCAATAGACACGTAGAGACTCACCTGTGAGGTACCAAGAAGGACAGTACTTGTCCAGTTGCTATAACATAAAATATGTTCCTTTTCAGCTGTTGTTTTTTAACACATCTCCACTTGCTCCAGGGAGGCCACATACACACACATACCTCTTTAACACAGGTTAGAATTTCTAGGGCATGTATCTCCTCAGAGGGCCAGAACTGACCCTTGATATATTTCTGTAAATTTTTTAAACAGACTTTTCAGAGGTTTAAAGCCTTTCCCCGAGTTAATAATAAATGGAAAACCTCATTTCCAAGAGGAAGTGAAGCATAGCATGGGACTCCATTATGAATCTTGTTTCTTGTCAAAGGGAAGGGTCTAGTAGAAGCAGAGCATAAGCTCACCCAGGTTAACCAGACGACTAGGGTTAGACCTGGGCTCCTGATGTTCCCATTAGGTATTATGAGACTTTGAAATTTAGGGACTTGTTTCTGGGATAGAGCATTTCTTTCCACAGTTAGATGTTTACTCGTGCCAGGTTGTGAACTTGCAATGTAGCAGATGTTAGCAAAGTTTCTGATTGTCTTTCTGGGTCTCTCTAGGATTGTTTTGCTGGATCCCAGTGGAAAATGCATTTCTAGGCCTACGAGGCTGTTCCTCTGCTACACAGCAGGGCCAGGCTCTTCTCCATCTGTCTCAATCATAGATTTCCCCCTGAAATTCAGGAAAACGTTTGCCGTGTGAAGTCATTAACAACTGTTTCAAAACAGTCTGATTTCTAACAGTTGGTGCATGTGGAGATACCTAATTAAAATAATTCCAGTCTCGTTAATAAGATAAGTGTGTTTCTAGTTGCTGCAGGATTATTGCTATCAAACACAAAGGGCTGAGTGAATTATGCTTGTAGTCTAGTCCCTTTACCAGTTTCATTGTAATTTTAAGAATCCTTATGTTGTTTCTTACATTTTCATCTCAATGAATGGAAGAGGTAACTGGAGAAATGTTACGGACAGGAATACTAACAACAGAGGTAATACTTATAAATTCCACAGGGGATTTAGTGGAATTTAGATTTACCTAGAGAAGTTCACAGAAATTGAAATGCTAGTACATGGTGAAGTAGCCTCTTGTCTGAACTATCCACTGTCACTATTTTTCCACAGGTCCCTTAATTGAAATTTATCTCTTCCTCCTCTGAACTCCCAGAGTGCTTCATCTCTATCCTTCTTCTGGTACTTTCTACTTTCGGCTGCAGCTGTTGATACACACATGTTGTAGAAATGTTTTTCCTTGAAGTCAGGTTCCATGACTGACCACTGTCTTGTTTCCCATGGAGCCGAGTGCAGTGGCTCACACATTGTAGTTTCCTCAGTATTATAATATTTGTTGCGTGAATGACCAACAGAAAGAAATAACATTTTACCATAGACTTTAATCTATTTTATAAAATCATATTCCAAGTTTTGAAAAGGGACTTAGAACCTGTTCTTAGGCAGATAGAGATGTTTCTATTTTGAAATCTCAGAAACACTAAGTCAAAATCATCAAACTTGCATGCTGAATTTTATGTGATAAGAAACTGACATATTCTCTTAGCAGAATCGTGCAGACCAAATACCAAGTGTATCAAATCGTCAGGAAAACCCTGCATACAGATAGAATTCTTCATTAATTATATAGCACTCAGAGCTAGCACTAAAGTCTCCTGTCTAGACAACACACACTATTAAATGGTAAACTAATGGGTAAACAGAAAAAAACGGCCTTGCATTTAGGAATTAGAAAGTAAAATATTTGATCAAGTCTTGTTTCCATTGGTCGTTGATCAACCCTAGCCGTGTATTACTCTGAAAACAAGTTCTACCACTGCTGCCTGATACTCTTGTGACCCTTGGTGGTGTCATTATTATCTTTGATTCCCCAGAGCCCGTCTTCCTTAAAGCTCTGCCCTCCCCATGTAATTCTCATAAAACAAACATTGTGATTTGGGGAGCTAATAATAATGCCATTGTTAGCACTCCTAGTAAAAAGTCATATAGGGACACCCGATAAGATGTGAGAAAGGAAAATCAGGGATGAGTCGGGGAGAGGCGATAGAAGGAAGGACTGGAGAGAGGGAAGCAATGGAAGGTCGGTGCTGGCATGCAGGCTCGAGTGAGAAGTCGCAGGAGAGAACAGGGGGGGCTGCCAGGAAAGCCCGGCCTCGGGGAGGGTAACAAGTGTGCGCAGGAGAACAATGGTCCACATCTGCCAACAACATTAACTTGTTGTGTTTCTGTCTTAAAAACAATGCCTATATTCTAGTTTTCTTCACCTTATTAATATTCAGGATGTCTTTTTGCTAGTGGTTGTGTGTCTTTTGCTTCTGGAGCCTGTCATTTTAGAAGCAAAGAGATCAAAAGCCAAGCCACAGTCACATGAAGATGGAAGCTTGTTACTTCAGCTTTTTGGGCAGATGTTTCTTTACTTAAAAAAATATGTCTCTCTTCCTTATGGCCTTTCCAGCTCTGACTGAACCTCTCAGACCTGTGGTGTGAATGGCTGCAGAGATTGTTTTCATGACCAAATGAGACCCGTCACTGCTTTGAACCACACAAAGCTGTTTACCTCTGAGGGCGAGAAGCCAAGTAAAAGCTGTGTAATGCTCTCCTGTAGCCCCTTACACTCTTGTTATATGGGAAGCAGAAGAAATGGGGCATTTGTGAGACGGGATGCTATTTATAGTCAAGAGGCAGCTTTGATTGGCTGCCAGGTGTGGTGGAAGTCAGAGGGGCCCCAATTTAATGCTTCTCTTGAAGCATTTGGGTAAGGAAGCTGGAGGAAGGGGCCTTCATGGAGACAGCTGACTCAGGACAGTATCTGCACAAAGGGCCCAAACAGGAGGTAACAACATGAACAAATGTTAACCAAGCTTTGACTTTAGAACCTGGCATCACGTTTAACAAGGGATCAGGGCAATTGTCCACTTAATGAGCTGGGCTGTTACTGTAGAATCCGCCTGTCTATTCGCTGCCACATCCCCTTTTGTACCTAATATAACTAGTATTATGTGGGGGCAACGACTTTATTCATAACCACGGAGTCTGTGGCTAGAACAAACTGTTTTGGGGCGGTTGTTTTTCCATGTGTCAGCCTTGTAGTAGTCATGTTTTGCATCTAGTGCCAGTGACAACAGACGATTGGCCAGTAGCAAGAGCAATGATTATAGTCTGTGTTTCTTCTGAGAAATTTGGCAAGAGTCCATTGGTAAACTTTTGTGTATATCTCTTGGTTTGCTTAATAACAAATTGATGTAGTTAAGAGATATAAAAACACAATATCTATAACCTTTGAGATTGACTATTTCCATAGGTTATATCACTTTCTGGAGACTAAGAGATTAAAGAGAAGTTGTATAGACCTTTTACCAGTCTGTAACCCCAAAATAATTAGACTTATAATAAAAAGAACATCTGAAATCTTGGTTGTAAGAGCATGATTGGGCATAAAACTTTTGAAGTTCTTTCCTGGTTTTGCAGATAGAGCTAAAACAGAGGCATAGACAAACTGGAGAAAGCTGTCAACATTGATGATAATACTATCTACCATTTCCTGAGTGCCTCTTATGTTAGGCCCTGCGCTGACACTGTTACCTACTTCACATCCAAACAACACTGCAGGAGGGCGTTAAAATGACTGGTTTATAGGGGAGGAAACTTGAGTCTAAGACTGAGTCAGTAACTGCCTGTGATCACAGAATTACAAAGGACCTGTAGTGATCTGGGATTTGAACCTGGATCTGTCTGACAGGTGTGCTGCACAATTTCTATAGTTGTGTGCTCGAAGGTGAAAAAAATTTATAGACAGGCCTGCAAAGAAGTCGTACCCAAACTTCTCAGGCATAGAAGCCCAGAAAGCAGAGCTTTCAACACGTTATCCAAGATCACACACCAGCAACATGTGATGATCAGAATGAATTACAGGGTGAGCGGTTTAACACTCTGGGGTAATTTCAGGTAAAGCAAAGTATTAATAGCTCTTATTTTTACATGTGCCACCACCGGATTGTTAATGAATTGATTTTGTGCTTTAAAAATGACAATGTTTGTAAGCCCTGTGTCTCCTGTCACCCTGTTAAGCATTATTCAGTGTGGACACCAGGAAGTTATTTTTCTCCTTAGTCTGTCTGCCCCTGCTACTGGAAACAGATGTTTCCCTAAGCCTACCATCCCAAAGCTTCCACCGACAAGCTCCTATAAAGTGTTGCTATTGTGTTTGCTTTTCTTAATCTACCGTTTCAGGAATTAAACAGAAGACCTCAGTCTCCAGTGCATCGGCATTTATAGATAGATGTACTCTTTGGGAGCCCATATTTATGTGTAATTAGTACTGAAATGAGACTTTCGATTTGGACAAGAGTAGGGAACTTGACCAGTAAGCAGATGGGTGGGAGACCTTCAACTAAGAAAACGGTCAACAACTGAAAATTATATAATGATATTAACTAATGTTACCCCAGTAAATTTAACAAACTATTTCTGTGTCTGAAACATAACAGCTATGAATTAAATGCACAGAGCTTTCCCAACAAGTTAATATATAGGTTGGCGTCATGGATCAGTAAGTAAGTAGATTACATATCTATGTTCCGCTGTGAGTCTAGTGGCTTATTTTGTTTAGCGTATGGCTCTGATCTTCACTAGGGGACTTTAACCCCTGTATTCAATTGGAAATATTATTTGAGTTCGGTAAAGTGATAAGTTCGTTGTACGTAGTAGTGATTCTTCCTCTTCCTCCTCCTCCATCCTTTTCTTCTCTTAAGGACATTTTATGATTTTAAAATCCTATTAATATACTAATAGACACCATTAATTTGATAATATTATCTTGACATTAGGGATGTGTGACATATGCATGTTTATTGCTCAGCATAGTGCTTTCCAAATTGGGAGTTACATCACATACTTGGGAATGAATGAAGGAATACAATATATTTCTGAATTTGAATTCTCTGAATTTCTTTTAAGCACATTGAAAAATTTTGTTTTTTATTTTTTATTTTGTCCATATGACTTGAATAATCACTTGGTGAGCAATAGCCCTGCTTCTGCTAATCTAAGGAAGTGCCTTTGGTGGAAGGGCCAGTCTAGCCATCTTGTATCTGCGTCTCTCTCATTGGTTCCTTGACTGGTGATATGCCTTTGAATTTTCCCTTTGTTTTCCCTTCTCTCTGGCCCTCTACCAACCTAACTTTCTGCTTCCTTTTCAGACTATAAACTATTCTGTGTTATCTTTCTTATCATATCTCTCTGATCCCCATTTTTCCTGCCCTTATTTCTCCTATATTCTTTCTCAACTCAAATGTAAACAGGAATTAAAGAAGCTGAAACATTAATTTAAAATAAGAATAAAAGTTTTGCCTTTTCAGTGTTTGATGAATATATGTTTGTATTTTTAAAAATGTCTCAGAGTCTAAGGGTTGAAGACATTAGATTGGATCTTGTTGGATTGCTTATGTACACACACTTGTATAGATATAGAAGACTGAAATAGTAATACTAGGAATATATTAATAAGTGGCCTGGGGAGTTGGCACTTTTTTTTTATCATCTGGGCTATCTTAAATATTTTAGCTAATATTTACATATTAAGTCAAAAATTCATTTAGATCTTCTTCATCGGTCTGGATAATATGGCTTCTAATTTGAAGGTTCTATTTTTTTTCAAGATTGAGGATGAGCTGCTTAGTAAATCAAAGGATTTTGCTTTGCAATAAGTTTTGTGTGTGTATGATAAGGAAATGTTTCCAAGTGCAAGATGGTGCTATAGTTGTTATTGCTGCTGCTGCTACTACTGTTGCTACTGTATACAACTTACATGTATATCGGGACTTAGGGGAGGGGTCCTGGCACTTTTTGAGATGTTGAACAGAAGGATTTGAACTATGCAGATCGGCAAAAGGAAGAAGGCAGGTCAGACCCGGCTTGGGAGAGATAGCTTAAAGTAAAACTTGGTTGACGATTCTAGATTCGATACTAATTTGGACAAACCAGCTGGGGGCTCCATCTGGGGTATCTGAATTTGGTCTGGGTGTTAGATGAGATGAGAAGTTATTGAAATGGAAAGGTGAGGGCTTTAAAAATCAGGTTGCAGAAGAGTATGTAGAATATAGCGTTATTTTGGTGAAATCCTGTGTGTGAATATGTGTATATGGGGCAAAAGGAAAGACCTAATAGGATGATTCCCGTGCTGATCTCTGAGTGATGAGAATGTGCAAGTTTATTGAAAGATTTTTTTGCTCATCTACATTTTCTAATTTTCTACAATGCACATGCTTTTATTATTATAGGAGGCTGTTTTGGAAATTGGCTGTTGAAGAGGAACCTCTAGTAGAGTCTCCTTTCAGCTGTAGACGAGGACGACAGTTGGTGTGGGGCCAGGGGAGGCAGATAAGGCACCGAGGGCCGTGAAGGCTTCAGTGCGGTGACTTAGATGATACAGACACCAAGAATAATAAAAAAAACAAACTTCCTTTCTTTTAACTAATCGTATTTAAGATAAATTTACCAACTTGTATGATTAGGAGAAATTTACTTTCCTAAGTACGTTTTATAGTGGTAATAATATTTGTTTTTATTCTCAGATTATACACAGATTGTAGTGGAAAGAGCTCAGCACTGAGCTGGGTGGCTGGACAAGCCAGCCTGGGATTTAAATTTTACAGAGATAATGCAGAGTTCATGGTATTAAGAGTTTGGCAGAAATCCCCAGGAGTTAAGAAATTTCAAACAAAGGCTGACAGGAGACAGTTGGCTGGAAAATGAAAAAGTCTGGTAGAGTTGAAGTGAATCATATATTAGGATCAGCAGCAATGCAATGAATTTTCATTGCCAAATCACTAAGTTAGGAATTAAAAAACACACAAACTGTTTTGGTTTCTTTAATCCATATTTAAGCTTAAAAAAAATCACATTATATTTGAACGAACTATTACAGTTTTGTTTTTCTACATTGGAGCAGGGAGAGGGATACAGAAATGATAAACTGTTATTAGAAGAAGGAATAATGGCAAAATGCTGGAGATACTCAGGTCGCAGGGAAGCCATGTTTACCCTGAGAAAAATATTATTACGAAGCTGCACCCTACTTTGGATCCAAAGTCAGTACCTAAAGTGAAAAACGGAAAAGTCAAAACTACCCTGAAAAATCCCTTTAAAAATTCCAGGTTAGAGATCAGTAAATCCAATACAGCAGCTTTTTCCTCTAGTGTTAGAACAAAGCAGCATTTCTTTGGTTGAGCCCCAGATATACTTGGCTTGCACTTAGGAGCCGTGGCATTTAGGGAAAAGTAATGCTTCATACAATAGAACCACCTTTTGTATGGACGCTGCTGTTCTAGCCCGACAGGGTTTATACTGCACTTTCCAATACCTGTGTTTCTCGGGCCGTTTATACCAGGATAACTGGTGTCACCCAAAAGGTTGGGTCCGAATTGGGCTCTCAGGGCATCCAGTCTGGACTAGGTGCCTTTAACATGTTCAGGCCTAGTTACCAATTCTGAGGATGTGTGGGATCCTAGGGATTAATTTTGAGGTTACCCGAGATTAGGGATACCAGCTGGGATCCTGGACCAGATGCTCCCCGGAGTGCTAAAGGAGTCTTTCCCAAAGTGAAAGTCATGTGACCTGGATTTCTTCTGTACAGTCTGAGAGGCTGTATTTCATAGTAGAGAGAATAGCGACTGAGAGATTGAAAACTTGGTTCTATGCTACCACTTACTTGCTCTGTGTTCTTAGGTCAATGTTTTTCAGCTTTTAATGTTTGTAGCACATTTTATAATAGAGTTTTGGTGACATAATTGAAGGTGATACAATTTCAAAACAGCACCAAACAAACCAGTAACAATTCAGAAGAGTTACAATGAGTGTCGTGGAGTCTTGGCACCTGTAAAAGCATCCTTGGTGGGTATACTATTTACTTGGTAACTCTTTTCAACACTGTTTGCTGTTTGAGCTGTTTGCTGTATGATTGTGCTGTGTCATATAATTACAATGAAACAGTATTTGTGGTTTCATTAAATCACTCTTTCTCTGGCACTAGCTTCGTGGCGTGTTACTCCTCTTGCTTCTTACTCATAGCACATCTGTCCTCCGAATTTGTGCTTTCATCTGTTAAGCGGGGAGCGTAAGAACTGTCAGGAGTGATGTGAGATCAGTAAGGTATAAAGGCTGCAAAAGTTTTGTAACACTTTTATAAAGCTATGAAGCGTTTTGGAACCCTAAGGAATTTTTGTGAGGTTTTTGTTTGCTTGCTTGTCTCATTTCCTTATTAGACAGTAAGATTATTGGAACTATAATCTGGACAGGATTTTTTTCTTTACTTTGTTCCCAGCATGTGGCTCAATGTTTGGCATATAGAAAGATAGTCGATACATATTCATTAAATTGAAAATTTAAATTATTTTTATTCTTAATATTGGGTTGGTTTGCCACACAGCCAACGTCTATGCCTGGTGGCATCAGTCACGCAGAGACTCCGCTGTGGATGAGCTAGCGGTAGGTCTCCTCTTGTGTGCAGAGGAACGAGGTGAGTGTTCGATACTTCTGCTGGGTTTGAATGGGGAGCAGGGACAAAAGAAAACCAGAGATTTAGGTGCCCTCTTTTGAGAAGCGTTCTTATTAAATAGAGTCAGCGGGATTATTGCGTGGCTGCCGTGTGCAAGCAGAGTGAGTGCAGTACTGTGTTCAGTCTGGTTTGAGGTATTCTGAGTGGTTTTATTATGATAGTACGTCTATTGGACACTCTTCTACATCCTTATAGATTTCATTTTCTTTAATTGGGATGGGGAGGGAGAGAGAGAACAGCATTTACTTGGCATTCTTGCCTTTTAGAGCTGTGGGTTATTGATTCAGGGGCCTGGAATAGTAATGCTTGGAAGTAAAGGTTCCCTTGGGAGCACCAATGTTAAAGGGCAAAGGGAAAATGATTAGAATTTAAATCTCCAGACTCCACTGAATTTGTGGCTTCATTAAAAAAAGAGGGGAGGAGGAAATGATCTGGGCTGCTGCTGTAGGCTTTGTTTAACACTTGCATCCACAAACTGATAACTCCGAATTATACGGCCTTTACAACTTGAGCTATGTGGCTAAGTGTGAACAGCCAGCCAGTGGACAGATGCTTTTACTACCAGCCATCGTTTTGGACCATGTTCAATCAGGGCCAATCAATTCTAGCAGAATATCTCTTCTTTTCTATGGGAGAACGTAACCTTTGGCTTTGGCTTTCTTTGAGCTAGTGAAATCTCTCCTGACTGTTTGTGGAACATGTAATCACCAAATTACACACATACTTTGTTCTTTGATGTGTCACTCTTTAGAAATGCTACTTCCCTGAGGTCAGGGTTTCCTTTTAGAATATCTGATACCTAGTGTTGCTACTTAGCATTCATTTATATCATTCACTGCTACGTTACCATCCTATGAAATAAAATGAGTTAATCTTTCAACTTTCAGCTAATCAAAAAATATATTTTCTTTTGGAGCTATGATTTCCTTATAGAGAGGCCGTGGATATAGTGGGTAAAAGCCTGGCACGTTCTGGAATCCTTCCTCTGCAGTTTACCAGGTGATGGTCGATCCTGGCTATTAGTTAATCTCTGTACTTCAGTTTCCTCGTGTATAAATAAAATGGTGATATGAATAAAGCCCACCTCCTAGGGTTGGTAAAGGTTAAATTAGGTAATAAATGTAAAGCACTTATTATACTGCCTGGTACTTAAGTACCTAATAAGTGTTACTATTAATTTGTTGTTTTCCCAATGAATTTGCCTCCCTAATGATTCCACGTCCATAAATATTTAATGCAGCATATATTTGAGGAGCATATCCCAGTGGATGGAAAAGAAAAGGCTGCCAAGATTGTTTGAGTAGCAGGGGAATGTCATCTTGGTGTTTTAAATGTAGAACAATTTATAACAAGAAAATAGAAAGTTAACTAAGTACTAAGTTGCTAAATTAACATGTATATTTCAGACACTTGTGAAAAGTTCCTATCAGTGATCGTTTACCAGTACTTCAATTTGTTTCAGAATTGGCTTTAAACTCATTTTTTTGAAGCTATAAAAAGAGGCATGATGGTTCTCAAGAATCAGCAGACGTGCAGTTCTAGCACGGTGACCAGTCGCTTCCTCACTATGGGATTTAATTTTCCCATGTGAAAATGAGGTGGTGGAATATCTGATCTGTAAAGTACCTTCAAGTTGAGACTTTAGAATTCTCCTATTTAGGGCTTACAAGTATCATTTGAAGGTGCTTTATTATTTGTCTGTATTAGCCATAGTTGTGAATATTTCTCAGTTTCCAAGAAATGAGGATTTATCAGCGCCTTTCTTGATTTTGCCTTCTTTGTTGCAAGATGAGCCCCTGTTCATATCCAAATGGTGACGAGACCTTGGTTGTGTGGCTTTTCAAAATGTTGCTTTTGTTTGGATACATTTTGTGATATAAATAATTTGCTGGTGCAGCATATGTCAGGGATAAAATAGCCCTACAAGGACATAGGGGTTGTTTACACAGGATTTATATAAATACACAATAACAATGAATATTGGGATTGTTGCTATTTCATAAAGGAAAACGTTTTCTGGCACCACACTGCCTCCTTCAAGAAGAAAGAAAGAGGAAGGGAGTGAGGAAGGAAGGTTGATTTGCTCTTTTAAAAAAAAATGTATGTCAGATATTTGTGTGTGTTAAAAACAAATGATGTTGCCGTGTCCCTGAAAATAAGCACATACACGCATGTATCTCTAAACAGGGTTAAAGGAGCCCCATCAGGCCTGATGGGGTCATAGTACAATATACTTCTGATCTCCAAGTGTTTGAATCGAAACACAAGTCCTTGCCTAGGGACTTGAAATTAAAGATAAAAGTGTGGAGGCTTTCACTTAGAATGGTATGTTGGTTATTAATCTTGTTTACAATACGTAGATCAGTTCGCTGGTTCACTAGGCATCGTAGTTACTGTTACAGCTCCAGTGTGTTTCTGACTATTCTGAGGAGGAGACAAAGTATCGAGAAACTAGGGACAATATAATATCCTGAAGGCTGCACTATTGAAATGCTGTGTTTCTACATGCTGTAGGTTTCATGGAAACAAAAGCAAGAGACCACCCTCATTATGGAGATGGGCAGTAGCCCAAGCAGCTGTGAAAGGGAATGAAAAACTGTCCCTGTTTGTCTGGATTTTTCCATTCATTTTGTCCAGAAGTTTAGCATTACCAAGTAGAGAGGTCACATTGCTTACTGGGGTTTGAGAGTCATTCTGATGTTGTTGCAAATTAGGTCTTTTTATAATAGTAAGTTGAATCTTATGTTAGCAGAAGCTGTTTAAGCAGTGATTTTCGTGTGATGAATAAAAACCTTAGCAGGGAAGGATTCCTTATGTGGGGCTGAGGGTTTTTAGGAATCCCAGAATTTGGATTTTAGATTTTAGTATCATGGGAACAATGGCAAAATAGAATGTTTTCAAAATTAAATGCAGTAACTTTTATGTGTTATATTCAAGGCACTGTGCTAATGACTGGAGAATCAGGTATTTTCCTATAACATGATACAGGTATGCTCTACAGAACTGTGCACTGAAAATCATAGGGCTTATAAAAATAGAGCTAAATGTCGACTTCTCAACATCTCTGCAACTCTGAATCATGGAACCAAACCACAATAGCTGGGGTAGCCCAGGCAGGCAGCTCAGCATGCGTGGAAGTGGACATAGATATTAAAGATGCACTAGAAAAAGAGTTAAAATGCTGAGTTGCAGAAATACGAGATAATGCATTTCAAAGTGGAGCCCTGAGCCAGTGGGGTTGCCATTAAGGTGGACGCAGAAGGAGGTAAGACTTGCCCTGAGATGAGAACCAGAAATTACGCCTCTCTTAACCTTATAGGCAGGTGTTCACTTTTCATTTTCCTTAAACAGAGCAAAGAGCCTGTCTGCAAAGCAGTGTAGCCGAAGCCATTTTCTTTTTCCGTTTGAAGGTTACAATTCTATTCTAGTTCCTTCTGCCTAAGAAAAACATCACCTATGAACCAATACGAGTTCCATGTTATATTGATGTGAGTTAAGTGGTTCTGTAGAAATATTTTGTAGCAGCATGGACTGTAAAAGTGCAGATATGAACTCTCCCTGTATGGAACTGATCTAATTGAGAATATGAGAAATAATGTTAAATGATGAAAGGTTTAAAAATGGCTCGAGGAAATACTGTAAGAAATAAGAAAATGCAGTCTATGACTATCAAATGATTAATGTAACTAATTGCTCTAGGAATTTAGAGATGGGGAAAGAGCTCCTCAGAAGCTGATGGTCAGAGACAGTTTAGGACGAGGTGGGTCATTGATTTTAGTTTTTTCCCTAATCCTCTAACTTTCTGGGTGTAGCTAAATAAAAACATTTAACTAATGCTTCTGAGGAGTTACACAGTTCTTAAGATTCTATAGCTGTTAGATATTTAGTGTTCTCCCTCCCTTTTATTTCCTCCCTTTCACTGCTAGACTTTTTTTTTTTAAAGCTCTTAAAGTAGAATACTTTATAGAGTCATAGTATAGAAAGAATACTTATATCTGACTCAGTACCCATTCAAAGATAAATATTTTAGGGATGGATCTTTAGCTTTCTCTTCTGGTGTTGAGTAACTTGGGATTGTGTAGGCAGTCAGTTCAATTCAATTCGGCAGAGTTTTTCTGAATGCCAAGTACTGCGTGGCACTGTGCTAATTGCTGAGTAAGATGTGGTCCCTGCCCATCAGGAGAGAGTAGGACAAGATTTGTGACCTTAAACAAATCATTTGAAATTTTCAGGGTTTCATATTTCTCACTTGTAAATGAAGATAAAATCCTTTAAAAAAGAGGCATAAACAATGTAACATGAAAGTGTAGGAAAAGAGAGAGAAATATGAACTGGTAAAACTGTGGATGTCTTCTTATAAAAAGATGGGGTTTGAACTGGGCTTAGAAGGATTGCTTGATGTTGTCAGACGTACTAGAGGAGAAGAGTATTTTTGGCAGATGTGAAACATAGGCATAGGCATAGGAAAATGCTGAATGTGATCAGAAACAGTGAATAGAGTTGTGGGTGGAGTAAAGATTGTATGGGGGTTAGTGGATGGGTATGTTTAGGAAATGATAAATTTGGAAAATGAGGTTGGAGCCAAATTGTGGAAATCTTTGTATATCAGATTGATTTATTCTATATATATATAGTGACAAGCTTGTTAAAATTTTGAGACAGGAAATGCGTGATCAGAGTTTGGAAAAGAAAAAAAACAACCTTCATAAACATTACGTGCTTTATATTCTTATTTTATTTACTCCTCATAGTAGTACTGAAAAGTAGGTATTATGTGTATGGAGGGAATTTGTGGGAACCATGTACCTTCTGCTCAATCTTGCTGTGAACCTAAAACTTTAAAAAAGTAAAGTTTATATATACATATATTTTAAAGGATATATATATATATATATATATATATATATATATATATATATTTAAAGGATATATATATGTATATCTACATATATATACACATATACGTACATACATACATATATATATATATATGGTTTCATCTTCATTTACAAGTGAGAAAAATGAAGCCCTGAAAATTAAATTCAAATGATTTGTTCAAGGTCACATAGCTGGAAATTGACTGCTCAAGGAACGTCTACACCTGTCTAATTTTTTAAAGTCCATCATCTTTCCACTTAGGAAGTGCATTAGACAAGAGGTTGGATGCAGAAAAAGCAATAGTACGCCTGTTGCAGGAGGCAGATGATGGGGAGCTGAACTAGCAGTGATCATGTAACTGGAGAGATGTAAGAAGTGTTACAGATGCATAACAGATTTGAAAGTGTTACAGGAAGTATAATAGATTTGAAAGAGACTAATGGGATGAGGGCACGAAAGGAGAGGAAGTATGGAAGATACCATTTAACTGGGAGAATATCTCCATTTGGTCACCAAATATTTAAGGCATATCTACCATATACGTGATACTTTTTTAGGCAATGGGGATTCAGCACTGAACAAGATAAAGCCTCTGCTTTCATAGAGTTTAACTGTGTGTGTGTGTGTGTGTGTGTGTGTGTGTGTGTGTGTGTGAGAGAGAGAGAGAGAGAGAGAGAGAGAGAGAGAGAGCGCGAGCGAGCGAGCAGGGTTGGTGGGGAATTCATAGATGCATTGGGATGGGATGCAGTTTTATCTTGGGTAGAACAGAGAGGCATTTCTTAAGACGTGATGTATGAGCAGAGACCTGGAGGAAGTAAGGGAAAAAGCCATGTGGCTTCTGGGGGAAAAAAGAGTAGTCCTAGCAGAGGGACCATCAAGGGTAAAAGCCCAAGGGAAGGAGTGTGCTTGCTGTACTCAGTCTGGGAAAGAGACTGCACTGGAGTTCAGACAAAGAACTAAACAAAATGGACAAAGAACTAAACTAACCAATCTACCAGATTCAGAGTTCAAAACACTGGTTATAAGGATGTTCAGTGATCTCAGTGAGAACTTCACTGAGAAGGGAAACGTAAGAGATGGGAAATAAAACAGGAGATAGAAAACATGAAAAAGAACCAGTGAGAAATGAATAATACAAAACTGAAATAAAAAATACATTAGTGGAAATCAACAGTAGGATGAAGCAGAAGATTGAATCAGTGATTTAGAAGTTGAGGTAGCAGAAAACACTCAATCAGAGCAGCAAAAACAAAAAAATATCCAAAAAAATGAGAATAGTTTAAAGGCCCTGTGACCAACATCAAGTGTACCTGCGTTTGCATCATTGGGCACCAGGAGGAGAAGAGAAAGAGAAGGAATTGAAAACCTATTTGAAGAAATAGTGATGGAAAACCTCCCTAACCTGGCAACGGAAATAGACATTCAAGCCCAGGATGCACAGAGAGTCCCAAACAAGAAGAACCCAAAGAAGCCCACCCCAAGGCACATCATAATTAAAATGCCAAAGGTTAAAGACAGAATCTTAAAAGCAGCAAGAGGAAAGCAGTTAGTTATCTACAAGGGTGCTCCCATAAGACCATCAGCTGATTTCTCAACAGAAACTTTGAAGGCCAGAAGGGATTGGCAGGAAATATTCAAAGTGATCAAAGCAAAGACCTACAACCAAGATCACCCTGCCCAGCAAAGCTATCATTTAGAATTGAAGGGCAGATGAAGAGCTTCCCAGACAAGAAAAAGCTAAAGGAGTTCATCATCACCAAACCAGTATTACATGAAATGGTAGAGGGACTTCTTTAAGAAGAAGAAAAAAGGAAAAATATGAATAATAAAATGACAATAACTACTTATCTATCAATAATTACTTTAGATTAAAATGGATTAAATGTTCCAATCAGAAGGATAGGGTGGCTGAATGGATAAGGAAACAAGATCTTTGCATATGCTGCCTACAAGAGACTCGCTTCAAATTGAAAGACACACACAAACTGAAAGTAAAGGGATGGAAAAAGTTATTTCATGAAAATGGCAATGAAAAACAAAAAAGCTGTGGTAGTAATACTTATGCCAGACAGAATAGACTTTAAAACAAAGGCTATAACAAGAGACAAAGAAGGACACAGTAATTCCGCTTCTGGGTGTTTATCCGAAGAAACTCAAAACACTGCTTCGAAGGGACATGTGCACCCATTTGTCTATTGCAGCATTATTTACAGTAGCTAAGATGTGGAGGCAGCCTGGGTATCCATCAATAGATGAATGGATAAAGAAGAGGTGGTACATATATATAATGGAACATTACTCAGTGATAAAAAAGACTGAAATCTTGCCATCTGCAACAACATGGATGGACCCTGAGGGTGTTGTGCTGAGTGGAATAAGTCAGACAGAGAAAGACAAATGCCATATGATTTCACTTATATGTGGAATCTAATGAACAAAGTAAATAAACAAACAAAACAGAAAAAAACCATATACAGAGAACAATTTGATGGTTGCCAACTAGGAGGGGGTTGGGAGGAGGGTGAAAAAGGGGAAGGGATTAAGAAGTACAAGTTCGTAGTTACAAAATAGTCGTGGGGATGTAAAGTATGGCACAGGGAATATAACATAGTCAGTAATATTGTAAGAACTGCATGGTGTCAGATGGGTACTAATTGATCAGTGTGATCACTTCGTAAATTATGTACTTGTCTAATCACTGTTGTACACCTAAAACTAACATAATATTGTTTGTCAACTGTAATTGAAAAAGAAAAGTATTAAAGAAAAAAAAAGAAAGCAGCTCAAACATCTTGCCAGCTCAAATAGAGAGTCATAAAATGCCTTGGTATAGTTGTCATAATTGCTACTGTGATACTGTAGATTAGTATATTCATATTTGTGTCTTGAGGGAAAATGCAGAGAATTTACTTAAATTTGACATTTGGTTGGTTTGGATGATGGTTTGCTTTATTTCTTTTGATAGCTGGGATAATACCAGCAGTCACGTTCCTTCACGTGTACTGCGCGCATCCCGTAATGAGGCTCATGTTGCTAGTTACAATAGAATAATTAAGTTCTTCTATTGAGTCTGGGCTGCTTCCACAGTGTTTACCTTTTTAGCTGTACATGTGAGTGTTGGGCTGGCTATTGACTGGTGCCTATTTTTTTCTTTAGCCAAATAATGAAGACTAGATACTTTTTTTTCCAGTGCCTCCTGCCAGGGCATGTCAAATATATCTTAGAGTAGCATGGAGATCTAAGGGGTACTTAGTTTTTAATCTAATATATTGAGGTATCAGGGAAATATATGTTTTGAAATATAAATAGAATATAATTTTTAAGGCAAAAATAGTCTTTAAATCTTGCAATTTTTTTTTGGCAGAAGGACAATATTAACATCTGGTTACCAAACTGTGGTACCCTTAAGAGAATTGGAGGTGGTCCAGTTTCAAATAAAATATTGGATTAAGTGACTTCACTTGAGTTTTTATTATTTTGAAGTACATTTTTAAACCTCTGTTCTCCCTGTAATTTGCAGTTTGCATTTACTTGCAAGCAGTGATTTTAGTTTACATGATGAATCACTCTCTCTACCAACATTTGTAGGATACCACAGAAAATATCGTCAGAGTGAAAATGCCAGGTTACCAAAATGCAGCAGACAGGAAGGCACCATCTACTAATAAGGCCGCTCCATCTTTGAATCCTTATGTTGGAAGGAAGGGAACAAATATCACTGGGCACTGATTTTATAACTTGCAGCTTTACATATTTTCTCTTTCAGGTTTGCAATAAGCTTTTCAGGTAGGCTCGTTCCTTCCACACAACAATCTGCTGAAGCAAGAAGGGCAGATATAATTTCTATTGTGCTGGTTTGGAATCTTAGAAAGAGGTTTGTGAGTTGCCTCAGACCACATTGTCAATCAGTGGTGGAGCTGGGACCAGACCCCAAATTTCTCATCCCTAATCTGTTCTTTCTTCCACTGGATCTCCTGATACTTTCGTTTGTTTGTTTTTGGTAAGTTTGATGGTAGAGCTGTGAGAAACTTCAATGGTTCATTTTTCTTGTTAGTTCAGCTTTCTCATCTAACATTCTCTCAGTGACTGCAAATCTAGTGCAGGTGTGTCTAATATCAAGGTGAATACTGTCCCACTCTGTAGGAATTCAGAGTAAAACAGGTAAGGCAGGCGTGAAACAAATGCTAGCAGTGGCATTTAACATAGTTAATAACCGAGGGCCCAGAAAGTTTACATGTGGTTCATGGAAACTTTCCCCAGGACATAGTGGGAAAGCCAGGACTGGAGCACTCAACTGTCAAAATGGGGATAATAGTCCATTCTTCTTAGGCTTGTTGTGAGGATTACATGGAGCAGATAATCCATGTGTAAAGTATTTAGAACAGTACCTGGCACAGAGTAGCTAATCAATAAGTATTAGTTTCAGTTTCATGCTTTCTACTCCATAAAACAGCCTCTCCAGATGGAAGTGGGTCAGCAGGTTGATAATTAAATATGTGGATCTTATGAACAGGAACAGTAGAGGAGAAAACATGTTTTTTCTCATGGAAATTTGACCAATAATTCATTACTCTTTAGCAGAAGGGATTGATTATAAGTGATTGGATTTCATGCAGCATGTTTCTTATTCTTAGCTCCGCCTCCCTTTTTATGTATATAGATCCCCACATTTGTTGGGTTAGTTTGGGATTTGTTTTACTGTCACATGTATCACAACTTTGGGAAGAGGCATTTTTTATTTTGTTACATGTAGATCATGGTTTTTATGCTGTTTCAGCAGTGTTCAATGACCTTATTCTCCCGTACACTTCTGTCTAAAACAGACAGAACAAAATTGCTTTTCTCCCCTCTAAGTTAGACCTAAAATGTGTTCACTATGGACTTTATTCACTTATATTAATAGTGGAACTTTTAACCCTTGTTGGAAGTGGTATTGTGCTAACCATGCTTTCTTCTTTTTTTAAAAATACTCTTCTTATTTTGAAATAATTTTAGACTTGCAGAAAAGTTGCAAAAACAGAATAGAGAATTCCCACATACCTTCACATAGCTTTCTCTAGTGTTAACATTTTGAATAAGCATAGTATAATTATCAAAACTAATACATTAATACAGTATAATTATCAAAACTAATAAATTAATACAGTATAATTATGAAAACTACTAAATTAATACAATACTATTAACTAAATGATAGCCTATGAAAATGTCACTAGTTTTTCCGCTGATGTCCTGTTCTGCTCTAGAATACGATCGGGGTCCCACAGACACTGAATTGTGATGTCTCCTTAAGGTGCCTCTAGTATGTGACTCGTCTTCCTCGTCTTTGCCAATCTTTCCTTGAACGTTTTTTTAGTGCAAGTCTGCTGGAAACAAACAGAAAAACAACTTTATTTTTAATTGTGGTAAAGCACACGTAACAAAATTTACCATCTTAACCATCTTAAGTGTACAGCTCCATACTGTTAAGTGCATTCACGTTGTTGTGCAGCCAGTCTCTGCAACTCTTTTTCATCTCGCAAAACTGAAACTCTATACCCATGAAACAACTCCCCCAGCCCTGCCTCCCCCCAGCCCCTGCCAACCACCATGCAACTTCCTGTCTCTATGAATCTGACAAATAGGTGCCTCACGTAAGGGGAGTGGAATCACACTGCAGTTGTCTTTTAGTCGCAGGTTTATTCCCTTAGCGTGATGTTCTCAAGGCTCCTATTTTAGTAGCATGAACCTGTGTATCTGCATATCCAAGTTTCTCTTGTCTTTAAGGCGGAATAATATTGCATTGTCCATATACCCCACGTTTTGTTTATCCCTCCATCTGTTGCTTTTACCTTTGGCTAAATGCTGCTGTGAACATGGTTGGACAAATCACTGTGCAAGTCCCTGTTTTCAGTTCTTTTGAGTATCTACCCAGAAGTGGAATTGCTGGATAATATGGTAATTCTGTTTTTAATTTTTTGAGGAACTACCATACTGTTTCCGTAGCAGCTTTTATATGTCAGAAAGTGTCTTTTTTTTTCTTTTTTTTTTTTTTTTCTGTGACATTTGAAAGCTATTTTCACTAAGTCTGGAGATTTCTTTCAGATTTCAAGATGTTGCTCCACTTGTCTCTCTTGTATTGTTTCCAATGAGAAGTCTGCTGTCATTCTTAGCTTTGTTCCTGTGTAAACTGTTTCCTCTGGCTGCTTTTAAGATTTTTTCCGTTTCTTAATGTGTTTAAGAAAATTGATCATGATGTGCCTTGTTGTAGTTTTGATTTTAAAATAATAGTTTTTATTAAACCTGGAAAATTGGTAGGTCTTATTTCCTCAGATACGTTTTCCTGCCCTCTTTTCTCTCCTCCTTTGAAGACTCCAGCTACACATACGTTAGGCTGCTTACGCTGTTCACATAGCCCACTGATGCTCTGTTGAAACACTGTGTTTTATTTTCAGTCGTTTCATATGGTACATCTTCAAATTTACCAATATTTAGTTTCTAATTTGCTGTTAATCCCATGCCCTGCATTTTATTATCTGAGACATTATGTTTTTGTCTGTAGACCTCTGATTTGTGTCTTTTTAGAAGTAGTTTCCAGGTTTCTCCTTAACATGATCATGTTTTTCTTTATTTTCTTGAACATAAAATATTGTTATAATGATTCTTTTAATAGCATTGTCTGCTCATTTGTGTCATTCCTGGTTTGGTTTCTGTTGATTGATTCTTCTCATTATGGGTTGTATTTTCCTGCTTATTTGTTTGCCTGATAATTTTTGATTGGATGTCAGACATGGTGAAGTTTACTTTGTTGTGTTCTAGGTATTCGTGTATTTACAAGGTATTTTTTTAACATTGTTTTGGAGCTTTGTTGCCATTAAATTACTTGAAAATGGATTGCTCTTTTTGAGGTTGCTTTCAATACTGTGTTTCCCTGAAAATAAGACCGGGTCTTATATTAGTTTTTGCTCCAAAAGACGCATTAGGGCTTATGTTCAGGGGATGTCATCCTGAAAAATCATGCTAGGTCTTATTTTCTGGTTAGGTCTTATTTTCAGGGAAACACGGTATTTTTTGGGTGGAACCAGAGCAGCCTTCAGTCTAGGCTAATTTTGCCTCACTATTGAGGCAGTACCTTTAGAATACTTTGTGTCCCATGTATTATGAAGATTTTTCATTCTGGCTGGTGAGAAGACTATTCATGGCTCTGTGTGAGGGTCCACCTGCTTCTTTCTGGTGGTTCTTTCCCCAGCGGTGGATAGTTTTCCCCTACGGATGCACCGATCGGTTCTCCGATGAATACTTGGGGTGGGAGGACCCTCTGAAGAGAGCCACAGTTTTCTCTCAGCGCAGCTTCTGCTCTCCAGTATTCGGCCCTGTGAATCCTGCCCACCATACATAGCCTCTTTGAGCTCCCTCCTCTGTCTTCTCAACTAAGGGAGACTGCTGGGTTTGTCTTGGGTTCCCTTTCCCAGAGCTGCAGCGTAAAACTCTCTGCAGTGAGCTTAAGCAATCACAGGGCTCACCGCTTTCTCGCTCTCTCTCAGGGATCATTGTCCTTTGCTGCTTTTTGTCCAATGGCCGAAAACTGTTATTTCTTGTTTATTTTTCCCCTAGTCTTTTAGTTGTTTCAGTAATTAGGTAAATGAGTCTTGTCCCTGTTACGCTATCTTGCTTAGAGGCAGAATTTGAGCAAGTCATTTAATCTCCTTATGTTCCAGTTTACTCATCTATAAAATGATAATTATGGATTTGTGAGGACTGAATAAGATAATAGACATAAAGCACTTAGTACAGTTCCTGGCACATACTAAGCGCTCAGTAAATGTTAGTTATTATTATTGGCACCAAAAAGGGGGAGAGAATGGTTTGAACCAGTCTAGGAAACTAGGATCGTGAGCCAGTTTTTTAAAATTCTGATTCACTTTCTCTGACTTGTAAGTATTAAAAAGCAAGAGCTATTAGTGCAAGTGTTTTTCGCCCTCCCCTTACCTCCTGTCCCCTGCCCTATTTATTTATTTTTAACCAGGTCTAAAACATCATTCTTGATACTGTAATGAATGTAGAAGGTAGTAACTTTCCCTGAAACCCTTTTCACCCCCCAAAGTCAGAATATATAGCAATTAGGGGCACAGTCCGTAGCGTCAGACTTGGATTGGAATTCTCGCGTCCTCGCGTACTGATCTGCAGCTTAATTATTCTGTCTGCCTAGTCCTCATTTTATAAATGAGGCAACACCACATACTTCATATGTTTGTTGGGAGAATTAACTAAGTTAATGTATATAAAGCCCTTTAGCACAGTGCCTGTCACATAGTTAGGACTTAATAAATGGTGGCTCTTAGCTTTACTAGTAGTGCCATTGTCATGAAGGGTGTCATGCAGGGTCTGTGGTCCCGCTCCCTGCACAAGAACGCAGGACATGGTGAGGCCAAAAAGGAACACCCACGGAGCCATAGATAGGGGAGACATACCACTATAGTCTCGCTGGTGGCTGGGTTGGAGACACAGGAAGCAGGAGACACACTATCCGCAACCTGCCGTCCACTTCTCTGCCAACCAACCAACCCCACTTGCTAGCTGCAATCCACGCTTGCTAATTCAGCCACCATCTTCTTGCCAGCCCCCATCCACTGCTAGTGTAGCCACGGCAGTTATATTAGTGGCCAATGGCTCACTGGTTACAGCTGACGGCCAACTAGCCACAGCTGACGGCCATCAATTCACAGTTGAGGGCCATTTACTACCTGAGCCAGCACCTTTCCATGTGAGACCGAGAGCCTGGAAACTGCACTCCTGGCTCTGTCCCCACAGCCATTCACACCAGAGATCTAAAACTGTAATGACCATATCTAACTCCAACTTTCTAGGTCATGGTTTCCTTTTAGTGGTCTCTTTCTTTGTAATATCCAACGTAATAATATTTGTATATCACTTTATAGTTTACAGGAGGTATTCACATACATTGTCTTATTAGGTGCTTGAATCTTTGTTTCTATTTTCCAACGAGGAACCTAAGACTCAGAGAAGATAAGCGAAGACTTTACAGTCAAACAGCTAGTAAATGACGGAGCCACAGCTACACAGGATTAGAACTGTTTCAAGTGTCCTTTGCACCATTCATGTGGCTTCCTAGTGAAACACTTTACTTGTGTCTAGATTTATATGCTGTGTCATCAACAATGGATTTTATGTTCTTTCAGGGCAAGGATCATAAAGTGTCTTACTTTTTAAATTTTGCTTAGTGGCCAGCAGTCAATATAAAGCTACTGTTTACATATCTATGGAAAGAAAAACATGCTTTTTGTTTTACTGTGTACTTCTCCCAAATAAGAATGATTATTGAGTAATTAATACCTATTTGTGTAGGATACTGTTAAATGATAATTCTTTCTTCAAAATGTAGATGTGTAACTATATACTCTTGAGATATTTTAGTTTTGAAAGCAAATATCTTCTATATAGGTAAATTTACTGAATTTTCTTCTCAGGATAAAACTTTTCTAGAATCACATCAAATAGAGCTGCTATTTGCCAATTTCATGGAAGTTATAGTAGATTCCATTTATAGATCAAATGTCAATGACTAAATATAATTACTTACAGCTAAATCTTATCAAAGCAATAAGCTCAAAATAACTTCTATGGAATTTAAAGCAAAGAAGGGAGGCAGGATGTTTCAAATAATGGACGTTTCCTATTGTTTCATTTGAAAAATAGTTCTTATTTTGAAAATAAATGGTGGCTATTGTCTGTGTGTGTTTCTCCATGTTGCTTTCAGAAAAAAAAAAAAAGAAAAAGATCTTAAACTTTTATCTCATGGTTTTTGCATACATTTTTGTATTCTTTCAGGGAGAGAATTTTCTTTGGAGCAGTTAATTATATGTTAATTATTATGGCCTATTCATGATAATTGATTCCCCCCCCTTAAAAGAATAGTTGTATTCTCTGAAGCAGCCTATTTTGACTAATTTTTGTTGTTATATCTATACTGGTTACAGATTTAGGCTGAAGGTTGCTGTCACTTCCAGAAGCGAGTTTTGGTCAAATCATCCTGTATGCTTAGTATCGTTATTTGGTAGTAGTCTTATTTATTTTCTTAGCTCCTGGTTATATTCTACATAGTTACCTATAAAGAAGCTTGTTGTTGTTAAACAAAACACATTACTCTAAATGACGAATCTACATCCAGTGGCCCTTGCTCCCATAATTAAAACACCTAGTGAGTGCAGATGTTAAACAGCGGTGCTTTTGCAGATGTGACTGGGATCTGGGGACTCTGACGTCCTTCACTTCCCTTCTCCAATGGAAAGATTCTGTCAGTGGCCGGATAATACCCTCGGATGCTGAGTGTTCCTATGTAAGCAAAGCAGCCTGAGCATTTGGGATCCTCTTGGGTTGCTCGTCCTTTACAAAACATTAGATGCTTATAAGCAATGAAACCTTTGTGTACCATAGGAAGGAAGGGCTTCATAAAGTATCTGAAGGAGTTATAATGAAAGTCAAACTCCAGAGATTGTTTGTTTTTTAATTTGTAAAATAGGAATACAACTTGCCTCATGTTTTGGTCTTTATATTGAACATCTGGCACAGTACCTGGCATATACTAGGTTCTTGATAAATACCTGTTATTTGAATAAATGAAAGGATCCAGTAAGGAGTGGGGAGGTACTTACAAAGTGTAAAGTTGTCTTTGGCGGGGAGCTCACCGACAGCCAGTGTTCTCATACTTTCACTTGCTCTGTGTGCTCTTCTACCCTGCTCTGTGGTATTCTTCACCCCTCAGCTCTGTATTACAAGATAAGAGGGGTTCAGCTAAATGCCAACTTTAGCTAGAAACAGAGACTGTTCTGGAGGGGCTTAGCTAACCCACATTTTACTGATGGAGGCATTTCTAGGTTTGGCAGACGCTGTGCAGTGTCATTGGGTCAGATAGTGTGTGGTCTGTAGTTCTGCTCCTGACTTCGGCATTTGCTCGTCGTGGCACAGATCTTGCTGCTTTTCCCATTTCATATGTGTGCTCCTCCGACATGTTGGCAGGGGCAAGGGGCCACTGAGACTGACTGA
Organism: Rhinolophus sinicus; assembly: GCF_057876585.1. Taxonomy (NCBI): domain Eukaryota; kingdom Metazoa; phylum Chordata; class Mammalia; order Chiroptera; family Rhinolophidae; genus Rhinolophus; species Rhinolophus sinicus. Next base: position 23,095,823 of record NC_142509.1, read on the forward strand.
GCAGGAGACGGAGAAGGAAAAGCTGACCATCAGCATATTCAAGAGTCTCCCTCCTGGCCCTCCTGTTGGCAACAGTTGTTGTTTCTACCCAGAATCGAACAAAGCGCATCATCTTGAAAAAAATAAGACGTCAGTGTCTTATTCTTATTTTCTTCCTTTTTGAAAAATGATAAGTAGGACAAACCATGAACAACAGGGAGGTGGGGAGAGAAAGGGTTCAGGGAATACGACTGGAACTGTCGGGAGAGAAAAATATCGGCATGTGGGGGATTGTGATGCTGGCGTTTCAAAGTGGCTGTAATTGTACACCGAAAATCCTGTAATTACGTGCTTAGCTGTTTAATAAAAATATCCTGTAGTGAAATTGCTATATATTTACTCTGTATCTGAAATGAAGACTATCTTAAATACAAATGTGAGCATGGGATGAGTGCTACAGCTTCAATTTTTTGAAAAAGGAAATTAGATGTGTTTAGTAGCACTGTTCAGAAGTTTTCCAACTATGAATGATCAATTCAGAGTTACCTGAGTAAATCTATCATTTGTCAGTCTTGTAGTTTTCCTGTTTTCTGAGCCTTTGAAAGAAAATTTCTGTGAAAACAAATGGTATATGATTAACTTCTTGGCTGTGAACCTACTGTGTAAAAAACCGGTAGCCAGGGTGGTTAGGTTGAATCTACGTGTCTGCATGCAGGCTGCCTGCCCTGAGTTGAAGTTCATCTGGGATCTCTAAGTGATGGAACCTTGGGTTTTGCACATAGGAGCAACCGTTTCACTGCTTTAATGACAGTTAAAATGATCCTGAGTAAATAGAGTTAACTGGAGTAGTGCCCGAATCACCTGGGGATATTCTTAAAAACAGATTCTGATTTGGTGACTTGCGTTTCTGCCTTCTAATCAATTGTCAGGTGGTGCTAATGTTTCTGGGCCAAGGACAGCATTGAATATCAAAGGTTTATGGTGGTGTTTCATTATCTGACGCTCCTCCTTCTCTCTGTAGTTCTGTCTTTCTTGATCCAAGTGTTTTTCCATCTCTTTCTCTCTCTGCTCTCAGCTTCTGTCTCTCCGTTTCTGTCTTACCATTCTGTGTAATTTCTGCCTTTCTGTCTTTCTTTCCTTCTTTCTCCTTCTCTGCCTTCCCCGTTACTATCTCTTCTAACAACCTGCCTCTTTGCATCTCTCCTCTCTCAGCCTTCTCTCTCTCTCTCTCTCTCTCTCTCTCTCTCTCTCTCTCTCTCTCTCTCTCTCTCTCTCTCACACACACACACACACACACACACATATGCACATACACACACACAAACCACATTCAGAGAATTACAATGTAGGGCACAGAGATGATAGTGAAGAATGTTCACCAGTGTTTAATGATGTTAATGATGTCTTTCCCATTTTGAATCTAAGCCAAAGCCTTCTTTATCTGTGTTCTTGGAGATAAGGAAAAATGCCAAGAGGGTGGTGTGTATGAATTTTTATTCACCATTGGGATTCTGGACACTGAGACATCCTCCTAGAGGTGATCATGGTTCCCTCACAAGTGTTAGGAAAACACATAAGTCCCCCAGGCTGGTCTGGTCATTACAGAAGCCTGAAATGGTAGTTCTGAATCCAGCAATCTTAGCTGATAAGCTGGATTCCTTCTCGTAATTTAAGCACACTGTTCAAATAGTGATACTTCTTGTAGTCATACATCTTCTTGCCCCAAAGATTTAGTTCTGATAGAGTTCAGATTAACTCGCTAGTAATTTTGAACTAATTACTTAAACCTTGGGCACTGAGTTCCTTCATCTGTAAAATAAGAGAGTATAACTAGATGGTCTCCAAGGTTCATTTTAGCTATGACAGTCTATGATTTAAAAAATCATTAGATAAAGTACATTTCAAGTATCAGCTGTTAGTTTGTTCAAATTCTTGATTGAGTCATTTCCCCATCAAAATATAAATTTCTTTTTCTGTTGAGTCGGGCTAGACTTGATATGCTCTGGGTTTACTTTGAAGATTAAGCAATATATTGCATTCATCTCTCAATGATTTGTACTAATGTAGATAATGGATGGTGTAAGCAGAAAACCCATGTTTATGTGCTTTAGGACACATTAATCACAACAGAACTTTCTTCCCAATTGGTTTGCTTGGGCTGATAGTAGACATAGTTTGTATTTGTGGAGCTACCTGCAGCTATCACTGTCTGGACATCATATCTAACACTAGATAACCTGAAGCCAAAAAGCCCCGCTGAGTGCCTTTTGCTTTTCAGTCCTCTGGATGCTCTCTTATTTATTATCACTGAACAGAAGAACAATAACTATTTTAGAAGCTGTCATCGATCTTGGAAACGTCCATTGTGTTTTCTTTGATTTTGGTGGAGAAGAAATGAGGATACAACGTGGAATGAGTAAGGCCTTGAGAAGTTGGGGTCCTTATGTATCTGCGTCTTCTCTTCTATAAATAGTCCCATGCTTGTTAGATGCAGTGCTCATACTGGCACTGGTCAGAATGTTCCTTGGATTCAACATCTTAAAGTATCACGTGTTGTATGATTTCTATCAAATTGTTTAATTATCGAGAAACCGTAGGTGATTATCTTCTGAGATAAGACTTTTGATTTTTTTCAGGGAAACCGTTAGATAAATAAATCATTGTAAACATAGTGGTAATGCAGATTGGTATGTGCAGTCTTTGGTATTACAATGAAGGTTCAGAGAGATGGGGAGAATGAGGTTGGATACGATGTACAATAGTCTTTGTGTAAAATGTTCACTTATTCCTCAATACAGATATATCTTGCTTTAAAGAAGTGTAGTCTGTAGAAAGTCAGGGTTTCAGTGAAGGGACTGTAATGAGGGCACTACTTACAGAGGTTCGGGCAGGGTTAAGGAAACGAAAAAGCGTAGTGAGATATCCGGAGCTAGCATCCCTCGGCAGTTGTCACCTCCGCCCCAGGCCAGAAGGAGCAAGAGGGAACAGTGTCATTGAAGCCTGGTGAGAGGTGGCATTGTTGAAGAAGAGCTGTGTGCAAGAAGCTGTGGCCACAGAGAAGGCACCGAAACAGTCATGATGCGGTCAAGAGGGAGTGAGGGATTGTGGGAGAGGGGCCAGGAATAAATACTCTGACCCTCTCTCCTCTTGCTTTCTGATCTTGGGCCAGTGCCTCCCACTTGCTGAGCTCAACCTGAAGCCAGAGGGTAAGGGAGCCTTAGTTGTCCCTAGGGATTGGCCTTGTGGTGCACAGAGGGACCCGACAGGACAGGGTCGGATAAGGGGTGGGGTGGGGGGACGGCAAACAGAATACTCAGCACAGAAAGGATACATTTTGATTTACAGATGGGATTGCCTTAATGTAAAATGAAGCACAGCTATGATTTCATCTCATGTTTGCTGTACATTCCTGCTAATCTTATGTATATATTTTTAGCATCTATTTTTAAACTTTTTACCAATAATAATTTTCACTATGCCTTGTAAATACCTCAAGAAGAGGGCATCGTATATAAATGCTAAAAGCCAACCAGCTCGTTCTATAGATTGTGTTTGCCTCTGTAAATCTTTATTATACTCAAGAAAAGGAGACATGCTAGTTAGTCATGTTGACGTGTTCTTTTAAAGGTGATGAAAGATACTTTAAATTAAACATGAATCTTTGAAGAACCTGTGAGTTAATTTTTAAAACATGACCAGTTCTCAGATGTACACGGACTGCATAAAGAAAAGATTCTTTCTATTTTAGCAACCAATCTTTTCTTTTGAGTGATGTTACTAATCTAATTATAGTACTTGTTAAAACTGATAACATAGGATAACCTTTTCAGATATATCTGTAGTCACCTTCATGATACAGCTTGGCTCTACTACCTTTCCAGAGGTTTACAAGCCCGGTTTTATTTGTGACTCAGCAGAGTCACATGTGATGCTGCGAGACCCTGTCCATTGAAAGAGAAAAGTTCTGTGTTAAAACAACCCCCCAAACCCCAACAACTTTTTAGCAATTTACAAATAAATGCTTCAGTCTGCCCTTAAATGTAGCCCTTCTGTGCTCAAGACAAGCGCTCTCTCGCCTTGCCAGCCTCCCTTGCTGGTCTCCTTTGCACTGTCTGCTCAGAGGGCGCTACCCTTGATGGGTAAGTAGTACGCCTGACCCTGATAATGAGGCCACCTTGGTTCATTTCTAGTCTCTGATCATCACACTCTTTAAAGTGTAATGCTACTCTAGTATTAGCTTTTTAGATCTAAACTTAAGAAAAGAACTGGGTGTCTTTTTTTTAAGTGGTTTAGGACAGAGAGAAAGCTGTGGATACTCTAAGTAGTGACCCCTTGAAAAGCCAGATAACCTTCCAAGTCCTTGATTCAGATCTAAAGTACATTGGCTTACCATTGTCATTTGAGAAAGTGTTTGCATCCTAACTAGGACATAGCCTCATTCTAGATTGTGGGCTCTCTTTCCCTTCTAATATTGTTTAATAGTTGTCTCTTTCAGAACATTTTTTTTTTTCCAAGGCACATAGGTAAAAAAGCAGAAGTACTGAAGGGTATTCATTTTGTTGGTATATTTTTATAAACTCTTGAATCAGTAGTGTTGTTAAAAGTTGTAAAGTCTTATTTATCACTCTTTTAAGTGTTTTTGCACATTCTTTCAGCACCACCCACCGTTCTTCCTGTCAGTTTAAACACTCATCTTACTAGCCAGAGCATTTGCATGTTGCAGTGTACACATTCAAATGTGTTTTCACAGTAATATTGCGGCATCCCGTTACCATGACTGGATGGAAACATTCTTTGTAATTTTTCATCATTATAGGCAAAAATTTAAAAATAAGACTACTGTGTATCACTAATCTTTTGCAGCCATGGAAAAAATAAGGAACTAAGTAAGTTGTTTGAGTAGTTTAAGGAAAAACAAAATAAGGAAAAGCAGCTACTTTATAGTTATCAGATTTCTTCTGAAAGTATCTGAAGTTTGGTCTTTACCAATTTGCATATCCCGTCCTTGTCTACTTTATTCACTTTGTCATATGTAACCTTGTCACAAATATGGAAAACTACTTGAAAATGAAACCTCAGATAGTACTGTCTCACATACTCAGTTCTCTTGCAAAGAAGAATGAAAGTAGGGCAGAAATGAAATGATTATTAATGCTTGAAAATAACCCTTTCTTGCTTTTTGAAAAACAGCTTTATTGAGATATAATTGACATACAACAAACTACACATACATAAAGTGTACAATTTAATAAGTTTTGGCATATGTGTACACCCATGAAACCATCATCACAATCAAAATAGTGAACATATTCACCACCTTGAGAAGTTTTTTGTGTGTGTACCTCCCCAGGCACCAACCAGTATCCTTTCTATATATTAGTGTATATTTTCTAGATTTTTTATGTAAATGAAATTATACAGCATGTACCCTTTTGTGTCTGGCTCGTGTCATCCAGCATAATTATTTTTAGGTTTATCTATATTGTTGCATATATCAATAGTTCATTCCTTTGTATTGTGGAATAGTATTCTATTGTATGGATATATCACAATGTATTTAGCCATTCATCTGTTAATGGACATTTGTTTCCAGTTTGGGGCTATTATACATAAGGCTGCTGTAAAAGTTTGTGTACAACTCTTTGTATGGATATATATTTCATTTTCACTTGGGTAAATACCTAGGAGTAGAATGGCTGGATCATATGGTAGGTGTATGTTTAACTTTTTAAGGAATTGCCAAAATATTTTGTAAGATGGTTGTATCATTTTTTTAATTAGTTTCAGGTGCACAAGACAAAGTACTACTTAGACATTTATCATTTATATCCCTTACACTGTGTGAACCCCCCTCCCCCCATCCACTATTCCTCTGACATCACACAGGCATTACATTTCCACTGTCTCTATTCCTAGTGCTGTACTCTGCTTCCTGTAAGTATATACATACATACATATATATATATATATATACACATGTATATATATATATATATATATAAACTTGTAGTTGACATTCATTATTGTTCAGCTTCAGCTTCAGGTGTACAGTGCTGAGATCAGGCATCTACATCATCCCTGAGGTGGTCTCCCAAATGGGACAAGTGTCCATTGGATACCCTACAAAATCTTGACAGCATTGTTGATTACATTCCCCAAATTAATTTTCAAAACCCTGGGGCCATCTTGTGGTTACTGACTGTTTTCTAACCCCCTCACCTTCCCCCTTATCCCCACCCCCACCCCTCCCATCTAGCAACCCTCAGTTTGGTTGTATCATTTTACATTCCCACTGTCAGTTTATGAGAGTTCTAGTTTCTCCACATCCTCACCAACAATTGGTATGCATGGGCAGCCTTTTAAACTTTAGTCATTTTAGTAGGTTCATAGTGGTATCTCATTATGATTTTAATTTCTCTAATGACTAAGGATGTTGAACATCTTTTCATGTGCTTTGTCATACATTTATCTTCTTTCGCCAAGTGTCTAAATCTTAAACCATTGTATTTTCATTGGGTTGTTTGTTTTCTTATTGTTGGGTGTTGAGAGCTCTCTTTACCCAGAATGCAAGTCGTATATCAGATATATGCTTTGTAAAGTTTTTCTTTCAGCTTCTGATTTATCTTTTTTATTCTTCTAATTATCTTTGAGGAGCAGCAGTTTTCAATTTTGATGAAGTTCATTTTTTTCAATTTGTTATTTTTTAGATTGTACTTTTGTGTCATATGTAAGAAATCTTTGCTTGCTCCAAAATCACAAAGGTTTTCTCTAACGTTTTCTTCTAGACATTTTACAGTTTTAGGTTTTAGATTTTGGTCTATGTTTAATTTTTAGTTGATTTTAGTATATGGTGTGAGGTATGGCTCCACATTCTTTTTCGGAGGGCAGTGGTGCATGTGGTGTTCATTGTCCCGGCACCCTTTGTTGAACTGGCTATCCTTTCTCCACTGCATTGCCTTCGTGCCTTTGTCCAAAAACAGTGGAATTTTCTTATTGTGCCTTGTGCTTTTCTGCTATGTTTGTTGTTCAACACTGTGGAAACAAAAGGAGAGCAGATAAAAACCAAACTCTTTGGAAAATAAACAAGACCTTTAATAATCTGGCCCTAACCGAACTCTCCTTGTTCATCTCCTACCATAACTGGTCTCTTCCCATCTCCCCTGATTTTACTGTGTGGAATTGCTCTCCATTCCCTGACTGTGTGGAATTGCTCTTGCTTCCTTGTGTGGAATTGCTCTCCATTCCCTGACTGTGTGGAATTGCTCTTGCTTCCCTGGCTGTGTCATTGGCTTTCATGCCTCTGTGCTTTTCCACAAGCTCTTCCCTCTGCCTGAGATATCATTTCCCCAGTGAAGCATCAAGTCCTTTGTTAAGTCCATCCAAACGCTACCTCTTAGAAACCTCCCATTGCCTAAGTTAATTGCTCCGCCTTTGTGTCACCAAAGCACTGTAGACAGACCCCTATTGAGTACTTAGGACTTTCTATTGTGATTCTCTGCATATCTGTCTTTCCTAACAGACTCCTGAGGCTCCTCCTAAGGAGACAGGGACAGGGATCCAGACTAATTCATGTTTATGTCAGTGGCTAGAATACAGCAAGAAAATGTTAGAAGAATGGGTGATTGAGAGAAGAGAGAGGAAATTAGAAGTAAATATTTTAAGAGAAAAACTTGTTGAGAGGAAAATACATTGTATTTAGATTTGGTTTGCCGTTGTGGGCAGAATGTCCTATGGGTTATAGGAAATGTTAGGTAAGACTGTGTATTTGTCCGTGGGATTCTTTATAAACTTCATGGTGTTCTTGGTTGAAATTTGGTATTGTTTCTTTACCTAGTTAAATGCACTAGTTAATGACACAGGAAAATAACAAGACAGTATCAAGAAAGGTATGTTGAGAATGATATTTTCAACATTTATGCATGCAAAGAAAGAGGAAAGAAGTTGTTGAACCAGCAGCTGCCAAATTATGGCACATACTTTCCTTTGGGTTCAGTTTTTCATAGTATGTGGCACGTAACCATGTACAAATTGGTGTTTAATAAATATATGATTAATATATGCCATGTTTTGTGTTCTTTTAAGCCACTTGTGATGAATGACAGACATTAAATAATACTGTCTTTTTACGCATAGTTTTTTGAAATTCTTAATCCCAATGAAAGGGATTTAATTAGAAATGTCCTTGGGATCTAATTTTGGTACTATTTTTACACTGTGTTTTACACAGTGTAATGTTTGGCAGTATTTCTAATAGACTAATAAATTCAAATTGAAGGGATAAGTGATTGGAGGTCATACACAGGCAAATATACATATGTACTTGTGTTAATAGCAACATATACATTTCATTGTTTTCTTGTTTACGAGGATGGACTTCATCAAAGAGAACAAGATTTGGGCTCTTCTTGCTTTTGCAGAAACAACCTCTAAGCAGAGACCTTGAGCCCATGGACACTAGTGAAAAGAGTCCCAAGGGGATAAGATGGATGTCTTGTGTTTGCATGTATGTTTTCTGCTACAAATAATTTTTCAAAGCTTACTTCTGTCTTTTCAGGTTCATGTACCCTTTTCTGGTTAGCTAAACAGTTAGGAATGACACCTAGTTTTCATAAGTATCAATCATTGTGTGTCCTTATTTCCAAATTTTGAATATCGCCTAAATAAATCTATCAGATCAGAGTTGTTCGTGTGTGGATGGTATTGAAAGAAGATCAATATTTCTGAGTTTCAGGTTTAATATCTTAGTGAGAAGGGTACCCTTGTATCCAGCTTTGAGAATGTTAGACTTTGTTTTAAAACAGGCAAAAAGAATAGGTGTAGTACAGAGGCTATTTAGGGCAATAAAATTAATGTGTATGACATTATAATGGTGGATACATGTCGTTATACATTTGTCCAAACCCATGGAATGTATAATACCAAGTGTGACCCCTAATGTAAACTATGGACTTTGGGTGATAATGATGATGTCCTTGTAGGTTCGTAAGTTGCAACAAATGTTTCACTCTGGTGATGGATGTTGGTAACAGGGGAAGCAATGGATATGTGGGAGCACATAGCAAATCTCTGTACCTTCCTCTCAATTTTGCTGTCAATGTAAAACTGCTCTTTAAAAAAAGTCTTAAAATACACCCCTCAACAATCACAAGGAAACATGTTTAAAAGAAAATGCCATCTCAATATATGCTATGGGATCAAAAAATAGGGGGAATGTTTAAATTAAAATTTATTTCAGTAAAACACACATTGCCATTAATTCCCCTCAAAATACTCCCCCTTGCTTCGAACACACTTATGCCATCATTCTTGCCACTTTCTGAAGCAGTTCTGGAAGTCCTCTTTCATGAGTGTCTTTAGTTGTGCTGTCGTGGCTGCCTCCATGTCCTGAATCGATTCAAAATGCTTTCCTTTCATGGTCATTTTGACTTTGGCGAAGAGCGAGAAGTCGCACGGTGCCAGATCCGGTGAATTAAAGTGGATGAGGACACACTGTAATGTTTTTATTTGACATAAACTGCTGTACCAGAAGCAGAGCCTTTCTGTTGTGATCACAGTATACAGTGAATGCTGCTGCTGAGTGCCATCCAGCAGAAAGGCAGGATCTTCAATACAGGAAATGGCCCGTCGAACCTTAGTAACATTGTGTGACAAGTTTCAGCTTGGTTCAGTGCAGTCGGGTGTGAGCTACATTTGAGAGAAGGTATGTTTTAAAGTTGCCGTAAATCATCCTCCATCATGACAATGCTCCATGTCACACATCGCTTCTAGTATATGGCAATTTTTGTCAAATAAAAACATTATGGGGGCAGCTGGTTAGTTCAGTTGGTTAGAGCATGGTGCTAACAAGGTTGCCGGTTCAATCCCCACATGGGCCACTGTGAGCTGTGCCCTCCACAACTAGATTGAAACAACTACTTGACTTGGAGCTGATGGGTCCTGGCAAAACACAAATAAATAAATAAAAAAAGTTAAAAAACAAAACAAAAACATTACAGTATGTCCTCATCCACTTTATTCACCGGATCTGGCACTGTGCGACCTCTGTCTCTTCTCCAAAGTCAAAATGATTCAGGACATCGAGGCCGCCATGACAGCACAACTAAAGACACTCACAAAAGAGGACTTCCAGAACTGCTTCAGAAAGTGACAAGAATGATGGCATAAGTGTGTTCAAAGTGAGGGGGAGTATTTTGAGGGGTATTAATGGCAATGTGTCCTTTACTGTAATATATTTTTAAATTTAAACATTCACCATATTGTTTGATCATACCTTGTATATTTTACCAGTGTTCAGAAAATAGTAATTTTATGTAAAAATATTATGATCCCAGTTAGCGTTTGAAACTAGCTTTACTGCCAGCTGTCAAGTAAAGAGTTTGCCTGATCTCAGGCACTTTGTTCAGTGTTCTGCCCAGGTTCCGAGAGGTGACTGTGACACAGGTAGGACCTCGCACATATACTCCGTCTTCCTTCTCGGCGTCGAAGCAGGCCCTTTAAATCTGTCTTACACATTGCGCTGCTAGTTAAGATTTTGTTTGAAGAAAGCTATTGGATGCTTTATGATAATGATGAGGGCAATGCTGTGATGATAGGGAAGGGGAGGGTAAGGGGGAGAGAGGGAGAGAGGGAATAGAGGACGGAAGGAGGAAAGAGGAAGGGAGAAGGAGGAGAAGTAAACATTTTGCATTAGGGATCAGATAAGTTTCAGAAGCAGACTTGCTCTGCCAGTTCCATGTCATCTTGTGCAAATGACCTTTGGAACCCGATTTCCTCTTTTGTAAATGGGAAGGTGTACAGCATTTCTGTATCCTGTGAATTGTTTGGAAAGGGGGCATCTTGAGTGCATGCCAGTGGGAGCTCTCTGCCTTGGCCCTGCCCGTGTCACACCCCCGGGGCCAAATGGTGTCCTGAAGAGACATGGCAGCCTGACGTTGATAAGAAGCTATTCCACTGTGTCAGAATTTCCCTCTGGGTTGAATGGTACCAACTAGGCTGCCTGTGGAGATTTAGAAACACAGTTTCTCAGGTTATTAAAGTGCATCTGCTTGACGGTTGGCAGGTGGCGCTTGGATTTATCATGAACCAGGTTCTCTTTCTTGGGATCTGCCCATATACTACGTTATTTGACAGGCAGGTGAATGTGATTGGATCCAGGAAGAATTTCACCCCCAAATGTCTTAGGCACTAAGAAAAAACTCTGAAGCATGTACAGAAACACGTGGTGTCTGATATGTGTCTTTTATGAGGAAAAATGGATCGTTGGATTCTGGCTGGACAGCTCTTTTCCTTGACCCAATCACTAAGCCAAATTTGCTAGATCAATTCAAAATCTGATTTGCGAGGTTATCAAAGACAAAGGTTGTTGTTTAAATGGTGAAGCACATGATATAGTCCAGCAAACCCCCCCCCCCCCATATAACACCTAAGATGGCCCCTAGGGTTAATGGAAGAGATTTTCTTAAAAAGTCTTTTAAGACTTCTTTGCTTACTATTTAATTTTAGTCATTCCAATTCATATTCTAGAATTCAGTCCTAGGCTCAAACCTGTTAGTAGTTAAAATTATGCCAAACTGTTTTCACTCTTACAATGAGGTGTTCTTATTAATGAAATGGTCTGATTATTAGATGTATCATTATTGCAATCTTAGGAATTGATTTTGCTATATAGCTCAGTAATTTTCTAGGTTAGAGGAACCAGGATGCTTCTCAGGTAAGACCCCATGTCATTTTACTCTGAACACAGGAGATGTGAAGGCCACATAGGGACGGGGAGAGCAGAATAGTCAACAGGACGGAGGCAAGAAGATTACCACACTGGCAACTGCACAGAAGCTACAAGTGAGGAAAGTCAAGAATCGTAGCGGTCCTCATTCACCCACTGTCCGCAGCTCCACCGTGATAGGCCGGTGGGAACCTTGGTGCGTCAGGCTGGAGGCAGACAATTACTTTAAAATAATAAGTTACTTTGCATGAAATGTTTCATCTATCAGGTAGGAGCATGAATTTTGTGATATATGAGGATATTATTGCTTAGGACAAGGCTTTCTTTCCTAATTGGAGGTGCTTTGTGGGCCTACTATTAGCGTATCAGCTGATTCCTTTCGTGTTGCACTGCAAATTGCTGATGAACTGCTTTTATGTATGCAGAGCTGACAAGTTGCCTCATTTAGAAACAAACAGTAGTGCTCTCAGGAACTAGTCACAAGTTCAAACTGACATTTAGAAATTGTAAACCCACAGACTTCATGACAAGTAATGCTGTCAGTTTAAATTATAGCATTTCTACCTAGAGATAGGATAAAAAAGAGCTAGTAATATAGCCTGTGACCAGTGTATTAGAGAAAGATTCTGCTCTAGTGAGCTGAGAGATTGTGCTATTTGGATCTAACATTCAGTTGCACTTCTTTTCGCTTGGATATTTTCTGGGTGATCAGCCAGTGTGTGAAGGGTTGACACTGTGAATGGTTGTAACAAATGCATATTAGTTCAACCAAAAAAAAAAAATTAAATAAATAAAAGCTGTATTCTTGGTTTCAGGGGAGAATTTTGAGTAACTGAGTTAGGAAACAAATGAGTTTTCAATTCTCAAAGTACTTGATGTTAACATGAAGAAGTTTAGCAATAATTTCACTATCTGGAAAGAGTGAATTTATATAAAGTATGTGGGAGGAGGGTAGGATGAGTCAGGCTGAAGAAAATAACTCCCCCCTTAATTTCAGTCCCTCATAGCGAAGTACTTCCTTCCCCATCACCCCTGTTGTTTCTGTCTGGCATTTTGATGTTCCCCCAACTACATCAAGGAATAAGCTCTCCTGCAGTGAAAGTATATTCTTTTTTTTATTTGATTTAATAAAGTTTTATTTTTCAAAATGTACAGTTGGTGGGACCTGTTTTTCATGCATCTTCACCAGCAGCTGGGGCATCCCCACCCTTGGTGTTTCCGGTGTAAATTGCTTGAGGTGGGTGCGTTGAAACTAATTTAGTAAGTCCTTTCCCAAGGAGCTCCTGAGGGCTGCCCTGGCCAAGGAACCGCGGATCTTCAGTCTCAGAGACAACAGCAGGGGTTATAAGCTTATAGTTGGGAACTTCCTTACAGAGTTTGTCATATGTCGCTTTGTCAAACAAGACGAGATTTTTTATCCTGTCCTGAACTTTGCCTTTGGACCACTTCTTCTTTTTGGTTTTGCCTCCAGATTTGTTCATTGGATCTTTGTCTTTCTTGGCCGACTTTCCATCATCTTTCTTCTTCTTGTCGTCTTTGGGCGGCATGGCGAAGTGCGCACAGCAGCAGCTATGACTGCAGCTTCGCTAAGATGTCGGACAAAAAGGACTGTGCAAGTATATTCTAATGTGGGTAGCATGGTCTCACCTCTGGCTCTGGAGTCCCTTGTGAGTGACATTGGGGGTCCAGCGTGGTGAGTCAGTGTGCATACTGGATGGGGTACATTGGGGAAAAAAACTAACTTTACACCTGTTTCTTTTTCGTTTTTATGTCTACATGTTTATATAAAGCTAGAATTCTAGAATGTAAAAACGAATTGAATTTTTAAAAATCTGACTGGAATTGACAGAAATAATTACCACCTAATGACTAAAGTGGAGAAGTGGTCACTGTTCTAGTACCTCCCATCTGCCCTTTGCGTAGGAAGTGTGTTATGGCTTGGAGTGCAGGGACGGCTGTAATGCCTGCTCTTCCGTGCTTTGGGCAATGCGTTGTCCCTCCTGAGTCAGCCTTTCATCTTGTAAGGTGAGGATGCCTATTCTTCTCTATTTATAAGTTTATTGTCAGACTAAAATGAAACTGGAACTCTTGTAGGGCAGGGTGTTTTATGCAGGTGGTGTTGTGATTATTATGAGTGTGGCCAGGATTGGCTTCCAGTGCAGTTACACAAGGTCTCATGGAATTTAATGCGGTGTGGTCATTGGCTTGAAATTCTGCATGCCGGTATCTTTCAATTTGCATTTTGTAAATGAAGTCAGATGGGGCAGTGGAGCATGTGCTGGGGGCATGGAGCCTCCGTGATCCAGCCTTTTGCCACTTCTCACTTCCTTGGGACCAGCTATCAGTTGTTTACTCCCCTGCCACTGCCCAGAGATGGCTGCCATCCTTCACTCTTGGAAAGAACTTGAGTGTGGGCACAGGAGGAGTGGGATTTGGTGTGTGTGCTCCCCACCCAGTCATGGGTGGTGCCCGTGAGTATCTGCATCTCCCCACGAGCATCCTCGTCTCCTAGGGAGCACAGTAGTAAGTAGCAAACAAACCACCATAACTTATTTAGAGAAAGACCACAGAAAAAAGGGGAAAAAACTCTCTTTTTGCTTTTAAACAAAGGACCCACATTTTCGTTTTGCACGGGTCCCCACAAATTATGTGGCTGACCCACAAAATGTGTAACCAGGCCTGAGTATGGTAACTTTCAAATGGTGCCCTTCAGAGCCCTAGGATTTCTCAGGGCCTCTTCAAGGCCCCCAAGAGATAGGTAATAGTGACTTTGATGAGAGTCGTTTGGTAGGGGTGGGGTAGGGAGCAGCCAGATTGGAGTGTGTAGAGGAGTGAGTGAAAGGTGAAGATGTAGACAGCAGGTGAAACAAACTTGTTCAAAAGAAGAGTAGGGAAGAGTGTGCTAGCTGGAGTAGGAGACAAAATAGAGGGAGAGTTCTTTATTTGTGTTTGTTGTTGTTAATTAAAGAGAACTGAGCATATTTAAATGTTAATAAGATGAAGTTAGTCGAGACGGAGAAGTTAAATATAATCATTTCCAAAATATTTATTGAAATGTATCATTTAGTTTTTCTGTACATTCTTGAATTGAGATTCAAAAGTTTTCATTTTTCAAGGCAACAGAAGGCGCCTTCGATTCTGTTCTTTCTACCCAAACGGGGGAGGGCAGTGTGAGCCCCCGACTGTGGCTCAGGGCCATCCATATTTGGCTGTCTTTTTAGCTGTCATAGGACTGGTGCTGGAGCAGAAGGCCACACAATCCCTCCTTAACTCAGCAGTGCAGCAGGGTGATCTCTGCCCTGCATGTGTTTGGGTATGAGATCTGTTGGGATTTTGAATACTCAGTTATGCAGCCTGCTGGGGGCAGCTGTCATATTGGCTCCGTCAGGTATCTTGGATAGCTCTTGGCAGTGACTACTATTCTTTGACTCCCTAGGGAATGGAAATTAATTGGCTCCTACTTGAATAGAATATTTATCAAAATTTGAAAGTACAGTAATCTTCCCCTTATCCGCGGTTTTACTTTCCACGGTTTCAGTTACCTGCAGGCAAACATGGTCCGAAAATATTAAATGAAAAATTCCAGAAATAAACCATTCATAAGTTTTACATTGCATGCCATTCTGAGTAGGGTGATGGTGCTTCTTGCCATCTTGCTCCAGGATGCGAATCATTTCTTTGTCCAGGGTATGCAGGTTATATATGCTACCTGCCTGTTAGTAACTTTGTAGCCGGCTCGGTTATCAGGTTAGTTAACAGATATTTTGAGAGAGAGAGAGAGACAGAGAGACTACATTTACATAAATTTTATTAGTCTATTGTTATAATTGTTCTATTTTATTATTGATTATTGTTAATCTCTTACTGTGCCTAATTTATAAATTAAACTTTATCATATGTGTGTATATGTGTGTGTGTGTGTGTGTGTGTGTGTGTGTATGTATATGTATAAAACTACTTAGTATCTATAGGGTTCAGTACTATCTGTGGTTTCAGGCATCCTCTGGGGGTCTTGGAATGTATCCCCATGGATGAAGGAGGACTACTGTAGTGAATTGGAGTATTTCGGATTACTATATTTTTTGTTTCTTTATCTATAAAATGGGAATAATAATCCCTACCTCACAAATTGTTGAGAGGATTAAATGAGACAATATATGTAAAATGCTTAGTAGAATGTCTAGCACATGATTGGATACTTGAAAAAATATTAGTTTCTTTTCTTATTCTTCTTTTTTTAAAAAAGTTTAAGTGTTGCATGGATGTATCTTGTACGGATATACCTTTCTGGATGCAATAGAGATGGTCACAAAAATTATATGCAAAATCAATTTAAAGTTTTTAATTATGTTGGATGAAATTTCCATTGAAAGAAAGCTTCAGTGATAATTTCTTTTCCAAAGGGGGTGTTGGGGGAATACTTTTGTAAAGATAACATCTCCAATTTATTTATTTAAAAAAAATTTTTTTTTTTCCTTTTTTTTTAATTGAGGAAGGGGAACAGGACTTTATTGGGGAACAGTGTGTACTTCCAGGACTTTTTTCCAAGTCAAGTTGTTGTCCTTCAGTCTTAGTTGTGGAGGGCACAGCTCAGCTCCAGGTCCATTTGCCGTTGTTAGTTGCAGGGGGCGCAGCCCACCATCCCTTGCGGAGTCAAGGAATCGAACTGGCAACCTTGTGATTGAGAGGACACGTTCCAACCAACTGAGCCATACGGGAGCTCAGCAGCAGCTCAGCTCAAGGTGCCGTGTTCAATCTTAGTTGCAGGGGGCTCTGCCCATCATCCTTTGCGGGAGTTGAGGAATTGAACTGGCAACCTTGTGGCTGGGAGCCCACTGGCCCATGTGGGAATTGAACCGGCAGCCTTCAGAGTTAGGAGCATGGAGCTCTAACCACCTGAGCCACCGGGCCGGTCTCCAATTTATTTTTTTAAAATATTTTCTTCTCCAGCATTGCTTTAAATAAAAGTAAATTTTAACTTCTATGGATTTTCTTTTCTTATCTGTAAATTTGGAATAATAATAAGAATCCGTAGTATAGTATTGTTATGAAGTCAAGAACGGTGGCTAGCACATTGCAAGTGCTCCATAAATATTAGCGTAATTATTGTTTTCATCAAGAGCATATTATTTTGAGATTATTTAAGGATCCTGTGGTTTTAAACACTCATATCCACATTTGTGGTAATAAAGTAGTATTCTTTGTTCTTAAAGATATTTAAGACGTTAGTTTATATCAGTAACATTAGATAGAGGCATATTGTGTGTCACATGCCATTTCTCTGTTTATTTGTTGTGGCAAAATATACATATCATAAATTTTAGCATTTTAACCATTTTTAAGTGTACAATTTAGTGGCATCAAGTATGTTCAGAATTGTGCAAACATTATCACTCTCCAGTTTCAGAACTTTTTCGTCACCTAAGACAAACTTTATGGCCATTAAATACTAACTCACTCTTCCTCCTTCCCCACGTCCCTCGCAGCCTGTTTTCTACTTTCTGTCTTTATGAATTTGCCTATTTCAGGTACATTATATAAGGGAGAACATACAATAAATGCCATTTTGTGTCTGTCTAATTTCATTTAGCATAGTATTTTCAAGATTCAGCCATGATGTAGAATGTATCAGAATTGCAATTCTTTGTATGGCTGAATAATATCTCATTGTATGTATAAACTACATTTTATCCATTCATCTGTTAATGGACACTTGGGTTGTTTCTACCTGTTGGCTATTGTGAGTAATACTGCTATGAACATTGGCATACAAGTCTCTGTTTGAGTTCCTGCGTTCCATTTTTGGGGAGTATATAAGTAGAAGGGGAATTGCTGGATCATATGGTAACTGTTTAACTTTTTGAGGAACTGACACACTGTTTTCCATATTGGCTACACCATTTAACATTCCAACCTGCAGTGCACCAGAGTTCAATTTCCCCATATCTTTGCCAACACTTGTTTGGTTTTTCCCCCCGTGTTTTGATAATAACTATCTTAATGAGTATGAAGTGGTATCTCATTGTAGTTTTGATTTTCCTAGTAACTAATGATATTGAGCATCTTCTCATGTGCTTGTGGTCATTTATATATCTTAGAGAAATGGCTATTCAAGTACTTGGCCCATTTTTATATGGGGTTGTTTGTCTTTTGTTGTTGATTATAGGAGTCCTTTATATATTCTGGATATTAATCCCTTATCAGATATATGATTTGCAAATATGTTCTCCCATTCTTTGGGTTGACTTTTCACTCTCTTGATAGTGTCCTTCGTTACATAAAAACATTTAGTTTTGCTGATGTCTAGTTTGTCTATTTTTTCTTTTGTTGCCTGTGCTTTTGGTATCATATCTCTGAAAACATTGCCAAATCCAATGTCGCAAAGTTCTTCCCCTATGTTTTCTTTTAAGAGTTTTATACTTTTAGCTCAGGTGTTTTGGTCTTTGATCCATTTTGAGTTAATATTTGTATATGGTGTTAGGTAAGGGTCCAGGTTCATTCTTCTGCATGTGGATATCCAGTTTTCTCAGCCCATTTGTTGAAAAGACTATCTGTCCTTTCCCCATCGAATGGTCTTGGCATCCTTGCTAAAAATCATTTGGCCATATACATGAGGGTTTATTCCTGGGCTCTCAATTCTGTTCCATTAGTCTATATGTCTAGTCTTTTATTTTTATTATTAGTTTCAGGTGTATAAAAATAACATAATGATTAGACATTTGTACCCCCTCACAAGATGATAACCCCCCTCCCAGCCTACTACCCCTCTGACATCGTATACAGCTGTTACTGTACCATTGACTATATTCCCTGTGCTGTACTTTACATCCATATGTATGTATTTATAGTTGACATTCGATGTTATTCTACATCAGCTTCAGGTGTACAGCACAGTGGTCAGGCTTTTACACATTCTATGAAGTGATCTCCCCAAGAAGTCCAGTACTCATCTGGCATCCTACAGATCTTTACAATATTATTGATTATATTCCCTCTGTATGTCTGTTCTTATGCCAATACCTCACTGTTTTGATTACTGTAGCTTTATAATAAGTTTTGAAATCGGGAAGTATAAGTCCTTGAACTTTGTTCTTCTTTTTAAAGATTGTTTAGGCTATTTGGGGTCCGTTGAGATTCCATGTAAATTTTAAAATGAGTTTTTGTTCTAGTTGCATTTAATACATTTATTCATCTTAACTTAAAAATAGTGGATTGAAAAAATTTGTGAGTTTCAAAAATAAATAAATAAATAAAATCCTTAAGGCTTCTTGTATTTGCCAATATACAAAACAATACAAAATACACTAAGTTGATTTATAATACTTTTTAAAAATCATACTCCACATGTACAATGATACGTGATGTAATGAAATTGATCTTTGTGTGTAACTCTTAGGTGCCTCGTTATTTTAAAGCTATATCAATGTAGCGGCATTGTCATATGGTGAACTAAGAGTAAGGCTTTTAGAATCAGATCCGTTTTTGCTGGAATCCTAGCTCTGCCATTCACTACTTGCATGACTTCGGGAAGTTACTTCTCTTTGAACTTGGGTTTCCTTATTTGTAAAATGAAAATAGTAATAGCGTTGTTTTGAAAGTTAAATGTAATGACATAGAAAGATTTTAGCACAATGTCTGTCACGCACACTTAAATACTCAGTAAGATAACTATAAAAAAAAATTCAGGCCAAAATGGTTTCATTTTAATGGGGCTCTCCTTTTGGGTAGATGTTTGATAATGGAAGAGTGGGCAGCTGGTGATGTGTGTTCTGCCATCTTTACCTCTAACAAGCTGTCTGATTGAAGACAGTTCTGGGCTGGGATTTTCCCATTTGTGAATAAGGTGTCTTCTAGCTTATAACTCTTTAGTTATAGCTTTCTGTCATTTTTCTCTCTTCTGGAATCCTTGTTAGATGTATTTTGAACTATCTTGTTCTATCTTCCCTACATTTTGGGTGATTTCCTTGAGTTAATCTTCCTAGTTACTAATTATCAGCTGTGTATTGTCCTACCCCCCAAGTAAGGTTCCCCCCCATCTTTTACTTCTAGAATTTTTATTTCATTCTTTTCAAAATCTGCCTTGTCATTTTTTATACTAACTTTTTTTTAACCTTATTCTCTTTATCTCCTTCAGCATTTTAAACATAGTTGTTTTCAAGTTTCTTTTAACCTATTAAATTATGACTAACTTTTGTGGTGGAGATTCTTTCATCTACATCACCAGTCTGAGTGGAATTTTTCCAGTCCCTATTTCACAGGCAGGCCTTGGCGACTCCTGGCTTTATTCAGGTACATAGTTTATGTCCGTTGAATGGTGCGTGAGGCCTGCAGCCTGGCGTCAGCACCCTCCTCCAGTGGCTGCAGCGCCTGTGATTGATTCCAATACTCTCTCTTCCTGGGAGCTTTATTGGCTGCAGCCCCTGCTCACCACTCTGTCTTTATTTCCTCTTTGTTTTCCAGCACTTGGGGGATTTCCCTTCCGTGGATATGAGCTCAGCTATGTTGCCTAAAATGATTTTCATGTATTCTACCTATTCTGTGTTTTCAGATTGAGACCTGTGTCTTTCCACAGTAGAACTTTTTTGTTGCTTAATTTTTGTTTTCACCTGCATTTTTCCCTTTTTAAATGAACTACATAACCTATTTTAATTAAAGTGAACTGAATTAGAGGGTGGATCATAGGGGGGAGAATACCCAGAAACTAAATAAAACACAGTCGAGTTCACAACTGCATCAGGAATTAGTGATCCAAAGAGAGAGGTAAATATCAATAAGCCACTAAAAGATATTCTTAGACAGAATCACTGAAAAGCCCCCAGGGACCCTTCTGAAAGGAGAGAGCAATTTTATCAGCTCCTCCTGTATCAACCATTTGTGTTTTTTCATGAACTTCAGCTCCTTATCTTTATAAGCAGACTTTGATAAAAGATTGCCGACTAAGTAGTGTGTTTTTTCTTGACTTCCAAAGCTGCTTTAATTTTCTCATAAATACCAAGGTAATCTCACTTCAACTAAGTGCCTCCTTCATCTCCGGCAGAGCCTATTTTTCTGCTCTTCAGCTTGAGGAGGGTTAATATTGGTTCTGAATGAACATCTGCTGGCCCCATATTGACACAGGAATAAATTATTCAGCATGTAGTATTTGGGAATTTAAAAGCTCCATGATGAATTCTACAAAACTATATTATGTCTCTGACATTCTAGGGTTTCATTATTTTGTCTTCAATTATTCACAAAGGCTTTTCACCTCTCAAAGCTTATATAGAATTCTTCAGATCAAGTGAGCATAAGGCTGAAACGATGGAAGACTATATTAAGACATGATGTTCGCCTTTTTGTTTTGGTAGTAGTTTTCTCTTTAGGTGGACGCAACAACCCTTTCTCTCCACATATGAAATTGAGATCTGTTGGTAATGAGAGTGAGGTCTTTTGTTTGCAGACGCTGGTTGTCAGGAGACTCTCTGTGCAGTGTTGTCAGTCCTTTCCTGACAGCTCTGGAGAAATGTTTCTTGCAGATGATAACAGTGATTCTCAAACTTCACTTACTATAAAAAAATTATCTGTTTCCTATATGTGTATAGAATGTCGCTTTAAGGTCTAAAGTCGAGCAAGGGGAGGGGGGCTGTCTCCTAAATACCCCTTGAATCTTTTTCTGTTTCTCCACTGTCTGCACATTAACTCCGGCCCTCTTTGTTTCTGATTGCATTGTTGTGATGGCTGCCCACTAACTCAGGGATTCTTGAGAGAGAGAGAGGGAGAGAGAGAGAGAGAGAGAAAGAGAGAGAGAGAGAAGCGCCTTTAGCAGTCTGGTAGAACCTATGGTTACAAAAAGGACTGATTATAGAAATACAGTTTCATCCAAGGAGTCCTGTACAGCTCAAAGTGTGAAATAACTTCTATTTTAACCTAATCCAGACCTCAAAAAATATTCCATCAAAACTAAAACTTTCCAGTCTTGTGATTAACCCCAAATCAAGTTTTTAGAGTTTGAGCAAAACACATTAAACCATGAAAAAAAAACAACTTTTTTTTCCCTAAGGAACAGGTAACTAAATACTATTAGTACTCTTAAAAGACTAGAAATTAAAATAAAGATCAAGATTTTCTTACAACATTAATCATACACATAATGCCTTCTATTTCTAAAATTGCTGGTAAATTGGCTAGATGCACAGAAAGGATAGTAGAAAAATAAATTGATATAGCTATGAGAAAATTGCACGTTATCTGGAATGCAGTTAATGTTTAAACTTGCCACTTCAGTACTGCTCTTCTTTAGTTGCTATTTTATAGACAGTGTGTGTAGAAAGGGACAAAGAAAGGTGAGAGATAATGGATCTGTTTCTCTCCAGTGCTTGTATTGTTCTCTGCTAATGAGTTAGATATGCAAAGAAGTACATTTATTTACTCTTTGCACCTTCCCGATGCATATTGGACAGGAACGCTGGTGTTGTACATGAAGATAACATTATTCTCTCATCTTCATTGTAACATAATGCTGGGTTCATTTTTTAGAAGTATTGGGCACTCTGGGAGATTAACAGTAATGCCCTGGGATCACGTCATTCATCCCCCTCCCCTTTTTGCTTTTTACCAACTTGTTAGTGGAAAGTTAATTCAAATCTTTTCTGGGTTACAGTAAGAAATTATTTGTTTTCGCATTTTGCCCTACATACATAATGGCATAAATTATAATAATTGCTTACATTTGTAGCTGACTGTTTACAGAACATTTTTACTTATTTGATCTCAGTTTATCCTCCCAGTGACTTGTGACCTAGGTATGTCAGACATTATTTATCTCCATTTCATTGAAGAGGAAACTGAGGCCCAGAGAGCTTGTGATGGCCTAAGATCTCAGAGTAAGTAAATGGTGGAGCTGAAATGGGAACTCGGGCTTCCTGGCTCCTCTCCAGTGCACTTTTCTATTAACTCCAGTCAGAGAGGGTTTGCTCTTTGCTTTCTCTGCAGAATCCTTTTGTAGCGCTCAGGCAGATGGATGGGCGTTTGCTCAGTCTTGGTAATGGACATGGATTATGTCCCCATATGCTTGGTAGGAAATCAGTGACTATACTGAACATTGTCCATTTAAAATATTAAATTGCACCAAAACTTACGACATTTAAAGTGCATTTACAATGTAGTTAAGATAACAATTTCATCTGTTCCTATATAATTACAGTGGTTTTCAGTCACTTCAATTTAGCAGGCTAGGAAAATATGACCTCTGGCTTTGTGGCCTTTTCATTTCACAAATTGTGTGTGTGTGTGTGTGTGTGTGTGTGTGTGTGTGTGTGTGTGTAACTAATGAACTTGGGGAGGTTTCATTACTTTCTGCTCTGCTTTTCCAAGGTCTCTAATTGTCTTGACTGCAACCCCCAAGCCTCCTCCTCCTGTCTGCTGACAGCAGTCAGGATTTCCATGTGACATAGAGCAGCAGATTATTGATTTTGTTTTTTGTGTCAGGGCACTGTGTGTGTCACTCGAGGTGGTCTTGTGGGCACTTAGGTCATCAGTGATTATGCACAGGGCCCACTTTAGCTTTAGCTAGGAAGGAAATGTCAGACAGGAAAGGACGGGGACAATTCTTTTAAGAGTTAACATCAGGGAATGTATACTAGAGAGAAACACTGAGCTGTCACTTCTCCTCCATGTTTCACTTTGATCTCCAGTTGGCATGTTTAAAGAGCCTGACATTTCGTTTCTCTGTGTTCACTTGAGCAGGGAGTACGGGATCAGAAGTCATCGATTGGTTAGCAGTAGTCTATAACTCTTAAGGAGCATTTGATCATGAATGAAAGCTCCCTATGTTTGGAAGTCAGCCCCCCAAACAACTGGGTTTATCTACAGCCTGTGGAGGTCTGTCCTGTTCTGATTGAAACATGGGGAATTTGGTCTAGTTCCACTAGGCTTCAGGGAAGCCTCGCCTCCTCTCAGGTGACAGTAAATTCCAAGGCCTCTAGTAAATCTGTGTGCTTTATCTTGGGCTAAATAACCTCTGGAGGCCTCCTAGATCGGGCCAGCATCTAGTGCCCTGGGGGACCCCCAGTGTGTCCTTAATATCGTCTCTTTCCCTGGGCCACTCAGCGGTCTGCCACCTTTCTGTGACGGGAGGCACGTGAGAGGACCCAAGCCTGTGCATGCAGGCTCGGGCTAGAAGTGCAGCTCTTGCTTTCACACTTTCTTGTGACAACCTTGATGAGACACTAGGAACCACATTGATGAGTTCTGCCGTGGTTCCTAGTGTCTAAGACCAACGGTGGTTGTTTTCTATAAACTTTACCTGAGGGGGAATCTTCTGTTACAGCCCTCAAGCACTAAGGTGAACCATCCGAAACGCAGGTGCAGGTTGTAAACTAACTTGGAATAGCGTAAAGGCGTGTACCTGGCTCTTCCCTGATGGCTTCGTACTCAAGTAGCAAGCCTGCTTTTGGTTTCCATTGGTTGATACCAGTCTGATAGTTCTGAAGAGAGAGAGGAAAACCCCATTGCTTCAAGTCCGTCCCGTAACATGTGTGAGAAGGCCTAAGTGCTATTCTTCCTGCCGCCGTTCTCTGCGGGCCTCGCCTGCCCCGAATGGGTTAGGAATAAATTTGATGAAGGCGCTGGGCGCTTTAAGCATGTACATCGTTGCTGAGTAATATATTTGTCACTGCATCTCAAGTTACCAGTGATGAAACTCTGATAACAAAACTCTGAAGATGAAACATGTAATTGAATGGAATGCACTGTTAGTCTAGACGAAGGCTAAGTAGAAGGAACTGAAAAGCATGTACTACGGAGAGAAGGGCAGTGATTTTCTAGAGCTTTTCCTTGAAAATATTTAGTTTGTTTTCACCCTGATTACCTCACTGCATATTTTTTGGGTTTGCTTGCTTGTTTCTTGACTTCCAATATTTTTTGTTTTTGTTTGGTGTTTGTCCTTTTGATTTAAGTTGCTTTCTCTGTTGCTGTGCTGTGCAGTGTGCTTCCCCAGTGTTCTCCCCCAGCTCCTACCCCGTCTCCCGTAACAATGGATTGGGCCTCTCAATTTCACCCTGTTCTCTCCCTGCTGGCCTTCCTCTAAATTGTCTGCGTTGTCTGTATGTAACAAGTCTTGTACGTTACAGAAATTGGCCTTCTATCCATCAGGTATGTGCCTAGCATGGCTGTTAGCAGTTTTTGTGGGCACTCAACGAGGTCGTCTACAAGCCCCACTCCTTGTCACTTGCGAGGGCTATTGTCATCCCCTTGCCCTAACTGGCGGTAGCTTTAGGATCTTTTCCTGCTATTCTGTGGCCCATCATGAGCCAGTTTAGATACCTTGTTCTCAAACTGGTGAGAGTTTGGAGCTGGGGTTTTGCTCTCCTGGCTTTTAGAGCATGAAGTGGACCCAGTGTTACAAATAAGAGCTGTTGAGCAGCACATGTCTCCATCCCAGCCATTCATGTTGCTCGCCCTAATCCAGTTTGACACATTAGAATGAAAACAATGCAAAACTTGAGTACCCCATTTTGACAAGGTTGGTGATATCTGGTATCAAAAATGATGAATTATGAATCGACATGTGGACAGGTAGACCTGAGTTCATGTCCCAAATCTGCCACCTGTTACCTATGGCCTTGGGAAATTTATTTATCCTTCTGAATCTTAATTTCTGCTTTGTAAAATGGGCTAGTAGTACCCATTTCACAGATTGTCGTAAAAATTAAATGACATTATATATGAAAAGCATCCAAGGTAGTGCCTGACATTTAATATTTATTTTCCTTTCATCCATGCAAACTGTCTCTACCACTGATTCCCACCCTGAAGATTTAATAAGAACTTGTAGGTTTATAAGGCAGAATGAGTGATTCAGGTTAGGTATATGAAATAATTTCTTGCTGATAAATGCAGATTTTTTTTTCCAGGAGGTTTTAACATTGAATGAATTCCCAGTTATTTTAAAGACTTTAATATAATTTTGTTTGAAGTGAAGATGATGGACTAGTAACTATTTAGGATCCCTTTAAGCACTGTAGTTTTATGATTCTTTGTTGGTTTTGAAAAACCAATATAATATGCCTTTCTGAGTTCTAAGTTCTGATTTCTATGTAGTAAAAGTCTTTGAAAAAAAGAATGAGCTCCATAAGAAATTTTTCTTGTTTATGTAACCGGAGCATTAATGTTTTTGTTATGTTTTCTCTTAAAAATAAAAACAACCGAAAATGAGTTTTATTGCCAAATTCTCCAAGTTGCTTTGCCTTGGGCTCTGTGCACAAGCTCAGGCAGATCCATAAAAGGTCATTGCAGGAACCTCCGTTAACTCAGTGTCCTTAGCTGTCTGCGAAGGGTGGGGCTGAGGGTGACGGGGAGTGCTGGGAAAGATGGTGGTTCTGAACTTGAGGATTCAATTGCCATGTACTGTCTAAGGATTTTTAGAGGGTGATTATTAGCATTTTGGCAGTGATTTTTTTTCTCCTTTCTGTGAATTTTTATTTCGGAGGTCTAGTTTTGGAAGTTCTGTTACGCAGCACTTTATTGGTCATAGTAGGACATATTCCTTTGTGGTTCCAAATATTTGTGGCTGTTGTGGGTTTTTCTTTTTAATTTCAGTTCCTGTGATATTATGACCAGCTGGTTAAAGTTACTTATTTTGATACAGAAAGGTATTATGACTAAACTGTGCTAAATAAAACTTCGGTCAGGGAGTCAGTATACTACAGTGGAAAGAGTAGGGGCTTTGAATGTTAGATCTTAGATTGAATCCCAACTCAATTGCTTAAGGAATGTGTGTGATGGAAAGCAAGCTGCTCAGCCTCCCAGAGGCTCCCCTACCTCAATGGGAAGAAAAGAAATAACAATTCTTATGTTTCAGGGTTGTTGAAAGCATTAATTTATATAAAATGTCCTATATGTAAAGGTCTGCCCATGGTAGTACCTTCCTTTCTTCTCCTTCCTCTTTCATTCCTTATTCATAAAAAATTCAACCTCTGATTGGGCTGGAGCCTTACCAGCTCCTTTGGAGATGGAAGGAGAGAAAAACCCTTCCTTCCTCGTCCTAATTAAGGTAAGAGAGACTCATTTTCTCCCCCGTTGGGAAACTTCCCTGTCCCAATGGTGGGCTATATATCTTATTTTATGTGGATGCTAGAATTAAGATGATTATAAAGTAACTTTGAAATTGGGGCATAAGTGGGGTGCCTTTGTGGTTGTTAATTGTAATACTCATCGCTAATAAATAATACCAATTAGAAGAATGGATTTATTTTTTCAGTTATATTTTTTTAAACATTCCAGATCTTTCAGCATATTAGAGACTCATTCCTACAATTTCCTTAATGATTTTAGATTCTTGGGTTTAGCAGGTGGTGTCATGGTTCAGTATATTAGCAACAAGGTATTTGTCACATGTTGAAGCATATTTCAAAAAGATCTTGATATCAGATTCTTTGGATCAGGAAGGAAAGCTGAAGAAATTCTGAGTTGAGATTGTTTTAAAGAAAACATTTTTGGATTTGCTGTTATTTTATGGCTAATGTTGCTTCAGGAAGTATATGTTTCATTATACTCTCTGGTCAATGGCTCTTCTTTAAGACACAGCTTGAAGGCACTTGTTTTGAATATAGTGTAATTTCTGAGGTTTGTTGTGAGATACCACTCCAGATTGCTGGACCATTGATCGCAGGATTGGAATATGTTCTTTCATAGGCATAGACCAGCTGCCAAATGACTAGTAGAATGACTAAGGCTATTTTAAAATAGTAAGTGCTATTTGTTTCTATTGAATTTTATAATATTGCTGAAGAGTAATTGTGGATATGTACATACATGGTTATGTTCATATATAAATAATCGCATATGTTTAATATTGAAGTAAAGAATTCTTTTCTTTATCCTTTCTATAAGCTCCCAAGGAAATTAAAAATACCAGAACACTGGGTTAATCCAAATTTTTACTGTTTGTGTAATTTTTTAAATACGTAGAAGCTAGTTTTATATCCTCATTTGAAAGCTGGAGAGCAGCTGTATTGGTGTGCAGAATACAGAACTCAGTGAAAATGTTTCTGCGAACAGAACAGGCTCCTATAGATGTTTATAGATGTTTGCACATGTTCTAAATTAAATTATATCTATCTCCAGTGCCACATTCTACAAATCTCACAAAAAGGACTTACCTGTGCTCTATGAAAGTAATCCTTTGGAATTCTTGAATTAGACTGAGCACATTGTTATCCCTTTGTATCAGAAACTCTAAAAGACACATGTGACTTTCCCATCCAGGTTTTTTGTCTAATCTCTATTGTATTTTGTTTTATTCTATATTTAAACAACTTTGTGGATTACACATTTTGGAGATAGTTCTTACTATGAGATAAATCTATAAATTTTGTGTACATCATTCATAAGATGTAGTGCTTTTCCATTATGTATACATGTATATATATGTTCCCTTCTGTCACCAACTAGAAGTTGTCATAGCGAAAATGTTTCTTTTCACTTTTTTTTTTGTGTGTGTGAGAATAGCCTGGTTCTCTAGTAGCAGAAGCTTATGTGAATTAAAAGGTGTTTGGAATTTCCTCTCGTGGGTCTAATAAAACTTTTAGTCTAGGTCTGAGTATATGTATGTTAATTTCTCACATTTATTTGAAAAATATGTTATATTTTAAGCTGGTCTAGTTTTCTCTTATTTGGTTAGTCTCCATTGTATAGTTGCAATGTGATCAATAGTTTGCTCTGCAAATTAGACATGCTGCGTGGATACTCGTACATTTATTTGATAAAACTATGGTATGACTTCAGCTCCGAAATACAAATTTGATTGGATCTGTCTGAGTCTTAACGCATTTTATATATATGCATGTGTATGTAATTATATACACTTTTTTGTGTGTATCATACAAACATACATATATAAAATCATAGGAGTCTTGAACTTCATCTTGTTTTGTCCACTTTTATCTATGAAGATTATGTAACCAAATGACTATTTTAAAACAATTTAAGCCAAAATAGGAGTTAGAGAAAATTCAAGTTTTGTTATAAATATATGTGTGAATAGAAAAATATTGGCAATATATAAGCTAAAATGGAAGCAATGAGCTCTGGGTGATGGGATTAAAGCATGAGTTTACTTTAACTTTTGTTGTGCTTTTATATTTTTCCTAAGTTTTCTAAAATGAACATATATTCTTTAATTAGAATAATGTAAATCTGTAAAATAAATGTACTTTAAGTCCCTTTGAAAGAAACATTTAAAACTTACTTAGTGTACCTTTTAGTGGAGAAAAATGTGTTATTTGATCAATAATGTGATAAATATTAGCACTAATAAGTTAAGAATTCAAATTGCAACCTTAACTGAAAAATATTTTTTAAGTAATATTACCTTTTCATTTCAACCTCATATTAACATATTGTATTCTAAGAACATAGTTCTCTAACCCAGACCATATGCAGCAATTAGGAAATTTAACACACATAAACCAAAGCTAGGTTACTTTTTATTAGAGTTTTTAAGTATGTCCAGAGTACAAATACTAAAACTTGCTAACATCAAAATGCCCTTATGATATAAGCTGAGCTACTTCAAGATTGCAAAAACCCTTAAGAAAAGAATCCAGGGCCGGCCCGGTGGCTCAGGTGGTTAGAGCTCCATGCTCCTAACTCCAAAGGCTGCTGGTGCGATTCCCACATGGGCCAGTGGGCTCTCAACCACAAGGTTGCCAGTTCGATTCCTCAAGTCCCTCAAGGGATGGTGGGCTCCGCCCCCTGCAACTAAGATTGAACACGGCACCTTGAGCTGAGCTGCCGCTGAGCTCCCGGAAGGCTCAGTTGGTTGGAGCGCATCCTCTCAACCACAAGGTTGCCGGTTTGATTCCTCGACTCCCGCAAGGGATGGTGGGCAGCGCCCCCTGCAACTAGAAACGGCAACTGGACTTGGAGCTGAGCTGCGCCCTCCACAACTAAGATTGAAAGGACAGCAAGTTGACTTGGAAAAAAGGCCTGGAAGTACACACTGTTCCCCAATAAAGTCCTGTTCCCTTTCCCCAATAAAATCTTTAAAAAAAAAAAAAAAAGAATCCAGAAGTCTGACAAATTCCAAAAGAAACATGAAATTACCCATGTTATTATGACTTTGCAATTAATTGAGCAGCTTTGTTTTCTTTCTCTATGGTTTTGATGTGTTGGTCTCCAATTGACCACACTTCTTGTTTGCATTTATCTTCAGTTCATCTTACCAGCCCGTTGACCAAAGGCTGTACTCTTTTGACCTTAGAGATAGATGCATCTCAGGATCCTCAGGGCATTAGTCATCACTGGGATTGTTTTAGGCTTCTAGAAGATGCTAATGTTGTACTCTTTGGAGATTTTAAAATAAATATTTTCATTTCTTAGTCAACTAGATTAATTCAATATTTCACGGTATATTTAATGCTGGAAAAAGGCACCTGAACAATAAAAGATGTGTTATTTTTCAGAGCATTCATTAACCTATAAAACGTTATTTTCTCTGCTCTGATCATTTTAGGAGGATCTTGAATATAGACCTTGTTTTTTAGAGACTCCTGAATGTATAAACCAATTTTGACATTTCTTTGGCCTAATGATAATGTGACTTGTTAATAATTACTGTAGTCACTTCCAATTAATGAGAATTGTGACTTTAGATTAGGTTCCTTCTAATTAGTACTTTGTCATTTTACCTCATCAAAAAATGGTGTTTGCTGGTCTGGGATTAAGGACAGATTTGGCAATAGGTGGTCATTAACACAGGGAAAGAGAGAGACTAGCTCACACCCTATTTGCCAATTGCCAAGTGTTTTTGTTAAAATGAAAAGCTTGCCTTGCTTTGTGAGGGATGATGGTGGCAGATTTCTTATCCAAAACTCTTATGTTAGGTTTTCTTTTTAGGAAAAAGATGTTTGAAAAGGAGCCATTGATATGAAACCAAGTGTGGTAATCAGAAGCCTCCAAATGATAGTGAATGTAGAAGTCCTAAGGAGAGAGATTGGGATTCCTCAGCAGTTAGCCACTCTATAAATAATGAAAGAAGATCACATTTTATAGCATGGGAGTTTAGAATGTTACAGTTGTAAAGAACCCTCAGCGATCACTTAACCCTATCCCTTGCTTTAGAAATGATGGAATTGAGGCCCAGGAAGGGAAAATAATTGAGATTCACATAGCTTGTCAGTAACAAGTCTAGGACCAGCCCAAGCTTTCTGTCCAGTGTTCTAGTTCACTACCATATATTGTTACTATCTTAATTACTGTGCTATGAGGAATATTAAACTAGTCGACATGTTTTGCAGGAAATACGATAATGATTGAACTAGAGGCTGGAAAATACAATGGTTTATTTTCTTTAGGTTTATCAAAAGTTTGGTAAAAAATGCCAGAGAACTTGACCTTCTTTCACAATAAGTATCAGAATAAGTGATGAATAAATATAAGGATTTTTAAATTTGGCATATAAATGCTTTTTAAATCAAATGTCATTTAGAAAAAGAAGCCCAAATAGGTAATTGAAGAAATTTTCCTGGAAGTAAGTGTAGCTACTACAGAAGTGTGAATAGAGGAACAAAATGATCAGGTCAAAATCAAATGTTGGTAGAACAATGAATATAATATTTTCATATAGAAATCACCCCTTCACATCTTAGGGCAAAGGGACCTTCTTACCTCATTGCTTGAAATGCTTTCTCTGCTGTTACAGTGTGAGACAAACAGCTGCAAGGATCAGGTTTTGAGTGGATACTGATGTCTCCAGACTATTTTGATTTCAAGTATACTGATATCTGTATACTAAGTTTTATCTATTTATGTTGAAATCTAGAGGCTTCACTCTCAGGGGAGGATGAATGAGACAGCAGGAAGAGATCAACTTTCCAAGCCTCCCTTTTTGTATTTATTACAAGGTGTTTTTACAGTTGTTACTTTTGTCCAGTTTAAAAAATATATTCAGATTGTTTGAAATAAGCAAAAGAAAATTTGAGTGATTTTAAAATAGACTAAATTGAGCTCTTATAATTTAAAATCATTTTGTTTTTGTTTGCATTGGCTCTGCTCATTGCACTTAAATATTTCTTCAGGAAGGACCTCTTCTGATCTGTGATCTCCCTGGCAAAACCAGTGTAAGCAAGCACTTGAATTTCAAATGCGTGTTTTTTACATTTAAATTGCTGTTCTCTGCTATGAGAAGAGCTCATGAAAACCATCTATAGTTCATAAGGCTGGTCTCTTACAGTGAAATTAGAGGCCATTAGAACTATTGGTCTTATTTCCAACTGAATTAGTTAACTGCCTGTTAAGGTTCAGAGCTTATTGACCAATAGGCATTTATTACCCTGGCCATAATGACACAATGATTTCCATTAAATTCCAGAGTTTATGGAAATAAAGAGATCTTGCAAAGAAGGTGGTTAGTGGTTGCATTTAATTATTAGGATTAATTAGGCATTTAAATGTGGATATAACGTATGTTTTAAAAACAAGTATTTCTGTTTCATTGCTCTGAGCCAATTGTGCTAAAGGGAATGAAGATTTTGTTGTTCTTTCTTGAAAGTACAGCTGGTTCTCTTGTTTCACGAAGTGTATATACAGTGCATTTGCTGAGTAATGTGTTCAGAGAGTACTTATCAATATTACAGAATATTCTGGAAGTTTAACATTTGCCATTAATAATATTTAGCATAATTTTGAAAATAATCAACCTGGTTGATGTAGGACATTAAAAGTACTCATCTGGCAGCTTAAGAAAATGCTTTGTCTTTTTTCAAGGACTTTTAATGTGATAATTTCAGAACCTGTATTTCTATCACTTCTATATCTTCATTTAATAGTGGTCACAATTTTATAATTAACAAGGATTCTTTACATAAGGTATCAATTGAGGCTTTGTGCATCGTTTTTGAATTTGTGGTGGTTAAAAATGTGTCTTAGAAGATAGTTAAAAGAACTTATTAAAAAATTAATGTATCCTGAAAGAAGGTAGCGAGGATGACATATTATGAAGTGGAACCTAGTTTTTAAGCTTTTGGGATTCTATCCATTACATTAAAAATTGATGTGGGATCTGAATATTCATCTCCAAAACCATTTGAAATGATAAGCTACAGAATTAGAGCTACTTCTCTGTAGAAGACTCATTTGCAAGTGTCAGCCAACATTCCTTTCAAACAACGTGAAATGGGTTTCTTAATTTGCTTTAGAAGTGTGGTTTCATAAAGTTGATGCAAGCAAATTCATTTGCATTTCCTCTGGACGGGATAAATCCACTTCATTGATATTAGTTTGGATAATTTCTCCCCAAGGGGCAGTGCATCCTTTTCAAACTCAGAGGTTCAAGAGCATTATGGGTAAAGCTTTCTAGGTTAAATTCATATCTGTCCTGGTTGGGGAGCATGCTGCGACACATAAAAGATGTAAATATGCATTTAGTCTCTCTGGATTTCAGCGTCTAAGGAAAGGAAGCGGGAGAGAACTGAGATTTTGAAAGACACTGAGTTCAAGGAATGAATTTGGAAGTGGTCAGGATTGAAAATGTAAGAAAAACAAAATGAGAGAAGGTGCACTAGTGGTATGAAATTCTTTAGTTAATAAACATTTATTGAGGATAGATTATATATGTATGGTAGGCTATAGATATGAATGAAAATTGACCCCTGCCTTTGAAGAACTTACTTTCTGTTCGTTTTCTTTGTTCATTCGTTCCGGTGGGTATCTGCTCTGTGTCAAACACCACCCTGGAGATACAAAGATGAAAAGGCATTGTCTCCACACTTCCGGAGCTGTCGGGCTGGGACGCTTATTCCTGATATTCCCATTTGGAACGCAGAAAAGATGTTCCCTTATAAATACTGTTTTAAAGGGAAGCTTCATGCTATAGGAGTGGAGACCGGGCTTTAGAGCCTGACAGTTCTGGGTTTGAATCTCTGTTCTGTCACTTACAAGCTATTTCCTTGGGCAAGTTATTTAACTGTTAGCAGCCTCAGAATCCTTATCTTTAAAGGAAGACATAATAATCTACCTGGCGGGATTCTTAAGGCCAAACATTACTCACGTGAAAGTGCTTGTCGCACTAATGAGGATCAGTTCCATTTCTTTTCCCTCCCGTAATATTGCTTAGTCTTGTAGACCAGTGACATTTTGTATGAACTAGGTCATTATGAACTGGGTGGATAATATAACCACCCTTTAGAGCAGGGGTGTCCAAACTGCAGCACGCGATCCATTTTTTATTGGCCCGCAGCAAATTCCAAAAATATGTTTAGTTTACTTAAATAAACCAGGTGAGGCAATACGTACTTCACCTCAAGTGAGCGGCCTGGCTGTTTGTGTATTTTACCGCATATGGCCCTTGGTGAAAAATGTTGAAAAAAGTTTGGACACCCCTGCTTGAGAGCATAATGTCTTTTTATGGAAAAAAATGCTTAGAGCAGCCTTAGCAATTGACTTGAAAATGAACTTTTAGGAAACAATTCCTTTGTAAGAAGACCCATATTCCATTTTTACATGCCCTTGTTCATATATGAGTTGCTCTGAAACAATTCCTTACTTATTTAATGTGTAGCTTTTATACATCTCCCCAAGTTGATTATGTGCTTTCTGAAAGCTGAGATTAATGATCTCTTCTTATATACCTCTGTAGCACTGAATACGTTTATATATAGTAGATAGCAAACTCATTATTTTTAAAATTAAATTCATTTAATTTTACATTATGTAAATTTCAGGTATACAACTTTATGATATGACATCTATATACTCCATTGGAGAATACATTCTTAATGGATGGTGAAACAGTTACAGAAAAAAATGCCAAAGATGAATTTAATTAAAACTATGAAATCATTTTGATTGCACAATTTACAACTTGTCAGCAAATAATACTAGAAAATATTTCAATTAAAAAAATCAAACTAAAAAAAAACAAAATTAAACTTTTATAGAAAGAGAGCTTTAAATGATAGAGGGAACCATGTTAGCAATTTGTGATCTTTGAAAGGGGGGCGGAATCACATCCTTCCTGCACAAAAAGTACTTGTCAAATAGCACACCAGAATTATGTGGTGCAAGAGAGCCTACCAGGTCAAAGAAGAGCATTAATCTGGATCTGTTTAGCCAACCGAGGCACCAATTATCTGTGAATGTTAACTCTTTATGTGTCATTACCAAGACCTAGATTTATTGATAGAGTTAAGCAGTTGTGTTTGGTGGTTGTGCTTGTTTTCAAATGATTTTGTAAAATATAGATAATCCCAGTGAATAGGTAATTTTTAACACATTGATTGATATTATACCTGAATAAACTTTCTGACCATTTCTCAATCAAAAAAAGTTACGAAGTTTCTATATATGTAGGAACTGCTGTGCTATTCTGATGGCTTTTTTGAAAGGAAATTCATCTGCCCTATCTCTGCTGTTTCTTTTTTGGAATTGCTGCCATAATTTCATAGGGATGCATTACCAGTAGGACTATTTCGCTGATGAATGAAAGCTTCCTGCGCCTGTTGGCAGGCACTAAGTAGGCTCTAAGCAAACTGAAATTCATTGAATCTTAGCAGGACTATTAAGAAAATGAGTGCAAATTGTCAGGAGAAGAGAGATTGGTTCCTTAACATCATCACTTGACTCTTGGGTAAGAAATGTTAGGCAAGAAAGAGACTGTTTCAATTTGTCATCCTCCTGAGACCTCAAGATGTTATCTGCAGTGCTGAAATAAACCATTCCTTCCTATAAGCAGAGAAAATGAGAAAATGGTTTATGCCCAGATTGGTCCATTTAGTTAGGAGGACAGTCACATAAATAACTACTTAAGAAAACAAAAACAAAGAAAGAAAATGGGAAACCTGAATCCCTGGCAGAGACCCTTTCAGGATTAAAGTCTTTGTAAATAGTACATACAAAACAGAAGTGTCTGTCTAGGACAACTGGAATGAGCTAAGAGGAAGACATTCTGAACTTGAACCTCTCTTTACCTTAGTTCTTCCATCTCTTAAATAAAAGCCTTTCCCCGCCAGGTCTCATAGGGGAAAGCTAGATTAGCTCATGACTGAGAGAAAGCCCCGGCATCAAGGGGTCAGAGAGATGGAATGAGGGTGATAATGTAATTACTGACTGTGTGTCAGCAGTGTGATGTGACCATTAGAAATGCATAAGGTTCCCGGATGTACACTTGCAGAGCAACAGCATATGTGTTAATTGCACTTGTCATTAAGTCCTATGTAGTGCGTTTCTGTGATTTATTTTTCTAAAAAAATAAAATAAAATCTATGTATGCATGTATGTGTTCATCGAATCTAATCTACTTTATTGAGAAAGGAAGATTCTTTGGGAGTGAGTCAGAGGACACCTGTAAGAAAGTGGGGAGGCAGCAGGCTGTGGGTGAAAAGAGGATGGATTTCGGCATCAGTCCACCCTGCCTGAATTTGTTCCCAGTAGCTGTGTAAGTTGACCCAGTTTGTTTACTTCTCTGAACTCAGGCTCTCATTTTTAAAAAAGGGGATAATAATGCTGCTTCCCAAAGTTGTCTCGGGTCCTCTCATGCCACCGTTTCCCAATGGCCTTCTTTGAATTTCATGAACATACCTCGCTCTTTCTAGTCTCAGGCCTTTGCTCTCCCTCTCAAAGTGCTCTTTCCTCGTTCGGCGTCTTACCATCCTTAACTCACAGCTTAAATGGTACCTTTTCTGAGCATGTTTTTAAATAAAGTATCTCTTCCCCACCAGGTAAATTATTCTTTATCACCATACATGTTTTGTTTCTTTTTTGCATTTTCACAATTTATTTTATCCTTTTACTGTGTATTTGTTTACTGCCTATCTCTTACACTAGACAGGAGCTTTAGGAGGGCAAGAACAAAGTCTGTCTTCTCTCCTTTGCATTTCACTGCCACAGTGCCTAGTAGCACAGAGCTAAACATGCAGGTATTCTTGTAAAAAAGAATGAGTGAATGAATGTGGAGCACCTGGAATAGTACTGGTAAATGCAGAGGCACTTAATGAATAGTAGCTATTACGGTTACTGTTATACCTCCACTTATAGAGGTAGGTATCCATTCTTCCTCTGCTTCCTGCCCTAGAGCTCCAGGCGAGGGTAATGAACAGTAGCATCTGCACTTTGCCACTTCACTGGGTGTCAGAACCAAGGGGAAAATGGGTTCCTTTTTCTCTAATTAAAACATAATCGGTTTCTGTTATTAACAGTAGTTATGTTCTATAAAGTTGAGTGAATACTGAGTTAGCAAAAACTGAACCATTGGTCCTCGGAGAAATACAGGGTTAGGTTCCTGCAAGTCTCTGATCACATTTTCATCAGCTGATGACCTTATTTTATGTGTGTTTCTGTTTAAATACACCTTCGTTAATGTACTTTATTGTTGATTCATTAACATTGAAACTCATGGCCAACAGCACTATAAATCATGCCTGAGAAAAGCTTATCTATCACATGTATTTTCTCTGTAAGGCACGTCACCAATGAAAAGGATACTTGTTTACATATGAGACCTGAAATAAGGCAGAGTGTCAACTTGTTTTACCTTAGCCAGGAACATGTGGATTGGGTGACTTAAATTTTTTGCTGCTCTGCACATGTCCTTGAATGAACATGAAAGTACAAATATTGATTTTGGAGTTACAAGTGAATTTTAGTAAGTAGGTGAATTCACACAAATAGGATCCGTGAATAAGATCAACTGTACATATTGTTATACATTATTTATGTCTAATCTCATAACTTAATATTTTTGGCTTTACTTTAAATAATATACATTTATATAAATATAATGTTTATATAAATAACTCTTCTTCCACAGTAATTTTATTGTTTGTTTTATACAAAGCACGTTTCATTTTTATGTATTCTTTTGTTTCACAATAGGGCTTGTAGTATGTGTTGTGTGCATGTGTTTGAGATACCCAAAACAGCATTTTACTTGTTACGAGCATTTAAAAATTTTTAAAAATCATCCACAGGGTTCACAACCCTGACTCAATCTTTATAGATTTGTCCCTTGACTTTATTTGGGTTGTAGTTTTACCGTTTGAAGAAATTGGCAAATGCTAATAATAAAAATCAGAGTTGGAAAATAAAAAGTTATCCATTCACCTGTTGAAGGAATTTGGATTATTCCCAGTTTGGGGAAATTATGAATAGAGCCGCAGGAAACATTTGTATACAGGTTTTATGTGAATATATGTTAATTTTCTAGGATAAATACCTAGAAGTGGGATTGCTGGATCATATAATAAATCTATACTTTACTTTATAAGAAAGTGAAAAACTATTTTCTAGACATTTGTATTCCACCAGCAAAGTATGAGTTTCTGTTGCTTTGTATCCTCACCATCACTTGGTATTATCGTTGTTTTTGTTTGTTTGTTCGTTTGCTGTTCAAATAGGTGTATAGTGGTTTACTTTTACTTAATGGCTAATGATGTTGAACATCTTTTCATGTGCTTATTTGCCATCTGAATATCTTCTCTGTTGAAGTGTCTGTTCAAATCTGTTGCCCATTTTTTATTGGTTTCTTTGTTTTCTAACTCTTAAGTTTTATAGTTCTTTGTATGTGATGGATATTATAATAAAAGAAAAGGGTATG
The DNA here is from genome assembly GCF_057876585.1 of Rhinolophus sinicus. Classification (NCBI taxonomy): domain Eukaryota; kingdom Metazoa; phylum Chordata; class Mammalia; order Chiroptera; family Rhinolophidae; genus Rhinolophus; species Rhinolophus sinicus. Next base: position 23,134,093 of record NC_142509.1, read on the forward strand.
GGGAAAGAATAAAAAAGAAAAGGAAGAATCAAAGAAAAAAAACAACCCTCTCTAAAACTTTGCAGATTGGCTGTGTGCTGGGGACTCCTTCCATGCTTAGCTGGGCCACTTACTACTCTGCCTTAGCCTTCACTTCCTGCTTGCACTGAGCCTAGAGATTAATCAGAGGTGAGCATGTAGGGCCTTCTCAGGTCTTCTGAGTATGTATCCTGCCCTGGGCATGGGCTTGGCTTTCTGAATTTCCCAGTATATTTGGGTACTTTCGAATGCCTTAATGTTTCAAAGAAACACTTTTCCTTCCAGATTTTCAGTGCTCTATTATATACCTCAACAGTAGTCTTTGGCCCCAGGTGACTGGGGGTTGTACATTTGCATTAAAATGTTTTGAGGAATGCCTGCTATTTTTCTTCTCTGAGAGAGTTCCAAGTTAGGTGAAACAAAGGTATGTACCTTGCGTTAGTCCTTCAGGCAGTCCTCAGACAGAACAGGTAAATATTATTTGAGAATAAGTTCTGCTGTGTTCTCTCCAGAGCCAGAGACTGGTTCCTACGCTGGGAATGTGGGTTGCTGGATTCAAGACAGTCACCAAGCCAGGAAGGAGGATGGAGTAAGGCCATGTTAAAATGTCACAAATCTTTCCTCCCATTTTTAAGTGGCCTTTTTCTTGGTCCAGTATTTGTTTTGTTGATGTAGACCTGTGACTGTGTTCCAGAGTTCAAGCTGCCGCCCCAGCCCTAGAGCTCATTGCAAGCGAGTCCGTCAATGAGGAAGTTTGTGCACAGATCCTTTAAGAGGTACGCTGGGACCCCAGCAGCCCTCCATCTCACTCAGCCACACTCTCTGCTGCTTTGCACAGCCAGAAGCTGCGGGGACTTCTCTTCCCAGCACTGGAACCTGGGCTGGGGAGCCTAGTGTGGGACAGGGACCCCTTGCTTCTTAGGGGGTACCTCCATCCGCGAGATGTCCCTCCCTATTTTTAACCACCACATGTGGGTGTCGGACCAGCCTGTTTTGCGTTTCCATCTCTCCTACCAGTCTTTATATGAATTCTTCTGTATATCCTTTGTTGTAGGACTTCTGTTCAGCTAGACTTCAAGCGGTTCTCAATGATGGTTATTCTATAATTTATTGAAATATTGAGGTTGTCATGAGAGGAGGTGAGCACAGCGTTTGCCTGTTCTGCCATTTTGAACAGAACCAACCTGCGAATGTTAAAATTGGGTTCTATGACGCCTACAGCCTTTTATTTTTTAAAATTGTTCTGGGCATTTTAGTTCCTCTGCCTTTCTATATAAATTTTTACATTCAGCTGTATATGTACAAAAAAATTTTATTTGATTTTGATTGGAATTGTATTAAATCTATTTGTGTTGGTTCAGTTTAGAAAGGGTTGACATTGTGGCTATATGTAACTTTTTAAGTCATGAACTTGGTATGATTTTCCATGCATGTTGGTCTTCATTGATTTCTTTCATGAGTATTTTGTAGTCTTCAGCATGCTCATCTTACACATATTTTGTTGGATTTACACCTAAATGTTTTACTTTTTGGAGCTATTTTTAATGATACTGTTTTTTAAAGTTCAGTTTCTAGTTCTTTGCTGTTATGAAATATGATTTTTGCATGTTAACCAAGTATTCATTGACAATGCTAAATTCATTGATTAGTTCTAAGAGCTTTTTTGTATTTTCCGTAGGATTGCTATGTAGAGAATCATATTGGCTGCTTATAGAAGCAGTTTTATTTCTTATTTTCTGATTTGTTTGCCATCTATCTCTATTATTTAGACTTATTGCACTACCAGCTCTTCCTATAGTATTATTTCTCTCTTGTCTCCTAAGAAGTTCCTTTAGCATTTTTTTAGAATAGGTTTATTGGTGACGTATTTTCTTTTAGTTTTTCTTCATCTGACAGTGTCTTTATTTCAGCATCATTCCTGAGGATGTTTTCCTGAAGGGTGGCGTAATTCTGGGTTAACAGTTTTCTTTCAGTGCTTTGCAGATGTCTTGCTTTTTAGCCTCCATGGGTTGTGATGAGAAATACAATAACTTGAATTGTTGTTTCCCTACTTGTAATATGACATTTTTCTCTGACTGTTTTCAAGATGTTTTTCTTTGTCTTTTGTTTTCAGTAGTTTGATCTTGATGTTTCTTTTCATGTATTTCTTTGGGTTAATGCTGTTTGGGGCTTGCTGATTTTGAGTCTGTAGATTTATGTCTGCTGTGTCTTTTCACAAAATATGGAAAATTTTCAGTCATTATTTATTCAAGTTTTTGGTTTTTCTTTTCTGCTCCATACTCTTTATTGTCTCCTACTGGGACTCCAATGACAAGAATATTAAACCTTTTGTTATTACCCAACATATCCGTGAAGCTCTGTTCATTTTTGTTTTTGAATTAGTTTTCTCTCTATTGTTCAGATTGGGTAATTTCTTTTCATCTATCTTTAAATTCACTGATTCATTTCTCCATCATCTGAATTCTACTACTGAGCCCAGTCCTGAATATTTCACTTCAGCTATTGTATTTTTATGTTTACATTTTTCATTTAGCTTTTCTTTATATCTTTTATTCCTTTCCTGAGAGTGTCTGTCTTTCCATTTATTGCAAGAGTGTTTGCCCTTCTTGTAATGTGGATATAATACTTACTTTAAAATCTTTGTCTGATAATTTCAACTTCTGTGTCATTTCAGAGTTGGCATCTGCGGATTGCCTTATTTCCTTGTGAGTTGAGATTTTTCTGGTTCTTCATCAGCCATATAAGTTTGTTTATATCCTTGATGTTTTGGTATTATTGTTTGTATCTTATTTATAGGAGAATGTGGCTTTTTGTTGTTTTGTCTGTTTTAATAAACAGTTTACCTGTTTAGCTTCAAGCTGTTAAGTCCCAACCTACGTTTTTGTGGACTTTGGTTCTAATGTCAATGAAGTTTTCAGAGCCTTTGTAGTTCTGCTAAGGCTTTGTGTGTGCGTCACTCAATGGTTAGTCTGAGAATTAGGGGGCAGTCTAGCCTATAGATTAGTTCTCAGAACCTTTGGTGTTCTATTTAGGGTCAGATCCATATACCTCTTTTTTCTTAATTATTATTATTATTATTATTTTTTAAAGATTTTTATTATTGGGGAAGGGAAACAGGACGTTATTGGGGAACAGTGTGTACTTCCAGGACTTTTTCCAAGTCAAGTTGTTGTCCTTTCAATCTTAGTTGTGGAGGGCGCAGCTCAGCTCCAGGTCCAGTTGCATTGTTAGTTGCAGGGGGCAGAGCCCACCATCCCTTGAGGGATTCGAGGAGTTGAACTGGCAACCTTGTGGTTGAGAGCCCACTGGCCCATGTGGGAATCAAACTGGCAGCTTTCTGCATTACGAGCATGGAGCTCCAACCACCTGAGCCACCGGGCCGGCCCCCATGTATCTCTTTATGGGATCACTCTCCTAAGCTCCCTCCTCTGTCTAATCCCACCCACACTTTCCAGCTGTGTGGCTGCCCTCCCTTTCCTATCCTCTAGTCAAAACTAGGAGTTTAGATTCCCTGACCTGCCATACATCTTCTGTAATAATCATGTCTATATGATTACCAAATAATGGGGGTGGAGAGAGAGAGAGAGAGAGAGAGAGAGAGAGAGAGAGAGAGAGAGAGAGATTCATTGGGATTTATCCTGCACTTGTGGGACCATAGCTTCTGTGATCAGAGAGAAGGGTCCCCTTCCCCAGAATTTCCGATGCCTGCCCAGCAGCCACTGCTATTGCCATCCCTGCCACTGCTGGCTTGCCCAGGGTGTGGAGTGGGAAAGAATGGAAAGAGGATTAAAAACAGGATTTTCTCTACTCTTTCTGAGCTGTAGGAGTCCTCTGTCTTGCTTGTTTGACCAGAAGAGGAGGACTTTTCTTGGAATGCTTCTGTCTGGACCCAGTGAGAACTTTTTCGTTTTGAGCTGCCTTTGAATCCAAACTGGGCAATACTAGATGGGAAGGAGGAACAAAATAAAACAGGAAACCCATGGCTGGTTTGGTACTACTTTGAATTCTGGTCTTCTTCCTCAGTGCATCTGCTATCATATAATGTTCAGAGTATTCAGAGAGCTGTTTCATGAATCTTTCCAGGCTGTAGTTGTATTTAGCGAGAAAGATTGGATATTTACTCCATCTTGCCTAGAAATGGAACCCCTTCTCTTTTGAAAAGACTTAATGTGTAGTGTTATAGTTTTGAGCTGGCAAGTACTGAGAGGCAAACATTTTTGTTTTTCTTATATTTTTCATTGTGACACGCAGCACTTCGTTGTGACATATGCCAATGTAGAAACAATAACATAGGAAGGGGAAAGAGGAAGGCTGGGAAGTTCATCATTTAGAAAAATGCGTCAAATATCTGTGCAAGTGTTTTTTGGTCCCTGCTCTCACCACTTGTTCATGTTACCTTGTTCATGTCCCTCTCCCCAATATATATTCTTTTCTGGAGTCTTACTGATACCGTGTTTCCCCGAAAATAAGACCTAGCCGGACAATCAGCTCAAATGCGTCTTTTGGAGCAAAAATTAGTATAAGACCGGTATTATATTATATTATACTATACTATACTATACTATACTATACTATACTATACTATACTATACTATACTATACTACACTACACTACACTACACTACATTACATTACATTACATTACATTACATTACATTACATTACACCTAGTCTTACAGTAAAATAAGACCAGGTCTTATATAAGCTTTTGCTCCAAAAGACGCACTAGAGCTGATTGTCCGGCTAGGTCTTATCTTCAGGGAAACATGGCACCTAGCAATTGAAGCAGTTGACAAAGGTAGAGGTTGCCAGTGGTTTAGGTAGAACTTCTCAAACTTTGCTTTCCCCACACCTAAAGTCACAAGAGAGGGATTATTCGAAGGACTGGGGCTATAGGCAAAGTGGGGGTGGGCATTCTTTTAAAAAACGTTTTCTTTTTCTAGAAATTGTGTGAACTTTTTATTTTCTTTTATAATTTTTGATAGAAAAATAATTCTCCATTGAGTCTAAATACTGCTGGTGGTGCAAGGTGTTAATAGTGGGGAAGGTTGTACATGTATCGGACAATGATTACCTGTGAATTCTCTATACTTCTCACTCTAAATATAAAGTTTATTAATTAAAAATATTCTCTCCTAGAAACTTCAAATACATTTGACATTTCAGGAGATGGATTGTGTTATTCTATGGCTTTGCCCTTCTCCACGGTGTAATGCTGCAAACTCACATTTGAATAATAATTAGATGAGAAAAGCAAGAGTTGATAGATCAGAAAGCTCAGAAAGATCAAGGAGTGAGTCATTAATGGTGGAATTTCATCTGCTCAAGGAAGGTTTATGTAGAACTCCTATATCCCAATATATAGTACTTATGGCAATAATTTCTGATGGCCCACATTCTGAAGGGAGTGGATTCCCGTTAACCTGCCATGGTTTGGGTATAACTACGTTATGGTAGGTGAGATGCCAAATGTTTTATTTCAATAGCTAGGATTCAGGATCCTTTTTTAATTCCCATGTTGTTGGCTTCAGGGTTTTTCTGAATCCACCATTCTCTCTGTCCACCATTATTGTTTTCCATTTTGCTTCTGGTCTTACTTACCACGTTCCCCAGGACCAGGCTGTGTGCATGAAGGCGCACATGCTGTGTTCTGTTCCGGGCTGGGGGAGGATTGGTGGTAGGGCAGGGGCACAGAACTCATACTGAAGCCAGATGGTTTTGGGGAGAATGCTTAGGAAATTCCCTGGTTTTTTCCTTGGCACCGCTTGGTACCCTTCCCATGCCACACCCCTGGAGGGAAGGCACAAGACACGGAAAGTTGAGAACCACTGCTCTAGAGGACTTCCGGCTTCTTTCACTGATTATTTTTAAAGCTTAGAAGAGAAGCTCCAGATTATTGTACACACAGTTTGTAACCTGACATGTACTGTAACACTGCGAATCCCTCCAGTGGTAGGAAGCGACACCTACTTAGTTATTTAATTCCTGGTTGTCATTTCGTCTTGTCTTTAACTTTTTATCAGATATCTGATTTCTTTTTAAAATATGTTACCTTAACACTTTTGACACAATTAGTTTAAAATTAATTTTGGGAAAAGAACTAGCTTATACGATATGAAACAATCAGGACTGAGAGCAGATTTCCTTTAGAAATAGATACTAAACGTACCAAAAGCCAAGGTTGGGGAGAAAAGCAATTCACAGCTGTAGATTTGGTTAGAACATTATGTTGAGGCCACTTTGGCCTCTGATTTTGGGTTACAAACTAAATAATGGTGTTTTCTAAAATAGCCTCCAATCTCTTGCATGTGCTTTCAGCATACAATAAGACAGACTATTGAAAAATAGAAGTGTGGTTTTCTGGAGAGATAGGAATGATTACTCCCAGCTGAGCAGGTAAAACACATTGCTACATGAAGAATGTGTTCTTTGCTGATTCTCAGGTTTTATTTTTATTTTTAATGTAAAGTGTCAGCAAATAGAAGCAAGAGAAAATTCACTTGAAAATGTCACAAAATAAAAGAAGCATAGCAAATTGTGTTGTTGGTAAAAATCCATTTTAGCCAGCAAACAAACAAGCATTGGCGGAGAAGCTTGCTGATGGCTCCTTTTGTTTCTCTTTGATTTAAAGCCTCATGCCTGTAATCTAATTAACATCGAGCTGAGTTACAAGTACAGTGGCCTGTTTGGTTCAATAATAATACATTTATATGAAAGGTTAATGAAATGAATTTTCCCTCCATCCAATTCATTAAAAATTGTTCTACAATCAACGGTTGCTAATGGAAAAGAGATTAAATATTCATGTTCATAAATTTTCTGTGTCATTTCTGATTTTCCTTCATTTCTGCCTCCATAGGTTGAATTTTGCAAGTACAAGAATTTCCAGACAAAAAACTTGATTTAGAGGTTAATTGCATACCATTAATTCTTTTATCAAAGAGGTAATGTGGAATATAGTGGAAAGAGTTTGGCAGCAGCTTTGTCTCACTTTGTAGCTGTATGATTTTGGGCAAGTTTCGTAACCGCCTCTTTTTTGACAGCTATACTAAAAAACTAACCGCCTCTTATGAGAACTATAATAACTTATTGCAGGATATTGTGAGGGTTACAGATAAACTATGGAAAGCACCTAGCCCAGCATTGGGCATAGATAGTGGTTTAACACATGACAGCTAGAAAAGGTTTGGGAAAATAAAACACCTGCATATATGCACTAAATCTTATGGTCATTTATAGCAGCAGGACGGATATGTTAAGACTGGGCTCTTGTTAATTCTAAAGTAGGTGTCAGGGCCTCAGAAGTCTTGGTGATTCTAATAATCAGTGTGTCAGGATAAAGCCTCTGAGAGGAGGGACTGTTTCATGTTTTCACAGATTTATTTTTGGTCATCTATTTTCTGCCATGTCTTTCTTCTTTTCCACCTAGGCCAAAAGACCTTATTTAACCTGCAGATGATGTTTTTCCCAAATCATGAGTTTACTAGATAATTGAAGCCTACCCAATCATTACTGCCAAAATTGTAAACATTTTTGAAAGCAATTTTTATTTAAAAGTCTCTCTCAAATGTATTACCTACTTTCTAGGTTTTTGAAACAGAATATGCCAAACATAAGTTTTAACTATTTCCTTACTGACTCAAGGCGATCATTATAATTGTTAATTTTTGTTTGGAGCCTAATTTTTGTCAGCCCGCACCAACTTTACCAAAAGTGATTTCTCATCTGCAAGCTGGTGAAGCAGAAGAGCCACCTGAGTAGAGAGTAAATGCCAAATTGAGAGTAATGCCTAGTGAGAAATTCACTTCAGTTCAATTTTGTAAAAAGTATGTACTCTGTTTTATATTTCATATATGACATCAGTTAGCAACTATTGTTACAACCCGTTAAGGTCACCAGCATCACCCTCTTTGTAAGTGGGAAGGAAACATGCAGTTTGTTGACATTTGGTGCCTGTCCAAAGGCGCACAGCTAAAACGGACAGGATTCCAATGTCAGCCTCATGCGTCCTTTCTCTTCTACCATATCTGCCTTGGGAGTAAGTCGCATGGCTTCAGTTCAGAGCTTTTATAATAGTTGTTTCACTTGTTCAGTATATACCCTTTTACTTTCCAATTTAGATTTGTGTTTTGAGGTTTGTTTTGAGAGGAAGACCAAACTCGAGAACTGCACTGTCCAATCCAGTGACTACTAGCCACTTGCAGCTATTTAAATTTAAAGTATTTAAAATGAAATAAAATATAAAATTTAATTTCTTATTCACACTGTCCACATTTCAAGTGCTCAGTGGCCACATGTGGCCGGCTAGAGGCTAAGTACAGAGAACAATTCTATCATTGCAGAAAATTCAATTAATTTCTCCATTGTTATAAATGAAACATATATAACAAAATACATAACAAAAATAATTTGCATATATGTATCCATGTAGGTGACTATTTGATGAAAGAGAGTAAAAACATATTGAAGTCATGGGTACTGTGCCTTCACTTTTACATGTGACATTTTTATGTGACATAATGTGTAATTTGTAATATATAATAAACTTTATAGAGGTAATATGCATACATTTACATTTTGCTCATATGATGCGTATCTGTTTTAAGTACTACAAGCAGTCTTTTATTTTCCCATACATTGCATTCCCGAAGAAGTATATGAAAGTCAAATATGTAAAATATTAAAAGAGTGACATATTCAGTGACTGGGGAGTGTTAGTTCTTAGAAAATGGAAAAATAAAATCTCAAATCCTGCCTTTCTTTTTCCGAATCGTTTTTTATAAAGAGGGTGCATATATATATATATACACACACACACACATTTTAAGAAAGAAAAAAACTATTAAAATTATAATACTCAATATATACCCATAGCAAAAGATGAATACAAGTCACGGTTGACGTCTGCAATTACAAGAGGTGCTCAAAGTGGTTCCCATCAGCGTCCAGACACTTCTGGTTACAGCGAACTACTGCTTGAGCAACGCTGACCAAAGTGTCCACTTGCGAACATTTTTTTGGCACCCCCGGTATGTTCTCTAATTTTATTCTTTTCCATCACGACTGAGCATAGCTGTCCTGTGTACATCCATTGATGTTAAAGGTTTCCCACTTTTGGTGCCCTGTAATCATTTTCATTTTTGAACCAGTTGTATTAAATGATAAATTAATGCTGCTGCTTTTTAAGAACTAGTATCAGCATTTCTAGTTTCCCCATTTCTACTCATTTTAAAATAAAATAATAAGGGAAAATACAGTAAAATAGATATGTAATTTGTAAATATTGAAAAAGATGAAGCCGACGTGGTAGCAGGGGATGGGATTGGCTCGCAGACGTGCTGCCGTGTTATAGGTAGAGATACTTACTCAGAAGACGTAAAAAGTTCAAATTCAAGCAGTGAAAGGCAGGTTAGGAAAATGAAAGTATAATGTTTGAAAGTACAGATTAAATCGAAGGCAGAATATTTGGGAATGCTTTAACTAATAGAGTATGTATTGTACATATAAGTAAACACTCTTATATTTGTATATCATTACATATTACATGTATTTTTTAAATATTTTATATTTTATAAATATACCTATGAGCATAGGAGTTTACCTCATCACTCATTTGAGCCACGGGAGTGTAGAATGTTAGATTTTGGGTTTAGTGGTGTTTTGGAGTTGTGAACCAGGAATGGTGTGTTGAAAGGAAAGACTTAAAGGTCTTTCATTGCTTCCAGGGGTACTTGACGAGTGAGTAGCCTAGTGTTTCACATGTTTGGTCATTTAGTGTTTTTACTTTAATCCTGTCTTAGGCCATTTGGACTGCTATAACAGAATACCATAGACTGGGTGGCTTAAACAACAAACAGTTATTTCTCACAGTTCTGGAGACTGTGAAGTCCAAGATCAAGGTGACAGCATATTTGGTGTCTGGTGAAAGCCCACTTCCTGGTTAATAGACAGCTGTCTTCCTGCTGTGTCCTCACATGAAGGAGAGAGGGCACTCTCTGGGGCCTCCCTTATAAGGGCACTAATCCCATTCATGAGGCCCCACGCTCATGGCCTGATCACCTCCCCAAAGCCCCACCTCCTAATGTCCTCATATTGAAAATTAGGTTTCAACGTATTAATTTTGGAGGGACACAAACATTTAGTCTATGGCAAACTCTCTGAGGTGAGAAGAATGTCCACCCAATAAAGAGCAGACACTAATAGTTTCAACAACAGGGCATAAATACTTTGGTCATTAGTTACATTTTTATTACTGTTGAGATGTTAGAAAACCTTGCTACTTGTAACAAATTACTGCAGGTAGCAGTCAAGACATTTATATCTTTTTCTATTCCCCTTAGTCTCTGAGCACCTTGAGAGTGAGTCCTGACCCTGTTTCTTTGTTTGTTGTAGACATCATGGTGCCTGGTGCTATAGATTTTTCTGGAATGTTAATTGAAGGAAGGGAGGAAGGAATGAAAACTTACTCTTGTAACCCAGTTATATTTGTGAGGTTATTTAGTAGCATGTGTGGAATAATCCTTGAGGGTTCTTTGTGATCAACAACAACAACATGAATGACTCTGCAACACTTGAAAATCTAGGCATCCCACCTTTAGTCCAGAGTATTAACTAGCTTCCTCTACATTGCTCTTCTTGGCTAAAGCTCCAGGCTAAAACCATTGTTCTCAGGGTATAGGCGCTCTCAGTAGTCAATTCAGGTTGCCTTTCCTTCCCCGTTTGCAACTAACCAGTGACCAGAATGTGGTGTATGTGGTGGGGGGAGGGGTGCTGAGGCAAGGAAATATAATTTCTGAGGTTGGCTGGGCACCACGTGTTCAGTATTGCTTCACAGGCCTCGCCTTCTGTTGGTATGCTGCACGTACAGGTATACTGCCTCTGCTTAATCCTAAGTGATCAAAATATGTGCCTTTCCCAGGTGAAGCAGCTTCCTGTGAAGCCTGTGACACTAAGTAAGAGAAAAATGAGTAGCAGGAACCAGGAAGGGTGAAGCAGAGAGGCTACAGCAGATCACATCAATTTTCTGGAAGCTGTGGTAAACAGTTGTGAATCTGAGCTCATCTTGACCTTTGCTTTGGAAGAGGCTGGCAGGGGATTATGTGGGTGACTGCTGCATCACCTAAGACCTGATACTACCAGTTTCTTTTCGTCAGATGGTTCAGATTTTGGCTGGGAGCCTTATAGCAGTAAGTTTCCCAATTGTCAATAGTCTTTTTTTTTTTTTTTTCAGTTTCAGGAGTGCAAAACAATGCAGTAGTTAGACATTTCACCCCTCACGAAGTGATAACTCCCCTCCCCCAATCTGTTGCCCCTCTGACATTGTATATATCTATTACAATTCCATTGACTCTATTCCCTATGCTGTACTCCATAACCCGTGACTATATATATAAAATTATAGTCAACATACAGTGTTATTCAACTTCAGCTTCAGGTGTACAGTGCAGTGGTCAGGCATCTACACCATCCATGAAGTGGTCTCTCTAATAAGACGTGTGCCCATCTGACACCTACAAAATCTTTACAACATTATTGATTATATTTTCCAAACTGTCTTTCATATCCCCATGGCAATATTGTCATTACCAATTGATGCTGTCTAATCCCTTCCCCCTCTTCCTCTACCCCACCCTCCTCCCTTCTAGCAACCATCAGTTTTTCCTCTATATCTCTGAGACTATTTCTGTTTACTTTGCTCATTTATTCAGATCTTTAAATTCCACATATAAGTGAGATCAGATGGTATTTGTCTTTCTCTGACTGACTTATTTCACTTAGCATAATGTTCTCTAGGTCCATCCATATCGTTGCAAATGGTAAGATTTCATTCTTCTTTATAGCTGAGTAATACTCCATTGTATAAATGTACCACAGTTTCTTTTTTTTCTTTTTTTTAAGATTTTATTGGGGAAGGGGAACAGGACTTTATTGGGGAACAGTGTGTATTTCCAGGACTTTTTTATTTTTTTCCAAGTCAATTTGTCGTCCTTTCAATCTTAGTTGTGGAGGGCACAGCTCAGCTCCAGGTCCAGTTGCTGTTGCCAGTTGCAGAGGTGCAGCCCACCATCCCTTGTGGGAGTCGAACCGGCAACCTTGTGGTTGAGAGGACGTGCTCCAACCAACTGAGCCATCCAGGAGCTCAGTGGCAGCTCAGCTTAAGGTGCCATGTTCAATCTTAGTTGCAGGGGGCGCTGCCCACCATCCCTTGTGGGACTCGAGGAATCGAACTGGCAACCTTGTGGTTGAGAGCCCACTGGCCCATGTGGGAATCGAACTGGCAGCCTTCAGAGTTAGGAGCATGGAGCTCCATCTACCTGAGCCACAGGGCTGGCCCCCACAGTTTCTTAATCCAGTCTTTTACCGATGGGTATTCGGTTGTTTCCAAGTTTTGGCTATTGTAAATAGTGCTGCAGTAAACATTGGGGTATTGTAAAAGCATATATTTTTTTTGAATTAGCGTCTTGGATTTCTCTGGATAGATACCTAAGAGTGGAATTGCTGGGTCATAAGGTAATTCCATTTCCAGTTTCTTGAGATACCTCCATACTGATTTCCATAGTGGCTGCACCAATCTATAATCCCACCAACAGTGCGCCAGGTTCCCTTTTCTCCACATCCTCTCCAGCACTTGTTGTTTGTTGATGTGTTAATGATAGCCATTCTAACTAGAGTGAGGTGGTATCTCATTGTGGTTTTCATTTGCATTTCTCTAATGATTAGTGAGGATGAGCATTTTTTCATATGTCTGCCAACAGTCTTTTATGGGGCAAGGAGAGGAGTGAATGAAGTAGTGATGGGAATTGAATAATATTATACTAGACTCTTGAATAAAATATTTGTTGGACTCCTCTTATATACTGTTCATCTGTAATCACATTTTCTTGTTACAATTCTTTTTTCTTAATCAAAATAGCTAATTTTATTGCGTGCTTACTTTGTTAGGTACTGTGCTGAAATCTTTTTATTCTATCACAATAACCCACAATCTAGGTTTTATCGTCATCCATTTGAATCCATCGTGGCATATCTCTCACAGAAGTATAGATGACTAATTTTTATTCCACAGCTATTTGTACATGCAATGAATACTGCATGGAGGAAAGTTGGGCTAGCCCACTCGGTGAGTTAGGGACAGGTTTGTCAGAGTGTGACTTATTACGCTATCTTAACAAGCATATAACTCAAAGCTTTTAACCGAGAAAAATCATACAAAGTTGGGATGGGGATTGTGGAAGGGATGAGAGAGGACTAAGGGAGATTTTTGAGTCTTCTCTCCTATACCTCTTTTCAAAATCTTCTGAAGAAAAGCAAGCCAAGATTGTGGATGGCATGGTCATTATCTTGTCTCATCTAATTTCTGAGTGTCCTCAGAAAACAAAGCATGCACACTCTTCTTTAATTGCTGTGTGAACTTGGTACCATAACTGGCATTTAACACCACTTTGCCTGCCTACCAAGGAGTAGATAAATCACATTTTTCAGTGATTGCATTTGGAGACAGGGAAATCAGTTGTTCTCTCAGTGAAGTAATGAATGATAAGTTTTGCTTTAAATATGCAACAAATTGTCAGACTTCATTGAGACTAATTTAAGATTTTTGTTTTTTAGTTTTATTGAGATATAGCATTGCATAGGTAAAAGGTATGCAGTATACTTTTGACTTACATATATTGTAAAATTATTATCACAATAGACATTTGTGTTTCTAAAAAACATATTCCTGAAATCAATAACTAAAGACATCTTTTTTCTCTCTCCATAAATGATAATTACAGTTTACAGGTATTTGGAATGAATATATATGTATATGTATGTGTGTGTGTGTGTGTGTACTTTTAGTTTAGGTTTAATATAGCATTTCTAGAATTGTATAAACTATCGTTATTTTTAGTTGGAATGTGGTATATGTTGCCCCTTAGATTATAGACATCACATAAAATGTGAGATGAAAAGAATAGTGAAAAATGTCATTAAAACACATTAACGATTAAAGCAGTGGCTGAGCCATCAATAGATGATTGGATAAAGAAATTGTGGTACATATACACAACGGAGTATTACTGATGAAATCTTACCATTTGCAACAATATGGATGGACCTAGAGAGTGGTATGCTAAGTGAAATAAGTCAGACTGAGAAAGACAAATACCATATGATCTCACTTATATGTGGAATCTAAAGAACAGAATAAACGAACAAACAGAAATAGACTCATAGATACGGAGAACAAACTGATGGTTGCTAGATGGGAGGGAGCATTGGGGGGATGGGTGAGAAAGGTGAAGGGATTAAGTACAAATTAGTAATTATAGGAGAGTCACAGGGATGTGAAATACAGTATAGGGAGTAGAGTCAATAATATGGTAAAAATTATGCATAGTGTCAGACAGGTACTAGACTTATTGGGGGGATCACTTTATAAATTATGTAAATGCCTAACCACTATGCGGTACACCTGAAACTAATACTAATATAAAATAACATTGAATGTCAACTATAATTTAAAAATTATGGAATGTGGAACTATAATTTAAAAGTCATGGAATGTAAAGTACAGCATCGGGAATATAGTTAATATATTGTAACAGCTATGTATGGTGTCAGATGGGTAGTAGACTTGGTGGGGTTATCACTTTGTGAGGTATGTTAATGTCTAATCACTATGTTGTTTTGTACACCTGAAACTAATAATAATAAAAAAAATGAAACAGTGGCTGAGACCATTGAAAGGAAGTGATCTTAGGAATTAGTAATGAAAATGCATTTAGAGGTTATTTTCTGATTGGGTGTGAGTTTTAACAGCTGCTGATAGTTTAAACAAGTAGAAGTCTGAATAGCCCCTAATAATCTGATTATTCATTCTGTTTATGGATTGTTTTTTTAAATACAAACACTGAATAGGATTGCCTATCTTAAATTACCTCACAGGGTAGTTGTAAAAATGAAATCAGATCAGTAAATGTTTTGTAAACATTAAAGGTGCTCTGTCTCACTGTGTGTATATGTGCACGTAATACACAAGTGTAAAGACGTATTAAATTTAATGAGTAACAGTTTTAGGAGTTGTTTGAAACTTCGTTTAGATCCTATGACTATAATTTTTGGCAATTCAAAATATGTTGGACTGAAAAAGTTAAATTTGTGTTATAAGCATGTAGTATTGTAAGAATGTTGAAGTTAAATAGGCCAAGTATTTTAGAAGCAGATGTTGTCACAAAAGCAATGAAAACACTAATAGTTGTTTTGTGTTATTTAATCAGGTACAAGGTCCTTTGCTGGTTATATACTAGTAACCATTTGTTAATTTACTTGGTTTTACTCTGTGTGTTTAAAAACAAACTGCACTTTCTTAAGACTATTCTCAAATGTAAATATTTTATTAATTTTCTGATCCCTTTTTGCAATTTGCTGGAAGGAGGTATGTTCTCCTATAATCACAGCTGATGATCCTACTTTTTACATTAATCCAATTAAATAATACTATGATAACAATCTTATTTTGTTCATAAGCAAAGCACACATATTTTAGATAACAGCTTTTAAATATTATGTCTGAAACACTGCATTAAATATAGCTGTTATGTTACTCATTATTAAAATTATCTTAATAATCACATTGATTTTTCCTGTTAATTATATAAAAGGGGAAAAATATAAAATAAGTGGTATTTGAGGTTCTATCATTTACCTTGCACTGTACCACATACTTTGGTGAGATATAAAGAAATCTCCAAACCCCTGTCCTTGAGGAGCTTATGCTATTAAAGATGCAATAAGAAATATTTTTAAAATCTTTAAAAAATAATAAAAACAATATGTGAATAAATGCCAAATAATGTGATAAAATGTATAAGTGTTCTAGAAGTGAAAAGAATGAAAGCTTAAAATACAATTTGCCTGAAAGAAGTATGTTTATAGTTTATGATGTTGGAAGAAATCAGATTTGATTGCGAAATATTTACTAGGTTTTTGAATCAAGACTATCTCAATCTTTGTTCCGCTGATGTGTTGTTCTAATAAAGAATCATCACCAGCCTTGTTGGAGCACAGCGTATAAGCAAAATATGCATTATCTATTTTTTTATTTCCAGGCATACTTCCGACAGGGTGTTGCCCTCCAGTACCTCGGACGTCATGCCGATGCCCTGGCAGCCTTTGCATCTGGACTGGCTCAAGACCCCAAGAGTCTCCAGCTTCTGGTGGGGATGGTGGAAGCTGCCATGAAATCTCCCATGAGAGGTAAATATGACAAAAGTACTTGGTGCGACACTAATTTAAAGTAGAACATTGAAGACTAAAGCCTTTGAAGACTTTAGACTCAGGTATTGAGAATGGTCAGCTTGTCAGATTTGAAAATATTGTATATTTTAGACAAAAGATGATCAAAAAGCACTGTCAATAGCTGACAGTGAACCAGAATAGGATGGTGGTAAGGCCACTGGCCTAAAAGTCTGTGGATCTAGAGCAGGGTTGTCCAAACTGCGGCCCGCGGGCCAACTGCGGTCTGCAATCCATTGTTAATTGGCCCGCAGCAAATTCCAAAAATATATTTAGTTTACTTAAATAAACCAGGTGAGGCAATACACACTTCACCTTGAATGAGTGGCCCGGCTGTTTGTGTATTTTACTGCATATGGCCCTTGGTAAAAAACGTTGAAAAAAGTTTGGACACCCCTGCTCTAGATTATATTTTTGAAGTTTTCATTAGCTAATTATATGACTTCTCTGGATTTTAGAGTTATCTAAAGAATCCGCATATTTTTTGTAGTTCTAAGATTCTGTATCTCTAAACCACATACTTCTGGTTTGCTTAGTTGGACCAATATGCCATCTAGAAATAATCAAATAAAAGAAGACATTAGACATTGTGATGTTTCATAAAAGGAAATATGGATCTAACTGTAGACTGTGTGTAACATTTTCAGAGCAGTATTGCAAGATTATGTTGAATTGAAAGAGAGAGAGAAAGAGGCAGACACTAGTTTAAATTGTTTTTTCCTACTATTCTCTTTTATACCAAATGGTATTCTGGAAAAACAATGGATTTGAGCTCTTGGGATGATTGGGCTGAAAGTATACACCAATTGTCATCTTTGCAGAGTGATAGAGACACTAAGGTAGATTGATGGCAAATACTGGACAGCTAATATTGTTCCACATTCATTAGCTGATGTCAAGCAGAACTCTTATTTTTGTCTCCGAAAAGGTACGTTTTTGAAGGAACCTAAAAATTCTGATGGCAGTGTCATTAGACATTTTCTGGTTTTCAAAATGTTTGCAGCATTGGGTTGTTTTTAGTCTACTGGCTAGTATGGTATTTGGCTCAAAATATATGCTAAGTAAAAGTTTGATGAACTCAGTGCCACTCACGGTCGCTGGGCAATTCATAGCTCTAACAAATATTTTCCTGGAAGTCAAAGATTTCACGTTTTAGGAAAAGAGTGGTAATGAAACCTCTCTTCGTGCGATTTTATATCCCCATCCAAAGCCGAGTCTTTCCTGCAGGAACCTAATGGCTTCTCCCACTGGGGGACCTGCTGTTAATAAACTCTGGCTTAGAGCAGATGCGCTTTGGAGCTCCAGGGCCTGGGGGTTGGGGGTGGGTAGGTATGGACAACAACAAAAACTCAATCTGTCTCCCCTTTCCATTCTCCTAGTAGTTTCTCATTCTTTCCCTACACACCTCCGCAAGTAATTTGCATGGATCATTTTTTTATTTCGTTCATGAAGATATCACTTCTATATTCTGAGGTGTTTCTGCTGCTGCCTTAGAATTTTGCAGTGAACATGTTGAGATCAGCAGAATCATACTTACCGTTATGCCTTTGAAGCAATTTGTTTAGATAAATGTAAGGAAATCTTTTTCCCTGCACTGCGAATAGTAGCTCAGTGCTGCTGTCACCCTTAGGGTTTTCTGTGCAGTGTTCTTTCCCAGCTTATACCTAGTGACCTATGGCTGACCCTGGAGAATGCTGCACCTTACAGGTGCCCGGAGCGATTCAATATCTTCTTCTCTTACCCTACGGCAATTTAATCTATCTCGTTTATTTTTAGCTCTGCCTTTACCACTGTATCTATTCCAGGTGGGCTTTTCTTACCAACATTTTATAGAGAGATTGTTGCTCTGCATGGTGGTGTTCTGGGCGTCATCTCATGTCTTAATGACCTCTCTGTTGTGGAGTTGTAATTCACAAAATCTATCATTATTTGCTGTCGTCCCCCCCTTTTTTTTTAACCCACTTTTGTTTTAGCTTCTTGCAGCTTTCTAAGTTTCTGCCATTGTTGCATAGCTGTGCAGTCTGAGTCACTTTGCATATAGGTCTTATCTGTTGTGTCAGTTTTATTTTCTTTTGTGATTCTTAAATGCAACAGAGAAAGCTCCCTAGTCCAGTTGGTCTGTAAGCAAACAAAGTTCCCATGATATGCACAGCAGTCCTGTGGTTTGGCCTTTTTTTGGAAGTTTCAAGATTTCATTTTTTTTTTAAAGGTGTAGCCAATCTATGTTAACATACCCTTGTTCCCAAATAAATATGTTATATTTATCCACACTGAAACTTACTTGATTTTTTTTATATTGTTGCTGCCTATGTTGCTAACTGAATTAAGTCTGTTTTTCTTGATTTTTATGGTTTCACTCGTGCTCACTTACCAGATATCAGGTAAACTGCTTCTCTTGTGGTTATATTTACATCATTTTATATATATATATATATATATATATATGTATATGTATATGTATATGTATATGTATATGTATACATATATATGTATACATATATATATAATGTATTTCCCTTAAATCATTAATGAAAATATAAAAATAAGTGTAAATATAAAATGATACACTCTTTTTCATGACTTTTCAAGTTACCCTTTTACTGTTTTCCATTTCTCAGTTTTAGATAGTCCTTCAGCAACTTCAATTCATTGTATCTTGTAAATGTTTATGCAGATTTGGATGGTGTAGCATAGTACTACTGCCAACCACAAATTTAATAATATAATTACAAAGTGAGATTGAGTTTACCTTTATTTGTTCCTCTAAAGATGCCAGGGCTGCTTCTTATGAGTTCTCTTGTGTATATTTTCTCCTTTCCTGTTAATTCAGTAATCTAAAGACTATTACATTTATGGGCCATCTCCTGTCATGGTGTTTCTACCAGCTTCAGAGGATCCAGGGAAGCTGATTTTATGAAGTGCTCGTGGAAAATGGCTGTTGAATATATAAGCTTTTCTCTCAGGGTCAAGTTTTATTTGCCTAATTGTCGACCCTTGATGAACTCTTTTAGGTGGCAGTTACTTTTCATAGGGGACCTCTTCCTGAAATGTTGTGTTAAAAAATATAGACCTTTCCCCAAAAGATTGGAATCTAATTGCAGCACTGCCACTTGCTCTTCCATCGACTGAGCAAGGTTGCTTCCTTTCTGTACACCTCAGTCCTTATCTGTAAAAGGGAAATGATAATGTCTAGCGCCCAATGTTGTGTTGAGAATCAAACACTGGCATGTAAAGGCAGGCACCTGGCAGGATGCCTTCCGCTCTGTAGTGGGGTGCTTCTCTTCTCCCCGAGGAGGAATGGAAGTCGCAGCAGTAACCATCCTGCTCTTGTACAGTGTTGGGGGTGTGGAATCAAAACTGTAGGACACACATGGTTCTTTGGCTGAGCACTCCTTGGAGAACTTTCTCCCAGGCCTCAGTTCCAGGAAAAGCTGAATTTCTCCTGAGTGTTAGTATATTTTTATCTGAAAGGTCTGGGAATTTTTAAAGCGATCCTTTATCCTTTTGCTTTGTCTTGTATGAAGCAGAGAGCCCAGTGTCTGGCCACCTTTAGGCCTGTCTGTATGCTGAGTTTTATTTCCTACCCTTACTTTCCACTCACTTTGACTCCTATGTTTTCCACCTTATTTCTATAGAAGGCCTGTGAATCCTTTTTGAATGAAGTTGAATATAAATAAATACACAAAGAAGCTCAGAAAAATGTGATGTGGCTTAGACAAAGTGCTAAACATGCCAGTTGTTTTTGCTTTCGTTTTTTTGAGGAGGGTTAAGTTTTGCTTTTAGTTTGAACCAATGTGTTTTTTTAATTGTGGTAAAATATACGTAGCATAAAATTGACCATTTAACCATTTTCAGTTATAAAATTCAGTGGCATTAAGTACATTTACAGTATCATGCAGCCATCACCATCATCCATTTCCAGAACTTTCTCATCTTCCCAAAGACGCTCTGTACCCATTAGACAATAATTCCCACTTCACTCTCCCCACTGCTCCTGGCAAATACCATGCTATTTTATATCTATGAATTTGACTACTCTAGGTATGTTATGTAAGTGGAATTATACAATATTTGTCTTTTTGTGACAAGCTGAATGGTTTTTAATTTCGTTTCCTCTTTAAGGAATTAGTTTAAGAAAGGTAAAAATTAAAATTAAGTGAATATTGTGAAACTTACCTCTAAATTTTGTTATTTTTGGGAGTACTTTATCCACATAATACTTTGCTTACTTCTTACTTTGTTAATAGGTACTATTCTTTCTTTGGATCCCTGTTTGGAGAGTCATTCCAGAATTGTTTTTCCCAGTCTTCTGGCTTTGCAGTTCAGTACTATATTTTATTTTATTTTATTTATTTATTAAAAATATTTTATTCAGGAAGGGGAACAGGACTTTTTTGGGGAACAGTGTGAACTTCCAGGACTTTTCCAAGTCAAGTTGTTGTCCTTTTGATCTTAGTTGTGGAGGGCGCAATTCGGCTCCAGGTCCAGTTGCCCTTGTTAGTTGCAGGGGGTGCAGCTCACCATCCCTTGCGCGAGTCAAACCCGCAACCTTGTGGTTGAGAACCTGCATTCCAACCAACTTAGTCACCCAGGAGCTCAGCAGCAGCTCAGCTGAAGGTGCCGTGTTCAATCTTAGTTGGAGGGGGCACAGCCCACCATCCCTGTGGAAGTTGGGAAGTCAAACTGGCAACCTTGTGGTTGAGAGCCTGCACTCCAACCAACTGAGCCATCTGGCCACCTGGGAGCTGAGCAGCAGCTCATTGACTTCGTTCTAGTTGCAGAGGGTGCAACTAGCTGGCCCATGTGGGAATCGAACCGGCAGCCCTGTTGCTCAGAGTTCACACTCTAACCAACTGAGCCACCCATCTGCTCCAGTACTATATTTTAGTGACACATCCAAGGATAATTGCTAGTGGTATCACCAGGTTTTTAGGAAAGTTGAAGCCTTTTTAGTCATGTATGCTAGGAAACTGTTATCAGAATACCTTGGAAGGCTCCAGAATGTCTTCATAGTGCCTTAGATAGATTGACGTCTGTAAAAATGTTAGTTACCTGGAAGATGATCCATAGGAGACAGTCAGTAGAGTATCATTCCTTTGTAATAAGGCATTGTACCTATTAAATACATTTTCCTCAAATTCTATAAGTTTTTTGTTTTTAATTCTGTATATGTCTGAAATTTATCCCTTGATTTCCATCTGTTCTGTCATTGCAAATACAGGACTTTTCCTCTAACTGGTTATTTATTATTATTGTTGTTTTTTAAGCTTTTATCTCTTCTAAATCAGTCCTTTGCCATCCTTCCCTGTCTAAAACTGTCTGAACTGAACTGTTTAAAATATAAGTCTTGACCTGTTATTTAGACAGTTCTAAATCCTGAACTGTCTAAAATATAAATCTGACCTGTTATTCTCTTATTCATAATTCTGCCTTTTCCCCATTGCCTGCATGATAGAGGCCAACCTCTGTAGTAGAAGAAATCTTACCTCATATCTTTTCATTCTCATCTCCAAAACACAGTCCATTTGCAGTTTTTGGAAAACACTGGTTCCCATATCTCCATTTTCTATTCTGGTGTCACTTTCTTTGGAAAGCATTCCCAGACCTTCCTGGGTGGATTTAGTACCTTTCTCCTTTGCGGACCATAGCATATCCTACCAATACTAAGAACTCTAGATTGAAAGTTGTATCATTATTTTGTATTACTGAAAAAAAAAAAAAAGAAAATGCTGATGATTAAATGAAGACACAATTCTTTCTTGTCGCCTAACTTTTTTTTTTTTTAATTTTTTTTTAAATTAAATTTATTGGGGTGACAATTGTTAGTAAAATTATATAGATTTCAGGTGTACAATTCTGTATTACATCATCTATAAATCCCATTGTGTGTTCATCACCCAGAGTCAGTTCTCCTTCCATCACCATATATTCGATCCCCCTTACCCTCATCTCCCACCCCCCACCCCCCGCCCCCCTTACCCTCTGGCAACCACTAAACTATTGTCTGTGTCTATGAGTTTCTGTTTCTCATTTGTTTGTCTTGTTCTTTTGTTGTTTTTGGTTTATATACCACATATCAGTGAAATCACATGGTTCTCTGCTTTTTATGTTTACTGTGGCCAAGACATGGAAACAACCAAAATGTCCTTCGATAGATGAATGGATAAAGAAGTTGTGGTATATATACACAATGGAATACTATTCGGCAGTAAGAAAAGATGATATAGGAACATTTGTGACAACATGGATGGATCTTGAGAGAGTAATGCTGAGCGAAACAAGTCAGACAGAAAAAACTTTTTATTTTATATACACTGAAAGAGCTCTTCTAGGCCCATTAGGACATAGAAGTGACAGATCATTGTAAGGCAGCCCTGAGTTCACAGATATGAAATCTCAAATTCAAAGATGTTAATATGTGAATAAATGTACATCTCAGAACTGATGAAATATAGTACAATAAATCCTCACTTAACATCGTTGCTAGGTTCTGCGACTTTAAGCTAAATGACATATAATGAAACCAATGTTACCATAGGCTGCTTAATATAAACAAAAGTTAAGTTCCTATGGCTTTCATCAGTGCTGTAATGAAATGATGTTGAATGAAACAATGTTATTTGAGGACCTACTATGTACCTCTTAGCAGAGTGTGATTATTTGTTTATTATGAGCCTCAACTACATTCCTACAAGCTCTTCAACTGTCAGGAAAATGTGATTTTATTCATCTTAAATTCTTAAAGCCTTTACATTTTGAAAGCACATAACTGATGTTTAATGAATGTTGTAAAGGGCCTTTACATTCTTAAGGAGTTGGTTTGACATTGGCTACTTCATATGTTATGCATAGTTTCTAGAAAGAAAAACATCTTAATGGCTACAGGCTGCCAAAACTCTGTTCCACCTAGCCTTATTAAATCATAAAATTAGTCCCTTTGCTAACAGCCTACTAAGTTTACTCTAGAACAGGAATTAGAATCATAAAATAGTATAGTTAGAAAGAACCTTGGTGATCACCTAATGTAGCCTATAAATTTTTATACATTAAAAAAGTTCCATAGCACTTTTATTCATCAAATGCATAAACAGGTGATAACCAGAGCTTCTGATTAGTGAGTGTGGACAAATGATACATAATTAACAGTGGACAAATGAGACATAATTATAGCCAAAATCAGAGAAATTTGACGTTGAAAAACTTTTTAATTTACATAAAGTGAAATGGACTTTTGTGTGTATATATGTGTGTACACATGCATAGGTCCATATATGTATATATACATGTGTATATATTTATACACATATGTATAGACATGTATATAACCATCACCACAATCACAATCGATACATTTGACAAAATGAAGAGACTTAGGCTATGTGGCTTTGAAATCCAGGTCTTTTATCCTTAGCTCAGTATTTTCTCCATTTTTCCACATTAGTTTTCTTCCCTATAAATATTCTCTGTTCCATTCCAGCTGGCCTGTTCATCGTTTCCTATCATTCCATGTACCTGTCTTCTCCTGGACCTTTGGTTGGGAAAAACCTCCTGCTTAGAATACCTTCTCCTGTCAGAAAAAATAACTTGTCTAAGTCCTACCCTTTCTTCAAGATTCCAATTTCTGCCTCCATGAAGCTTTCTGATTACCCTTGATAATCACTCCCTTTTCCAAACTCGTATAATATGTACTGTATATAAGCTTGCATTATAATTTATCTTTTAAATTTGTATTTCTTAATTATTTTTTAAATTTTAATTCTTTCAATTACAGTTGACATTCAATATAATATTAGTTTCAGGTGTACAATGTTGTGGTTAGACATGTATATAACTTACAAAGTGATCCCCCCAATAAGTCTAGTGCCCATCTGGCAACATACATATTTATTGCAATATTATTGACTATATTCCTTGTGTTGTATTTTACATCCCCGGGACTAGTTTGTAACTACTAATGTGGTAGTTCTTAATCCTATCTCCTTTTCACCTACCCCCCCAATCCCTGTCCCACCTGGCAACCATCAATTTGTTCTCTCTGAGTCCATTTCTGTTTTGTTTGTTTGTTTATTTTGATTCTTAGGTTCCACAAATAAGTGAAATCATGTGGTATTTGTTCTTCTCTGTCTCACTTATTTCACTTAACATAACACCCTCTGGGTCCATCCTTACGAATAGTAAGATTTCATTATTTTTTTTATGGCAGAGTAATATCCCATTGCATGTATGTACATCTTCTTTAACTAGTCCTCTACTGATGGACATTTAGGTTGCTTCCATAGTTGGCTATTATAAATAATGCTGCAATGAACATAGTGATGCATGTGTCTTTTTGAATTTGTATTTTCAATTTCTTCGGATAAATATCCAGAAGTGGAATTGCTGGATCATAAGGTAGTTCCATTTTTAATTTTTTGAGGGACTGCCACACTGATTTATCTTTTAATGTGTTTATATTGTCTTTCCTATATATACTGAAAATGGAAATTTGATCTTTTACCTCTTGTTCCTTCAATTTCATTCTTATTTAGTAGAAATTTGTACCATTGATGATTTCTGGGGGTTGAGGGGGGAAGGCAGGATATTCCTAGTATTCCCTCAGTCCTGTGCTAATGTTCTTTTCTTCCTATTATTGTGTAGTTTTAGAGGTTCAGTTAGATGGCTTTTCTTTTGAATACAGCCATGATTGCTATGATTAAAAATATTACCAGCTGAAGCATAGTATCTTTGCTAACCGTCAGTCATTTTGGGCTGTCCGTGCCTGAACACTCTTCCTGTGTTTTGGGAATTCCTTATCTTATACTTCTGCCTCCTGCCTTCCACTACAAAAGCTGAAAACATTAGATCCTAATTTTCCCATCCTTCTTTGAACCTGGGACCCCACTTTTGATTCAGGAGCTAAAGGTTCAAAGAAGAAAGGATACCACAGAATCTGTTCTGGTGGTGTAGGTGGTAATAGTGACAACCGTTTTCTAAGGGTGGCATTCAGCAGTGGTGCAGGCAGCATTGCAAGCTGTGGTATCCTGTGTGTAGTTGCAACGGTTATGTCGCCTTTACCCAGGGAGCTTTTGTGGCAGGATTTTGACTGTGGGTCTGGAGGCCTGGTTTTCCACCTTTCCAAGTAGCCGCTCAGTGCATTTCTTTTCTACTTAAAACCAGCCAGGATTGGTTTCTTTTGTGAACGGCTAGGAGTTTTGCCTGGTGTGCTATCACAGGGCTTGGACCTAGAGCCCAGCAATGCATTCTTGTGTTAGCTCTGTCCCAGGCTGTCTGAGCTTGGGTGAACCACTTCAATACTCAGATTCTTCATTTCTAAAACAAGGGTATTGTCAAAGTCCTTTTAGTTCTAAAATTCTATTGTTTTTGCTTCTGCTAATTGTTTAGTGGGATGCATTGACAATACCCTTGTTTTAGAAATGAAGTATCTGAGTATTGAAGTGCTTATCATTGGCTGCCAAACCCATTAGTGGGAACCACCAAAATTCTGCTCAGTTATTTCAGTGTAGTATTGTTCTTTTCTATTCTGGCAATTCCTGGGTTCTTGTGCGTGTATTTAACCCTACTGGTTAGCTAGTATTTGCTGGTTCTATGTACTGCTTGCATCTTGACAGGTGTAAAAATGTTCTTTGTTTTCTGTTTAGTGATCTGATTGAAGGGAACAAATTCTTTAGGCACCAGTAGGTTTCAAGGTTTACATGGTGGTGTTGATTCAGACGAGAGCTCATTAATGGAGAGCTGAGGTTTGAAGTCATAAATTGAAAAAATTACATTTTAATACAGTACTGTTGGCTGAGAGATTCACGATTTAAAGAGACCAACCTTTTTATAGTTTTTCACATGTGCACAGTGGAACACTAATGTGAAATGGTTTTTCAGGAAAGCTAGCAACAAATGCGTTATAAGTGCCACCTCACTGTATGGTTATAGTCATTAGCTCTGCAATTGTCTTAAAAATAAAGAGAGAGAAGCAGGAAAAGGATCTTAGAAATCATCTATATTCAAACCTAGCTTCAAATAGAAAGAATCTCCTTGTGGCTTCCTTACCCCGAATCTGTGTCCTTCCAAACACCACATGAAAGTAAAATGAGATCAACATTAATTTGGTCTTCTACCTTACCTTAGAAAACTCATTTTTGGTTTCATTTGTCACCACAATAAAAATTGACAGTATTTTTTTATTTGGTCATATTCGTCTCAGAAGCAGCAATGGAAACTGGGTTGCCAGTGAGGATGGCAGGTGTTTTGTTGGGAGAACCTTTCTTATTGCATCTTCTAGGGAAAGAGTTGGACGGGATCTATTAATCAGTCATTCAGATTCAGGTTTAACAAACATTTATTGATCTCGTAAGTAAGTTAGGGACGTCCACCTGTGTGGCAATGGCAGGTTTTTTATTTAGTGCCCATCTTGTGCTAATTGCTATGGAGTTTTAATAAAGTATTAAACAGTCTTACAGCGGTCTTCAGATTTAGCTGGGAAAACCTTTTTAAAATGAACACACATGGAACAATTCTGAAATAATTTAGGACCAAACTGCGATACTAACTATAAAAATGCAGCAGAAGTTTAAATGCAAGGGTTCGTGTGGTCTGGAGGGCCTAGTGATACTGTATAAACCAGATGGACCTTGAAGCATGTCATATTTTGAGAGGGCAGCAGGACAGAAAAGGGAAAACCTTTCGGGGAAGGGGATGTGTCATGTTCAAAGAAAGACCAAAAGAGGACAAGTGTGGCACATGCATTCGAGAGTGAAGAGAAGGAAGTAAGTGGACTGAGGTTGGTGCTACAAAGTCACGTGGCTACGTGGACAGGGAGGGTGGTCCTAGATGAAAGGTTAAAGGGTCTGTATTTGAAATAGGCCATAAAAAGGTGTGGTAAACATTTGTTTCTAGAGCATACAGAATAGAGTGGTTTGTGTATTCTCCTACCTTTTCTTCTTTTCTTTTTCTTCAGACTCCCTCGAGCCCACTTACCAGCAGCTTCAGAAAATGAAACTGGACAAGAGTCCCTTTGTGGTGGTGTCTGTGGTTGGGCAGGAACTGCTGACAGCGGGCCATCACGGGGCGTCTGTGGTTGTCTTAGAAGCCGCTCTGAAGATTGGCACCTGCAGCCTCAAACTGAGAGGTTCCGTTTTCTCTGCCCTGAGCAGTGCCTACTGGTCCCTCGGAAACACAGAGAAGAGCACTGGATACATGCAGCAGGACTTGGATGTAGCCAAGACCTTAGGTAGAGTTACGCTTCTCTCCTTTATTTCAGGACAGGGACGAGCTCAAGAAGCCGCTTAACCGGCGTGAATGGGGATGTTTTAGAGGACGGGGTCATTAGGGCTTTCCAGGCCCCGAAGGCCAAGCGATGTGGATTAACATATTCATTGCCCTCCTCAGAGAGTTGGGCTCCCAGATGTAATATCCCAAATGAGTGTATTGGTGGGCGAATCTTTTATCTTAATTGTAATTTTTGCCCACATTAGAATGCACCATCATGGTGTTGGAGGAGATGGGCCAGTGCCGTGTTCCGAGTGTGGTCTCTGGAGCCAGACAGCTGTGTTCAGAATCCTGGCCCTGCCACTTACTAGCAGGGTGACCTTCAGCAAGTTGTCTAAGCTCTCTGTGCTGCCATTTCCTCGTTTGTAAAATAAGTGTGGCTCATGCTTGCGATTGTTGTTATGGTGATTATTCAAGGGCCTGCGGGATTGCAGCAGAGAAGGGATGTGGTGAATCACCATCGGCGTCCTTCTAAAGGAGCGATATGTGATAGTTGGTTTGGAGTCAAATGACTGAACCAACACGCTGACGGTTGTTCAGAACCGGCAGTCATTAGCGGAGCAATGAAGTGACTCAAACAGCAGCTGGTTTGTACCAAAGTCTTTAACCTCTCATTTCCAGGACACCCATGTCCCTGGCTGCAGTTGTATAACAACAGTAATAGTTGTTATCCAGAGATTTAAGTTCTAGGACAACTTCCCACATATAGTCTGGTAGAAGAAGAAAGTACTTTTCTAAAAGAAGGCAAGTGAAATCTTAGCTAGCAAGTCTGGGGCTCTTGGGTTAAGATGGCCGTTATATGTTAAAACAATGCTATAACTTAGAGAAGTTTACTGTTTTCAACCCTTGCAGGTGACCAGACAGGAGAATGCCGAGCTCATGGGAATCTAGGCTCTGCATTCTTCTCCAAAGGAAACTACCGGGAGGCTCTCACTAACCACAGGCATCAGCTGGTGCTCGCCATGAAGCTCAAGGACCGCGAGGTAGGAGGTCACCTGCAAACTCAAAACACTTCTTTTTGGAAACAAAACGTCTTCGGTTCCTTAAAATGTTACTTTTAGAAGTTGATAATCGTTGCTTCTGTATTTCATCAACAACCAGGTGTTGGGTGTCTGCCATGTAGAGGCCTTGGGGATGCAGAGATAAGACTTGGCCCCTGACCTCAGGCTCTAACTGCGTGGTCTGACGTGCTCTTCTGATTCTCTTCAAATGTGCTGTGGAGCAGACATCCGTAAAATTAGCAAAAAGCTATGTTATTGTGACATATTCATTAAATTAAGGAAGCACACATTATGCTTTATCTGAGATAGAGTATTATTACTGCAAACCCTTCCTGTTGTTTCTTCAGTGGATTTTTAACTCAGGTGGTAGAAGCATATGACGTCTGATTCAGAGACTTGAATTGTAATGATAAAGAAATATCATCCCAGTCTTCATTAGAGAAATGAAATGTAATATTCTCAGATATTATAAATGCAATATTCTCTATAATGGAATTCCATAGATGGTACCTGATACCTAGGAGATGGGACATGATGAGAAAGTGCCTACAGAGTGGAAAGAGGGTGGGGTTTGGAGTGAGATAGACCCAGATTTGAATCCCTGCTCCAGTGCTCCTTGGATCTGCCATCTTGGGAAAGTTATCACTTAACCCTTTTTGCCTCTAACTTCTTACCCAGAAAATGACGATTCTATTTATTCTATGCACAGTTGTCGATAGGATTATTAATAATATATGTAAAGTACTTAGCATGGTACCTGGAATTCTATAATGGAATTCCATAGATGGTACTTATAATATAATATTAATAAGGAAGAGACAGTTAAAAGCAGAGGCAACAGTAAATTTATGAATCAATCTGTGTGTTGGGAAATATGTTTAGGTAGTTTATACTGCAGAATTTCACTATGGGACATTATGCAGAGTAATTATATTATTTAAATGACCCGATATCTTGAAGTCTCTAGAACACTAGGAAGGAACTGGGGAGGGAAGCAGCTTTGTACCAACAGTGTGCTGGAATCTCCCCTTGGGAAGACTGGACTTCTGCAACGTCTCTCTCATCCATGGGAGTCAGAAAAAAGCCTTTGAAAGCTACCAAAATAAGACTTTTGAAGGCCATGGACTTTTGGCAATTTTATTCTCAAGAGAATTACCTAAACACTTTTCTCTTTGTCTATTCACTCTTAGCTTACAAACATTTCTTATAAGCCGTACGATCTGATTTCTTGAAGTTAAGAGAATGAAAAGAGGAATCAGGCTTCTCGAGGCAGATATACTGATGGCATTAAGCAGTGAGAGTCATGTTTAAGAACTAAAACAGCATAGTTGTCTAGATAGGGCCATTTAATGAAGAGACAGTTATAAATACGTCAAGAACTGCATTTGTACTCTATTTTCTTAACCTTTGGGATATGTATATTAGCCCAATTACTGGCTAGAGTAGAAAGGCTTTTAATTAGGGGCATAGGATTGTCATAGGTATTAAAAAGGAGACATGAAATTTTTCTGCTTTTCCTCTTAATAGTGTAATTTTCTGTAGCCTGTGTTATCTGGGTTTCATAGACTTTTGCTGTATAGTAGTTATGAAGAAATCATTGAATTATAAGGATGAAAGGGACCTTGAGATAATACGGGTACCAGTTCCCTGCCCCAAACCTTTCCATCTTAGAGGTGTCACCTACCACAGACACCCTCTCTCCCCTTCCGTTGGCCTCTGCTTAACCACTGCTGCAGTAGTTCACAAGCCTGCCGAGTGGGAAATCCCTTTTATGTATAAGTAAGAGACCCTGAGATTGATTTTTAAACCTATTTCCTTCTCCCCCCGGGGGTAGGTAGAGAATGTCCAGCTACTATAATTAAGGGTCTCCTCAACGTTTCAGGTTATCAAAACCTTAACAATTTTTACAACCCTCTTTTGGCTGTTCCCCTTCTACTCTGGCCTACTCTGGTTGCTGGTTAGCCATAGCTTGACTACAGCAGAAGGCTTGTTCTGGGATGTTCTGGTTTCTAGCCCATGCTAGCTGCCCTGTGTTGCCGAAGCATATTTATCTGATTTCTAGATTGACCTGTAGAATTTCTCTTTTCTCTCACTGTGTGTCTCTTCTGTAGTGTTTGCCTCTGGAATTATAGGGTACCATTAGTTTTCTTGATAAATTTAATGTTATTTTCTTACTATTTCTCTTCTTCTTTAAGGTTGTATTTGAGTGCTGCTACTTGCCTACCTGCAATTAACTGGAAATCTTTATCCCCCCATCCCTGAATCCAGCTAACAATTGTTAAGATTGGAGTTAATATTGGTTCAGAACTTAAAGGAATATATAAAATGTCTAAAGGGAACTATAACAATAATAGGTATTTTGTTTAGATCCAAAGTTTTAGCTGACCAGTCTTTTGGGATTTAACTCGGTTAAGTGTGAGGTCTGCTCACAAAGCACTGTGCTGGGGGTTCAAGGTCTAGGTGGGTGGTATGGGGTCACTCCCCTTGAGGGGCTCATGTTCTATTTGAGACTTTAACACAACAAAAATATTAAAACACTGCTTGAGCAATAAATGATGAATGTTCTCTTAATCACTGCTAAGATTCTGGAATTCTAGAGGAGACAGAGACTGGTATAGACTTGGGAAGCTTTGTGAAACAGGTGGGGCTCAAGTTGGCCCCAGAGTGAGACACAGAAATTGGCATATGGGGTTCTAAAAGCTGGGCAGCATTATCAGTCATGTTTTGCTGAGTGATAAGATAGTTCATGCCTTTAGCAAAGGTCAGATATTTTCCGTCATCCTATTCGGTATAGTCACAGACTCTTGGTTTTTATAAAAGGTAGTAGTTATTAGTTTTATTCAGTTACATAAAAAAATACATGAAAATAACCAACTGTAAGCTTACCATCCTGTTAATATTTTGGGTATAATCTTTTGGTCATATATGCAGTTATAATTGTTTTTATCTATTGAAACAAAAATTGAAATCCTATTGTAATACTGTTTTATAATTTGTTTTTCATTAATATTTTCCCACTAATTTTTAAATATTCTACTGAAAGTCTTATGGCTGTATTATGATTTATTTAATATGTCCCCATACTGTTTTTTTTTTGTTTGTTTGGTTTTGTTTTTAGTTTCAGGTGTACAAAGCAACTGATAGATGTTTAAACCCCTCATAAAGTGATAACCCGCCCCCCAAGCTACCCCTCTGACGTCTTATGTAGCTGTTACAATGCCATCGACTGTCTTCCCTATGCTGTACTCCACATTCTGTGACTACATATACCTACATACTTAGTTATAATTGACATTCAATATTATTCTACTTCAGCTTCAGGTGTATAGTGCATTGGTCAGGCATCTACACAGTCTACAAAGTGATCCCCCTGATAAATCCAGTGCCCATCTGCCACCTTACATGGTCTTTACAACACTGTTGATTATATTCCCCATACTGTATTAACTACTAGTTTGTATTTCTTAATGCTTTCACCCAAAGAGGCCAACACTAAGACACATCATAATTAAAATGCCAAAGGCTAAAGACAAAGGGAGACTCTTAAAAGCAGCAAGAGAAAAGTAGTTAGTTACCTACAAGGGAGCCCCCATTAGACTGTCAGCTGATTTCTCAACAGAAACTTTGTAGGCAAGAAGGGAGTGGCAGGAAATATTCCAAGTGATGAGAAGCAACGATCTACAACCAAGGTTACTCTACCCGGCAAAGCTGTCCCCATACTGTTACACATTTAGTTTGTTTCAAAATATTTGGTATTATAAAATCTGGAAAAAATATTTGTAGATAAATCTTTGAACATATCTCTCATCATTTCCTTTAGTCAAATTCTTGGAAGTAGGCTCACTTGGCAAAAACATATCAAGGCTTCTGATACTTACTATAAATTGCCCTCAGAAAGGCTGTATCTTTTTTCAGTCCTTCCAGCAATGTATCAAAGGTTTCATTTCCTTGCACTAGCTAACATGATGCATTACTATTAAACCTAAAAAGTCAATTTGATATGTAAAAAAAACCCAAAAGAAAACAATACCTGGTATCTTATTGTTTTAATTTGCATTTCTTTGATCTCTTTGGGGGATAATTTTTTTTTTTTTTTAAAGTGTGTTTTGCCAGGACCCATCAGCTCCAAGTCAATTAGTAGTTCCAATCTAGTTGTGGAGGGTGCAGCTCACAGTGGCCCAACAACCTTGTTGTTAAGAGCTCCACGCTCTAACCAACTGAGCTAACCAGCCAGTCCCGGGTTTGATTATGTTTTAAAAATTTCTTGTATAAAATCTTTTATGCTCATATTTCTTTTATAAGGAGGTTTAATACTCGACCTAATTGTTTCTTTTGTGATATTGGTTATTTTATATTGATCTGATTCTGGGAATTGCTGTATCATCCCACTGAACTGTTGGACAATTTGTGTTCTAATACACAGTTTTAATTATTGTTACTTTATAATACACGTTGTATCTGCTACAAGTTTCATACCAATATTCTTTTTAAAAATGTGTGGGATATTCTTCCTTTCCCACTCTTGTAAATGAACTTTAAAATTATTTTGTCAAATTTCGGAGACTCTTTCATTGGGATTCTTATTGAAAGTGTACTGAATTTACATATTACTTATGGATAAATTGGTGTCTTTTCAGTAGTCTATCTTCTGTTTAAGAGCCTGGTCTGTTCCTCCATTTACCCTTTTATGCCCGTCACTGATTTATTTACACTTTTGGGGAGATTTTTTTCCCTAGATATTTAAGGCATCTTGTTGGAAATGGGACATTTTTTTCTTTGTATGTGTGTGTGTGTTTAACTAGCTATTGATGATATGTAGTCAAGATGTTTATTTTGCATGATTTGTTATTGGTCATGTGAAAATTCTCATTGTAGCGCATAATTTTTTGCTTACTTCTTTGGATTTTTCCGTGATGGAAATTTCTGTAAATAATGATAATTTTATGCATTTCTTTATGTATGTTATACCCCTGCTTTTTTCCCTCTTAATTATTACATGGGTTAGAACTTTGAGAACTCTTCCCCCAATCGAAACTGTACCAAGATGCATACCTTCATGAGTATGTAAAGTTCAGAAATGTACTTTCTTAATGTTTATCCTGCTCTTACATTGTATCTGTGACCTTAATTGTACTTTGGTTTCCCTTTAGCATTATAGTTCCCCCTAGAACAATACAGAGCTTGGGGTGCTTATCCCCATGCAATAGAATATAACTTTTGACTACAGTTGTCGTTCAATATCCATGGGGGATTGGTTCCAGGACCCCCCACAGATAATAAAATCCATGGATGCTCAAGGCCCTATATAAAATGGCGTAGGACAGTGCACACAGGTGGCCCTCTGCATCCGTGGATTCCCAACCACACATAGAAAATACTGCTTTTCGTATTCAAAAAACCAGTAGGTTGAATCCACTGATGTGAAACCCAGGGATAAAGAGCACCGACTGTATATCTATTGGAAAAAATCCACATGTCAGTGGATCCATGCAGTTTAAACCCAGGTTGTTCAAGGGTCAACTGTATTTTGATATTGAAATAAAATGTAGGAAACTGTCTTTTGAAACAAAAATTAACCACTGTAAATGTTCTGACTGGCAAGGATACCAAGCTGCATCTTTCTGCCTCTGATATTTTGGGTATAATGCATTAAAATTTTTTTCCCAAAGTAGCAAGGTAGCAGCCTGAAACCACTTTGT
Organism: Rhinolophus sinicus; assembly: GCF_057876585.1. NCBI lineage: Eukaryota > Metazoa > Chordata > Mammalia > Chiroptera > Rhinolophidae > Rhinolophus > Rhinolophus sinicus. Next base: position 23,168,348 of record NC_142509.1, read on the forward strand.
CCACTTATCTTAAAGAGCAATAGGTTTTTCTTTTACAAGATTACTCTCAGATACTTAATAGGGGAAGTGATACCTTCTCCATAGGATTTTTCATTCTAACTAACCTTCTGTCTGCTTTAATGGTTTCAAAATTAATTTCAGGTGCCCACAGGGACCTTCCTGTGAGCTAATATTAATTGTCAGAAGAGTGCATAAATTATCTTGTACTAGAGACATTATTCTCTATTCATGGAATCTGATATGCAAATATGCTGATGACTGAAGTTTTTTTTATCGGTCTGATTTCTCTCCTGAGCCTCATATTTCTTTATCCAACTGCTGCCTGGACACCCACCTTCAATTCAGTGTTCCTGACTTAGCCCCAGTCTGTACCTACTTCTGCTTAGCACTTGTCCAGTTACTCACGCCGCCTCACCCTCACGTTCGGTTTATTACTGGGTTCTCCTCTTTCTCTAATAGAAATCTCTTGTCTGCCTCCTCTTTTCGGCTTTCTGTTGTCTAGACTGTTGCTGTAGGCTTCTCTCAGAATTTTCACACTTTTTAATTGACACTATCCGGTAAGCAAAGGAGAGAAGGTGTCTACTACTTAGATCTACGAGTGTATCTTGAAGCTGCAGCAATAAGTTGATAGTTTCTTTCAAGTGTAGTATAGTGGTTGAGAGTGTGAACTTAGATATTAGACAAACTTGGAATGGAACTTGGGCTGGGTTCCTTATTAACATATAACCCCGGCTATATATAGAAAACCCTAAAGACTCCACCAAAAAGCTATTAGAAACAATCAACGAATACAGTTAAGTTGCTGGCTACAAAATCAACGTACAAAAGTCCATTGCTTTCCTATATACTAACAATGAAATCTCAGAAAAAGAAATACAAAAAACAATTCCTTTTGCAATTGCAGCAAAAAGAATAAAATACCTAGGAATAAACTTAACCAAGGATGTGAAGGATCTATATGCTGAAAACTATAAGACATTTTTAAAATAAATTGAAGAAGACGCAAAGAAATGGAAAGACATTCCGTGCTCATGGATTGGAAGAATCAACAAAGTTAAAATGGCCATATTACCCAAAGCAATATACAGATTTAATGGAATTCCCATCAAAATCCCAATGGCATTTTTTAAAGAAATAGAACAAAAAATCACCAGATTTGTTTGGAACCACAAAAGACCCCGAATAGCCAAAGCAATCTTAAGAAAAAAGAACAATACTGGAGGTATCACACTCCCTGACTTTAGCTTGTACTACAGGGCTACAATAATCAAAACAGCATGGTATTGGCAGAAAAACAGACACATAGACCAATGGAATAGAACTGAGAACCCAGAAATAAAACCACATAAATATGGACAGATAATTTTGGACAAAGAAGCAAAAAACATACAATGGAGGAAAGACAGCCTCTTCAATAAATGGTGCTGGGAGAATTGGATAGCCACGTGCAAAAGAATGAAACTGGACTGCTATCTGTCACCATGTACCAAAATTAATTCAAAATGGATCAAAGATGTAAGCATAAGACCTGACACAACACACTGCATAGAAGAAAACATAGGTACTAAACTTACGGACATTGGGTTCAGAGAGCATTTTATGAATTTGACTCCAAAGGCAAGGGAAGTAAAAGCTAAAATAAACGAATGGGACTATATGAAACTTAAAAGCTTCTGCACAGCAAAAGAAACCATCGACAAAATAAAGAGGCCACCAACTGAATGGGAGAAGATTTTTGCAAACCAGTGCCTCCGATAAGGGGCTAATATCCAGAATATACAAGGAACTCATGCAACTCAACAACAAAAAAACAAACAACCCAATTGAAAAATGGGCAGAGAACCTGAAGAGACATTTCTCCAAAGAGGACATACAAATGACAAATAGACATATGAAAAAATGCTCAACATCACTAATCATCAGAGAAATGCAAATCAAAACCACAATGAGATATCACCTCACCCCAGTCAGAATGGCTATCATCAACAAGACAAATAGTAACAAGTGTTGGAGAGGCTGTGGAGAAAAAGGAACCCTCATACACTGTTGGTGGGAATGCAGATTGGTGCAGCCGTTATGGAAGGCAGTGTGGAGGTTCCTCAAAAAATTACAAATAGAATTACCATATGACCCAGCAATCCCTCTCCTGGGTATCTACCCAAAATATCTGAAAACATTTATCCATAAAGACATATGTGCTCCAGTGTTCATTGCAGCTTTGTTTACGGTGGCCAAGACATGGAAACGACCAAAATATCCTTCGATAGATGAATGGATAAAGAAGTTGTGGTATATATACACAATGGAATACTATTTGGCGGTAAGAAAAGATGATATAGGAACATTTGTGACAACATGGATGGATCTTGAGAGTATAATGCTAAGCGAAATAAGTCAGACAGAGAAAGCAGAGAACCATATGATTTCACTGATATGTGGTATATAAACCAAAAACAACAAAAGAACAAGACAAACAAATGAGAAACAGAAACTCATAGACACAGACAATAGTTTAGTGGTTACCAGAGGGTAAGGGGCGGGGGGTGGGAGATGAGGGTAAGGGGGATCAAATATATGGTGATGGAAGGAGAACTGACTCTGGGTGATGAACACACAATGGGATTTATAGATGATGTAATACAGAATTGTACACCTGAAATCTATGTAATTTTACTAACAATTGTCACCCCAACAAACTTAAAAAAAAAAAAGATGTGAAAAAAATAATATAACCCTGGAAATTACATAAATCTTCTAAGTGTGATGGACATGGGCTTGTATGAAAAAGCTGCTATAAACATTCACACACACACACACACACACACACACACACACACCACACGGTGCCAAAAAAATGTATACATATTTAAGAAAGGAAAAAAATGTGTTAATTGTAATACTCAATATACACCTGTAACAAAAGATGAATAAAAGTCCCGTTTGACTTCTGCAATTACAAAAAGTGCTCGGAGTGGTTACCATCAGCGTCCAGACACTTCTGATTATGGCAAACTACTGCTTGAGCATAGATAACATCTCTTACAATGTGTATACATTTTTTGGCACTGTATATATGTATACATATATGTATATACAATATAGATAGATAGGTAGATAGATAGATAGATTAGATAGATAGATAGATAGATAGATAAATAGATAAATAGATAAATAGATAAGATAGATATATAGATATATGTGATATGGAAACAGCCTAGGTGTCCATCATAGATGAATGGGTAAAGAAGATGTGGGATACATGTGTGTGTGTAATGGAATATTATTGAACCATAAAAAGAATGAAATCTTGCCATTTGCAGCAACATGGATGGACCTAGAGGATATTATATTAAGTAAAATAAGTCGGACAGAATAAGACAGATATCATATGATTTAACTTATATGTGAAAAAATATCCAAAAAACCCAAACGAACAAAACAAAACAAAAACAGATTCATAGATATAGAGAACAAACTGATGTTTGCCAGAGGCGGGGGGGATGGCATGGGAGGATGGTTGCAAAAGGTGAAGAGGAATAAGAGGTACAAACTTGCAGTCATAAAACAAAATAAGTCATGAGGATGTAATGTACAGCACCGGGAATAATACAACATAGTAACATCGTAATAATTTTATACAGTGACATATTGTTACCAGACTTATTGTGACGATCACATCATAAGGTATACAACGTGGAATCACTGTTACACACCTGAAACTAATACAATATTGTGTCTCAACTATACTTTAAAAAATGGGAGTAGTTTGAATTAAAGTGTGCTCTAAATGTAAAATGCACACTGGACTTCAAAGACTTAGAGTGAAAAAAACGTAAAATATCTCATTATTAAGTTTTTATATTGATTATAATATAATGATAATATTTTGCATACATTGATTAAGTAGAATATGTTATTAAAATTAATTTTATTCTAGTTTTACATTTCATGTGGTTACTAGAAAGTTCAAATTATGTTTGTATTGTACATCATGGCTCTAGCCCATTTTATATTATGGTTTTGTTTTTCATATGTGGGAATATATAATTTTTCAAATTTTTTTCACTTAATAGTATTGAACTTCTTTTCATGTCACCACATATAGATCAACTACATTCTTTTGAACTTCTTTCGCAGTGATACGTATTATGGATGTGCCATTCATCTGCTGATGGAAGGTTCAGGGAAGGTTTTATTTCCTTTTACAGATATGGTTGCAGCAAGTAAGACCTTGTACAAATCTCTTTGTACACATGTAGGACTAGACTAGTGTCTGATAAGTGGAATCGCTGGGTGAACAGGTATTGTACATATTTTAGATTAAAAGATTTTCCCAGATTGCACACCAAAAAGGCTGGTGTAAACCCATAAGCACTTGATAACAATCTTAGATTTTTTTTTTTCAAATTGATTGCCAATCTGTAACTGTCATGATCCCTCCTTTATAGCACTTATTGTTTATTTGCTTGTAATGGTGGTCTTCTCCCCACTGTTGAACTGGGAGCTTCTGGAGAGACAGGAAAAGAGCTTATTCATGTTGATCTTCTCCTTTGAATACTCATCATTCAGCACATGTTTACTCGGTGCTCACTGTGTCCCGGGTACTATAATGACTGTGGCTACAGAGGTGGCTATGCCATGGTCCTTGCCCTCAAGGAGCTCACATCTGCTGGCAGACCGGTAGTATTCCAGGCCAGTGTTGACAAATACTTTTTGGCTTTGAGGAAGCACATTGAGGGTTTACAGTAGCGTGCTCTCCTGTCTTTGGTTCTTATGAATGGTGGTCTTTGTTTCACTCAGAGCTGGACAGGAAGCTTATGAAGCCCAGCAGTAAATGCCAGCTAAGCCTACTTATCCTTTCTTGTCTGCAGTTTCTTCACTGTCCATAACTAAAGTCTAACATTCACATTCAGTAAGAATGCTTTTTATATTCTGATAATGCCTCCCACAGAAAAGATCTTTTAAAATGAAATTTCGCTCTTTGTGATCTTGAAGATTAAAGGTAGATCATAATCATTACCAATTTATGACACCTGTGCGTTCACAAGAACAGTTACTGACCTCCCCCCCGCCCCCCCAAAAAAAAGACTACTTTGTGAGAAAACTGAGCCTCTTGGATTTCCTTTAGGATGTGGCTACAGGAAATTCATTAGATGATTTTCGATGACATCATCCTGACTATAGCACTTTCTCCAAAAACAATGCTATTTTTCTTGGACCTTTTTGCAGACATTTTCTACACCATGTATATTAATATATTGGTTGTGCTAATATGAAATCCACACAAAGGTTTATGGGGTGTGTGTGTGAGAGAGAGAGACAGACAGAAGGAATGTAGTGAGATAATTGTTTTACTTCCAGTAGTTCAGGAGAGTTGGTTAAAAGGTAAAATGCATCCCATTTTAGAACAATATCCTCAGTATTAAGTTCAGGAAGGGAATGCTTGACAACCTTTTCAGTGGTGTATGTCTTACAGGCTTTTGAGAAAGAAAAAAGATTGTTAAGCTGTAACTCTTCAAATCACTGAAGACTGGAAGACTTGGAAAGTAGACACTTGTGAAGAATAGGGATAGGGTATCAATTTCTTGATTATGCTCTTTGTACTTTGTATTATAAGTCATTTGAGCCAGACCTTTTGGGCCTGTAATGAGTAATACAAACTTTTTCTCCTACTGATAAAATAGTTATTACCTCAAAAGAAATTGCACAGCTGGTGAATATGTGTGTGTATGTACAGTCCCCCCTTAACCGTAGTTTCACTTTCCATAGTTTTCAGTTAACTGTGGTCAACCGCAGTTCAAAAATATTAAATGGAAAATTACAGGAATAAACAATAAGTTTTAAATTGCATGCCATTCTGAGTAACGTGATGACATCTCAGGCCTTCCTGCTCTGTCCTTCCTGAGACATGAATTATCCCTTTGTCCGTCGTATCCACGCTGTATGCACTGCCTACCTGTTAGTCACTCAGTGGTTGTCTTGGTCGTCAGATCAACTGTCCTGGCAATTTGGATCTGCCAAAGAGAAGCCATAAAATGCTTCTTGTACGTGACAAGCTGAAAGTTCTCCACTTAATAAGGCATGTTATCTCACATCATGACAAGGAAAAAGGGAGAAAGATGAGTATAGAACAATAAGATGTTTTAAGAAAGACCGTATTCACGTAACTTTTATTATAATAGATTGTTATCATTGTTCTATAGTATTAGTAGTTGTTTTTGACCTTTTGCAATGCCTAATTTATAAATCAAACTTTATGACCAGTATGTACGTATAGGAACAGACAAGTGTAGGGTTCGGTACTACGTATCTGCAGTTTCAGGCGTCCACTGGGGATCTTGGAACATACGCCCTGCAGATAAGGGAGGACTACTGTCTACTATATAATGTATGATATGTTTACAAATTATTCTGCCCTCAGCTGTTCCATTTTTCTCAACTGTATTTTTTTCAAGTTCTATTTTTCTCATCACTCTACCTCTGTCCTCTTCCAGCCATTGCATTTTGTTTTCTCTTTCTCTACAGAGTAGAAGGAACTTCAAATTAGGAATTGGGAGATATAAATTCAAATCCTGGATTTGCCATGACCAGCCATATGTTAAAATGGGCCAACCTCTTCTGGAAGCCCTCTTGGTTGCTGGTTCACTTGTAAACAGGACCACCAGATCAGAATATCTTTACAGCTGTGTTGCCCAATGCTTTAGCTGTTAGCCACCTGTGGTTATTTTAAATTAAATTAGTTAGAATTAAAAAAAAAATGCAGTTCCCCAACCAAAATAACCACATTTTCAGTGTGCTCAGTAGCCCATGTGTCCAGTGGCTACCATATTGGGAGCACAGAAAAACAAGTCTGTTAGCTCAGATAGCTCTATTGAATAGTGCTAGCAGTCTCTCATAGCGCTAATCTTTAAATTAATCGAAGGCAAAAGGGCATCAGTGTGAATCACAGGCCACCTTCATGTTTTCATAGTACCTGCTATTTATACTGGAATCATTTATGTTCTTTTCAGATGCACAGGGAAAGAGGGAAGGTTCTGCTGTAATAATGACAAAGTAGCTCATGTCAGCCTAGCCGCATATAACAACTGTACACTCTAGGAAAAATACAAAACAAAGCACTATTGGAAGGTACTGGAGAGTGACCAAAAGCAGGCAGAAATTGGAGGAGAGTTAACACTTGGAAGAAGGGAATAACACTAGATGAGTTTCCTGTTTTTAATGTCTTTTTGACAGAGTGCCAGCACCAGACCCCACAGTGCTACTAAAATATGTGTAGAAACCTGTAGTCTTATTGGTTATGGAATCAGAAGACAGATTTTGGGCTCAGAACAGCCATCAGAAAGTGAGGAGCAAATTCTGGACAAATCCATAGAAGAGCCCCAAATTTTATGTATATTCTGACCAGATCTCTGAGTAACCCCTGAAATAAGCATTTGAAGACAGATTCTAAGGAAGTCAGTTAAAGCTGAAAGAACTAGATTTCAACTGCTGCTCACTTTGGGAAAACAGTTTGGTGTTTGAGTTCATAAGGGTTAATTGCCTGCAAAAACAAAAATGCTTATACTTTATTGAGTAATATAACAAAGCCCCGAGTGTCTACAGTGTATCATTCACAAAGTCTAGGATATATTTAAAAATTATTAGACATATGAAGAGTCATAAAATGATTTATACTCAAGAGAAAAGGCATTCAAAGAAACCAATCCCAACATGACCCAAATGTTGGAATTAATAAATAAGAGTTTTTAAACAGTTGTTATAACTGTGTTCAAATATGGAAAGTAAAATATGCCCATAATGAATGAATAGATTGAAAAATCTCAACAGAACAATAGGAACTATTCCATAAGAAAGTAAAGAAAGTAAAATGGAAATTTTAGCCCTGAAAAATACAAGATCTGAAATGAAAACATTCACTGGATAGGTTTCATAGAAGATTGGAGATGACAGAGAAAGAGGCATGAACTTGAAGATAGGTCAACAGAAATGATCTAATCTGAAAATCAGAGAGAAAATAGATTGAAAAAGATTAATAGAACCTCAATGCATTGTGGGACAATATCAAAGGGTCTTACATATGTCTAATTACATGTGTGTTGCAGAAAGACAAGATAAAATAATGGAAAAAAGAATATGTGTAGAAACAGTGGCTAAAATATGTCTAAATTTAGTAAAAATAAATAAATTTATAGATTATAAAAATTCTGCTAATCTCAAGCAGAATAAATAAAAAGGAAATGATACCTATGAACTTTATAGTCAAACTACTATAAACCAATTATAAAGAATAAATCTTGAAAGTAACCAGGGAAAAATGACATATTACAAAGAGAGAGAGCAACAGTACAAATGATGGCTGATTTTTTATGAGAAATAATGGAGTCCAAAGGACAGTGGGACAAAATTTTCAAAATGCTGAAAGAATAAAGAAAATACCTGCTAACCCAGAATTCAATAACCAACAAAAATAATTCTCACCCAGAGTCAGTTCTCCTTCCATCACCAGTGAACACATAATGTGAGATATAGATGATGTATTATGGAATTGTATACCTGAAATCTATATAACTTTACTAACAGTTGTCACCCCAATAAACTTTAATTTAAAAATAATAATTCTCATGGATGAAAGCAAAATAAAGACATTTTAAAATAATTGAAAACCAAGAAAATTATCAACAGACATTCACTAAAAGAAATGCCAAGGGAGGATTTTCAAGCTAATGGAACATGATATCAAATGGAAACTCAGATATTCAGGAAACAAGAAATAAAATAAATTAAATAAATAGTTATAAAAAATAAATATGTTGGTAAATATAAAAGACTACTTTTATTTTTTTCTCATAGTTTTAAATGTGCACATAGCTGTTTAAAGCAAGAAAATTGTAACATTAAATTGTAGGATATATGGCACACGTGGATGTGATTCATATATATATAATATATATGAAATATATGTATTTTAAATATTTTTATTGGGGAACAGTGTATACTTCCAGGACTTTTTTCCAAGTCAAGTTGTTGTCCTTTCAATCTTAGTTGTGGAGGGCGCAGCTCAGCTTCAAGTTGTTGTCCTTTCAGTCTTAGTTATGGAGGGTGCAGCTCAGCTCCAGGTCCAGTTGCCATTTCTAGTTGCAGGGGGCACAGCCAACCATCCCTTGCGGGAGTCAAACCGGCAACCTTGTGGTTGAGAGGATGCGCTCCAACCAACTGAGCCATCCGGGAGCTCAGTGGCAGCTCAGCTCAAGGTGCCGTGTTCAATCTGAGGAATTGAACTGGGAATCTTGTGATTGAGAGCTCACTGGCCCATGTGGGAATTGAACCGGCAGCCTTCGGAGTTAGGAGCATGGAGCTCTAACCGCCTGAGACACCAGGCCGGCCCTGTGATTAATATATTTGATTCTCATATGTTGTTGGAAATGTGAAATGGTACAACCACTTTAGGAAAAGTCTTGCAGTTTCTTTAAAATCTAAACATACACTGGCCCTGTGGTCCAGAAAGTCCACTCCTAGGTATTTACCCCAAAGAGTTGAAAACGTAAATCCACAAAATGACTTGAATGTTCACAGCAGTTTTGTTCATAATAGCAAAATCTGAGAATAGCCCAAGTGTTCCTCAATGGAAGAATGGGTGTATAAACTGCTATGTAGTTATAAAATACATGCAGCAACATGAATGAATCTCAAAAACGTGAGAGTGTGTGAAAAAAGTAAAAAAAAAAAAAAAAAAGAATGCATTTTATGATTCCAGTGGCAACAAGTTCTAGAACAACCAAAACTAATCTTGAAATGACTAGATAAACAAGATATGGTACATATACACAATGGAATACTATTCTGCCATAAGAAAAGATGAAATACTGCTATTTGCGACAACGTGGATGGATCTTGAGATTATTATGCTAAACGGAATAAGTCAGAAAAAGTCAAGAACCATATGATTTCACTGATATGTGGTATGTAAAACTGAAAACAACAGAAGAACAAGACAAACATGAAAAAACAAAAAAACATAGACACAGACAATAGTTTAGTGGTTACCAGAGGGTAAGGGGGGTAGATGAAGGTAAAAGGGATCAAATATATGGTGATGGAAGGAGAACTGACTCTGGGTGGTGAACACATAATGTGATATATAGATGATGTATTACAGAATTGTACATCTGAAATCTATGTATCTTTACTGACATTGTCACCCCAATAAACTTTAATTAAAATAATAAATAAAAACACGAAAAAAAGAAAACAATCAAATCAGTAGTTGCCTTTGGGAGCAGAAGCGGGAGCAGTAATTGAATGGGAAGGGATATGAATGGACTTTCTAGGGTGATGGGAATGTTTTATCTCTTAATATACATTTGGGTTACCTGGGTGTATGCATTTGTAAAAACTCATCAAATGATAACGTTTAAACTTTATGCTTTTCACTATATGTAAATTTTGTATAAAGTAAACATTAAATCCTAATTAGTGATATACATGCTACATGCTGTAATATTTAGGGAGAAAGTATACTAATGTCTGAAATTTACTTTAAATTGGATCAAAAAAACAGATGGATTGATGAAAAGATATATAGATATGTGTTAAAGTGCACTTATTAAAATGTTAGTAATTGCAGTATGTTAATGTGGATATTTAGGTAATCATTGTATCATTCTTTCAACTTTTCTGTATCTTTGTAATTTTTCATCATAAAATGTTAGGGAAAAAAAAGAATAGAGGATTTGGTGGTGAACGTGGTAGAAGCAGTGATTCTAGTGATCAGACTTCTTGGTGGGAGCGCACCCAGGTAGAATAAATTTTACTGGTTGGCCCTGTCTCTGCCCCACCCCCACCCCACCCCATCCCAAGAAAACAAAAACACGCCACAACTTTCTTCTCCTTCCTGGCTATACATACACAGCATATCCTGGGACAACATCACAGCAAAATATTCATTGCAGATGAAACCAGGTTTAGCTAAATGTCAGAAATCGATGCATTGTGCACATTAGCCTTGCAGGGCAGTTTGGGTGGTATGCGGGGAAGAGGGGAACGGCAGTGCCCTTTTCTCTGCTTTAGTGAAGGTGAGAGTGCTCCCCTTCATTGCATGGCCGGTGGCCTGTGCTTATAGCCCTGGCTGTGGGGAGCCACCTCTTCCTTGCCAAAAGATGGTTAGGATGGGGAGGGAGTAAGACAGAGAGCTCATGGAAAACGTACTTTATGTAGTTTATTATTTTAGAAATCACCACAGCTAACCCTTTCACTTCATCTTAAGAAATAGGAAACCTGTAGAAATAAATTGACTTGCCCAAGATCAACAATGAATTGCTTCAATTTGTTATATTTAAGAATTGTTTTCTTTTGTGATTAAATGTGGCACTTGAGTTCTAAAGGTTCTAAATTAGTTAAGTATTTTCTCTATAATGATACAATTTGTAGAATGTTAATTGGGTCCTGCTCATTTAAAATAATGATCAGTGATAATGAATTATTATCTATGTGATTAATGTTTACAATTTACAAATAAATGTCTTATTGTCTAACTCATTTTTACATTATTCTCACAAAACCCAGAGCAAATATTTGCATTTCACGAATGGATTTTTAGATAGTTTTATATACTCCAGCAGTTTCCTGGAAAGATGGGCTCCCTGGGCTATACCAAAAGCCTGTTGCTTGATAGTGCATGTGGTACCATCATTTGCGACTGTGAACTGAACCAAGAGCTAAGAGCTTTGAGCATAAAGAGTCAAAATTAAAGGACTTAAACAGATAGAATCTGATCTATTGGAGACTGCAGCATTATCTAAGGACTGAGAGGAGTTTGACCAATCCTGTTCCTGAAGCTGCTGATGGCAATCTGTAATGCTAAGACGCTGTCATTACGGGATGATGGGTGTCAGGGTGCTCTGAAGACCAGCTTCCGGATTGGTTTACACTTCCTTGATTTTCAACTTTGGACTTACTATTCTGGACAACATGGAAACTTGGAGAAACTTAAGCAAAATAGTGGTATTATTCCTAATTATTCCTGTTTTTTAGATGATAAAATTAAGGCTTAAAAAGGGATAGGTGATTTTCCCTTAGGCCACACAGTTGTAAGTGTTAGAATCGTGGTTCAGAAAACAATTTGAAATATGTTCTGCTACCTACTTGGAATAGAATTTTTTGGTACAAATCATTAATCCTCGCCGAAATGAAATCTATCCTGTGTGTCCAGTCTTTAAAAAGATAATTTCCACAACAAAAACCATAACTTCCCACAGTCCATTTTAATTTTGTAAGAATATCACTGAGGTTTGTTTAATTTTATGTCATTGTGGGCTAGAACAATTAAAATCTGATGAGAATAGATTGTAAGAACAATGTCCTTTCCATCCACTGCTACAGATGATACAAATTAGGAATCCTTTCTTATTTTCAATGTTAGTTCACTATAAAAAAAAAGTCTGTTTTCAAAGCAGTAATCAGAATCTTTTATTCTCCTTGAATAAAAGCACTTTTCTCTAATTACCATAAAACATGTTTGGATTTTAAAGTTCTTCTTTTCTACAGAGAAATCACATCCCAAAGAAATCATCATTGAATTAGTTATTGCTATTATTCCTTAATCCACATTCTTCTGCAGGCTTACTAACCAGGGGTACACTGGTTTCTGGAGGTATGTTAGGGTATGTCTTTGGGCCTTTCCTGGAAGACAGAGGTTGAGAGTGCCAAGAATCTTGTAAACTTTGCCATTTCAATCTCTGATAACACTTCACTAATTAATTAGTTAATTAAGTTAGTGACTCTGTTTAGAATTTGTGATAATTGGTTAAGTCTAATTTTTTACCTTGTAGCTTTTTAATCCCCCGCTTTCTTCTGCCTCCCCATGCCCCCTACTCCGGTTCAAGCCGTTGCTTCTCAGTCTAGTTGTGTAGGACACAGCTCCCTGGCCCATGCTGGGATTATGAGCCTTGCACTGCCCCCGGCTGAGGCAGTCGGTCTCTGGTCATCTGTTGGCTGCTCACAGCTCATGCCAGCTACTGGCCACTCACGCTGGCCACCGGCCTCTCATGGCAGCACATGGTAGCCCACAGCAGCCCATGATGGCTGCCGGCCACTCATGCTGGCCACCGACCACTCATGGCAGCAGTGTTAGGAGCACAGCGCTCCAACCTCCTGAGCCATCTGGCTCGCCCACCTTTTAGCTATCTTTCAGGAGGTTCTACGAGGCAAACCAAGAGGCTAAAATGATTACAGGATGAATAAAGTCCTTAAGACAACAGCATTCCCAAATTCTCCAGGACTGGTAGGCATATAAGGAATTAACTATGCTGATCAGAATTAATAAGCAGAATGTGGTTAAGACTTCGGTTGAGTCCTCACTCCGACACTTGTCTAATTGGGTGACTTTCAGTAAGTTACTTAAACTTCTCTAAGCCTCAGTCTCCTAATCCATAAAATAGAGGTAATATGTAGTAAAGTGTTTAGCACAGTGGTTAGCATAAAGCATGTGGTCAGTCGGTAAGTGTTAGCTGCCACGGGGTCGCTGCCACTGTCATCATCTTCATCCTCCTCCTCTAGCCTTGAAAGCTGTTAGAGAAGTTCTAGTTACTGTGTATACTGGACAGGAGCATAACTACCTATTTGTCTAATCAAATCCTATTATATAACTAATTCAGATCCATCTCTTTCCTGGATCCAAATCAGTGAGGTACTTAGTTTTCCTTTGATACATAATTCTACTCTCGTACTTGATCCCAGTGATTTAGGGTAGCCACGATTCGAGTGTTGATACGTTTGAAGTATCCCTATAAAAACATAGCGGCGATAGTCCCTGTTTTGTTGATCTATTAGCCATCTATAAAAATGTCCTCTATGGCCTGTCACTTAGTGTATATCACTTTGCTCATTGTAGCCCAGTGCTGCTCCCAACTGGGGAATCAGCATCCCTTGGCTAGCCTTCCTAAATGAAACCTGTCAGGGGTGGTAGACAGCATAGTTTGGAAAACAAAGTTTTTAAAACTTCCTATTCTCCCACAATAGGTTAAAAACCTATTCCTTTACTGTAGAATACTTTCACTGTCTCCAAAAAAGCAGCCATAGTACCTTCTTTCATAAAGGAGAGGAAGAAAGGGATATTTTCATGTAAGAACAATTAAAAGTTCAAGGATGAATGTTTCTATCAGCGACTGTCTTTCACAAGACTCAGCAAAGTCTGATAAGAAGTTCCTTTACTAAATTACTGAAATGGAAGAATATTCAATACCTGTAAAGTGTGGACTGAGTTTCCGGTTCCTAGCATTGTTCACTTTGAAAGCCGCCTGTACAGCATCTTCCCGCGTGTCTGTTGGCCATCTGTACGTCGTCTTTGGCGAAATGTACATTCAGGTCCTCTGCCCATTTTTTAAATTGGATTGTTTGGGCTTTTTATTTTTTTAATGTTGAGTTGTATGAGTTCTTTATATATTTTGGATATTAACCCCTTATCTGATGTATCATTCACAAATACCTTCTACCATTCAGTAGGAGAACTTTTCATTTTGTTGATGGTTTCCTTCTTTGTGCAAAAGCTCTTTAGTTTGATATAGTCCCATTCGTTTATTTTTGCTTTTATTGCCTTTTCCCAAAAAATATTGCTAAGAGTGATGTCAAAGAGTTTACTGCCATTGAGTATGATGTCAGCTTTAGGTTTGCCATACATAGACTTTATTATGTGGCAGTATGTTCCCTCTTTCCAGACTTGGCTGAGAGTTTTTATCATAAATGGATGTTGGACTTTGTCAAATGGTTTTTCTACATCTGTTGACATGAGCATATGATTTTAATCCTTCATTTTGTTTACATGGCATATCAATGATGATCAATTTATGGATATTAAACCATTCTCTCATCCCTGGAATAAATCCCACTTGATCATGGTGTATGATTCTTTATGTATTGCTGAATTCAGTTTGCTAATATTTTTGTTAAGGATTTTTGCATCTGTGTTTATTACAGATATTGGCCTATAATTTTTATTTTTGTAGTGTCTTTGTCTGGTTTTGGTATCAGGTAATGCTGGCCTTGTAGAATGAGTTAGGAAGTATTCCCTCCTCTTAAATTTTTGGGAATAGTTTGAGAGGAATGGGTATTAATTTTTCTTTGAATGATTGGTAGAATTCACCCGTGAAGCCGTCTGGTCCTGAACTTTTGTTTGTTTGAGGTTTTTTTTTTTTTTTTAATTTTATTTTATTAAATTTATTGGGGTGACAATTGTTAGTAAGATTACATAGATTTCAGGTGTACAATTCTGTATTACATCATCTATAAATCCCATTGTGTGTTCATCACCCAGTGGGAATGCAGACTGGTGCAGCCGTTATGGAAGGCAGTGTGGAGGTACCTCAAACAATTACGAATAGAATTGCCATATGACCCAGCAATCCCTCTCCTGGGTATCTACCCAAAATTTGTTTGAGTTTTTGATTACTGATTCGATTTTGTTACTAATAATCGGTCTGTTCAGATTTTTTGTTTCTTCCTGATTCAGTCTTGGAAGATTGTATGCTTCTAGGAATTTTTCTATTTCTTCCAGGTTGTCCATTTTGTTGGCGTATAATTGTTCAGAGTATTTTCTTATAATAATTTGTATTTCTGTAGTGTCAGTTGTCATCTCTCCTCTTTCATTTCTGATTTAACTTATTTGAACCCTCTCTCTTTTTTTCGTGATGAGTCTGGCTAAAAGTTTATCAATTCAAAGAACCAGTTCTTAGTTTCATTTATCTTTTCTATTTTTTTTATCTCTATTTCATTTATTTCCCCTCTGATTTTTATTATTTTCTGTCTTCTACTCACTTTGGGCTGTGTTTTTCTTTTTCTCGTTCCCTTAAGTATAAGATTAGACTATTTATTGAGATTCTTCTTGTTTCTTGAGGTAGGCCTGTATGGCTATGAATTTCCTTCTTAGAACTGCTTTTGCTGTGTTCCATAGGTTTTGGATCATTGTGTTTCCATTTTCATTTGTCTTAAGAAAAATTTTTATTTCCTCCTTAATTTCTTTGTTAACCCATTGATTGTTTAGCAGTATGTAGTTTAGCTTCCATGTGTTTGTTGTTTTACAAGTTTTGTTCTTATAATTGATTTCTAGTTTCATACCATTGTGATGAGAAAAGATGCTTGATTTCAATCCTCTTAAATTTAATTTGTTGAGCTTGTTTTGTGGCCAAACATGTGGTCTATCCTGTTTCTGCAAAAAAGTCAGCTGATAATCTTCTGGTTTTTCCCTTGTATGTCACTAGCTGCTTTTCTCTTGCTGCTTTTCAGATTCTCTCTTTATTTTTAACTTTTGATATTTAATTATGATGTGTCTTGGTGTGGAACTCTTTGGGTTAATCTTGTTTGGGACCCTGTGCTTCCTATACTTGGATGTCTGTTTCCTTCACTAGGTTAGGGAAATTTTCAGCCATTATTTCTTCAAATATGTTTTCTGTCCCTTTCTGTCTGGCTTCTCCTTCAGAGACCCCTATGTTGCAAATGTTGGTATGCTTGATGTTGTCCACAGGTCCCTTCAACTATTATTTAGATTTTTCTTGTTGTTTTTGCTGTTCCGATTGGGTGATTGATGTTACCTTGTCTTCCAGGTCGCTGATGAGGTCTTCTGCATCATCTAATTTGCTGTTGATTGTATCTAGTGTATTTTATTTTTAATTTCAGTTAATTGTGTTCTTCAGTTCTGATTGGCTCTTTTTTATAATTTCTGTTTATTGACGTTCTCATTGAGTTCATCTGTTCTTCTCCCGAGTTCATTAAGCATCTTTATAACCAATGTTTTTTATTTATGGGAAGATTGCTTGTCTCTGTTTCGTTTAGTTCTTTTTCTGGAGTTTTGCCCTATTTCATTGAGAACATATTCCTCTGTCTCCTTATTTTGGCTGTCCCTGTATTTGTTTCTGTGAAGGAGGGGAAATAGCTACCTCTCCTGGTCTTGAAAGAGTGGCCTTGTGTGAGAGCATCCCCTTTGTAGAGTGCTTGTGCTGAGTGTCTTTGGCAGTCCATCTGGAGCTGGAGCTGGATTGGCCAGGGGCCGTAGGGCGTCCTGGGAGCATGCTGGGCAGGGGCCACCTTGGCAGGCCAATTGGAGCTGTAGATGGAGCTAGGTCAGGCCTCAGGGAGTCCCAGGGGCAAGGCACACTGGGGCCCAGGAGTGGCTGAAGTAGGTTCAGGCTGATGAAAGTCCTGGCAGCAAGCCAGGCAGGAGCCTGGAGCCTTAGCTGAAGTAGGTGTTGGCCACAGATGTCCTGGGGTCCAGTCACTCTTGGGCCACCTTCTTGGGCTGACTGTAGCTATTGTGGGTCCAGGCCATGGGAAGTTTCTGGGCAAGCTGCTCAGAGGCTGCCTTGGCAGGCCAGTGGAGCTGTAGTTGAAGCAGGCTGAGGCCTTGGGTGTCCTGGGGGCATCACTGGAATCTGGCGCCGTAGCTCAAGCACTTCGACTGTGGGAAGTGCAGGGGCAAGGTGAGTAGATGCGAGCCTAGGGAGCTGGTGTGGGCCTGGGACCTGGGGTGCACTGGGACAGCACTGGCCTGCCAGCTAGAGCACCTTGATCAAGTTCCTGCCTATGCCATCAAGGTGAAGGGGGCTTCCTCCCGATCGCAGGTCAATGTGTTGGGGTGGGGTTCCTGCGATTCTGCGTCTCCATCTCTCCTACCCTTTTCTGTGTGGTCTCTCTCTCCTTTCTTGTGCAGAAGCTGTGCAGTCAGCCCTTAGTTCTTCTACAGATGGAGTTGCTCTGTCTGTAGGTATAGATTTGATGTGTTCATGGGAGGAGGTGAGTTCAGGGTCTTCCTATGCTGCCATCTTGGATCTGAAGTCTGTCTCAGCATTATTGTTGTTGATCCTTTGAAGATGTCTTTTTTCCCCCTCTTCTTGCTTTTTATTTTTGTCTTTGGTTTTCAGCACTTTACTATGAAATTGCCTACATATGGTTTGCTTTGTATATTTTCTGTGTGAGGTTCACTGAGCTGCTCAAATTTGTGGCTTGATGCTTTCATCAGTATTGGAACATTCTCAGCTATCATCTCCTCAAATATTGCTTCTACTGCATTTTTTCTGTCCTCCTGTTCTGGGGACTCCAGTTGCATGTAACTTATCCCTTTTCACCATGTTCCATCTGTCCTTTATGCGTTGCACTGTATTTTCCATCCTTTTTATCTCTATGTGTTTTACCCTAGATATTTTTCCTATCCTTTATTCTAAATCATAAATACTCTCTTTTTAGCGGTGTCTAATTTGCTATTAAGCTTATATATCACATTTTTAATTTCATTTTATTTTTCCAGAATATCAATGTGATTAATTTTTATAGTTTCTAGTTCTGTGTTGAAATTCTCCATCTAACATTTTTTTTTCTTGAACATATTAATCACAATTATTTAAAATTCCATATCTAATAATTCATGGGTTTGTTTCTATTTTCCTCTTGATTCTATTTTTGTTGTGCCTGGTTCCATTTTTTTTAATTGACTGCTTGCCACTATGTATGAAAATATTAATAGACCTCAATATTATCATCCACCAGATAGAATTTAAAAAAATATTTGGCAGGCATTTAGAGTAGGAGTAGATCATCTTAATTCAGTCAAGAATAAGGTAATTCAGAACTGGGTTTCAGTCTGATGAGTTTCTGGTTCAATTTTACTCCTAGGCTGTAGTCCTTCAACAGCCCCAATTTGAAGCCTGGGGACTTTACCAGGCCCCACCACCATGGTGGACTCTGAACTTCAGTTTTTATCTTACCAGTACCATGGGAATGCCATTAACATGGTTTATTGCAATTACTTTCTACTTCTCTTCTCCTTCTTTATATGTGTGCCAGTTATAAAATAGTAACTGTCTCGAGGGTAAAAATGGCTCAGACTCTTGGGCTCACTTTTCTATAATATTGGTCAAATCCCGACTTCCTTGGTAGTTCCCAACTTCAGGTTTTATCTCCTTAGTCCCATGTGATTGTTGAAAGCTTTATGAATTTCCTGTGCTTCATAGTAGCCACTTGACTTCTCAACCTTTTCCCCATAACCATTTCAATTTGAAATATTTCATCAGAGGATGTCAGACTCACCTTGATGGGTTTCCCTTTATTCAGGATCTTGGTGCCTTACGTCTTGAATACCACTCCAGTGCCTTTAAATGGATTGTTTTTTAAATCCAATCTTTTTCTAGTTGTTCTTGGCAAATGAATTTTTCTATTACAAAGTAGTCTGTCATAACTGGAAGTAGTTTATTATGTGCTTTTTACTAATGAATATTTTGATTCCTTATGTTTACTTATTTAGAATCACAACTTTTGGATCAGATAAGGACCTTAGAGAGCACCTCATTTTGTAGCTGAGGCAGTGAGGGCCCTGAGACAGAGAGACCTACCCAAAACACACAACCCTTAAATGGCTGTCCTCATATCAGGGACTCTTAACTTCTAGTCCATTGGATTTTACACTGGATCACTGGTAATGCAGTATTTGTGTCTTCTACTCTCTTACTAAGGTCATAAAACATATCTAACCAGCATTCTATAAAATCAACTCAAGCTTGCCCTGGTTGAGTGATGATAGTGTACTGACAGACTTATATTATGAGAAAAGAACTAACATTTTGAAGTTGTGATAACATTCTTACATTGCAGGCATATCCATGAAGCCCCATCGATGCTATTTAATACAACTACATTTAAGACTAAAGTTTTTCCCCCCTTTTATTAAATTCTACATGTAAAATGAGTCTTTTTTTCCAATCTAGAGAGGATAATTCATAAAAACACATTACCAGATTATGCCCATCTGTAGTGCTATGGAGAAGTATTTATTGACTACAATAGCTCAGCTCAGCATGTGTGCCAGAGAAGAATAACATATATATTGACTGTGGAATCACATAGAGTCACAGAGTGCTAAACCAAACAATATTATCTTGGGCTTTTGCAATTTACTTTCAGAATGTTTTAATAATATTAACCTCATTTCTCTTATCAGTCAAGATGATAGCTTCTCTTACAAAGGATAAATTTGATTAGCAGGTCAAGATGGTGGTATAGGTAAATGCTATGCTTGCCTCCTCTCATGATCTCATCAAAATAACAAACTATAGAACAATCACCATTGAATGATGTGTAGCTGAACAGAAGTACTACAGCTAGGAACATACAGAAGAAGCCACATCGAGACTAGTAGGAGGAACAGAGACATGGAATGGGCTGGTCCCCATACCCATGTGTGGAGGTTAAAAACCAGGAGGGATATCTTAGCTGCAGAGGTCCCCCCTGAGGAGGGATGGGCCCCAGCCCCACACCAGGATCCCAGACAAGGTTTCCAGTGCCGGGATGAGAAGTCCCCACAGCTTCTGGCTGTGAAACCCAGCAGAGATTGTGGCTGAGTGAGATGGAGGGCTGCTGGAGTCCCAGGCATTCTTTTTAAAGAGCCCACGCATAGACTTACTTGCTGATGGACTTACTCACTCTGAGCTCCAACACTGGGGCAGCAGCTCAAAAGGTGCCAGGGGTATACAGGGAGGAACTGAATGGTCTAGCTTCAGGGTGAGGGCTGGAGGGGCAGCTTTCTCCCAGACAGAAATTATGGCAGAATCCATTATTTCTTTGTTGAGTCCTCCCCACTCCCAGTGTGCAGATGCAGGCAGGTACCTTATCTGAGTCTCCATCAACCTGGCTAACATCATTTGCTCCCTGCCCTGGTGATTCCCTGAGATACTCTCCACCCCAACTTGCAAACCCATCAAAGCCACTTCCAGTGGCTTTTCCACACACACAGGCTGTCTTGGCTCATGCCACAGACTTTCCTAAAAATCTCTCAAAAGTTCACAAACCCAAAAAAAGTAGTATCTGGCCTTGGTGTGCCCTGTACCACTTGCTGAGCTGCCCCAAACCTGGCGCTAGCAGCAGCTGTCATCGGTTCATGACTTGGCCTCTCCCAGGTACCTCCAGGCCCAGTGTGGGTGGCTGCCATCTGCTTATTGCTTTGGGTAGGGCACAGGCTGCAGCTGCACTTGGCCTGCAGTGGAGCCCCTCCCAGAGGCACCGCCCAGTTGCCTCCATAAGTGACACACCTAAAGGGAAGATTGGGCAGGCACCAGAGTCCTGGTAAAATGAATCCTGCTCCATAGGATCGTCCCCTGCACAACAGCTCCTCTACTGTAGTCACGGCCAGTCCTCAGAACCAATCAGCCTGAGGGTCATTGATGTACAAACAGCAACCAAGGCTCAACGACAACATGAGGGCACACACAACCCACACAAGGGGACACCTGGAGCACCCAGCTCAGGTGACCAGGGAGGCTGTGCTACCGGGCTCCACATAACACATACTACATAAGGCCACTCCACTAAGACCAGGAGGCATTGCGGCCCTACTTAATACATAGAAATGAACACAGGGAGGCAGCCAAAATGGGGAGACAAAGAAACATGTCCCAAATTAAAAAACCAGAACAAAGCTTCAGAAAAAGAACTAAGCGAAATGGGGACAAGCAATCTACCAGATGCAGAATTCAAAACACTGGTTATAAGGATACTCAGTGAACTTAGGGGAAGAGTAGATGAATTCATCGAGAACTTCAACAAAGAGATAGGAAACATAAGAAAGGAGATAGGAAACATAAAAAAGGACCAGTCAGAAATGAAGAATATAATAACTGATATAAAATATACATTAGCAGGAATCAACAGTAGATTAGATGAAGCAGAGGATCAAATCAGCAATTTAGAAGTTAAGGTAGCAGAAAACACCCAAGTAGAACTGCAAAAAGAAAAAAGAATCCCCTTCCCCACTCAAAAAAATTTGAGGACAGTTTAAGGGGCTTCTGGGACAACATCAAGCATACCAACATTCACATTATTGGGTTGCCAGAAGAGAAGAGAGAGAACAAGGAATTGAAAACCTGTTTGAAGAAATAATGACAGAGAACTTCCCTAACCTGATGAAGGAAATAGGCATACAAATCCAGGAAACACAGAGAGTCCCAAACAAGATGAATCCAAAGAGGCCCACACCAAGACACACCATAATTAAAAAGCCAAAGTTTAAAAAGACAGAATCTTATAAACAACAAGAGAAAAGCAGTTGGTTACCTACAAGGCAGCTCCCATAAGACTGTCAACTGATTTCTCAGCAGAAACTTTGCAGGCCAGAAGGGATTGGCATGAAATATTCAACAAAGCAAGGATCTACAACCAAGGTTACCCAGTAAAGCTGTCATTTAGAATCAAAGGACAGATAAAGATCTTCCCCAACAAAAAAAAGCCAAAGCAGTTCATCACCACCAAACGAGTACGACAAGAAATGCTAAAGGGACTTCTTTAAGAAGAAGAAGAAAGAAAGATTAAAAATATGAATAACAAAATGGCAATAACTATATGTCTATCAACAGTTACTTTAAATGTAAATGGATTAAATATTCCAATCAAAAGATAGGGTGGCTGAATGGATAAGAAAACAAGGATCTTACATATATGGCCTACAAGAGACTCATTTCAGATTGGAAGACACACACAGACTGAAAGTAAAGGGACAGAAAAAACTATCTCATGAAAATGGAAAAAACAAAAAACTGGGGTAGTAATACTTATACTAGACAAAATAGACTTTAAAACAAAGGCTATAAGAGGAGACAATAAAGCACCCAATAATGTCACTTCTGGTTATTTTTCTGAAGAAAACCAAAACACTACTTCGAAGGGACATGTGCATCCATATGTTCATTGTAGCATTATTTACAGTAGCCAAGATATGGAGACAACCTAGGTGTCCATTAATGATTGAATGGATAAAGAAGAGGTGGTACATATATGTGTACAATGGAATATTACTCAGCCATAAAAAAGAACGAAATTTTGCCATCTGCAACAACATAGATGGACCTAGAGGGTAGTGTGCTGAGTGTAGCAAGTCACAGAGAAAGACAAATGCCATATGATTTCACTTATATATGGAATCTAAGGAACAAAATAAACAAAACAGAAACAAACTCATAGATACAGAGAACATTTTGATGGTTGCCAGCTGGGAGTTGTGGATAGGTGAAAAAGGGGAAGAGATTAAGAAGTACAGTTCGTAGTTACAAACTAGTCATGGGGATGTAAAGTATGGCATAAGGAATATAGTCAATATTGTAATAACTATGGTGTCAGATGGGTACTAGATTTATTGGTGTGATCACTTCATAAGTAATATAAATTTCTAATCACTATGTTTTGTACTTGAAACTAATATTGTATGTCAACTGTAATTGAAAAATAAAACAATTATTTTTAAAAAAGGATAAACTTATTTGTAAATTCAAAGGATATACTGTAGAATGAGTGGAGTTGACTCTGGTAAAGAATTTGATCGGTTTATGGATCCCATAGAGGAGCCATTGATAGTAGCTTTATGGTAACATTATTTGATTACCGGTTTCTCATGCTGTACTAGGATGTATAAAGTAGCATTTTGGTTGCATATCTTTTTGCCCTTTAGTTTTTATGTTAGGAAAAGTGAAACATAAGTAATGGAAATAGGTAAATAGAAAAGGACATTACTGGGGAATAAATATTGCTTAGAATTTGACCTCTGTTCTTATAAAAGCTACTTTAAAGTGGTTTTTTGTTTGTTTGTTTGTTTTTGTTTTTAAATGACAGAGTAGAATCTGCGCTTGACAGTCTGGAAAAGAATTCATGTTGCTCTGTGCTCTCAGCTTCTCCAGACAAAGTACATTTGTTAGGCAATGTCTGATCCAGGGATTATTGCTATTTAATAGTATTGCCAGAGCTGTAATTTTATGTGCTTCTGACTTTTCTCATCCCTCTTTATTTTGTTTTAGAATGAATGTAACCCCGAGGAGTAACATTTCTAATATTTATTCTTTTTCTAAATGCAGTTTTAGGATTCAATTGCTTCCCCAATGTGTCTCATGTTGTCTTTTGCCTTTTGCTATTTTTCACAAGAATTAAAGGAATAATAAATGAAGATAGTTAAGGTAAGCAACAGGAAATCAATCCATGATTTCTTTGTATCCAGGCCCGAGGACGCATAAGAATTCTAGAAACTGAATTTTAAAGGAGAAAAGTAGTTAGGGAGATTATCTATAGCACTTTTCTCATTTTGTAGATGAATAAGCCAAGGTACATGAGTTGTTTGTGTAGTTGATTAGGAGTAGATTTGGAACGAGTCTGCAGGCCTTATTACTCTCGACTCAATGTTTTTATCATTGGTCCCTACTCTTTTCTTTTTTTAACTTTTATTTATTTTAAGTGTATTTTTCCAGGACCTATCAGCTCCAAGTCAAGTGGTTGTTTCAATCTAGTTGTGGAGGGCACAGCTCACAGTGACTCATGTGGGGATTGAACCGGCAACCCTGGTGTTAGGAGCATCGTGCTCTAACCAGCCGCCCCTGCTCCTTACTCTTTTGCATGTGTTTTCTTCCTACTTAAAGTCAGGTATCTATCATTGTGCAGCTTGGGCTGTACCTTAGGCTTTCTCCCCTTTTCTGATTATAGAGATTGAGTGTGGTGGTGCAGGTTGGGTTCAGGGCATTTAGTTGTCACTGTCCTATGTGAGATCTCTGCTGCTTATCTTGGTTATTAAAAGTAAGTTTCTAAGAAAAACTCACGGGTCTATCCCCCGCCCCCTCCCCATTTTGTAAATAATCTTTCTTTATCCCAGTACGCTATACTTGAAAACCACTCCTCCAAACTCTTTTTCTGATTAACATAAATTCAGAGCCAGTCTTTCTGAACACTTCATCCCAAAGTTACATGTAGAATGACATCAAGTACCTTTGGCGTTTCTTCATGCAAGTTCTTGTTCACATCATGAACTGTTTTACTGTGTTATAGAAATTAGTATTGGTACATTATGCAAGAAGTCAAACACTCATCCCCCAAGACAGTGTTGTTAAAAGTAGCTAAATAGGTCTGGCTAGAGTGGCAATGTACAAAAATAACTTTAAAGAACAAAACTGGGAAGACTGTTGAGAGACCACAAGGACTTAAAAGCAGAAATTAAAAGGAAAATGAAGAGAGCAAAGCAATGTGTTTCTTGTTGGGCAGAGTTCCCCTGAGGGACCCTGTACGCGAATACTCCTTGACATTCCATTCGAATCCTTAGCTTCCAACGGCCACTGATACCACAGAGACCCAACAGTGTGTAATGGTTCCTTCATGTCCTGGGCCTCTAGACGCCTCCTATTACAGCCCCACATTTAAAAATAGCAGGGAAATGAGGGAAAATCATAAACTGGCTATAATAAAATTAGTGCTTGCGTGAAAGAGTATTGCCAGAGAACAGCTTTTAGAAGGCCCAGTGCTGCCAGAAGGCCGTTGGGTGTTGGCAGTATTCAAGCAATTCACAAGCACATTGAGACCCAAATTGGGCATTTGATTAAAGATAGTCTTTTCTTTATGATCATGAATCTAAAGGTTTTTTTTTAGATAATAGAAAATGAATCAGAAAAAATAGATTGTCATAATAAATAAATGTGTTATTCCTCCTTGCCAAAATAGAGAAGTAGAAATTAAATTGACTGAATAAGAACTATAACTGCTTTTCTCAAAAAGACTGATTAAGTCAAGGGCGTCCAAGAGCTAACACCTAAGGAACTAGATGTCTAGATAAGGAATACCACCACCACTAACAAAAACCCAACTCTTCTTTAATCTGTAAACGGGAAAAAAGCAGGAATTAGTCCTGAAGGTATGGTGAGGATCGTTGCATTTCCTATTAAATGCATACTTGTAGAAGATCTGGAATTCTCATTACAACTTGAAAGGAAAACTGATTCTCTTAGAATGTGATACTTTCAAACTAGTATGTCACACAGCCTGCTCTGGTTCAATGGTTCTTGCTACTAAGTATGCATTACCGTGGCTATTGGTTTTGTTCCCGCGTATGTCGTTAACATAGATGAGCCTTCAAGGATGTGTTTCAGTGACTTCATGGGTGAAAAGACTTTTTACCTGACCTCATGAATCAGTCTTTTAAAGGGACTTTTGTTGGCATATGCCCCACCGATTCTGCTATTGGACTTGTACCACTCCTTTCCTGCACCCTTCGCAGGCAGCAGTCTGGATCACATTGCTCTTCAATAATTTTGTTTCTAGCAGCCTTGGAAAGAATGAGCTAGAGGATCTCAGGACTGTTACAAGGGCCATTCTAGCGAGAACCTTGGTTAAGTCTTAAAAAGTTGGATTGGCATCCAGAGCTTTCATTTTAAGTAAACTCTCTACTAGGGCTGCAAGTACCAGACCATTAATCTGGTTCATATACTCCATCTGCTTTTTAATCTCTTGAGTGGACAGAGTATGCATCTGAATTCTAAACGGACGAAAAAAGGAGCCTATTCTTGATGGTACACTAGGCTTTGACCTACCCTTTAGATTTAAATAAGATAAAATACCCGATATTAAACTTTGAAAATGTCAGTAAAAGGTTGTCACTGCAGCTGACCAGCTCTAGTCCCAAAGGACTTGATCTCTGTCCTGTACTGTTACGTAGGCATGTGGGGTATAAATCATTTTGGCGAGATTGCGAAACAATTCCTGAAACCTTGAGCAAAGACATTTGAATTTAGAAACTCTCATTGATGTTATTGGCTTTTAATGTATGTAGAGAATGTCCACTTCTGATTGGGTGCTGCACGTTTGATGCACGTGTGTTGATTGGACCACAGGATTAATTGTACAAGGTTACTTTACATGATGATCTTCAGAAGAACTCAAAATATTTAATATGTCTTAGCACATTCGGTATTATGACTGTCAGACACCCATGTTTTCTTCTTAATATACTTTATTTCTCTTGGTTGTGGAAAGAATTCGACATAGGGGAAGGATCATAAGAAAGCAGTGACTGGGGTCTTCCACCAAATTTCAGAAACAGATATTTTTGCTTGCCTTGTTCCCATTTGCTAAGTGTGATTAGCCCTGGCTGTTTTAGTGTCCTGAGTGGCCATTAAAAGGAATGGATTTCCCAGCTTTTAAAGTTTTTTTTCTAGATTAATATGCTAAGATTAGACTCTTGAAAACTAGAGAAGCCTTTCCAGGAAATAGAAATAGAAATCCAGCTGCTTTTTCTTCTCACTAGAAACCAGTGTTTCTGTGTAGTTAGGCAGCTGGCTTCTTTCAAGATACAGAATTTAAAAACATCACAGTAATTGGAAGTAGGAAAGATACTGTAGGTCATTTAGCCCAGCGTTTAGTACAGCACCCTGCCACTCCCCCACATGCACCTAGGAAGTCAACTGTTACACAAGATTTTTCTAAAGTGGATATAATCTCGATATCCTTGAGGCCTTCTGATTTTGGGTTTAGAAGTAGGATAATAGGAGAGGTCCCATACTGATACTCTATCTTAAAATCTAACTGCTTGTAAACATCTGAAGAAGAGTGATTTTCCAAACCTCCGTTCAAACACACACAACTCATGTCATTGTTGAGATACTGTCATATAGTCTGTCATTCTGGTGGGGTTTGGGCTTTTGTAGGGTTAATGAGTAAACAATTTTCACATGCTTAAATAATCGTGTATATCACTTTTCTGTTGCTACAGTAATGCCGTATGACAAAACAACCACAAAACCTCAGTGGCATACAACAATACACATTTATTTTTGCTTACATATCTCTGATCAGAGCTAGGCTCAGTGGGGCTTACTTACATGTTTGCCGTCAGCTGAAGTCAGCCGGTGGTGGCTACGTAGCTTCCCTGATCTTGGCCAGCCTCTCTCACATATGTGACTTCCCCTGGGACGGCTGTGTTGGTCAGGCTGTGTCCCAGGTGTCTCATCCTCCAGTGCATCACCCTAGGCATTCTCTTACGATGAAGGCAGAGGACCAAGTACTTGACATGCTCCTGCTCGTATCACGTTTGCTAACATCTTTCGGCCTAAGCAAATGAACTTGACTTAGTCCAGAGTCAACACCACATCCTCAAAGGGAGGAGTGGAGAATTGGGGCTATCAATGCAATCACTACCACAGTGTGGTGGCTTAATTATTTCATAAATGAGTGTGAGTGAAAATGACACACCCAGGTTACAAGTACCTTAATGTGTATTGTTTTCAATATAATTCCTTTTGAGAAAGTAGCAGCCTTACTGTCCAGATCCTCAGAAGGAAGAATGGGACAAAGAGTGACTAGAATCAACTTCCCTGGCACTTTCACATACCGTGTCTCCCTGAACATAAGACCTAGCCGGACAATCAGTTCTAATGTGTCTTTTGGAGCAAAACTTAATATAAGACCTGGTCTTATTTTATTTTAATATAAGACCGGGTCTAATATAATTACTATAATATAATACCCGGTCTTATATTAATTTTTGCTCCAAAAGACACATTAGAGCTAGGTCTTATTTTTGGGGAAACATGGTATTAACTTACCAGTATTTTCATCTTTGTTATGTTATGTTGTTTTGGGGAAACATGGTATTTGTTTCCATTTAATCCACACAAAAACCTACAAAGAATCCTTTAATAACTTTAATAATTATTGCAATCCCTGAAATATTTGGGCTTTCTTCCACACCTCTGTCTGAGTACTGTTGAAGGAATGTTGACGAGATAACTTTTAAAGGCTGTTTTCTACCCTGAAATTTTAATGATTCAGTGGTTACTACATAGTTTTTCTGAGTACATGTCTCATTTACTATGTTTATCTTGGCCAGAATGACTTTGACATTTTCGTTTTAACATTACTCTCTCTAATATTTGTCTTGTTCCAAGAATTTTAAGTTGATAAATAAGTTGTTATATAGGTCAGTTATCAGCAATCTATCATAGGAGATGATTTTTGAGTGGTGCTGCTGGTCTTTTGGCAAAACTGTGACATAATAACAATAGCCACCCTTTACCAAGCCTCTCTGTGTTCCCTGGGATACATGCAGTGTGTCCTCTAATCCTTACAGTAAGCGACAGAAAAAGGGAATAGCATCTCCGCTTTGCAGATGTGGAAACTGAGGTGCCTTCTTTGAGGAATATTTCAGCAGGTGATCTGGTACCCACTTCCCATTTCTTCCTACCAAAGACTGATTGGGAGGGAATGAATTAATGAGCAGTGATAAGTCATTTGAAAAGCTGTAGTTACTAGATCCTCACATAGGCAAAAAAAAAAAATTGTAGTCTGGATACATGGTACGCACTACCCCACAAAAAAACATTTGCTTGAAATTACAGTTGAGCAAACCATTAGTCTTTCAGTTCCATTAATTATGTAATTTGTGCACGTTGCTAATAATAATAATTTTTCAAAACCACATTAAAAAGACAATGGACACAGATACATAAATGTGTGTTTAATTACTTTATTTCTTCTTGGCTAATTGTGAAATACCTGTTGCAGATTCTATTTTTACAAATACTATATATGTACATATTGTCTTATTTCCAAGGAGCCCATGTATAAGTAGATTATCTTGTTGAAATTACCATTTTGTAGTTAAAAAAAAAAAAAGAATATCGGTAGTTTCACATAGTTTGACCTAATATTCCAACCCGTTATCTGAGAGAAAATGAGGAATCACTCAGAAATCACAAGAGTTAAATCTTCGTCCCAGATCTTGCTTTTAAACATCAGACCTGTATTTCTGACGTCTTCCCTACAACTCCCCCAGTGTGCGTCATAGGCACCGTCAGTCCATCAGGTCTAAACCCACGCTCTGCATCTCTTCTCCCTCCCAGGTAATGTAGTCTCTCTGATTCATTCTCCTGCCTCGCTTGGTACCCAGTGCAGAAACCTGGTAGTCATGCTCGCCTCTCACATTCTCCACTGTCAAGGCAGCCGTCAGGCCCTATCGAAGCTCTTTCTCTCTCTCTCTCTCTCTCACACACACACACACACACATGCTGATACATATCATACATATGCTATACATATATATGTTTCTATCTATACCTATGAAGT
This sequence comes from Rhinolophus sinicus, assembly GCF_057876585.1. Classification (NCBI taxonomy): domain Eukaryota; kingdom Metazoa; phylum Chordata; class Mammalia; order Chiroptera; family Rhinolophidae; genus Rhinolophus; species Rhinolophus sinicus. The sequence goes on from NC_142509.1 coordinate 23,198,237, forward strand.
AGCCTTTGTTCTCTTTCCCAGGAGACGCTCATCATCTTCCTCTGTACACATTTACATTTTTTTTTTTTTGCTAATGTATGTGTTGTTCCACAAATGATGGAAGGGACAATGAATTCTGAGTTGCTCTTTTTGCCTACCCATTCTCTCCTTTTGGCCCCGTCTCCCTAAGACTTCAGAACAGAATTTCAAAGTGCTGATCAAAACGCAGCATTCTCCTGTATCAAATCCACCAGTGACTCACCACAAATCAAAGTCTAATCTCATTCTCCTTGGCCCTTCCTGATTCAGCTCCTACTTGCCTGTCCCCTGTCATTTACTGCGCTGTGGGTCCGATCCACCAGCCTAACTAACCTTCTCTGTTTGTCCTGAGATCAAGCCCTAGATCAAGCCTCATCCTCTTTGGTCAGCCTTCCCTAAGTGCTATGTCCACACGATCTCTTGCCAGATAGACTCTGAGAAAGGTTTAATGAAAAACGTGGTGTACCCCAGGTTCACTGACCTAGCAACATCACCCCATGAAGAATACAAAGCACCACATTTGTCTGTTTTGCTACACATGTTTATAAAAATTGACACAAGAACCTATTGAATAGTGTAGATATAGGAAAGTAGAATGATTATATGAAGTAAAAGGCAGACTGCATCTGTAGGCAGTGAAATTGTCCTAGTTCATAATTGAATCTTCTTATTAAAGAAAAAGTATTGTACATTTTGCTGATTTTTTTTGCTGCCATTCATTTTTGTGTCACTAGTCATGAGATATTTATTTTTCACTATTGTATATAATGTATGATAATATGTGAAGCACAAATATAGATTCTTAAAAATTTTTAAATTGAGGTATAAATGACATACATTACATTAATTTCAGGTATAAAACATAATGATTCAACATTTGTATATATTGTGTAATGATCGCCATAATCAGTCTAGTTAACATGCAGCACCATACGTAAGTTACAAATTGTTTTCTTATGATGAAAAAGTTTAAGTTTTAGTCTTAGCAACTTTCAAATATGCAATATAGCGTTATTAACTATAGTCACCATGCTATATATTACATCACCATGACTGATTTCTTCCATAATTGGAAATTTGTATTATATTGACCATCCCTCTGTCCCCCACCTCTGGCAATCACCAATCTGTTCTCTGTATCTATGAGCTTGCTTTCGTTGTTGTTGTTTTTAGATCCCACATATAAATGAGATTATATAGTATTTGCCTTTCTCTGACTTATTTTACTTAGCATATTGCCCTCAAGGTCCATCCATATTGTTACAAACGCAAGATTTTAATCTTTTTTATGTAGTATATATTCCATTGTGTGTGTGTGTGTGTGTGTGTGTGTGTATCTCACATCTTCTTTATCCATTCATCCATCAGTGGACACTTACGTTGTTTCCATATCATGGCTATTGTAAATAATGCTGCAGTGAACATGGGGTGCATATTTATTTTTGAATTATTGTTTTTGTATTCTTTGGATAAATAGCCAGAGGTAAGATTTCTGGGTAATAAAGTAGTTGTATTTTTAATTTGTTGAGAAACCTCTATACAGTTTTCCATAGTGGCTACACCAATTTACATTCCCACCAACAGTTCACAAGGGTTCCGGTTTCTCTACAGCCTCATCAACATTTGTTGTTTGTTATCTTTTTCATAATAACATTCTAACAGGTGTGAGGTGTTATCCCGTTGTGGTGTTGATTTGTGTTTCCTTAATTTGATGACAAGGGATACTGAGCATCTTTTTTATGCACCTGTTGGACATTTGTATGTCTTCTTTGGAAATGTGTCTGTTCAGATCTTCTGCCCATTTCTAAATCAGATTGTTTATTCTTTTGCTATTGAGATGTATGAACAGAGTTTTATTATTTAAAAAAAATCTTGAGTTAGGTGCTCAACCTCTGTTCATCTGTAAAATGGGGATAAAAACAGAAAATCCTTCACAGGGCTATTAAAGAGATTAAATGCATGTAACACATTAACATCATACATAGTACACAGTAAGGATGTAATAGCTGTTAGCCATTATTGTTTATCTCTTGATGCAAGAAACTGTGTCATTTAACTCTTTTTCATCTCATTTAACATCTAACATAAAACTTCACCATGAAAGGCTATCCTGTGGCTTCCTTAAAAACCACTTGGTACATCTGAATCCTTGTTCTGGAATTCTTTCCGACCACCTTCTCTGCTTGCCTGCCCTCCTCTTCCTTGTCTTTGCCAGTTCTGATTCCTGACCCACCCCTGCCTCCTACCTTTATTTAGGCTCTGAACTTGCCTCACACCCTGTACCTAAGTATGTTCACTTGTCAACTACATTGGATGCGCTCGTGATCTCCTGAGGGGCTGATACCTGGTAGTAATTCTCAGGTCTCGTGACCACCCCTCTGCATGAGGAGAGCCCTCGTTCTTCATTGCCAGTTGGGGCTTGTGGGATGACAGATTTGTCATCTTTACCTGCCCTTAGGACAGAAAAATCAGACCCCTAAGGCTAATGTGTGGTCAACCCTGCCTTAGGACTTAACTGTGTGATTTGTATGTAATATATGACTCCTTGCCATCCTTCGCAAATGGCAGTCCTAGCAAATGCCTAGATCTGTCAGTTTAGGTCCCTTCATTAACACTGATTTTATTTTATACATGCATTTTAACTTTAGGAGGGATAGCTCATAGTTCTTTGTATGAGAAATGAAGCTATAAAAATAGGCTGTTCGTTTATATTAAGTTTCAGCGACTAAGATATTGTGGACATATGAGACTTATTTGAGATACTTTGATGTGAATAAGTAAAGATCAAAGCAACCAATTGGATAATGAATATATTGCTTTGAAAAATGTAACTTTAATTTAGCCTTGCTGCAGTGTGGAAAACTCTATTTTTCTAGTTTAGTGGCTCAGAACTATTGTTTGCATGAAGGCTAATTTACAAAGTCAGAAGCTGAGATAAACATTTGTGTCAGATACAAATGACTGCAGGGTTGTGTTAGTTGTCATAGTTCAAGCTGTAGAACTACTCTTAGGTGACAAACAGGAGCCACTGAGGGGTCTCTGCTCAGACGGACGACCTGAACTTTGATTTTGCCTAGAATCATAGTATGTTGGGGGAAATTTTAGCTCTGATTTTGCTTCCAAGTAATCCTGTTTCCCTTGTTATTTTTTCACCCTAGCAAGAGAGAGAAAGGATAGATATCTAATGCCTGAAGTTGTTTCATTTATTTTTCATAACAAATTTTGTTGACCCTATCTAATAAAGTTTAGCTAGGAATCTTCTATTAAAATGTTTCTGGTACAGAAGCTTAGAATATTTTATTAGATCTCAAAGAACCTTAAACATCATCTAGCCCAGTGTTTCCTGGACTGGGTTCTAAACTGTTCTGTAAGCTGTTAGAAGGTGTTACAATAATAGAAGCTTTTACGGGCATAGTAGGTGTGATATCCAGGGTTAAAAAGTAAGCTTAGTAGGCTTTTTTTCTGCACGAGTTCTCAGAGCTGTAAACGTGCTAAGGTACTTTGTTAGTCCTAAAGGGATTAAGGAGGGAGCAGTAATTAAGTAGGGAGGGTGCCTCAAATTGATTTGAATTTTTCTTCTGTGAAACACCTACTAACATCATCAGAAGGATCTATTTCAAATAGTAAGACCGAGTGTGCCCCTGTGCTGCTCAAAACCATCGAAGTGGGTTCCCACCCCTGTGCTGCTCAAAACCATTGAAGTGGGTTCCCATCTCACCCAGAAAACCCAGGATTCTCACAGTGGCTGCTAAGACCCTTCAGGGCTTGAGCTCCTGACTCTTGAGCCTGCTTTTCTGCGAGTCCCTCCCCTGCTCCAGCCACACTGGGCCTGGTGCCAGCAATCCCTGTCACTCTTCCTGCTCTACTTTTCTCTATAGCACACGATGTCTTCTAATACTAATGCCATCATTGCCTTATTTTTTGTTTTTTTGTTTTACTGTCTGTTTCTTCCTACTAGAATGTTGTTCAATGACAACAGAATTTTTTGTGCATTTGATTCTCTGCTGTATCCCTAGCATGTAGAATACTGCTTCCCACATAGTAGATACTCAGTAACTATTTGTTGAATGAGCTAGTTGACCTTGGGACAAATCAAGAGTCTAAACTAGGGTGGTATTCTTGAGGCTTGGAAGAAAGGCACAGACTTTTACCACCTCCCCCCTGAGTGGACCAGGCAGAGGAGCAGAGGCACAAGCCGAGCAGGAGGAGACTCTGTAGGAAGTCCTGTGTGAGGAAGGAGACTCATGCTGTGATCTTGTGCAGCGAAGGTGGTGACGGTTTCCTTCTCAGGACCACAGGTGAGATGGGCAGTCGGAGGAAATTAGGAATGATGCTTATGAAATAGGAGTAGGCGATGGTACTCATCTTACTGTGCTGCACGCTCCTGTAATTACGGCCGGTGTCCCATGAAAGGACAAGGACAGCCCTCCGGCCTGGCCTGACGGTGAACCCTTAACTCAGTGCGGAGTGGAATCGGTCCTGAGGCCAGGAAACACTGGCCTGCCATTCGCGAAGCACATATTTACAGGATGCCAAATCGTGCCACACAGGTTACCCAAGGAAGTTTCATTTGGGGGATGCCTTTTCTCCAGTGACAGATTTTGTAGTTGTTTTGTTTTGTTTTTGAAAAACTTATTCATTGGTTTCAGGATTTTGATAATTTCACCTTTTATTTTCCAAAATCCATCCTGTTAAAAATGGGTTCCTTCTTTTGTCTTTGAAAAAAACAATGGATGGCGAGGTTAGAGACTCAGTACTATAATGATAATTCTAGTTCTTGCCCCAAAGAAATAGAGTTCTATCTTTTAGCTGTCTGGCTTTTGGGATTCCTTTCTACTATCATATGTTTATCAAAAAGAAATAAGAGAAAAACTTTTAACGCCATTCTTTTCCAGATGGTTAAAATAACACCACTTCTGTTCCCTTAGCTAGAAAGAATGGATACAGTAGTGTCCTGGAGCATTAGTCCAAAATTTGTCCCCTTTAATGCAAAATGTTGTACAGAATCATGACTAGTAGTTTTCTGCTTCTTCTACTCCTGCTTCATAAAAAGAGAATTGTTTAGAGGTATGTTTATGTCCCGTGAGATTATGCTTTAGGACGTGATTGCCCTAAACAAAGTACAAGCTCTGCTAGTTCCTAATAAATTATTGCGTCTTCCACATCTGTTCCTGTCTTTTCTCTGAAGCATTCATCCAAGAGAACACAGCATTAACTGAAAATCCCAGAATTGTGGGAAGACATTTTCCTGATAAATGCATTGACAGTTGATTTGTTGTGATTAGAGGAAAACCTCAGGAGTAGAGGGTTTGGGGCTAAAAACTGACTTTCTGTCTCCTGCCAGACAGTGTCTCCTTCAGCCCTTTTCCCATTTCCTTGCGATTTCCTTTGAGAGAAATCATGTGACCCTGTCACTGCAGTTTTTAATGCCAAATATCTAAGTGTCTTTAAAATGCAGCACAACACATTTAAAGGCAAATAGTCTAGTTTCATCTGACATTTCCATTATAGCTGCTCTTAGTGGATTCTAGACATCATACATAAAGGTGGCCAGCTGATTCTTCTTTCAAAGAAATCATGATGCAAACCCATTGAGCTGTCTTTTCATATTTGATGCTCCATCCATTGCACATGCAGCACATTTTTTTCTTAGAAATGTGATTTGATCAGAGAATATCTTTAATAGTCTGAACTAGATTTTTGTAGCATTTGTCTTATATTTGAGAGATGCAGCCATTTCTCATAGTTTTGTGACATATCTAAGTATTTCTGAACTAACATCAATTGCTTTGTTATCTCTAGTATTCTGAAAAAAGAAACCAAAATGTTAAATTGCCACCGTTACTGTCAAATTGTTGTTGTATGTAGAAGTTAAAATTGTATTCTCCAACTTTGTGTACCCTGTTTGTTTTTGAATCTTAAAAGTTTTATTAAATTTATTTTTACTCATATATTAAATATTTAATGAACACCTATTATGGGCTAGGAACAGTGTAAGATTGCTTTAGTACAAAGAGGAACAAGATTCAGTCCCTGTCTTTGAAGAGCTCGCAGTCCAGACTGAAGGGCAGATGGGTAAACAGGGAAATTACAGCAATTACAGCAATAATAAATTGCTTTGACCGCATTTTACTAATCGACTCCCCCAGTAATGGACAACCAGGTTGCCTTCGGCTTCCTACTACCATAGCAGTGCTTTGATCACCTTTGTATTTGTTCCTTTCTGGGCCTGAATACAGGGTGGAAGTATGAGGTCATAAGGTATGCATATCGTTGATTTAACCCCAAGCTGCCAGAATCTTCCCTGGAGTGGATGTATCGGTCTGTACCTCCACAGATGTGTTCCTACTTCCCACATCTCCATCAGTGCACTCGGCATTTTTCAGCATTCTAATTTTTATTGGTTTAAGAAGTGTAACATGCTTTCTCCTTATTTTAATTAGCGTGTCTTTTATTGCGAATGAATTTGAACATCTATTTGTATTCTTGTTAGTCACAGAGTTCCCTCTTCTATAAACCGTTAGCCGTTCTCTGTTGTTGTTGGGGTTGCTGTCATGTTGATACGCAGGCATTTCTCATGTGCTCTAGGGTGCAAGTCCCTTGCCGGTTTTAGACATTGCAAATGTCTTCTGTTATTGCCACCGTGGTTGTGAGTGAGTTTGTGCAATTACTTGTATACTTTATTGCATTTTGCCCTTTTTTTATAAAATGAGTGGGAAATTTAAATAAAAAAGTGCTAATACTAGTAAAAGAGATATGTGGGTCTCATAAACTAATACAATTGAGATAAAGATGGAAATACTTGGCCCAGCCCCAAATAGTACCTCTTTATCCTCAATTTGATTGTTTCTTTGACTTCTGATAAGTGAAGGAAAAGGATAACACTTTAAGAAGTGGAAAAGAACACGTGTCAAATGCTGAAAATGTATCTTTGAAGATTCTATCTAACAGCTTGGATGTAACTGTAGAACAAGAACTTCCCTGTAACATGGAATTCCATTGTGTGACCTGTGCACGTTCAGCCTTTGTTCACATTTTGAAGAACAACTTACACACCAGAAGTAGCTCTGTCCGAGATACCAGTTGCAAGGCCATTGCTAAGGCATCTCCACCACTTTAGAGCACTGACTGATTTCAACTGCGGTATGTTTATAAAGTTACATTCGGTTTCTGCTGATGAAGGTGGAAGGTGGGAGGACGGAAAAAGAGTACAGAGGGCCAGTATTTTATTTTTTGGGGGAAAATTGGGGGTGAGGTGCCTTTTACTCACTGGTTTTTATTTAGTATGAAGAAAGGAAATGGGAGTTCTCCAAGGACCGTAGTGGTAAAATCAAGTAAGACTGCCTATAAGATTTGCTTAAAGAGCTCAGGTAATATGAATGAGCGATATGTAGTTCATGTAACTGTCTTTAACTCAATGTTAAGCCCTTTCTCTTCATCATCAGCCTTATAAATATCTTGAGGTCTCTCCTATCTTAGGGAAAAAAACGTCTTTTGACCTTGTGTCACTTTTTAACTACAGTGCTATTTCTTTCCTACCAATGTGAGCCACGTTTCTTGAAAACATAATCTGTGCTTAATACTGACACTTCCTAACTTTCTAGTCACTCTTCCTTTTTTTAAAAAATCTCTTTAATCATGTTAAAATATTTATTTTATAAGCTTGAGATTATTCTCAGATCAGACCCGACGAGCTAGGTTTTCCTGCAATAAATAACAACCAGCCAAAAACATCTCAGTGGTTTCGAACAACAAAGGTGCATGTTGTGTTTAAGCTGTGTGTTCTTTGCAGGTCATCAGAGAGTCTCTGCTCATTTTAGTCACTCAGGGACCCAGACTGAGAGATCGGCCACCGTCTGGGGCATTTCCCATTGCCAAAGCAGAGTAAAAGGAGGGTCTCACACTCGAGCTGACACATATTGCTCACCTACAAGTGGGCCAAAAGGTCCAAAATCTTATGTGCCCAGAAGGCAAAGCGCTGGAAATATGTGGTGTTAGCACCAGTGACAACCACAGTTATATTATTTCACGTTTCAAGGCTAATCATTCTCAATTTATTGTGTCTTTTTGTGTTTGGCTTTCTTGTGTGGTCTGTGCTTTTTTTCAAATAATCATCTTTATTGGGAGTGATTGTAAAAGACTTCCTACAGATTATAGCTTCACCTTTGCTTCTGCTGAAGAAACTCAGGAATTTCCCTGGTCTAGGATTTGTTCTTAATGTTGACTTCTTGGTTTGCGATTCCATATAATTTGGAAGGTTTAAATTCAGACTGCAAAACTGTGTATCACACAGGCCTTGATTTTAATTTGTCACTGGATACGGTATTTCTATACAGAAGACAGATGACAAGGTTTCTGTGTTTGCCAGGAATAGTTTTTCTAGTCCTTTTCATGGAGGGGGCAGGCCTTTCCAGGATCCTTGCCTCATATAGGAGTTTCGGTACTGGTTCTCTGCCTTCTGTGAACCTCAGGCCAAGTTACTTCCTCCATTCAGACATTACTCCTCCTCACATGGCGCCTGGGCCACGACTCGATCGGCTCTATACTGGATGTTTTGGTTTTGATTCACTCTGTTTCTAGCATGTTAAAATCCAGGATTTTAACATGTGATTCTGTCTTACATTTCTGTATGTTTTAGGAGGTCCACAAGCTTCAGTCACTCTTCAGCCGTTATGGTGTGTCTTTTCTTCCCCTAATATACTCAACATTCTTTTCAGTGGTTCACGATTGACTTCCATTTTATCAAATTCCAGGGATACTTTCCAGCCTCTTATCTTACTAGAGTTTTTCTGCGCATTCAGTATTCCTGAATAAGCACTCTTTTTGAAATGCTCTTCTGTCTTGGCTTTTCCCCTCCGATTCTCTTAGTACTTTGTAACTATTTCCTCACTTGCATTCCTGGGCTTTCCACTCACAAAATGTTGGTGTTCCTCAATTTCATTTTTCTGTTTCTTTGTTTCTGCATTCTCTCTTTGTGTGAGCCCACATAGTTTCATGATTATAACTATTACCAAAGATCTATTTCCAGTTTTACCCTTTTCTTTCCTCATATATTCTGCAGTCTGCTGGACATATGTATTTTGTTGCCTCAAAGTAAGCTTATCTAAACCTGGACTCTACTTTCCCCTCAAACTCATTTCTCTCCATGAATTCCTGATATCACTTAGTGATACCAGCCACTCGAACAGGAAACCTGGCCTTGTTCACCCTAGATCCCTCCTCTCATTCAACCCTCATGTAGTCGGACGCCAGGACTTGATGTTTTAGCTCCTAAATATTATAAAAATAAATATTTGCCTCTTTTTCCCAACTGTCACACATAGTTAAGTCCTCATTTTTATTCATTTGTTCATATAAATATATGCTGGATCCCTGTTCTGCGCCAGGTGCTGTGTGCGAGGTGCTGGATCACAGTGGTGACGAAGGCAGCTAAGTCCCTGCCCTGCGGAGCTTATTCACATGTAGGAGATAGTGAACAAATAAATGTATGACATGGGGTTAGATAGCAGTAAGTCATTGTACTGCAGACACGTTCTGTTGTTACCTAGCGGTGATTTCTGTAATTTGCAGGTTTAGTTTTTTGGAATGTGAATGAAATCTCTTGAAGATTCATCTGTAATTAAAGGAAGTGCCAGAAAATGCCATGCTATGACATAAATGCAAAGCATAAATTTACTTAACGTAGTTTAGAAGTCTGAATAATTATTTCCATTACATTATTGAAATGTATTCCTTTAAAAAATCATTGAATTATATAGATATGTTATTTGACATGGTGGCTTTTTCTTTAAGCTGTATTTAGAAAATTTCCCAGAAATAGAAGTATATAGCCTCCCTTAAGAGTATTTTAATTTTCTTTTCATTTTTTCTTTGTTTTGTTTTTCAATCCATTCTCTGAAATATCTAAGTAAACTTCTTTGTAGGTGTCTTTAAAATGATGTAAGTTTTTCAGAAAACAACAATAAACTGTAGTTATTGAGTGAGTGAGCACTGGAGTTCTCAAATCCTGTCTAGGCATTTAACAGAAAGGGTGTGTATTTGGGGATCTTTATACCCACATTTTGCTGTTGTTTAGCTGCTGCAGTTGGTGATGGATCAGTCAACATGTTTCTAAAACCAATAGCTGAACCATGTAGCTAATAACTTCAGTTGGGGGAGGAGCAGAGGGGCAGAACGTTGATCTGGACTTGTCCCCAGACAAGCCATCACATCTGTCCCCATAGTCAGGTTCTGTCAGAGGATGGTGCCAGATCTTTTGTGGCCTTTGAACACAAACCTGCGTTTCCCCCAATGTCCACACCTTTAAAGGACTCCAGCATGTTAATGGAGATGAAACTGGCAGTTGGAAAGGAGGAAAAAGAAAAGATCCCAGCATCCAGGTTATTGTAAATGAACAGTTTGTCTCTGGGTTCAACGGTTTCATTTAGATAAGTGCTTCTAGGAAGATGCAACAACACCATTTGCATTTATGGGTTTAATCGTGGCAGTTACAGCTTAATACCTGGTTTCAGTTTTGTAGAGATATACATATACCATCATCCTCCTCTTCTCCTTTCTTGATGTTGCAGACATTCTCAACTCTACATTTCAAAAGTCGGAATATGGAATAGCAGGTGTGGGAGGTTAAAAATGATTGAAGACTTCGTCATCTTATTTCTCACAATGATATATACTGGAGCTCTGTTTTTGTTAGGGGATTGTAGCTCATGTTGTGTGTAACCAATAGCTGTCGCTTCTCCTGGATAATAGGCCAGGAGTTGTTGAAAATCTGTTGGAATTGCCCTATCAAATGAGATGGAGCAAAAAAATAGCAAATGAAATTACTCCAGTGCTGGCCTGGGGCTGTTCTGGAGAGAGTTGTAGCATGTATGTAGCCTTCTCATGTACACAAATTATGATACTGAATATTTTATGGCTATTTTTAAGTTGTGTTCTCACTGCATATGATACAATTTAATTTCTTCTTAAAAGAATGTTTTACAATTAGCTGAAATGGCTAATAACCAGTTGTCTTGGTAATCTAGCATAAATATTCCTGGTCCTGGTGTGTATTTGTTTTGCTTTTAATCACATGGACTGTGGAAGAAAGAGAAAGAGAGAGAGGAAGGGAGGGAGGCAGGGAGGGAGGGAGGGAGGGAGGGAGGGAGAGAGAGAGAGAGAGAGAGAGAGAGAGATTGATTCTGATTCAGGATACTTTTAAATGTACAGTGGAAGGGAACTACTCTATCTCATAGCCCTTTTCATGTTTCAAAGCATTTTCTCATGTTTCATATCATTGGTTGGGATAAATATTACTGTTCCATGCATTAGACTGTGAAACATGGCTCAAAAAAAGGTTAAATTGCTTAAGATTGCTCAGTTAATTAGTCATATGCCACCATATATTTGTGAATCACTTTCATTTAGTTAGCGATATACATACTATATTTTTGTTTCTCCTAACAGGGTGAGGATATAGAATCCAGTTCTCTCATTCCCAGCTATTTCTCTAAACCTGATGTTGGCAAATTTTCTCAGTAAAGGGCTGGATGGTAAATACTTTAGGTTTTTTTAGGCCAGACAGTTGCAATTATGTAGCTCTGCTGTGGTAGCATGGAAACAGCCATAGATATTAAACGAATGATCATGGTTGTATTCCAATAAAACTTTATTTACAAAACTAGGTGGTAGGTGGAATTTGGCCAATCCTTTCTCTAAACCAGTAGCTTCCAGACTTCTCCTTACTGAATGGCCTTTTATGGTTTCTATCTGTGATTCCTTCTAGTTCCCCATGTTTTGAAAGTGGGACTTTTTTTTCTTTTTGAAAATGGGACTTTCAAACGAACTCAATATTGAATAATAATGAGTCCACTCTCTCATTTTTTAAAAATTAATGCCAATCAAAGCTTGACATGGCCATGTTTCTTAAAAGCTGTGACCATTGAGTCAGATAGATACGGCCTTGTGATACCCAGAGTCCAATTTCCTGTCAATGGCACAGCCACATACCAGATGCTGACTTGAAAATTAGATAATGATTTAACTGAAGCCCTGAGCCCTGGGTCAGTTGACTACTTCCTTCTTTAGCTTCTGTAGTCTGTTACATGCCAACTACTAAAAGGGACCCACCTTGCCGGCAGGTTGTGAGAATTATCCCGATACCTGCATTTGTAGACTTTTATCTCAGCCAGTCTCTGAGTTGCTATGCATCCTCACCAATCTAAGTTACCCCCCAAAATTGCTTTCAAAGATCCTTCAGTATTGTTTGGGATGACATAAAGTCATTTCCTAGTGATTCAAATTCAAATATGAATATTTTTTGTGTTAGGGGATATGTACTTTTAAAGTTTAAGAGAATTTGGCCTATTAAATTAATGGGTCAGCCTTGTGACTCTTCATATATGTAATTGGGTAATTTGATGAGATATGACTTATTTACAACTCTAAGTTTGTAGACAATATTGGAATATTTTAGAGAGCCCAAGAATTATCATTTTTGAATATTTATTTATGAGAACCCTGTTTCCGTGAAAATAAGACCTAGCCGGACACTCAGCTCTAATGCATCTTTTGGCGCAAAAATTAATATAAGACCCGGTACTATATTGTATTATATTACATTATATTATATTATATTACATTATATAAGACCAGGTATTATATTATTATATTATATTATATTATGTTATATTATATTATACCCGGTCTTATTTTACTATAATTAATTATATTAATTTTTGCTCCAAAAGACGCATTAGAGCTAATTGTCTGGCTAGATCTTGTTTTCGGGGAAACACGGAATTACCTACATTTTTTAGAAAGGGCTTGTTTGTCAGTTAGAAAACTAGAGAATTTAACAAGAGAATTGAACATATTAAGTTTATAAATGTGGTCTAGAGCAATTTAAGTGTGTTTGTTAAAGTTACAAGAGTGTCTCTTTAAAAGTGATAGTATAGAGAGAATAATAAGAAAACTAAACTTGGAAACTTAAGAGTGAGTAGGGTTTTGAATTTTGAAATACAACAAATGGATAAATAAGCCTAAGAATGCCTGAATAGTCCTTTCTGTTTACGTCTAGGACATTGAAAAGAAACACTTCACACTGAAATGATCAGTCTGAGTAATCACTGTGACTGTACTTTGCCGATGGAATTCCAGGCACAGCAAAGAAACATGGCATTTTTGACTCCACAGTTTACAGTTTCCTAGAGGCTTTTGAAATATTGAAAATGGTTTATGAATCTCCACTTATCTTCCAGGATCATGATTTGCCGGTGACTTACATTAGACACTTCTCTTATGTGTAGAATTAACTTCTTAGTTGAGTGTTAATTGAAATGTTACATTTAAGTGGCTGCGAGGCCTCATTTTAATCACAAGAGGAGTGAAACCTCAAAGATGCTTCTCTGAGAACAGTGAATTGGTCTCAACATGAAATAGCGAGTGAGTGGCTGGTGTTCAGGCCTGACCTCTGAGGTAATGTCTCAGAACTGAGTTTTCAATAAAATAGATAAAGAATTTTTATTAAGTTTCCTGAGCTGGAAACACATCCATCCTCTCATTTTGCTGGACAATGTGTTTACCATTAAGGGCCTGCCGTCTCAGGGAGAGCTCAGGGCGGCCGCGGAGGGCATGCACCCCTGCCGCAGGGGGAGGTGAGGCTGGGCTGAAGCCCAGTCGCATGACACGTCCTGGTGGAGGTGCTGCCCTTTTGCCCTTGTCCGTGGGAAATTCATCAGTTCCTAGAGTTACAAGAGATCGCAAGACATTATCTCATTCAGCCCTCTGACTCCAAGTAGGAATTTACTTAAATTATCTCTGGCAAAGGAGAATGTCTTCATGTACTGCTTGTATAATTCAAAATTAACTTTAGAGATGTACCTTTATTTAAATGACACATGCAAGATTTTGTTCTACCTACTCCTCAGATTGGCAGGGATGGTGAGCCCCTTGCTAGCATATGGGAAGTAGTGATGATAAAGGTAATTAGAGCTGACATAGTTTGCATTTGCCGTGTGCCACGTACTGAGGTAAAAATAAAACCTTTCTATGCATTCACTCATTTAATCCTCACAGCTACCCAGTGGGGCAGACACTGTTCTTGTCTTTGTTTTACAAATGAGAAAACTCAGGGTTAGAGCTCCTAAGTGGCCAAGTTGGGATTTGAAACCTGGGCTTGTCTCATTTCAAAAGCTGTGCTCTCAACCTCTGTGTTATTCTGCCTTCACCAGTTATTGTACTTACTTTGTCTTCTAATTGTGTTTTTCTTCTGGGAATAAATAATTAGGCTCTATAACGAATTATATAATACAGTGCAAACTGAAAGATTTGGGGGATTAAGGAATTCATGTTATTCCTGTAAATCCTACCTGTGATTAATGAACGTGCAGTGTTTATGGTTGGAAGACATTATTTCCTCACATGATAAAATGGGTATTATAAAAGTAAGTAGTTTGCATCGTTCTGCATTTTCTCTTTGCTACATACCCCATACTGCTTTAAGTTTTTGTTTGTGCTTACATGTGGTAAAGTGGAGAAGCTAGACTAGTGAATTGTCAAGCCCTCGTGGAAAAAGTTAAGAAACAAACTTGCAAGAGAACTATGATTTCAAATAAAAGTGTGGATGGACGTTTATTCTTGGCCCCATGAATTAAAAGCCTTACAGGTTTACAATGCACTTTTGGTAGTATCCTTTCTGTCTCCCTAAGTGAGCATCAGTGGAAAGCAAACTCCAGTGTGGCTCCAGTGGGTGTGTATTATGAAGGGCAGAGCTGCAACCAGAGAAGTGGGGTCATTTTTGAACTGAAAAAAAAAAGAAATTACCTATTTATTTGGTTAGTGCATATTGGAAGGCATATATGGGTTATCTTCATAGTATTTTTATAGTTGGCATAGTGCTGAGAATTGTGTTCTGTTTTAAATTCTAATGTCCTCCTTAATTTAAGAGCACCTCTGGAATTAACTCTTGTTTTTTCCATGGCAAATAAAAGTCTGAGAAAGTAGTAGAGATTTAAGCAAATCCAACCCCCAGCCTGGCCCCTGGTTTCCAGGCTGGCTACAGTGAGAACTGTCAGGGAGATAGATGGGGGCTCTAAGGTTTCCTGGAGTTTGCAGCCATGTGTGGGCACCACATGTGGTGTGTTCAGTGAATACAAATACAAGAACACATGCTGTTTCCATTAGGGACACTTCAGACCCCTCTCTGTCCCCAGCCTCACTGCGGAGTTGAATGGGTCATTTATCATAGGCCACTTACTGATGGTGACTGGCGCTCAGGCCCAGCTACAAGTAAGCAGCAAGCAGTGTGACTTGGGTTTTCTGTTTTAGAAGGCTTATCATACATACAGTGGTGTTTTTTCTTAACAATTCCCACATTCATATGCAAAGGAGCATTTAACTAGCTGTTTATGGAGTGGAATGTATTTAAAATGCAAATCTGACTGTGTGTCTACCTGGCTTAAACCTTCCCGAGACTTCTGAGAGTCAGAAACATTCTGCACTGGGTTGTGCCCTGTCTGCAGCCTCGTCCCCTTCCATTTCCCCCAGAAGGCTGAACTGCTCTGTTAGCGCTCCACATACATCACACTTTCTGGCCTTCCCTTGACCTCTACTTCTTTGTTTCTTTTGTTGACAAGGCCTTTCTCTGCTTTCTTTGTCAATGTAAAGCAATCGCATTTTAGAAGACTTGGACTTCGGTCAGATGTCACCTCCCCCAGCAACCCTTCCCTGTGTCTCTTCCCCAGTCTGGGTTTAGTGTCCCCGTCTGAGTGCTCAGCGAGTGATGAGATGTCATCTGTCGTGGGTAGCTCTTCTCTCAGTGTTGAAACAATGTTTTTGTCTCTGTCTCATGGCCTTGAGCAGCCTGAAGTTTGGCTTGAGTCTGTTTTCTCACTCACCTTCAGGTGCCGTGCCTCCAGCCGTGAAGAAGCAACAACCAACCAGCAGTGATTCTTGCACTAAGTTAAACTGCCTCGTAAGCTACTCTGAGCTTCACTCAGGCACACTCACATATGATTCTCATTATATTCCTTATCCCGGTGCCTTACACACCCACACCATGAGAAAGTTCATAGAACTGGCCAACAGCGTGACTCCCTCAATTTTCCATGATTGAAGAGCCCAGATATACAAACCGTATAAGCTGTTTTCCTTCGTGAGTGTTGTCTCTAGAAACACTCTTTATTGACTGTTGTCTCTGGTGGTTCCAGGAAGCACCTAGGACCTATTTATCATCTATCGTTTAGGAGAAAAATACTATCTTAGGGGGAAAATGCTATCTCAGAAAGAGTGCCTGGTATCTTGATGACCTTAAACATTTCCCTGTTTTATTTGGCATAGCTGCCCAGGGTCGGACGGATCTAATCCTCAGCCATGGCTCTCATACAATTTCTCCCTGCCTCAGTGTGGGAGAAATTTCAGAGTACAATCGTATTCTGTTTACTTTCAAGAAATGCATTTACTTCCTAACCAGGTAGGATGTGTATAAAAGGATTGAAAAACTGTTTTCGTTGAAGTATAGCACACCCCACCTTTTATTCCATCTTACTATTTTTATTAGTTTGCCATACTTGGTCTTTCTTCTCCTTGTCATTTCTTAAAGAGGCCACATAGCACAATGGGAATAGCAGGAGCTTTGAAGTCCAGGACCTGGGGTGAAAGCTGAACTCCCCTCTTACTAGACTGTGATTGGCTCAGGGCTTAACCCCTTTGAGCCTTAGTTTTCTCCTTTGAAAACGGGGGTAGCGCCTGTGTCATTAGGTTGAGGATTCAGGGAGATAATTTATATACATAAGGTGCCAAGTACTTGGTTACTGTGATCATTACCATACGCAGCTATGCAGGGGTTGATGTGGGATATAAAATACTGACACTTGAAAAAAGCAAGTCGTAATATAAGGTAGTCTATGAAAAGTGGTAAGATTAGTTCCTCGAAGAATTGCAGAAAGTTAAGACCAGAAAAGAGCCGTAGAAACTATCTAGTTTAATCCCCCACTAAAAAACAAGATTTAAGTTCTGATTATATCATTTATTATCTGTATCACCCCAGCTTCACTTCCTTATCTATAAAACAGGGAAAATCATTAATATGTACTCCTTTACTTTACAGAAGTGGCCTGAGGATGAAATGGAGGCATTACTACGTGCTAGCAAATAATGGCATTGGTATTACTGTCATTGTTAATAATAGGAGCTACATAATCTTCCTGCTGCATTTTGGTTTTATATTAAATATTGTTAAGTCTCTGATATGTTCCCCATTATGAAGCATGGAAAACTGTTAAAATAGTTATTCAGTTCTCATGCATCTGTTAAAGAAAATTTCTGCTTCTAAACATTATCAAACCCCCAAAGGGAAGCTACTGTTCCCTGCCATTTGTGAATGTAAGCATGACTTCTGCAAAACAACTTCCTACCATATAAAAATGAAGGTCTGGCCTGCTTTCTCTCTCTACATTCTGTTCCAGCGAGCTCTAAGGGCATCTGAATGATAACTGCTTTCTCTCTTAATACATAATGTCTCCACTTGAACTTATCTTGCTTGTAGGCATGACACAAGCAGCATCAAGCCTGGGCACTCTCGGCAGACCTCCTCCTAGGTGTGTATGGACAGCCAGCTAGATCACTTTCACTTCACTGAGCTGTGAAATTGACACCAAATTGTGCCATTAGCTTGTTTCTGAAGGGTATGTTGTGCTGGATGTTCTCTTCTTGCTTGCGTGGTACATGGGAAAAAAATGACAAGATAAAAATGTCCCATAAATGAACATGAGGGAGGAAATTTAGATGCAATTTGTCATGAATTAAAACATTGAATAATGTATCAAGAGCCCCCAGAAGCAGAGGTGCTGAGAATTCAGAGCATGTATTTAGTACTCGGGGAAAAGAAATTGTAGAGCTTTCGGTTTCTCTTTTGAAGCTTTTGCAGATTTTCATGAGCTGTCTTCATACCCTGCTAGCAAGAGGACGATCTCGCAATCAATGAAGTCTTTTAATAACACTTATCTGTATGTCTACTGATTTAGGTGTAGCACTGTGTTTACGTGAGTTTTTTTCTTCTCTGTAATTAAATCCTTCTTTGTCTACCTTTCGATTAGAAAATTGAGATAAATTCTTTCTCAGTAAAATCTTTCCCCTGTGGTTGAAAGGTGGCAAAGGGTAACTGTAAATGTAGTGGTTGGAAGAGGTCTGAGTGGCATCCGCGTCACCCTGGTGAAAGCATTCGACATGGTAAGTCACTGGCTGTCTCTGTGGAGCCTTTGTGCTTTCTCCTTGCTCTTCTCCCACAAACCCACTTAGCTCACTTTCTCACCCCTTCCAGGCTTTTACTCCAACCTGCTCCAATCCTGCCTCCCCGGACCTTCCCCACTTGGTTTCCCCCAGAACTTATCACTGTCTACCTTATTGCCCTGTTGACTGCTTCTCGGCACATATATATTCCACATTTTAACATCTCTGAAATTGGGAGATGTCTACCAATCAATGACATCTCTGATTCTGCAAAATAAACATGTATATTGGTTTCTTTTCTTTATTTTTCTCATTTCTAGAATCTAAGGTTCATGAGGGCAAAGAGTTCTGTTTCTGTTGTGCGTTCTGTATCTCCAGTGCCTATAATTGCCCGCCACGTGATAGGTGCTCAATATATATTTGTTGAATGGACTGTCTAGGTTCAAGGGACTTGGGGGAAAAGCTATTCTACATGTATTGCTCTGTCCTTGTCTCACCGCCCCCCAGCTCCCGTGTACTTTATCCTAGCCTGCTTATCTCTGTGCCAGAGGACACTCTCATTTCAGCTGGCCCCTGTTCCTCCCCACGTAGCTTGTGAGGTTACTAAAGCAGCGAGCTGGAGTGTGTAGTGAATATCTGTTCCCCAGCCCCTGTAACTGAAGCCTAAAACCCTAAGAATTTCCCTGCTGGTCCAGATCTTACTTTGTCTAGGTCTGTAGTCTATAGTCACGACAGGAGCACCAAAGCCCACCCTGTATTAGGACAGTGCTTCTCAGACTCTCTGTGGCTGAGGATCAGCTTTAAACTTCCAATCCATCACCAATTGACACATGTAAAATACAAACAAAACAAAACAAAAAACAGAAAAACGAAATACATTTTTTTAAAAAGATATACAGTCCTTAATTTTTTGTTACATTACATAGACGTAAGATTACTCTGACAAACTGATGGAAATGTTTCTAAATACTTACTCTCAATTTCCGTACCTGTGTCGTTACAGACCAGTAACACGCAGCGTGCAGATCAGGACCAATCTATGGATCACAGTTTGAGAAGCACTATATGAGGGCATGATTGTCCGATGTGCTGTCAGTTCAGTTCTAGCATGTCGTCCAAAATTAATCTGCTTATTATGTCTACCTTTTACATGTTATTGTTCACAGACAGTAAGTAAAGCTGAAACTTATCGAACCCACTTCAGCACCAGTAATTGGTTGGTTAGTGAAAAAAGTAATTTAGAATAGAAATCATAACAAGGATGCATACACATACAGGCATATTATTTCAACTAAACCCAAACATGAAAGAACGCTGACCCCACAAACTTAAAATTCCTTTTCTTTAATGCCAGCCTTAGAGTTCAGCAGAGTTGTTCTTATATAAACCAAACCCATTTACAATTTCAGTTTCTTCAAAGAGATACAATAATTGGGTGCATCAATTGTAAAGAAATCTGAAGGCAGAACCCCTTTAGATTTTTATGATTTAAAAAATATTTTACAGTTATTTTATCTATATTGAATTTGCCTGGAATTCATTGTCTTCCTGAAGTATTCAGTGTCCTTTTCTGAGAAGCAAGAGCTTGGTTTTGTGCTCATGGTTCATCACTGTACCTTACATTATGTAGTTATGTAACAAACCAATATGACATAACCTGGTTGGGGAGCAGTTGTCACACTCCGTGAGGAGGAGGCCAGGTGCTGGGGATCCTGGAGGTGACGGCGGCAGTCACAGGTGAGCGGTCGCTGTGCCCTGCGCAGCGTTCTACAGAAGGAACAGAAAGCAGGGGCTAATCTGTGCATTGGTGTGAAGACCCTTAAAGAGAGTTTCTGCTCTGCCCTTTTATCAGTCAAGGCCCCCTTTCTTATCTTCAAAGCACCACTTCTACGCTTCTCCTGGTACTACCGCAGTGCTAGTGAATGAATCTGTTTTCTGCCGTCCTATTTATGATTATAAACACTTCCTTTATAGCCTCACTTAGCTTTTGTCACTTACAAAAGAACCTGGTCTTTTTAGGGTATAACCACGTAACACATCCCAATCCTTTGTTTATTTTATTTTCCTTTCTCTAGTTTCATGATCACTTTCCTACATAGTTAGAACCAAACTACTTTAAATCCTGTGCCCAAAACATAAGAGGAGAGGAAGCCCATTTTTTCTAACTTTTTATTTTTAATAATTACAAACTTACAAAGAAGTTGTAAGAGTAGTACTGTTGTGTAGTCAAAAGTCTGCGTATAACTTTTGACTTCCCCAAGACTTGACTAATAACCTACTCCTGACTGGAAGCCTTACTGATAACAAAAACAGTTGATTAACATTATATTTTTATGTTATGTATATTATATACTGTATTCTTAAAATAAAGTAAGCTAGAGAAGAAAATATGTTATTAAGAAAATCCTAAGGTAGGGAAAATAAATTTATAGTATTTATTGAAAAAATTCCACATCTAAGTGGACCTGTGCAATTCCAACCTGTGTGAACTGTTCAAAGCATTCTCGTGTGACCTTTACTCAGATTCAATCATTATTTTGACCCACTTGTTTTCTCATATCTTCTCTCTCTCTCCTTATACTTTTTATCTTTAACCTTTTGCGAGCAAATAACAGGCATTTACCTTTTACCCCTAAACACTTCAATTTGTATTTACTGAAAATGACTTTTTGTTTTTTAACATATCCATAGTACAATGGTGACATTCAGGAAATTTATATTGATTCAATACTGTTATTAAATCCACAGTCCATACTCCAATTTTATTAGTTGTCCCAATCACATTCATCTGACTGTTTTTTCTCCTGGTCCGTTATCCAGTGCAGGATTACACATTGCAAATAGCTTTCATGTCTCCTTAGTCCTCCTTTAGTCCCAGCCTTTCTTTGTCTTTCACAACCTTGACACTTTCGAAGGGTATTCGCCTTTTCTCTTGTAGAATTTCCTTCAGTTTGGGTTTGTCTGATGTTTCTTCGTGATTAGATTCTAGGTATGCATTTTGGGGGCAGAAATCCCACAGAAGTGATGCTGGTTCTCAGCGCATCCTCTCAGGGGCCACATGGCATATGGGTGTCTCTTTCCTGGGGAGGTGAACTTGGATCACTTACTTCAGGTGCACCGTCTACCAGGTTTCTCCACTGTGACGTCACTTTTTTCTTTGTAATTTCTAAATAATTTGTGGAGAGACACTTTGAGACTAGACTATGTGTATTTCCTGTTTATTCCTTCTATTTTTGTTAATTGACATTTTACAAGAAACAAGAGCATTCCCTTTTCCACCCTTTATTTATTCATTTATATCAGTATGGTTTTGTAGATTCTTATTTTATTTATTTTTATTTTGCTAAATGGCTTAAAAGTCTGTATCGATTGTTATTTAATTTGATTTGATGAATCAGCCATTTCTCCATTTATCCCTGGTTCTTTTTCTAGGGGAGTGGTTTTAAGAAACCAAGATATCAACCAAAGATATGCTCATTGCTAATGAATTACCAATATTCCTCTCTGTAATCTAGGGGAAAAATATGTGTATATAACATCTATATTTATTTATATCTATATATATGTTTGTGTGTGTTCAGATGTACTCATAGATACATGTCAGATATGGACATACATATGTATATATACACATATAGTAAATATGGTTATTTTTACATTTAATACTATTAAAAGTTATGTATTAACAATCATGAGTCCCTACAGATGTTTCCAGTTCCAGTCCAAACTATAACAGTTTATTCTTGTCTTCCCTCTTTTCCTATTTGTAACTCCCTTCTTCAGCAGTGAGAATCCTGACTTCTGTTATTCTCAATATGTTTCTCAGTCCTTTAATATATAGAAAGTTGTTTCAGAGGCACTAATCCATACCACTATGAAAAACATTGGAGTTCAATATTTGCTTAGGATTGTTTTCGTCTTTGCCTGAGGGCACATAGTTAAAGTTTCAAAAGTTTGATTTGCAAATCTCTTGGGTTCATTCCCATTCTTTAATATAATTACATTATTCACTTCAAATATAGTTAGATTCACTTGTTTCTGTTGCAGTACATAGAGTTCAGGGATGCTGTCAGACGTCTTCCCTGAGGACCTTACGCCCCCAAGGGTTAGTCTTGCCTTGCCTGGGAGCCTGTAATAACCTCTCCTGAAGTAATTTCCTTGAAGGTGATGCTAATCTTCCTGAGATCTACCCCCAATGGCCTCACCACCTCTCACTGCTTACAGACCAGGGTTTCATAACTTAAGCACTACAAGAATATCTCATTTTATTGTGCCTTGCTTTACTGTGCTTCACAGATATTGCATTTTTTACAAATTGAAGGTTTGTGGCAACACTGCATCAAACAAGATTATCACTGACATTTTTCCAACAAATTCAGATGATGGTTTGCATTTTTTAGCAATGAAGTATTTTTAATTAAAGCTTGTACATTTTTTTTGTAGACATAATGCTATTGTACACTTAATAGACTATAATACAGTGTAAACATAATTTTTGTAAGCATTTGGGAAATAAAAAAAAAAAAATCATGTGACTCCCTTTACTGCAATTTCACTTTATTGCAGTGGTCTGGCACTGAACCTGCAATATCTCCGAGGTTTGCCTGTACTGACATTCAGAGATAAATAACTGTTGTGGGGGTGTCCTGTGTTCTGGAAGGTCATCGGAATGTGCCTGTATGTCTCCGTCCTCCTTTTCAGACTCAGATTCTCCTTTACTTGATCTTCCCTGTGAAAACCTGGTCGAGTTCCTGGAGGAAACCCCTCTATGTCTGTGTTCCCCAGGGGCCTTATGCTATTATGCTAGCCCATACTAAGTAAGCCTTTAGCAATGTTATCATTTTTTAGTTTACTCTTACTGGCTTTTGTGGTGTTTGGTAGCAGCTGTTTCACGAAGCAAATGCTCAGGTCCTATGTCTCTCTGCAGCTGCTCGTCTCTCTGTAGATTTCAGGTTAGTTGTCTGCCCTGTGACCCCCAATGTCTGATCAGTTCAAGAAAAGACACTGATTTTTATTTTGTCCAGTTTTTTTCTTATTGTATGATAGAGTGATGCTCTTTCCAGTTTTCTACATTTCTGGGCTGAAACCAGAAGTCACATGTGGCTATTGATGACCGAATTAGACACAGAAGGTTATAGAACATACCTATCATTGCAGAAAGTTCTATTGGACAGCACTGAGACGGAAGGGAAATTGGACAAAGAGGAAATAAAAAGAAGAAAAATTCTGCTTTGATCATAATGAAATAACTAGGAATAGACTAGTCTTTCCACTGTAAACAACTAGAACCCTGGACAATATACATGAAAAGACTGTTTTCAGACATTGAACAAATGGTGCAGGGTTATGATCCCAGAGACAAAGGAGATAAGAGAATTGAGCCTTACAGTTACTCGGGCTTTACCTAAAGAGACTTGACAGGTCATAGTGCAAGGAGTGGCACCCAAGCGGAGCACAGCGGTCTCACTGAGTGGAAGAAAAATGGACCATAGTTTGAGGAGTCTGAAGTATCTGGAATTTATGGAGCAGAGACAGGAAGGCGTGACAGAGAGAAAGACCTCCAGAAATTAATGGCATATATGAGTCTTCGGATGAATACTGAACTATATTTGCATAAGGTTATTTTCCATGAAGCCAAACAAAAATAACTACTGGGAAAAAACCAACTATTTAGGGGCTGTATTAAACAAATACCAGAACTACCACAGGGCTAGACTGGAAAGACCTTGTTGAACACCCACGGCATTTGGTGGGGACCCTAAAAAGACTAGGAGTAGGACTAAACACTCCTGGTAAAGACTGTGCTGGACCCATCCTGACAAACTGAGAAAGAAGTCTCGAAATACACTGATCTGCAAATACGAGTAAGTGATCCAGGAAATGGAATTAATTGTCAAGTACTTTAAAACAGGTATTATAAATATGTTGAGGGATATAAAAGAAAACATGTGATATAATGAAGAGAGAAATGGAAGCTACCAGCAAGAACCAAAGGAAACTTCTAGATTGGAAAAATACAATATTGAAAATGAAAAATTGCTGGATGGACTTAATAACAGATTAGATGCAGCTGAAGAAAAGATCAAACGAACCTAAAGATACAACAATAGAATGCATGCAAACTTGAGAAAAGGAAAACAGGCCAAGGAAAATGAACAGAGCCTCAGTGGTTCATTGGTCATGTCAAGTGGTCTGTTGTACGCCTATGTGTAATTGAATTCCCAGAATAGGGAATGAAAATATTGAAGAAATAATGACCAAGAAATTTCCTGATAGTATGAAAATTATACAACCAAGAAGCTCTGCAAACCCCGTGCATGCAGGATAAACATAAAGCAAACCACACCAAGGCACTCCGTAACCAAACTGTTGAAAACAGATGATAAAGAGAATGTCTGAAGAGCAGCCAGAGAAAAGAGACATTACATACAAGGGAACCAAGATAAGGATGATTGCTGACTTCTCATCAGAAGCAGTACAAGCCAAAAAACCAACAGAATGGCACCTGTGAAGTTTTGGAAGAAAAATAGTCACCCTAGAATTCTATATATAGAAATAATATATTCGAAAAATGAAGATGAAATCAAGACATTTTCAGACAAATAAAAGCTGAGAAAAATTGTTGCCATCAGACTGGCACTGGAGAAGTGTTAAAGGAAGTTTTTCAGGTAGAAGAAAAGTGATACCAGAGAGAAACTCGTGTCTACACAAAGGAAAGACGAGAGCTTAAAATGCAAATATGTGGATAAATGTAAATTACTCCCCCTCCCCATTTTGCCATTTATTTAAAAGATAATTGACTGTGTAAAGTAGAAATAATAGCAATGTGTTGTGTGGCTTATAACATGTTGAAGTAAAATGTATTACAATAATAGGTCAAAGGACAAGAGGGGGAAATGAATATATACTGTTGTAAAGTTCTTACATTATACATGAAGCAGTGTAATATTATTTAAAGGTAGACTGCAATAAGTTAAAGATGTATACTGAAACCCTAGCAGCCTCTCTTACCTACAGTTCCTCATCTCAGCCACAGAACGTAGAAAATTATTTGAGTAACTGTTGTCTCAATTCTCCTAAGGATGGAATGTAATTAGTACCATTCTACTATGCATAGGAGAAGAGTTAAAACATTACATACAGTGGATGCCTCAGGGCATTAGGGTTTAATTCTGTCTTAGAATCCCAGGTGAAGAGGGCTATAAGAACAACCACAAAAAGAGACAGAGGGAAAGAGAGAGAGAGAAAACACGAGAGAAAGAACTAGTAAACTAATAGAAGGGATGAAATGAAATCCTAAAAACTGATCACTTGATTCAGAAGAAGGCAGGATAGAAAGGGGGGAAAGGAACAAAGGAGAGCTGGAAGTACCAGGTTGTAGTCAATTTTTAGAGCCACTCCCAGTTGCGTGAACTCACTGAACCTCCATGAATAAAATTGTCCCGTGTCACTATGTTCCTTTCACCTTAACATCACCTAAGATCAATTCTCATACATAGTCCTCAGGTTTCTGTTGATATGAGTTGTAAAATCTCGTAATTCTACTGCTATTTGTACCTCTTCATACGTCACACTTTTGTGCCTGATCCCCTGGAGATGCCAGGATTAGTTATTTGACTGTATAGTTGTTCTCAACTGGAGTCAGTTTTGCCCCCAGGGGGACATTTGGCCATGACTGGAGACATTTTTGGTTGTTACAACTTAGGCCTGGTGCTACTAGAATCTAGTGGCTAGAAGCCAGCTGCTAAACTTTCTACAATGCACAGGACATTCCCATGCAACAAATAATTATTCAGCCTAAAATGTCAACAGGGCCACAACTGAGAAACCCTAGTCTAGAAGCAAGGAGAGGTGGTGCAGATGGGGTCAGATCTCAAGGAAGATTAACATCTTCTCTAAGGCAATTGCTTCAGGACAGCCTATTCATTATATGTTGTCAGGCAAGAAAAGACTAACCCTTGGGAGTCTGAGGTCCTCAGTTTCATCAGAATATGCCCATACGTCTTCATTATTATTTTCAGGGTCCGGCTCCTTCCCAGTCAATTTCATAATCAGTTTTCAGTAATCTTAAACCTAGCCTCAGAAAATAAGAGCCTCTTTCAGGAGAGTCATAGAAGCCTTCCTGTTCCTTACCCTGACCTTGGGCTGGGAGTTTAAAGTGTGGCGCTCATAATTATCTTTCTTCAAGTTCGCCACCATAGTTAGATGCAACCAACTAAGCCTATAGTCTTTATACTCTGTTTTCATTTGTATGGACCATGGCAACAGCTTCTTGTTACCTAGTGATGAGACAAGTAAAGAGTTAACAGGAGCGAGCTTGTAGGCTAACAGGAACGAGCTAAGCATTAGCTGTTGGCTATGAATCTCCTGGCTAGCACTGCACCTGCAAGCTGACTAGCACCTTGCATCCATCATAGGTAGGAACAGAACACTTCCCAATCGCAATGGTAACCCCCTGCAGACTAACAAACACCCATCATAGATGGGAACAGAATGGTTCCCAGGAGAAGACAATTGTAACGGCAGCCCCCTGCAAGCTGACAAGCACCCTATGTCATATATAGAAAAATACGAAACCTCAACACTCCTTCTCATCGGCACAGCTGTCTCCATCAGACTCTGCCCTGGCAAAACTTCTGCCAGTTCCAAACAGAACTGTCTCTCTTTGACTTTCAATAAGTCTTTTCTTACTCTTGTAGAGTCTTGTAAATTCTTTGACATTCTGCGAACCACCAGGGGTTAATTCTACGCCAAGACACCTAAGTCTTGCCATTTGTTGGCACTTGAGTTCAGGTGATTACAGGTAACACTTTGCTAATCTGTCTTGCCATTATATGCCGTGCACTGTTAGGAGCCTATTTAACGCTGCACTGATGCGCTAGGTATAGGCAGATCAGAGAACCAATTCTAGATTCCCTTCTATTCTCTTACCTTGGAGCTCCACTTTCAAGACCAATAGTTACATCAGTCATGCAAGCACATCCACTACGAGTGTTAGGGGACAAGGGATTGAATACAGGAATCAGACCTTACACAAATGTGGGACTAGCTAAGGAAACGAAGGCCCAGAAGCGAGGGGTTGGAGGACCAGTGGAAAGTCACTCATCTGTTCTCCTGAAGCACTGGCGCAGGCGCATGAGTCAGAGCTTGCTGAGGAGCCCAAGAAGCTGAGCAGGGCCAGTTGCTGAAGCCGGACTGTGAAGGGGGAAGGTCGTGGAAGTTCATGGGGAAGCCGTTGTCTCCGGGTGACTATGGCCAGGCCCCTGGAGCTGGAGCTCCCACTGCAGCGAGACCAGCAGGCAGGGAGGAAAGCTGGGTGTGAAGCCGAGGAGGGAGACAAGCTGAAACATACCAGCACCGCGCTCTCTGTTCAACCCATATGAGACCAGGATGACTCTCAGAGTAATAGATGCCGCCTCCCAAATTCCTCATCCGTTCCTTTATTTGTCCTGAAATTATATGGAGAAGGGGATTCTAGGAAATGTAGTTCCAAGCTTAACCAAGTTAACAGGAGACCAAGCGTATGGTTTCAGTTTTTACATTTTTATCTGTGATCCATTTTGAGTTTATTTTTGTGTATGGCTGAGGTATAGATCAAATTTTATCTTTTTCCAGAGGCTATCCAGTTTTCCCCATCACCATTTATTAAAAAGTCCCTCTCTGCCTCAGTGCCTTGAGATGCTGCCATTGTTATATTCTAAATTACCTTATATACTCGCATCTGTTCTGGACTTTGCGCGCTGTTCCATTGTTCATTTTGCCTACTGAGGTACCGCTATCACACTCTTTTATTCTGTAGACTTGAAGGGAGTTTTCATATCGGGTAGGGCGAGTCTTCCTTTATAGCTTGAAAGCCCACCTTTAAACACCATTCTTACCTCGCGTTAGTTAGAACCTCAGTTAAATCAGTGTTTCACCTTGAATATTAGGGTTATTAACAGAAAGGAGAAATTTGAGATTTAGAGGCCAATTTATTTTGCCACTGATTATTGTGGACATTCAGTGGGAGTGAAGTTTCTTTTCCACTCGGAGCTGAGTGAAGTCAATTAGACCACACATCAAATGCTACTTCAAATGTTACTTCCTTCCCCAGCCTCTTGGTCTTGCCTATTTTAGGATGGAAAACAACACCAAACACAAACAAACAAACAAACAAACAAACCAACAAACCAAATGAGGCTAGCATGAGAATAAGTGGAGAAGTAATCAAGTCTGGGCTCAGAAAGAGTGACCTGGGGACTTGTAGTGGCTTTGACACTGGCACCCCGTGACTCTGGGAAAGTTGTTTCATCTCTTTGTGCTTTGATTTCCCATCGCCACATGAGTGGGCTAGATTAAACACCTCCAACAGTCTTTCCTTTTCTCATATTGTATGACTAACCCTCGTAATACTGTATATCAAAAAACCCTCAGAGAAGAAGCACTTGTAATACATATTAACCCCTTCCTTGGAGATAAAGATCTCCGAGAATTCAAGTTCGCGGTAATTATTGACTGATTGTCTAGCAGTGAGTCTATTTCGAGAATTTATTATATACAGAGAGTGCAAAAAAAAAAAAGTATATGCATTTTAAGATAACATCTCTTAAAATATATATACAGTTTTTTGGGCACCCCCGGTATAAGTTCACAACCACACTGGAACAAATTCAGCGTTGTACTTCTAATTTAGAAGTAAATTATGAGGTCTAATGACAATTAAGTTCATGAACTTGTTGCAACGATGTTGTTAACCTTTTTCTGATATCAGAGGGATTATTCATTATGAATTTGTACCAACTGGGCAAACAGGTAACTAGGTTTACTATTTGGAAGTACTGAAAAGGCTGTGTGAAAAAGTTAGTCGACCTGAACTTTTCTGCAACAATTCGTGGCTCTTGCATCACGACGATGCACCAGCTCACATGACACTGTCTGTGAGGGAGTTTTTAGCCAGTAAACAAATAACTGTATCGGAACACCCTCCCTACTCACCTGATCTGGCCCCCAATGACTTCTTTCTTTACCCGAAGATAAACGAAATATTGAAAAGAAGACATTTTGATGACATTCAGGACATCAAGGGTAATATGACAACAGCTGTGATAGCCATTCCAGAAAAAGAGTTTCAAAATTGCTTTGAAGGGTGGACTAGGCTCTGGCGTTGGTGGATAGCTTCCCAAGGGGAGTCCTTGGAAGGTGACTGTAGTGATATTCAGCAATGAGTATGCAGCACTTTTTCTAGATGAGTTTGCCATATATTTTGGTGTTTTCCTAACAGGTCTCTTAGAGTTCAAGGATTTTATTCACCCCTTTGTTTCACTATGTGTGGATAAATATTTCAAGGGATCTTAGCCTCTCCCCAGTTCTCCATAGTCTTGAAGTTAGAAGATGAGACCAGCATAATAGGAAATGGAGCTTTGGATCCTGGTGAATTCCCTTTTCCCTAACAATTTTAGCAAATTCTTCCATTGTCATTTAGCCAGTGATGTATTGGGCTGTAGAATGCATATTAGTTATGGCTCCTTGTGCTCTTGTAACAAATACGACACATGACTTTGAGTGGTGTGATGTATTGCTGGTGAATTTTTAATGTCCAAACGATACTTGGAATACATATGTTCAACTAGGGAATCAACCCCTGTGTTGTTTTTTATTATCCTTTTCCCAACTATCTCACTAGTTGTATAATCGACAAATATTTACATGTTAAACAATGTGGCAATATTTTAGAATGTATAAATGGTGCATTAATCAAAATGTGTGCATTTTGTGGATATAGAGACATGTCCTTGTAATGAAGTAAAATTAAAATGTGAACATAATGATGTGATGTATATGGTACAATTTCAAAGCACTAAAGTATGAGAAAAGTTATCCAAAACTCAAGTATAAATTTGGAGTACTTTAGACTACTCTTTCTACCAATGTACTTGATATTCTCCAAATTGTCACTGAAAACAATCCAGAATTTAAATCTCAAATAATATTATATTATTAATAATTATAAAGCAATAAAGGAAATACAATTCAAAATTAAAATGGAAAAAAATTTGAAGTACATGAACAATATAATGTAATCAAGGGAACGCTATGTAAAAGAAAAAAATTAGTCATAAATCTGCAAGAGACATTAGTCAAATTATTTATCTGTCCACATTAATTTTCTGTCTTAAGCCACATACAGGAATCAGTCCTCGCTTTACCACTAACCTGATTATTTAATTACATTGAGTCTCAAGTTCTTCATTTGAAAATGAAGGTTACAAATTCAGGTTCTTTTGGTTTCAAGAAATATAAATTTGTAAAAAGCACATTAAGAGAAAGGGAGTTTATTATGAGGATACATGTACCCTGGAATGGAAACTCCAGTAAGGACCAGCAGCTTTCTCTGTTCCATGGGCCAATTAATGTCTTTCTCTCAAGATCTGTGCTCTCCGAGAATCGTTCTGTTGTCATAGGCTTTGCCATGAGTGCCTGTACCCCCAAGGCTGGCTCATATAAGCCCTCTCTTTTTATGCATCCTTTCAGTTTTGACTTCACTCTTACCTGCTTCATTCCCTTAATATTTATTAGTTTAAATTCCTGAAAGTGGTTTAATCTGATTTGTTGGAGCTCTTTTTTTAATTCCAGATCACAAAATAGGTCATTGATCATCCAATTGATTGGCTGTCTTTCAGTCAGATGCCCACGTCTGGTTCAGTCAGCTCTGATGGGGTGGTTGAAACACTGCGGTGCTCAACATAGCCAGTCGTGGTTCTCAGCAGGGGCCGGGAGGAAGAAGCAGTTTCCCTAAAAAAGGACCTGTGGACTGGCAGTCCCCCATCACTGGCTTGTCTGATATAAGAAAATTAATACCTGACTTACTTGGTTATAGGTTAGTACTTTAAAAAATTATCCTTGGCTCCCAATTCTCTGCTGGATGCTTTCTCAGGCATTCTGAATTACTCTGGGTGGCCCCTAAGTGCATACGTCTAGAATAAGTATTTAAGCCTTGTATCAGATAAGAAAGAAAACCTCCCTTAAATTTTCAAGCCATTGATTAATACTTTGTTTCATATAAACAAACGAAACCATTTTTCATTGTTTCTTTGCTATTATCAAAGCTGGAATTAATGTTTGGTTAGAAGGTTAAATGACCTGATGGTTGACTGCTTTGATTCGTTGGAACAACAAATACCTTCCTTCCAGACATTTATTTTCATGGACTTTCCTAATGGCCACACCTGGTCTGTTAGAGCTGAGCTCCTGATGGCTCTTGCATAGCCTCTCCCCTTCAGCCATGTGTAAAGTGCTAACATTCCACAGCCCCCCCAGAGGACTTGTAAACCAAATAGAACCCGGAGCTATTCCCAGCTGTGAGCTGCACATACCGTCCCCTCTTGTATTGGGTTTATCTTGTGATTCTAGGAGGAGGTAGAAGAGATATAGATACAAGCTGTGAGTTTTGATCCCTACAGGGATTTACAATTAAAATTAAAAAATGAGACTCTAGGCTCTTTCTCCTGCCTTATTTTCAAAACCCAGCCTCAGATGTTAGGATCTTCTCTGAGTTTCCTTAGCTCCTGTATTAAAGTGCTTACATTATATGGCCCTTTGTTTTATCTATCTCCTCCTATAGGCTGTAGATTCCTCACGTGCAGGCACCATGGTCAGCTCAGCCGCGTTCTCCTCCCCACCTCTCACCCTCTGCTTCTGTCTCTAGCACAGTAATATCCATGCTGGGTTCTGTAGTCAGCATTTGTGGTAGGAATAGGCTGTCGAAAGAAAGCTAGGGATGTTAACTACAGAACATACCTGAATAAGAGCAAATAGAAGGATCACCAGTGTTATGCACTAATATTTATTATAATTCACAGCTGTAACATATTTGATATGTATTTTACCAGTACAAGTTTCCAGTATAGGCACATACATCTCTCTTACTTAAACATTTTTGCCTAAAACTCACACAAAGAAATGAGTAATGAGGTTAGACTTCCTATTAGGTCATTCCTCTTGGCTGAGGAGGGTTAGGATCCTGGGGCTGGAATGAATGAGAGCTCAATAGTTTATAGTTTTGGGAAGCTTTTCCTGCTCATAATGAAAAAATTTTGGTTCAGCTCACTCTTGACTTAATGTTCAGACCCTTCCCAGCTGGCACTATTAGGGTATACTTTCAAGGAAAAATATCCCATTTCTGCTGAATCTCTCCCAGCCTCTCTGTTTCCCAAAACATGAGTATCATACAAGAGAATGATGAATCTGTCATGGCAAGTGAAGGAAGTGCTGTGGAGGCATCTCCTTTGAAGAATCTCCTGTGATGGCCACGTATCCGTTGAGAATAAGAGGGTTGTTTGCTTTTCTGGGCAGTGAAAGACAAAGGACTTCCCCCTAGTATGAAGGTGCAGTCTTACGAGTGTGTTGCAGTCACCTGTGAATGGATTGCACTACGTCTTGTCTGGATCCTTGAGTTAGATTTAATAACCTGCAGAAAGCTTCAGCAGGATCAATAAGCCTTTTCCAGCCAGCAGAGCTCTATGCGGCCTGCTGCCTGCCCGCAGCAAATTCTGCCGTGGCCGGCCTGCAAAGGGCCTGTCCTAGCCGGGGCTATTTGCCTTCATTCCATGGCCGTCTCTCTTGTACATCGTTGAGCCTGTTGGGCTGATCTGACCATTGCAAGTAGAAAAAGAGCCTGTGTTTTTGTCAGGTTTTGTTACCCTTAACTGGAGAAGTGATGCTAGTCAGAAAATGCTGTTGCAGGATGCAGGCTACGGCCACAATGGCTTGTTTTCATTCTGTCATTTCCAACTGGTGTTTGTCATCTGGTGACCAGGCTGGAAAACAGGTTTCCACTATTTGAATATTCTGTCTGGAGCCCAGACACATTGTGTGTGTGTGTATCTTATTTATTACCACATAATGAAACAGTCATTAGAAATAGAATTTTGCCCTTCTTTAGATTTTTTTGTTTTTTTCAATTAAGCCTCTCAAAATGTTTTATAGAATTGGAAGTCTCAAAATCCTCTCATTGAGAAGGGAAAGCAACACCATTTATATCTGGTAGAAGAGGAAGATTTTGAAGTTAGGCTGTGTCTAACCCAGAGAACTCAGAATGAGGCTTCAGAGTTATTGCAATACACCCTGGATGGTCATTCTTCACTCCGGATTTTTGTAGAACGGAAGAGGCCAGTGGGGAATAAACTTGCATGACTAGCAGCTCTTAGGAATCTGCTTTTTGCCTCCCACCCTACTAACTTATAAATAACATCGTTTTCAGGACCCCTTGGCTTTAATTATACAATCTCAAATAAATGGTTAGGAGAATAAGAAAATAGTGAAATTAGTTGAATCTGTACTATTCAAATAAGCTACTTGGTTCCATATTTTATTTGTCTTCTAGAATAAGGCTACCAGGTTGAATTGAATAGTTTTAGAGTTGACCTTTGCTGGGAACAGTTGATAGTAGTTTATTATGACAGCTGTTAAAAGTTAATTACCTTCTTGATCCACTTGATCCCCCCCTTTATTTTAGCTGGATTAACGTATTTTTTGGTATCTATTTTAAAGCCAAATGGAGGGCTTATTAGTTCTTTGTGTGATTTTTAAAGGCACTAGATAATCTATTCAAGAGTTACAAGATTAGCTCTTTTCTGTGAAACTTTGTTATCTTATTGAGAGTTGTTTTTATTTTTATATTTTAGAAAATATTTATATTCCATTTGTTGATTTAAATAAAATTTTAAAAATAGTTCCTACCAATAGAGGGTCTTTCACTGTCTTAGAGTGACTCTCCTCAGATCTGGGGTGTAGTCTGAGCATGTGTACTTTTTTATATATTTATTTTTTATTGTGATAAAACATAACATAAAATGTACCATTTTAACCATTTTTAAGGGTACAGTTCAGTGATATTAACTTCATTCACATTGTTGTTCAACCATCACCACCATCCATCTCCAGAACTCTTTCATCTGCCCAATGTAAACTCTGTCCTCTTTAAACACAAGAGTTCCCCTCCCCACCACCCTACCAGCCCCTGGTGACCATATAATATTTGTCTTTTTGTGTCTGGCTTATATCACATAGCGTAATGTCTTCAGGATTCATCTGTGTAGCACTGTAGCAAGTGTCAAAATTTCCTTCCTTTTAGAGTATGTTCAATATATTAATATTCCATTGTATGTATTTACTACATTTTGTTTATCCATTCATCTGTGGTAGACACTTGGGTTGCTTCTACTTTTTGGCTGTTATAAATAATGCTGCTATGAACATGGCTATACAGATATCTGTTTGCGTCCCTGCTTTTAATTCTTTTGGGATATATAGCCAGACGAATTGATAGGTCATATGGTAATTCTGTGTTTAATTTTTGGAGGAACTGCCATACTGTTTTCCACAGTTGCTGCACTATTTTACATTCCCACCAGCAGTGCACAAGGGCTCCAGTTTCTCCACATCCTTACCACACTTACTCTTTTTTTTCTTTCTTTTTAAAATAGGTAATAGCACCCTATTGGGTGTGAAGTGGTATCTCATCATGATTGTGATTCGCATTTTCCTAATGACTGTTGATGTTAAGCATCTTTTCATGTGCTTCTTGGCCATTTATATATTTTCTTTGGAGAAATGTCTATTCAAGTCCTTTGCCTATTTTTGAATTGGGTTGTTTGTTTTCTTGTTGTTGAGTTGTAGGAGTCCTTTATATATTCAGTTCCTTATCAGGTATATCATTTGCAAATATTTTCTTCCATTCTGTTTGTCTTTTCACTTTCTTGATTAGTGTTCATTGCACAAAAGTTTTTAATTTTGATGAATTTCAATTTTACCATTTTTTACCTTTGTTGCTTGTGCTTTTGGTGTCATGTTTAAGAAACCACTGCCAAATTCAAAATTATAAAGATTTTCCCCTATGTTTTCTTCTAAGAGTGTTATAATTTTTGTTCTTACAGTTAGGTCTTTGATCCATTTGGAGTGGATTTTTGTGTATGGAAGTGTCCGACTTCATCCTTTTGCATGTGGATATCCAGTTTCCCAGCAATATTTGATGAAAAGACTGTCATTTCCCCCATTGAATGGTTTTGGCACTCTGATGGAAAATCAATTGACCGTATATTTGAAGATTAATTTTTTGGCTCTATTTTCTATTCCATTGGTCTATATGTCTGTCTTTATCAAAGTGCCACAATGTTTTAATTACTGTATCTTTCTTTTAATTACTGTATCATCTTTTTTTTCTCTTTCAAGATTATTTTGGTTATTTAGGGTAACTTGAGATTTCATAAGAGTTTTAGGATGGATTTTTCTGTTTCTGAAAAAACTGTTGTTGAGGTTCTGATAGGATATGTATTTTATCTGGAGCTAATTTTGAGTAGGATTGTCATCTTAGCAATATTATATTTTCCAAATCATGAGCATGATGTCTTCCCATTTATTTATGTCTTCTTTAATTTCTTGCAGCAGTATTTTGTAGTTTTCAGTGTATAAGTCTTTTGTCCAGTTAAATTTATTCACTTATTCTATTTATATTTATTATTTTTTAAGTTATTCTATTCTTTTTGATGCTATTGTAAATGGAATTGTTTTCTTGGTTTCCTTTTTGGAGTGTTTATTGTTAGTATATAGTAATGCAGCTGGTTTGAGCACATTTTTGAAAAGCTTTTCAGGGAGTTCGGATGCAGGTCTTTGTTCAGGCACCTGTTCCTAGGTCTCCTCAAACTCCCCATTAGGATTGGAGGCAGAAAACGATCTTAACCTCTGCCACTTACCCGCTTACCTACCAGCTTATGACCGTTGACATTTCCTCAGCAATAAAATGGAAATTTTCTTACAGACGGTTGTTATAAGAATTAAATGTGTAGTTTACCTGGAATTTAGTAACCCTCAACAAATATTAGCATTAATTCCACTTGTATATTTATTTAAAAAATTTTATTTCACTGTTGTTCCTAGATAGGTAATTCTTGCAATGAGTTTTAGAGCCAAGTAGTAGTTAGGAAGAGTGTTCTGGCAGAAACAGCCCTACATAGGAAGATATGGAGGGGTGAAAGGTTTGCCATGTTGAGAAATTACATACCGTGTTTCCCCAAAAATAAGACCTAGCCGGACAATCAGCTCTAATGGGTCCTTTGGAGCAAAAATGAATATAAGACCCGGTATTCTATTCTATTCTTATATTATATTATATATTATAATATAATATTATAGTAAAATAAGACCGGGTCTTATATTCATTTTTGCTCTAAAAGACGCATTAGAGCTGATTGTCCGGCTAGGTCTTATTTTCAGGGAAACACAATAGTGACTAAGAACATGGGCTTTGGAATTAGGTAGATTTGGATTCAAACTCCAGCTTCTCCACTTATTCATTCTCTGTCCCTGGCTAATCATTTAGCCTTTCTGACACATGACTCAAGAAAGAATTCAAAATGGAAATTACTAAGTATTTTGAATGGAATGAAAATACAGTATATCACAATTTGTAGGGTGCTGCTTATTAGTACTTAGGGGACATTCACAGCACTAAGTGGCTATTATATAAAAGGAAAAGGGTCTCAAGTCAGTGACTTCACCTTTCATCTTAAACTAGAAAAAGAAGAGCAAATAAAACCCAAAGTAAGCAGAAGAAAGGAAATAATAAAGATCAGCTCAGAAATCAATGAAATAGAAAAAAGAAAAAAAGCAGAAATCTATGAACTCCAAAGCCTGTACTTTGGGAAAATCAATAAAATTGATACTCTAGTCAAACGGATCAGGAAAAAACACAGAAGACACAAATTACCAATATCAGGAATGAAAGAGTAAATATCACTATAAATATTAAAAAGACAATAAGGAAATGTTATGGTTTATGCCAATTTATGCCAATAAATCTAACAACTTAGATGGAATGGACAAATTTCTTGAAAGAAGAAAACTACCAAAGCTCACTCAAAAATAAATAGATGACCGGGATAGCTCTGTATTCACTAAAGAAATAGAATTGATAAATTGGACTTTATCAAAATAAAAACTTCTGCTTTTTGAAAGACACTGTTAAGAGACTAAAAAGAAAACAAACACAATTTAAAAATTGGCAAAAAAGTTGAACAGATACTTAATCATAGAATGACAGTGAAGAGCAAAAGCAACATAAAAAAATGCTCCACGTCAGTAGTTTTTAGGGAAATGCAAATTTAAACCCCACCTACCTATAAAATGGCTACAAATAAAAAGACTGATTATGCCAAGATTTGGTGAGGATGTGGAACAATTGGAACTCCCATATGCTGTCACTGAGAACGTAAAATTGTACCACCGTTTTGGAAAGCAGTTTGGTAATTTCCCTAAATGTTAAACACATCCCTGTCAGACGACCCAACCATTTCACTCCTAGGTATTTACCTTAGAGAAAAGAAAGCATATGCCCATACAATGAGTTGTACAGGAACGTGCATAGCATCTTTATCTGTAATAGCCAAAAAAACCTGGAAACAACCCAAATGTCCATCAATAGGTGAATGGATAAAGAAGTTGTGGATATAGTCGAACAATGGAATGCTTCTCACTAACAGAAAGGAACAAATTATTGGTACATGCAACAACATGGATAAACCTCAAAATGATTATGTTGAGTGAAAGAAACGCCCCTCTCCACAGAAAGTGCTCTATGATTCCACTTACATACAATCCTAGAAAACACAAACTAATCTTCAGGCATAGAAAGCAAATGAGTAGCTGTCTGGGGATGGGGACAAGTGGGGGGGCAGAAGGCAGGGATTACAAAGGGCAGGAGGTAACTGTTGGGAATGATGGGATATGTTCACTGTATTACCTGTTGTGCTGATTTCATAGGTGTCTACATATGTGAAAGCTTATCAGGTTGTGCAAATGTGTGCTATTTATTTTATGTTAATTACCTCAGTAAATAAATTGTATGCTATTTTGAGTTATCTGTGTAATTCTATTCTTCTTCAGATGGTTATTATACTTTCCCATCATACTTGTATTATTGTTGGTTCATAGCAGAACAGTTAGTTTATCTCAGTTTGAAAAATGGATTGGAGACATTTCTCCAGATGGAAGCAGGAATGAGTCACTTGGGATCATGGAATGAAAATTTGAGATGCTCTTGTTTTTCAGGGAGAGGTGGCATAGTTATGAGGTTTATTATGGGATCATTAATGGGCAGACTCTGTAGCTTAAGGAGTGTGGAGTTTGGAGGCAAAGAATTTGTGCTTTTCCATTTACTAGTTTTTATGAACATTGGGTAAGTTTGTTAACCTCTGAACCATAGGTAACATTGCACGGTCGAGGACAATTGTGGACCCATTTTATTTTAGTCAGGAATCAATTGTTTTAAGCAAAGGTGCCTCCTTAAACTATTTAAGCAAAAAAAAAAAAAAAAAAAAAAAGGAATGTAATCACTGGATATAGAGGTATGTAATGAATTCGGGGGTGGGGAGTTCAGCTGGAGCCTCAGGAGGGGCGGGAACCAATGTGAGGTCGCTCTGACATTTGCCTCTTATCAGCCCTTGCTGCCCTCCCTTCCTTACTTGTTCCCTATTCTCCCTCTCTCCCTCCCTAGTTCGGAACCTTCATTTCTCTGTACACATTGGCCAGACACACAGCCACCCTGAAAACCTAGCTCTACCTCAGTCTCGAGCTCCCAGAACTGATTGCCAGCTCCTAGTTTTCAGCTGAGTCCCAAGGTCTGATAACAACTTCTCAGAAGAGGTCATCTGACTGACGCAGCCGGGTTCTGAGGTTTATCGAGGTATAATGAGCCATGGCTGGAAGGGTGGAGTCATGCAGGCCCCTCACTAGGGGCTGTGAAAACAGATTCTTGACAAAGGCTGTGTCAGACAGGCTCATTAAAAACTACATGTGCTATAGAACCTTGATACTCCGTGCACCAGCCATGTCAGCGTCACCTGGGAGCTGGTGAGAAATGCGGAGTCCCAGAGATGCAGTGCATGACCTTAGGTGATACACATGCACATGAAAGCTGCAGAAGCACTGCTCGTCCCTACCTCGGCACTGACATACGGGGCTGCATTATCCTTTGTGGTCGTGGGCTTTCCTGTGCCTCGTCGGATGTTTGGCAGCACCTCCGGCCTCTGCCCACTACCTGCTTGTAGCAACCCTTACCCCTGCCCCAGTTGTGACCGCCAAACATGTTTCCAGAATCGCCTCAGATGCCCTGGGATGAGCGTTGCCCTGATGGAGGACTAGTGCTATAGGGGATTAAAAGAAATAACATGTAAAGTGTTTTATAAACTATTAATTCTATACAAGTGTCAGTCAGTCTGATGAGATTTGTCTTTCAGAAGCCAAAGGCCGTGTAAAAGGGTAGGTTTACTATCAGGACTTAAGTGAATTTTTATTTCTTTATTATGTTAGGTTTTATAACATTCTTGTACACTTTACTGCGTTAATTTAAAAAGCCATTTCTTTTGATTTTCCTTTTTTCTTGTATCGTGGTAACATGTTTATTCACATAGATATCATGTACACATTAAATCTTGAATTTATCCACGTGTTTAATTGTATTCATTTTCCATAAAATGTCTCTTGTCATTTAACAGTGAGACCCTTTCAGAGAAATCTCTTTGGGAAGTTCAAGCTCTAATCATTCAGGACGTTCCACTGCTGTGGCCAACTGTGGAGATGTAAAAACAGATCAAATCCAGTTCAAATAATTAGGTTCCAATGCACAGATGTTTGAAGCTCACAGAAATGGGGTATAAAAGCCAGAATCATTATAATAGCTTTCCTTAAACTTTTAACAATGAACAGTGGAAGTAAATATTTTCTCAATTTCAATTTCATTTCTTGGAGAAGTAAGCCAAGTATGCTTTCCAAAGAGACTTTGTTGGCTTCACCTCGTGTGGTTTAAAAGTTCCTCTTTTACATCCTTAATTTCTTACTTATGCTACTATATAAATTCTGTTCTTAGAGGAAGGAGCGTATTGTAGGAATAGCTTTGCGTAAGCTCTCAATGAATGTTTGTGGAACGGAAAAGAGGAGAGTCCGAGGAGCCGTCCTACCAGCCGTGATGGTCCGTGAGACGCTGGCTCGGGCCGACGCTCCCACTGAACATGCACCTGCTGTGTTCAGTGCTGTGCTGAGAGCAT
Organism: Rhinolophus sinicus; assembly: GCF_057876585.1. Taxonomy (NCBI): domain Eukaryota; kingdom Metazoa; phylum Chordata; class Mammalia; order Chiroptera; family Rhinolophidae; genus Rhinolophus; species Rhinolophus sinicus. The sequence continues at coordinate 23,238,538 of NC_142509.1, forward strand.
CTTGGCAGACGTGCCTTCCAGTTCCTGGGCACGTTCGCTCCACAATCTGACTCTAAGGACAGATTCATCAAATTAGTTCTTTTCTTTGTCAGCATATTTAATACCTGTCCCTCGTTATGAATGGAGTTCTTTCATTGTCGTAGGCCAGAGGGCCATTTTAAAACGTGGATCTATACATATTTTAAAATAAAATGAGAAGCTATGTGCATAATTTGTTCCCATTTCCAGGGTTTAATATTCATATTAAGAGGCTGAAAAGGGATCCTGCAGATTAGCTGAGACCTTATTTCCAGCCACTCCCTCTCGGGGTCATCTTGAGCATTAACAATCAGATTTAAAGGATTCATTTCAACTTAAAATCTTTCACCTTAGAAAAGAACTGACCGACACTGCCGTGCATGTCTGAGGATGACGAATAGCCCTTTTCTTTCTTGCCTAGTAGAAGGTAGCTAGTGGCTTCAGAACATTTCTTGGGCTGAACTCAATTGCTGCCCTCAGAAATAGTCATTGCTGTGTCTGCAGTCCAGCTCTGTGCTTGTACATTAGGTTTAGTCATTAAAATCTCACATAGAAGAGCAGAAGGAAGCCATTCTCACATGCAGAATGAATTTTGAAGAGGAAATTCTTCTGCTGTAGCTTCAGACACTAAAGATACCAAGTGCCAGGTCTTATGTTTTTCTTGTCAGCAAATGCAGAGGGACTTCAAATCACCTTCGGGTCATGTGGATTTTCTGGGTTACCCACAGTGGCAGCTGTGAACTACACTTGGAATTTTCTCTCTTTTGAAAACATGTGGGTGTTGTGTTCTGCTTTACCTCTCACATCTGGTGATCAGAGCTCAGGGTCAACAGGGGAAATGTCTGACTGTTCATGCAGATTTGCAGTTTGTCCATAAAAGATTTAGTGCTGTTGTTTCAGCCCTCTAGGTCAGGCTTCAACTGCATTAATGCTCATTAAAGAGCAGCAGTTATGTGAACCCAGGCATGTTCACAGAGCCCGCATCAATATAGCTAGGAGTGGGTTGCGTAGCAGGGGGCAGGAGGGTGTCGGTGAGGATAGGAATTAGGTTCCTAAGGAACAGAATTAGGTTCCTAAGGCAAGATCAATAAAGCACGATTTAATTGCTTCCTGGCTTTGTTGTTTCAATAATTTTTATTGAGCAACCAGGAGATACCAGCCACTATTCCAGGTGCGAAGGATATAAATTTGAATGGATAGATGTAGCCTTTTCCCTCCTATACTCATCGTCTATTAGGGTAAAGACACACAGAGTAAACAATCATAACTTGACGAAGTGCTGCACTAGCGGCCTGGACAGTGGGCACATTTCATAGAGGAAGTAACGTTTGAACTGGGTCCTGAAAGGGAAGTAGGAATTCTTCACACAGAGCTGAAGGAGCGAGGGCACTCCAGGCAGAGCACACAGAGGATAAGCCTCAGAGGCATGCATGCCCATGCCCAGTGGCTGGCCCTCCAGTGCTTTCCATCTACGAGTGGCAACACGGAGGCAGATAGACTAGGTGCGCAGACTGAGGCTGGCCTGTGGATTTAGACTCCACCCAGTGCCCTATGCAATGACAAACGGTCAAACAGGTGTCTGTCTTCTCTTGCTTAGCTCCCAACACCAGTGCCTTACAGTGCAGCCTCACCTAGTCAGTCCCTCATCGTGTCAGCCTCTGGGGCAAAGCTGGTTCTGGGCTACTAGCCAATGGAACCAGAATTCATCTGGCTGCTCGTAAGTACGTCTGCCACACACTCCCTGAGCTCTTTGACGGGGCCCTCCCTGTATTTTCGTTCGCTTGGCCCTTGTGACTGGGCTTTTACTTGGTTTCCTAAACAGCTTTCCAATTCCCAGAACTAGAGCTGGCTTCAGACTTCTGCCTCCTCTGCGAGAGCCCGGACACTGGGTCTGTCTCTTATCAGCTCTCCTCCTGGAGCCTCGAGTCTTCTTTCCGTGTTCCAGCTGCTCGCTGGGATCCTGCTTCCATGGACAGCTTTCTCGGAGCCCCACCGTTACTACCTACCTGTTGTGAGTGCCTGTTAACTCTTATGGTTGTATCTAATCCATCAAATCATACCTTCCCACGTAGCAATACTACCTAGGTTCTCATCTGGATTTGTTGCATCTCTATGGATGTAAATTTGCATTGATAATAGGCCTCCTTCTCCATAACTGTTAAACTCATTAATTCTTCTCACCCTAATCTTGGCTCTTGTCAACTTTTTCCTATTCCCACCAGCCACATTGCATGTTCCAACATATCTGTGGTAAACGCACTCTGAAGGTGGTCCCACGATCCCTGCTTCCTGGTGTTCAGACCCTTGTAGGACCCCCTTCCCTTGAGTGTGGCAGGACCTGTGACTTGCTTCTACCGATAGGATATGGCAAAAGTGACAGAATGTGCGTGATTCCGTGTATGGGATTAAATACAAGATTCTGACACCCGTCTTACTGGAGTCCCTCCCTTGCTGGCTATGAGGAAGCAAATAGCCATGTTGGGAGACTCCTTGTGGCAAAGAACTCCAGGTGGCCTTGGGGAGCTGAGGGGAGCTGACAGCTAAGAAAAAATGGAAGCTCTCAGACCTACCACTGCAAGGAACTAAACACTGTCAACAGCCAAAGAGCAGGGAAGCAGGTCCCGCCCCACTGAGCCTCCAAAGGAGAACCCAGGCCTTGCGGGCATCATGATCGCAGCCTGGCAGAGGACCCAGCTACTCTGTGCCTGGACTCCTGACTAACAGAACGTGAGACAATAAACGTGTGTTATTTTAAGCTCTGAAGTCTGGTAATTTTGTTATGCAGCAATAGATAACTAATACAACGTGCCTCAGTGGAGCAAATCAAGATACAGCAATTAGAATACCTGTTCTGGTTAAATGCTTGACATCTGGTAATTGGATGTGTAATGGTGCTTTATGAAACATTTTTTCTCTCTCTTCTACTAACATTCCTAAAGAAATGGGAAATGTTTATTTTTTTACAAGGAACTGGTTCATCACCTTAATTGTCTCATTCCTGAAACAGGTGTCTTAGATAAAGGACACCAGATGGGATCCGGCAGCTGGAGCAAGAAAACTGAAATCACAGAGATTATGTTGAGTGTAACCTTGTGTGTGGCAGAGAACAAAGGAAAAACAAATGCATTCTTAAAGATTTTCCCGAAAGTGCTGGGCAAGTTGTCAGTAGTGTCTGAAATGCAATGCTAATACATGGTTCAGGATGAGTATTTGCCATCACCTTGGAAATGGAGACAGTTTACAAATGTTTACTGGCAGAAAATATAAACATTTGTCCAAAGCTGTTAAAAATATCTCAGTTTCACAACAGTACTAGATTGATCTGTTATTGATGCATCAACCTCATAGTACTTTTCTCATCGTTAGTTCTTCTGATCTTCAATTATTTAACCTCACTTGGTTTTTGCATGTGTGCAAAAATGGGATAATCTCCATTTTATGTAGGGGGAAGAGAGTTAAAAATAACATTTCGTGAATACCTATTGAGTACTTTGCTACATGTTTCACACTCGTATGATCTTCACAGCAGGTCTGTGAAATGGGGATTTTTTAAATCTTCATTTTGTTAAGTGAGCAAAGTAAGGCCAAAGAGTTAAGTCATGTGCCCAAGAGCACATGCCAGTAAGTCTCAGAGACAAACGTAAATCCTGGTGACTTCAGTACATCTTTTCTCGGTACCAGCAGTTCTCAGAGTCTGGTCTGTGGGTCCCCTTGTCCCTGATATCCTTTCAGGGAACCCATGATGTCATAATAATGCTAAGATGTTATTTGTGCGTTGGTTATTTTTTAACTGTGTAGATGGTCACACTGATGGTCCAAAAGCGATGGTGGGAAAAACTGCTGGTGCCTTAGCATGAATCTAGGCAGTAGCACCAAACTGTTCTAGAAGTTACTGTATTCTTCACGCCATAAACCTGCCGTTAAAAGAAAAGAAGCCAGTTTCACTTAAGAATGTCCTCAATGAAGCAATAAAAACCATTTATTTTATTGAAACTCAACGCTTGAGAACACGTCTTTTAAATACTCTGTGTGATCAAATGGGTGGGATGTATAAACCACCTCTGCTGCCTACCAGCCAGAGCGCTGGGCTTGTCTCAGGGAAAAGCACTCGCGCAATTGTTTGAGTTGAGCTGCAGGGCTGTTTTTTTCATGGAATACATTTTTTTTTTTTTACTTGAAAGAATGACTGACAGAAAAACCGTGATTATACAGACTTGAGTATATGAAGAGATTTTATCAAAAGTGAGTGAGTGAAAAAAAAAAAATGACTGAGTGAACCTACCACTTCAGGGAAAACAGTATTTATTACCAATTCAAGGTTTCAAGGAAAAATTACATTTTTAGAAAAACTTGTGTTCACCATTGTAACTGTAAGCTTGACAACTTCCCAATACTTAAAGATTTTTCTGATGAGATTGGTGGTGAGTTTTTGATATTGTATTATGACATGTGTCAACATCTGGAAGATCTGTAGACTCAGCGAACAATATTTTCAAATAACCAATGCATCATGTTATAGTCATGAGTAGGTCTCGATGTATTTCAATGTAACAGAGTACAAAAAGTTCATTGATACAGTCTCAGATTCCACATTGCCCCTAACATTTAAAAAACTTACTGCTTATAAAGTTTTGGTATAGCATTGAAGAATAATATTCTCCGGATGGCGCGTTAGCTCATTGGTTAGAGTGTGGCGCTAATAACACCAAGGTTCTGGTTTAATTCCCTCATTGGCCACTCTGCTCCCTCCTTAAAAAAAAAAAATAATAATAATAATATTCACAATTATCCCTTTTCCAGTTACATATCTGTGTGAGGCTGGATTTTATTCATATACTTCAATCCAAACAACATATTGCAACAGATTGAATACAGAAATAGATAGGAAAATTCAGCTGTCTTCTATTAAGTAAACATTAAAGATTTTTAAAAATACAGTGATGCTACTTTTCATTATTCTTATTGTTTTAGAGGCTCTAGTTACTTTTCTTTAATATAAATGTTATTTATATTAACTTATATTGGGTTTATAATTTTTAATAGTTAATAAATATTTAAATTTTTTTCACAATTTTATTTTCTCATATATTAAATATTGATATGTCAACCTCACATAAACAAAAGTTCTTTAGTGTTGTACTTGTTAAGAGTATAAAGGGGTCATGAGACCCAAAAGTGTTTTTAGAACTGATACTGTATACTGTGTTGTTTGCTGTACCTACAGCTCTGTTCTGAAACTAAAATGAAATGTTATAAATAGATTAACTTGGTAAGGCACTTTAAAGATGCGTGGTCCTGTCACTAATGATGATGAGCCTGTTTCACCTTTGTTCTAACTATTCGCCTTGATTTTGCTGCTGAGAAAGGAATCTGATGGTATTAGGAGATTATATACAATTATCACTTTCCTCCAGCACCACGATTCCTTTTTTACTAAATGAGGTCCATAAATAAGACATGACTTGGCTGAACTGATTAAACAGGTATCTGGTGAAACTTGTTTTATATTCCTGTCTGAATTTATTGTTAGGTCATTTGTAGGTTTTTTTCTAGCAAGTTACACTTAATTTTAATGGTGCAAAACTGTAGAATGGTAGAATGTTTTACTGACCAGTTTATGTAGGTTGCAATCAAACTTGCCATCGAAATAATTCCTTAGCTTTGCAGTCTGGAAGCAATATACATTGGGGTTGTTAATTACTCCCTTCCATTTTCTTGTATAGTAGAGTGATTCTTGGGCCTACAGCTTTAAGAGGACGTGTATCTTGTGTGGTCATTAACACTCAGCTGTTAGGAGCAATGAGTTTTCTAACTTGGACCTTTTAATGACACCTAATGAATATACTAGGACTGCCGATAGCAAATCTCTTTCCTATATCTGAGGGTATTTAATATTTTCTCCACACTTGAGCTAAATGTTTTCATCACATGAAGTTTATTATTTAAAATAATATTTATTCCTGTTAGAATGGCTATCATAAAGAAATAATAACAAGTGCTAGGGAGGCTGTGGAGCAAAAGGAACCCTGTACACTGTTGGTGGGAATGTAAATTGTACATCCATTATGGAAAACAGTATGGAAGTTCCTCAAAAAATCAAGAATAGAATTACCATATGACCCAGCAATTCCACTTCTGGGTATTTACCCCAAAATTCTGAAACCATTTATCCGTAAAGACATATGTGTTCCGATGTTCACTGCAGCATTTTTCACGGTGGCCAACACATGAAAACAAAAATGTCCTTCGATAGATGATTGGTTAAAGAAGCTGTGCTACATATACACAATGGAATATTACTTGGCCATAAGAAAAGATGAAATACTGCCATTTGTGACAACATGGATAGATCTTGATATTATCATGCTAAGTGAAATAAGTCAGACAGAAAAAGTCAAGAACCGTATGACTTCACTCATATGTGTGATATAAAACTGAAAGCAACAAATGAACAAGACAAACAAAGAAACAAAAACTCATAGACACAGTCAACAGCTTAGTGGTTACCAGAGGATAAGGGGGAGGGGGGTGGTGGAAGAGGGAAAAGGGGATCAAATATATGGTGATGTATTATAGAAATGTACACTTGAAACCTACACAATTTTACTAACCAATGCCACCCCAACACATTTAATAAATTAAAAAATAAAGTAAAATTTATTCTCAACGTCTTTAGTGGACCTCAGGATCAGTAACGACTTGGTATTGCTGGAACTTTATGGAAACTTCCAATATCTTTTCTTCCTCAATGACTGCCCCTTGTGTTATTTTGTTTGTTGTTTTTTTACTCTTTCCCTCTTAACACATAATTCCTGTGTTACCTCTATCTTGCTCCAATACCTTATGGTAAAGGATAGACTCATTAGTGAGTTTACGCACTGAAGGCTCAGTCCAAGCTCACCTCCTCCCCGAAGGTTTTTCTGACTTCCTTTCTATCCGCCCCTCACTGAACCCAGTCCAAGTTGAATTGACACTCCCGCCTTCATGCCCTGACTATATGAATTTTTTTCCAAAATCAACTGTGATAATGACCGCATATGTATGTGCCAGGTCTCCATACTGCACTCTAGAAATGATTCAGCGACAGGGACTCTGTCTCATTCATTCATTCTGCAAATGTTGAGGGCCTTTTTTTTTTTTTTGGTTATAGGTCAAAATACCAATATTTTAGAAGAGCATCCATTATTATAACTTGAATTCATAGGATATTAATTTATGTAGAAAAAGGGGAGTTACCACTGTGTAAGTGTGAGCCATAGCTATGCCTGGTAAACTAGGGGGTGTCCTATGTGGGGGTGTAGCTATTTTTATTCTCAGTTTTCCAGAATCTTTGAAGTTCCTTGTTCTCTGGATCGTAGCACAGAGAAGTTGGAAACTGTTCAGACTCAGACCTGAGACCTGAACCTGGGGCTTCTGATTCCTCTAGTGTGCTCTTTCCATCAACCTACCCCGTCGGTGTGCAGGAATTCCAGCAGCCTCTGCTATTTATCTGTTTTAGTAACAGATAATACGGCTGAAGAGCCGAATGACATGTGGAGTTTGTGAGCAGGGCTGCTGACGGAGGATAATGAGAACCACAGCACAGCACCATTAGGCTTGACGAATATAAGTTACTTTGTCTCTGGTCATGAAGAAATTAGGATTTGTGGATGTCAGCAGGTGCTTTTTGGGAATCTGTGTGACCTTTATTCATTTCACAGATATTTAAGCACCTTGAAGCATTTTAGGCAGGATATAGAATGGAGGAGAAAGACTATACTTACACACAATCACACACCTATTACAAGTTCTAGATCTATTGCATCATGTGTATAGGATTCGTAGAAGCAAGATGGCTGGAGAGTAGTCACAGGGCTGCACAGTGTTTCTCTCGCCCCCTGGTGGCCTGCAGGGTACACGGCTTCCTGAGACAATCCCCAGGCACCTCAAGTTCTGCCAGGTTGAGTATCTCCTATTCCAGATACCCTCCTTTTTCTTTTTTACTATCATTCTCTATCTGTTTATCTACTTATCTGTGTTTTAAACTACCTTACTGAGGTAGGATTGACACACACAAAACTATATATTTAATGTACACAACTTGGTGAATCACACTCTTTAATTTTCAGGGTTTCATCACTGTTTCAGAACAGGCTTACACTTACGATCTGTGTGCTTCATTGAAGTGCATGTTTACAAGCACAGGGCACTCTTGGGTCCTCCACCAGGCTCAGCACGAGCGAGGCCAACTCCTTGATGGAGAGCAAACAGAACATTCCTGTGTGTCCCCGAGCTGTGTCTCTGCCTTCAGCTTCCCAGTGTCTCTAAAGTCCACACTTTGATGCTGATACTGATGGTACTGATGCTAAGAAAATGCTAACAGATCTCCACCAGTTTTTTGTTCGATTGTTTAAGCAAGAATTGTTTGTACTCTGTTGAGCTCCTACAGATTTGTGTCTGTTGGTTAAATGCATATAGTTTAGGCTTCTCTCTGTTAGAGTGGGATGAAATGCTATAAATATAATAAAATGTCAGAAGACCTATAAGAATTCAACCTGTCATTGTGCATCAGCGGCTACACAGGAAGAAGAGGACTTCTGTCAAATGTCCTGAATAATCAGACGACTTCATTAAAAATCAGCAATCTTGGGAAAACACAAAAGCCTTTACCACCAAGTGAACTTCATTAAACATGAAATAAGATGAGGCTAAAATCTTGTATTTTGATCATTGTAATTTTTGAACATGTACTGAGTGTGTGCGTCAGATTTTTCTTTCCCCTGAGGAAATGTATCAGTTTCAAAATTGATGATAAATTCTTCACCTAGAACTGCTGTACCGAAATTTGTGATTTATATGTACCATGTTTCCCCGAAAATAAGACCTAGCTGGATAATCAGCTCTAATGCGTCTTTTGGAGCCAAAATTAATATAAAACCTGGTCTTATATAAGACCCAGGAATAATGTTATGTTATGTTATGTTATGTTATGTTATGTTATGTTATGTTATGTTATGTTATGTTATATATGACCCAATCTTATAGTAAAATAAGACCGGGTCTTATATTAATTTTTGCTCCAAAAGACGCCTTAGAGCTGATGGTCCGACTAGGTCTTATTTTGGGGGAAACACAGTAATAGTAAGTTTTATGCAAAATATTTACCTATGCACAAACACTGTGGAATGTGAAGTTTTAAAGATGGAAGAATAATGTGAACTCTGTGGAGAACACCAGTAAATGTTTATGCCTAGTCAAAAAATTTTTGGAAAAAAAAAGAAAGAAAATGCTGAGAAATCTTTTTCTTCTGTGCACCTACTGTGTTCTAGGTGCTCTGCTATGGGTTTACCTAAGTAAGAATATACAACAGCAGCTACCGTTGGCCTCATTTTATAGCCTGAATAAACTGAGGCCCAGAGGGATAAATACTTGCCTAAGGTCATGCATGTTTAGTAGTAGAGCCAAGATTCATTTCCACATCTTTCTGATTCCAAAGGTGGCTCCTTGCCCTTTTCAGTATGCCATGCAGCCAAGGGTAGTGTCTTGGGGTCAGTTCTTACGTGTTCCTAGAGTGGCATGCTAAGTGATTTTTTTTTTTTTTAGGATGAATTAACCCATAGTGATTATACTATGTTCACAGCTGTATTGAGCTATTTTTGAAGGCCTGTTTTTTGTGCCCCTTTTTACAGCTATTCAGCCCCCATGAAATCAAGTGGCATCCTCTTCAAAAGGCTCAGTGGCTTGTTAGTTATTTGCACTCACAATTTTCCCGGACTACATTCAACTCATAGGTAACCACCTCTCTAATAGATAGTCCTCAACTGGGACAATCTAAATGTCATTTACGTTTGGAGGATTGACCCACGTTTACTTTCCTTGTGTTATCCAGTGTTGAAATGTTAGAATGAATTATTTGTCCTGACTAGTCCTTTTTGTCCTTCAAGTTTTACTGCCTTGGCCCCTCCCTCTCTTCTGCCCAGAGTACAGACTTTTCCCCATTTTCTGTAACAACATGAGTCAATTACACTTAAATTACTTTCCAGTGGCTGTTCCTGCAATAGTGCTGAGTAAAGTACTAATAAGTATGGCATCTAAAATGTAGTATGACTCCCAGGGTAGAAACTTGTCAGTTTTCTTTTTTCTGGCTTCCCCGTAGTCAAAATTCAGCGACTTTTCAAACCAATCATGAGAGGACCCATCTCTTTTGTTTTGAAGCCCTAGTGCTATTTCAGGCAACATGCAGCTCCTAGGTCTTAAACGATTTAACAGTGATAATACGAATCAGAGCTCATCTACTATAAGGGACATGTTAACCAAAGTTGTACATCAGCAGAGTAGGCTAAATTTGCCTTTATTGCCTAATGTGTGAGCAATAAGATAAGCTAGATTCTCTTGCACTAGCTCTGGACATTTAACTGCTGCTTGGGCTAGCACAGATATTGTAATTAGCAGCTAATGTTATTAAAATTGAAAGATAATTAGAAAGTGGACCCATTTTGTTGTTAAAGAACAAAAGACCAGAAGGTGCTGTATGACCATCACTTGTGTCAGAGCTCACAGGGAACAAATACCCTATAAAAAATAAGTCTGAGGAGGCTACAGGATTTGTTAATCCAAATCTTAGTTTTTTTCCCCTTTCTTCTGTAAATGCATGTATTTATTATCACTTACCAATCTGTGATCATGACTGTTTGTATTTTAATTAGGAATTACTGCATCTCACAGCTGACCCAATGCTTAATTAGAATAATCGTGGGAGTAGATTTTGCAAGCTGGCTTCCAAGGGACTTAGGTGGAATTTTAAAGTAATGTTTTGCTTTAGATCCTAGTACTCTAACCTCTCTCTTGCCCAGTTTCCAGTAATGTTTCCTCTTTATTGATATCCCATGGCTATTTAGGGGTTTGTGCAGACAGAGTCTGCAGTAACCCTCTCCTACTCATCAGATACTTAAGCCTTAGCATGAATCAGTAGGGGGGAAATCAATGTTATTTCATGAAAATCAATGTGTTACTTCTTCCAAGGGGTTATTTTCATTTAAGCCAGATCTCTAATGGCTGCACATAAATGATTTTGTGGCTTGTTAAAGGAATTCATAGATGGGGAAACGAAGAGGATTTGGGCTCCTTCCCTGACCTGGGATAGCATAGCTTCATTTCAGAGTTGGGCCTGCTCTCAAAATGTTAATTTAACTGTATTTATCCTATCAGATGTTTTATTCTCTTGTTCATTTAACATCTTCATCATTGAAAATTGTCATTTAATTCACACCAGCCAAATAGGCCGATCTTTCACCAGTCTGATATTTTTCTATGTTAATCTCAATTCCCTCAGTCCTTTGGAAACTGCTAGATAGAAATGTCATTTTATTAAAATTTAATATCATCTTGCCTGGAGTGGGGGCAGCCAGGCAGAATTATCATCCAGTGTAAATTCTAGTCTGGGCTTTAGGTGCACAGCTGCTTTTTTGGTCCTGTCACATGTGCTAATTACTGTGCTGTACCGCCTTGAACAGAAGTTCTGAGAAAAATGAGTCTTAGAAATTTGAGGATATTTATAAGGAAGAATATCCAACTGTACCACAGAGGAGAAAATGGGGTTGAGCAGAATCATTTCTGTGTGTGTATGTGTGTGTTTCTGGCATTAAAATGAAAGAGCATCTCTTCGTCTTTACTGTATTCATCTACAAGGCTTAAGCCCCTATTAGTCCCTGCTTCAGTCTGAGGAGCACAGAAACATGAAAACACTACAGGTAATATTTCACAAGGACCCTTATAATGGAGAGAAGGCCAAAGGAGCTGGTCGTATGCTCTCTACTAAGACCATATTTTACCTGAAACACATATTAGTTTTGGGCATTTGGTCGGATCCAAGACACTAAATAAATAATAAACGGTTTTAAGAGAAGGGGAGGGAAAATGCAAGTAATAAAGTAGTCTTTACTGCTACCAGGAGTCTTCATCATTTAGACACTTAATTTTCTTTGAATGAGAGCGTTAGATACATAGTTGTGTTTTTCAAGTGTTCCCTGTAGTGTCTTGCATTTATGAGTAATCCATTTTTATCATAATTAATATCCCAAATGCGTTGGGATTTTCTCTGGGGGGTGGCAGAACTAGAGGCTTAGGAATCTTGGGAAATATTCCGTGTGTTTGTTATGAGTTACTGTTTGGTTGTGTATGAGGCAATCCTGTTTAGTTACTCATTGTGTCCCTTATCTCCAGCCCAGCTCTGTGTGGCAGGGTTGTTGGTTCACAGAGCGGTAAGTCAGGCTAGTGTTTATTATGTGGGACACATTGAGTGGGAAAAGCATGGGCTTCAGAGTCAGACAGACCTGGGTTTGAATTGTGGTTCTCCTGCAGTCTAGAAAATGGGGATAGTTCTACTTTTCTTGCAGGGTTTATATGAGAATAGAACTAATGTATATAAAGGATCAGGCATGACAGAGGCTCCTGATATTAGCTATTACTAATATTCTTTAGACAGAGATATTGAATCTATGTGGACACTGGAGTAGGCAGATTGGCCAAGTCTCAGTGGTACCTATAGTTTGAATATTGGCTAATGTCCCAACATAGTGTACCAAGTCTTGATAGTTAAGCATGGATTTCAGTTCAGTGCATTTTTAATGAACATCCTGAGTCCTGTGAGAAGTGAGTAGGATGTCTTTCCCTGGAGGAGCATGCAGTTTAAAATCAGGGCTGGCTAACTACTTGCTGAGCTCTGTGCAACAGGCATGCAAAGGTCTGACAATTAAGTTCCCGACCTTATCCTAGAAAAAGTGCTACATACCTCATTGCTGAATCACTACGGTCACCTTCGAAGTACTCCCCTTGGGAAGCTATGCACCGATGCCAGTGCCTAGTCCGCCCTTCAAAGCAGTTTTGGAACTCTTTTTCTAGAATGACCATCAGTGCTGTTGTATTACCCTTGATGTCCCGAATGTCATCACAATGTCTTCCTTTCAGTATTTCCTTTATCTTTGGGTAAAGAAAGAAGTCACTGGGGGCCAGAGCACGTGAGGAGGGAGGGTGTTCCAATACAGTTATTTGTTTACTGGCTAAAAGCTCCCTCACAGACAGTGCTGTGTGAGCTGGTGCATTGTCGTGATGCAAGAGCCATGAATTGTTGGCGAAAAGTTCAGGTCATCTAACTTTTTCACGCAGCCTTTTCAGCTCTTCCAAATAGTAAACTTGGTTAACAGTCCAGTTGGTACAAATTCATAACAAATAATCCCTCTGACATCAAAAAAGGTTAGCAACATCGTTGCAACAAATTTGCAGACTTAATTATCAGACCTCCTATGCTGTGACATTCAGAAGAGAGAGAGGTTGTCCCTTTGGGGAGAGGGAAGTCAGGATGGATTTTTTGAAAGTTAGTATTTGAGAGGAATCATGAAGAATAGGTGAAGTTTGATAGGCAAAAGTAGGTATAAGAAGTGGGATCAAGATATTAAAAACAAGTCGATGAATAAACTTGTCTTTCTGGGTGGGGGAGCAGTAACAAAATCAGAAGAGCTTTTGAAGGAGCAATGTCAATCTCCTTCTGATGGGTGAGGCAGAAATGACATAAACAGCAGTGCTTCTGTGGGTGTCCATCCTGAGCCTGAGTTTAGCATCTTTATTGAAAATGCAGATGAACGCTCATCAAATTTATGGACAGCACGGAATTGTGGCAGGATGGGTTAGTCCACAGGGGAGGTGAGCAGCAGAAGGGGCTGGGGGACAGGATTGGCTTTAAAAAGACTTCTTCGAGCTAAACTCCTGATCACAGTCATATAGAATGGCATTCCATAGAGATAAAAGAATTAGCAGTTTAATTCTGCCATTAAAATAAACAAGCCAAGCCCAGCTGTGTAGGGGAATACATAAAAATTCATGGGACTTGACCTGGAAATGATCACACCTCCTGTTCTGTGAGCACAGTCAGACACGGGACGTTGGGGCCATTCTAAGATTTAGGATTCCTGAACAAATGTGTAGGATAGGTTATAGTGAAAATAGTTCCCATTTATTGAGAGTGTACTATTTTATTGTGACAAATAATGGTTCACATTTAGTGAATATTTGCCTGGTGCCAGGCCTAAAGATAGGTATTATCTTATACTTCCCAATAGCCTTGCAACGTAGCTCTTTAGCCCCATTTTACAAAGCAAGAAGCTGGAGCTCTAGAAGGTTCAGCAGCTTGCCTGCGGGCCTAAGTGAAAAACCTACAGTGCCCTCCTGGCTGTCCCAAAGTCCTATTCGCCTCACTTTACCATGTTTTCTTCCACCAAAAATACAAATATGTGCAAATAAGTGTAGAAAATCAAATCTGTAGAGGGATGTGTGCAATATATTTCTGTTTATATAAAATTTGAAAACATATAAAACACTAACAATTTTTATGGATTCATAATATACATAATAGTATCAAATGTGCAATGGGAGTGACAAACACCAAATTCTGGCCAATGGTTACTCTGGAAAGGGAAGGAGGAGATAAACCATATCTGTTACGTTTATTTCCCTTAAAAAGAAAAGAAAAAATCTGAGGCAAATATGGGAGAATGTTAATTATGTTGAAGCTGAGTCCTGGGTATTCATTATATTGTTTTTCATCCTTTTCTCTGAAAAATTTTAAAAGGAAAAAAAGGCCTAAATTACCACATAGAAAGCTTTGGTGGCACTTGCATTGGGAAGCGGGAGTAGCTAGAGCACGCGCCACTGGCGTCCCTCTAGGACCTCTGTGAAACTCTGTGGCTCTCTGATGACAAGCTCCCTCCTAGTTTGACATCTTTATAGCTTTGTAAATCTAAGATACAGAAAGATGGTGCAAAGAAGATTTTTCTGCCTGTCCTTATGTCTCGTTTTTAAACTATTGCATTAAAGCAGGATTTTGAAGTTTCTGAATCTTTTCAGATGCAGTATAGTATTTTGAAAAGAGCCAGGGCTCTGTGACGTCAGATGACCAACGTCTGAATCCCAGCCCAGCCACTTGACAAACCTGTTTCTGAGGACAGGTCACTAAACCTCTCTGAGCTTCTCTGCTTCTTCTGTAAAATCGGGAAAACACTAGCTTGTAGGATCGTTGTGGGAATTAGAGATGACATGTGTGACGGGAGGAACACATCATAGGTAGCCGTGGTAGGTTGTCTCAGCTGGCCTCGATACAAATGCTAATTCCATTCAGTTCTATGTCCGAAATATTTCTTCAGTCTGCGTACTTCTCTCTAATCCCAGGGCCATCACCCATCTTCTGACTGCATTCATCTCCCACCTGGACTTGCTAAACAGCCTCCTGACCAGTCATTCTGTGTCCACGCTGCCTCCCCTCCCACGTTTATGGTTTGCTGTAGTCAGAGCTTTCAGAAACTCAATCAGACCACACCCTTTCCATGTTTATTTCAGCTTTTCATCCTCCCTGTTGGGCGCTCACCAGGCTGTCTGTCCCTGCCGTCCTCGCTCATCTTCTTGCTCACTGCTCTCAGTTGCATTCTATGCCTCATTCATACTGAGTTTTTAAAATAACTTAAAAGTTCCATACGCTCTCTTACCTCTTGCTTTGTGTCCTCCCCCTGCCCCCTGCCCCACCTCACCTTTCTAATTCTCGCATATTCTTCAGGCTTCATTTTCTCTATTTTTTTTTTCCAAATTGAGGAATAATTGACGTATAACGATACGTTAGTCTCAGATGTACAACATGATTTAATATTTGTATGTATTGCGAAATGATCACCACATTAAGTCTCGTTAACTAACATCCATCACCACAATTTTTTCTTCTTGTGATGAGAACTTTTAAGATCTACTCTCTTAGCAATTTTAAAATATGTGGTACAGCATTATGAATTATAGACACCGTGCTGTACATTAGATCCCCGTGGCTTATGTATTTTATTACTGGGAGTTTGTACTGTTTGCCCTACTTTACCCGTTTTGCACATCTCCTCCAGCTCTGTCTCTTGGCAACCACCAATCTGTTCTCTGTATCTATCTATGAGCTTTGTTGTGTTGTTGTTGTTGTTTTTAGATCCCATGTATAAGTGAGATTATATAGTATTTGTCTTTCTCTGTCTGACTTACTTCACTTAGCATATTGCCCTTAATGCCCAGCCATGTTGTCTCAAATGGCAAGATTTCCTTCTTTTTATGCCTGAGTAATATTCCTGTGTGTGTGTGTGTGTGTGTGTGTGTGTACATGTGCGTGTGCACATATCACATCTTCTTTATTCATTTATCCATCAGCGGACATTTAGATTGCTTCCACATCTCGGCTATTGTAAACAACGCTGCAGTGAACATGGGGTTGCAGACATCTTTTTGACTTAGTGTTTTCATGTTCTTCAGATAAACGACGAGGAGTGGAATTGCTAGATGATGTGGTAGTTCTATTTGTAATTATTTGAGGAACCTCCGTGCTGATTTCCATCGTGGCTGCACCAATTTACACTCCCGCCTGCAATGCACAAGGGTTCCCTGTTCTGTATATCCTCGCCAACACTGGCTGCTTCTTGTCTTTTTGATATTAGCCATTGTAACAAGTGTGAGGTGATATCTCAGTGTGAATTGTGTTTCCCTGATGATTAGTGATGTTGAGCACAGTTTTGTATACGTGTTGGCCTAGCTTCATTTTACATCTTGGTTTCTCTAGGAGGCGTGTACTGATTCCTGCCCGAGGTTAAGCCTCGTTATTTTTACCTAATCTCCTGCACTTCCCTAGTCTTCATCAAATAGTGCATTGTAATTTCTTGTTTGAAGTACGTGCTCTATGCAGGCCTCACACTCGCCGTGGAAGCTGAGTAGTGTGTCATGGTCCTTGTTACAGCCCCAGCCTCGCCGGCAAATAATAGGTGCTCAAAAACATATTGGTTTGGTTGTTGGAATGAATTTCAAGACTGATCAAATGCTGCTCCTATACTTCACTCACTGTGTGCTCTTGGTTAAATGATCCTACTGACCCTCAGTTTCCCACCCATTGAAGTGAGATAACACTGTCTAACTCTGTGTGTTGTGAGTTGCAACTGAGCCAGTGAACATAAACTTATAAACTTCCTGGAACACAGTGGATGCTGAATGGGTACTATTTTTCCTTCATAAGTGGAAAAGCCAGAAGATAGAGATTTTTCCAAGAAATATAATTGTGCTTTTTAAACATAAAAACAAACATACTACTTATTTATATAGTAACACGCAGTATAACTTTCTAGTTGTAAATCAAGTAGAACAAGTCTCTGAGAACCTCCTGTCAGCACTCAGCTCAGTGGAGTTGGGTTATCTTCCTCCTACCTCGTGGCAGCCCTAGGCCACGTCCAGCCCTCTAACCAGCCACTCTGTTTATATTGCTCCTTAATTGCTAGTTGGAGATGGAGTAGTTAAGACTCCATACACCCCTTTGTTTGTTCCCCATTCTGGGCCCTAAATGCCCTCCTGTCGGCTCTTAAATTCTCAGACAGTTGTCTTCCTAGCCCTGCAATTTGAAACCCAGCTCTAAATTGTCCTTTCCCAGCCCTGGTGTCTGTGGCGTGGAGAAGGTTTTGAACTGCCTTGTACAGGGGAGCCACGTACCAGCACTACCTCTGACCCTATTTGGTCTTCATTGATTATTTCAGGACTGTTGTATTTAATTCAGATTTAGTAAGACTAGAATTTTTAAAAAGCAAATAAAACTTTTTTGAATTGTAAATTAGTACATGCTGCTATCGAAAATTTAGAAAGCAATGATCAAAAGGCAAACAAAAATGACACGTCATCTCATTTCCCATCAGCAAGCACTGTTAATATTTTGTATTTTTTCAATCTTTGTCCTTTTCCTTAAAAATAAAGTTCGTTTTATTTTTCATTTTCTAAATCAATATTTATAGACAAATTATACAGAAACAACAAATGTCATCTTAGTGTTAAATGTTCCAGTCAAAAGATACAGGGTGGCTGAATGGATAAGAAAACAAAGCCCCTACATATGCTGCCTACAAGAGATTCACTTCAGATTAGAAGACACACACAGACTGAAAGTAAAGAGATGAAAAAAGATATTTTATGAAAATGGAAAAAAAAAAAAGCTGGGGTAGCAATACTTATATTAGACAAAATGTACCTTAAAACACAGGCTGTAACAAGAGGCAAAGAAGGACCCAGCAATTTCACTTCTGGGTATTTATCTGAAGAAACCCAAAACACTAATTTGAAAAGACACTTGCATCCATATGTTCATTGCAGCATTGTTTAGAATAGCCAAGATATGGAAACAAGTGTCCATCGATGGAATATTACTGAGCCATAAAAAATAATGAAATCTTGCCATCAGCAACAACATGGGTGGACCTAGAGGGTATTATGCTAAATGAAAGAAGTCATACAGAAAAAGACATACAATATGATTTCACTTACATGTGGAATATTAAAAAAATAAACAAAACAGAAACAAACAGATACAGAGAGCATTTTGAGGGTTGGGTAGATGGGTGAAGTGGGAAAAGATATTAAGAGGTACAGATGGTAGTTACAAAATATTCATGAGGATGTAAAGTATAATATAGGGAATATAGTCCATAATATTGTAATAACTACATATGGTGTCACATGGGTACTAGATTTATCAGGGTGATCACTTCGTAAATTATATAAATGTCTAATCACTATGTTGTATACCCGAAATTAATGTAATATTGCGTGTCAACTGTAATTGAAAAAAAATTATTAGAAAACAAAACAAACAAAAATTAAAACAAATGTCATCCATAGTTTCATGAATATTTTTGTTATTTTTGACATTTTTAAAAGTAAAAAATATATAAATAATACAGAGATAGATTCTCATATTAAAGTTTTTAAACATTACAGATAAAATGAACATACCCTTTAATTCTTCCGCCATTTCTCCCCCTCATCCTCCAAGAGTAACACTTCAGTCCATTTAGTGTGTATCCTTTCTAAGAGGCAGGAAGGAGGGCAGTTGTTACTGTCACCTAGTGGGTGGAGGCCAGGGATGCTGCTAAACATCCTCCAGGGTGTAGGACAGCCTCTCCCCCCACAAGAACTATTGGGTCAAAAATGTCAGTAGTGCCACTTTTGACTCTCAGCCCTCTTCCTGACCTTGTTCTCTGACCACGCACACAACACAGCGTTCAGTTTTATGTGTTTAAAATGTAAGTGGCGTCATACTTTATTTTTCTGTCTCTTGCTTTTTGCTCTTAACGATATGCCTTAATGCCTTAGAGGTATCTTTAACTCAGTTCATATACTGTTGACCCTTGAACAACACGGGGGTCAGGGGCACCTACCCCCCATGCAGTCAAAAATTTGTAACTCTTGACTCCCCCAAGACCTAACTACTAATAGCCTAACCGATAACATAAACAGTCGTTAACACATATTTTGTATGTTATGTGTATTGTATACCGCAGTCTTATAATAAAGCAAGCTAGAGAAACTATTATTAAGAAAATCATAACGAAAATAAATGTTCAAAATCATAAGGAAAATTTTGTTCTAGGGTCAACTATAGTTCTACCTTATTTCTTTTTTGCATAATATTCCATTGTATGGATTTGCTATCGTCTATTTAATCAATCCCACATATGATCCTTTAGGTTATATGTGATATTTTAGATTATCTTTCTGCCTGTTTCTTTGTGTGTATTTCTCAAGAGGATATATTTAGAAGCAGAATTGTTGGGTTGCAAGGTATTACTCTTGTTTCTGGGAATATGTAAAAACCAATAGATTGAGATTGCATCGTGTGTATATACAATGTATTAAACCACTCTTTTTATTTAATATTATACCAGAACTCTGACAGAGGCTGAACTATTGGTTTACCCAATCTGTTTTCTCTTTTTTCTGGACCCATGGCTTGACTACATTTCCTAGCCTCCTTTGAAGTTAGTAGTGGTTTGTAACTCAGTTCTAGACAATAGAATGTGAGTGGAAATGATTTTTGCTACTTCTTGGTCTGGCCCATAAAACTCTTCCAGTCATGATCATCCAAGCTCTTTTCCTAACTGCAAGGTGGGTACTGACACTGAGGGTAACTTAGGTAGCTACAGAGTGAACATGGCAGAGCTGCTGGCAGCGGGGTCTCTGAACGCCTGTGTGGAACAGGGACCCATCTGCCTCTGCCAATCTGGCACCACCTTGGAGGGTCTCATGAGCAAGAAATAAACTTTTTCATGTTAAGTCAGTGAAATTTTGGTGTTTATTACAGCCGCTAGCATTATTCTAATTAGTAAGTAAACATTTTTTTTGTTTGAAAATACCATATTATGATATCTCGTAATATTGTTGTAGCATAATTTATTTAACCGTTCTGCTATTACTGAGTGTTACTATGTATTTATATGTTCCTAATTTTTTATGATTTTTTTCCGTGTTTATAATTTTTTCTTCTAATACTGTGACAACTTATCCACAAAAATCTTCATTTAACTTTCTCATTATTTTGTTTGTATAGAGAAGTGGGAAAATTTTTCACCCCAAGGGACATTTGGCAATGTCTGGAGACATGTGTGGTTGTCACAGCTTGGTGGTGAGGGTGGGGCTGTGCAACTGGCATCTAGCGGGTAGAGGTCAGGGATGCTGATGCTACTACACATTCTACAAGGTACTGGACAGCTGCTCACAACAAAGAATTATCCAGCCCAAAATATCAGTAGTGCCGAAGCTAAGAATTCCTGGTCTTGAGTCTACAAGGCAAATTACTGCATCCAAGGACATTTTTAGGACTTTTGATTTGTCTGTCAAGTTGCTTTTCAAAAAGGCTTCATGAGGTTATATTCCTACCAGCAATGTGTGAGAGTACGCACTTCACTCTATTCTTACCAATATAGTGAGGTTTATTATTATTATTATTATTTTATACTTTGCTGTTTGAAAGTTGAAGTAGAATCTTGTTTTCTTTTCTTTTGTGTCCTTAATTGCTAATACAGATGATTTTTTTCCTCCATGTTTGGTTTTTTTATATTCTGGTAGTGAATTTTATGTTTTTTTATCCCTTATTTTTTTTTTTTTGCCTTTAATTTCCTTCATAATGCCATGTTTTTGACATAAAGAAATAAAACATTTTTATAGTCATATCTTTTGATTTTATTCTTTGGTATTTCTATTATTTTCAGGCTTAGGACGTCCTTCTCCATTCAGAGATTAACGATTCATCAATATTTTCTTCTAGTTTTGTGTGTTATGTTTTTTTGTTTAACCTTTTTTTATCTGTCTGATATTTATTTTGAAGGATTGTATTTTTTTTAACCAAGTGTTTCATCTCCATTTACTTGAAAATCCTTTATTTCTCGGTTGATCTTATAAACAGGATTTAAAAAGAAACCTTTAACATAATTTGAAAAAATTCATTTGCATTGAAATATGTTTCTTATAGTTCAAAATTTCACACAAATATGAACCCTGGCCTAGAAACATGAAATGCAGCAGATGTTTAGAGAACAATAAATATGTCAGGAGGTCTGGGTTATAAGGAGAGACATAATAGTAAAAACGAAGGTTGGAATCACATTGTGAAAAGCGTCGCATGCCAAGCCTAGGGGTTGGATTAGTGTGCACTGGGAAGCCATCAAAGGTTTTTAAGCAAAAGGACGGCATAATCAGAGCTTTAGGGAAATTAGCAGAGTGGTAGAACGGAGTGGGTAGAGGCCTGATGACCTGTTAAGAGGCTGTGAAGGCAGTGCAGGTGAGAGATAAAGAGGCCCAGAGCAGGAAAGGTCTAAAGTAAGAACAGGAGCCTCAAAAAGCAGATGCCGAAAGGACTGAGGCAGTAGTGCAAGTGCATGAAGCGTGTTTGGATGTAGGGAGTGGACGGGGTCTATGGGGAACTTGAAAATGTGTACATGCATTGTCTGCCTGCGACAGCCACTGTTCAGTTAGGTGGTTTTCCTATGAGAATGTGGGTCACTGTTGTTAAATCTGTTTTTGTTGTTGTTGTAGTTGTTCCTATGGAAGCTGAAAACCTGGATTTTTTTTTTTTTTAATGTGAGATTTCCTAATTTAAAAAAACACAAACTGTGAACCAAATAAAACATGTTTACTGGCCACTATGTGCTACGTTAGACATACTTCAGAGGTAGATTCAGTAGGACTTGCTCATCATTGGATCTAGAGAAAGGAGATTTGAAGGAATCAAGGTAGCTTTGGAGAAGGGGCTATGGTCCGGTGGTCCATGGGGCGGCACAGCTGTCTTGAACTGGAATGACAGGGCTTGAATCCTAGCATTGACTTCCTGATGGGAGGGCTTTGGGCAAATCACTGCATCTCTCACCTGTGAGACGGAGATGACAACAGTATCTGTCTCATGGGATTGTTCTGAAGATTAAATGTGTGAATACATGGGAAATGCTTAGGCCAGTGCCTGGCACAGAGTACTCCTTAGTAAGTGATAATTATTATTTGAAGTAGTTATTAGAATGAATACTACAGTTAAGAGAATAGGTTGTGGGCAAAGCCAGCCGGGGTTAATCTCTTAACACTTTTTGCCTGTGTGATCATGGGTACATTACTTCACCTCCGTATACCTCATCTGTAAAATGGGGACTAACAATCCCGTCCTAATTCTGTTGCTTATAAAGGGTCCATCAGGATGGTCTAGTAGTAACTAGATTTATTGAGTCCTTTTGAAACTACTTGGGTTTCTTAATGAGAAAAGCAAAGCTGAAGGCTCCACCCAGGTAATTAACTGTGATTATGATCACTCTCTTTTTTTTCCTTTTAAAATATTTCCTTCGACTTAGCTCTTTATCAGTAAGACTCTGTGGTGAAGGTTACACTTTGAGCTTGTATCTGAAGAAGTTACTCTCCCAGCTCTCTATTCCCTTAAATTGGCCTCCCCTCCAGCCCCTCTACCCTTGCTCTGGTTCAGGCCCTTATAATTTCTTTCAGACTTTGTCACTCAACTCCTAACCTGTCTTCCTTATTTTCAGTTGTGGCCTTGCCACAATTCACCCTTTACGCCACTCCAGTGATCTTTCTGTATTGCAAAACTGGAATTCATGGTTACTTTAGTTCTTGTATTGTTGCTATGGTTTTGCTTGCTTTTCTATGTGCCAGTCACTAACGTAAGACTTTGCAACTGAACTATAAAACTCCTTTCTAGAGTGCCAGACATATCAAGTAATCTACAGAGGGTGCCAAAAAAAATGTATACACATTTTAAGAAAGGAAAACTGTATTAAAATCGTAGTAGTCAATATATACCAATAACAAAAGAAGTCACGTTTGACTTCTGCAATTACAAGAGGTGCTCAAAGTGGTTCCCATCAGCATCCAGACACTTCTGATTATGGCAAACTACTGCTTGAGCAACACTGACCAAAGTGTCCACTTGTATACATTTTTTTGGCACCCCCAGTATACCCTAGTCATCCCCCACCTCCCCAACAAATCCTTCTTTGTGTCCTACTCCAAATTTGACTAGCTGTTCTATAGGTCCCTGCCCAACTGCCATTCTGAGACTTCCCTTCCCTAATTCCCTTTGCCTTTTCCTGTCTTTTTTTTTGTTATAGCACAACTTACATATTTCAAATGAACAAAAAAATTAGTATCATTTACAGTATCTTAAGATAAACTGCCTTTGAATAGGAGCTTCCTTGTCAGTACTTTGAGGTCTGCAAGACATATCTAGAAAATTTACTACTGTGGAAAAAGAAGACTGCTTAAACTTAATGGGGGCAGGGAGAGGGCCTGTGGTTTTTCTTTTGATTAATTGCTGTAACACTGTCCTTCAGGTGGCTGAGGGAGTTTCATATTTTCTTTAGACATCATTAGGCGCCGAAGTTCTTGCAGGACAACTTTGATGCCAAATGAATTCTGCCATTTTGCTAGCACTGATACAGCTCTTGGGTCCACCATTCCATTAGAACTATTAACTGCATTCGTATTAATTTTTGTTACAAATCTTACAAAAGGGGGTGCTTCTGGGTATCCTATGTTAAGGCTATATATTTGGTTTTCATAAATTGTCATTTAGAGGGATTAAAAAGCATCAGAGGAGGTTCAATATATAAACTGAAACCAGTCAAAAAAGAATAGCCATATTTCAGAAAATATACCATTGGTGAGCTCTTCTATGATAAGGCTAATATTTTTTAAAAAGGAGGCACAGTGAATTTAAGATATCGACATTTATAGCCGTAGCTGGACGTTTACTCTTGGACGCCCAGTTGTCATCCCTGTGCATCTTGTAGGTGTCATGTCTTTGTCATCTTTTAGACCCCAGCTAACTGTACCATCTCATACTCCTTTCTGGCCTTCTTTGAGTTCTTCCAACAGTCTGAAATTGCGAGGGACTTTTACTCCTGAGCCCATGGTGGCTGCCATCTTGTGTCACTGTCCACGTTTTCCTGTCTAGTAGCTCTTGTTTCCTGCATTGTGTCTTTTTATTTTGTTCGCATCCATGTGTTGCTGGAGCACACCTTTATTAGTTCCTTGAGAAAAGATGCATGATATATAAAGTTTTTGAGAATTTGAATGTCTCAAAATTCTTTAAGTCTACCCTCAAACTTGAGTGATAGTTTGGCTAGGAATAGAATTCTAGATTGGAGTGCTTTTCTCCTAAAATTTTGACAGTATTTGATCCATTGTGGTTTAGCCTTCAATTGGTGTTAAGAAGCCAAATGCTACTCTGATTCCTAATTATTTGTATATTAGCAGATTTTTCTCTCTGGAATATTTTGGGTCTTTTCTTTGTTCCTGTTGTCCTGAAATTTCATAGTGGGTCTTTTCTTCTTCTTCTTCATTGTCTGAATTTTCATGTGTTTAATTTCTGGGAAATTTTCAGATAATTTATTCTCCATTTTCTTTGTTCTATACAGCTAGAACTTTATCAGTTGGATGTTAGGTGTCTAGGGTTGATTCTCTAGTTGTATTACCTGTTGTTTTTCTTCTTTTCAATTTCTTTTTTTAAAAATCCCACTTCCTATGAAATAGCATTCTTCAATTTGTTCTACTTTGTATTCTGTTTTCTGCTGTCACTAAAAAATTTGAGGACTTCTCTCATGTTCTCTGAATGTTCCTTTTGTGTGGCACACAAAAGTGCATGGCTGCAGTATATTGTTTTATGTCTCTGAAGATTTTATATTTTTTGAAAGTTTTTATTCCACCCTTTCATTGTATCTGTTCCCTCTTGAATTCCTTTTTTGTTGTGCATTTTCATCACTGTCTTTCAAGTTAGAGGTTTCCTCAAATGTCTGATAATGTTTGACTGACTGCTCATATTAAGAGTGAGACACCAAAATCTGATTAGAGCCTCTGTATGATTGGGTTGGCCTTATGCACAGATAGATTTCAATGCAGGTTGAAATACAGTGAGTTTTTGTTTGTTTTAATTTGGGGGATTACCTCTTGTTAGCATATGCACACCTTTTCTTAGACCAATTTCTCCCAGAAACTTCCAGTCTGCTGCCACATGTAACTGCCAGCCTAATAGAAACTGAGCAGAGCAAAGGGGCTTGTAATGTGGAGAGGGATGCTCAGTGAGGAGAATCTCACCATTCTGAATGCAGATTTTCACTGATCTTCCTGTTTTGAGTATAGCGTTTTATTTCTATCTTTGTCTCTAAACATCTGCAGAAAGCAGGCTTCCATCTTTTGCCAGATTGGGGGTGCACATCTAGGCTCCGATTGCTTCTTATATAACTTTATATCCCATCCTCTGTTTCAGCCCTGCAACCCTTCTCCTGAACTTCAGAAGTCTTAGTGCCTCAATTCCTACTCCTTTCCAGCATTCTGCAGCTGGACTTGGCAACCCCGCTTATAGGCAGTTGGTTTCCGTTTTGCTTGTCCTACTAAATCAGTTACCGTTCATCCATCTGCTTTCCATCTTCCCAAATTTTGTGGATATCTCTCATCTGTTGGCATCTTTCTCAATCTTTTTATTTTTATGGGCTTACAGCTTAAAAAAAAAAATTCTTTCACTGTTATTTCACTTGAGTTTCTGACAGAAGTGGAGAAACTTGGGGGTTTCCACTTACCCTCGTCACCCATAGGTCTATTGTACTTACTTTCCAGTCTGTCTCCTAAGCGGTGAGTGACTCTTTGTCAGATGCCTTGTCTTGTTTATTTTTATATTCCCAGGGCCGAGGACATAGTAGGCTCTCAAATGTTTGTTGCATGAGCGAGTGAATAAATAAATTTTAACTGTTCCTTGTTAGTTTTGTAAAACCTTTTCTTTTCTTGATGTTTCTGGAAGCAAAGTGCCTACAATGCCACTCTAGAGTCTACCATTGTGGCAAGGTCTGTCTCCTTTGAACGCAGCTGGTATTCACAGTATGCTTGAGTTCCTTAGAATTCCCAGTGGGCATTGTTATGCAGAGGATTTTATTAAGTATCCAATGATGAATCTGTCTCCCAGACTCTTATTGCCAACCCCCTGAAGCACATCCTTGATGCCCGCAGCTGACTTAATCACCACATTGCTCTCAAGTACCCAGTGCATGTTTCATGCACTACTCTGGTTTTGCCTCTGATGGCACCCATGAGGAGTGTGTGGACCACTATTTATCTTGTTAGAGTGGAGATATTGGAAGAAGCATCCCAGGGGAAATGTAACTCACTTGCGCACATCTGGGATTCTGCTGTAAAAGACTGGCAAAGCCCTGATTGGAACTGAGAGTGAGGTTGTGGATAGTGGCCTCTACTGTTATCACCAGTTCAGCAAGTTTAATTTTGTTACACAAAAATTAGATGAGGGGGAAAAAAAAACAAAGTTCTGTCTTTTGGACAACTCATAAAATGCAAATCAAGGTTTTGTGTTTCTTTTAAATTAAAGTTATCATGCTTTCACATTATGGAGAACTATTTCCGATAGTTTAATGTTTTAGTACTGATACTATATATATATATATATTCTTTCCATTCTTTATTTTGCTTCTATTCTATACATAAGAGATTACTCTTAACTCTTACCCTCACGTAATGACTCCCTCTATTCAGCATTTCTACCTTTTTTTTTCTTAGATTCCAGGCACATAAGCAAGCACAGAGTGGAGGCACTATCAGGAGAGTAATCTTAGAACTTGGGAAACAAAACTTTATTTGTCTTCCTGGTTTCTCCCTCATTTCCTCCCGCTCTCCTTTTCTGACCTATAAAATTAGGTAAAATAAGCTTTAGATATAATCAGATATGATACAACATGTGCTTTATTATGGGGGGAAATGTGCTGCTACTTTCTTGGGAAGAAGCCAGAACAGGAAAAGGCTGTATCCCACCCCCATCTGGAAGGGGGCATCATCAGAAGTGTCATCACTCATCACTTCACCTTCTCCCTCCCACTGCTTTCTCTCTAACAGTGACCAAAATCATCACCTCCCCTTTCACCATTTACTAGAAGCAAGGTAAACCAATCCATTCCTAATCCCAGAGTTTTTCAGAAAGGAGCTTCTGAGGTTTCTATAAAACTACACAATTTCTAGCAGTCTCTATTTAATACCATAATACTTTGAATGGAACCTACTGAAAATGGACCCTGCCATTCTGAGAGTTGGGCTAATTCTTTCTTCCTGTTGAGCTCCCAGCACACATACATTACTAAGGCACATTTAAATGTTCCTGCCTGAACTCACAGCCCCAATACCACTGTTGAAAACCATCTCTATCCCTAAATGAAATAAACTTAAACCTGAATCATAGCCATCTTCTGAATGTCTGTAATTACACACATTTGGGAGCAGCTTTCTGGGATTTTTTTCAGGCATGCCAGACGCATTAACCAGTCCTAGACTTGGCACATTCCCTAAACTTTTCATTTCATATCTCAGCATTTATATATAATCCCGAGGATAATATTAATCAAATAAAATGCATCTCTGTTTAGACTCATATGTAGGTTGGCAAACTTGAAGAATTCCAAAGGTAGTTTTTATATCTGGGGTGTGGTGGGACATAAAAAAAATTGTAAGGTGCTCGAAAAATAACAGTATGGTGGAATGGTTGCAGGTTTTTTTTCTCAGTCTTAATAAAATTCTGAGTCTGTATCCAGTTTGTGATACAGTTTGACAATAGCCATTTTTTTAAAAAATACTGCAAATGAAAAACACCTGCCTGCTAAGCTTTTCTAAGCACCTAATTGTAAACAGCAATAATAACACGTCCTTTTCAGAACCAGTGCCCTTCCTTCTTCCTCATTCTTGTCTGGGATTTCTGGATGCGGCGGTGCAGTGTGATGGACGTACTCAGATTTGCAGTCAGGTGGGCCTAGATTTAAGTCCCAGCCTTGCCATTTAGTAATAATTATTTGACTTCAGACCAGTTGCTTAATGTTGTCTGTTTCCTGATCTGCAAAGTGAAGGTAAAAATTCCTACCTCATAAGGCCTGGCGGGGATTGGGGATAATGTTAGTAAAGCACCTGATATATTATATTCATTGATTCTGAGATGCTCATTTCTTCACACTTTCATATCTCTGAAATCAGGATAATCTTATAATCAGTAAGTAAGCATACTATCATTGTTTAATTGCAACATTTTTATCCCTTTATTTGTGGTGCATATTGTAAAGTGCTTCTTAAGTTTATGGCAAGTTTGATTTGATGAAATACAGTATGCCTGGCTCTCAATGAGTAGTTGTCATACTTATTATTATGATATATTTTTTCTAAGAAAGATTTTAATGGTTATCAGAAAGAATCTGAGTTTTACTAATTTTCCTAGAGCCTAATTTGGAGTACCATTATAATTATTCTTAGGAAAGATAGTATTATCACAAAAATCATAGTGGCTCCTGTTTAACCATTTCATGTCTCGTGAGAACAATGCAAATGTAAAAGGGAGTGGGTTTCATAAGACTTTTAGCAAGAATGTGATTGATGACATTGAATGTGAGGGGCAGCAGTGAGAAGAACAAGTACAGATACAGGGACCTATGCAGACAGACACCAAGGGGACAGCTGACACACACCTATGGAATGGATCCTATATTTTTACAGCTGTAGGAAAGTTAGTACACCAGAATTTTACTTAAAGAGACTTAGAGGTTGAGAGGTATTGGTACCACATATTCATTCTGGCATTTTAGATGGTGTTTTCTTCTTTTCTATCCTGTGCAGACCGAAAATCCCATGACTATTAGTTTGATTCTTCAAGTGTTTGCTGAGTGCCTGCTATGTGCCAAGCTTTATGCTAGACTCTGAGTTAAGAGATGAAGACGATAATTCTTGGCTTCAAGGAATCCCTAGGCCTGACCTGTCTAATGCTGTACTCCTCTGTCCTTCATCCATTTCCTGTATCTTATTGCTTCCAATAGAAAATATAGGAATCATCTCTTTTTTGCATTAGAACATATTTCCTTTGGAACTTTAGTATATTTTCTGGTATTCACTTTCATCAAAAACAAGCATGTCACTGAAAAACAAATTTAAAAACTAACACGATGAAGAATTTGATCACAATTGTAATTAGCAATTTTATCTATCAGTGTAAAAAATATATAAATTACCTATATTTAATGTCAGGTTGGATAGTTTTATAGTAAATTTTTTTAAAAATTTAGAATCTCAATTAAAAATTATTTTGTCTTCAGTGAACTTATTGTGTTCCTTTTTCAGATCTTGGTGTAATGCCTTCTTTCTTTGTCTGGGGATTGCCAAAAGGAATGTTTATGTGCTTGCATGCCCAAATAATTTCTGTGCCAAAGGAACAATGACAAATGCCACACAAGGGAAATGACATTTTCAGGTTTTTTAATTAATATAATGAGAGGAGAAGGAAGGCAGTATTTTAATGCATTTAAATTTTAAATAAATGTACAAAATAGATGAAATGAATGTAAATACATGAGTCTAAAATTATTTAATTTACTCAGTTTTATTGGTATTCAGCATCTATAATAACAGCTAGCAGTAATTGAATACTTGTTATGTGCCCAGCACTATTCTAAGCTCTTTAAGTGTGTGCTTATAACAATCACATGAGACAGATATCATTACCCCCACTTTATAGATAAGGAAACAAGGGCAGAGAGAGTCACTAACATCCTTAAGGGAACATAGCCAACAGAGACATGAGCCAAACCTGGACAGTTCTAATCACTGTATTGCCCTGGAATTGCTAAGTCCATTATTATTCAGGAGACAAAATCAGTAGCTGTTAGAAAAGTTACGCGTTTGGTTAAAGTTATTAAAGTTTGCCATTGAATTTGTCACTGAATAGCTGGGTTGGATTTTAGAGAGAAAAGCAGTATGTACTTAAAATATATTACAAATCTCATCTGTAAACATTGTCACATAATTTTAAAGATAATATTTATTATTTAAAATTAAACTGTCAGAAATCAATTCTAAGTGGATCTAGTACATAAATAATTAGCATTAAGGTAAAGATTATGAAATAAAAACTGGGGTAATTATAATTTTGGGAGTCTAATAAAGCTGGCCTTGAGTACCTACCGCATATGAGGACCAAAAGACGGGGGAAAATCAATGATAACACTCAACTTTTTGACTGGTTATTGGAAGAAATAGTGATAATATTTACTTCTTTTATTAATCACAGAAGCACAGAGTAAGAGAGGCTTAGGAAAGGCAGTGAAGGCTTGAATTTGAGGTGACTGAGATGGTGTGAGGGAATGTTGGCAAAGCAGAGTGAGGAGAGTACCCCCTGGGGTGCAGAGTACCCCCTGGGGTGCAGAGTACCACCTGGGATGGAGGCCTGAAGCCCGGGGCTCTCGGCCTAGCTTTGCTGGTCATTAGCAGGTTGACCTTTGGCCAAGGTACTTGACATCTCTTGGCCTCAGTTTCTGCATCTGATGACCCTGAGGACATTAAGTGTTGTTCAAACTCTGCTCCAAACAGTCCATAAGGTGCCATAGATTCTCTTAAGGGTACGTGAGGAGAAAAGTGCACCCCAGTATAAGCAAACCTAAACAACTACACTTTTACATGTATTTGTGTTTTAGTTTAAACAACGTTTGATACCAGTGGATTAGGTGAGTGCCTCTTCCAGCTCCAAAATTCTCTGTCTCTTGGTCTGAAATCTAAGCTTGGAATTTCCCAACAGGGATAGAAGTTGAATCTGCTGGAATAAGTGAAAGGACAGAGAGCTGAGATTGTGAGCCATTTAGTCCTGACCAGTTAGAAGTCATGACATCCGGAAGGTCTCAGCCTCCATTAGGACCCATCCTTCACAGTGGGAGCCCGTAATGATATTCCTTCGGGGATCGTTGCAGAAGTTTTCAGTTGTTTCTTAATTTTCTAACATCTTTCCAGGTTCCTTGAGGACTTCTTTCCATCCAATTAAAAAATTTCTTTTTTAAATTGTTATCAGCTGGCCCCTGCAAATAAGTTGTCCTTTTCTTGGGCTTTCTTGCTTCTAAGAACTGTCGTCTGCTCTTGTATGTACACTTGCATACGTCTGTGTTTCCCATCCTTCTCCCTCTTCCTCTCCAACATTCCCCATTATTTCCTGCCCAGTCAAGGCCAGATTTTATGATTCAATGTAAATACTGTCTTCAAAGGGTGATTGACTACATTCCAACCCCCTACAGAACAATGTTTTATAGCCCACTAAAATTCAGCTTGGCTGGCAAGTGTGGAATGGAACAGTTTTGATTGGACTAAACAGCACTATGGTAGAGTATGTCTCCTAACCCAGGTCAAATTATTGCATAAGAAACCTGAGTGAATTATGTCATAAAAAACTCATTTGAGACTTGGTTATCTGTCTCTCACCCCCACCCCCCAAATAAAACTGAAGACGTAGGTAAAACCAAGAGTGGGAAATAAGTTTCCCAAAATAATCGTAACTGATGATTTCCAGTGAGTGAGAGAACATGTCCCCAGTCAAACTCAACTCTCTAATACGACTACCAAGCCTCTAGGATTTTGACTTGGCCGCCATTTTGTGGCCAAAGAGCTTTGTGGAATGGAGTTCTTTGTAAAAATCTTCCTAGGTAGGTAGCAAGTGGCTGCAGTGGAAGGTGTTAGGATGTAAAGGAGGGAGGAGAATCCGTAAGTAACCTGGAGGAGATAGATGTTAGGGAGTAAGGTTTCCTTCCTCTGACCTTCAGCAGCGTCCTTAGCATTCGTGGTCGTTCCTGAGGAAGGAGCATCCACGCTTCCTTCCATTGGCGGCAACTTGGCAGTTACGGCACATAGCACAGATGCCTGTTGTATTGCATCAAGTTTACATGCAGCATCAAGTTTTTTAAAAAATGAAATCATTGTAAATTCTGGCAGTTTTTATGGTATAATTAAAATGTCCAACAGGATACCTCTGGGAAACTAAATGCAGTTTTACTATTTATAGAGCCGGCAGAGGTAGTGTTTCTTGCCAACTTTCATATCTTATGACCTATAAATTGCTCTTAATAGCTAATCTGTCATCCCAGCTTCTCATACAAGAAAGCTTGTTTCCTTATTAATCTGTTAATTTGCATCTGCAAAGGACATTTTGAAAACATTAGTTTGAAAACATTGCTGGATTAATGCTGGGCATTATAAGTAATTTATCACCTGTGATAGCAATTCTTAGATCTAGGTAATAGATCTTTCTAACATTGTGTTATTCTTCCAACCCCAATATAATTTTGATAAAAATAATTATCATGAAAACTCCTCTGCTCCCACAGTATTAGAAAAGGCTGACAAGTTACCACGGAGAAGCTATAACTATCACTAGCCGTTCTCTAAGATCATAGTAACGGATTCAAAGCAACTCTTGCAACTATGGTACAGGATACGGTAGAAAGAATTCAGATGTGCACAAATTAGTCTGTTACCTTTTCAGTAACACCTGCAGAATACTCCTCCAATTCTAGGTTTAGGTATTGGGACAAACTGGTTAGATTGATTGTAGTAAACCCGACACCAGTTATTGAGTATGAAAATGATTTAAGACTAAAGACCATGTAATTAAAATGTCCCCTGTATGTGTGATATTTAAGTCTCTTCTTCAGGCTGTGGCTGTGAGTTGATGGTTCTTAGAGATCTCACTTCAGGAAGCTTTCTCCCTGCCAAGAACCTCAATATTTACTTTTTTTTTTTTTTTTTTTTTTTGGTTTGTGTTTTGTTGATCTATTTTTTTTCTATTTTAATCCAAGAAGAATTTGTGGGAGCAGGAAACAAAACATCAAAGGGAAGAAATCAGAGTAATGAGAGGATTAATGTCGTATCGTAGGCTGAAGCCAGGGCAGAATTTGCACATATTATGGGATTATATCTGGCTGTTAAAGGGAGGCTCTGCAGCAAGCCATGTGCCTCCTGGTGACCTAAACAAAAGGATCAATTTGACCACTTATAAGATTCATATTTTTCTTAAGATAAAACCAAAGCAGCTGCTTGGTAGAAGCATTGAAATCTGAAAGAAATTTTCCATTGGTCCTTATAAAGATACATTGGAAATTGTCCTCAACAATATAGATTATCGTTTTTTAAATTATTTTTGTCCATTTGGTTTTGTATGACTATTGAGTAAGCAACTCTAGACCATCATTTAACCTTTTATACAGAATGACTTTATCAGCTCAGTGCTGAATAAGGGTAGATTTGCAGGCTATCATACACTCACTAAATAGGGAGTGTATGTCATGTAGGCCTGTAGGAAGTGTAAGGCCCTGCAGAGCAGGGTTCAATCTTCTGTTTCTACAGGTTTATGTTTGGGTGGCTACTCATTCCCCCTAAATAGGTCTGGAATTTGGGTTCATTACTACTAGTTAGACCCTTGTATCTGGGTAAATACAGGTTTTTAGAAACTAGCTAAGTTTTGGGTTTTAGTACCTAATTCTCCTCAAATTTAGTTTTTCTATAAATGCCTACAATTTCATTATCCAGAAACCTATAGTATTTGGTAAAGGTCTAAAAATTTACTCATCCAGAAACATGGTAATTCAAATAATTGAACTACTAGATAGTGTTACTATAATTGTAACAACTGGAAGGTGGAATTAATTGATGCCCAGTACTGTGTAGGTCAGGCTAGGCCATGTTGTGCTGCAATGACAATACATCCCCAAATCTCTGTGGCTTGAAACAACAAAGGTTTATTTCTTGTGCCCACTAGATACTCATTACAGGTCAGCCAGGGCTCTGTTCCACATTGTCGTGATTCTCACTTGAAGTTCATTTCTGATGGAGCAGTGTGTACCGAAGAGAAGAGAGAAGGTAGTGACGCATGCACTGGTTCCTGAAGCATCCCCTGGCTGTGATCACATTTATTGGCCAAAGAAGGTCACATCGCCGCTCATGCCTGACTTCACGCAGGCAGGGATGTGCCGATTTACCTGCTTGGAAGGAGAGAAGCCCGGCAGCATATGTGTGAACAGCCTGAAAGATTACACTAAATATTAGTAGGGTATCTTATTTTATTCTAATTAGTTATTATTTTAGTTACGCATTTTGTTGCTGCTGTGACTACTGATCTCCCTTCTTTTCATCTACTTCGTAGAAATACATGAAAGTGCAATCTGATCATATCAGTCCCCTGTTTAAACCTGTGACTGTTATTGTCCTCAGGGCGGATTATAAGTCTTCAGTGGAGGTAAACTGTGTGTAGTCAGCTCAGCATGAGAGTAGAGTCTGAAGTATGTGGGTCTGAATCCTGGCTTTGCTAGTAATTGCGTACTTTTAGGGATGTCACTTATCTCTTTGAGGCTAATTTTATCTCACAAATGGATATATAATAATAACACATACTTAACACGTTGCGTACGGATCATGAGAATCTTCACGAGGGATTTAAACCCCGCCGTACGCAACGTGTTAAGAGGGTTGTTACAATGATGAAATGAAGCAGCTTGCATGCTTCAGATTTTAAAAATTGATGGACAAAGAACTCATCCACGCCTTCCTTTCCAGACTCCCCTCCAGCCACCGTTCCCACTCCCAGGTCTAAATAGCTTTGGCTTTCTAATCATTACACAGTCTGTCCTACTTCCTGCGTTTTCTCATGCTGTTTCCATTTCCTAGAATGACCCACTTCTCCAATGAGGAAAAACTCCAATTTATTTATTTTTTTAATCAATAGACTTCATTTTTAGAGCAGTTTTAGATTCATAGAAAATTTAGGAAATAGTCCAGAGTTCCCTCCCTCTTCTCCACTCCGTTTCCCTGTCATTAGCATCTTGTAGTCGTGTGGTATATTTGTTACAATAGCCAATATTGATAACTTATTGTTAACTATAAAGCCCATAGTTTACATTAGGGTTCACTCTTGGTGTTGTACGGCCTATGGGTTTTGACAAAGGTACAATGTCGTGTGTCCGCCATCATAGTATCATGCAGAATAGTTTCACTGTCCAAAATATGCCCTCTGCTCCGCCTATTCATGCTTTCCTCCTGTCCTGCAACCATGCATCTTTTTTGTTCTCTATAGTTTTGCCGTTTCATATGTCATATAGTTGGGGGTCATACAGAAGATAGCCTTTTCAGACTGGCTTCTTTTATTAAGCAGTATACATGTAAGGTTTCCTTCTTGTCTTTTCATGGCTTGATATAGCATTTCTTTTTAGTGTTGAATTATTTATTGTAAGGATGTACCAGGGTTTATTTAACCATTCACCTATTGAAAGACCTGTTGATTGCTTCCAGTTTTTAGCAATTATGAATAAAGGTGTTACATACATTCATGTGTATATTTTTGTGTGGACGTAATTTTTCATTTCATTCGGGTAAATACCTGGCAGCATGATTTGGATTATATCACAAGTGTGTTTAGTACTGTAGGAAACTTCCCAACCAACTTCCAAGTGGCTGTTCATTTGGAATTTCCACCAGCAGTGAATGAGAGTACCTGTTACTCCACATCCTCGCCAGCGTTTGGTGGTGTCAGTTTTGTTGTGGATTTCAGCCATTCTAACAGGTAGATAGTGGTATCTCGTTGTTGTTTTAATTTGCAATTCCCTAATGACATAAGATGTGGAGCATCTTTTCACGTGCTTATTTGTCATTGATATGTCTTCTTTGATGAGGTGTCTGTTCAGATCTTTTGCCCATTTTAAAATTTGGTTGTTTGTTTTCTTATTGTTAAATTGGAAGATATTTTGTATATTTTGGATACAAATTCTTTGCCAGATTTGTGTTTTACAAATATTTCCTCCCAGCCTGTGGCATGTCTTTGTATTCTCTTAACAGTGTCTTCTTCAGAGCAGTTTTTTATTTTAATGAAGCCTAAGTTATCAGGTTTTCTTTCATGGGTTATGCCTTTGGAGTTGTATCTAAAACTCATTTCCAAACCCCACATCCCCTCTATTTTCTCTCATGTTATCTTCTAGGAGTTTTATAGTTTTGCATTTTACATTTAGGTCCATGATTTAGTTCCAATCAATTTGCTCAAAAGGTGTAAGGTGTGTATAGATTCACATTTTTTTGCATGTGGATGCCAGTTGTTCCAGTACCATTTGTTGAAAAGACTATCCTTTCTCCACTGAATTGCCTTTGCTCCTTTGTCAAAAATCATTAGACTATGTTTGTATTAGTCTAGAGAATTTTCTTGAGTATATTAATGAATGAACAAATGAACCAACCAGCCAACAGAGTGAAAACACTCCTATGTCTCTGTAAGCTTTGACCACTTGCAATGAGGGGCTTTTACCAACATTACCATGTTTCCCCGAAAATTAGACCGAGCTGGGCCATCAGCTCTAATGCGTCTTTTGGAGCAAAAGTTAATATAAAACCCGGTCTTATTTTACTATAATATAAGACTGGGTATGATATGATATGATATGATATGATATGATATGATATGATATGATATGATGATATGATATGATAATATAGTGTAGTGTAGTATAGTATAATATAATATAACACCAGGTCTGATATTAATTTTTGCTCCAAAAGATGCATTAGAGCTGACTGTCCGGCTAGGTCTTTTTTTCAGGGAAACACGGTATATGTAGGACATACCAATGATTCTAAAATACTGCTAGGTAGAGAGTGGATTTCCTTCTATATACATTTGTAGATGACTAATATGAGTAATATGCTTCAGCGTATCAAGATAATGACACTTCTCACTACAAGTGGGGCAAACTTGTGTTATATTTTTTAAACATGATGTAACTTCATGTTCTGTTTTCTGGTCATCTTCTACCACGTCTTTGAAATGAATAAAGCTAAGTGAGAATTATCTTGGATGAGGTAGAAAGAGAAATTAAAATCTAAAATTTTTGAGCATCTTCCTTGTGCCAAGTACTGAACCGCACTCTTTACAAGTATTTTCTTATTTAGTACCTATCAAGGCACTATGAGGTAGTAATATTCCCATTTTACAGATGAAGAAACTGAGGCTCAGGTATTGCATAACTTGTGCAGTATCACATAGTTTGTCATTTGAACCCATGATTCCAGGGTCTGTCCCTATTATTTTACATCCCTCGGCCTCTTGGATTTTAGAACCTTGAGTTTGTGGGCACGGAACTGGTAGGGAATGCAAGGTGCGTGTGGATTTGGGCAGTAAAAAAGAAAAACCATGTTTCTGGTACTCAGTTATATCAAATATTCTCTCTATATGTATTTAATCCTCCCACAAAATATAACCCTTATGAAAAACACATACAATAAGGGGGAAACTGCTAGATGTGAAGGAAAACATGTTTAAGTCTTCAGAATAATGTTTAATGGTAGTGTCATCAATGTGGTTATAGTTTGGGCAGTTTATACTCTCTATTTTATGTATCGAACTAAAAGCCCTTAAAGGTGGTTTGAAAAAACATGAGCAAATTTCCTTCTCTAGCTCCATGTCCCACGGAACCGACTTGTCAGCTGTAGATCTGCACATATTCGGGTCGCAGAGCAAGGGGTGATGATTTCTGTGCACTGAGTCTGCAGCTGGGAATCATGCTTTGGCAAGAACATGAGTGATTTATACATCTTGTAAAGAGAAAAGGATTGTCTTATTCCAACCAGATAGTTTGTTAGCGTAACCGTTTGTGTGCATTTTAGTATTCAAATACAGATGTTCCAAAATGTTTCCACTGTGGGAAGCAGCTGCTGCTATTCTAGCACAAAAATCTCAGAGAGATTAATATACAAAGGCAGCGTGAACCTTAGTGGCAAATGCAGCATCTGCTTGAGGTGGGGCCTGTGATTCCCCGTAGATAGTAGGTCTTCAGATTCTCGTTAACAGCCTGAAACCATGTTTCACATCTAAGCGTATTCTACAGGAACAGGAACAGAGACAAGTGATTAATTTGTAATGCACTTAGCTGATAAATATCCTCACATGTTACTTGCCCAGGGGGCTGGAAAACACCGGACTTCATTTCCTATGGCAACTGATAGCGATATAGATGTTTGGTCATAATGACTGACGTTCTCACTTGCCGTTACGAGCTTCTGCTTGGTAAGAGGGCTCGGCCCCGCCAGCCTGCAGTCACAAAACGTTCATC
Organism: Rhinolophus sinicus; assembly: GCF_057876585.1. Taxonomy (NCBI): domain Eukaryota; kingdom Metazoa; phylum Chordata; class Mammalia; order Chiroptera; family Rhinolophidae; genus Rhinolophus; species Rhinolophus sinicus. Next base: position 23,276,835 of record NC_142509.1, read on the forward strand.
TACACCTGGGTGATGCATTCCCAGGGAGCTTTGCAGTTTACTCAGGACACTCACGGGCACTGCTTCAGCTGAGCCCACCCTAGCGCTGGGAAGTATGTACTTTATCATTATCAACACAATTTGCATATAAAGTAAACACAGGTAAAGAAGTGAAGTGACTTAACACAGTTATGTACCCAGGGCCTCTGACTCTAACTCCTGTTCCATTCTTACACAACATCAAGCTGGCGCTCTAATTTCAGAGGCTGTGATGTTTGCTTCATAAATTATATCGTCCTTGCTAGAGATGCTGGTTTCCAGGACACCTGCCATGAAGCGTCCTAGCCTAACAGCACTGCCTGGTAACCAGAGGGTGCCAGGGGAGAGCTAATGCAGTAGTCCTGCCTCTGTCCCTCACACCCCAGAGGGGAAAGGCCCAAATACTCCCTTTCCTTATGTTCAGATAGTTTCAGCAAATGAGCTCCTATGCCTCCCTGGCGTTTGGAGAAATGAAGACCCAAAGCATCCCGGGGCTGTCATTTGGAGTTGCCATAAACCAGAAGTTCCTAAGAATAGGGCCACCTGGGGTGTGGTGCCTGCCCCAGGCCTTATAAATCCATCCCCTGCAATGTTCAAGAGCCCATTGCCTCCAACCACATCTACTGTTTAGAATTATTGAGTGAATTATTTATGGTTTACACATTTGTCAGAGGTTCCTGGCTGAGTTTGAAAACGCTCAGGTCCTAGCTTATGGGACCTAGCAATGGCTGTCTGGAAAACCAAGGCTCGGAGAAGTTAAGTTTCTAACGGTGCCCAGACCTAGTAAAGGGCAGTGCACTTCTGAACCAAGTACATCTGATTCTAAGTCATACTAGCTCCATAGTCCATGTGCTTTACTTTGAGGGCAACAAAAATTTGCAGGTGGGAGGGTTTGTGGACTGTGCCCTGCTTCCCAGCCAGGCCTTGGTGGAGAAGAACCCCACAGAGTGAGGTGGGGAGGGCCCACTAGAGAAGTAGAGACAAGAGGCTGAGTCCCTGGGCTTGCAGCAAAGGAGGAAGAGGTAGATTGTCGGGCAGAGGTGAGGAGTTGTAAGCAGAAGGCCCATGCACGGTGAGCTCACAGGAAGTCCTGACCTCCAGTCCTAACGACTGTGGGAGCCTGAGGCCAGTACACATCCAAGTGGCATGCTCTTTGGTGACGTCATAGCTGCTTCTGCCAGAATCACACTGCTACAGCATTGTGACTTGCATGGAATTGTTTCTGCTCTCTACCACTCAGGACAAAAAAGAAAAAAAAAAAGGAAATTTGTATGTATTTAGTTCCTCTCTATTTTCCTAAAGCTTTTGTGGGAACATCTGTGAAATGATAAAAGCAACTTAAAATGATATGAAACCCTTTGCACATGTGCGAAGCTTCATGACGATGGTCAGCGTCTCAGTTATTTTGATCAAGAACAATTTCACAGGCAAAAGAAATTGGGTAGCAAACGTATTAATATTTTATTAAAATATGAATAAAAGTGTTGTGAAGCACACAGGCACAGAACACATCTCATAAGAAAATACCCTAACCCAGCGTGTGGCAGGCTCCTTGTTCTTCCTCCTTAGCCTGGAGGCCCTGGCGAAGACGACCTGCCTGCTTGTGACAAAGCACAAGTATCACATGTTCTGCCAGCGTCACATGTGCATGTTAAGAAGGGGAGCAACATGAAGGGCGGGGGCTACGTGGCTCCAGCTGTATGCACATTATACGTGGCTCCAGCTGTATGCACATTATACGTGGCTCCAGCTGTATGCACATTATACGTGGCTCCAGCTGTATGCACATTATACGTGGCTCCAGCTGTATGCACATTGTAAAGGAAGGAAAGGACAGGCAAGCCTACAACGTGTAGCATGAAAAGAAGGGCAGAAAAAGCCCCGTGTAACTTCCCTTTTAAGTCTGCAAAGGAGGGAGAAACTAAAGACGAGAATCTAAGACTATATGCACTTGGTAAGATTCTAGAACCTATATGTCATCTCCTTTTTTATTTTTGTTGTTCCCATTTGATTCACTATACTGACACAGTCATTTTCATGAAAACTTATAACACAAAAAGGGCTCGTGTACTTTTCTGTAGGCAAGAAATGCATGAGTGACAAGCAGAGTGAGGGGACTAGGAAGAGAGCATCTTTCTGTTCAGAGGCTGGGGTCCGAAGAGCCTCTAGGCAAGAAAAGCAAAGCTGGAAGAGCCAATGTGGGCCTGAAAAGGGGGTGATGAGGCCCAGTGGGGACCACCCCATTCAGAGGTGGAGGTTGTAACCCGCCCATTGTTTACCTGTAGGGCTCACCCAGACCTAAGCCCTCCCAGTAACCAGCACTGATGAAGTCACTGAGGGAACAAAGATAAGAACAGGATCCTCCAGTGGGCCCTTTGTCACAAGGTGGCCAGTCACCCTAAGCATCTGCCTTACCATGAATGTATCTATTTGCTTTGGGAGAAGACAAGTCTAGAGAAATGCTCAGGCGTGCAAAGAGCCAAGCATGGTTTTCTCCTATGAATTTGCTACGCTGTATTATACGTAGTCATTAATTTTGGTTTGCGGCAACATTTTCTTATACTGCAGAGGTTAATAGCTATCAACAGAGCCGTGATATCATAATATTAGAAATGTCAGTGTCTTTCAGATGCTCCGTGGAATACAACCTGTTTCTGTGAGATTAGGTATTGAAAGTTACTAATTAAATTACCATTGTCTTGTATTAGGAACTTTCTGTTTGGATGTGCTCTTTTTCAGTTCTGCATACGTCTGTGAACCACTGATAGAAGTTAGGAATTGGATTGGATGGTTACAGGCAATCTCTGTCACATTCTATCTGCTGAAACAAAGCCGAACCGTTTTCTGATGTGCTTTCATGTCTCTGCCTTATTCTTTTTCTCCAGGCAGCTTCATCAGCGCTGAGCAGCCTGGGCCACGTGTACACAGCCATTGGAGACTACCCCAACGCCCTGGCCAGTCACAAACAGTGTGTGCTCCTTGCCAAGCAATCCAGAGACGAGCTTTCCGAAGCCCGAGAGCTCGGCAACATGGGGGCCGTGTACATCGCCATGGGGGACTTTGAGAATGCTGTGCAGTGTCACGAGCAGCATCTGAAGATAGCCAAGGACCTGGGCAACAAGCGCGAGGAGGCCCGGGCCTACAGCAACCTGGGCAGCGCCTATCACTACAGGAGGAACTTCGATAAGGCCATGTCTTACCACAACTACGTGCTGGAGCTGGCACAGGAGTTGATGGAGAAGGCCATCGAGATGCGGGCCTACGCTGGCCTGGGCCATGCTGCCAGGTGCATGCAGGATTTGGAGAGAGCCAAACAGTACCATGAGCAGCAGCTGGGCATTGCTGAGGACCTCAAGGACCGGGCGGCGGAGGGGCGAGCGTCCTCCAATCTGGGTAAGGACACAATTGCTTGCAAGACCCAAGCTCAGTGCCATCGGCTGGAAATAGCTGGGGTAGCCCACTGTCTTTTACAGAAATCTGTGTGTTTATATTCAGAAGAATCTCCCAGGGTGTGTGTGGTATATTTCCTTCAGATAGATTTCCTTGGAGCCCGCCTGCTCTAAATCACGTGATCCTTTCTGTCATCACGGAGCTCTAAGGATTAGAACTCTGAATTACTGGAAAAACAAAACACCCCAACCTTTTAATCTGTCTAGAGAGAAGAGAGACCAGATTTATCTAATTAGAGAGAAGGGGAATGAAATAAAGATATAAAGAGCTATGTTTGGTTTAAATGAAAGAGAAGCCGTTAGGAAGTCGTCAATGAAAGAGAATTTGAGAGGATTTTTGTTTAAAGGGATCTCTTTACTTGGTGACTTTAACCCACAGGAAATGTATTTCTCCTTAGAAGTATGTATATTCACAAATGATATTTCTAGTTTTAGTACAAATGCAAAATTATTTTTTGAAAGATCTATTTAAATAAGATAGATTTGCACTGTTTTACTAGTACTTGGTTACAGTTAAGACATTTATAAATTTGGGGGAATTTATATGTAATGGTAAGAGACAATAGATGTTGTTAACTGGCTACTTTTTAGAAGACGTTGTTATCTTGTCTCTGTACCCAAACAGATGTGGGTTCATACTGAATGGAAGTATAAGCTAACTCATCCCTGTGCTTGGAGCCCCCTGGTCTGTCCTGTGTCCACAGGGACCAAGGGGGGGTGAGGACAGGACAAGGAAAAGGCGACCTTATTGGTATTAGCGTGTGCTTATCAGATATTAGTAGCAGCAGGATATAAAAAACAGCCCCTTATGTGACCTTCAAAACCAAGGTACCTCATCTCTCTTATAATTTTAGCACTACTCCTCCCTCCCCACACCTCTGTTTATTGTAACCATGTGTTTTGTGAGTATGGGTGTTAGAAAATGTCTGGCAGATCCCTGGAGATGACTCTGAAGATGGTACTGAGATCAGAATGAGAGTCTAGAGCGTCTGTAAGGACCTTAGAAATAAGCTCTTAGCATTATATATTCCTTCAACAGACGACAAGCGTTTATTGAGTCATTGCTATGTGCTGAATCCTCCATAGTTGCCTTAAGGGACAGAGAAGTGGCCTCCCTGAGAGACAGTGTTAATAATGTCATATTGCTGTGAAATCCTAGAAGAGAGACCCTGAGGGCTGGGAATAACCTAGAAAGCTCTTGGGGGAGATTAGACCCTGGTGGACCTTGCAGAACAAGTGAGGTTTGGTCAGGAATGGAATGGCATTGATGGTAAGGGACATGTGAGGGAAGGGATGAGACGCAATAGGTTGGCTTGTCTCAGGGATGGGAGCAGGATTAGCCTTCGCGAATGTGCTAGAGGGTGCGAGAAGATTAGTATGAAAACTAGGCGAGGGATTTGCTCTTGAAGGTTTTGAAATGTAGGAGTAAGAAGACAGACTAGATATTTAAGGAAAACAAGTCAATCAGTGGCACGGGGGTAGATTGGAGGGCTTAGAACCTGGAGTTTAGACGGCTGTGCATATTGGACTAGTCACGTTTTCTTTATCATCTTGTATTAGTTTGGGTAAGTTGTATTTTCTAAAGACTTTGTTTATTTCATTAAATTGTTGAATTTATTGGCATAAAGTTGTTGATAATATTTCCTTATTTTCCTTTTAATGCTGGTAGGATTTATAGTGATACACTCTCTTTTGTTTCTGTTATTGGTAGTTTGTGTTTTGCACCTTGTATCACCCTCGTTTTCTGGATCATTCTAGCTGGAGATTTATCAATTTTCTTGGTCATTCTTGTTAATTTTTTATTGCTTGTCTGTTTTTTATTTCATTTCTTTCCAGTCTTATTTTTAATAATTTTCTTTCTCTTTTAAGCATTTTATTTTGCTTTTATTAGTTTCAGGTGTACAAAACAAGATAATGATTAGAACAGTGGTTAGGCACTTATACAATTTGTGAAGTGATCCCCCTAATAAGTCTAGTATTCACCTGATACCACACATAGGTTTTACAACATTATTGACTATATTCCCCACACTTTGTTCACATCCCCGTGACTGTTTTGTGACTACCCATTTATACTGCCTAATCGTTTTCTTCTTGCTTCTTACTGTGGGTCTTCTTCCTAGATTCTCAAGGTTGAACCTCAGATCATTGATTCTAGACCTTTATTCTTTCTAATATATGAGTAACCATTTAAAAAATATAAAATTTCTTCTAAAAACTGCTTTAGCAGCATCCAATAATTTTTTATGTATTATGTTTTTACCTTCATTGGTTTAAAATATTTTCTAAACTCATTTGTGATTTCCCTGTAACCCCTGTGTTATTGACCAATGTTGTTTAATTGTAAAATATGTGGGATTTCCTAGATACTTTATTGTTATCAAATTCTAGTTTAAGTTCATCATGGTCAGAAAACACACTTTGTACCATTTCTTTTTTTTTTTTCTTTTTTAGATTTTTTTTTTTAATTAAATTTATTGGGGTGACAATTGTTAGTAAAATTACATAGATTTCAGGTGTACAATTCTGTATTACATCATCTATAAATCCCATTGTGTGTTCATCACCCAGAGTCAGTTCTCCTTCCATCACCATATATTCGATCCCCCTTACCCTCATCTCCCACCCCCCACCCCCCGCCCCCGTTACCCTCTGGCAACCACTAAACTATTGTCTGTGTACCATTTCAATAGGTATAATGCTCTATAGATGTTCAGTTAGGTCAAAGTTATCTCTGTGTTTTAAAAATTTTTGTCTATATGTTTTGGCAGATGCTAAGAAGGAAGCTGTTAAAATCTCCAACTATTATTGTGGACTTGTCAGTTTTTTTGTTTAATTCCGTGGAACATGACTTCTGTACTTTGAAGGTCTCTCATTGGGTGAATATTCATTCATTTATGATCTTTTTGTCTTCCTGGCAGATTGGCACTTTTATCACTATGAAATATCCTTTTTTATCATTGGTTATACCTTTTTGTCTTGAAGTCTACTTTATCTGATACAAATATACACACTCCTACCTTTTTATGCTTACTGTTTGTGTGGTTCATGTTTTTCTGTCTATTTACTTTCTATTTCTGTGTTTTGATATTTAAAGTTTGTTTACTACAGATAATGTCTAGGTGTTGCTTTTTTATTGGTTTTGGTAATTATAGCCTTTTAATCGAAGAATTTTCATCTATTTAACACTTAAGGTAATTACTGATATTGTTGGATTTAAGTCTATCATTTTCCTATTGGTTTTCTGTTTGTCCCATTTATATTTTGTTCTCTGTTCTTTGCTGCCTAGTGCAGATTAGTTCAGTCATATAGATTTTGTTTTAATTTGCCTATTTGCTTTTCAGCTCTACCTCTTTGTAATATTTTTTGGTGGTTGCTCTAAGGATTGCATTATGTATCTTTAACTTTTCATAGTCTACTTTAAGCTAATATCCTACCACTTTCTGTGAAATATAAGTACCTTACAACTTTATGGTTCCATTTACTCTCCACTCCCTGTGCTTTATGCTTTAGTTGTGACATATTATTACACCTAAATTCTTTTTAAACTCCTTAATAAATCTCTTTTTTGTATTAAATAATTATTTTAAAGAATTAAGAGGAAAAATAATGTTTTCTCTTTATACACTTATTTATCATTAATTACCACATAATATTAATGTATTCTTTCCTAAGCATCTGAGTTTCTATCTGGTATCACTTCCCTTCAGGCTAAAGAACTTCATGTAGTATTTCTTGTGGTGCAGGTCTGCTAGTGATACATTTTCTTCATTTTTCTTTACTTTAAAATGTCTTTATTTCACACTTATTAATGAAGGCTATTATTTGCTGAATATAGAATTCTAGGTTGATACTGTTTTTTCTTTTAGCAGGTTAAAGTTGTCTTTTCAATGTCTTTTGGTCCCCATTATTTCTGATAAAAATCAATGGAATTAATAATCTGTATCACATGTGCTAATTTTTTCATGACTGCTTTCAAGATTTCCTCTAACTTTGGTTTTCAGCAGTTTAACTATAATATACCTAAATGTGGCTTTTTTGGGGTATTTTTTCTTCCTCTGGTTCTTTGAGCCTTTGAATCTGCAGATATACGTCTGACAATTACGTTCTCGAACTTGTTGCAAAGATGTTGCTAACCTTTTTTGATAGCACAGGGGTTATTCATTATGAATTTGTATCAACTAGACAAACAATTAACCAGGTTTACTATTTGGAAGTGCTGAAAAGGCTGCATGAAAAAGTTAGATGATCTGAACTGTTCGCCAACAATTCATGGCTCTTGCATCACGACAATGCACCAGCTCACACGGCACTGTCTGTGAGGGAGTTTTTAGCCAGTAAACAAATAACTGTATTGGAACACCCTCCCTACTCACCTCATCTGGCTCCCAATGACTTCTTTTTTTTTTTAAAGATTCTATTGGGGAAGGGGAACAGGACTTTACTGGGGAACAGTGTGTACGTCCAGAACTTTTTTTTTTCCAAGTCAAGTTATTGTCCTTTCAATCTTAGTTGTGGAGGGCGCAGCTCAGCTCCAGGTCGAGTCTGCGTTGCTAGTTGCAGGGGGCACAGCCCACCATCCGCTTGGGGAGTCGAAACCGGCAACCTTGTGGTTGAGAGGATGCGCTCCAACCAACTGAGCCATCTGGGAGCTCAGCAGCAGCTCAGCTCAAGGTGCCATGTTCAATCTTAGTTTCAGGGGGCGCTGCCCACCATCCCTTGCGGGACTCAAGGAATTGAACTGGCAACCTTGTGATTGAGAGCCCATGCTCCAACCAACTGAGCCATCCGGGAGGCAGCTCAGCTCAAGGTGCCGTGTTCAATCTTAGTTGCAGGGGGCGCTGCCCACCATCCCTTGCGGGATTCGAGGAGTTGAACTGGCAACCTTGTGGTTGAGAGCCCATTGGTCCGTGTGGGAATCGAACTGGCAGCCTTCGGAGTCAGGAACATGGAGCTCCAACCGCCTGAGCCACCGGGCCAGCCCCCCCCACCCCCACCCCCGTGACTTCTTTCTTTACCTAAAGATACATGAAATATTGAAAGGAAGACATTTTGATGACATTAAGGACGTCAAGGGGAATATGATGACAGCTCTGATGGCCATTCCAGAAAAAGAGTTCCAAAATTGCTTTGAAGGGTGGACTAGGTGCTGGCATCGGTACATAACTTCCCAAGGGGAGTACTTCGAAGGTAACTGTGGTGATATTCAGCAATGAGGGATGTAGCACTTTTTCTAGGATGAGTTCACAAACTTAATTGTCTGACCTCGTATATCTTCCCTCAAATTTAGGAAATTTTTACCTATTTTTAAAAGAATATTTCTTCTTGCCCATTCCTTCTCTCTATTTATGAGACTATGCATTGTTTTAGACCTTTTGGTATTTTCCTGTCTACTACTGAGGCTCTGTTAGTGTTTTTAGTCTTTTTCCTATGTGTTCTTCAGGTTTGAAAATATCTGTTAATCTGTCTTCAAGTTCACTGACTTTCTTTTGTCATCTCCAGTCTTCTGTTAAACCCATCCAGTGATGCAGAGTTGGGGATTCCCTAAGACCATTCTAACTTCTGACATCAATTGCAAGCAGGGGTCCCCAAGACCACCCTCACGTATAGTAATTCACTAGAAGGACCCACACAATTCACTGAAAGTGGTTATACTTACAGTTACGATTTATTACAATGAAAGGCTATAGATTAACATCAGCCAAAGGAAGAGCGACATGAGGTAGAGTCCAGGAGAGTTCCAAGCTTGAAGCTCCCAGCTGCTTTCTCCCAGTGGAGTCAGGGATAGTGCTAGCTCCTCCAAGCAATGACGGTGACAGTATGCATAGAGGATTGTCATCCAGAGAGGCTCACTTGAACTTTGGTCTCTAAAGTTCTTACTGGACATTGGTCACATGGATACGGTCGAACACCTGTGTGGGTGATCTTAGTTTAGAGCCGCTTTGGAGGTTGGGCCAAAAGCCCCTGCCCTAAATCGATTTGTTAGCAACCATCGACTATCTGGCATGGCCAATACGCTCCCATAAACAAAGGCAGGCCATTCGAAGGACTTCGAGATTGCCTTCCAGAGCTGAGTGTAAAGGTCAGACCTCTCTTTGGGCTAGGTTAATTCTTGACTGCATAAGTGAACTTTAAATTTCAGATGTATATTGTATTTTTTAGCTTTAGATTTTCCATTTGGTTCTTTTAATTAAAATTTCTGTTTTTCTGCTAAGATTTATATGTTTATTCATTACATGTATGTTTTCTTATACATAGCTGAACCCAGTTATTACAAAAGCTTGTAACACCTTTTCTGCTAATTCCATGCCAGCCTTCTCAGAGTTGGTCCCTAGAGACTGCCTGCTGTTGATGTAGTTACAGAACAGCTTGGTTGAGTTATAATTCATATACCATACAATTTACTCATTCAAAGTGGATAATTCAATAGTTTTTAGTACAGTCACAGAGTTATGCATTGATTGCCTTTTGTGTTATTAGTCACATATTATTTTCTTTGTGTATCCTATATCCAGTAATATGGGATTACATCCCATATTAATGATATTTTATAGTATGTTAATGATACTTTATAGAGATTCTGGATTCTGATATACTTCTCTTAACGGTATTGATTTTGTTGTTGTTTTACCAGTTAACTTGCCTGAATTCAAACTCAAAAGTCAGTCCTCCCTGTGGTGGGGGGCAGTTGAAATCTCTGTTTGGGTCTTTTACTTACTTGCTTTATGCATGTATGTATGCATGTATGTATGTATTTATTGGGGGGGAGTGTCTTTTAGCTTTAACTGGCTGCTTAGATTCTGCCTTGCACAGGCATATTTCAGGAGTTAGAGATTCAGGTAGAATTTATATTCAGAATTCAAGGCTCCCCACTGTGGCTTTCTCTGGGATTTTTTCCCTCTGGTTCTTCAAGTCAGTAAGACTGTATTTCTACCTGAGTTTTAGCCTCACCACATGATATTAACTGGGGCTTGCCCTGGGTTGGGGGCGGGGCGCTCTCTGGCATTTTAAAACTGAGAAACTACCCTAATGTCATTCCCTTCTTCAGGTGGTCAGCTGCAGCGCCCCTGCCATTTCTCAGTGCTTGTGGTGGCACTTCAGTGCCTTAGGTGGCTCCGTCCTGTGTGTCCTCCATGCCGTTGCTCCCCCGCCCCCCAGCCCCAGACTTCGCAGTTGTTGCCTGTAGGAGGGGTGGTCTGAAGGAGCTACGCCTCTGTTACTGGAACCAGACTCCTCCTATTCCTGTTTAACCCACTGCAATTTTCAGGGCTCCTTTTGTCCCCTGGAAAAGATCAACAGTGAACTCCTCATGGCTGAATTTTGAGGTCTTTTGACAGTTCTAAATTTCCCTAATCAGTATGCAGCATTTGGAATGCTTTACTAACCGTTCCTTGAAATTCTTTCCTCTTCTAGTTTCTGTGAAGCACACTGTCCTAATTTTCTTCTTGGCTGCTCTTTCTGTACCTTCTTCACTGGCTGTTTTGTCCCCCCTTTAAAAAAGAAACAAAAAAAACAATTTTTAGAAGTTATAAAAGTGGTACTTACTTTTATTTTTTAAAAAATTCTTATAGTACAAAAGTGTATAAAGTAGAAAAAAGAGATCCATCTCCTTACAATTTTTACCTTCTTTCATCCACTCCTTATAGTTAACTACTGTTAACAATTTGGTTAGAAACGTTTTACTATGTATTCATACATAGACACATGGCAGTATAATATATATATGTAAATATACACGTTTGTACACATTGTTCCTTTTTTAAAACTTGTATCAGTACACACACACACACACACACGCACACACACACCACATATACATACATACACACATACGGTGCCCAAAAAAATGTATACACATTTTAAGAAAGGAAAAAACTGTATTAAAATTGTAATACTCAATATATACTAATAACAAAAGATGAATACAAATCACGTTTGACTTCTGCAATTACAAGAGGTGCTCAAAGTGGTTACCATCAGCGTCCAGACACTTCTGATTACGGCGAACTACTGCTTGAGCAATGCTGACCAAAGTGTCCACTTGTATTCATTTTTTTTGGCACCCCCAGTATGTATATTTTTTTCTGTAGACTGATTTTCCTATTCTGCCTTCTCTGTCAGACGTACGTCCCTTTGTGTCATCACTCAGCTGTCCTTCATTATTTTAAATGACCCCTTTCCATTGTATTGACATTTGTTAAATGTAGGCGTTCTTGTGTTTTGCTCCTTCATCCTTTTCTGTTCTTTCTTTATGTATTTCCCTTTATAATTTTTACCACCATACCTTCAACTGCTACTTCAATGTACATTATTTCTAAATCTGTATTCACCAGCTCTGACCTCCTGCCTGAGCATCAGTTCACATTTCCAAACGTCTAGTGGATACTCCATCTGAGTTTCATGGTGATTTGTCAAAATTAGCAAGTCCAAACATGAAATATCTTTTTGCTAAATTAACTGCTTTCCCCAGTTTTCCTAATTCTGTTGCTGACAGCTCCATCTCTAGCCCCATGAAGCAAACTGTTATTATTCCTGATCACGGGTGAGGATCCAGAGATTAACAAACGTTTGTGACTCACCCAAGATCATAGAGGCAGAGGCAGAGTCAGGGCTAGACTTCAGGCCAGTGATTCCATGTCCATAGACCTTCCACGATCTGTGGAAGTTCCCACTAGAATGGTGGATTCCAGTGGGAGCCATGCTAGGATTACCTGGCCTAGGGCTAAAAGCCAAGGCCAGTTCCTTCAAGTTTCCTACAAGTTTCCTTCTTCTGCACCTACCCACTCCCCACCCCAACCACACACAGGAAGATGAAAAAGAGAAGCACCGCCAGAAGGGGCTAGAAAGGGCTATAGGTCACCTTGAAGCAGTGGACCCTGCTTGTGCCCAAGACAGCAAATGTTCCAAGAGAAGTATAGGCACTATCAGGATGGAACTGCCCTTCTTTTTCTCCCGGAGAATCCATTGTCTGTTGATTACTTGCACTGAGCTAGACACTTTGCACACATTATTTCATTTTATCCTCACTACAAAGCTGTGTGGTAGGCACAGAAGTCAAGTTAGTGGCCCAAACTCATACAGTTTATAAGAGGCAGAGGCAAGATCCAAACCCAAGTCAGCATGCTCTCTTCTACAGCCCACAGGCCCACTCTGAGCCCTACAGATTTATAGAACAATTAGTTCTTCTACTTGAGAAGCATAGACGAGACTACACAGATTGTCAAAGTCTAATAATGTCCATGATATAGGAAGCCAAACCACATCCCAGCTTTTCATTCAAAGCAGTTCCTATTAAGGGTCATGAAAAGGGAACATATAAACATAAATTTAAAAAGAAAAAGTGTCCTAGAGTCTGAAACAGATTTTTCCAGACATCTGAAAAAGAAAGGAACAAGAAAGTGCTTTCCATGTTTGAAATGAGAAATGGAGAGCATCAAGCGAAACAGGAGATTTTCCTGATCAGGCACCGGAGGACTTGCAGAAAATGATTCAGACTGTCATTAAGGTTATAACATGCACGTCCTGTGCTGTGGCCCACACCTATCAGTGCCTAATAAATATTAATAATATTTGTTCTCTCCTTTAGGTCAAGATTTGTTACCCTGCTTGTCTAGACATTGCTATTTAAAAGGAGCTGTGATTTGCTTACAGATACAGCGCGTCGGTAAACATGTGAGCAGGAACAGACGGGGCAGTAAATCTTGGTCAGAGCCGCACTTTGGACTGTTGCAGGAGAGGCTGCAAAAGTGTTGTTGGAATAATGAAGTGGATGCTTGCTGCCAGGTCCCAGAGTTCCGTCTCCAGCAGGCAGAGTCTAGCAGTAAATTAGCTTATGTTTCAGCTTGGCAGTTGGCACTTGGTTCATTTGTAGATGCTAATTGTAATCTGATGTTATCAGCAGCAGGTAATTGAAATGGGCTTGATGAATTACTTAATTTCCTTTAATAGCTGAGTCTTCAAGAACTGAATAAAGAAGATAAGGTGATCAGGAGGAAAATACAACAGCTCTGTCTTTCTAATTAGTGCTTGGAGGTTTTTCTTCTTTACACAAATGATTATGAACATGTAAGGCTGAATAGGTTTATGAGTCAAAAGCCCCCGTGGGGGCTTTTCCCATTAGGCAGCCCAGTCCTGAGCATTGATAACACTTCGGTTAGGACTTCAGAAAGGAACACTTGAGTGATCACTGTGGAGAGCATTCGTTTCTGAACACGACTTGGTTTTCCCAGACGTAGGTGGGCACTGCCTGCCGGGGGCACGGCCACTTTGGCGCTCACCCAACCTTCAGCCTCTCTCCCGTGGCCGTTTTCTGTGAGCCACGCTGCCTGGCACCATGCAAGTGGGGCCCCACAATGATGTTAGTTGCTGGCTCCTGCCACCCACACCTGCCTGCACCTAAGTCTTCCCATCTGTAGCCGCTCCTGGGTCGCCGTCTGCTTTGCCAGCAATGGTGGGTGCAGATGTGGCCCTGAGTCCTGCCATCTGTGCTGGACGCTGCCTATTGGAACTATGCCACGTGACGGCGATGAGCTTTGGGGTCTTTCTTCTGGAATCATTTGGCTCTGCTCTTCATCTCATGTTTGTTCCTTAAGGAATCCCTCTGTTGTGGGGCGGCGACTTTGGAGGAATTTACTTTTGACTGATTTTTTTGAGCAAATCAAAATAGCAGAAAATGTAGAGCATCAGAATTCGGTCTCTTAGATAGACACGTGGAGCAGATACAGCAAGTGACTCTTCACGTCGCCTCTGTGCTTCTCCTTCATGGTGAGTTCTGTTTAAAGAACTGTTGTTAGAGGTAAAGACTCCAGGCCTCTGAGCCACCACCACGGGGGCAGTGAATGCCTTCGATGGTAAATGCGTTGCAGGGATTCTGGTGGTATTCTACTTCTTGGTCTGAGAGGGCGTTACGTGGCTGTGCTCATCTTGTGATTAGTTGTTGAATTGTATGCTTAAGATTTTGTGCCTTTCTGACTATATGTTATACTTTAATTAAAGGTGTACTTTTAAAAACACATTGTACTCTAGGCCAGAGTAGCGTTGGAATGGCATGCCTTTCTTGATCCCATCCAGGCCCGTGGCTTTCACCACCAAAAACCAGCCCCCCAAAGCCAGACCTCATTCTGACAGACATCTATCTGCTCTTGCTTCCTAAGCACCTCCATCTGCCCCAGATAAGCCTCTTTCCAAGTCTGTGATTTCATGTTGTGTATTTCCTGTTTCTGAGAATGACAACCCAATCTCAGTGCCCAACCTAGAAATCTCCAAGTTATCCTGGGATCCTTCCTTCCTTCCCTCACAGCCCAGAGCTGTGAATTCTGCCTCTCCCAGCAAGTTCTAATGTATCTGCAGGGCTGAGTTTTCAGCCTCCCACCATCTCTTGCCTTGATCATTGCAACAGCTTCCCCTGCACTGGTTTCCCAGCTTCTCCTTCTGTTCATTTTCCACATTGCTTCCGTGGAAACCCTCTCAAAACCCCAGCTGCTCAATCTTATCATATCATTTCTATACTTAAAACCCCGCAGTGGTTCCCCATAACCTTCAGGCTGAAGTCCAAAATCCTTGACCTGGTGTGAAATAATACAATAAATAAATATATTTATATATTTATATTTATGCGTCGATCTCTGTCACCAGTTCCTGACACAGGGCTCCTAAAACCCTTATAACTTCCTAAGTAATAAGAACACTTGCAGTATCCTTTGTTCTGATGAGGTGACTCTGGGTAGATTCCTGAATGGCTCCTGGATGGAGGCTGGTCACCAGAAAGACCAAGCCATCATTAGAAGCTTGGAATTTTCACCCCCACCCCGTCATCAGGAGAGGGGAGAAGGGCTGGAAATGGACTTAATACTTGGTCATGAGGAAGCCTCCATAAAATCCCAATAGGAGGGGTTTGGAGAGTGTCCAGGTTGGCAAAAACATTCACGTAGTAGGGGCGGGACGTACCCCAACTTCAGCGGGACAGACGTTCCTGCACTCAGGACCCTTCCATAGCTGACCCTATGTATCTCTCCATCTGGTTGTTCATCTGTATCTTTGATCATATCCTTTAGTAAACTGGTAAATGTGTTTCCCTGAGTTCTGTGAGCTGTTCTAGCAAATTAATTGAATCTGAAGATGAGGTCATAGGAACCTCTGATCTGTAGCCAGTTGGTCAGAAACACAGATGATAACCTGTGCCTGCAAGTGGCATCTGAAGTGGGGGTACAGTGGGGGGCAGTCTTGTGGGTGGGGCTCTGCCCTTACCTGTGAGATCTGACACTGTCACTGGGTAGATAGTGCAAAACAGAGTTGAATTGTAGGACACCGGCTGGTACTGGAGACATGCTTGTTGTGGGGGGGAAACCCCCACACATTTGGTGATCAGAAGTGTCAGAAGTGAAGTGTTCTGTGTGAGTAGTAAAGGAGATTCACAGGAAAGAAACAGTAGGGAAGAACCAGGTTTTTCCTTACATAAGAAAGAAAAAACGGAGTTTTTCTGTTTACACCTGGAATATTTATTTTTTTTAACAACCCTCAACCTTCAAAAAGCATTTGTGAGCACCTACTATGTGCCAGAAACTGTGCCAGTGGCTGTTTGGTTGATAAAGCAGGCATTTTAAGTGCTTGAAGGAAAAGTACTTAGTGATTTCAGAAAGTATTACATGGCGTGTAATTTTAATAGTGAGGGGTGGTGTCAGAAAACTCTTCTCTGAGGAACAGGCTCCAATTTATCCAACAAAAAAGTTCAAATTTTTTCACATTTACTGTTTTCATCCATTCATGCCTTACTATACTTTCTTCAAGTCCAGATATCGTTCCCGCTGCTTCTGGTTCCATAGACCAGGGAGACTAATTCTGGGGAACAATGGCAATTTCTGTGCATTTATGTTGAACCTTCAAATTTCTGTCAGTATAAATGATCTCTAAAACTCTTTACTACTGTAAAAAGCTCAAATTCGGTTCATTTTCCATGGGAAGACAATGTATATAGAAGCTGAAACTTGATTCTTAAAGCCTTTTAAATGAACCAAAAATATAATCAGCTTGAGAAATAGTTAAACCAGCAGGTGGTAATTATGTTTTATGATATCATTTCAGTTTTTCTCCTTTATGGTTTTAGGAATACTGAATTGAGCAGATTTTTCTCCTTTTATATAGTCTTTTGCCCTATAGCTAAATGAGACAGTCTGATTAGCAGGCTAAGTAAAAATATGTTAACCTTTTTGGATCTTTATCCAAGAAGTTTACAAAGCATGGCTAAAATGAGGCCTTTGTGCAGGTTCGAAGAACCCTAATATTTATTACTTTTGGACAAAAAAAATCACCAGGGTATCACAGTTTCTTCTTTTAAATACATGAATTTAATAGTCTATTCTCCTCTGCGTTTAACATCTAGCCATAGGAAACTGATGCTAGCTTCCCTTTTAGGTATTCAAACAACAGGTTCCATAGAGAATGTATGAAAAGGCCTTTGTGATCCTTCCAACACACCTTTGAAATGGCGTGGAAGTCGTGATAATAAGAAGAGGAATGCACTTTGGAGTGCCTCCAGGGTGCTAACACTGTACTTGGTGAAGTTCCTTACGCAGTGTTTCCTTCATTCATTTAGAATTTCAGAAAGATGAGGCTTATTGTTCCCGTTTAGTAATGGAAACCTAAAGAACAGAGAGGTTCCAGTTCTCAAAGGTCCCACAGCTACTACTGTCTGAATTGAAAGTCAGTGTTCTTTCTACTATGTCACACTGCTTCTCTGAAGAGAATGGCCAAAATTACTTAGGTAAGATCTAAAGCTGTAGCGTTTTTAAATGACAAGGACAGTTTGACGTTGTAACTGGAAAGTGAGCATTTCTTTTTGCCCACAGCTTCTTTTTATTCTCAGTCACCCATCCCCATTTCCTACTGAGTGCACCCACGCACACCTCCAGACGGATTGCAGGGCACAAGCGTGGCTGCTCATTTACCACAACTCGGCCTCTTCCCTCTTTCCCAGCGTGAAATCCACACGAGGCTCAAGTGTTTAAGACTCTTCAGCATAATCAGTAATTTCAAGGTACCTTCAAAAAGTAGCTTTCATCGAGCACCATTTTCAGCATGTTGTTGAAGAAATTCTTCTTCGGGGCTCTCTCTGACACAGCAGAAAATGCATTTGCTGAATTGGATTAAAGCCGGAATGCAACTTTGAGTGGGTATTGCTGACTCAGCGTGTCCCCACTTGACTTTCAAACAGCTTTGTTAGCTCCTGAATACAGGCTCTCAGTTTTCAATGGATTTCAAAAAGGGGTCCTTTCTGACCTCCTTTGAAGAGTTAAGTTACTCTGGGAAGTGAATGCTTTCATTTTCTAGTAAAAATTGCATTGATGCCATTTAAAATGTTTCCAAGAGCAATTAAAAAGTGAAGTAAACGCTTTGTTGTTATGTGTCCAATGGAAGCCCTCATCAGAAGAGCCCCAGTGGCAAAAAAAAAGTAACAGATTTGTGTTCCTGAGCCAGAATATCAGAATTGGCCACTTACTTGAAACAACAGCAATTCTGTAATTGTGTTTTCCTGATTCAAATGGAAAGTCCCATCAAATCCATTATCTAATACCAAATAAGACAAAGACAGCTTATAACATGGCCCAGCTGTTGGAGTGCTCTGGAGGGAGATATAATATGCTCTGTGACTCAGTAAGCAGAAGGTAATGGACTAAAAGTTATCAAGCCCTTCACAACAAGGAGATCTGGAGTTTAACCAGAAATTTCAGACTGTCGTCCTTAACAAAACAGATGGTGTTCTCCAGCCCATGGCACCATCCGGCGAGCTGGCATGCCTGCCTCCACACTCCTGCTACTTCTTAAATGCCTGGTGGAGAAAGACATTCTCTTTGTCATCAGAGAAGAAGTCGCCCTACTCTGTGTGTGACAAAGGGGATGAGAAGCACCTATGTGCTGAATCTTTTGCTGAACACTTTTATGATCTTTCTGCTTTCAGGGCTGTGGCATTTTGCATAAGAATCCAGTTGGTCTGTTCTTTTTCCTTCTGCGGGTACCGTAGAAACCATTCAGATTGTGTGCTGATTTCGCTCCATTTTGATCACTAAGAAACCCCATTCACAAATGGCTGCCTTAACATGTTATGGGTTTTTACAGTGCTGTATAGCTAGGGTGACTATATTATATCACTTGTCATAAGGACAGTTCCAGGCACCACCGGGATATAGGATATTGAGTCACCCTACATCTCATGTGCCTGTGAAAAATCTGACTGCTATAGTCAAATGGCCTGGCTCTGGATCTCAGCTATGTCATTTACTGGCTTTGTGACCTTGGACAAGGTGCTTAGTTTTTCATCTGTGAAATGGGTATAATTATAGCATCCATCTCACAAGATGACTGTCAGGACTGAGTGAGTTACATGTAAAGCCCTTAGAATAATGCCTGATACATAATAATTACAAATGTTTTAATCATTATCATCATCATCATAGTTTTATATCATGTGTGAGAGTATATCATTTGTTAACACAAAACTAAACTGCTAAAAGAAAGGTGAAAATGCTACTGAAATACATAACATTTCTTATGCTTGAAAATAATCTGATCCATTGAAAGTGGTTATCAAGGGCCAGCAATACATGTTGACATCTGATATCTTCATTGCTTTTTTCTTCCCAGCTTTACTGAGATATAATTGACATATAATGTTGTGTACACTTAAGGTATACAATGTGATTATTTGATACGCATATACGAGTACATTGTGAAAAGCTTTACTACAGTACACTTAGTTAATACATCCTTCACCTCATGGAATTACCATTATGTATTATTATGGTGAGATCGTTAAAGCCCTACTCTTAGAGTAAGTTTCAAGTAGACAATGCAGTATTGTTAAATATAGTCACTATGCTGTATGATTAGATATCCTGAACAGATTCAGCTTATAACTGAAAGTTTGTACAGTTTGACCAACATCTTCCCATTTCCTCTACCCCTCAGCCCCTGGCTGAAACCCTCATACTGTGTTTCTATGAGTTTTGTGTGTTTAGACTCCACGCATGAGATTATACAATATTTGTCTCTCTCTGTGTGATATGTCACTTAGCATAATGCCCTCAGGGTCCATCCATGTTGTCACAAATGGCAGGACCGAATTGCTTCTTTTTCGTGGCTGAATAACATTCCTCTGTGTGTGTGTGTGTGTGTGAGAGAGTGTGTGTGTGTGTGTGTGTGTGTGTGTGTGCGTAAAGCACATTTTCTTTATCTGTTCATCCACTGATGGACACAGGTTGTTTCCATGTCTCAGTTATTGTGAACAAAGCTGCAGAGAACATGGGAGTGCGGATAGCATTTTGAGACAGTGATTTCATCTTTTTCATATATACCCAGAAGTGGGATTGCTGAATCATGTAGTAGTTCTACTTTTAATTACTTGAGGAAACTCCATACTGTTTTCCATGATGGCTACACCACTTTACATTCCCACCAATAGTGCACTAGGGTTCCCCTTTTTTCTACAGCCTTGCCAGCATTTGTTATCTCTGGTCTTTTTGATAATAGCTATTCTAACAGGTAGGAGATGATATCTCTTTGTGGTTCTGATTTGCATTTCCCTGATGATTAGTGATGTTGAGCGCCTTTTCATGTACTTGTTGACCATTTGTATGTCTTCTTTGTAAAAGTGTCTGTTCAAGTCCTGTGCCCATTTTTTAATGAGATTGTTTGTTCCTTTGCTATTGAGTCATATGAGTTCCTAATAGATTTTGGATATTAACCTCTTATCAGATAAATGCTTTGCAAATGTTTTCGCCCATTCCACAAGTTGCCTTTTCAATTTTGTTCATTATTTCTTTTGCTGTGTAGACGCATTTTAGGTTAATGTAATACCACTTGTTGATTTTTGCTTTTGATGTTTATGCTTTTGGTGTCACATCCAAAAAAATCATTGCCAAAATTGATGTCAAGGAGCTTTTTTCCCTATGTTTTCTTCTAGGAGTTTTGTGGTTTCAGATCTTACATTTAGATTCCTAATTCATTTCCACTTAATTTTTGTGAGTAGTGTAAGTAGGGGAGCAATTTCATTCTTTTGCATGTGGGTATCCAGTTTTCCCAGCACCGTTTATTGACCACACTGTCCTTTCCCTATTGAGTATTCTCGGTTCTCCTGTTAAATATTAGTTCACCATATATGCGTGGGTTTATTTCTGGGCTATTTATTCTGTTCCATTGGTCTATGTGTCTGTTTTTATGCCAGTGCTGTATTGTTTTAATTATTATAGCTTTATAATAGTTTGATATCAGAAAGCGTGATTCCTCCAGTTATGTTCTTTCTCGATTGCTTTGGCTATTTGATGTGTGTGTGTGTGTGTGTGTGTGTATGTGTGTGTGTGGTTCCATATGAATTTTAGGATTTAAAAAAAATTTTTTGTGAAATATGCCATTTTAATTTTGATGGAGATTACATTGACTCTATGGATTGCTTTGAGTGGTATGGACATTTTAACAATATTAACTCTTTCAATCCATGAGCACATAATATCTTTCCATTTATTATTATGATTTGTTTTTTTACTTTAATTTGTTTCATCAGTGACTTATAGTTTTCAGTGTATAGATCTTTCATGTCTCTAATTAAATATTTTTTCTTTAAAGTTTATTGGGGTGACAATTGTTAGTAAAGTTACATAGATTTCAGGTGTACAATTCTGTATTACATTATCTATATCTCACATTGTGTGTTCACCACCCAGAGTCAGTTCTCTTTCCATCACCATATATTAGATCCCATTTACCCTCTTCTAGAGCCCCGCTCCCTCCTCCCTCCTTACCCTCTGGTAACCCCTAAACTATTGTCTATGTCTATGAGTTTTTGTTCTTTCTTGTCTTGTTCTTTTGTTGTTTTCGGTTCATATACCACATATCAGTGAAATCATATGGTTCTCTACTTTTTCTGTCTGACTTATTTCGCTTAGCATTATAATCTCAAGATCCATCCATGTTGTCAGAAATGGTCCTATTTCATCTTTTCTTCTAGTTAAATTTATTCCTAAGAATTTCACATTTTTAATGCTATTGTAAATTAGATTATTCTATTTCTTCTTTCAGATAGTTCATTGTTGTGTAGAAATGAAACTGTTTTTTTGTATGTTGACTTTGTATCCTGAAACTTTACTGAATTAGTTTATTACATCTAACAATTTTTTTGGTGGAATTTCAGGATTTTTCGTGTATAAGAGCATATAATCAGCAAACAGAGACAGTTTTATTTCTTTTGTTTCTTTTTCTTGCCTAATGACTTTGGCTAGGACTTCCAGCACTATGTTGAATAGGAGTGGTGAGAGTGGGCACTTTGTCTTGTACCTGATCTCAGAGGGGAACCTTTTAACCTTTTACCATTGAATATAATGTTATCTATGAGATAGATAGATAGATAGATAGATAGATAGATAGATAGATAGACAGACTCAGTAATCAAAAAAGGTTATATATATGACCGTTATTGTGTTGAGGTATGTTTCTTTTCTACCCGATTTGTTGGGAGTTTTTATTATGAAAGGATGTTGAATTTTGTCATATGCTGTTTCTTTATCTACTGAATAATCATGTGATTTCTGTCTTTCATTCTATTAATGTGATATATCACATATATCAGTTTGCATATGTTGAACCATCCTTGTACCCTAGAGATACATCCTACTTGATTATGGTGTATGATCCTTTTAATGTGCTGTTGGATTTGGTTTGCTAGTATTTGTTGAGAATTTTTATATCTACGTTCATCAGGGATATTGGCCTGTAATGTCCTTATCTGCTTTGTTATCAGGGTAATACTGACCACTGATTTCAAAATGAGTTTGGAAGTGTTCTTTCCTCTTTGTTTTTTGGAAGAGTTTGAGAAGAATTGGCATTAATTCTTCTTTAAATGTGTGGTAGAATGGACCCATAAAGCCGTCTAGTCCTGTGCTTTTCTTTATTGGGAGGTTTTTGATTACCGATCAGTTTTCTTGTTACTTTTCTGTTCATATTTTTTTATTTCTTCATGATTCAGTCTTGGTAGGTTATATGTTTCCAGGAATTTTTTCCATTTCTTCTAGGTTGTCCAGTTTGTTGGAATATAATTTTTCATAGTAGTCTGTTGTGATAATTTGTATTTATGTGGTATCAGTTGTGATGCCTCGTTTTTTATAATTTTATTTATCTGGGTCCTCTCCCTTTTTTTTCTTGATAAATCTTGCTAAAGGTGTCAATTTTTTTATCTTTTCAAAAAAACTAAATCAGTTTTACTAATCTTTTGTTCTTCTGTTTTCTATTTCGTTTGTTTCCTCTGACCTTTGTTATCTCTATCCTTTTGATAACTTTGGACTGTTTGTTCTGGTTACACTCGTTCCTTGTGGTGTAAAGTTAAGTTGTTTATTTGAGATCTTTCTTTTAGCACTATAAACTTCCTCTTAGACCTGCATTTGCAGCATTCCATAGGTTTTTGTATGTTGTGTTTGCATTTTTGTTTGTTTCAAGATTTTGTTATTTCCCTTTGGATTTCTTTGTCCAGTTGGTTGTTCAGGAGTGTTTTGTTTAATTTCCACTTATTTGTCAATTTTCCAGTTTTCCCCTGTTACTGACTCCTAGATTCCTACCATTGTGGTCAGAAAAGGTACTTGATATAATTTCAGTCTTTTAAAATTTGCCGAGATTGTTCTGTGACCTAGCATATGATCTATCTTGGAGAATGTTCCGTGTGCACTTGATAAGAATGTGTATTCTGCTGCTGTTGGATGGCATGTTTTATATATATGTATATATGTATATATATGTGTGTGTGTATATATATATATATAGTTAGTGATCTAATATGTTATTTAAGTCCAGTGTTTCCTGTTGATTTCTAGTCTGGATGATCTATTGATTGTTGAAAATGGGGCATTGAAGTTACCTACTTTTATTGTATTTTTGTCTATTACAGTCTTCAGATCTGTTAGAATTTGCTTAATATATTTAGGTGCTCCTAGGTTGGGAGCATATATATGTACAATTGTTATAGCCTCTTGAAGAATTGACCCCTTTACCATTATATAGTGATCTTCTTTGTCTCTTCTTACAGTTCTTTACTTAAAGTCTATTTTGTTTGATATAAGTATAGCTGCTGCTCCTCTCTTTTGGTTTCCATTTGTTTGGATTATCTTTTTCCATCCCTTCACTTTGAGCCTATATGTATCCTCAAAGCTGAAATGTTTCTTGCAGGCAGCATATAGTTGAGTCTTAGTTTTTTGTTTTTGTTTTTAGTTTTTTGGTAATTATTCAATTGGTCTATACCTTTTGGTTGGAGACTTTAATTGATTTACATTTTTGTATGTTCTCCCATAGCTGCATAGTCTCCCTCTGGTTGTGTGCACAGCATTACAGGCCGGTGACAGGGGTCAGGCTGGAGGAATGTAGGTGGACAGCTGGAGGGTCTAGCCTGGAGTGTGCACACAGTGGAGGGGGTCAGCTGCAGGGGTCTAGGGTCGTGTCTTGCACTTGCACAGCTGCAGAGGCCTGGTCTGGCTTCCTTTGCTGTTCTTGGGCTCTGGCAAGGCAGTGGGGAAGCACTCAGGTGGCTGGCTGGCATCAGCCAACATGAATACCTGTGGGGTGAAAGTTGGTAACATCTGCATGTGGTCCATGGCAGCTGTGCTGGCTGCTGGTCTCTCAGTGGTGAAAGCACTGGAGTCATCTTCAGAGCACATCACCTGGAAGCAGAAATGCTTTTACTGTGTGGCTGACACTGGTAGCCACTGCTTTTCTTCCTTGTCCCCAGCCTTCCCTGTATGTCTTCGCTTTGCCCATCTCTGAGTGGGATGAAATTAAAGCAGATCGACCGACTGCCTCAGATTAACCACTCACAGCAACTCTCACCAGCTGCCGGCCACTCACTCATGGCAGCACGTGGTAGCTCACAGCAGCACAGCAGCCCACGGCAGCACACAGCAGCTTACGCCAACCCCCGGCTGCTCATGGCAGCCCAGCTCCAGGGAGAGCTGTTGTTCACAATCTTAGCTGTAGAGGTTGCAGCTGACTGGCCCATATGGTGACCTCAGCATTAGAAGCATGGCGATCCAACCACCTGAACCACCGGGCCGGCCCCCAAGGACCTTTTTCACAGAACTAGAAAAAATAATTGAAAAATGTATGTGGAACCACAAAAGTCCTTGACTAGCCACAGCAATCTTGAGAAAGAAGAACAAAATTGGAGATATCACACTGATACCAAACTATACTACAAGGCTATGGTAATCAAATCAGTGTGGTACTGGCATAAAAACAAACACAAGATCAATGAAACAGAACAGAGAGCCCAGAAATAAACCCCGCCTATATGGTCAATTAATCTATGACAAAGGAGGCAAGAATATACAATGGGATAAAAACAGTCTATTCAATAAATGGTGCTGGGAAAACTAGACAGATACATGCGAAAAATGAAACTAGATCATTTTTTTACACCATATACAAGGATAAACTCAAAATGGATTAAAGACTTAAATGTAAGACCTGAAACCATAAAATTCCTAGAAGAAAATATAGGCAGTAAACTCTCTGACATTGCTCATAGTAATATTTTTTTGTGATGTATCACCTACACAGGGGAAATAAAAGAAAAAAATGAACAAATGGGACTACATTAAACTAAAAAGTTTTGTACCTCAAAGGAAACCATCAACAAAATGAAGAGACAGCCAACTGACTAGGTGAAGATATTTGCCAATGATATATCTGATAAGGGGTTAATATCAAAAATTTATAAGAAACTCATACAACTCAACACCAAAAATACAAATAATCCAACTTAAAAAATGGGCAGAGGACCTGAATAGACATTTCTCCAAAGAGGACATAACTGATGGTCAATAGACATATGAAAAGGTGCTGAATGTCACTAATCATCAGAAAAATGCAAATAAAAACCACAATGAGATACCACCTCACTCCTGTCAGAATGGCCATCATCAATAAATCATCAAACAAGTACTGGTGAGGATGTGGAGAAAAGGGAACCCTCATGCACTATTGGTGGGATTACAAATTGATACAGCCACTATGGAAAACAGTTTGGAGGTTCTTCAGAAATTAAAAATGGAACTACCTTATGACCCAGCATTTCCACTTCTGGGTATTTATTCAAAGAAATCCAAACATTAATTTGAAAAGATGCATGCACCCCTATGTTCATTGCAGCATTATTTACAACAGCCAAGATAGTGAAGCAACCTAAGTACCCATAATAGACAATTGAATAAAGAAGTGGTACGTATATAATTGAAATAGTACTCAGCCATAAAAAATAATGAAATTTTACCATTTGCATCAACATGGATAGACCTAGAGGGTATTATGCTAAGTGAAATAAGTCAGAGAAAGACAAATACCATGTGATCTCACTTACATGTGGAATCTAAAAAACAGAATAAATGAAGAAACAAAACAGAAGCAGACTCAGATACAGAGAACAAACTGATGGTTGCCAGATGGGAGGGGAGGCTTGAGGGCCTGGGTGAAAAAGAAGAAGGGATTAAGAAGTACAAAACAGTCATGGGGATGTGAAGTACAACATAAGGAATATAATTAATGATATTGTAATAACTATGTATAGTGCTAGGTGGATACTAGACTAATTGAGAGATTATTTCATAAATTATATAAATGTCTAACCACTATGCTGTACACCTGAAACTAATATAAAATTATATTGACTATCAACTGTTACTGAAAAGTTAAAAAAATTAAAAATGCATAATATGCAAATGTGTGGATTTTTTTTCAAACAAAAAAATGAGAATGTGAATGTGAAAATGCTGTGATGACTATTAAGTACTAAAATAAGAGTCTCATCAATGTGACTCTACTGAGAATCGGAAGTTAGTGTATGTTTCTGTTGTTGTTTAGTTTTTCCCCTGTACGATTTCTCCTATGGCAGAAGCTTTAAGGAGGGTATTTTCCTGTGAGGCCAGAGCAAGTGATGGGCAGAGCAGGCTTTGAAGTGAGGTGAACCTCGGCTCAGCCCACTTCCTAGCTGTGGACCTCTGTGTTGCATAACCTTTCTGATCCTCAGGTTCCAGCCTCAGGTGGTTATGAGGAGACAGCACCTCCTCTAAGAAGCTTTCTCACATCCTCACGGCTGCTCTGCTACATCCCTGCGATGCTTTGTGCGATGCTTTGTGGCTGGCAGGCAGGGAGCTCGCTTCCTACTCCCCTGCGTGGTGGGCTTTTTTGCCTGTCTCTCCCTTCAGCCTGTGAGCCCCTGCAGAGGCTGCGGGCTCCCCATCTGGTGCATTTGTATTCCCAGAGCTTAGCTCTCTGCTTGTTCATCTTTGATGCTTTGTGAATTGATGAGTAGTGCTTAGCACATAGCAAGCACTCAGTCAATGGTACTGATGTTATTATGCTCTGAGAGATTTGTCTTTTTAAAAATAAGCTTACAGATGTCTCCACTCATCTCAATTAGCTGGATGTTAAGATGCAGACTTGGGTAAGGAATGACCATAGCACAGCAATTTTGGCTTTCCAGAAGGTTTTACCAGAGAAACACAACTGCCAGTTGTTTTGTAATGGTAAGCCCGGATTTTTGAAACTCTGACCAGCGATCGCAGATCATAGTCTTGAAAGAAGTTGAAGGTATACTTGGTAGATTTCCAAGTCACCTTCTGCTAAGCCTGGTAAAGCTATAGCTTCCTGGGATTCTCAGAGGGGTGGGACTGTGGCAACCAGGACACAGAAAAACCTGAGCCTTAGTGTTAGATAGGCCTGGGTTTGAATCATAGCTCTGCCATCTAGAGCTGTGTAGCCTTGAGGAAGTTATATAAGTACTTCAAGCTTCAATTTCTTGAAGCGTGGAGTTAAGAATGGAACCTCCAGCGTGGGTGTAGGGGCTGCAGCTCGTGTGAGGCTTAAATGCGACAATATATGTGAAGGACTCCACGTGCTGCCTGGCACACAGTACAGCATCAGGAAATCGTGGCTGGTATTGCACTGAGACCTCCGTCCACCTTGGGGCACTGCTGGCACCATGAGGCTCTTTTCCTTCTTTCTTCTGCCATCCCTTTTCCTCTTGCTCTGAGTGGTGTCAAGGCTCTGGGGAAATTAACAGAACGTAGGTTTTCTTTGTAGAAAACTTAAAGATTTCTGACCTACACAGATGATTGGAGCTAGTTCCTTTTGTGGGATGTGCTAGAAGAAAAGTTTCCTCCCATGCTGGTGAAAAAAATAACTTTCTTCCCTTATATGGTTTTAACTTGTACTGAGCCCCCTTTTCCTCTTTTAACATTTTAGACTTTCTATGTGATCTTAAAAAGCATTTTGTTTTCTTCTGAATGTGTTTGTAATAATTGCAGAAGCAGAGGTGTGCTCATAAAGTGCAAGCCTGACTTTTGGTGCATCTCTGTGCTAGGGCCCACCTCTCACCTTCTCTGTTCTCCCTTGTTTATGTTGCGTTTTGAAGAAGGGAGTCATACTAAATGGTGTCAAATAATAGCAGTCCTGTTTAAGAAATAAGTTTACCTATGTTTTTTCTCACACTCATTCTTCCTTTTGGGAATATATATATATATATATATATATATATATATATATATATATATATATATATATATATATATATATATATATATATATATATATGTTATACTTGGAAAGAAAGAATTATTGGAGTCAGATTGGGCATGGTTGCTAAGCCTGATCCTTTTTTCAACTCTTTATTTCATTTCTAAAGTGTTTCAATGGTGTGTACTCTTTGACCTTTTCTGGCGATGAACATTGACCCACAGAGGATGGTTTTATTATTTCATTCATTTGTTTTCATTTATCCATTTACCCATCTATCTACTCATTCTTCCATCCGTCTGCCCATCAAATACTTTTCGTACACCTGCCATGCTTGAGGCCTCATTCTGCCAGATAAAGCTCAGTGGGTTGGGAGTCAAGAGATGGGGGTTTTAGTTCCAGGTCTGCCACTCAGGTATTTTCCCCAGAGAGGAGAAATGACTTGTTCCGGATTACATGGTAACGTGGAGCTCTTCCTCCCTCTGACAGTTTATAATACAGCCACATAGAACATTCCACCACTGCCTGTGTGCCATGGTTGGACATTTCATACCCCTTGATAGTCATGAAAAATGTACAGATGCCTCTGCTGTACATTTAGACACTTTCATTTGTGTCAACGTTCAAGCAGTCTTCAAAAAACTCACTTTATTCTGGAGACTCTCGTGGTGGTAGTAGTGTTTATGAATGACTGTATGCCCATCGTATCATTTTTGGCTTGTCTGATGGTTTCCCAAATGTTACATATTCATTTTGTGAAATCATTACCAATGGTGGACAAGCACTGTCAGAAAAGTCCAACCCTGATTTTTCTTCTTTGTCTTTCCTTTGTTCTATTTTTATGGCTCTAATAACAGGAATTTTATTACAGCAGTTTGTGTCCTCAGCTCTTT
Organism: Rhinolophus sinicus; assembly: GCF_057876585.1. NCBI lineage: Eukaryota > Metazoa > Chordata > Mammalia > Chiroptera > Rhinolophidae > Rhinolophus > Rhinolophus sinicus. The sequence continues at coordinate 23,305,729 of NC_142509.1, forward strand.
TGCTGAGGCTCTGCATAATTTATGATCTAGATTCCAAAATGTTAGTGAATTGCTCCACCAGAAATAATGGAATGTGACAGCAATGGATTCCACATTCTTGGCCCAAATATTTGTGTCTGTGGTTTACAAGTCATTTCAGAGCACAATTGCTACATTGCTCAAGCTGTTACTGGGAATGAATTCTGACAAAAAAAAAAAAAAAGAGGGGGGGGAGAGAATCTGGGTAATTCTAAAAACACAAAATGGGCCTATGCAGCAGTATTCTGCTTATGGGAATCAGGAAGAAGAGCATAGCATATTCACCCCTAATTCCTGCCCCCCCCCCCAAGACATAGTTCAGCCTTCTATTTCAGGCCACACTGCTGAATATCAGGTATGTAATTGAGATCTCAGAGTATCTGCTGTGTGAAAGATATGCGTGACTGATAGATCAACATTTATCGGACAATTATCCTGCCTTAATAAAGTATATATGTGTCCTAATGATGTACCATTGAAGGTATCACTTTCTTTGTAAGGTTTTATATTCTCAGCGTGAATGGCTGATGTGAATAAGTGAATAAGTCTCACATAAACCCCAATGACCCCAAAGCTCCATAGTCTGTTTAATTCCTTTTTGTTGAAATGCATTTTTTATTAGGTATATCTCCTGACTGTTTCAGAAAGATCTGGAAATAGAGCCCACTTTAAATGCAGAATCATTCAAATGACCAAAAATTGGAGTTACTTCAGAAATACTAAAGAGACTGTTTTGGTGTAATAATGAATCCTTTGCTCCCGTATTGATGTGGCTTTTGTTGGTGAGTCAGAAGAGGTTGAGTGGTTGTAGAATTAACTGTATGAAAGATCTGGGAGGTTTGTTTGGTATTAAATCGTCCTTAGAATGGCAAAAATAAGATAAAATCATCTTCACCAGACTTTCCATGGAAAGAGTCCTGTATATTAATTCTCGTACCAGAGCTGATAGGACGCAATAACAGTGTGGACAAAAGGCTGCTGCTATGCTTGTGAGGGTGTCCTCCAGTTTCCAGTACACAGCTGTTCTTTTCTCTTAGTAAAAATATTGATGAGTTGTCTCCACAACCAATTTGAACCTTTACTCTATGATCGTACCACTCAGATCATAGACAGAACGATGGAGTAGAATGTATCCATATGTATATACATATGTGTGTATGTATGTGTGTGTTATGTATGTATCTGCTTTTTTACTATGTCCTCCAGTGAGATGTGATCAGAAACACACGCACTTAGGATTTTTCATTCATTTGTTTATTTAATATTGAATGAGCACCATGTCTCAGGCACTGTTCTAGGCATTGTAAATAAAGCAGTGAATTAAAAAAAAAAAAATCCTGTTTAGCTTACATTCTAGTATAGGAGATGTGTTTTTAAACAAACAGATAAGTGCTATGAAGGAAAATCAAGCCGGAGAAAAGGGTAGGAAAGGACAGCGAGTGGGTGGGGAGGAAGGAGGCTGGGCTGTCTGAGGTGGTGAGGTCCAGGACGGCCTCTGTGAGGAGATGCTGTTGGAGCAGAGACCTGAATGAAGCACAGCATGAGCTTCAGTGAATGGAACTTGGGTTCAAGTCCCGTCACTGTCACCGACTCGCTGGTGTACCTCTCTGAGCCGGTCTCGTCAGCTGGTAAAGTGCAGTTAGTTAAACCTTGCGTGAATGTGCTTATTGCTATTCTCCCTCCTCCCGCTTTCTTCTTTTGCGTTTAAAAATTAAATACGGTTTTATCTTCTCTGACCATGCTGGTTAACCCAGAGTTTTCCCAATATTTACAGTTACCATATTTCCCAAGTAAAAAGTCAAGACTCAAGAATCTGATCTGAAAACATACTTATTTCTGATTTATTTATATGAGTAAATATCCAAGGGAGTTGTACAAATTAAATATACTTAGGTATGCATCTAATGAATCTTGGTATTGAGAAGATTATATGAACCTGGTCATTTCTAGAAAGTCCAGGCCCATGGATACCGTTGCTCTGTTAAATGCCCGCAGTCCCATAACACTCTTGGGGAGTCCGAAAGTTCATTTTAACAGACAGAAATCGTAACTTCTTGGAACTTGAAATGGGACAGTGGGTAGCGAGAATGTTGACCTTAGTGGGAAGTGACAGCAAAGGTCCACAGTTAGAGTTTCTCACGTGGTGTGTTCCAGACGTGGGGATCTGAGTGGGACTGACGTGGACAGCGGAACTGTCAGCATTACTGTTAAAGCTTCTGTAGCGAAAGAGTCCGCTGGGACCTTATTAGTTCTGTAGCCACTAGCTGCTCCGGGGAGATTCAGAGGCACATCAGCCTCAACGTTGTGTCTGTTTTACATCAAGCTTCCTTTTAGGGAGCAACGCAGCACACAGTTCAGTCCTGGCAAGACTTCCGGCTGAATCTGGAGCATTCACTCATCATGGTCGTCAGTGTATTACTCTGTGTTTAACAGTGCTTTCTGAATCCCTTCATTTTGTCCCCATTAACAAAGAGTCAAGGTGGACCCTCTTGACGTGATAGACAAGGAATTCACATGTCCACGGTCACCAAGAGGCCAGGACTACACCCAGGTCCAGCCCGTGACAAGCTTCCTCTGCGTCCCTGTGTGGGAAGGCCCGCCCTCCTTACTGAGCAGCCGCTGACCTTCGGCAGAGCCTTCCACAGAAATCATCTGTATCCTAATAGTTGGTGCTGCGATCCTGGTCATTTGTATGAGATAAGCCAGGAACAGAGACAAAGGAGGTTTGGCCTAGGGCCTGCCACCAAAGGGAGCCGTGCTGGGAGAGGTGGCACCGACGTGGGCTTCCAAAGGAGACTTTCCTGGGAACGCTAGGATCACAATTTTACAGCTAGAGAGGGACTGTCGTGATTGTATCATCCAATCCCCTTAATGTTTAGAAAAACAAAACACAACAAAACCACAACTCAGAGACGCTGAGGGATTTCAATCTCAGAGCTAGTTCGTGGCCAGCCAGTGTGAGGGCCTGGTGTTTTCTAATGCCCGGCAAACAGGTCCCTGTAAGATTTTCCTTCATGTCAGGCTTACTTTCCTTAATCTCCCTCCTGCAATGGAAAGCCCTTTACTTTTTGCCCGTTTTATATTTTAAATTGTTCATCTAATGCTCATGGTTCCTAAAAGCAGTCCTGATAAAAGTGTGTTTAATTGAAACGAGCAATGATTAAGGCCTTTAGCCTTGTTACTGTGAGTTTATCTTCTTTACCGTCATCTCCTTGATTTTGATTGGACCACAGAAATGGTGCTCACTGGGTACTGGAGGCAGTTGCTCATTTCAGAGAGCCATGTTTTATTTTCTGTTGTTTCATGAATCACAACGTGGTGTGCTTCTTTCCACGTCTCTCCTCCCATTTAGGCGACTGCAGCCCGTCCCCTTCCCCGCTCCCCCACTCCTGTGCCCCAAACTCAGGATGTAAACGGTAGTTCTGTAATCCTAATAGTTAACAGGAAAAGGTGGCACGCCATGATTCATGCTTGTGTCTGTCCTTTTAAGTACCTGTATCTTGAGAACTGGTGGTCATTGTTATTCTTTGTTCATTTGAACCATCCTCTATTTTTGTTCGTTATCTTTGAATTTCGGTCAACAATATTGATTTTCTTTTAGTGGAGCAGAAGCCACCTCAGCCCTCCCCTGCATCGTGAGTTCTGTGTTGGTGTTTAGGAGCGGCAACGCCGCCTAGGGATACAGAGCTCAGGCTGTGGAGCCGGAGGGCACAGGGTCGCCCTTATCCTGCCTGTGGGGTTGTCTCTGGGCAAGTGCTTTGGCCTTGATAAGCCTCGGGACTTTTCTAAACCATTCAAGCCAGAGCGGCATTGACCAAATCAGTATCGTTACAATTCTAGACAGCAACGCGTTCCTGGATTGTTTTCTTCTTCGATCATCTGTGCAGATGGAGAGATGGGCTTCTGCCAGAGTAGGCATCTTGATAGTGACCCTGGGTAGGAGGAAAGATACAGACTCTCACACCTTCAGCTCTCTTATTTTATTAGTTATTAAAGCTTCCCTTGTGCAAATACTTACAAACATTTGCTCCATGTTTTTACAAGTTTGTGGCAGAAAGAGATTTATTGGAGCATTTAAAGATTTGTGGATCTCATTTCCCGAGAGTCTAGCAGTACATCCCTTTACCCATTATTAAACATTTACAAACACAAAGCTTTTGACAATATCTTGAGATTGTCATGATTTCTGTGTCAAACATTTGTTTGCTGCAGACTCTTCTTGGTTGGTACTATAGTTCTTTCCATAGACTGAGTTAGAAAATGTTTAAGGAGTGTGGTGGTTTTAAAATATGTCCACACATTCATTGACACTCCTCCCTTCAAAAAGTGGAGGCTAATTCTCCTTCTCTTGCGTGTGGGCCAGATTTAGAGATTCCCTGTTAACCAACAGAACGTGAAGTGATGCTATGTGACTTCTGAGGCAAAGCCATAAAAAGGATACAACTTCTGCTTGGCTCACTCCCACGTGGATCACTCATTCCGAGGAACATCAGCCACCATGTTGTGAGAATGCTCAAGCTGAACCTCCCAGTCGGGGGCAGACGTGGCTATTCCCCTCCAAGAGAACTGCGTATAGCATTTGAGGTGCCTGCAGAAATGGGAGTCACATTTTTCGGACAGACACCTGATTATGTATGAGCTTGCTGGCCTGCTAGCTGTGCCTTCCTGAGAGGGAGAGGAGATAGAGACAGGGGTCAGCAGTGGAGAACTGGTACTCCCTGGTTTTCAAATCAAGCACATACAGATTTCCCATGGACCAAAGAGTGCAGAAGTTGGTCTGAGACATCTCTCCAGAACCCCTCCCAGGAAGGCTCTCTGGATGAGGAAACCCAGCAGCACGAGGCTGTGGAGTGAGTGTAACTCTAAGGATGGGATCTGAAAGAGAGTTCCCACATCAGGGAACTATGCAGTGGGTGGACTCCCCTTCAGGGGCTCCAAAGAACTTATATAAGAGCCACAAGTGGGGCCAGCATTTGTGTGCCTGCATAAAGGCACCAATAGCCCCTCTTGGGCAAAAAGCGGCAATAGCCAAGAGAATACTGGTTAACCAAGAGTCGTCTGTCCCTTTCCATGTTCCCTGGCCCAACACACTGGAGGAGTGAGGGGAAGAGAGAAGTAGTTCTCAACTAGCTGTTTTCCAGTAGAACTCTGACAGACGTTCCCTGTTGCTTATGGTTAAAGTGGTGTGTCTAAGTTTCCCAGCTTCCTTGGCAAGGATGTACTGCTACTTCTAGCCAATAAACTATGAGGCCATAGAAAGCACACATGCAGGGTCTGTTTTCCTGCCACAGCCAGTGAGGTGGTGGGTGTACAGAACAGAGCCTCCTGCCAACTCACCTTGGACTTGCTCTGCAGAGCGAGTAAGAAGCAGACATGTGGTAAGCCTCTAAGACTGGAGTGTTCTCTGTGACAGCGTAACCTAGCCTACCCTGATTAATACAAGCGGGGGCACGGAAACGGAATGCCGTCCTGTTAGACGTTCCCCTGGACATCTGGAGCCCAGGTGAGAAGTCAGGTTTTGAATCTGAGGTCTGTGCAGCCCGAGTCCTACCTTAGAGAGCAGTGCTGTTCTAAGCGTGGGCCACTGCCAGTCCGTGAACCGTCTGTTCCCTGTCCACGAGATCGGGAGGGAGAACATCTTTCGAAACCTTCATGGCAGCTGGACCTTGCTGTGATATTTCATTGCCTGTTATAATAGTATTAGTCTGCAACATTGTAAAAAGCAAAAAAACCCAAAACTGGCTTTTCACTAAGATAGTCTGAGAAGCACTACTTTATAGTATATTCAGACCAGTTTTAGATATAGTTAAGAGTAATCAATTTTGGAGTTATTTCATCTTTGTATTTATTCCATATATTCATTCTTGTCTGAGGCTTCTTGATCCTTCTTTTGAAATGATTCTGATATAATAACACTTACAGTAGTGATATTAGAAGCCATCACATGTAAATGCCCATATTTCCTCCCCTTCACTTTCAAACTTAGCTTCACCTCTTCACTCCTCTTCCTCTCAGGTTCTTCTTCCTCAACTCGCATTTACTTCTCAGCCACTGTAAACCTGCTTCTTCTCCCACAACTCTTTTCAATTTCTTTTGCTAACGTCTCCAGTGATCTTCTAAATGTCAGATGTCTGCCTGGCCTTAGATTTCATTGACTTGAATTCCGCACCCTGTCTGCTACTCCTGACTCCCTTCCTGGATTTCTCCTTCACTGGGCTTTTCGAGTTCCTCTTAGCTCTGGGGTTTTACTTCTTAACAACTCTGCTTAGCAAAAACTGGGTATAAATTAGTAGGAGGGTAAATTTTTGGGGATTTAGTTCATTAATAGATTTAATAAACCCTTATGCTTATTTTGTAAAGAATCCTTTTATAATGTGAATAAGCATTTTCTTAGTTGTAAAAGGTAAGGTTTCTTTCTTTTTTTTTTATTGTAGTTGCTTTTAAAGGACGTAATAGTGGAAATCAAACACACAACATAAGGTGATTCACTCTTAATTTATCTTCCTGTGCCTTCGTTTTAAAACATTTTAATTTTATTTGATTTACTTCAGTCATTATTTACTATGTGCTTTGCTATTGGTTAGGCACTGGGCACATTAATTCTTTATTAGAGTGGTGAAATGACTTACTCAAGATTGTATCACCAACTTCTAGGAAAATGGAATGGACATACGCTTCTTATTTCTCCCACAAAGGGCAACTAAAAGCTCTGGACATTACATATGAAACAAACATAATAAGACTCAGAAAGGTAGTGAGAAGGCAGATGAACTAGGGACCTCAGGACTCAGGAAACATGATGGTGAAATCCCTGGGTTTCTTTTTGCTTCAAATATATCAGACTGGACATTGGAGAAACCAGCAAGTTGGAAATGCCAATGGGCATGGATTAAAAAATAAATAAATACCCGAGAAAAACTTACTCTCTAGCTGAAGGATCGCTCTACCAAGACAGAAAACTTTCAGACAATCTGGCCTTCTCCAGACAAACACCACGCAAGAATTGAGGCCCCATCCCCACCAGCAAAGGCTAAATAGAGAGCCTAAACTTTCATCTTTCCCAGGCTGTACCGAGGCCCCCACCCCACCTTCTGGGGTAGTAACAGAGAAGACCACGTGAGGAGCTGGAACTTTCACGCCTGCCAGGTGGAACTTGCACCTTCCACCTCCCCCGACTAATGGAGGAAATGGTGGAGAACCTAGACCTCCACCCCCACCTGGTGGTAACCGTGCGCTCCTCCTTCTCCTGCGATGGGGTCACAGGCTACACAGCGGAGAGTCAGGACTTTCACCACCAGTCATTGGTAGTGAGGCCGCTAACCTCGTACAGCATGATGGTGGGGAACACATGATAAGCTTGGAAGGAGGCACCTCTCCAGTCTTCTCTCCGAAGGCTTATTGGAGAGTCAGGGCTTTCACGTCTCTCAGTAGTAACAAGGTCATCCCTCCGTGTCGTGTCAGGGAGGCATGTGGGGAGCAGCAATGAGGTGATCCCGCCTGTCGCAGCCCTGTTATGTCGGTGGAGGGCTGAACTTCCGCCCCCACCCTACAAACACGAAATGCCTTTTTCATCCCCTAAAGTACAACTAAAAATCCTTGGTATTGTATATAAACAAACATAAGAATACTCTGGAAGGTAGACGAAATAGGGGTATTCAGGGTCCTAAGAATGACATTGTAAAAAGCTCCCTGACAATGAGTTCTCCCAACAGCGGCCACATGGTGAGACCGGAACGTCCACTCCCACCGGGCAGTGACAAAGTCGCCCTCTTCACTCACCAGAGTCATGTCAGAGGAGACCTGCTCAAACACAAGATCAAAATAAGATCCAGAATCTTATTACAGAATATCCAAAAAGACTAGGTTTTAATTGAAACTCACTCATCATACCAACAACCAGGAAGACCTGAAACTTAATGAGACAAAACAATCACTGGACGCCAGCACCAAGATGATGTAGGTGTCAGAATTATCCAACCAACATTTTTAAAGCAAATATCACAAAAATGCTTCAATGACTAATTATGAGCACACTTGAAACAGAGAAAATGAAAAGCCTCGGCAAAGAAATAGAGAGTATAAAGAAAAACCTTATGGAAATTTAAAACTAAAAATACAATAATTGAAATAAGAAGCTCAGCAGATGGGCTCAACAGCAGAATGGAGCGGACAAAGGAAAGTGAACTTGGAGATAGAACAATAGAAATTCTCCAGTCTGAGCAACAGAGAGAAAATAGACTGAAGAAAAAAAAAAAAGAATAGAGCCTGGAGGATATGTTAGAGACTATAACAAAAGATCCAACATTTGTGTCATAATCCCAGAAAGAGGAGAAATGGACTAAAAAAGAATATGAAGAAATAGTGGCTGAAAATTTCCCCAAACTGATAAACATAAACCTACAAATTCAAGAATCTGATCCCATTCCAATAGGATAAACTCAAAGAAATGCACACCAAGACACATCATACTCAAACAAGAGAAAATTAATGACGAAGAAAAACATCTTGAAAGCAACCAGAGAGAAACAACATCTATATTACATATAGGGGAAGAACAATTTAAATGACACTGAAATTGTCAGCAGAAACCATGAGTACAGAGGAAGTGGCACAACATTTTTCAAATCCTGGAAGAACAATTATCTGAGCCCAGAATTATATAACCAGGGAAAATGAAAATTAATGCATTCTCAGTTGAAGGACAAGTAAGAGAATTTTTTACCAGTAGACCTCTAAAAGAATGGCTAAAGGAAATGCTCTTAACAAAAAGCAAATGCTAAAAGAAGGAATTTTGTAATATCAGGAAGGAAGAATATGGTTAAGAGCAAAAATCCAGGCAAATATAATGGACTCTCCTTTCAGTAAGAATATATAGAAAAACTTAACCATGAACCAACAGGATCTAATTGAGATCTTAGAACACTCCATCCAACAACAGGAAAATATAGATTCTTTTCAAGAACCCATAGAACATAAGCAAGGTAGACCATATCCTGGGCCGTAAAACAAACCTCAATAAATGTAAAATAATTAAAATCAGAGTGTTCTCTAACCATAATGAAATCCAACTAGAAATCAGTAACAGAAAGATAGGTAGAAAAGACCCAAATACTTAGAAAGTAAACACATGTTTAAATGACAAGTGGCTTAAAGAGAAAGTCTTAGGAAAATGAAAGAATTCAGTGAACTGAATGAAAATGAAAATATAGCCTGTCAGAATTTGTGGGAATCAACTAAATTAGTGCTGAGGGGGACATTTATAGCACTAAATATGGCAGACAAGGGAAAAGTCTCAACTCAATAATCTAAGCTCCAACCTGAAGAAACTGGAAGAAGAAAAGCAGAATAAACCTGAAACAATCCAAAGAAAGGAAATAATGAAAGCAAGAGCAGAAATCAATGAAATTGAAACTAGAAAAACAGTAGAGAAAAATCAATAAAACTAAGAACTGGTTCTTTGAAAAGGTCACTGAAATTGGCAAACTGTAGCAACACTGACAAAGAAAAATAGAAGATACAAATTATTAATGTTGGGAGTGAAACAGGGAATATCATAATAGACCCTGCAAACATCAAAGGGACAAGGAAATATTATGAAGACTCTACATCCATAAATTTGACAACTCACTTAAAATGGACTAATTCCTTGAAAAGTACAAATTACCACAATTTACCCGATGTGTACTAAATAATTTGAGTAGTCCTATGACTACTGAGGAAGTTGAATTCTTCATTAAAAACCTCCCCAAAAGAAATCTCCAAGCCTAGTTTTCATTGGAGAACTCTACCAAACATATAAAGAATTAACACCAATTCTGCAAACTCTTCCAGAAAATGGTAGAGGAGGGAACACTTCCCAACTCATTTTAAGAAGCCTATATTACCCTGATACCAAAACCAGGCAAAGATTTTTTTTTTTTAATTACACGCACACACACACACACACACACACACACATGAAGTCAGACATTTAAGTTTGCAAACTCATCCTAGAAAAAGTGCTACATACCTCATTGCTGAATATCACTACGGTCACCTTCGAAGTACTCCCCTTGGGAAGCTATGCACCGACAGAAGCTATGCACTGATGCCATCACCTAGTCCACCCTTCAAAGCAATTTTGCAACTCTTTTTCTGGCATGGCCATCAGAGCTGTCGTCGTATTACTCTTGATGTCCTGAATGTCATCAAAATGTCTTCCTTTCAGTATTTCCTTTATCTTCGGGTATCTTCATTGGGGGCCAGATCAGGTGAGTAGGGAGGGTGTTCCAATACAGTCATTTGTTTACTGGCTAAAAACTCCCTCACAGACAGTGCCGTGTGAGCTGGTGCACTGTCGCGATGCAGGAGCCATGAATTGTTGGTGAAAAGCTCAGGTTGTCTAACTTTTTCACACAGCCTTTTCAGCACTTCCAAATAGTAAACTTGGTTAACTGTTTGTCCAGTTGATACAAATTCATAATGAATAATCCCTCTGATGTCAAAAAAGGTTAGCAATAGCATTGCAAGAAGTTTGCAAACTTAATTATCAGAACTCGTGCGTGTGTGCGCATGTATGTACACACACATACATATATACATATATATGTATATCAAATATAGATGCAAAATTCTTAACAAAATATTAACTAATAGAGTTCAGCAACATATAAAAAGAATTACACACCATGACCAGAAGAGTTTATACCGGGAATGCAAGATGGGCTCAATATTTGAAAATCAGTCAGTGTAAGCCGCCATATTAACAGGCTCGAAAAGAACAATCAAATGATCACATTAACCAATACAGAATGGAAAAATAAAAGCAAAAACAAAAACACCTCGCAATACCAGCTTTTGGTGTGGATGCAGAACAGTGGAAATACACTGGTGGTGGGAATGCAAAATGGCACAGCCACTCTGAAAAACAGGCTTACCGTTTGACCCAGTGATTCCATGCCTAGGTGTTTATCCTAGGGAAATGATGTTTCAATACCATCTTTGCAATTTGCAAAGATAGGAATGAAAGTATAATTATTTCAAAGTAAAAGAGTAAAAAATAATATCACAGAGACAGCGAACGTCAAAGATCACAGAGAACAAGGTCTTTTGCTTTTATCAAAAGCTTGGTTACCATTCTGAACCCTCAAGAAACTTAACTGATTTTGTTCTGCAGTCTCAAACTTCCAAATCTGGGTGCCAGAAACTGATGAACTCTTCTAATTCTTCAACCTTCTTGACTTCCAGAAACACGTGGAACCCTTTTCAAGAATCGCTGTGTTCTATAGTTCACTGCATTTGTATTTGCTGAAGAGTTTGAGATGACCTCTGTTGGTGCTTGTGACCTGAATCAAATTGTCGGGCGGGAACCTGTGAACGCTGTCAGTCATGTTAGAAAATCAGAATATTAGTGTATCCTACACTAAAAGGATTTTAGAACCATGGAATTTTAGAATTGGAGAAGCTTTTTATAAAATATTATTCAATCTAATTTATTCGCTTTATTGATAAGAAAACTTATGTTTCTGGAGATTTATTGACTAACCTGAGATCACACAACAGATTTATGGCTAGGTCAAGAGAAAAACACATTTCTCTTGGCTGTTAGTATGTTTCTGTGCTATAATAAGTGTCCTATTGAAGTCATTAGGCTAAGAGTTGTGCTTATGAAACGTATGGAGACCACTGGGTGAGTGGTTATGAACGCCTCTCACCCTTCAGTATTTCTATCTCAAAGGGCTGCCTTATTAAAATGAGTAGTTTTATGGAGCGACAAATCTGATAGCACGTGGTGGCTTCTACCGTGCCACCCTCAGGATGTACTTCTGTAGCATTCACACATTGGCCCCCAGAGCCCAACATTTGCAGTTGGTTTTTTGTGTCTTTTCATTCTTTTCTGTTTTTTTATTGCATATAGCTGAACAGTTTTCCTTTTCCCTGGAGTGTGACCCTTGGCAACTGGGGTCACAGAAGATATCACACCACTAATGATTTGCCTCTAGCTTACTTGGCACAATGGCCAGAGATTTCTGAAATCAAAATTTCTGAAGCTTTTGAATAATGAATGGTGTCTGTTCAGGGATTAGTTGAAGGACAGAAGAAAATAACCAGAACAAGCACTTGACTATTCAGTGCTGTCTAATAAAAATCATAGTAGCTGCTATTTATTGAGCATTGATTCCATACCAGGTACTGCTGCGCCCTTTATGTGCATCTCACTTAATCCTTAGAACAACCCTTTGAGGCAGGTGTTATCACCATTTTATGGATGAGGAAACTGAGGCTTAGTGAGGGTAAGAAATTTACTCAAGGTTGCAGAGTGAGTATATGGCAGATATAAATATCTCATAAAATCGATCAGGAACTGATCTTTAGCCGAAAAACACACAAGGTGCCAAAATAAAAATGTATACACATTTTAGAAAGGAAAAAACTATTAAAATTGTAATACTCAATATATACCAATAACAAAAGATGAATACAAGTCACGTTTGACTTCTGCAATTATAAGAGGTGCTCAAAGTGGTGACCATCAGAGTAATTTTAATGCAGTTGTTTTCTTTCTTAAGCTGTGCCTACATTTTTTTGGCACCCTCTGTATTTACCTTAGAAAACTGTTTTTTGTTTTTTGTTTTTTTAGTTTAGAACCAGAAGCAAGCCTCTCAACATAATACCCCATTATTTGACAAATCTTTCAAATTAGGAAGGACTTAGTGGACATTTTTACTCACAGTCCTTACCTGAGCACCTCCAGCACCTCGCGCTGAGTTACTGTGTAATACTTACATAGCAATCACCACCGGTGTGTGTTTGGCACACTTGCTGTTGCCATTGTTATCCAAAAGCACCCAAACAGCTGTTCTTCTCTGGTGACAGATAAAGTTGTATCCCTCAACAAAGCAAGAAAACAGAATTCACAGGGCTAGAAGAACCTCTGTAGAAGTGATTACTAATTGAGGTGTTTCAATCCATTCATGTGGCAAAATGAAAATCCAGATTTTCCAAAATACAAAGTAGACTTTCAAGGATGGTTTTCAAAATTATCTTACATAGAAACCTTAACTAGCCAGCTGTCTCTCTGCATCTAAAATAGGGATTGATTTACCCAGAAGCTTTTTATGCCCAATGTTTTTAGGACATATTTATATGTAAAGCTGTATGTGTATGTATAAAACACAAATTCCACTATCATTCTGATATGGTGCACACAGGACGAAGACGATTATGCTAAGACAAAACTATTGACGTTGAGAAGCATCGTCGTTATTATGAAGATAAAACTAGGGGAGTTTCTGAAGCATCAGAGAGCTTATTATTTTCCTCAAGTGGTGAAAGAAGCCCAGAACTCCTTGGAGGTTGTCATGGACCTTCTGCATTTCCTTGGGAGCAAACGAAAGGAGAAGTAGCTTTAATTCTTGGGGAAAAGGAGGGCAAGTGTGTTTTTTACACTCTTGTGATTCAGATGTGCGTTTACGAAGTTGAATCAGATGTTAACTAATGGCAAAAAGGAAAAGACCATAAGGTGAAAACAATGAGCTTAAACCTCAGGTTTTTTCACATAGGATCTCTGATGTAGACTGGTTCCTTTACAGGTGTTAAACTTGCTATAAAGTCCATAAGATAAAAACATTTCAAAGATTCAAGAGAGGAGGTAATATGATGATGTTTCCCCAAAGTATATTAAGGAAGTACTAGTAATGCTTTACGTCTGCAGAGCTTTACAAAGCATTTACAGTCTTGGTCCCCAAAGTGTGGCCCATGGATCAGTAGCTTCTCATCTTCTGGGAGCTTATTAGAAATGCAGACTCTCTGCCCCACCTCAGACCTAGGAAATCAGCTTAACAAGGTCCCCTGTGAATCATGTGCACATTCAGGTTTGAGAAGCTTTGGTCTGCAAAATACTTACACATGCCTGCGTCATCTCCCCCGCCAGGGTTGCATGAACGCAGGAGAAGGCAATACTGACCTTATCACACACAGGAGTCAGTTCCCCTGAGGGGAGGGAAATAATGATAGCAAATGCCTTTCCTTAAGGCCCCACTATGTGCCAGTCACTCCGCATAGGTGATCATATTCCCTTCTTTATCCTCCCCACAGCTGACGAGGGAAGCAATAATAGCTCGACTTTATAGTCAAGGAAAGTGAAGCTCAAGAGGGCAAGTAACTCACCTAAGATCACACAGCCAAGAAATGCTAGAGCCCAGGGAGCGCCCTGATCTAAGGGCCCCTGCTCTTTCCAAGTGTTCCAGAACTTGCTAGAATGAGAAGGACATTGCCCCAGTGGACTTCCGCCGTGGCTGCATTTCACAGTTGCCTGGGGAGCATTACGAAACACCGATGCCTGGTGCCCACTCTCTTAGTGTGTTCTGGCTGCTGTAACAAAAGACCGCAGGCTGGGTGGCTTATAAACAGCAGACATTTATTGCTTAGAGTTCTGAAGGCTGGAAGTGTGAGATGAGGGTGCCAGCACGCCGGGGTGCGGTTGAGTGACCCTCTTCCAGGCCATGGCCGAAGGATCTCTGTAGAGCCTCTCCTGTGAGAGCACTGATCCCACTCCTGACAGCTCCCCCCTCGTGACCTGATCACCTCCCAAAGGTCCCAACTACTAACACCACCCCCTTGGGGGTTAGGATTTCAACATAGAATCCTAATGTTCATTCAGACCGTACGTGGCACCCACCCTCACAGATTCTGATTGAATTGGTCTGGGGTCTGGGCCTGGCATGGGGATTTTTAAAAGCTCTCCAGATGATTCTAATGTGTACTCCCAGGTTGAGACCCACTGTTTTACAGACTGACCCAATGTCTCTCCATGGGGCATGGTTGACCGGACCTCCATCAGGTACAGCTCACCTGCCTTGGTTGGCTTGTTGCGAGAGTGCTGGCACTGGCAATGCCAGCATAGTGGCATAAATACCTACAGCATCTGATCCATTGTTACATGGAACAAACATTGCGTTCAGGGTGAGAGAAATTGATTATGGCCGTCCAGACGTGCTGAATGTCTCAAGGCAGGGTGACATCTTTTGCAGTCTTTATGGTGAATAGGTTCTCTTTAGTTCAACAAAGACTTTTGGAGACTGATGTGAGCTAGATACTGAGCTAAGTTCCGGGGCTCTAGAAATGAAGAAGGTAAGGTCCTTTGCCTCACGGAGCTCACAGTCTTGAAGGGGAGACAAATTGGCTTATGCAGCCCTGTCCAACAGAAGGATATTGGGAGCCACCTATATGTAATTAAAATTTTTCTAGTGGCAACATTGTAAAACGTAAACAAAAAGGTGAAATTAATTTTAATAATATACTTTATTTAACTCAATACATAAAAAATGATCATTTCAACATACAATCAATATGAAAATTAATGGTGTATTTTACATTCTTTTCATACAAAAATTTTAAACATATGTACGTACACGTATTTTTATGACAGCACATCTCAATTTGGACTAGTCGCGTTTCAAGGGTTCAGTAGCCACATGTGGGCGGTGGCTACCGTATTGGACAGTACACATCTAAAGATACATCGAAGAAAGCCTGTCTTCGTTGTTGTTGGGGGGACGGGGGTTAGGGAGGTTGGTTGTTTGCTGCTACGATTTTCTACTTTAAAATGTACTGAAAAGCCCCACATTGAGGTAGGTGTAATGTTATATTCCTTAGGCTGTATCTCTGTACTCAGTGAAATAATTCAGTTTGCTTCTTTAGAGCCCATCAGTTGTAAACGTTCTCATGTATCAGAACTTCAGCCAAATGACTGATTCCATCTCTTGACAGAGAGAGTTTCACAGCTCAGCCTGGAGAAGAGTTACCTGTGTCTCCCAGGCCTGGTGACCCACTGGTTCCTCTTGTCAGTAGCAGATGTTTGGAATAGGGCTTGACTTTGTAATAATTGTAGTTATACCAAACCTTTTAAGAATCAATCTAAACAATAAGTGTTTCACTTTATTAGAATATTTTAAAAATGGACTAAATCACAAACTGTTCTATAGAACCCCTCTTCCAGGAGATGTGAATAAGGCTATCTTTCTGTGATCAAATAATTTGGGCTACGAGATTCCCGCCCTTCCCCCCACCCCCCAGGAAATTCATCCTGCACATTAGCATATGAAAGGCTCTGAGAAGTCCTGTATTAACTTTGTTTAACCCAGTGTTTCACACTCATTTGACCACAGAAGAGATAGGTATTTCAAGACATCTATTAGCATCTTATGGGACACAGCTCCTCTGTGGAGCACAGTTTTGAAAACACAAAACTGAATGATTATTTTGCTATGACCCTACATTTACCTTATGGCAACCTTTCCCACTGGAAAGGTAAGGCATAGGACCTTTCCTTTTTCCATCTAAACTTACACGGTGTAGACTGCAGAGTGACTCTTCAGGCCAACAGACTGAGAGCTGCCATTATTTCTGTGCAAATACTGTCTTTGTACCTCCGTAGATTGGAGTCACTCTGTATTTAAGGAACTGTCGTAGAGAGCAGGACTTGGAGAGGAATGCAGAGCAGGAGTAACCTCAGACACCACAGGGGACTGGAAATGCTGCCCAACATGGGTCACAACACACTGGAAACCCATAGTTCTCCACTGTCAAACCCAACTATAGTTACATTTGTGACTGAGCAATCTGAGTATGTCCGGGGCCCAGCCCAACCATCAGGTTAAACAATTTCATGATTAGATTATTTCGTTATATTTAAAAGGAAGGACCACTGGTTCTTCTGGGGAACCATGGCTTTCCTTCACTGGCAATCCCTTGCGCCATGTCGTTTAGGAGCTGTTACCAGGATGGGATGTTCAGTACTTCGAAAACTGGGGGCCTCCGCTCAGTGCAGAAACCACTCACCACGCAGTGCTGGGGCATCATTTCCTATCTGCTTGGACAGAGAGCCAAACGCATTCTTTCTCTCCACTCCTTCAGTCTGCTCTACGACCAAACTATTTTCTTATTTTGCGTGTTGTTTTTTGCCTCAGGGGTACGACGTCTTTCAGTAATGGAGAATACAGTAGTGACTTTGCTGCTTTCTAATTTTCATTTCTGCAGATCCTCTAAGGATTGTAGATGGGGACGTGCAATCCCTGAGCCCCCAGTGTAGTACTTTTTTTTTTTTTACCTAATTTATGCCGATGCCTCACAAAAAAAAACTCACCCTTTTGTCTCTTATCCAGTTTTTTGTAATGAGCTATGCAACATTTTTTTTTTAACATTTAGTGGATGGGTATGTTTAAAGCATTTGTGAATTAGTTATGAACGTATTTTTATGCTGAATAAATTTCATTAATGATTTTTTTGAAAAAAAAATCACTGTTAAGCCAATTAACCTGTCTTGTTAATGATTGGTGGTAACCCTTTTCTCAAACAGACCTCTGTGAACTACTGCAGATAAAAAGCACATCATACACAGAAACTTGAATCCTCTTGCTGGAAGTCTACACAGTATTGGTCTATACTGTTTTGTGTTAGCAAAGTTCAAGGTGTAAAAGCATCCTTTTTCCTTTCTTTCCCCCCACTTAGGAGAGTAGGTACAGTGGGTACCTACTGGCCACAGGGCTTTGTGTATTGTTTGTGGCGCCTCCATTCCGACACCTCTTCTCCTGTGTTGTGACCATGCCTCCCCGACCAGGTCGTGAGCAGACACCTTGTGTTCATGTTTTATCCCCAGTGCCCGCTACAGCACTACAGGAAATGTTTGCCGAAGGAACGATAAAGGCATTTTAGCAAGTTACGTCCAAGCCAACAGAGATGAATAAATCTAGTTATGTTTCACTCTGGAGGAGGGCTTCCGGGCTCTGATGCTAAGGAGGTGAGAGAGGAAACAGGTACATACGGACAGTAACCAGCTGTTTGACTTCGGGTAGGTTGCCCCCCTCCTTTGTACTTCAGTTTCTCCATCTGGAAAATAAATGATTAATAGCTTTGCATCCCTCCAAGTGATACTATAAAGATAAAGGGGAGAGAGATGAGAGTATGGTGAGCTCTTTGGAGGCAAGATCTATGTAACAGTCATCATAATTGCCACTGTTACTATTTCTCGAGGATGTGCAATGTCTTGAATTTATTCCTTTGAAGAACACAGAGGAGGGAGCTAGCTGGAGTGAAGGGGTCATCATACTGGTGAGACACAGAAGATGAGGGTGGTTACGCAGTTTAGAATCCATCTTTTTAATATTGGGAAACCTAGGGGACTTTGTCCTAAAGAATCCCCCCAACCCCCGCCCCTTCCAAAGTTGATGAAGAGACAACTGGAGACCCTTGGCTAGATGTCAGGTGAGCAACTAGAGATGATTTAGAAGTCACTGGTGCAGACAGTGCCTCCCAGATTCCACCCAGATCCTTCTGTCTCTTCCTGCTGCTCACAGAAGCCATGGTTTGTTGCCCAGATGCCATTAAATGCCATCAAATATACTGCTTAAGAGCTTAAATTTAGAATCAGACTGCCTGGGTTCAAATCCCAGTTTGCTGTTTTCTCGTTGTGTGGCCTGGGCAAGTTAAGTTCTTTAACCTCTCTATGACTCACCCAGAACACGGGGATAGTTATAGTACAGCTGACCCTTGAACAACACTGGTTTGAACTGCACAGATCCACTTCTATGTGGATTTTCATCAGTAAATATATAATCGGCCCTCAGTAGCCCCAGGTTTCACATCCACGGATTCAACCAACTGCACATCAAAAACGGTATTTTTGATCCACGTTTGGAAATCCGCGGATGCAGAGGGCAGACTGTATGCTTTGTTCTACACCATTTTATATAAAGGCCTTGAGCATCCAGGTTCTGGTATCCATAGGGGGACCTGGAACCA
This sequence comes from Rhinolophus sinicus, assembly GCF_057876585.1. NCBI lineage: Eukaryota > Metazoa > Chordata > Mammalia > Chiroptera > Rhinolophidae > Rhinolophus > Rhinolophus sinicus. The sequence goes on from NC_142509.1 coordinate 23,324,527, forward strand.
ATTCCCCGTGGATACTGAGGGATGACTGTACTTAAGCTTTGGAAGAGTCAAAAGTTGTATGTGGATTTTCGACTCTGCCAGGGCTGGGGGTGGGAGGTTGTTGCCCCCTAACCACCGTGGTGTTCAAGGGCCAACTGTACTTAAATCATAGCTCTTGTGAGAATTATATTAACACGTGTAAAATGCCTAGAACAGTGCCTGGCACATAGTAAGTCCTCAATAATTTTAGCTATTAAAATGGATATTATTATACACTGGAAATTGAGCTGAGCACCATATACATCATCATTCTGTCATCTAACTAGAGATCTGAGACCAGGATTTGGCCGGCCCCCACGCACATGGAGACCGGAGCCAAATCTCATTGGAGCACAAACCACGTACGCTATTTATGAGTAAATATTAGATACAGCTTGCTTTATTTGAAGGTCAAATAGGAAAAAAACAGAGATAAACGAAAAATTGCTATAGAATAAGGGAGAGGCAACATTGATTCTCAGAAGGTAAGCAGACCTTTAAAAAGTGTTTACTGTAGGAACTAAGAAAACGTGTATACATGTTTGGCATTCTTAACAGATTCAAAAAGACATGAAATAGGAGTAGAAAATCATAAGGAGAAAGCAGGTTGATGGGGGGGGAAAGAAGATGGGTGAATTGCAAGGAACCTAAAAATGTAAAATCTGCAATAATGTTAGAACTGAGCAGAACTGCTAAAGTGGGAAACTGAATCAGTGAAGTGGAGCATAAGCTCTATTATAACATAGAAGGAAAGAACAAATAGATGAAGACAGGAATTAAGAAATGTTAGTATAGGGCTAACGGGTCTCCTTCCTCTCTTCTTGCTCCCACATTTCAGTTGGCTGGTGTGTTGTACGGTGGCTTGTACTGACAAGAGAAGTTCAAACCTGCCATGTACCTGAGAACTTCCCTTCTTTGGCTCCTTGACCAATACCAGAAAGTGTGTTTCTTTTGCTACATCCTTCACTCCCCGTTTCAAAAATGAAATCCCTTGTCTAGTGTGATACCTCTGAAAGCCATATGGATGCAGTTCTGTCTTCAACACTAAGAAAGGCTTAGTTATTTTACACTGTGAAAACATTACCAGAAGAGCTGCTGAACTAAAGACATTTTTTTATTCTGTAAAACAATGCTGTAGAGAGCAACATAATGACCATTTTCATTACCAAGAAACTATCAAGACAAAAAATGATTTGTCTACATCCTGTAAACGCGTACTGAATGACCTAATTCTAAGCAAAGAGCTAATGACAGATATCTGATCAAGATCCTTTTTATTGTTATCTTCCTCTAAGAGCCTGGTCTTCTTTTAATTATGTTTAAAAATCAGTACGTATAGTATGATCTCGATAATATAAACAAAAAAATCCACACCAACAGAAAAACAAATTATCAGGAACTATATTAAAATGTTAGCAATGATTATCTCAGAGAGTCACAAAGATAGTAGGTAGGTAGGTAGGTAGGTAGATAGATAGATAGATACATACATACATACATACATACATACATACATACATACATAGATACATAGATAGATACACAGATAGAAGAATTTTTCTGTATTTCGTATTTTCTATATTGAATACAGTAACAGTAATCCTTTAGCTAAGAAACAGAAAACCTAATTTACAATAGCTTGAACAAATAGGGGCTTATATTTTTCACAAAACAATAAATGTGAGGCACCTGACATTCGTTCAGAGGTGAAGAATAACAGGACCTATTACTCTGAAGTTCTCTTGGCCTTTGTCTCATGCTAGTCCCTTATGCCTCATGGTCACACAATAGCTAAAGCTCCAGGCATCATGACTTGTTCAAATCAGGAGAAGCAGGGGATGCTGCCAGCTGCTTCTATATCCTTTTATCAGAAAAGCAAAAGCTTTCCCTAAAATGCTAGCAGACTTCTGCTTTTGTCCACTGACCACAGTAGTGTCATTTGACCAACCTTAGCTGCAAGGGAGGCTGGGAGAGTGAATATTTAGCTTTCCAGCCCAGAGCCAAAGGCAGCAAGGGAGAAGGAGGAAGTTGAAAACGAGTGTAGGGTGAGCCAAACTTTGCGGTCTGTCAGAACGTTTTTTAGACATGTATTATTTTCATTATTGAAAACATGTTTTTGAGACTATTATGTTCAGTTTTGACCTATTATAGAATCTCAATAATGTAAAAATATGCACATCAAGAGGAAAAAAAGAAAGCCTTCTGTAAACATTATAGTTGTCTGCTCTGGGTCTGGACACTAGTGGGATTCTGCATGAGCGTTACTTATGTGGTCAGAGCAGGAGAGATTGGGTGGTTCCTTTATTTATATTTACATAGAAGAAGTGGTTGCCTGGAGATAGGAGTGGGGATGGACAGGTAACTGGTCTGGCAGGACAGACAGACAGGGACCCACCCCTTCCTCAATTAGCAGGCTTGTGGTATGTCAAGAACCAACAAATGTTTCGGGGAGCCTGACTTTAGGTGATTTCTACAGGTTTCTCTGATCCTGTGTGTCTACAACTTGAGTAAAGGAGGTAAATGGGATTTTAGATGTAAAGCAGTTCACAAGAGCTTTCTAGGAAGACATGTTCAGATGGCATCTCTGTGTTGTACATGAGTAAGCCAGCCTCAGGAGTCTCTAACTTCCTAAGTAAATCCCTCTCAATTAAACAGAAAGAAAAGAAAAACTGAAAGCAGTAAAAGGTTCACAATTTCAATCCCATTTTGCTCTTTTCCATGTTTTTGAAATTGCCCTAACCAAAAGCCCATGTACTAATAGAAAAATGAGCAGAATATATGAATCACTTGTTTTGATAGCATTATGCTTAATCTAGCTAGAACACTTCACACAGTCATAGAGTTTGAGTTTTCTATCCAGTATGAATTTTTAAAATGAAGCTTTTCAGACCTGATTGCCTTGGGAAAGCAGATTTTATAATTTGCTCTCCAGCCTGGCTGGAAAATCCATCTGTCTTTGCAATTGAATTTGCAAAGTGAAATCATGTTGAAGGGCTGTTCTTTTGGCCAGCTCTTCTGTTCCTCCTCCCTTTCCCAGTCTGTTTCCAGGGCTCCCTGTTGGTCTGGGCAGACCATGCCATCCTCTCATCCTCTCTGGGCTGACGGAATGATGCGGCCCCGGGGAATGGTCTTTGTCCTCACCTCAGACTGCACAGCTGAATTCCGCAGCAGTTGCTGCTTCAGACTCTCAGAGGGCAGAGTGCTGGGCTGGGAGGCCATGGGCCGGAGCTCGGGTTCTAGCTCTGGAACTCGGTGACCCGTGTGGCCTTTGTGTCTTCAATGGCAGACTCAGCCATCCTGCCTTTGTCCTGGAGTCACATAAGATAATAATGGAGGCCCACGGACTCTGAAAACTGACAAGTGCCATGAAATGTTAAATTGCATTCTACTTAACAATTCTCAGACATTTTTGGAAACATCGACTTTTAGGTTACCTGAGGTATAGCCAGTAGGCAGTTAGGTTTATGAGACTAAGATTTGTCAGAGAACTTTGAGCTGGAATTGTGTATTTGGGAGTCATATAGTTGGGTCTACGTGTCATGGTATTAAATGAGATCAATAAGAAGAATTTTATATATTATTGTCATTGTTATTTCTGCTACTACTATTTTTATTGTTTAGGAAGGGTTCTCCTCTCTCTTCTTAATTAGCATAATGAAATTAGGAGGAAGCCTATGTATAGGTGTCTTTTAATTTATCTTCTCAGTAAATCACATTTCATAGGTGAGAAACAGGTGAAGGCAATCAGTCAGTAAACAAGATTTTAAAATTAAGGTTTCCAGTTTCTCAGTCTTTTGCTTAAATTATTGGATACCAGCCAAGACTTCCCAATTAATTAGCTTTGATGATTTATTTTAACAACTTCAACTGGAGGACTGTATAGACGTAAAACTTTTTTTTTTCCAGATTATTAATGAGTGAGTATAAAATCACCTCAGAGTACCCCGTGTTTCTCAGTGGTCTATTGGCATTTGGGGGTATCAATACGCAATCTTCATTGTAGGACTTTCCTATGTGACACAGGCTGTTTGGTATCCCCGCCGCTACCCACAACCTGCCAGTGTGGGCACCCAGGTATTTTGACAACCAAAATCGCCCCACCACGTTTCCAAACGCCCTTGGGGGCTTCCTGTCACACATGCACACCCTGAGACTCTTAAGGAAATGGGCCCCATTCTCACATCACATTCAGGGCCTGGTTATAATAGCCTCAGAACCCATGATTTTTCACTCTCCTTAGATGAGATGATCTGATATCAAGTTCCCCTTGGTGTACTTGCTTGAGAAATATGATGGCATGTGAAACTTAGAGTGAATTACATTCTCTTGTAAAATAATGCTAGAGAGAGTGGCATTGTTTTATTTTGTTATTTGTAATATCAAGGACTATGGATATCAAACTGGTTGGAATAATACCAATCCCCTACAAAATGGATTACCACATTTAGCTGAAAACTTGAGGCTGAGAGAAGTAGTCACTTCCTTAAGAGCAGAAGACAGGGAAATGGTCGAGCCAGGAATCGGGAGCTTGCAGTGCTGGGCCCAGGCCTTTCTGCCATAGAACACTGTCTCTAAGGAGCTGGCACTTCCAGGTTACTAAAGCTGATAGAACAGGGACCATGACACAAACTGCAGCAAAGTCAAGAAGTGGCAGACTAAGCGGGTAGGGAGTTTACCAAGGCAAAGCCAGTTGAGCACGCAATAGACGTAAAAGGGTGTTACGATTGCTTCCTTATTGAAATCCATTTCATTCCATAATGGATTTTACTTAGCTTACATATCACATTATGGTACAATAGAAATGGAAAATCAAGATCAGGGAAATAAAAATAAAAGTGGGAAACCAAGATCCAGAACCCAAACATGCAACCCATAAAGATTGACACCGTTGTTACAGTAGAGTTTCATATTTGAGCCAGAGCTTCTTGGTGGCCAAAGCAAAAAGAGTAACACATAATTCTCATTACCCAAAAGATGGGAGCATAGAATTCCTCCGGGGAAGGAAAGTTGGACTGTAAAAGGAATTTCTCAAGAGAGATTTTATTTGAGGGATTCGAGTAACAAAATTTATAGCATCAATAAAAATGTAAGAGTAAAGATTGTAACAGATTTCAGGATGCTATTTCTAATAGTAAACTTGAATCAAAAACAAATCAACTGGGGCAGCCAGTTAGCTCAGTTGGTTAGAGCGCGAGCTCTGAACAACGGATTTGCCAGTTCGATCCCCACATGGGCCACTGTGAGCTGCGCCCTCCACAACTAGATTGAAACAACTGCTTGACTCGGAGCTGATGGGTCCTGGAAAACACACTTAAAAAAAAATCAACTAATCCTAGGACATTAAGATTAAACTTCCACTCATTGAAGCCTATTCTGTGTGGGTCCAAGGTAATTTGGTTCAAGTTTATAGAGTTTAGTGGTCTCACTTAATCCAGGGCTAGAACATCCAGAAGGATGGATGACTTAAAAGGCCCTCAGCAGACTTCTATTCATAGTTACCGCTCCTCTCTCACAGACTTTGTTAGGACAGTTTGCAAGTGTAGGTGGTGACAAGGGCGCGGAGGGTTGACACTGGGTGGCACATTCATTAGGATGCACTCTGGTCTGGTGCAGTAACAGCAGCCCCCAAATCTTAGGAACCTAAAACAGGGAAGTGTTACACGCATACACAGCATAGCACAGGCTCATGTAACCTCAGGGGTGGCTCACTAATCCTAACCTGCTATGACTCCGTCTTCCTAGAGCCGCACCATCTGGAACAGACAACTTCCGCAGTCCGTGAGGCAGGGGAAGAGAGAGCATGGGATATTGTACTCCAGTTCCTAAACGCTTCTGTCTGGAAGTAACTCTTCGCTTCTGCTCACGTTTCACTGGGCACACCTAACTTCTCCTGAGTAGGAAAATACATACATGGATGTGGAAGAGAAGCAGAGACTATAGATCAGTAGGAATGTCTGCCACAGATGGGGGAGAGGCCGTCCATGCTAAGCGAACGGGGTGAGCAGGCTAGGATCGCGTGGAGGGGCAAGTGGGGCTGCCTTGTTGCTGGCATCGCATAGGGAGCCTGGGGTAGGAACGGCTGGGCTGGAGCTGGATCCGGAAAGCTCGTAAGTGCATTTTAATTGTTCTGCATTTACTCTGCAGGCCATAGGGACCCTTAGAAGGTACTCCAGGGAGGTGAGACTGGTCCAGTTTTTAGAGGCACTGCTCAAGGGAGGGGCAGAAGCCCCTATCTCTGCATTTCAGTAAGTCTACCCCAGGCCTTAAAACAAAAGAACTGTTTGTTTCATATGGAAACAGCTCTCTGTAATGTTCTCTGCATTGTTAACTTAGGAGGGTGCCTGCCACCTCTCATTGTGATCCAGAATGGAAACCAGGCACACTTGGCCTTCTCCAAACAGTGACTAATGGCGGGGCTTGGCCAGGCAGGCCCAGCCTATTTTTCACTCTGCTCTGGGCTTCCCACCAAGTGTTCTCACAGTGGCCCGGCCACGGCCATTAGGGACGACTGTGCCTAGCGCTTCCTACCTCACCATCCATCTCTAGAGCACCTCTTTCTAGCCACCTCCTTTTTAATAGGTTTAATTATTACTTGCCCGACTTTATGGCACAATTAATCTTCCTACTGCCTCAGGATTTACGGCTATATAGGTCCAGCGAATTTCTGAGCTATTCACCTGCAGTCTTGGTTTTTAACTGTCTGAGGGAAATAGGAAGTGGGGCCATGTATGAAGGCAGTGAAATACGTGTGGGCTCCAGGCTGGCTTCTTGTCACTCATTCAGCCCAGATTTTTAGGACAGTGGCAGGAGGGCACAACAGGAACTAACTCTGCCTCTGTTCAGCCTAAGGGGCTCTCTATTTTGACTGCATTTTATTTCCTCCAAGTCTGGTTATAAGATAAATAAGTTCTGGGGATCTAAATTACCGCATGGTGGCTATAATTAATAATGCTTCCATATTTGAAATTTGCTGAGAGTCGCTATTAAAACATTTTCACCACAAAAGATGATGGATGTGTTAATTAACGTGACTGTGGCAATCATTTCACAATGTATACGTATATCAAATTATCACATTGTATACTTTAAATATATACAATTTTATTTGTCAGTTATACCTCATTAAAGCTGGAAGCGGGGGTGGGGGGAAAGACAGGTAGTTTCCAGTGGAGTGTGTTTGTGGGAGGGAGAGGTGGCACGTGCAGAGGTTTCCTCGACCTTATTATACACAGCAGGCTTCTCAGAATGGAAAGCGAAGGGAAAGGCAATTGGGATCTGGGACAGGAGCGCCACTGAACTCTCAGTGTCACTGAAGACATCCTAAATTGCTGTTGAAGCAAAAGCAGATAACAGGCTCTTAACTTCACTTATCCTTTGGAGGAACAGCAAGAGCCTGGTGGGTTTGGTAGAAAAAGTAGACAGATGTAATTAAGATAAATGATGACAGAAGGACACATGACGGCCCAGGAGGTGGCACCCACACAGATGGTTACATCTGCCTGGCCTACTGCATTCCTTACGCTGTTCTGGTCTCTAATGTGTACTTCTGACTCTAGATACACATGTAGCCAGCCCATCAGTCGGTTCTTATGTTGTCGCCAAAAGGTTGGTTTGCCAGGATAGTACACTGATGTTAATAAAGAAGAAACGGGTATAAGACATAAGCACGTTTCACTAGAAGACGTTCTAGTTTCGTTCCCCAAAGGGAGCGGGTGAAAGAGCATGGACTCCTCACTCAGAAGAGCCGAGGTTCTCGTGTCAGTCCTGCCGCTTAGAGCTGTGTGGCCTGAATACGTTCTTGTGTCACCTGGGTCTCCGGGACGAGAGCAGTGACCACACAGGACTGGTGGAGGAGACCATCAGGTGGAGAGCCCGGCGCAAGTTCTCAGGAAAAGTACCCGCCAGGAAGATGCTTTAGCTGAAATCATATAAGTAATTTCAGCATTTCTGCCATTTAAAAATATCTGCACCTTTGCTGTCCTCCACTGGCAAAAGTAATGGAGACTTGTCTCCAGGTCCATACATAGCAATGGGAAAAGGAGAGCGAAAAGCATCCAGCGGTAGCATTTCTAATACCTAGCACTCTGATTCCAGCCATCTGTCTGCTAATGGGGTCTGTCCCCTCCTCCCCGTCCCACGCTTTAAGATGAGATTGCACCATGTATGGGAACGGTGTGTGGAAACTTGAGAGGGAGAGGATCCAGGGAACCTAGAGATGTCTAAAGTTGGAATGATGGGTGCGCTGGAGAAACTGGGGGCACCCCCCCTGGTGAGGAGGAAACTGGGAGAAGCAGCTGAGAAGGTGCCGTCCTGCTTCTGTGGAGCAGGAGTTCTCGGCTGTTTTTGCCATCCCCTCCCACCCTGCCTGTCTGACAGACAAAATATCATCCCCTGTAAGCTCATTTGAAATTAAAGGTAAAACTAAGTATCATGATTATGAATAAACCAAAGCAACGCGACCAAACAAAGCACTGCGTTGTTTTCAGTCTACGCGTGTCCTCCTCCCAGCCTAGAGGACACAGAGGCTGGAGACCAGCTGATTTCTTTCTCAGCTGAGGTCCCAAAGACAGAAAAATGAACTGAAACACCCACATCAGGCCTTAGCTATGAGGAAGAGTTTCCTGATCCAAGAGGGGCTATAGAGGAATGCACACTACAGCTCTCTGCGTATCTTTATTAGTTGATTTAACTTTCTGTTATGGAGATTTACACACACACACACACACACACACACACACACGTAGAGAGAATAGTGTAATGAACCCTCACATACTCATAACCCAATTATCAACATTTTACTAATCTTGTTTCATCTGTTTTCATCAACAAACACACATGAGCACACACGCATACATGTGTGCACACACACACAAGCTTATTCCCCACCCCCGTTCAAGTATTTTAAAGTAAATCAGAGATGCTGTGTCATTTTGTTTACAAATACTCCCACATGTGTTTATAACAGATGAAAACTTTTAAGAACACAGGTACTGTTCCATGTCTCACCTAGTGAGACTAATAACTGTTTCGTCATGTCTTCGGCTTACCTTGGAAGCAGATAGGCTGGTACAGCTCAGGGCATGTGGGTCAAGAGTCCCTCCGCTCTGCCACTAACTCACTTCCTCTCACTGCACCAGGTCATGTCATTCATAAAGTGAGCCTGTGGGAGGGCTTCTTCCAGTTCCCAAATCATGTTTCCTCTTGAGAAGACCTGGTGATTTGGCTAGGAGGAAGCAGAACGCAGCCAGTTTGAAAGCAGAGGGAAAGAATAGATGAGCTCTTAAACCCCCATTTGGATTGTGCACTATTAATAATCAGAATAATAATATTTTCAATAAATGAGAAGAGTGCTTCCATTGTTTGTGGAGGCCCACGAAGGCCTTACTTTCAGAGAATTCGTAAGAGAGAAGGCGGCCAGAATTCACTGCTAACGTGCTCAGTGTTCTGGTTTCAGTAGAAATGCTTCCACTCTTGGTCTTTGCTGATCATGGTTCCTAATAAAAGCCAGATGCATTGAGCACCTACTATGTCCCCGCAGTTGTGCTAGCGAGGCTCTCGGAAGCAGGATTTCATTGGCCTTCACGACAGCTCTGTGAAGTAGGTGTTATTCTCGTGGCAGTGACCACTCCTGACGCAGAGATGGAGCCCTACTGTGCCGATGGCTAAATCTATAACCACACATTCTTTCTCCTCACACCCTGTGAGAACTGGGCTTTGTGAGATCTTCTGCCCCACTAATCTTCATTTAATTCCCCTCCCAGCAGCACGTTGTCACCTAGCGCACCCCTGCTGACAGGCCCTCTGTAAGTCTTCATCTGAGTGACGGCCCTGGAAATCAAGCTGCGGTCTCCAAAGCGAAGGAGGACGCACAGATTATCTCCTCAGCGTGTGCAGTCACTCTGCTGGCAGCTCACAGGGCCGCTTTTATGTTGCCTCAACAAAGAGGAAGGCTGCCAAGAGTGTGTAATGTTCCGTTCAGAATTCTCCGGGCTGGCAGCGGCCGGGACAGGAGAGACACAGGGCAGATGAAAAAATTCCCACTCAGCCAGGTCTACCTCCACTTACCTTTGCCTGTGACCAGAAGTCTTTGTTTTGAGACTCTTGCTGTGATTCTTTCTAAACCCTGAGAAGTGTCGGACAAGAAGGAAGGGAAGGAGAAAAGAGAGTGCACGGGCAAGCTGGCTGGGGATCAGATCGTTTTGCCATGATCAGCAGGCAGTTTCTTGCACAAATCATTGAACCCTGGGCAGCCATTACCTTCCCAACTGCTCCCTGCTAACTAGGCCAGACTCGTCAGGCCAGAGAGTAAGAGACATGGAGTTCCTTTGCGTTTCTCTCTCTAAATACTGCTCACGCCACGTTTAGACAGCATGCTATAGTTTACAAAACTTATTGAATACACTATTATGTTTCTTATACCATTTCTTCGAGATGATTATAACCTGACATTATTAATAAGAAAGAAAAAAAAAAAGCCACCAAAAAGTTTTCAATTAAAAAGAAGAAAAGGCTCAGAGACATCAAGTGACTGTCTCAGAGATACTCAGCTGAATGAGGTGGGAGCCAGGCTTGTAACACAGCACTTCTGACTTAAAGTTCTGTCCCTTTTCCATGATAGTGTGCCTTCTAGATGCTTAACCAGCTTCCTGTGGGATGGGGTACCAGTGGGGAGGGTGGAAGGCCGGCAAGGAGACCTGTGTCTGGTGGTAGCGAGCAGGCAGAAAACCCGAGTTTCCTCTGATCGCCTTTTCTGAAGGTCTCATGCTGCTTGCTTCCTCTCAACATCATCTTAGCGACCAGCTAGTGATTGTATTGGCTTAAAAATCATTGCAATGAAATCCAAAAGCTGTGGGGGAAAGAAAATCAATGCAAAGACATCACAGGAAGAGAAAGTGCTTCGGGGGAGGTGTGGGCACTGCAGCTGCCTTCCCCAGCTCTGGCTCTCTCCATAGCTGTGGACTCATGGCTGGGCAGATATTTCAACTCTCATTTCAGAAATGCAGAAACTGAGGAGAGAGGGAGTGATTCACTTTCGCTAAGGATACCTGGAAACTTGAAATCGTAAATGTTTTCTCTTTTGAGAAAAACAATGTAAGGGTAAAGGACAAATGCAGGGCTTTAGAACTGAAATGTTTCTGTCACTAATATTAGGTTGGTGCAAAAGTAATTGTGGTTTTTGCAGTTGTTTTTAACCTTTTAAACCGCAATTACTTTTGCCCCAACCTAATAGCTTTTCACCACTGAAAGGGTTCCAGGTGATGCTAAGGTATTACCTCTTGGGCAGCTTAAGAGTTTCTGGTCTTGAGACAGGTTCTGAAAAACTCTGACCCTTCCAGCTGGGATGCGAGTGACATCTCCAACCCAGTGGAGCGACCGTAACCCAATCCCTAGGCATATTACTCCACTTATTAGATTAGAGTTTCAAAAATACTTTCAGTAATTTTTAAACCAAGGGTTATGCATTCATTATAGAAAGAACACTTAAAATACAGATAAGCAAAAAGAAAAAAAAACCACCACCCAAAGATTACTATTGTTAACATTTAAATAAATATATGCTGTATGTGTATGTGTAAATGTAAACATATGAGTATATACACATATCCTATTAATGTTTTAACTAAAATGTTCTGTGACCATATATCCCATTAATATATTGTAACTTTTCCCATGTTTACATATATCCTTCTGCTTTACCATTTTTAATAGTATCATGTTATTGCATTACATAGAGTACCATGATTTCTTAGTTATTTTTAAATTATGAAATATTTTATTCATATGGGAACATACACAGAAGAATAGACATAGTTTATTAATCTCTACCATCTCCAGAATGCCCTTTCCTGGAAGCATGTAGTAATTTCAGTAACTAATATTTGAATTTCACTCTACAGTTTACAATGCACATGCACATATTATCTCATTTCATCCTTACTACCACCCTCCAAAGTTGGTATCGTGATTATTTTCCTCATTTTATAGATGAACTAAAAAAAGCTCCGAGAGACTAAATGATTTATCCAGTCCCCTAAATCCATTTAATGTCAAGGAGCTGGCTGGGCCCAGCGATAGGCCTGACTCCTGTGGCAGGGCTGAGCTCTACAGCGGGGGGGGGGGGGGGACAGGGGAGGCAAGCAGGGGGGGAAGTGGGGACCAGAGGAGTGGCCCTGCCATGCTCTTCTGTCCCCACCACGTCAGCATTTATCATGTGTACTGACTCTCTCCCTTATGGCCCCGTGTGCTTTCTGAGGACAGACTCCTGTCTTCATTTCTTCCTTTACCTCTGCTGCCCACTGTAAGGTTTAGTGTACAATACTCAGTTCATGTTGGTGGTCTGTGTTTAAGTGGATGGATGGATGGATGGATGGATGGATGGATGGATGGATGGATGGATGAAAGGTAATCATAGAGATAAGCAAATTGTTGAGGCTGAATTTTGATAGCTTTCTTTCTCAATGACTCTATTTTCAGTTCAGACATTTTAACAAGAACCCATCGTGGTGTTTTTGAGTTTTTGTACTTCTGCAGGCTTGGGTCACCACGACAAAACTCCCACACTGATGCATGGAAAAGTGTGTTCAAAACCAAGGGCGATGAGAAACCCGTTTGCATATCAGATTCCCTCCACTTTCTCCAGTGCCTCTCACCCAGCCCCAACTGGGATGACCCACGCTCACCTTACAGGCACCTTCCAAGTTACGTTTATGACATCCGTCATTTGGAACTACTTCATATTTATGTTGTATCTCGCTGTGAAAACAATAGCTTAGCAGCTAGAGCATAGTTTATGGGGATTGTTTCAAGTGCTGTTATGTTTACAGGAAAAGCTGTATAGCAGAATTACAAGAAATTTTGGAACAAAGATCATTCAGCTCCCATCAACTAACAAGGCAACTTCTTTTTTTGTTTTTGCATAATCCCCTCAAGGTCTTGTCTATGTGCACACATTTTTTTTCCTAGTCACAGGGAGCATGCAGCATTTTTTTCTGCCCCTAACATTATTTTAAGAACTTTTTGTCCCATTTTTCTGCATAGACTTCATAATTATTTTTTAAAGGACTGCATAGTCCTCTATTGAATTGATCTGTGTCCCCCAGTGTTTGCTATTTAAGCCGATTCTGCTTTTCCACTAATCTGTAGTGCTGCCGTGAAGGTGGTTATGCGTACAGCTTTTGCGTTTGTCGAATGATTTCCTTTGAATACCGCATTCCCCTGGCAGGGTCTGAGCCACACTGGGTTTGTGGTTCTTGGCTTGCTGCTTCTCCCGAGGCTGATCCAGTTTAGGTCCAGCAGTTGGTGTGTTTCCCAATCTCCGGGCACCCTCACCAGTATAGGATGTTGTTTAAATTTTCTGTTTGCTAATTTAGTAAAAGTGAAATGGTACTTCAGAGTTGCTTTATTTTGCATTTCTTTGATTTTCAAAAGAAATGAGCATTTTCCCCTCTGGTTACTTTGTGGATGTTCTTGGATCTGAGCTGTCTGCTCACACTTACTGTTCTTTGCCTATTTTAGTAAATTGGGGTCTTGATATCTTTTTAAATCAAACTGAGTTTGTCTTTATAAGCAATAGCTATTGAATTTTTTTCATATGTTTCAGATATTTTCCAGTATTGTGTTTGCCTTTTAATTTTAGGTATATATTTGTTGCACAAGACATCTTATTTTTGTAATCAAATCTGTCAGTGTCTTTTTGTTGTTGTTGCTTCGAAGCATAGAAAGCTATCCCCCCTCTGGAGAGCTAATACCGTAAATATTTAATTCTACCTTCTGTTATTTTAAACTCCTTAATTCATCTGGAGTGTATTTGAGTATAAATTGAGTTGCAAATTACATTTTTTTCCAAATTGCTCATCAGTTATTCCAACCCTTTTCTGTTCTTTTATTCTCTTTCTCAGGAATCATACACCAGATGAAAGGGGATTATCATACTGCACTGAAACTCCACAAGACCCACCTGTGCATCGCCCAGGAGCTGAGCGACTACGCTGCCCAGGGCCGTGCCTATGGGAATATGGGCAATGCCTACAACGCTCTGGGCATGTACGACCAGGCGGTCAAGTACCACCGGCAGGAGCTGCAGATCTCCATGGAAGTCAACGACCGCGCCTCGCAGGCGTCCACCCACGGGAACCTCGCTGTGGCCTACCAGGCCCTGGGGGCCCACGACCGGGCCCTGCAGCACTACCAGAACCACCTGAACATCGCCCGCGAGCTGCGTGATATCCAGAGTGAAGCCCGGGCCCTCAGCAACCTGGGCAACTTCCACTGCTCTCGGGGGGAGTACGTTCAAGCTGCCCCCTATTACGAGCAGTACCTCCGGCTCTCTCCTGACCTTCAAGACATGGAAGGGGAAGGCAAAGTCTGCCACAACCTCGGCTATGCCCACTACTGCCTTGGCAACTACCAGGAGGCCGTGAAGTGCTATGAGCAGGATCTGGCACTGGCCAAAGACCTTCACGACAAACTGAGCCAAGCCAAAGCCTACTGCAACTTGGGCCTGGCGTTCAAGGCTCTGCTGAACTTCAGCAAAGCTGAGGAGTGTCAAAAGTACCTGCTGTCCCTAGCCCAGTCCCTGAATAATTCCCAGGCTAAATTTCGAGCCCTAGGGAACCTGGGCGATATATTCATCTGTAAAAAAGATATAAATGGTGCAATAAAATTCTATGAGCAGCAGCTGGGCTTAGCTCACCATGTAAAGGATAGGAGACTGGAGGCCAGTGCATATGCGGCCCTGGGTACTGCATACCGAATGATCCAGAAATACGACAAGGCCTTGGGTTATCACACGCAGGAACTGGAGGTGTATCAGGAGCTGAGCGACTTGCCGGGGGAGTGCAGAGCCCACGGGCACCTGGCCGCTGTCTACATGGCCCTAGGGAAATACACAATGGCATTCAAGTGCTATGAAGAGCAGCTGGATCTAGGGCAGAAGCTGAAGGATCCGAGCCTGGAAGCCCAGGTCTATGGCAACATGGGGATCACAAAGATGAACATGAATGTGATGGAAGAAGCCATCGGCTACTTCGAGCAGCAGTTGGCCATGCTGCAGCAGCTGAGTGGAAACGAGTCTGTGCTCGACAGGGGCCGGGCCTACGGCAACCTGGGCGACTGCTACGAGGCCCTGGGTGATTACGAGGAAGCCATCAAGTACTATGAACAATATTTGTCCGTGGCCCAGAGTCTGAATCGCATGCAAGACCAGGCCAAGGCTTACCGGGGCCTAGGAAATGGACACAGGTAAGAAGGACAGAGGCACCCAGAGCAGTTGTGATGGCAATGGCAACTTAATGTCTACCTGGCTGTTTGCTAACTACAAAGCATTTTCATGCATAGCTCCGATGGTTCTTCCAATGATTCTGTGGATTTGCCGGAACATAGTATTGCCCTTATGTTCTAGAGGAAGAAACTAAGGCCCAGAGAGGTTAGGTTAACCTCCAAGATTACACAGCTGCAAAGGGACAGCTGAGAGTCAAACCCAGTGCTCTCTGACTCTAACTGCACTGACTTTTTGACTACATCATGATAAGCAGGATAAAAGAGATAGACAATAAGAATGGGAAAGATGAATGATGATTCCATTTAACTGATCTTTTCTGAATGTCTCCCACATTACATGAATGTGTTTTTTAATACATCATCTGTACCCACCAATTACTTGGTCCCTGTTTTGTTGCTTTTAGGGAAAGCCACCTGGCAGGAGTGAATAAACATATCATCATGCTAGGTGCCTTGCGTAGATATCTCGCTTAATATTTATAGCAATCCTGTATTACTCTACATTCATTACTCTGCTATGGGCTGTGGGATTTATTCTCATCCAGAAACTGAGGCTCAGGGAAAGGAATTCATGTGCCCCACACAACTGGTTTGGGGTGCCGCCAAAATCCATGCTCTCCCCACTCTTATCATGTCATCTCTTAGCCGCACAGAAAGACACACTGTTGGCCAAGGTGATGCTTTCCTTCTGAGTGTGGGGAACCCAAGAAGGTGTCTGTGTCTGCAGAATATATGGCCTCTCCAGATAAGCAGGGGATTAGGGCTCCTGGAGTGGAGCAAGAGCAAGGGTCAAACTAAATCATCACCCACAGAGCGCTCTGAGGGGCTCGGGGTGAAAGATTTATAGCCATTGTAAAGTGATTTCAAAAACATAGTCTAAGCGGTAGTGGAAATTGGGAGGCCCGAAGAACCAAACAGTTCACTTGCTATCATTGTGCCTATTAATATATTTTATGTTTCCTCTGGGGTGTATATCCCATTGAATCTCAAGCTCTTGGGAAGGTCACTAAGGGATGACTTTTGAATTACTTTCCAGATTATGAAATTCCCCTGCATCTCACTCTAAGGGCACATGATAGATTTTAGCTAGAAGAGGAGTTAAGAGCTTCTATAGTAAGTGACAGTGACAAATGCTTTTCATTTTCTCAGGGGCTTTAGCATGTCTGCACCTGCACAAAATAATATCATTGCTGTTCTGTCTACATCCCACAGGGCAATGGGGAGCTTGCAGCAAGCCCTTGTGTGCTTTGAAAAGAGGCTGGTCGTGGCCCATGAGCTCGGGGAAGCTTCTAATAAAGCCCAGGCCTACGGAGAGCTGGGAAGTCTGCACAGCCAATTAGGGAATTACGAACAAGCCATTTCCTGCCTGGAACGCCAGCTGAACATCGCCAGAGAGATGAAAGACCGAGCTCTGGAAAGCGACGCGGCCTGTGGCCTGGGGGGCGTGTACCAGCAGATGGGGGAATATGACACAGCCCTGCAGTACCACCAGCTTGATCTGCAGATTGCAGAGGAAACCAACAACCCCACGTGCCAGGGCCGCGCCTACGGGAACCTGGGCCTGACATATGAATCCCTGGGTACCTTCGAGAGGGCGGTGGTCTATCAGGAGCAGCACTTGAGCATTGCTGCCCAGATGAACGACCTGGTGGCCAAGACAGTGTCGTACAGTAGCCTTGGACGGACCCATCATGCCTTGCAGAACTATTCCCAGGCGGTCATGTACTTACAGGAAGGTAAGCACAAAGGCCCGGCGTGGTCTCTGGCTCTGCTCTGAGACGGAGTTCAGAGTCGACTCAGAAGGAAGCACGCACAGTCTGGCGCATGCACAGTGGCCACCTCTGTCTGGAGCGAGGATCTCAGAGGCTACTTGGCCAGTTCCACCCCCAAACCAGGGTACCCCATCCTGAGTGTTCCTTCATAGTACAGAGGCGTTCTCGTGTCCAGAATGCATCACGCAGCCTGTCTTACTTTGCTAGCCAGCTGCCCAAGGAGGGGATACCCTCCTTGCTTTTCAGAGCCCTCCACTGAGTGAACAACACCTTCTCACTCAGGGCAAATCAAGTAAGATCTAATTGTGTAAAATTTAAGGGTCGGAATCAGAGGAAAATGCCCATCTGTTCCAAGCCCTGTGGTCCCTCTAGAAAATTCCCAAATTGTATCAGAACTTTATAGAAGTCAATCTTGCTGTGGCAGCCGAGGTCTGATCCTGAAGCATCAGTCTGAGGGTCACTCAAGCAGTTGACTAGGCTTCCTTCCCAGCGCTTGTCACCTTCAATGCTTGGGCTGGTGCCACAGGAGCCTCGTTCCAGGCAGGCCCAGCAAGTGGCAGGGGCTCCTAACCATTCCCCTGTCTGTCCTCCCCCCCTCCCCTCCTTCCCCTCTCCCCCAGCTGTCAGGTTCCATGCAGTTACCTAAGCACACCCATTCCTTGGAAGTCGTGTGTTTACCCTCCACCTCTTTTCACTTCTCCTCTGGAAAGCGCTTCCCCTCACACAGACACATCGCGTCTTCCCATCCTGGAGGGGAAAACGGCAGGTATGATGTTCTTGGCTCACTAGTAAAAGGAAACGGTTGTTGATTTCAAGTAAAAACTCTCATTTATCGTTTCCAAGGGTTTTTGCATATATAGTTTATTTCATTGGATTTAATTCTCACAGTAACCTTGAGAGGTTTTTATTCCCTTTTGCAGTAAGTGACCTGAGGCTCAGAGAGTACGATGATTTGATCCTGACCACGTGGTCAATGAATGGCAGAGTGGGGCTCAGCCCAGGTTTTCTGACCCAGGAACCACAAGACCCCATGTGAAGTTGCTCCTCACCTCCCAAGAACAGAGCAGGGTTGGGGCAGTCCTATCCCCTATTCTTCCTGAGCTGGGAAGCCAGAGAGAGGGAAGCAGGAAGCAAAGTGGAGAATGGGCCAGGGGCTGGCTGATGGTTCTCCGTGTTCCTTTGCACAGACCAGGGATTGCTCTGGCCTGCAGGCTGAGAGGTCACTGGGAGGGTGGGAGCCCCTTCCCAGACCTTATTTGGCTTCCGTTCAATGGGAGCTTGCCTCAATGCATTAAATATGAGAGTTAGCTTTTGGTTTCCTGAAACTTGACTGTGGTCAAATTCCAACAGACTGGGGACGATTTTCAGTTGAATTTGTGAAAACTATTAAATTCAGACCCAGCATCTGACAAACTTTCAGCTGTGTTCTTTTGTACTTCCTGAAATATTGTTTCCATAAAGCAGCTGCTTTGCCTGAGACGTAACATAATTCTATATTTATGGGAAACTCAATTTCATTTTTATTGTTTCTTGTAGTTTTAAGTCTCGCAGAGATCTAAATTCATACTGTGACATCTCCACGGTGTCTGTTTTGTGGGTGAGCCCCACTAGAGAGCCTAATGTGCCCTGTGTGCCAAACCAGATACCTCTCAGGAGTTGTCAAAGGAGCTGGACACCTGGATGGCCCCTCTAGGGCTCTGAGTTGGGCCTGTACCTTCTTGCCACGTGGGAGCAGTTCAGTGGGAACCACCTCAGTGAGCTCCGTCTCCTGGTTTTCAGAGGGAGCTATGGAGCAACCTCACTCCACTCCAGTGCAGTAGAATCTCATGGGGGTCTGAGTCTTTTGAACAAGCTCTCCAGGTGATTTGTGTAGCTGCCTCTAGTTAAAACCACTAGTCGCATCCAGCTTTTTCATTCTTTTGCAAATGCAGAAAGGGAGCATGGCGTAATTTAGTGATTTACCTGGAGTTATACAACTAGCTCCTAGCAGACCAGGCTCCAGGAGAGCGGATAGGCTCCTAAGAGGCAGCAGCAGAGAGAAACTGGGGCAGGGCAGATACCATGTCTGTCCTGGGGCTGGAGGCGGGGAGGGGGCGGGTAGGGCTTTTAGCTCTTCATTGTTGAACCTCTGACTGTGGTCCACGGAGTGTCCTGCATGCTGGAGACCCAGCAGGTAGCAAAGTGAAGTCCCCGCTCACACAGAATATACTTTCAAGGGGGGCCACCTCAATGATTTTGACTTCTAACTCATAGACCCAGACTTGGCAGGGATAGCTGCAGTGAACAATGCATAGGGTTAGCTTGTTGAAGGTTAAAACAACCAGTATCCTTGTTTTCCCCTAAGAACCATCCTCTTTCATTTGTGTCTCGATTCTGTGAGGTATTTCAAAATGCGAATCACTTGCAAGTATTCTTTTTGTTACCCAGTGACATGATTTAAGCCTATAATGCTATTTTGAAGTTTTCTGAGTTATGTGCATTTTGAAATGCGTAATATTTTATGAGCTTGAACCTGAGTATCACTTTTATTAGTCTACCAACTGACTTAGTTCTTTTTCAAACGTCTGAAATTGCATGAGCCCAGCAGGCTCCCATCCACCCATAATTAGAATGGAAAAAGGAAGTCCTACCTTTGTGTGCGCACTTGTAGTGTGGGGGCCTTGTGCCGTCTCCTGCACAAGCTAACTCCTGTGTACAGAGAGCCGGATAATGAGGGCAGAATGATGCTGAGAACTGCTTAGTGGCCAATACAATAAATGTCGCCCTCCTGTTTGGCTCGCACAAAGCCCCGGAGGTTGCTGGTGTCCTGAAAGCCAGGCACTTACTGTAGGTAAGTGACGCAAACTGCAGGTGTCTACCTGGAAGCCATTAGAATGAGGTCAGTCTCATTGAAGGCTTTCAGGACTTGTTCTGCAACCCTGCTGAGGCACGTCGTGGTCTCAGCTTACAGGAAAAACGGATTGGACGTGACATGCGTCAGTAGCATCAGTACCAGAAGGCAGGGTCAGCCAGTGTGAGCATTCTGCATCCAGGAGGACATTAGCTATGTCTCCCACCAGCATGGGTTGGATACCGTGCATGTGCAATTGGAAAAAGTATCAGCTTGGCTTCTGTGCTCGGCTAAGGAACTGTCAAGAAAAGCTTTTGCCAGCCAAAGAATTGGGTTAGATCACTTTGTAGGCCTGGAGTTCTCACTCGCAAAGCTAGGGATTTCACCTCTGGGAGGGTGGCAGGTTAGGTTCCAGGGTGTGTGCCTGTCATGCAAACCTGTCTCCTGCTGACGGCCGTCGCCTGAGCTCTTAGCTCTTGCTGGGGCATCTGGGGGTGTCCTGGGAAGGCCGTCACTGACACAGAGTTTGAAGAGCATACTTACTCTGCCTTGACTGATTCTACTCTGGCCCTGCACTTTATCCAGCGATGTGAGCATTTTTTATATACACTGGAGACAGAATTACCATCCATGACTCCTTGGCAAGTGGCATTATCTACCTTCTATGTGTCCTTAAAATCTCTCCATCTGATTTCAGGGTTAAGATTAGCTGAGCAACTGGGCCGAAGAGAGGATGAAGCCAAAATTCGCCATGGTCTTGGCCTCTCCCTTTGGGCCAGTGGGAACCTGGAGGAGGCGCAGCACCAGGTGAGCAGTGGGTTTTCTTTCCAGAAGCCTGGGGCACCTCAGGATTGCTGTCCTCGTAGTGATGACATTGGCCAACAGGTGCTGACCTCTGCGCTTGGGTGAATGTACAGGATTTCTAGCCTGAAGCGGCCCAGAAGTGTTGAACCATAATAAAGATTCTTACTCAGTTGCGTGATAGATTTCTCAATAATTTCCTTGGAATTCTTGTATTATGTGCTGCTGTTCCTCATTAAACCTTAATATGAAATTGCATACATATATTTTAGGACAGAAGTAAGTAATCCAAGAATTCATAATTATTGGATTTAATATCTTTGTAGGTTTCTAGTTATATCAATAGATTCTTCTCTCTCTCTTTTCTCTCTCTCTCTCTCTCTCTCTCTCTCTCTCTCTCGCTCACACACACACACACACACACACACACACACACACAGAGTTCATGTTTCTCCATATGTGTAACTAGTTGAAGAGAAAGCTGGCTCTGGAGATTGGGAAGATCCCTAGAGTTATGGGTCCCTCTGGCAGGTTGAAGAAGGGGTGCCATGGCATCTCTAAAATGACACCCTTAACCGCTTGGGCAATGTGTGAGTAATCACTGCAGAAGGCACTGGGCTGGGCAGAGGGGGCAAAGGATAAGGGAATCAAGGCTCCCACAGGAATTGAAGACATGACGTGACGGCATTTTTGCCATCGCATCCTGGGATGTTATGGGGTTTCACTGTACTTCTTAAGCTATTAAAAGCAATGTAAAGAATTCTCTAATTTTCTGGTTTTAAAAATTAAAACTTGTATTGATATATGACCTACAGGTACTTTCACTCACTGAACTTAATCCTGAAATAACTCTGTGACGTAGAATGACAACTGTCCTCTTTATAGAGAAGAAACTGAGGCTCTGAATCTTAACCAAAAGTCACACAGCAAATTAGTGTCAGAGTTGGGAATACATTCCTCTTTCTTAGTCTGTCTTTTAGTCTCAGAATTCTATTTTTTAAATTTGCATGAACTTAACATTTGATACTGTGTTTCCAGTAGATAAATAGCAGAGGAAAGTCCTGTGGTCTCACTGATAGAGAAGCCGCTAGAGCAGCGGGACAGTGTCTTCTTAGGATTGTGATTGTCTGGTTCCGCAGGTGTCCCTGTGGTGGGCGTGGCCAGGGGAGCTTGTCCCGCAAAGGCTGACCCTGGGGTGCTGTTGCAGAAGGCAGGATTTGATTTGTCTGAAGTGCCTATAAAAAACTATCGCCCTCCTGAGAGTGCGGCTGCCTTCGTCTCATTTCCCCCCCGGCCTCATCCATTTCTAGCCTGCCTGCTCCTCACCTGTTCTCACTCCAATCCTTTGGCACTTGAGGCGTAGCAGTGCTGAATTACAGTTTCTTGATGACAGGAGGCAAGGCCTTTTGTTTTTTTAATTCAAAATCAGCACTTGGTTGGATTAATAGTTGTTTTTTGTTTGTTTATTTGTTTGTTTGTTTGTTTTGCAACTTTCAGACTATAAGGCTATAACCCTTGTCTTTTAGATCCCTTTATCTGTCAAAAATTGATTACGTAAACTGTAGTTTACATGGTATGATCTGCTGCCTTTCCGCTAGGACCTACCTGGAAATAACGGTTCATCCTTTGAAACCTTTAAAACATTGTTTTTAGGTTGTGCACCAAGATATGAGCAAAAGTTGTCTTTAGTCAGTGAACAGCTCGACAGTGGTTTCTGGAGAATGGATAACATTCTTTGTCCCCAACTTGCAGCTCTATAGGGCATCGGCCTTGTTTGAAACAATCCGACACGAGGCACAGCTCAGCACAGACTACAAACTCTCCCTCTTTGACCTGCAGACGTCATCCTACCAGGCCTTGCAGCGCGTGCTCGTCAGCCTAGGTGAGAGCAGCTGGGGTTCGCGCCGTGTGAGTGTGTGAGTGTGTGAGTGTGTGTGTGTGTGTGTGTGTAAGTCGTTTAGGGATTGCTGTGATGAAATGGGATTTATTACCATAGACTGTGTGGCCACACCCACAATCCAGCCATTGAACATTTGTTCATTTATTCAGTATATATTTGTAGAGCACCTACTATGTGCTGTGTACCAGCCCTGGGATTAAAGTCAAGAAGGCCTGGTTTCTGACCTCAAGAAACTCTTAGCCTGTAGAGAGACAGAAGTCAGTGAGGCCAGGATGGTGTGACCAGTGCTAAGGGAGAAGAAACTCAGGTGCTGTGGAAACAAAGCGGCTTGGCAGGCGGCCCTAGGGGCCGGGGAAGGTGTCCTGGAGACAGGGTCACTTGAACCAGGTGCTCCCCCCAGGTTCCCTGCACCATTGATTAGCTCTTGGGGGGGTGAACCTGAGAAGACATCTGGCCCCTCCCCTGTTTCCTCTCCCACGCATCTGTTAGTTGCTATCCAATAAGTGTTTTTAATATCTGGGTCTGCCCTCTAGACGGTGACAGAGTCAGCAGTAATTCTGCCAGGCCTGGGAGCTGCGTGGCACTGGGGCAGCATGCATCTTCCCTCACCGGGGCCTTACTGATGCAAACACCCTCTTCCCTGTCTTTTGCCTCTTCTCAGACCTGTCCATCTCTACCGACCATTTTCCCCAAGAAGAGGTATTGATTGGAACTAACAATGTCTTTGAAATTGGATGTTGAGGCTTTTTCAATAGCCTGTCCTTTGCTGTATGTGTATGGACACTCAGACTTCCCCTGGAAAAATGCGTCTGTTAAATGTGCTCATTGCCTGTGATTACAATGTATTATCTATTATAATCACAGTGTTAAGTCTGTCTAACACTTTGGGGCTGATTTGCCAGTGTTCACAGAAATCATCCCTGCTGTTCCAGTTAAAAACTTAATAGAGTAAAAGAAGACATTTACATACACACATGTAAATCCCCACTGTCTACTGACACTTGAACTGCAAGAAGTGAGGCCTCCTTGAAATGCTGTCAGAGCCACAGTATCTGGTCTCCTGCCTCTGCCTGATCTCTCTTTGGACCCTGGTTCTAGCAACTCTTCCACATTTGTGTTTATGACACAAGCGAATCCTCCTTCAGAATTTGTAGACAATCCTCACTTGAAAGTATGCTGCTTTATATTTTTTGTGCTCTCATAAGTGTGCATTATCTTTTAAACTAGATTACAGACTAGTTTCTTAGAGGAGGTGGGATTAGAAGTTGGATTGAAGACTAAGGAAAAGCTTCAAAGACAAGCAATTTCAAAGAACTAGAGACCTCAGAGAGGCCAGCATGTGTAAAGGCACGGGTATAATTTGGGGGGGGGGGCATGTGAGGAAGTGGGGCTAGACAATGTGATGCTTAGAAGGGCTGCATTGAATAGAGATAGAAAGACGGTTCCTCTGCCAGTGTCAAAGCGGAACCAAAGTTGAGCAGGGAAGTGAGAGAACAGCCAGAGAACAAGGCATCGGGTTCAAGAGGCAAGTGAAGGGGGTCAGAACAACTTGGGATGTGGAAGATCGGCTGTTTTGTGGGGTGGCTGCCAGACAGGGGAAGGCCCCGTGGCTGAGGGTGGCGTGGAATCCGAAAATGTGCGCTTTTGTAAGAGTGGACACTGCACCCATCATCTGAGGCCGGGGTTGGATTTGAAACAGTGTGACTGAGACTCTGCCACACACTGGAGTGCAGGGGCAGTGAGATTGCTGCCCAGGCTTTCTGCCCCTGACGGCCCTCTCCCCACGGAGTCCTCAGCCTGTCCCTCTTGTCTCCTAGGCCATCACGATGAAGCCCTGGCTGTGGCAGAAAGAGGACGGACAAGGGCATTTGCAGATCTTCTGGTAGAAAGACAAACAGGACAGCAGGACTCTGACCCCTACTCCCCGGTCACCATCGATCAGATCTTAGAGATGGTCAACGGCCAGAGGGGACTGGTGCTTTACTATTCCCTGGCTGCAGGCTACCTGTACAGCTGGCTGCTTGCTCCTGGGGCAGGTAAGGTCTCTTTACTTACGTGGGAACAGGGCAATTACACACTCTACCGTGACTGTCTGATGAATAGAGGTGAAAGGAGCATGACCATAGATCAGACTAAGGAGCTGACGGCTGCTTTCAGCAAACTCTCAGCCACCTCGATATTCCATGGGGGGGCATTCAGTTAATAAGCCAGCCCAGCTTTCTCATTCCCCCTAGAAATCGCTGCTCCTCGCCAGCGAATGTGGAAGCATTTATCATGGAAGACTCAGAGCAGGATTAATTTCACCGGCAGCCCCATTTTTAGGCAGGTGTGTTCATTAGCTAATAAAGCGATGGCTGCAAGTCCTAACAAGTGCTTTCTGGATAGGATTTAATCACTGTGACCCTTTGTCATGGTAAAGTACAAGAGACTAAAATGATAATGGCAAGTCCTCTCACAGTATATAAATGAAGTCTCGCGCTTGAAATTTCTGAGTTTAGCAGAACCTATTTTAACCAGTTCCATTGTAAATCTATTTCAGAAGTAAAAATCCCTTTTGATTAAAATCAGCATTAAATGTTTAGGCTGTAACAGTTTCACTAAATACCGATCCACTAATTAGCTGTTAGGGCCATATTTTTTTGCATAATAAAATGCTGATGGTTTTGCCATGTTGGAGACACACCAGATCCAATTAGAGTTTATTGACTGGGGAAGTGGATCTTATAATTGGGAATCTTGAAGAATGAGCTTCTTGAATATCTGTAAGCCAATTTCAAAAAGTTCAACTGCCAGGAGAATTGACAAGATTTTCTTGATTATGTTTCCATCCCTTTGATTAAAAAAAATGATGGCTGGATGACAACTCTCAGATGCTTCTTGGGTTCTGAGCACTCGTGCCTGTTTATTCTGTGCCTCAGCATTATTTTTTATCATCTTTTCCCCTTAATTACATGTGTGTTTTTTTATGGGCTTTCCATAGGGAACATTTTTACTCTGACCTTTTTATACTAAAGGTTTTAAGCTGTGATCCTCGTGGTGACGTGGCGAGTTTCAGCCATAATGTAATGAATCCCATTCCCCAGAGGGGCACTAATGCCCAGGAGGACATGGTCGACGATGGAAGTATCAGGCTCTTTCAGTCTGTGGTTGTTACGTTTTGGGGACATGATTTGACAGGTGGTATCTCCAAATCCCTGTAATAATGAGCCGTGTATAATGAGGCTGCTATTGTTTCGCTTTCTGTTCCCTTTGCTCTTAACGAGACTCTGAAGCTTTCACGGGAGCTCTAATCCAATCAGAAAGGACCAGCATTTTCCAGCACTGACACACCTCATTACCATTTGAGAATATGTCCTATATTTATTACCAGAAAACCACTATGGATTCCCTCAGTTTCATGTAGCCATCATTTTTTGCTTCTTTAATCCATCAATGACCGTTGACCAGTTAGTCTTATTTAAAAATGATCTAAAGTGTTTTTATCTGGCCTTTGTACTACATATTTATTTCGATTTGCTTTTGTGAAATGAAAGGTCTTTGAGTAACACAGTTTCCACTTGGCTGGTTATATTTTTGTGCAGGATGTCGTTTGTGGGGAGACGGTACCCTAGCATGCTCACGCACTATTCCTGAAAGAAAACTTTCCCCAGTTGGTGCTTCTGAGAAGCACCTGTTTTGAAATACCAATGAAGTAGTCAGCATTCTAGGAGCTTGTGAATATATCGTCAGAAGCAAAGGCCCTATCTTGAATTTCCTGGTGTCAAGTACCAAACCTAATGGTGCAAAATCTAAAAAGGTGTGATCTAAAAAGTTGTGATCTAAAAAGGTGTGATCTAAAAGGGGTACTGACCAAACTTCTGAAAACCCTCTTGAGACCTTGGATTTCAGAATTTCTTCATACGGTTTGGAGGATGACATGCTGGTCAGAGAGGTCACATGGCATCAGCATTGCTGTTACCTGTCTTCCATCTGTCCTTCCCCCAAGCCCAATCATGGATAATGTTGGCTATCCCTGTCTTATTTTAGGAATTCTGAAGTTTCATGAACACTACCTGGGTGATAACACAGTGGAAAACTGCAGTGACTTCCAGGCTGGCAGCAGTGCAACACTTCCAACAGCCACCAGCTCGGCCCTAGAGCAACACATTGCCAGCGTACGCGAGGCCCTGGGGGTGGAGTCTTACTACTCGAGGCAAGTAGTAGAACGTTCCCAATCCCGTCTACAGAGACCGTCTCGGGGTTGTTTGTTTGCTTTGTTTTTTCTTTTGTAAGTATGCTATTGGAGATCTTACGGAATTCACACTTTTGTGCTTAGTCTGTTCACAGTTGCTGTAGCGAAAGACATATGTGTCTCTGGAGTGCAAACCCCTTAGTGAGCTACGCTTATCCTTTTTGGTACTTTCCTTTCAGACAGGGAAGGGGCTCATCAGAGATGCCCATTTTCTAAGGAGGGTTTGTAGAATGTTTAAACATAAATATGACTTTGAATTTAACATACCAGTTAATTAAAACTGAGATGAGGTTTGGTTTTAAACAGATTCATAATGAGTTTATACAATAGCTGAACGCTTGTTTCAGAGAGTAATTTAGCACCCGTGACAGGGTCTGTGCATGGATCTGGGTGTTGGGGGGCTGAGATGGAGGAAGTTGAGCTCCCAATATCAAGGGTAAAGAAGAGAAGGGCTTTTTGCAAAGACTGTAAATGTTATGTGCTTATGGAAACATTTGGTCATGCTTGACTACTTTACATGTGGGAAATAGCTTCCACAGGCACCCTGCTTCTGGGGAACATCCAAAGAATAGGGTGCCTTAGAGCGGCTCGTGGCCAGATTTTCCATCCTGTGATTAACAAGTGTTGAGAAAGTCTGTGTGTCAGAGAATCTGCTGTGTTAGCTGGTGTCAGGTCCCAAGAATGTCTGCTTGTCTCCTGAGTGCTTTCATTTGTAATCATGAAAATCCTAAGACATCTCTGTGATTTCTTTTGAGATGCTTATTCCAGACGCCTGAGTGTGTGGTGGTCATTGCCAGCAGCTGGATTTATCTTTGAAGTGCTTATGAAGTCGGGGACAAGTTCTTAGATGAAAAATAGTCTTTGGATAATGTAATGTCAAGACTGGAAGGGGCTATAGTGGTCATCTTGTCCAACGCCTTCATTCAGCAGAAGCCAGCACTGCCTCGAACTTGCTGACAGCTGAATTAGTGTCAGAGCCGGGATCAAAACAATCTAGATCTCACCCAGACTCCCAGGCCAGTGCTTGTTTTGTTTTTAATTAGCAAAATTAATATCATACTCGGAGAAAATAGCTGAGGCATGTAAGAATGTCGTCTCTAGCTTCTGCTTGTATGATGTCTGAGCAGGCATCAGCCACGTGCACACACTGTTGTCTGTTTTCTTCTCTGACTGCTGCGTATCCTGGAGCAACCCCATCCTTAGCCCTGGGTGGTGTTGCGGTGATTACAGGGGCTCGACTGTGTGGAAATCGCAAGGAAGGAAGAGGCGACTCCCTGAGATTTAATTGGCCATAAAATAGGTTAGGCCAGGGGTATGCAAAGCTGCTTCAGCGACAGAAAGGCTCTTAAGCCAGTCTAATTAAACTGTCACCTGACCAAAGGTATTGCATATCCACAGCAAGTATTAGAGGGGAATAGCTGGCCAGCAGCAGAAACACACACAAAAGCAAAGTCAGCAGGGCAGACTTGGGGGGCAGTGCCCATTTCTGACAGTGTCAAAGGGAGAGAGAATCTTGGCTAAGGGACTCACAGCCCCATTGGAAGCCTGTTCTCATGGTGGTCTTGCAGCTGTCGTGCTCTCTCATCCTGCCTGCCTCCCATAAATACCTGAGTGCCTACTATGTGCCGTGCGCACTCAAGATTGGAGTGAGTAGTAAGGCAGGCATGGCTCCAGCTCTCGGGGAACAGAAAGGTAATAAACAACAGCGCATATCAAATCTTTTCATTAAAATTGTCGTAAGTACTTAAATGAAAATGCAGGAGGTAATGAAAATGTATAAGTGGGGGTGGGAAACCTATACCAAGGAGTTATGGAGGCTTCCATGAGGAAGGGACGTTTGAGCTGAGCTCGGAAGGAGGACGAGAAAGAAACTAAATGGAGGCCACCCCAAGCATGTACACCAAGGCCTTCGGTCACCTTCAGTGGAGAAGACCTCACAGGTTATCCCCCTGCCTTCCCTGTTCAGGTCTCATGCTTCTTGTGAGACTTTCTGATTGTCACTTGGTTTCTCATGTAAATGTACTTGCAGATAGAGAATGTGCATAATTAACTGACATGCTGATTTGTACAACTCCGCGAGCTTGGTTAGTGAAAGTGGGCTGCCAAGAGGCAAAGCCTCTGAGTGCGTGAAACCACCCTATTTTCAAACTTGTAAGGCCAGAGCTTGAACTGAGATGAGATCATGAAGGGACCCGGGTGTGTGCCACCCGCCAGGTGGTTTCTGTGTGCCATCTCCCGTACAGCAACTTGGTGGCATACCCAGGTCACCTCAGTCCAAACCAAGCATTAATAGGGCGCAGCCTGTGTGAAAATCCAGATTCCACTTGGTCCCAATTTTCATGGAACTAGATTAGAATTCATTCTAAGAAGGAAGAAGGTTATACTTTGACTCTTTCCATCACCCCTCTCTTAGGTACAAACTAAGTTATCCTTTTACATGATACAGGAGGTTAAACACTTATACGTCCAGGTGCCTTTTGAATTGGAAAACAATGGCTTTTGGGTGCAGCTCTCCATCAGTGGCGAGGGGAGGAAGGACCGTTAGCTTGCTTACATCCCCACGTTAGTCTCTCTCCTGTGCCCTGTACAGAAGGTTAACAAGTTAGGCCGTGTCCTTAGGCTTCTCTAGGGTGTCCCGTGGCCTGATGCTCAGCATGACCTGTTTGGGCTGCTCTCAGGAGCTCTGATCGCCTTTGGAGCGTGAGAAATAAGGTCCTTCCTGCCGCTTTGGACGGGTCTTTTAGAAATGTGTTCACATTTCGTCAGCTTCAATTCAGGTTCTTGTGATATTAAAATTGAACACTTTCGTGGCATGATTTGAATTTATTAGAATGGAGTTTTTGTGAGACTCCAGTTTCTGCCTCAGTTTCATAAAAATAGTAAGAAAATCTCAGTGCAGATAAGTTATTTTTCATCTATAAAATTCGTAAATATTTGTAAAGCCATCACGCTCAGTGGCGGTAAGGATGCAGTAAACGAGTAGTCTCATACCTAGTGATATAAATTGGTTTAGCCTTTCTAAAAATAATTTGCCAGTGCTACCAAAAATCTGTAAAATGTTCATGCCCTTTGACATCCAAATTTTCACTTTAGAACTGGAACAAAGGTGTATACATAAGAATATTTATAATAGGTCTATTATTATAGAAAAATATAAAAACAACCTAAATGTCCACAATAATTGAATGTCAAATTATTTCACATCTATCCAATATAACATTATGTTGCAATTAAAATTACTTTGACAGAGAATTTTTAATAACATAAGCAGTTGTTTATGACAATATTAAGTGAAATATTAAGTGAAAAATACAATATAGAACTATTGTATATAGTATAATTTAAATTTTATAATATATACAAAAAATGGGTATGAAAAGTAGGAAAAAAATCCTTGGAAGGAAATACACCATAGTGTTGAGTGGTAACGAGAGGTCGATGGTGGAATAATAGATGCTTGGTGTTTTGTTCTTTGTATTTCTCCTTATTTTCAGTTTTTCGCAATGGACATATATTACTTTTTAAGTCAGAAATAGCCATGAATAAACAACTCTGTCATTCAAAAGGGAAAAGAAAAGAAACCTTTCTGTAATTTCAGTTTACAGAGAATAAAATCCATGTTTCAGAGCCTGGCACCATGATCTAGCTCTAGGAAGGCATTCTGGGTTTATATTTCATTCTTGATTTTGGTGACTGCCATGTTCTAGTCCCCACACCTTCCTCTCTGTTCCCAAATGTACCCTGTGACTTCTTCCCTCTATCTCAGGCGTCTCTAACCTCTGGATCTGTGGGTACCGCCGCCCACCGAACACCTCTGCCTGAGTATTTCCAGGCATCGCTAGTCTAAAGTATCTGAAGCCCACCTCTTGAGTTTCCCCATTTCTCCTCCAAGTCAGTCAGTGTGATACACCACATTAACAGAATGAAAGACAAAAACTCCACAATCATCTCAATAGACACAGAAAAAGCATTTGACACTATTAACTCCCTTTCATGATAGAAAACACTCAACAAACTAGGAAAGAAGGAAATTACCTCAACGTAATAAAGGAAATATGTGAAAAGCACCCAGCCAACATATTCAATGGTGGAAACTGAAAGCTTTCCCTCTAAGATCAGGAACGAGGCAAGGGTGCCCTCTCTTGCCATTTCAGCACAGCACTGGGAGTCTCAAACAGAGCAGTTAGACAAGAAAAATGAAATACAAGGCATCCGAATAGCAAAGAAAAAAGTATAATTGTATCTATTCACAATGACATATGTACAAAATCCTAAAGATTACACACACACACATACACACCCTGTTAGAACTAATTAACAAATTCAACAAAGTTGCAGGATACCAAATCTACACACAAAAACGAGTGCCATTTACAATGGCATAAAAAAAAAAAAAAAAAAAAAAAAGATACTTAAGAATAAATTGAACCAAAGAGGCAAAAGACTCGTACACTGAAAACTGCAAAACATTGCTGAAAGCAATTAAAGAAGGTACAAATAAATGTAAAGACATTCCATGCTCATGGATTGGAAGAGTAATATTGTTAAAATATCTATACTACCCAAAGCAATCTGCAGATTTGATGTAATTCCTACCAAAATCCTGATGGTATATTTTGCAAAAAATAGAAAAAAATCCTAAAATTAATGTGGAAACTCAGAGGGTCCCAGGGAGCCAAAACAATCTTGAGAAAGCAAAACAAAGCTAGAGGCCACACACTTCCTGATTTCAAAACATATCACTAAGCCACAGAGAGGTATTGGCATAAACCCAGACACATTGACTAATTGACTAGAATAGAGATCTCAGAAATAAACCCTTACGTAGATGGTCAAATGGTCTTTGATAAGAGTGGCAAAGCTACGTATTGGGGAAGGGATAGTCTCTTCAACAAATGGTGTTGGGAAAACTGGATATTCACATGCAAAAGAATGAAGCTGGACCCTTGCCTTCTAGCATATGTAAAAGTTAACGTGAAATGAATTAAAAACCTAAATGTAAGACCTGAAACTATAAAACTTCTAGGGAAAGCTTTATTACATTGTATTTGGTAATGTTTTCTTGGATATGACACCAGAAGCAAAGGTAACAAAAGCAAAATTAGACAAGTGGGACTACATAAAATTTAAAGACTTCTGCACAGCAAAGGAAACAAAACAGTGAAAAGGCAGCCTATGAAATGGGAGAAAATATTTTCAAACCATACGTTTGGTAAGAGGTTAATATGTATATATAAAGAATTGCAATCTAATAACAACAAAAATAATCCGATTCAAATTGAACAGACATTTCTCCGAAGAAGATACACAACTGGCCAATAAGCACCTGAGAAGATGCTCAACATCACTAATCATCAGGGAAATGCAAATAAAAACCACCTCACACCTGTTAGGAGAGCCAGTATCAAAAACCCAGAAAATAGCAAGCATTGGTAAGCATGTGGAGAAATTATAACTCTTGTGCACTGTTGTTGGTGGGAATGTAAAATGCTGTAGCCACTGTGGAAAACAGTATTGGAGGTGTGCTTTTTACCACAATCACAAAGTACAAAAGGCACGTTTGAATCCATCCATCTGTGCCTCCACTGCCACTAGCACAGTGGCGGTCCGGTCATCTGTACCCTGCACTGCTGCTACCCCTCCGCTCTGACCGCCCTGTTCCCTCTCCCTCTCCCAGCCTTCCAGTCCCGCCAGCCAGAGTGACCTTCCATAGATGTAGTTGGGACTGTGTTTCTGTGTTCTCCCTCTCATCACAAAGCCCCCAGACACACTTAATCCCTTCAAAGGTCGTGATGGTCTTTAGACTCCAGCTCACATTCCTTACGCTCGCTCGCCTTCTCAGCACATGTGATCCAGCCTCGGTCCGCGGCTTGAATGGCACCTCTAATCCTTCTTCAGTGTGGCGTCTCCCTGTGCCCTCCTCCCCCCGCCCCAGCCTGCGTTCCCTGCCTAGGAGCTACCAGGGCTTTCCCACCTTAAAGTTTTGCCCATGTCCTTCCTTCACTGCAAAGTTCTGCGCCCCGTTCTTGGTATGGTGGTTCCTTCTCATGCTTCAGATTCCTGCTTAAAGCCACTCGTCAGAAAAGCCTTTCAGCAGCTTCACAGTTGGTTTTGTTCCCCTCGCACAC
Source organism: Rhinolophus sinicus (assembly GCF_057876585.1). Classification (NCBI taxonomy): domain Eukaryota; kingdom Metazoa; phylum Chordata; class Mammalia; order Chiroptera; family Rhinolophidae; genus Rhinolophus; species Rhinolophus sinicus. The sequence goes on from NC_142509.1 coordinate 23,357,486, forward strand.
CCAGTCCCCGGGGCAGTCCTGTGACGTAGCGGATACTTAATGAGTGTTTGAGAGAACAACTGACTGACTGAATGAATGAAGTACTTCTCCCTTCTGCTGGAATTGTCCTCTTTCACTGTAGACAGTCTCATTACGCTGTAGAGCCCTGGTCAGATCTCACACTGTTCCCATCGGGACCAGCCAGATTCCTGCGTGTCCAAATCAGATTTTTGCTCCCCTCTGGAGGCTGGCGAACAGTAGCACTTACTTCATTCTCCTTTGTTTCATAGTCACCTAGTTTGTATGTCTCCCTAAGCAGATGGTGATGCCGTGGAAAACAGGTGCTATGCCCTCTCCTCCCTGGATTCTTAGTCTAACACGGTGCCTGGCCCATCGTGAGATGTCATTACATTTGAAATTTAGTCACCGGAAGATGTGCTGTGAGCAGACTGTTCATGCAGGGCTGGTTTACTGCTTCTCTTTTTCTAGTGGATGTAAAATGTACTGTGTCCCCAGAAACGGAGTCCTGTGCCTTGGGGAACACCGTCATTCAATTATCCACAGCCTGGCCATGGTGTCCTTGTTATTCTGCAGACCGGTTTTGCTCTCCTTAATGGCGTGTTACTGCTGAAAGGAAGTACAGTGCTACAAAGGAGTTTCTGAAAATGGATTTAAAATAAAAGAACTGCTTTTATTAAGTGTTTAATAAGAACTTCCCGTCCCTTCCTCCCAGATCAAAAGAGGCGTCGATTAAAACCGCTGTGTAGAACACGAACCTCCCATAAGGGAGATGTTATGAATTTCAAAACACATCTTTAGGTTTTAATTCTGATATGTAGCCAGAGTCTTGCTGCTTCCCAGGCACCTGGGACAGTGCAGTGGCACTTTGGGGGTGCTGAGCTGACTAGTTAGAACCCTAGTCAGGCTGTGTTCAATAGTGCGTCAGAGCTGGAAGGAGTGCTCCCAAGGGGTTTTAAATAAATTGCAATTATAGACTGCCCTTAAAATGGAGGTAAATATTCCTTCAGTGTAAATGACTATTAAGCCTTAATAAACTATCGCTATTACGTTTTTTCCTTTCGGTACTTTTCTACATTTCTAAATTTTCTATAGTGAAAGTTATTTTTATAATCAAATGCATTTTCTTATTTCAAAATACTGAGTAATTTCGATCGCACCAGTTCATAAACGTGGACGACTCCAGTTGGCTCTAAACAGATAACAAATTGCTATTGTTCTCAAGTCTGACAATGCCAACTGTTAGAGGAGCTGTGGGTCCACAAGATGTCTTGTTTGTAGCCAGGGGGAGGTAAATTGACTAACCACATCAGAAGACAGTTTAGCATCACCTTCTAAAGCTATTCACAAACCCTTTGATTCAGATTCACACCTTAGGTGTTCTATCCACAAGAGGTTCTTGTACACGAGCAAGAATGTCCAGAGCTGCACTGTAAACAATAGCAAAATCCTGGAAATACCTACATGCCACCAGTGAGAGAGTGGATGAGTATATGGTGATATAATCCAAAAATGGAATATTAGGCCGTGGTCAAAAACCGAAGAGCCATGGTAAACCCAAAGATGAAGCTAAATCTTAGAAAAATAATATTAAGTGAAGAGAGGAGGTCCCAAAATACTACCTACAGCATGATAACTTTTTAACAGTTAAAATAGCTAAAATAAAAATATGTTTTTAGGGATACAGCTAGATGCAGTAAAACTTATATAGAAAGGACAGGCAGGGAGTGATGGCCACGGGCTTTGGGGTGGGACTTGCCTCGGGCTGGGAAGGCAGTGGGTGGGCTCCAGGGATGTTAACAAATAATTTGATACATTATTCTCCAGCTTGTGTTTTGGGTGGTGGTGGTGTGAGCGTTTACTACATTATTAAAAATTAATAAATAAGTGAAAGCGAGCCATGCATGGATCAATGATGAAAGGGTGTCATGAACCAAAGATTATGTTTAATCCAATGCTAAAGAAATTCCACCAGCCCCCCAAAAAAGAAGGAAAGAAAGCAGGGTTTTCCTTTTGTTTGTTTTGTGTTTTTTTAAACAAATGAATTGCAAGAACAAGATTGCAACAAGGACATATTTGATTGATGTAAAGGGACAACTGAGAGACTGATTTAAATTATTTGTATCTGTTCTTCTGAGTAAGTACCTAAACACTGGTCATTGTTACATCATTGGCTTGTTTTCAGTTATAGCAGGTCTTTGAAAATTTCAGACTGTCTTTGCAGTATTTTCTAATTCTGGCTTTTTCCTAATCAAGGCTGACCTCTCAATTAATCCAAACTAGTAAGGTTTAATTTTACAAATCAAATATTTTTTTCTTTTTTCAAATCCTTTCCAGAATTCTGTATAGTAAAAGTAGATATACTATGTGGGGGCATTTATTTTGTTCCTTAAACCAAAGTTTCCCAATTTCATTCTAAGTTAGGGTAGTACCATTTTGAAAATATTTTACAAGCATGGAGTCAGTCTGTACCAGAGCTGGTGTGGAGCCTGGAGATATACGCATAAATAATAGCTGAAATTATTGGCCTTACAGTAGCTCACAGTACGAAACAGTCAACAAATATGTCAATTATTAAGCCACCATGTGCGAAATGTTATTTAAAAGGTTCTGAACAAAGAAGGCGGTGCCCCCTACTTGGGGGCCAGTCAGTGGTTCAAGAGGCTTCCAGGGAAGTGACCTTCGATCTGGGCCTTCAAGGGAGGGGAGAAAGTCATTCTAGGCGAGGAGTTCCTCACCGGGCAGCGGTCTGGAAGAAGGAAAGTGCCCAAGGCCTCAGGTACTGACTGATGGTCTCACTAGGACGATGCTCAGCCTGTGGCTACAGGAATTGTCATCTCCTACGTCACAGGTGCGCAGCTGCCTCCTGACGCTCACCTCTTTCTTGCAAGACCTGAAGTCTGGCACCCTTTCTGATGGGGTGGGCTTGCCTGGCTGAGCCTCTTGTGTACGGTCCTCTTGAGACATGACCGGGTTCCACAAGGTCAGCCTTATCTATGAGGCGACTCACTCAGGCTCAGCAATAGCTGTTTGAGGGGGAAAAAACGAAAGAGATGATGCCAGCTTAGGGATTAGGGCGCTGAAGAGACACAGCTGCAGAAATGAGTGGGACAAACACACTGTATCGCTGGTCTTATGCCCCGGATTCCGAATTTGGATTCCTTCCAAAAGGCTGAGTGCGAAATGAGCTCAGAAGGCTTCAGCAAGCTGCTTAGTGTACGTCAGCAGCTTAGCCAGAAGGATAAATAGAGTTGATCGTCTTGTGTGACCTCCGAAATAGCCTCAATTGAATCCCCTTTTGTATTGCTCATGAACTTCTTTAAAAGCAGAATTCTTGAAATTGCTAGATACGAGTTTTCCCACTTATACGTGGCAGGGATAAGCTGGTGAATGGTAGAATCGCCTTCAGACAAACAGCAGGCCCCAGTGATGCGGGAAAACCATTGGTGCCTATCATTCCGCAAGTGTGGGCCTAGAACTGAGCATGGCCTGGGCCTCCCTGCACCAGGGGCTGACACGTCTGCACCTGGGCCACAGGGCAGGGGCCAGTTTGGTAGATGCCATGAAGACCTGGGAGGGCACTAGTGGGCACCAGACATTTCTTCTTCTATCTCTTGTCCCATGGTCCCAAAACTTGGAATGGCATTCCTATTAGAACACGGGTCAAAGGGAGAATGGGTGGGGCAAATCCACTGGCCAATATAGACCTTCAGCCCTTTGCTCTCAGTTCTGTATCAACTGTTGGCTGGCTGTTGCCGTAACCAATTTTGTCAAAATTCTTTGAACTAATCAAAATTCAACATCCCTGACTTTGTATATCCTGCCCTGTGCTCCAGTGAAATTGTCTGGCCTTTTATTTTGATTGATTCTCTGCAGCTTTATCTAACAATCAATATGTAAGACATTTAATGTATAACTCTAGACTTCCCTTGCTTTGGAAAAATGAGCCCAGGATAGCCACCAAGTTCCTCTTTGAACTGGCTGAAACAGGCATTGTTTTTCATCCCATTTGTCCTTTTCTGATTTGAGCACAGTGGTAGGGAGGCTCAGAAGGAGTGCCCTCCTGAAAGGAGCACATTTTACTGTCCGCCCCACAACCCACACTGTTCTACTAGCTGGGTTTTCCTCCAGTAATGCCACGTAGCACCTCCGTTTTGGAGACTTGTAACCACAAACGTGTATTCTTCCCCTGGGTCTGCAGGCCCCTTTGGATTCCACTTTTGGCTGCCTGTGCAGCTCAGGCCCTGGGTCACACCTTTCTGTGACTGGCGGTAACGAGACAAAGACTCTTCTCATAGCGGAAATCAGGATCGCAAGAGACCAAGCAAAACAATCAGGCACATGTGAAGCCCTGCTCACCTCTCCACCTCTCATGTTCCACTGGCCAAAGCAAGTCGCCTATCGAGACGAGCATCAGTAGGGTGGGGAGTCCATCTCTCCCCTGAGTGAATATGTGCTAAACAGTAGGACAGTCTCCCACTCCCCCACCCGTGGAGACCTGGGGGAGAGCAGGGTGACCTGCGCCCGGGCTCCTTCTGCAGTCCCCTTCAGCATCTGGTGATGGACCGTTTTTCTCCCTATTCTTTCCCCTCCCCCAGGTGTGGGTGAGCTCGCAAGCACTCCTCTGCCGCCGTTGACGGTTCCCATCTTTTTCTTACTCCGAAACCATGGCATTGCCCCCCGCTCACACTTGTCATTGCATTCTCTCCTGAACGTGTGATCTTTCTCAAGGCACAGGTCTGCACCAGGCCCATGACTCGCTGGAGGCCGGGCCTTCCCCCTGGAGGCGCTTCCCTGGAATTCACTGCCCGCCCAGCACATCCCAAATCATGCCCTTTGGCAGGCAGCTCCCCAACCTGGCGCACGTTTCTTCAGTTTTTCCCATTTATTTTGAAGCCTCCATCTTTTCTACCCAGGTTCCGTGGTTTGAGGGCTTTGAGTCATTTGCCCTTAAATTTCTCTTTCCTTGATTGCTGTTTATCTACTCAGTCACGAAAGTCTCCTTGATCTTACCCATGTGCTCCCTCCTTCTTCTCTCACCCTTTCTGCTCTGCTCCTCTGGGCCAGGCTCTTACAAGAACACGCCCACCTGACAGCCTGGCCTTCCCCCTGGACCCCTCCCTGCTTCAGTGCCGCTGACTGGCTGCTGCCAAAGCAGTTTGCTGAGTGCTCCCCCACACAGCGAATGGGGGTGGCTGGGGAGGTGTCTGGAGATGGGCATCGGCCCCTTGTTTATACAGCCTGTCCTGCTCTGCCTCCTGGTGTCAGCCCTCTGTTCCAGTAGGGGCCACATTTTTCCCCTGCCACCTCTCCACCAAGCACATCCCCATGAATTTGCATTTGCTTTCTTCTGCCAGTGTGGGGTCCCCTGGCTTTCTATCCCACGTGATGGGGGGGGGATGCATTGCTTTTCCTTGGAGTCTTAAGCACACATTGAAGGCAGGAATTGCTTACACAGGTGGGAAGAAGCTGAGATGGAGATGGTCTTAAGGCGACTGGGCGAAGTGGAGAATACCTGCTGTGGAGCTGACCCACCCATGCTTTCCCCTGTTTTCTCCCTCCCAGCCAAGACTTGGAAACGTCTGGGCACACAGTGCACAGAACTCTGATATACTTGTGGGTTAACGATCATTAATCATACACTTCAGCTCAGTCCCAATGACGATGTCCCTGAGTGCCACGTAGTCATGTCTTACCTCTCCATGACCAGCTCTTCACAGTGCGTTGTGTGGAAGAGGCCCTCAGTGAATGTTCACTGGATGAGTGGATTATTGAAAAGGCGAAAGAACAAACTGCTGGGGGCTGGGAGGTACCATCTGAACACACAGTCCATATAGCGCCATAAATGTATAGTCTGTGTGTCATCAGTGAAGCAGAGCATGACACAGTGAAAACGTGTTTCCTAGTTGTTGCTCTAGCCTTTTTCTTCCCACTTCCACCCCTGTGAAGTATCATGAAAGCACAGTATTATCCTGGAAGCTCCAAGAGGTGGACTTACCCAGATGAGGTAGTTAATGCAGACCTTTAACTAACATCCACATGATAAAACTTGACCCCTGCGCCAGCACATGAAACTCTTCTGGTTCCCAGTAACACATTAAACTCGTTAAAGCTTCAAAAAGTAATGAGATGTTCTTTCCTGGCTTTTGATAGACTTATGCTAATGCAGTGAGGAGTCACTGATAACGAGCAAGGAGAGGTGGAATTGATTTAAGGATCTGTCACTTCAAAAGCATATTGTCTGATGGAGACAAAGTTATCATCATAAACTTGTCTTTTGCTTTATTCTTGTGTGTGCTGCTCAGCTCCCTGCTAATTAGAGACATCAGGCGCTAACACTTCATTTCTGGGCAGCCCTCATAAAAGCTTCCCGCTTTTCTTTTCGGAAGGACTGAGTACCTCCCCGTCTCAGGAGTCTGCCCATAGCAGCCCCACACTCATTCCCGTCCCCTGCCTCAGCACCACGGCGCCCCTTACGCGTGTTGCTGATCTGGGCTCCAGTTAGTTTTCTGTGTCCTCAACTCCAGTCTCACAGGTGGGTCAAGCAACAGTGGAGGTTTCCTCGTAAAACCGGAAGCTGGCTTGATGTCCCCTGTCCATGAAAGGCTATAGCCATGAGATAACCTTCAGCTCTTACTGTAAGTTACTGTATCCATTTACTAATTTAAATTGATGAGGTTGAAACTGTACGTGTCACATATTGATTGTCATCTCAAGGTTGGGGCCTTGGTTGTGAAGATTAAATGGAAAGTCTGAGTGATACACAGCGTTGATTTCCTTTCCTTCCGTTACCCACTGCAAACCATGTCTTCTTTGTTTGGGACTTGTTTCTTAAGGATGCTCTGGATGCCATATCCCTATAGAGAACTTAGGAACTCTGTTTGCGATTGTTTTTAAAAAGGAGTTTGTTAAGTCCGAGTAATTTTGCTACTGTGGATTTCCATCCTTTTGTTTTATTTCAGCACCTTGTGTGTTTCCTTCTTGGCCGTCCCTAATCACAGTGTTGTTTATTGCGTAGAGTTTGTTTTGTAGCGTTTGTCTGTCCCTCTGAACTAGGGGTCCCTGAAGGGTGAGGATTGGGTCTGTCTGACTTATCAGGACAGTATCTGGGCATAGTCATTGAATGACTTAATGAAATGGGCCTAGCTTCCCCCCCCCCCCCCCATATAAACAGTCTGTTCACAATTAAAGCTGAAGCTAGGAAAGTTTCTGATCAGTGCTAGAGTTGGTCTGGCTATGTCCATGAAGAAGACTTTTCTACAGCTGGATACAGAATGAGGCAAACGGGGTTAACATCACACTGACATGAAAAAGAACAAGGGAAGAGAGAGAGAACAAACTTTCAATCAAGCGTACGTGTAAGCTAATGCTTTATTGTAGTTTTTTCTTGTCTGCTTCCTCTTACTTTGAGCTTTAAGCCCTAGAGATAAAAACTCAGCATAGTTTATAGTGAGTAAGGACTTTGGATTATGGTGTTTTTGAATGTTGGAAATGGCTAAGTTTAAAAGAGAGAGAGAATTATAGTTGGAAGAAAGTTACAAGGAGGAAAAAGATATTTGTCTAACTTATCTTTGAAAATGAGTCAAACAGGCAAGAGGATCCAGAGTCTGTAAAATATGAGGCATTTCAGCTTCCCGTAGTAGATTTCTCGCTAGATGGCTACAACTTTGATGTCGTCTCTTACACTACTACATAATAAACTAAGATGTGTAAGGCGCTTTGCTGGGTGCTGTGCTGCCAAGCTAATGCTCATGTTTTAACTCTGATTCTCTATTAAAACCTCCCAGATTGCTTACTTTTGGACAAGGAAGAGAGAAACGGCCTCTGTTGGCCACTTTCCATGTGTCAGAACAGGTGTACACACTCACTAGACGTGTGTGATAGTCTCTGAGGTGGTGATTGTGGTCCCCATTTTACATAGCAGAAAGCTGAAACTCAGAGCCATTTAATGAATTGTCAAGGTTGACAGCTAGTTAAATGGTGGAACTGGAATTCAGAGGTGGGTTTTAGAAAGGGCTTCTCAAAAACAAAGAGTGCCAACACGCCTCCTGGGGCTCGAGAATTGCCTTTTCAAATGATTTTGTCTGAGGATGAGGAAAAGACCAGACAGACAGAAAATGACTCATTCACAGCCTTTCCAGACTTTTGCTGTCCCTCTGGAGATTTTAGTAGACTTTTCTCCTCCCCCTTCTGGAAACTTCCACTGAATCTCCATGTACTGGGTATTCTCCACTGGCCTTAGCAGTAAAATGGAGGAAAGTAAAATGCAGAAAAATATACAAGATGAAAAAATAGAGAAACATTCTGTCACACTATAGTCTAACACATCATTTAAGCAATCTGACAGTAGTGAATTTGAGAGCAAGGAGAATGGTTTCTCATTGAGAAATAAAAATTCTTTGGCTTGAAGACTATTTTCAAAAACTAAATTCCTCATTACCCTCGATAGTTCTTGAAATGAAAATAGTTCAGATCAAGCCATATCATGAAAGACATAATTCAGCAGTCCTTGAGAATTTACCTATTTTCCATTCAAACATTAAAGTGATCGTTTAATCTTACATACAATTCCCTGAACTGTCTCTAAATAATTACTTTGGTGATTTTAACGGAACCTTGAAACAGACTTGGATCTGTTATATATTTGACTTCATTTGAAAGAGAGAAGAAACTTTAAAGAAATAAAGACTTCAGAGATTTAAACCCTTTGCCGGGGGAGAAGAAAAGAGAAGAGAACAGAAGTAAGTGTATGGGAGCCCAGGATGGAATGAGGTATCAGCCCTAAGAGTAATAATACCACCTACTCCATATGTAGTGCTTCCTAGAACGTCTACCGGGCATCTGCACATACAGCGCCTCAGTTACTCTTTACAATAGCCCTTTGAGGTAGGCAGGAAACTATCCGGATCCCTCTTTTTGAGACAAGGAAATTGAGCCTCAAAGACTTGCTTATCCAAGATCACACAGCTAAAGAATAAAGTCAGGCCTTGAACCTGAGCTTCCAGGTTCCAACCTACTGCTCTTTCCATCAAGCCATTTGTCTGTCTTAAGAGGCAGGTATTTTCTGTGGATAAGCTCTTGTTAGATTTGTCAAGGCTCATGCAAAATCTTTGATTATAATGGAGCTTTTCCTATGTTTGAGACATGGGTGTGTTGCCTGGGGTTTGTCACAGTATTTGCAGAATGGAATTTGAACTGTAATAATGAAGTTCTGAATTATTTTTTGTGTAACCCTAAGCTTTCAGGTGAGCTAAATATAAGTCAGGAAGAAATAAATAAGACGCTGCTTAGTGTGATATAACTCTAGTTAAAAGAACAGCTGTGAAGTGTTTGGAATGAATACAGTGTAGACAATTTTAGAAGCGTTTTTCCAAGCAAGTTAGCCTTGTGTCCAAATAGAGTTTGAAATCTTTTATCTACTCATTCTTTTATTCATTTATTCATTCAGCAACTATTTGCTGAGAATCCCCATCAGTCCCTGTGCTGGGCCCACGAATCCAGAGAAAAGACGCATTTCCTGTCCTTGAGGAGCTCACAGACCAGCAGGTCTCGGGGTCATAAACAGAAACACTCAGAAGCATAGGTGTAAGTTTCACAAAGGTCTAGCCTTCATCTTATGATGGGCACCGGGTTTACCTGCCCCCAAAATGTCCAAATATTTTATTTTCTTATAGTTGGGATTTTCAGTATTTCATATTATGAGAGATATTACAGTCTAAGTTGTGAGAAACCTAATTATTGAGACAAAGATACGTTCATTCAGTCATTCACTCATTCATTCAGTCAGCAAACATTTGTCAAATGCGTACTGCGTGCCTAGCGCTCTGTGGGATATTGGGGTTGAAGAGATGAAACCAGTATATTTCCTGCCATACGGAGCTCTTAGGCTAACAGGAGAAAAACGATGAACACATATACCCAATCTGGACTCTACCACTTACCTTTGGCAAGCAGTGTAATGTTATGGAGTTTTTGTAACAATAAAATAATGCCTGAAAAGCAGTAGGATAGAGCTGGGCACCATCAGAAGTCTTCATATAGTTGCCACTGTCGGTCATTATGAGAGAAGTGGGAGAGGCACACAGAGGTCAGAGGGGCCACTTGTGCCTTGGTGAGGGCTCAATCAGGAGAGGCTTCCTGGAAGAGGTGCTGCTCGACCTGCACCAGAGGTGCAATGGATTTTTGCCATGCCAACAGGGCAGCATGAAATCCAGGTGGAGGGCGCAGCACAAGCTAGGGCGTGGGAGGGACAGCTGTCACACTTAGGGAGATGCAGGAAATATAAAGTACAGGGAGAACTGTGGCCCAGACACCCCTGGAAACAGGGTGGAGAGGTACAAAGGGGCCAGACGCTGTGCGTGGCCGTAGAGGGGGCATTGCCCTGTAGCAAGGGGCAGGAGGTTTGCATTTGAGGAAGACACGTGGTCCAAATTGTCCAGTGGGAACTCAAGATCGTTTTGCCGTGTTCTCTGAGAGGCTCTTGGGTTAAATATTCTACATGGTCTGTTATTTTCTTTGGGGGGGGGAGACAGAACCAATTAAAAAACCCATTGGACAGTTAAAAGTCATGTTGAACGTCTGTCTTCAAGCAGGGAATGTTCTGCTTGAAGAGGGAAGGCTCACTTTCTAGTTCTAGAGGAAACGAAAAAAGTAATATTCTGATTTGGTCCAGCAAATGCTGTAAGAGCAAGCCAAGTATAAAATCTGTACATTTCCTAGTAACGTATTTGATGGTGTTGGCAGAAAATTACCTGTCCGGGATAAATGTGCAGGAGGACAGGAAAGGTTTTGGCTGTGTGGAGTCCAAAATGAAATCCCTTCTCTCAAACCCATCTGACATAGCCAGGTCCTGACTCAGTGGCTTAAATCTGAAATGCTATCAACCTCTCATTTTACCTTATTTTCTCTTAGAATCAAAATCAAATACTTTTGTCACGGTGTCAGGAAAAAGAAAGAAAACGGTAGCAAGGGATGGTCTCCTTTTTCTGAAGGACAGATAAGACTGTGCTGTGACTCTTTAGCTGTCTTTAAATACTGCAACTGAACTGTCAAAAGAGCTCACTGGCCCTCAGTTTAACCATGGAAAACATGTTTTCTTAAATTATTTTGGCCTTATAGAGTGTTTCTTTAAGTGAAAAATGATCACAGTTAGCATGCCTGACCCCACTGGCCCGGTCATTTTATGAAGAATAATAATGTTTTTATGGCAGAACAGTCTGGAAGGAATGTTCGCTTGCTTAGGTTAAAAACCCTCCGTAGCTTCGGAGCGTACATTAAGTTGGTGGAGAGAAAAAATTGAGGGCTAAGCGCGTAGATTGTGCACTGTGGCAGAGTAACCAGTACTTTCTTCGGCATCCATGGGTTTGCACTTCCTTCTTTGGAAGAATCTCATCTTGGTGGGAAGTATAATGACTTCCCATATGCCACTTTGGGAAGAGAGCGTGTGTCCATAATCACTGAAAGGAAATACCCGAGCGTGGTAAGCGTCTGTCCCAGTTGGTCTAATGAGGGTTCGGCGCTGCTGCCAAGACACTGTGCAAGTGGGGTGGCCTGGCTGGAATACCAGAGGCATGGTTGGTTTCTGGCTGTGACAGGGAAAAACCACACATTTCTATGCATAATGAATCAAAATGATGCTTTGATGTACTGATAGCTCTCCTCTGTGCGTCTCCTCTTCATTCACTATTTACATCTTTATTTTTGCTTTCCAGAGAAAATCTCACCCCTTTACTCTTGATGTGTCCGTTGCTTTGCTTCTTGAGAGCAGATAGTGTTCAGTAATGGCTATGGTAAAACTGCGTTGCCACCTCAGTCCTAAACAGAAGGCTGACATTGAAATGATGACGTTATTTGGGGGAGGGCTGTAATTAGGCCTCTTTAACAATAAAATATTAATTTAATTACATGATATGTTATAGTAGTAAAATCTTTTTATTCCATGTCTCATTTTACCCTTCTGACAATCTAGAAAATAGATAAGAGCAGGTATTATTATCGCCACGTTACAGTTCATAAAACCGACGTGAAGACAAAGTGCCTTCCATGTGGCGTACTGCTAATCAGTGCCAGAAATTAGACTAGAGATGCCCACAGATTCCCTTTGTGTCATACTTCTGTCCAGACTCCCAGCCTGATTTTAAGGGGATTCTCCATCACTGTAGATTTTGAGTTGTAATGGAATCTGTTCTGATTTTAGAAATACTTTTGTCTCTCATTTTCAATAAAATATTGGGAGAAGGGCTACTGTGAAGGGTTGTTAAAGACCAATCCTAAGAAAAACCTCTCAGTGAAACTAATGTCTGAGCCATTCTCTGGTCTAGGCATCCTGCTGGGTGATTTATGTATGCTACTTAATGCCACACAACTTTGTGAGGTAGATTGTACAGGGGATGCCAAAAACATGGATACAAGTGGACACTGTGGTCAGCTTTGCTCAAGCAGTAGTTCGCCGTAATCAGAAGTGTCTGGACGCTGATGGGAACCGCTTTGAGCACCTCTTGTCATTGCAGAAGTCAAATGTGCTTTTATTCGTCTTTTGTTATCGGTATATATTGAGTATTACAATTTTAATAGTTTTTTCCTTTCTTAAAATGTGTATACATTTTTTTTTGGGGGGGGCACCTTCTGTATTAGCCAATTTTGAGGAAACTGAAGGATGGAAAGATGCAGTAAACTGCCAGCGGTTATACAGTTTGAAAGTGGTAGAACTTGAATTCAGATCCAGATCTGTGCCTATTTCTGCCAAGCAGTGCTGCATCCCCACATTGGGTGATCACAGCAGAAATGGTTATTATAGCCACAATACTGATATTTTATTTATTGAAAGATCCAGCAAATACATATGGGTCTTGATTACTAGCAGTTATTAAAAGATGGAAAAATTCAAGTGCTGAACTCCGTTAAAAATACCATTGAATATTAAAAAAGTAAAAGCTTGTTTCCTGCTTTCAGGATGTTACCATCAAGTTGAAGGCATAGAAGTTACACAAATTAGCCTTAGAACATAAATAACATGATCATAAAACCACACTGGGAAACATAGAATCAGAGAGGTTTGAAGCTAGAGAAGCCAGGAGGTTATTTAGAGACTCCATCCAAGCCTGAAGTCATCCTTTGCTCTGATTTGTGTGTCAGTGATACCACCAACCTCCCAAGACACCAAACCCACAGACATGGCGTTCTAGTACATTCCTTCCACTCTTTCATCTCTAGTCTTTGGAGGCACAGCCCTGCAGATTCAATTTAAAGTGACCATCAATATCGCACCCCTCCCTCATCCACAGAGGAAGTAATAAGGCCACGTCAGTTCTTTCACATCCATCCCCAGCCCTGCCAACATGCTTCTCCTGGTTCATATCCTGTCAAATCTGGGCTGAAAATAAGATACCACACCAGAATCCTGGACCCCAGTCTCTCTGCAATCTGGGGCAGCAAACTCTCTGTAGGCACAGGCGCCCTCCCAAACCACAGCTCTCCTGCTGTTCCCTGATGAGGCCTGCAGTGACTCATTTCGGCATGGTCCCCAGTTCAACTCCTCTTCCGCCTCCCCACAGCCTTCTCTCCATCTCCGCACATGCCTCCTCTTTGCCTTCGCTTGGCACGATGTCTCCATCCAGATGCTCTCCCACCACAGAGACGTGTGGTAGAAAGGACACTGGACTATGTTGTTTGTGTCAGTGGGGAGCTGGAGTCAACCTGAGCGTCCATCCCTGGGAGACAGGAGAGGTAACGTGGCTGAAACGTACCATGGCACATTATGCAGCCTTATTATGCAGATAGTGCAGTGATTCTACTACCCGTATGGCGAAATAAGCTCATTCCAGGACATTCTTCCCACAAATATCTAAAATCTTAAGGGGGGGGGGGGAAGACCAGCTACGTGGAGGTACTAGAGAATGAGCAGAAGCAAACAGATTCTGGAGGGGTGTCAAAATATGGACGAAAGCAATGGCATAGAGTGTGTTTCACATTTTTATGGCTTTTAACCTAAGGTCACACCACCGTCAGCAGCCACACTTGACTTTTAAAACTCCATTAGAAACTACAGCCTTTCTGGTCTAAAGAACCAGATGACAGTGTTAAGGGTTACCACAACCCCTGGAAAGTGTGTGTGGGGGGAGGGCGTGGGGGGGAGGGTTGAACAGGAGGGTGGGCATGTGTATGCTGGGATGATAAGACCCAGAGAGAGGGAAGACCCAAATTTTGTGTATAAACTCTGTCTAAATCTCTGATCCCTGAAGTGCAAATGCATGGGACAGTTCTAGCTAAAGATAGAAGAACTGAACTGAGATTCAAATTGCCACTCAAGAGACAGAATTTTCCATTTGAACCCAATCAAGTTAATTGCCTGCTTTACCAAAAAAAAAAAAAAAAATCAATTCTCTTTAGAGGAATGTAACAGAATTCTCATCATAACTTTCACAATGTCGGGATACATTGAAAAATTATTTGACATAGAAAGAACCAGGAAAATGTGACTCAATTTTAAGAGAAAAGACAGTCAATTGACACCAACCTAAAGATAACTCAGATGTTGAAATTAGCAGAGAAGAATTTCAAAGCATTTATAACTATGTTCAATGAACTGTGCTCACAATGAATGAAAATGTAAGACAGAATAATATACAAATATATAAAATACATAAAACATATTATGAAGTATATTTCAAATATATATAATAATATATAAAATATTCAGCAGAGAACTAGAAACTTTAAAAAAGACACAAATGGGGGCAGCCAGACGGCTCAGTGGGTTAGAGCACAAGCTCTCAACAACAAGGTTGCCAGTTCAATTCCCACATGGGATGGTGGGCTGCACCCCCTGCAACTAAAGATTGAAAATGGTGACTGGACTTGGAGCTGAGCTGCGCCCTCCACAACTAGATTGAAGGACAGTGACTTGGAGCTGATGGGCCCTGGAGAAACACACTGTTTCCCAACATTCCCCAATAAAAAACATTAAATTTAAAAAAAGACAAAAATGGAAATTCTAAAACTAAAAAGTACAATATCTAAAACTGAAAATTCAGTTCTTCTTTCATCACCATATAATTGACACCTTTTACCCTCTTTTACTTCTGGGGGGTGAGCACACAATCCAATATATAGATGATGTATTATAAAAATGTACACTTGAAATCTGTATAATTTTACTAACCAACATCATCCCAATAAATTTATTTAATAAATATTTTTAAAATAATAATAAAATAAAACTTTTTAAAAAATCACTAGATGGGTTTAACAGAATAGAATTGCCAAAGGAAATAGTAAACTTGAAGATAGATCAAGTATCTAATCTTAAGAAAAGGGAGATAAAAAAAGATTGGGGAGAAAGAATAGAGCCTCACAGATCTGTAGGACAATATCAAAAGATCTAACATGCATGTAATTTAGAGTTCAAGAAAAAAAGGAGAGAGAGAGAATGAGTTAGAAAAATATTTAAAGAAAAAATAGTCAAAATATCTCCAAATTTAGTGACAGACACACATCTAAAAATTCAAGAATCTCAGAGAACCCCAAACAAAGAAGAAGCCATACCTTGGCACATCGTAGCCAAATTTTAAAAAATAAGATAGAGAAAATTCTGAAAGCAGTTAGAACAAATCAGCACATTTACAGACTAGAGATTCAAGTGATATGGATTTCTCCTCAGGAAGGTTGAGGACAGAAGACATTGGAATGACGTCTTTTAAATGTTGAAAGAAAAAAGTGTCAATCCAGAATTCTATGAACAGCAAAAGAATCTTTCAAGAATGAAGGCAAAAATAAAGATGTTTTCAAATTTAAAAAAAAAGTTGAAGGTGTTGATCAGCAAAGACGTACACTATGAGAAGTGCTTAAAGAGGTTCTTCAGGTTGAAGGGAAATACTGGGTGGAAACTTGGATCTTCAGAAAGAAACAAAGAAATCAGCATTGGAAAAATTAATGAGTCAAAACAAAAGACTAGTTTTACCTTACTTTTCAAGGTACATAAGACTATATAAAACAAAAAATATTGGATTGTCCAGTGATGTTTATAATGAATATACCTGCAATTCTTATCACAACTTTACAATAAAAGTTAGAGGTGGTGTTAAGTGGACCAACTGTTTGCAAGATTTCTACTTTTTTACCTGAAATGATACTTTGAAAAGTTAAGGATGTATGTTTGTACTCCCTGGGACAACCACTTTAAAAAATAGAATGATGGACAGCTAAAACGCCACTATAGATTAAAATGGAATTCTAAAAAACATTCAAATAATCCAAAAGGGGATAGGAAAAAAAGAAGAGGGGAGAAAAAACCCACAGGTAACAAACAAAATAATAAAATGATAGACTTAAATCCAGCATATTAGTACGTTTATTAAATATTAAGGAATTAAATACACCAATTAAAGGACATTGTAAAACTGGATTTTTTAAATTTTTTTTTTTTTTTTACGGCAGAACCAGAATACTTGCTATTTATAAATAGACTGAAAATAAATGCATGGAAAAAGATATTCCATGTAAACAGTAAGCGTAAAGAAGCTAGAGTGACTTCAGTCAGATAAAACAGACTTCAGGACAGGGTATTACCACAGATAAAGAGAGATATTTCTTTGATTTTGTTTGTTTATTTGTTTTTAATTAAAGTTTATTGGGGTGACAATTCTTAGTAAAGTTACATAGATTTCAGGTGTACAATTCTGTAATACATCATCTATGTATCACGTTGTGTGTTTACCACCCAGAGTCAGTTCTCTTTCCATCACCATATATTTGATCCCCTTTACCCTCATCTATCACCCCCTACCCCCCTTATCTTCTGGTAACCACTAAACTATTGTCTGTGTCTATGAGTTTTTCTTTCTGCATTTGTTTGTCTTGTTCTTTTGTTGTTTTCAGTTTTCAATATTCACATATCAGTGAAATCATATGGTTCTCTACTTTTTTTGTCTGACTTATTTCGCATAGCATTATAATCTCAAGATCTATCCATGTTGTCGGAAATGGTATTTCATCTTTTCTTATGGCAGAATAGTATTCCATTGCGTATATATACCAAAACTTCTTTATCCATTCATCTATTGAAGAACACTTTGGTTGTTTCCATGTCTTGGCCACCATAAATAAAGCTGCACTGAACATTGGAGCACATAAGTCTTTATGGATAAATGTTTTCAGATATTTTGGGTAGATACCCAGGAGAGGGATTGCTGGGTCATTTGGTAATTCTATTCGTAATTCTTTGAGGAACCTCCACACTGCCTTCCATAGCAGCTGCACCAGTCTGCATTCCCACCAATGTATGACGGTTCCTTTTTCTCCACAGCCTCTCCAACACTTGTTACTATTTGTCTTGTTGATGATAGCCATTCTGACTGGGGTGAGGTGATATCTCATTGTGGTTTTAATTTGCATTTCTCTGATGATTAGTGATGTTGAACATTTTTTCATATGTCTATTGGCCATTTTTATATCTTCTTTGGAGAAATGTCTTTTCAGGTTCTCTGCCCATTTTTTAATTAGATTGTTTGTTTTTTTTGTTGCTGAGTTGTATGAATTCCTTGTATATTTTGGATATTAGACCCTTATTGGAGGAGTTGTTTGCAAAAATCTTTTCCCATTCGGTTGGTTGCCTGTTTATTTTGCTGATGGTTTCTTTTGCTATGCAGAAGCTTTTTAGTTTGATATAGTCCCATCATTTATTTTAGCTTTTACTTCCCTTGCCTTTGGAGTCAAATTCATAAAATGCTCTTTGAACCCAAGGTCCATAAGTTTAGTACCTATGTTTTTTTCTATGCAGTTTATTGTTTCAGGTATTATGTTTAGGTCTTCGATCCATTTTGAGTTAATTTTGGTACATAGTGTCAGCAGTCTAGTTTCATTCTTTTGCACATGGCTTCCCAATTCTCCTACCATAAATTAATTAAGACCCGGTTTTATATTATATTAATTATATAACACCCAGTCTTATAGTAAAATAAGACCCGGTCTTATATTATAGTAAAATAAAACCCAGTCTTATATTATATTAATTATATAAGACCCGGTCTTATATTATAGTAAAATAAAACCGGGTCTTATATTAATTTTTGCTCCAAAAGATGCATTAGAGCTGATGGTCTGGCTAGGTCTTATTTTCAGGGAAACACGGTAGCACCTTTATTGAAGCTATTTTTTCTCCATTGTATGTTTTTTGCTTCTTTGTCAAAAATTGTTCATATTTATGTGGGTTTATTTCTGGACTCCCAATTCTATTCCAGTGTCTGTTTTTCATCCAATATCAGACTGTTTTGATTATTGTTGCCCTGTAGTACAAACTGAAGTCAGGGAGTGTGATACCTCTAGCATTGTTCTTTTTTCTTAGGATTGCTTTGGCTAGTCAGGATCTTTTGTGGTTCCATACAAATCTGATGATTTTTTGTTCTATTTCTTTAAAAATGCCATTGATGGGGATTGCATTAAATCTGTATATTGCTTTGGGTAATATGGCCATTTTAACTATGTTGATTCTTCCAATCCATGAACATGGAATGTCTTTCCATTTCATTGTGTCTTCTTCAATTTCTCTTAAAAATGTCATATAGTTTTTAGTATATAGGTCTTTCACATCCTTGGTTAAGTTTATTCCTCGGTGTTTTATTCTTTTTGTTGCAATTGCAAAAGGAATTTTTGTTTGTTTGTTTCTTTTGTTTTTTCTTTTGCTAAGATTTCATTGTTAGTATATAGGAATGCAATGGACTTTTGTACGTTGATTTTGTAGCCAGCAACTTTACTGTATTCGTTGATTGTTTCTAATAGCTTTTTGGTGGAGTCTGTTATATATAGCATCATGTCATCTACAAAAAGTGACAATTTAACTTCTTCATTCCCAATTTGGATGCCTTTTATTGCTTTCTCTTGCCTGATTGCTCTGCCGAGGACTTCCAACATTATGTTGAAAAGCAGAGGTGCTAGGAGACAGCCCTGTTTTGTTCCTGAACGTAGAGCAAAGGGCTTCAGTTTTTCACCGTTAATTATGACATTAGCTGAGGGTTTGTCATAAGTGGTCTTTATTATGTTGAGGTATTTTCCTTCTATGCCCATTTTATTAAGTGTTTTAATCATAAATGGATGTTGTATCTTGATAAACGCTTTTTCTGCATCTATTGATATAATCATACAATTTTTGTCCTTTATTTTGTTTATGTGATGTATCACATTGATCAATTTGCGTGTGTTGAACCATCCTTGTGCCCCTGGGATGAACCCCACTTGGTCGTGATGTATGCATTTTTAATGCATTGTTGCATTTGATTTGCTAGAATTTTGTTTAGGATTTTTGCATCTGTATTCATCAGAGGTATTAGCCTGTAATTTTCTCTTTTTGTGTTATCCCTACCAGGTTTTGGTATCAAGGTAATGTTGGCCTCATAAAATGAGTTAGGGAGTACTGTCTCTTCTTCAATTATTTGGAAGAGTTTAAGTAGGACAGGTATTAGATCCTCTTTGAAGGTTTGGTAGAATTCACTAGTGAAGGCGTCTGGTCCCAGACTTTTGCTTTTGGGAAGGTCTCGGATGACTGATTCAAGTTCCGTACTGGTGATCGGTCTATTTAGATTTTCCAATTCTTCGTGATTGAGCCTACTAGGAAGGCTATATGTTTCTAAGAACTTGTCCATTTCTTCTAGGTTACTGAACTTGGTGGCATATAGTATTCTTGGATGATCCTTTGTATTTCTATGGCATCCGTGATACCGTCCCCTCTTTCATTTCTGATTTAGTGTATTTGTGTCTTTTCTATTTTTATCTTAGTGAGTCTAGCCAAGGGTTTGTCGATTTTATTAATCTTTTCAAAGAACCAGCTTAATTTTTTTCTATTGCCTTTTTGTTCTCTATTTCATTTAGTTCTGCTCTGATTTTTAGTATTTCCTTCCTTCTGCTGACTTTGAGTTTCATTTGTTCTTCTTTTTCTAGTTCTTTAAGCTGTAACATGAGGTTATTTATCTAGGATTTTTCTTGTTTCTTGAGATAGGCCTGTAATGATATAAATTTCAAGAGGGATATTTCTTAATGATAAAAGGATCAATTCACCCAAAATGCATAAAAACCATAAATGTATTTTGACCTAATGACAAAGTTTTAAATTACATGAAGCAAAATTTAATAGACTGAAAGGGAGAAATACACATATCTGCAGTTACATTTGGTGATTTTAACACCATCTATATTGTAGAACAATTGGAATTTGATAGACCAATTGCAAAAAAAATAAAAGCCAGTAAAACATAGATGATAAAAAACGCCATTAACCACCTTATCCTCATTCTCTTTAGAGAACACTATATTTCCAAACTGACAAATACATTCCCTTTTCAAGTGCCCACAGTACATTCAACAAGCTAGACCATAAAATAAATCTCAGTAAATTACAAATGATTGAACTACGAAAGCGTATGTGTTCTGACCTCCGATAGTTGGAAATTAAACACACTTCTAAGTAACCTGTAGATGAAAGAAGAAAAGGAAATTTAAAACTATTTCTGATAAACAATAATGAAAATCAACATATCAAAATTTATGATCTGTAGCTCAAAAGACATAGAGGGAAATTTATAGTTTTAAATGTTTATGTTAGAAAAGGAAAGATGTGAAATCAACGGCCTAAGTTTACACCTAAAGAAGCTAGAAAAAGAAGAGCACAGTAAGCCCGAAGTGAAGTAGAAAGAAGCAAACAAGATGGATGAAAGCAGAGTCAGTGAAAGAGAAGACAGAACAACAATATAGAAAGAGTCACAAAGCTAAAAATTACTTCTTTGAAAAGAGCAAACAGTTGGTAAAACCCCTAGTGAGACTGGCTAAGAAAAAAAGAGATAAAACATGAATTGTGAATGTAAGAGCTGGAAGAAGCATTATTGCTCCAGATCTTATGGACCTTAAAAGGATAAGAGACTATTATAACCGACTTCATACCAATTAATTTGGCAACGAAGATGAAATGGAAAATTTCTTGAAAAATGCATTTTACCAAAACAACACCAAATGAAACAAACTATGAACGGCCCTATGTCTATCAGAGAAATTTAAATCATTAAAAAACCTTTAACAATAACAACAAGAAACTCAAAGCCTGAGTAGTTTCAATGATGAATTCTAGCAAATAGTTAAAAAAAAAAAAAAAGCCCACCATTTATTTATAGTCTTTCAGAAAATAGAAGAGGAAGAAACACTTTCCTACTTGTTCTGTGACGCCAAAATCATCCTCATACCAAAACCTGACAATGAAATTAGAAAAAAACGAAGATTACAGATGACTATCCATCATGAACATGGGTGCAAATATTTCACAAAATATTAGCAAATTGAATATGGAGTGACCACATAGGGTTTTTCCCAGGAATGCGAGGCTGGTTTAACATTCCCAAATCAGTCAATCTACTTTACTATTTAAACATATTGGAAGACTCAGTATTGTTAAGATGTCAACTCTTTCCAAATTATTTATTGGTTCAACTCCTTATCAGTCATAATCCCAAACTGATAAGCTGTTCTAAAATGTATATGGAAATGCAAAGGACCTAGAACAGAAGTCCTGAAACCCGGGACTGTGGACCAGCTGCAGTTTCGTAAATAAACTTTTATTGGAACACAGCCACACCCATTTGTTTACATACAGTCTATAGCTACTTTCATGCTCCAATGGTGGTGTTGAGTAGTTATGACAGACACCATATGGCCATCTGGCCCTAAAGAACAAGTTTGCTGATCCTTGACCTACGATATCCAAAGCAATATTGAAAAAGAAAAACACAGTTGGACAACTTACACTACATGACTCCAAGACTTACTCTAAAGCTATAGGAATCAAGATAGTGTGGTTCCTAGGAATTGACCAGATCAATGGGGCAGAACAGAGAGCCCAGAAATAGACCCACACTTAACGTGGTCATTTGAGTTTTCAACGAAAACCAAAGCAATCCAATGGGGGAAAGGAAAGTCTTTTCAACTAATGTTGTTGGAATAACTAGGTGTCTCTATGGGAAAAAAGGAACCTCAACCCTTACCTCATACCAAACACAAAAATCAATTCAAGATGGATTATAGACTTAAACATAATAGCTAAAACGATAAAGCTTTTAGAGGAAACCATAGAAGAGTTTCTTCCTGACTTAGAGGTAGATAGGTCATAGAAAACAGTAGCCATAAAGGAAACAAATTCAAAGTTACACCTCATCGCAATTTAAAACTTAATGTCCTCAAAAGACATCATGAAGAAAATGAATAATCAAGCTACAAATCAGATATCTGACAAAAGACTGGTACCCATAATATGTAAAGAACTCCTACAATGCAGTAATAAAATAGAAAACAAAATGGAGAAAGATTTGAACATACAGTTTATAAAAAAAGTTATGTAAATTGCAGTGTGCACATCAAAAAAAGTTTAACATCACTAGTCATCAAGGAAATGTAGTTTAAACCACAAGAAGATATCACTACATTCCCACCAGAATGCATGACATTTAAAAGACTGACAACATACATGATGGTGAGGATAAAGAGCAAAATGAACACTCATGTGTTATTGGAGTAACCGTAACTATATAATGACTCTGGGAAAAAGTTCTAACAGTTTTTATGAAATTAATCATACCTACCTTGTGGGCCAGAAGTTTCACTCCTAAGTACTTACCCAAGAGAAATGAAAATACATGTTTACAATAAGAATTCTACATAAACGTTATTAGCAGCTTAATTCATAATATCCTCAATTAGAACTAGTTCAGGTGTCTGTCAACATGAGAAGGATTAAGCAAACTGTGCTACAGTCATGAGTGGAATGGCACTCAGGAATAAATAGTGACGGTTATTACAAACAACAGCACGTATGAATCTCAAAAATACTTTGCTGAGCCAAAGGAGCCTTACACAGAAGAGCAGTTACTATATGATTCCATTTATATGAAGTTATAAAAAGGCTTTTTGAACCTTGGGTGGAAAAAAATCAGAACAGCAGTTGCCTCTGGGGTGGTGAGGGCAAAGCTTGACCAGGAAGGATCATGAAGGAACTCTCTGGAGTGAAAGCAAGGTTCTATGTCTTGATAGGATTTGTGAACGCAAGTGCATGGCTTTGTCCAAACTCACTGAATGTACATTAAGTTTTGTGCAGTTCATTTTATATAATTATTTTTATTTTTTTACTATACATAAATTTTACATTAAAAACTATAAACAAATATCATACTCTAGCTAATAAAATGCTTTCTGAAGTATTTAAAGGAACTTTTATTAAAGTCTATAAATTTACTTTGAATTACATCCCAAATTACAAAATGAATTTATGAATGGAAAGAGAGAAAAATAGTTGCATATGTGATAGATGAATTTTACTAAAATGTTAATGATAGAATCTAGGCAGTATTTGGGTATTCACTATAAAATTCTTTCATCTTTTCTATGGGTTTAATTTTTTCATAGTAAAGTTTTGGGAAAATGTAGAATTGCAGCATGGACATATGAATATTAAAAATATCATGGAAAAATAAGAAATAGGATGAAGTATGTAATACAATATCACTTACGTGAATAAAATATCTGTATCTAGATTTGGGGGGAGAAATCCAGGCATAACGATACACAATAAACACATTAGAACAGTTGCCAATGGGGGAAGGAATGTGAATGGGATCTAGGAATCACGGGACGAGTGACAGTGGATCTTGGATAGACACGCCTTGTGGGGGCAAACGATGATAATGGGGAGAGAGGGAGGGAGGGTAGATGGGTGGATGGAAAAGCACTGTCTTAGACACATCTTGGCTTCACCAGTTACTGACTGTGCCATTTTAGGTGAGTTTGATATTCTTTAGACTCACTTTTCACATCTACAAAATGAGCATTATGATCTCTATCTCATCAAGTTGTGAGTCTTAAAACTAGGAAGTGTCTGGAACAGCCAGATGGCTCAATTGGTGAGAGCGTGAGCACTTAATACCAAGGTTGCCGGTTCGATTCCCACATGGGATGGTGGGCTGCACCCCCTGCAACTAAGACCGAAAATGGTGACTGGACTTGGAGCTGAGTTGCACCCTCCACAGCTAGATTGAAAGACAACAACTTGACTTGGAGCTGATGCATCCTGGGAAAAACCCCCACACTATTTCCCAATAAAATAAAAAATAAAAAAAAGGAAATTAAAAAAAACACAACGAAAAACAAACAACTAGGAAGTATGCAGGAAGTTCCTAGTACAGCCCTTGATCTGTGGCAACATTCAGCAGAGGTCTAGTCTTTCCTTTTCTTTCCACTCCTCTAAATCCGTGGTGTCTTTCAAGGGGCTTACCTTGAACTCAGCAACACCATGCCTCTCTTTCCTGTTTACCAAAGACCATTAGCCGCCCATTCCATCCCACCCCCTTTTGTCTCACACATGTAGAGTTGCTTTGCATATATCTATCTTCTCTCTTCCACTACGGATTCTATAGCTTCCGGAGGGCTCAGAATGTAGCTTTGAGTGTCCCTCTGCCCAGTTGTTACCCAGGATTAATGTCTGTAATTACTTGTGTGCCCGTCCCCTGACTGGCAGTTCCAGTAGGGCAGAGACTGTTCCTGTATTACTCCCTATTTTGTCTCTACATGGAAGGAGCTCAGCAAATGTCTGATGAATGAATGAAAGAAGACACATTACCTGTTTGTTTTTCACTCAACACTGTCTAAGAAACACATTGAGTTACTGTTGCTTTTACCCACTGCCAGCTTGCAGAGCCTGTTCAAACACACAGATGCAATGGAGTGAGCCCAGCCCAGGGCTGCTTTGGGCTGTTGCTCCAGAAACACATTGGACTCAAAGACAGGGACCCTTACTCTACAGTGGGTGCTTTTTCAGCTATTCTGTTAAGCTCTGGATAACATTTTAGAGCTGGAAGTGATCTTAGGTTTTATGTAATCAAACCCTCAAATGCTAAAAGTTAGTTGAAAGGATCTGGATATTCAAAGCCAATTGGGCTTAGTCAGAGAGACTGCCTTCATAGAAGAGGTAAATATTAAGCAGAGTTTACTGGTGGGGAGAGATGTGGGTTGTCTAAAGAGAGGGTGGAACATTCCAAGAGTATAGAGTGACATGAGCTGGGGATTGGTGATGGCAGCAGATATGTGCTGGAGGGGAGCCCACAGTGGGGTGCTGGCTGCTCCTCAGGATTATCACATGACGTAAAGGGGACAAGATGGCGAGTGGAGGGTTTGGAAGCTGTCACCATTCCCTCTCTGCTATGTCCTTTGCAACAACCTTATCTCATCCTTGGTTTGGTCCTGACCTCCTCTTTCTTTTATCTGGGCCAAAGGCAGGCTCAAACACTGATTTTAAAACGAAATCCAAATGACACATTTGGAACCCTATATTTTAGCCCGGAACTATTGGTTTTGTGATGTGTTTGATGCCGAGAGCAGCCAGCTGAGATGGCCTAAAACTCTGGAGGGACCTTTGGCACCGTGCAGCCTGATATTTTCATGTCTTCAAATAAATCCCAGCTATTTATTAGGAGGCCTCATTTTGGCAAGGGGTCCGCTGCACGTGGGACTGACTGACCTGGGATCACCAGAGTCTTGCCTTTGGTCCATCTGCTCATTCCCTCTCCATTCCTGCCTTCACCACATTTCTGGGTCTTGGAAGACAGCTAAGGATAGCAGCCTCTTTACTTTCTTTCAGGGAGGGCCAGATACCCAGTACATGTGTTCCTTTGTCCCCTAAAGGGGTCCCTATGCTATTTCCCTAACCCAGATCATCCCGTTTGACTGGGTAAATGTACTAGGGGTTTGTTTAAGACTTTGTTTGGCTAACAGACATCAGAATGCATTTATAGTTAAATGAATAATTGTTTAGTGTATTCTAAAAGCCTTAAAAGCAAAAATGTCCCATCAGCAGACATTACTTTTTCCCCAAATGATACCACTGAGCACTTTCTTTGGGTAAAAACTGTCTCTTTAGAAAAGTTTGCTTCGTTCCTCCCTAGGGATTCTTAGCCTGGCCTTCCTTTTCTTTTCTCTAATCATTACAAAGGTGGAAAGAAAGGTAGCTGCCCCAGTAGCTACGTAGCTGGATTTCAGAGCCTCGGAATATGTACAGTCGAGGGCAGGTCATCTGTGAAACACTTCAGAGTTAAGAGGAGACACTATAGCTCAGGGTTTTCGGGATTCCACTAAATGGGCAGCAGCATTTCTCCATTTAACGTCACTGGACATTGTATGCACTAAAAAATAGTTCTGGAGACATGGAAGTTTTTACTACCTTTGCTCTCTGAATTTGGATTTCCCAATAGTCTATCCTGAATCGTAGTGATGCAGATTACGACAGCTTGTCACTTCTCATGACATACATAGTAAATCCTGGGTTCTGAGGTAGCCCTTCTGAACCCCAGCCTATCTTGAATGGAAACTTCTTATTTGGTTTCTCAGCAGCCACTATGGAGTTGTGCTTCTTAAAAAAAAAAAAAAAGAAGAAGAAGAAGAGCAGATCACCAGCAGAATAATTGGGGTCCATGTAGGTTCTATGCAGATGCCCAGTGGGAGAAGACAGGCCGTTCTGATCCACAGGCACGATGCATAAAGCCCCTGCCTCACATGCCTCACGAGGGCCCGGTTTTCAAGCCTTAAACAGCAGAAGCCAGTTCATTCTGTGCATTTCTTTGTGAGCAGCATGCCGATACATGCACGGAGCAATGTAGACAGTCTCTCTAGCACCCACAGCTTTTATTCCTGCTCCTACCCAGTTGTAAACCTAGAAACAAATATTTAGCTGTCTGTGGAGCACCAGCTACATGAGTGCTCTCCCTCTGGGGGTCTGCTGCACACACAGCGCCTGACTTCCCATTGCACAGGACATATATTTACGTCTCGCGTAACCATAGGAACCTGTTGTGTAGGAGAAGACTTGAGGGTTTCACTGCTCTCCAGAACGAAATGAATAAAGCCACAGGGCAACCTGCCTCCTCTTGTTTAGTTACTTTGTAATCGTTTAGCAATTAAGACCTGCAGAACATATTTACTATAATTTTCACATCTGTAGACATTTTATAGAGTATTGAATATACATAAGGAAATAAAAACACTTGAGACGTTATCTTAGAAGCCCTATAGCCAACTGAATTTTTTTTGGTATTACTTACATAATTTGTACTTCATTAATTATTCTTGAAAATGCCTGATCTTTTTTTTTTCCGGCGGTAGTGTTTCCTTTAGGGAATTCTTAGTATAAGGAACTCATACATTTTGTTTTGCTGACTATATAATAGGGCTGTAGAAAGAACAGTTTGGGAGTTGGGAAAAGTTGAATGTAAAGCCCAGTTTAAATCTGGGCTCTTGTACTTACTGGCTGGCCTTCCTGGGGCAAGTGACCAAATCTCACAGAGCTCTTAGGAGCTTTTAACAAAAACCTATGAAATAGGAATAATAATAATAATAATAATAATAATAATAATAATAATACCTACCGTGATGGATCATTGTGACAAAAGCAAAAATATAGGGGAAATGCCTGTCACATGATAAAGGGTCACTATATGACACTATTATCTTTTACTCTTAACTTTCACGTCTTTTGATCTAGTATGAAATGTACCACCAGTAGAATGCATGCTGATGCCTGCAAAAGCTTGTTTTGTTTAGCACATATATGGCACTTCATACTTATCAAAGGCTTTACAAATATTTATTAATTATAAAACCCCCAAGGGAGCTGAGGAATACAAAATCCATCTCTTTTTCAATTAATTCTGTACCTTTCCATTTGGCAAATACATGTGTTTCAGGGCTTTTAATAGAGCAAGGAACCCCCTTGGCTCTTTTGTCTATGCCTTGGATTGTTTAAAGGAATTATCAAGGATGGAATGGAAGCTTAGATTCAGCGGCTGGATGACTCGGGCGACCCCTGCTGGCTGGCTGGAAAATCAAAAGTGCCCACCAAGCTAAAAGCTGCGCGCTCACCCCCAGGCCCTGTGTAAATTAGCTGTGGACTGTGTGGACTCTAGGCGGTAACGTATAATCAAGGCTGCAGAGGCATGGAGTTTACTCTTATTGTTATTATTTTCTTTATTATTGTTATTTAAATGGAAGTGTTAGAATTCAGGGGATGTTTCCCACTAGCTAATAACCATTTAAGTTGCATTTGGGGGCTTTCATGACTTGACAACAGCTTTTCAAAATCTCGAGCTGTTAAACCCCCTACCGGGTTAATGTGGCAGAAAAAGACAAGAACGACATCAGCCAGCGGCTTTTGTACGGTGCCGTATCGCCAGCATCTGGAATAGAACAGGGGAAACAGATCCTTTTAGAAAATCCAATTAGAGGGAGAAAGAAATATGCTTTACAGAGAGAGAGAGAGAGAGAGAGAGAGAGAACAGGTTTCTTCCCCCAGAGGTAGAAGACTTCAATATTAACAAAGGAAAATCCTATGTTACTTTGACTTGTTTCAGAAAACCAGTGTTTTGGGGTATCTTCTCTGGAAACAAAGACTGCAAGTGAACAGGGAACTGTTTTCACCCAAAGTTCAATTTAAAAAGTA
Organism: Rhinolophus sinicus; assembly: GCF_057876585.1. Taxonomy (NCBI): domain Eukaryota; kingdom Metazoa; phylum Chordata; class Mammalia; order Chiroptera; family Rhinolophidae; genus Rhinolophus; species Rhinolophus sinicus. Next base: position 23,385,990 of record NC_142509.1, read on the forward strand.
ACAAATATGATTATTCAAAAAATAGCACAGAGATAGGGGAAATCAAAGACTTTCCATGATTCCTCACAGAACCATAGGAGTCACATTCCCCCCCCCCACTCTTGTTTTTCCGTTTTAATTAAGTGACCTTACAAAACGATGGAGAGACGAGGGAGTACTTTTAGACGTCAACTCAAGCTTTTAGAACTCTGCCCACATGAAAAATAACTCCCTCCTCACGCCTTTGCCTAGCATTTAGTCACACCTTGACTTGCTCTGTTTATAAGTGGTCTCCTTATCCAGACCAAATAGACTCAGTTCGATAGCTCTTGGTGACGATATTTGTATAGAAACTTCAAATGTGTGCAATTTACCGAGACTTAGAGGATTATAAATAAAACTACCACACAGCCCCTCCAGTTTTCCTCGTTAAGGGGATCACACTGTATTAAAATATGCATTTTCCTTATGACATATCAGGGCTGGGTGCATTTATCACAACCCTGAGGGGCATTCTCACAGCGTTTCACGGAGGTGTAGCTGCAGGCCTCCCATTACAGGCAGACACAGTAGGAGCTTTGCTATAATAATCTCATTATCTTAAACCCTCATTTCTTTTGCATTTGTTAAAGGGGTCATTTGGCTTTTTAATATGACTTGTGTTTGTACATTTGTAGGAAACAAAAATCTTTAAACACAGACTCAGGCAGGTCTCCCTTTTGTAAAAGGTCTGCCCATCCTCCACACTCCCTTCATGCTGCACAAACCCCGCCCTGTATAAATGCTCTTAAATGATATGTAGCATGTACATTGCATATGCAAATGTTCCTCCCAGGAACCTTCTTGGCTCTTAGCGGCCAGAGGAAATGGACCTCATGGTGATCTGTGAAGACCATTTTCAGTTATAAGAGCCTGTGTTTTACACAAGAACATAGAATCAGATGAAATTAAAAAGCATGCGTAGTGTCTGGGAGCTGCTGCTGCTGCTAAGAGGGCTGAGGTAATGGAACCACTTCTGTGAACTTTGGGCTTCTCAGTCCCTGATTGCCTTTAGCAAATGTGTCCCTGGATGAGGCAGCTTCGGAGCCCTTAGAGGCTAGAATGGTGGCATGGGAAGGCACAGGCCTGGATTCCAGCCCAGCTGGCCCCAGGCACCGTTCTGCCGCTTGGTCCCAGTGGGGCCTGGGACAAGTACCTGAACTGCTGAGTCTCCCTCTGAACATCTGTAACAACAGTGGTGAGACCTCCCTGCTGGCTGTGCTGCAAGGATTCATGGCAGAGGGGCCTGGCACTCGGTTATTGGCTTCTGCTGTCATTAATGACATGTCTCAGCGCTGCTGCACTTTGGATTTGGGATTGGGTGGGGGCCTGCCGATGAGCACGGGTACTTATTTCAGCTGCCTCGGGGAAGGGCTCAGAGCTACTCACCTGACAGAATGCTTTGTCTGCACACATCCTCACTTACCCTCATACCCCGTACCCCTCACAGACACCGCTCACGCAGCTCTCGTGTGGCATGTGCATCTCACACAAGAACATGTGCACACACACCTCACACAATATGCAAACCTCACACACACCCATCTCGTGCATACACTGTACATACACTCAGTGTATGTACACATCGTACATATAGTGTAGATACACCCACCCTCCCAAATGCCCACTCTCACCACTTGCGGACATGCAGACACACTCACATGCCCCATGATGCAGTGACGCAGGGTGCCTGTGAGCCCTTGGATAGTCCCCAACTAGGGTGGGGAAAGGAATAGTCAAGGCCTGTCCTAGAAAGTGCCATGAATTTGGGACCAGCCTCCAAGGGCACAGCCTCCTCCAGTGCTCCAGAAATGGAACCCCGAAACCTAGCCCTGCTTTAAAAAAAATCCTATAACAACTCCCCCTTTCTCTGATCACCTCACAGAAAGAAATTTAAAGATCCCGGGAAGAAAGTGGAAGAAGCGTTTTACAGTTGCTGTGAAGGCATTGTAACTTCCAGGTGCATGTTTTGTTTTCCCAGTGACTGATTTGGTTCTCCTGGAAAGGGACTGAGGCTAACCTGCTGGTAGGGTTTTCACAGCTGTACTGGGGCAGTGCTGGTGCAGACACGTCTCCCAGCTCTGTGATGAGCCACACAGGCCCTTGGTGCAGCCACCCAGCCTGTGCTGAGCTCTGCCCTGTGCTGGGCCTTGTGAGGACCAGAGACGTGTGAGAAAGGGCCCCTGCCTCCACACTTGTCCATCCAGCGAGGGTTTCAGAGGAGCCGGCTGCAAGGCCTCTTATGTCTGGAGCTCAGGAGTTACCCACCTGGAGGTAACTCCATTTTGGACGGAGGTGTTCAGGGGAGGCTTTGGAGACAATAAGACATCTGAGCTGGTTTTGAGGGAGAGGCAGGTCAGGTTGATGTAGGGGAGGAGTCCAGGGCGAGGGCGTGGCCAAAGCAGAGCTGGCAGGTCAGCCACTGCAGGCCTGGTCCTGAAACGGAGAGCGCCCAGGTTTGGATGGAGCGGGCTTGTCTCAGGCGGCGGTGGGGGACAAGACTAGCACGGTGGCCTGCTGTAGCTGACAGCGGTCTTCAACATCCTTCTGCACTCTTTCTTCTGCCGTGTTTCCCCAAAAATAAGACCTACCCTGAAAATAAGCCCCAGTTAAGATCGTCAACCAGACGGACGCATTTAGTACGTTATGACGATGTTCCAGAAGAAGATGACATGACTGTATTTGAATAATTGTAGATTGTTGTACATGAAAAACTAGAACATCCTGTGAAAATACACCCTAATGCGTCTTTTGGAGTGAAAATTAATGTAAGACTCAGTCTTATGTTCAGGGAAATACGGTATAAGACCCAGTCTTACTTTCGGGGAAATACGGTATAAGACCCAGTCTTACTTTCGGGGAAATACGGTATAAGACCCAGCCTCGTTTTCCGGGAAACACGGTGGGGCAGCATCTGCAGCATTCATGCAGTTAATGCCTCATCAGGGAGCTGGTTTTAGGAAGATTAGTCTGACAATATTTATGTATTTTATTTTAATGCCACCTCTATCCTTTTGCATTAGCTGTTTCCTCTGCCAAAATACCCTACTCTGTCATCCCCACTTAGCTCATTCCTCCACTCGTCTCAATTGCCACTGCCTCTGAGGACAGAAAAGGTCTTCCTTGACTACGAGTTGCCTCTCCTGCCTCACAGCACCGTGTCCTTTTGTATCAGACAGTTACAGCTCCTGACTTGTGGTCGAGTCTCCTGTGTCTGCATTTCTGCGCCCCTCCCAGGCTGGAAGCGCCTGAGGCCACCGACCCTTACACTTGGTGGGCTCTCTCCTAGCACCTAGCACTTTGCAGTCCCTCTAGAATATCTGGGTAAACGAGTACACTCTATTCGGGACTGTGTTTTTAACACGTCAGCTCTCTCACTGTCTCTTCTCAGAGTCCCAGGAGCCTGGCCATTTGTGGATTTCCCAAGCAGGAAAACGTCTCCCACATAGGCACGTGTGGCTGCCTGCCCTGGAGTCCTGTTGCACAGGATGGTGGCTCTGAGTGCAGGGCCCCATTTTGGGGGAGTGGGAAGGAGCAGGGCAGTTCTCCCCTCAATTTTGAGCAAAAGCCTGACTCTAAGAGAGAATCCAGGAGTAAAGTAAGATGCCATCCCTCCTCCATGCCTAAGGGCAATTTGGTTCCCTGGACCAGAAGAGAAGACAGCCCAGAGTATTCTCTTGTTAATAAGTTACAAGGCCACTTAAATTCCTCTTCCCACTGAGCTGAATGTGGTCCTGTGCAGCAGCCAGGGTGTGTCCCATTATGGCCAAGCATTGCCGTCTCCAGCATTGCAGGCTAGAGAGCATTACACTCACCTGGGCCTGCTTTGGGCGAGGGGCAGGTCTACCTGTTCCCTCCTCCGCCGTTCACTCACTGCCATCGCAAGGGGTAAAGGGAGGGCAGGTAAAGAGACAGGATCGTTCGTGTTTGGCTAGGTGACTTTGGGGACTTTGGGTCTGGCACACGGTTAAAGTGGAATCTTGCTTTTTGTGAGCCGTTTGGAGGCACTTTGGAGGTGCCCTGCAGCTTGCAAGATCCGGATTTCTGCAGGCTCCATTGAGACAACTTCTCAGCCTTTGGCATCTGGTGGTACATCTCCTTTGGCCTCTGTAGGGGGCCTTATTGAAAAGAACCTGAGATGAGTCATGCCAGCTCTCCCCTCTTTATGGACCATAGCATGTGGTCTCTGGAAACACTCTTGCATCTCTGACCCTGGCAAGCTCTAGCATTGCAGGCTGGTCCCTCCCCAGCCGAGCCAGGGCAAGGATGGGATGGTGAGACCCCACTCAGCAAGGCTCGGGCTCCAGTGTTCCCAGTCTGTCTCCCAACTTCGGGGTGCACATTCCTCTGAGTGATACCCCCATGAAAACATGTCCCACCAGGCTTGAGGCAGGAGAGACCTTTCACTCTTGAGGCCCTTCACTCCTTGCCCAAAAGATGGGTGTCATGCGGGGTCTCTACTCCCGCTCCCCACATAAGAATGCAGGATATGGTGAGGCCAAAAAGGAACACCCACGGAGCCATAGATAGGGGAGTCATACCACTATATTTCCACTGGCGGCTGGGTTGGAGACACAGGAAGCAGAAGCCACACAATCCGCAACCTGCCATCTGCTTCTCTGCCAACCAACCTCACTTGCTAGCTGCAATCCGCACTTGCTAGGTTAGCCACGGCAGTTATATCAGTGGCCAATGGCTCACTGGTTATAGCTGATGGCCAACTAGCCACAGCTGATGGCCATCCAATCACAGTTTATGGCCGTTTACTACCCGAGCCAGCAACTTTCCATGTGAAGCTGAGAGCCTGGAAACTGCACTCCTGGCTCTGTCCCCACAATGGGGACACACTCTATGCGGGTAGTAGCTCTCTCCAAAGAATTCTCTTCACCAGTCGTCTCACTCCCTCCTCTGTGGGACCTCTCTGATCCCTGATCTGGCTGGGGACACAGTCCTGCGACAGGATCTCAAAACCATTTCCTGCGTTCATCTGCAAATGGGGAGCTGAGGCAGCGTGTCCGTCCCTTTAGCAGCTGACGTTTATCGTAATGGCACCTCAATGAAGAAGGTCTCATTCTGACATTCTGTTTCTATACACACACATATATGAAGACACACCACACACATCCTCACACAGCTGTCACACCGGCTTCTCCATTCCCACAATGGGAGCAGTGTTCACTTGGGGGGAGGACAGACGGACTTGCTGTTTCACTTGGCTACCTTTTGAACCCATTTAAATATTTACAAGTCTATTTTACTCCTAGAGTTAAAAGAAAGTACACAAGATTGTCACCACACTGTTTTTTCCTAGCTTTTGGCCTTTTCACCAAGGAAAGCACACATTGCTGTTCAATATTGGTATGGCTAAAAATTCCCATGCGTGTTTATGATAACAACACAATGATAACTTTCATCTGTACAGTCTGCCTTTTACAAGGGGCTCCCCTGTGTTCTTGTTTGGTGCTCAAAGCAATCCCGGGTAGTTGAGATGACTTTCTCTCCTCAAGGTACGTATCTGGGTGTGTGAGTGTGTGTCTCCGTCTCAGACAACACACACATATGTTCACAGATTTGGAAAAGGAGGCTGCACTGAGTGCCTACCAGGTTCCCCTACGTGCTGTGCTTCCATCCTTTCCTCAAGCCTGTAATTATCCCTAGTTCACCTACAAAGAAGAGAGGTTTGCTTGCGCTAGGTGACAAAGGTAGTGATCTCTGCAGGAAGGATGGGATTCAAACCTAGGGCTCTCAGACTGCAGGGCTTTGGCTCTTTCCACTACAAACACACACTGTCCATGTGGGTTGAGTTGAGCTTTATTGATGTGACGAAGCCAAATTGATGGCAGAGAGGGTTTCAGAGTCATATCATTAGGGGAGCAATCCATTGCCAACACTTTCTCAGCTAAGATTTCAAAAATCTTTGAGACCAAGTAATGGGGTCTTCCAGTCGATTACAGTCTTTCTGTCGTCATGCGCACCGGCTTTTGAACTGGTGGAAGTGAAAGCTCATTTGTTTGATCACTGTGTTTACTGAAGGAAGAAAAGCCAGGGAAAAAACCCCTCGTGCCTCCTCTTAACACTTAAGTACAGACTAGATAATTTCAGGCCAGGAGATAAGCAGAACATTCCCAAAATGCTTCTGAGCTAAAATTGCACTTGTTACGGATTCCAAAGGCTGGAGGCTTTTTAAAAAGAAATTCAAACATCTTTAGAAGGCATTTCAGAAGAGGACTTTTAGTATCAGTTTAACAACCATAGCACAGATCAGAGCTGTGTGTGTGTGTGTGTGTGTGTGTGTGTGTGTGTGTGTGTGTGTGTGTGTAGATTCCTGGCAGGTAAATATAATCATTTGTCTTCAGACCAATAGAAGGTTTGTTCTATAAATAATAACTGTTGGGTAATAGTATGGATTACAGTCTTGAGGTGATACAGAGAAAAGCAATTAAAACAATTACTAGAGTGATACACGGGCAAGGAATTAAATCTAGTTTCATCCAAATATAAACATTTCTAGAGAGATAAGTGAATGAGAGTAACTTGGACTTTCTGATAAGAAACTGTAATACACTCTGGGCAGTGTGGACAGTGGGTGCTGAAAGGGCCGCCCTGCCAGAGTGGATTTGAACCAGTGGATTTGACTTCAGAATCTGTGCTTGTGTACCGCATTCCCTCCTGTTGTGAAGTCTGGAGTACGGTATGAGTGGCCTCACTGCAAAGGGTTTTCTGAAAATAGCCTTCACCTTGTGCTCATGGGTGATTCTAGCACATCTTTTTCTAGAGCGTAGTTCACACTCTTCCTACCACTGACTCTTGCTGGCCTACTATGTGCCCCCACAAGTTTGAATGACGCCAGAGCAACTTGGGCAGCTGCGGCACCGGCTCTGTGCAGGAAGGCCACACAGGTCTCTCAGGACAACTCTCAACCCTCCTCTTCCTCTCCCCGCCCCTCCCCCCCAACAATCCTCTCAAAAGTTTTCTTAAACCAAAGGGTGGGGGGTGGGAGGGGGGCAGCCGGATGGCTCAGTTGGTTAGAGCGTGATTTCTGAACAACAGGGTTGCTGGTTCGATTCCCATATGGGATGGTGGGCAGTGCCCCCTGCAACTAAAGATTGAAAATGGCGACTGGTCTTGGAGCTGAGCTGCGCCCTCCACAACTATATGAAGGACAACGACTTGGAGCTGATGGGCCCTGGAGAAACACACTGTCCCCCAGTATTCCCCCCAAAAAACAAAATTTGTTTTAAAAAGGGCGATTTATGATAAGGTTATGGGGATGAGGCGTCCCATGAAATCTAAGGGCAAGCTTAGAATAGTAAAGTTGTGGGGAGCCCCTGGACTGCACAGGGCAGTCTGGTTCTCATCACTGCCCAGTCACTTCATTTTTCACCTGCTACTGCAAACCTCCAGTTTGCAGTTGCAGATACAAAATGCTCCTTGCTCCTAGTCCCAGGCGGGAAAATGGCCACCCTGCACAGTTCTGTGCTCACACAGGCCTCCAGAGGTAGGCACAGGAAATCCCACTCAGCTCTCCCGGAATTCCAGTGCACACATTTGGAGGAAGGGAATCTGATTGTCCCCACTTAGGGCAGATGTCCATCTCTGGTCCAGTCAGCAGGGGGGTGGGGTCATCGGGTATAAACTTGACACTGAGACTTTGCCCCTGTTACCCTGTCAATCGGGGAGGCAATTTCTAGAAGTAGGATCTTTAGGATCAGAGCAGATGCCCCAAATCTGTCTGCAACACCACCTCCTTCTCCCATCCTGAAGACATAGCCTGTTTTCCCGCTGTAAAGCCTCACACCGGTATCTCAGTTTCTTGGGATCTTCTCCTTTGTGAGACAACCCATGGAGTAGGATGCTTATTCTCCAGGTCCCCCTTTCCTTGCTGTCCCTAAAAGTAAGTCCCACTCTCTTTTCATCTTAAAGGTTAACTTATAATCACTGTGAAAAAACCAGACAAGGACTAACAAGTAATTCACAGGGGAAAATTTCAAAGGTCTCAGAAATTTTCAGTTCCCAAAGTCGCATGTCTTGAGTTTCTGGGACTTTTACTCTAATAAATGGCTTCTAAAACAAGTAGGCCTTTTCAGCTGTCAGCCATGCAAAGCCCAGTAAATGCCCATGGTACTTGTCATCTGTGCATCTTTTCATACCTCCAAGACATTCTCTGCTGCTTAGCTCTGGAATCCTGCAACACAGGGTCCTGGCACTGTCACACCTGGCGTCTCATTGCCCGGACGCCCAAACTGATTATAATGCAGTGGCAGCAAATGAACTAACTCTTGCTTCCTCAAATTTTATTAATTGTATGAAGGTCTTTGCTTTGAAAGAAGGGGTATTTTCCTGCCCTTGATCTGATTTCCATGAGGCATGGGGCTGGTGGTATAGGAGCTACCCTACTGCCCTGGGCACTGGCATTGAAGATGGGGGCTTCTCACCGATGGTTTCTAGCTTCATGGCTGCACGTGGTTGGTCTTTGGCAAGTAACTGGTTAGCCGTGCAAAAGAAGCCTAGAGATGAGGGTGAGGGAATAGACTAGAAGAAAGAATGAGTTAGCAAGGGGATGTTGAGACATAAATTCAAGTGTGCCTGTGTGGAGCTTCAGTTGCAACTGTCAGAGGATGACATAGAGTGTGCACTTGGAGAGATCAGGAGGACATGCTTGCAAATAAAAATCCTTTCTGGAGCCTCTTGCCCAGCCCCGTCCCTGAGAGTGGAATGCGCTCTGGCACAGCTCCGTGGCGCTTGATTCATGGGCCATTTCCATCTCTCTGGGGAAAGCTGCACGTGAACAGCATTTTGGAGCCTGCCTCTGGTGATGGCATGATTTATATTTCCCAGAGCAGGCAGGGAGGGGCTGGACTTCTCCCAGGGTCTCAGGAGCAGATGCTGGCAGGGCAGGTGGGCGCCATGAAGCTGCTGCCCACCTGCTGGACTCTCCAGCCCCCCTCCCAGCCCCTCACCAGGACCCGTGCCGCCATCCTGCACCTCGGCCAGCATGACTGACTTTAACCTTTTGTCTTCATTGTTCTCCGTGACTGAGATGATCTAAACCTCAGCCTTCCAGTCAACCCCATGCCGGGGCTGGAGCGGGGTCCCGCCAGGACTCGTGCTGGTGGGCAAGCGCCAAGTGAGGGGCCTGGAACAAGAACAGACACCTCTGCCTCCCTCCAGGGTCCAGGATGAGAAAGGGCCAGGGAAGCCAGTTCGAGCCAGAATCCTTAGGCCTCAAGAGCCACAGGGAAAGGGAGCTGGAGTGTCATTGTCATGCCCAGAGGGCAGGACAGATAGGCAGGCCACGGGCCCAAAGCTGGGTCAACAGGACTGGAATGTGAGCAGACTGGGAAGAAAAGAGAGGCGTTTGGGGTCCTGAGGGGTCAGGGGTGCCGGCCTTCTCCACTCCTCCTGCCTTGGCCCTCTGCTCACCTCCCTCTCCTCCCTCAAGGTCTCCTGGTCTCCCCGTTGCTGAACTGTGACTACCGAATTGTGACGGCTAGTTTTGTCTGCAAAGCCAACTCTTCTCAGCTCTTCCTTCTATTTCAGATCATGGCCATCTGAAGAGGGGCCAAAATCAGGCCCTGAATCCAAGTGCTCCAGAGGCCCTTTCTGCACAACCACTGGCTGTTTATTCATTCATATTCTCACATTGAGTCTCTCTCTCTCTCTCTCTCTCTCTCTCTCTCTCTGTCTACACACACACACACACACACACACACACACACACTATGTAATAGTTTTGTGTGTGTGTGTGTGTGTGTGTGTGTGTGTCTCGCAGGGATTAGTACACCCATCTAGCATTTTCTCTGAGCTTCTCAAGGGCAGACTGTCTTCATTTGGAGTAATCCCAGCCCTGGCTAAGGGCCTGGCACACACTGGTGACACAGTGAACGTTTTTGAGAGTTGGTCAGCCTGATGGCCAGATGTCTGAATGAGAGGCACCCAAGTTTATCTTACTTTTCTGAATCCCTCTCAGGATGTGTTAATAGCAGGAATTATTTTATTTTATTTTATTTTTTAACTAACATACCGTATGTATCAGTCAGGGTCAAAGCAGGAACAAGAAACCACACAGCAATTTGAAGGGATAGTTTAATGTAAAGAATTCTTACTGTAACAGAGATTAGAGTAAAAAAGGATTGGCTGGTAAAGTATTCAGACAGGAATAGCAGATATTAGGAGCAGTCACCACCCCTGAAGAGTGAGTGCCCAAGGAACAAGGCCCCCGCCCCCACCGAGGGCTGAGATCCTGGCCTTCTTGGAGAAGGCACTGCCGTGGCTCACTCCGTGGCTGCTCAGTTGCTATGGTGCCTCACTGGTGGAACTTGCTGGAAATCCACCCTCAGAATTTGCTGGAAGTATGCTCTGTAGGGTGCTGTGGAAAGGTATTCACAGAGAGGTGTATCACTGTACTACGGAACTACCCAGGGTGCTACCCAGGGGAAGCTGGTGGCCTCTGGATGTTCTGGCTGTCGTGCACGACAAAAGCGGGGTTGTGGAGAAACCACCCAAGCTGCAGGAACAGCGTCTGGGGAAGCTGTGTGCACTGCAGGAGCTGGAACCTGGAGAAGCTCCCCCTGCAGCAGCAGCCAGGTGCTGGGGGCGGGAGAAGCTGCCCATGCCGCAGGAGTCTGCTGAACAAGCACAGCAGAACCAGGAGGGCAAAACCCCCTCGTCCTGTGGGTCGCTTCAGTGTCCTCTATTCACAAAGCTCAAAACTCTGCCAGCTGGCAAAGGAAAAATATTTAAAAGGCCATGATCCATTATCTGAGAACAGGCAATGAAGGATGAATTTGGAGCACAGAGGCAATAAATGGATAACTGACGCCCAGTAAAATTTATTCTTTTGTTATACAGTTCTGTGAATTTTAACACACACACGTATGGATTTGTGTGATCACTATGATCAGGGTATAGAATAGTCCCATCACCCCACATAACTCCACCTTTTAATAGTCATACTCGGACCTTCCCTCTACCCCTAGCCCTTGGCAACCGCTGATCCGTTCTCTGTCACTACAGTCTTTCTGATGAATCATATAAATGGAATCGTACAGTACAGAACCTTTTAACATTGAACTCTTTCACTCAATTTAAAGGTTTTGAGTATTCCAAGTTGTCGACTGTATCAATAGTTCATCCCTCTTTATTACTGAGTATTCCATTGTGTGAATGTACCACAGTTTGCGTATTCATTCACTCACTGAAGGACCATTGGGTTGCTTTCAGTTGGGGGCAATTGTGACTAGAACTGTTATAAACCCTTGATAGGTTTTATGTAACATAAGTTTCCATTTATTGAGGGTAAATATTGTACATAAATTCATTTTTTTTCAGGAGTGGAATTACTGGGTCATATGGTGAATATATATTTCACTTTATAAGAAACTGCAAAGTTGTTTCCCGAATGACTGTACTATTTTGCATCTCTACCAGCAGCGTATGAGAATTCCAGTTGGTCTGTCTCATCAGCACCTGTTATTGTCAGCATTTTAAAATTTGAGCCATTCAGATAGATGTGCCACGATATTTTGTCCTGGTTTTAATTGCATTTCTTATAATGGCTAATGACGTTGAACATGTTTTTCATTTGTCTATTTGCCATCGTTATATTCTCTTTGGTGAAATGACTGTTCAAGTCTTATCTTATGCTCATTTTAAAAATTCAGTTGTATGTTTTCTTATTGTTGAGTTTGAAAGTTCTTTGTGTATTCTGGATACAAGTCCTTTGACATGTGGTTTGCAAATATTTCTCTCAATCTATAGCTTTTTTTCTTAGCAGTGTCTTTCACAGAGCAAAAGTTTTTAATTTTTATATCAATTTTATCAATTATTTCTTTATGGATAATGCTTTTAGTGAAATGTCTAAGAAATCTGTCACCCCAATCACAAAAAAGTTCTCCTATGTTTTCTTCTAAATGTCTAATAGTGTTACATTTTTATATTAGGATCTGTGACTCATTTTGAGTTAATTATAAAGTTGTTGTTGTTATTGTTATTTATTATTATTATTATTGTTATTATTATTATTATTTTGCCTATGGATGTCCAATTGTTCCTAAGCGATTTATCGAAAAGACTATCCTTCCTCTATTAAATTGTCTTTGCACCTTTGTCAGAAGTTAATAGGCCATTTTCGGATGGGTCTATTTTTGGACTCCACTCCATTGATCTATATGTCTATTCTTTTACCAATACCACGCTTTGTTTCTGTAGCTTAATAGTAAGTCTTAAAATCTGGCAGTGTCATTCCTCTAACTTTATTCTAGTTCTTCAAAGTTGTTTTACCTGCTCTAGTTTGTTTGCCTTTTCAAATAAATTTTAGAATCAGCTTCTCTAAGCTACAAAAATTTCTTGAGATTTTGATTGGAATTATGTTAAACAAATAGATCAATTTGGGGAAAAAATGCTATCTTTGTTGAATCTTAAAAATCCATGAACGTGGTATGCCTCTCTGTTTATTTTAGATCTTTTATTTCTTTTGTCAGCATTTTGTACCCAAGGTGAACGTATAGTCTGTCATCATTAAGTAAGATGTTAGCTGCAGATTTACAGCTGCTCTTTATCAGATTGATGGAGTTCTCTTTTATTCCTAGTTTGCAAGTTTTTATCGTTAATTGGTGTTGCATTTTGTCAACTGCTTTTTGCATCAATGTATATGAAAAGGTACCTTTTTCTTTGTCTTAACATGATGGATTATACTGATTTTTAAAATACTGAAAAAAACCTTTACATCCAGAATAACCCAATCATTCCCTTTGACTGTGGTGTATAATTCTTTTTATATGTTGCTGAATTCTATTTAGTAATATATTGTGGATGATTTTTATATCTATTTTCAGTTGATCTGTGGAATACTGCTCTGCAGGGTTTTCCCCCCGTTATCTTTGTCTGCTTTTGGTGTCAGGGTAATATAAGCCTCATAAAATGAGTTGAAAAAGTGTTTTTTGTTCCAGTTCCTGGAAGAGATTCTGTAGAGTTAGCACAATTTCTTCTCTAAATGTTTGGTAGAATTTACCATTGAAACCAGAGAGTTCTGTTTTGGATGGTTTTTAACTATGAATGTAATTCTTTAGTAGTTATAGGACTATTCAGGTTATCCATTTCATTTTAAATGAGTTTTAGTAGTTTGGGTATGTTAGTAATTGGTCCATTGTATCTAAGTTGCTGAACCAATATGTGTAGAGTTTTTGTAGTATTCCCTTATTATGCTCTTAATTTCTGTGGGATCAGTAGTTATATTTCCTCTTTCATCCCTGATATTGATCATTTTTGTCTTATCGCTTTTATTCTTGGTCTGCCTGGCCAGAGACTTATCAGTTTTATTGACTTTTTTTTTCCCCAGGGAAACTTTTTGTTTCATCGATTTTTTTAAAAAAGTTATTGTTTGCTCTTTTCAATTTTATTGATTTTTGCTCTATTATTTTGTTTCCTCTGCTTGCTTTGGTTTATTTTGCTCTTTTTTTCCTAGTTTTTTAAAGTGGAAGCTTAGATTATTTGTATCAGATCTTTCTTCTTTTCTAATATAAGTATTTAATGCTATCAATTTATCTCTAAGGCTTTATCTACATTCCACAAATTTGATGTATTTTCAGTTTTGTTCAGTTCAAGATATTTTTCTAATTTCCCTGAAGCTTCTTCTTTGGTAGTTATTTAGAAATTTGTTGTTTAGTTTCCAAGTGTTTAGAGATTTTCCTGTTATCTTTCTTGTTTTACTTTCAAAGCTAATTGCGTGGTGGGCAGAAAATATTTTACATTATTTCAATTATTTTAAATTTGTTAAGGTTTGATTTGCGACCCAGGGATGGTCTGTCTTCAGCAATATTCTGTGTACATTTGATAAGAATATGTTCTGCTATTGTTGGGTGGAATGTCAGTTATATCCAGTTGGATGATGGTTTTGTTCAGTTCTTCCATATCTTTGTTGATTTTCTATCTACCAATTCTGTCAATTACTGGGAAACGAATGTTGAAGTCTCTGTGAATTTATCCATTTCTCCTTTCGGTTCTCTCAGTTTTTGCTTTGTGTATTTTGAAGCCCTATTGATAGGTGAATACACATTTAGGATCATTTTATGTTCTTGGAGAATTGGTCCTTTTATCATTGTGTAATGTCCCTCTTTAATCCCTGATAATTTTCATTGCTTCAAAGTCTACATTGATATTAATGTAACCATTCCAGCTTTGTTTTTAATAGTGTTTGCATGGTATAACTTTTTGTGTCCTTTTACTTTTAACCTATCTATATCATTATATTTGAAATGAGTTTCTTGTAGAAACATTTAATTGGGTCATTTTTAAAAATTCCATTGTGTTAATCTCTACATTTAGACCTTTTACATTTAATATAATTATTGATATGTGTGGGCTTATGTATGCATGTCAATGTTTGTTTCTGTTTTTCATTCCTCTGTTTCCCCCTTTCCTGCTTTCTTTTGGGTTAGTTGAAAAACAATTTTTTTTTTAAATCCATTTTAATTTGTCTCTTACCATCTTTGACTATATCTCTTTTTATAACTTTTAATGGTTGCTATAGAGATTGTAATATAACTACTTTTCACAGTCTTCAGTCTACTTACTATTGATTACTAGTTCAAGTGAAATGTAGAAATGTTACCACCATATGGGAACTTATGCCCCCCCCACCCCCATTTTGCATTTACCTTGTATACTACATCTATACATTAAAACTCCCTCAGACAATGTTAGGTGAAGAATAGTTTATTATATTTACGCAGGCATTTAATATTCCTAGTTTCCTTCCAGTATCATTTCCCTTCTGTCTGAATAACTTCCTTTAGCAATTATTTTAGAGTAGTTCAGCTGGCAATGAATTATTTTAGTTTTATATTAGTTATCTATTGCTGAATAACAACTTACCACAAACTTAGTGGCTTAAAACAACACAAACTTATTATCCCACCATTTCTGTGGGTCAAGAATCCTGGCATGGCTTAGCTAAGTACTCTGCTTCAGACTCTCTCTTGAAGCTGAAATTCAAGTTGAGGTTTTATCTGAATGCTCAACTGGAGAAGAATCCACTTCCAAGTTCACGTGATTATTGGCGGGACTTATCCTGTTGGACCGAGAGCCTTAGTTTCTTGCTGGCTGTTGGCCAAAGACTGCCCTGCATTACTTGCCATGAAAGCCTCTCCAACATGGCTGCTTGCTCCATCCAGGCATGCAAGCCAAGAAAGCAGTAGAGAGAGTCTGCTAGTAATCCAGAGGTTACAATCTTATATAACACAATCACAGACGTGACATCCATTCCCTTTGCCAGATTCTGTTGGTCACAGTTCCTGCCCATGCTGAGGGAGAGGACTGATTGTACAAGGCTTGAGTAGGAGGCAGGGATAATTGGGAGCTATTTGAGACTCTGCCAGTTTTCTTTCATCTGATAATGTCTTTATTTCACCATCATTTCTGAAGGATATTTTCACTGCATATAGAATTCTGGGTTGATTCTTTTTGTTCAACATTTTTAAAATGTTTTTCGTTTTTTTCTGGCATCCACGGTTTCTGATGCGAAATTTTCAGTCATTTGAATTGTTATTTTCTCTATGCATAATGCATCTTTTTTCTCTGGTTGCTTTCAAGATGTTTTTCTTTGTCTTTGGTTTTCTGCAGTTTGAGTATGATGTGTCTGGTCATGGATTTCCTTGGGTTTATACTGTTTGTGGTTCACTCAGCTTCTTGATCTGTAGGTTTATGTCAAACACCCAATTCAGGAAGTTTTTGTCCATTATCCCTTAAGTTGTGTGTGTGTGTGTGTGTGTGTGTGTGTGTGTTCTACACTCTTTTTCCTCTCGTTTGTGGGCTCTGAAGACATGAATGTTAGACCTTTTGGTACTGAGATATAGGTCCCTCAGATTTGTTCATTTACAAAAGAATATTTTTTCTCTCTGTTAATCAGATTGGATAAGCTCTGTTGCTCTTCTGTCTTCAAGTACATTGATTTTCTTTTGTTATTTCCATTCAGCTATTCAGCCCATATGTGAATTTTTTATTTCAGTTATATTTTTTAGTTCCAAATTTTCCATTTGCTTCTTCTTGATATCTTTTTCTTTGCTGAGACCTTCTAGCTGGCCATCCTTTCAAAGAGTCTTTATAGCCTTACTTGTAACATTTTAAAATAGCTGTTTTAAGGTCTTTGTCAGATAATTCCAACATCTGTGTCATCTTAGCATAATTCTAAAAGGCATGTGATGATTGCCTTTTCCCATGCGAGTTGAGATTTTTCCTGGTTCTTCAAATGCTGAGTAATTTGAGGTTATACCCTGGACATTTTGAATATTATGTTGTGAAACGCTGGGCCTTGTTTGACCACAGTGGAAAATGCTGATATTTTTGTTTTAGCAGGCAGTTCACTTGCTTAGGGTTCAGGTCACAAGTTCTGACCAGCTTTCAACGTAAGTTGAGTTTTTCAGGTCTTTGCTGGGCTTCTCAAGTCTGTCCCACAGGGGCACTACCCAGTGGCCTCTCAGGTTCTACACAGTCCTCAAGTCCTCAAAGGCTTTGGGGTCAGATCTATGTCTGTACAGCTGGGGGTGAATCCAGGAAGTCCTGAGCAACTTGAAATCATCCCTTGTCTGAGCTCCCCCCTCTCTGTGATCTCTCCAGTAGGTATCGATTCCCCAGGGCTTTTCTTTGAGGTCCTCCTGCCAGAAAGTTGAGGCATTGTTTACCTCCCTCTGCTGTACCCTTCCCATGACAACTCTCGCATCATGGGCTAAGGGAGCGGGAGGAAGAGAAAGAGCAAAGGCGATGGCCCCATCCTCTTGGGACCACATCTGCTCTGATTAGACCGAAAGGTTCCTTTCCCTCAGAGTTGTAGACTCTTTCAGGCCCTTGTTGCAACCGCTGTCATTGAGACTAACAACACAAGGTTGTTTGTGGCCTGCCTGCCTGCAACATGTGAGAACAAGAAAAGAGAATAAGAAAAATGGGGGATTTTCTTTATCCCCTTCTGGAGCTCTCTGCACCGATGCCCACCTCTGCATTTTGGGTTTGCATAGAGACCTGTGAGGGATTCTGGAGGGACGAAAAATGTGAAGTTCACTATTGATTTGGTGGCCCTTTGAATTCTGGTCTTCTTCCCTAATCTGCCTGATATTATTTACTTTTTACATTCCTCAAAATGCTTCTCCATGCAGTCCATCCAGGTTTATAGCTATATTCATTGGGAAAGATGGGGTGGAATGTGCTTACTCCACCTTACCTGCAACCAGAACCTGGTGTAGCAGGATATTTATGACAAATACTTCGTAACATTTGTTGAGTGAACAAATGTATGAGACATCAAATAGTTGGTCCTGACCTCTCTGACCTCTCTCACGAGCACCACACCTGGATTTCTAATAATTTCTAGGCCTTGTGGAAGGAGAAGTGTCTAAATAATAGAATCAACATCTGCATACTTGGCATTTCCAATTCTATGTACTGTCTGCATGTTCAGCGTATCTGAACTGAACCTATTCCTCTTCCACATATGACAAACTTCTACTTTCAGTTTCTGCGTGTGTTACCAGTTGCCCTTCTGCCATATTTTAACTGCTAGTTGTCTTTTACCCTCTCCCTTCAATGAGTTTCCCAGGCAATTAAGTTACTCGTGGGGTAATATTTCTCCTGTCAGTTCCCACTTTTCCACTCTCAGCCTTGCTACCCTGTGTCACACATCTAGGCTAAGGGGATAGCTGGCCCAACCACAGGACAAGCCAGAACCATGGTTGGTATCAATAGATGCCAAAAACCAGGGAAGAATCAGGAAGGTGGGATTACAGCCAGGCTAGTCTCTTTGTGGGGCAGATAGGGGATGGGAGCTGAGGGCAGAAGAAGGAGCCAGTTGTCTAGATCTCAGCGCCCAACGGCTTATGAAAAACTTTCCTCACCAGGCACGTTGAGACCCAGACACATCAATGTGTAACACAACAGTAACTCCTGAGAATGGGGCGTCCAGTACGTGTGAGGAGCCTCTAAGGCTTCATGAAGCTTGAGCCTGAGCCTTCAGGGAGGCTTCTGAGAAGGAGCTGGTAACAGCCGTGTAACTGTTCTCCTTCCTCCCTGTGTAATTGGCTTTCTCCACTGCGGGCCACTTGACTATCTCCCAACGAGCACTCTGGTTCTGCTGCCCTCTATTCAGAGCTCGGGGCTGACAGCTCTCAACTGCCTTCCAAGTTCAAGGCCCTCCACCATTATCTCTTCATTCTCTCCCACTCGTTCTCTCTGCTCCAGCTCAACTGGGCTATTCTCTTGGCCCCAAATAGCCCTCACACTATCTTTTCTCCACACCTTTGCTCATACCATTCTATCTGCCTGGAAGCACACACACCCCGCCGCCACCACCGCCACCTGTGAAAGTGGTACCTTCAAAATACCTCTCGGATGCAGTTATTGCAGACAAGCTTGTACGTCCTCCCTATTTGGTTAGAGGTGATGCCCTCCCTGGGCTCCTTCATCCACCTTAGCCAGTAAGTGCCCGAAGACAGATGTGCTGGGACTCTCTTCTGCTTAGCCTCTGCACTTCTGGCACGTAGGTCCCACTCAGTACATTTGTTAAACGGGAGTGGATGGAAGCTGGGCCTGTGGTGAGCAGACTAGGTGACGTGCCATCTCTAGAAAGTCTTTCAGAGAATCTGAGTGGGGGGAGTCGTGAAGTGAGGACCACAGGTGGCAGGGCACCCTGGGGGCCCCTGCTATAAGTTATATAGATGAGGTTTGTTTTGTAAATGGGAGATTCCCTTATCTGTGACATCGCCTGTTTGTTTTTTCCTTCAGTATTAATACTTTGAAGGGTCAGGAAATAGGAAACAATCCCATTAAGCATGAGATTCTGAAGGCTCAGTCTGCGGCTGACAGCAAGAGTGGAACTGCAAGATAATGGAGGCCGATACCAATTTCAGCCAATTCTTCTCCCCTTTGCAAAGCGCTGAATGACAAGCAGATTTCTCAGCTCCATGCACGCAGTCGCATTCAGATGATAAATGTGTCCCTGGACAGAGGAGCTTGTTGAGTGATATTTACCAGGGTCTCTGTGAAGGGCCCTCAGCTCCCCAGAGAGCATTTCAAGTCTCAAGCTGCTCAGCTGTTCAGTTGACGCCTACGGAGTGGTGAGAGGAATAAAACTTCATTCCTGTTCTCCAGCACGATAGAAGCCATGGTGATTTGTTTAGGTGCTCAGAACTTTCTTGGTTTCTCTTGCTTCCTCAATTCACCCCCGCCCCTCCCCTAGTCAAACCCCAGCAGAGAGAGATATGGAATGCGTGAGAAGCTTAGAGCCTTAAAGGGGGACGTGGGGGTGGGGAATCAGTGCCAGTACCCGAGCTCATTCCAGTCCTGGCTCTACCTCCCAGTGCTCCTGGGCCAAGTTCCTCGGCTTCTCGGAACCTCAGTCTCCTCAGAAATGGACATGATGAGAGTTACCTCATAGGGTTGACGTACAGATAGAATTAAATCTGTGGCAAAATACTTTGCACATTATAAAATGTTCTCCAGCGTAAGTCATTCATTCATTCCGCAGTTTCTCATTCCGTATCTACTGCGTGCCAGGCGCTGTGCTGAGTTTGAAGGGCCGTTTCCAGATTGCGTGGGTGGGGAAGCATAGCGGCTAATGGCCTTTACCAGCCCTCAGCGTGGTTCTGAGGCAAATACAAGCAGCTGGCCCGGAAATCAGACCTCTGTGCTGTCCCTGAAGACTGTTCCACGCTCGACACTTCTCTAGAGCTTCAGCTTTTGGGAACCTTTGCTTGTGAGTGGGCCTTTGCAAGGAACATGGCTGAGTTGGAAGTCTGGTGCCTGATTACCAGGCATGTTAGTCTGGGTTCTCCAGAAAAACAGAACCAATAGGATCCGTACACAACGCATACAAAAGGATTTGTTGTAGGGAATTGGCCCACATCGCTAAGGAGGCTGAGAAGACATGCAGTCGGGGAGCTGGAGACCTAGGAGAGCCAATGGTGTAAGTCGCAGCCCGAGTGCAAGTCTGATGGCAGGAGAAGACCAATGTCCCAGCTCCTAGACAGGCACAGAGAGGGACTCCTCTCCCGCTCCACCTTTGTGTTCCATTCAGACCCTCAGGGGATTGGAGGAGGCCCACCCACACTGGGGAGGGCAATGTGCTTTCCTCACAGGTTAATCTCATCCAGAAACACCCCCACAGACACACCCAGAATAATGTTTGACCAAATGTCCAGCCCAACACTCAAGCTGACAAAAAAAAGATACCATCACACCAGGGTTGATGTTCGCCGACAGCATTCAGGGTTACTAGGCAGCTCCCCATGCTGTGTCTCATTCTGCTCTGTGAATAACCCAGTAAGGGTCTCATTACTCTTCCCTGTCGTGTAATCCTGATGTCACAGGCTCACCAGCCTGGCTGTTTGAAGCAGGTCTTATTCACCTTAAACCCAAATCTCGGATGCGGGAGCGTCTTCCCTGTGGGAGACAGGAGAAATTCCGTCCCTTTCCAGATCCCACTTCTCTAGCAGGTGAGGCTTGCGTGTGTGACTCTGTCTTCTGCCTCCAGTGCCCTGGGGTTCTCTACTCTTCCACACGAGTCCTTAGTCAGCAGGAAACTTGAAACAAAGTTGTCATGTAGGCTGAGAGTTACCTGTGGACTAGATGTCATCGGCATTTCCCCAAAGTCTGAATGGAATCATGCCAAAGGAAGCGGGGGCTCAACGCAGAGACCTGCGTTTGCTGACCTTAGGGGACTGTGATGTACTGAGGCGATGGGACTGCGCGGCTGCAGATGGCAGCGCTCCCTGGGAGCCCTCTGCGCCTGTGCCATCTCGCTCGGTCTCATAGGGCCACAGTGCACAGCCCTTATGTTTAATAAGCCTTTGTCGTTTTAATAATACTGATGAACAGGGCACTCCTGGGGACTTCTGTTTATTTAAAACCCATTGTGAGATGTTCTATTACAGCCTGTCGTAGGGAAATCTGAATTTATTAATTCAAATATTATAACATCCCGATGCTGAGCTTGGAAAATGGGCTCCAATCAGCAGCGTTTCTCAAGCCCATGTTTCAAACAGTGCTTGCCCTGCCTGGCATCTCAGCTACTGGTGTACGTGTCTGTCTCCTCATCTGGAAAGTGCCTTTTGGGGCGGTGTGTCCCCCAGGCCGAGCAGGGTGCCCAGCACAGTGGCGGTGCTTAGTTAGTATTTCTGGGGTGGAATGGACTGGAACTCCTGCTGGGAAGGCTGCCACACAGCCACACTCACCTGAGCTGTCCTCTGGGAAGAGTGCCCAGCCAGCCCACCACAGGCACAGCCAGGGATGCTGTTCCCTCAGCAAACAGTTGCTGAGCACCTACTATGTGCCAGGCCCACGCTAGACGCAGGGAGTGCAGTACTGGCTCCGGCACAGCTCCTTTCTGTAGCGTCCCCAGCCCAGTGGGCACCACAGCCGGAAACCGCCAAACAGAGCGCATCTTGAGAGGTGCTGGACAAAAGCAGGAAGAAGGCCGTAGGGAAGCTGAGGGGGATGCGCGTGACCTGGCCTCAGGGAGGCGCTGACTACCAGGGTTTGTTGGGCGGGGGATTGGCCCAGAACCGCGCAGCAGACATGCATAGTGCAGCTCTTCCTCTCTGATTGGCTTTCTCTGCATTTTTCCCACAGGGCCTGCGCCAGCAGCGAGACAGAGAGTGAAGCCGGAGACATCATGGACCAGCAGTTTGAAGAGATGAACAACAAGCTCAACTCGGTGACTGACCCCACGGGCTTCCTGCGGATGGTTCGCCGGAACAACCTCTTTAACAGGTACGCGGGCCTGGCTCGAAGCCCATGCGGGCAGGGTGCCCTGAGCACGGATCCCGTGCCTTCGGCTGATGCTCCCTCCAGCTGGTCGGGCTCTGGTCTCTGTCGTGCATTTGTAGGAGTGAGCGTGACATTACCACGGCCACATGCTCCTCAGGGCCTTAGTGTCACAGCAGCACCTCTGGGGCAGGTGAGACAACAGGGCAGACTTGCTGTGACGATCTGCGTTTGGCTGGGGTGGGAGGCGCAGGGGCCCGCTGGCCACTTCCTCACATCGCGTCAGAGCTGATTTCCCAAACACAAGGCCGGCGGATGGAGTGGCTCCACACACATACTGCTCTGCCAGCTTCTGCCCCTAACTCAGGATTGGGTGCCTGTGTCGACCTCCCTGGCCTGAGGCTGAGGGAGGCCAGAGAGCGTGGGGATGCCGGCATTGCTGGGGGGACCACTCCTCCAGCCCCAGGCCTTCCTGTCTGCCCGGATGGCCCGTCTCCCCTTGACTTAACCACATAGTGGCTGTGCGATGAGTCGAGGTTGAAATTGCCCACCAGCACACCCCTGCATCTTTGAATCAGGGGTGACAGCTGCGCTGCATCCAGAAAAACAGGGTCAGGTGGGTGAGTTGAAGGGTACCTGTCCCACTGTCATTTGGCTGCCTGGCAACAACAAAGGTCAACATTCGGGGAGACCTTTCCAGAAAGACATCCTGGATGCGCTCAGGTCCTTGCTGTAACCTGTGGGTCTGACTTGCGAGGGCAGCAGCTTGAGCCTGGGACACAGGAGGGCAGTGATGGAGCCCTGGGGGCATTCGGGCAGCCTCTGCCTGGCGGCCCTGCTGCACGGAGCATTGTGTGCCCGGTCTCTTCCTACTCCGGGCCCTAGTTTCCTCATTGTGTTTCATTATTGTGCTGTCAGGGTGACAAACGTGTGTTTACTTTCCCAGGGGTGAGCTGAACGGGACGGGATCCAAGGGCCAGGGGTGTAGGAACTGGCGGCTTGGTTGAAAGGAGGCCAGAACCTGAAGCTGGTTCACCCCCAGTGCCTCCTTCTTCCTTAACCCCTTTGAAGGTGTCCGTCAGGTAGGGACGTGACCCCGTGTGAGGAAGCACGGGAGTGGGCCTAGACTCACATCCTCCTCTGCCAGCTTCTGGGCCCATGAGGCAAGGGATTCTCGACTCTTCCAGGGGATGGGATTCGTGGTTGGGAACTAGAGTGCAGAGAGCTCGAGGCTCAGGTTCCAGCCTTGCCACGTGCCAGCTGTGGGTCACCGGGCAAGCTAGTTTCACCATGGTCAGCCTCAGTTTCCTCGTCGCTGAAATAGGGACAGGCTTCCTACTTTGCAGGGTTCCCTCAATGTGGAAATTGAAGGCGCTAAGATCTAAAGAACACACTGGCAGGCTTCCTAATGCATAGAAGGCACCGTACCCAGGGTGCCTTTGTACGTTTTGCGTCAAGTAGGAAGGACAGTGCTAAACTTGAATTACTAAGATAATGTGAGTGGATAAACTTGGGAAGGGATGCAGTTTGTATGTACCTGTGCTGCAGGCGTGGGCCACCATGGGTCGTGGCCTCACCTGCCCTTCCCCTTCCAATCCTGCCTCATGTCCTTTACACGAGAGTGCCGAAGGCGGGCCATGAGGTGCCCGTGCTGACCCAGTCACAGGTGCGCCAACAGTCAGGAGCCCCTCCTCTGGGCCATGGCAAGAAAGGGTCAAACCAGGTGCTCCTGGGGTCCTAGCTTTCATCCCTGGATGGGAGGTGGTGTGAATTTTGGATCACGGAGTTGCTTCTTTTGGGAAAACATTTGTCCTTCCAAGCAGCTCTGAGGTAGGTCCTCTGAGCACAATCCTCTGCATTAATCCATTGGTTCGTTTAAACAATATCAGCTCTGCCTGCAGCCAGGCGGAGGACTGGGCCAGCCCCGAGGCTGGTGGGGAGCCACCAGACCTCACTGCCTGGCTGCTCTACACCCGGCTCCCTCAGCAGGGCCTCAGGCCTGCCCTCAGGAAAGTGAAAGGGGTTGGAGGTTGTCTCTGCAGACTCTCCAATCCTGACCTTCTAGAGGTTTCTGAGGGCAAATTAAATGAGGGGAAATAGCCTGCGTTCTTTCAGCTTCAGTGCAGCAGGCAGTACGGCCCAGGACAGGTTCATGCTATGTGCTCTCTGCCACTTCCTAGAAAGCCCAGGAAGAGTGGGACTCTGGCCTCCATCCAAGGGGAGCAGAGCTACTGGGGACCCATGAAAGCAGAGGCATCCTTGTCAGTCAGAACGGCGCGGGCCCTTGTGAACTTGCAGTCCAGCCTCACGTGTCACAGGTGAGGGGCACACACAGGCCGGGGAAGGTGGGGACCTACCCAGCTGCGATGCCAAAGCTGGGGTGTAGGTCGTGCCTCTCAGCTGCCCTGCCTGCCTGTGCCTCCCCACCTCAAGGCCTGCCAAGTGTGGGGTCCCAGGCCTCTTTCTCTGCCCCTTCCATGTCCACGAATCTCGGCTCCGAAGTGCAGTTTTGTCACTGAATGCAACAGCTAAGCAGTGGCTTTTCTGCAGACGCCTGCTATTGACTGGGGCTGGCAAAGCGCTCATCCCCTGGAGCCCAGGGAGGGGAAGTGGAAGCAGCCATGTGCACAGGGCCTTGTGTGCTGGAGCAGCACCAGCTCCCCTTTGCGGGGCTCTCCAGCTCGGTGATTCATGGGTTCCTCTGCCCTTTTGTTCCGGGCGGTTTGCTGGACTGGTTTGGCGAGGAGGCTGCCACAGTTGATGCAAGCAAGTGAGCCTTGGCTTTAGAGATTTCTCTCTCGCCCCTGCAGGACTCGGTCTTTGTTCTGCCTTTGTTTTTGAGTCTCTACAACCACTGTTTTTCTTTTCCCTGTGTAGTTGGGCAGAAAATACATTTGCATGTCGAGCCCAGGGCAGGTCCCATTAGTGAAGAAGAACAACGATCCTTTTCTTGTTTAGCGCCCTGACCCTGGGTGGGCCCCACAGGCAGAGCAGCAGCCCCCAGAAAGGCCTGTGCCTCTTGTCCTTCAGAAGGCTTTGGAAGTGATGCTGAGGGCTAGAAGGGTGTGTGTGTGTGTGTGTGTGTGTGTGTGTGTGTGTGTGCATGCGCGCGCACCTGGGGGCAGTTAGCAGATCACATTTGCTGCAGAAAAGGGGAAGAAGAATGGGACAGGCTTTCAACTGCACCTGAATTCTAGGTCCCAGGACCGCACTTTGGCATTGAAAGTGCGTCCATCAAGGATCAATTGGGACCAGTATCCCAGAGCAATGTTCTGACTTCCTGTTGGGGCTTTCCTGTTGCCCAGAGATTATTGGCTAGAGCTGAAACAGAGGACGATGAGTATTAAGTCTCCCGGTTCTAAGGGGCAGTGCCACAACAGGCCAGAGCCCTCCCTCAGGTCTCTGCGACCTCCTACTGGCACTAGCACCTCAGCCACACCCCCTCCTCCAAAAGGAGACTAGGGCGGGGGGATCAGCAAGTGAGCCCCCTCAGCCTGGTCGGAGGTCCTCCAAGAGAATCAATCACAAAGATTGGGGGTCCTGCAAGAAGAGGAGGGAAGCATCACCATCCCGTGGAACCAGCCTCCTGTGACTGGTGCAGGAAGAAAAGAGACTAAAGAGAGGGGCCAGGCAAGAGCTTGCTCGCCATGGTGGGGTCTGCATGCCCACATCTGATGTGATACAGACAGACGTGTGCCTGTCCCAGCGGGTAGGTCACACGGGCTCAGCCACTTGCTGGTTCCCCACCCAGGAGGCTGCCTCCTGGGAAGAAGACCTCAGCAGTAGAAGGTATGGGGTATGTAGCCAGTGGAAGAACTAGGGGGCCGGGGAGCCAGAGCTGGCTGCCTGTGTCAGGGGATGCACGAAAGCCCCTGCAGGGGGACACATGGAGGGGTGATAGCAGTGCTTGCCCCCCCATTCTACCCCCTGTGACTTCAACACCAGAGTCGGCCCTTCACAGTGGGGAGGGAGGAGCCCACCCTAGCCTCCAAATCCGTGAGCAAAAGCCTGGCCTGCAGTGGAGGTAGGAGGGGATGTGTGCACTGCATAGGAGTCTAGGGACAGAAATACAACTGTCCCCGCAGGGTCAGCCTTGTTAGGAAGCTGGAACCTGTGCAAGCCACTGTGTCCCTCTCTCATGTGTGTGCGTGTGTCTGCGTGGACCCGTGGTTATGGTTCTTTATAAGCATCCATATCGTGCCTGCCTCCAGTGCTGCCCTGAAGCGGCTACAGCAATGCTGCCAAAGTCCACCGTAAGCCGGGAGGCCCTGTGCAGACGGTGTGCTGTGTCCCTGTGTTAAGTCTAGGCATTTTTCTGGGGTGAGGCACAGAGTGGAGGGGAGAAACCTTGGGCTCTGGGGCCAGACAGACGTGGATTTGAAACCTGGCTCTAGCTTTTATTAGTGGGTGACCTTGAGCCTTTCATTGTTTCATCTGGAAAATGGGAGCAATGATGCCTGCTGATAGAGTTGCTATGAGAAGGCAGTAAACGCGATGATGCGTAGACAGACCCTGCTGGGTAGTAAGTAGCTTCTTTCTCTCCCCACCTGCTTCTGAGGTTTCTATGGCACCAAAGGCCCCTTTTTGGGGGGTGAATCAACCACTGTGTGAATCAAATTTTTACCCCACAACCCGATGGAGTAGCTTGATTCTTCCTCCTCATACGGTCTCTCCCTGGCCTCCAGATACCAGAAAGCCTTTGCGTAAATGCAGGCTGAGGGTCTGACTGGGTAGCAGTCACAGCCATAGCCCTGGCCTTGAGTCTGGAGGTTCCACACTCCATTCTGGCTGGTGTCCTGCCAGCCCTGTCCTCTGCTCTCCGTTGGTGGCTCTGTGGCTCGAGGCCAGCGTTCTGTCTGTTCTGCTGGCCCAACAAGGAGGCAGAGTGTTTTCTCCAACCCTGACCTGGGCCAGCCCTCACAGTGGCGATTCAGGGCAGGGGCCGTCCCTGCCAACAGCTGCTCCCTAGGTGGGTCCAGCCACCGGGCTTCAGGCAGGAGCCTGTGTCCTCCTCAGGCCCCGCCTGTCCCTGTATGCTGCCCAGACACACCCACCCGCTCAGCACACCCTGCGTGTGCCGGCACACGTGCTCTCCCCCATCTGTGCTTCTCCCCAGGCAGCACAAATACAAATGAGGTGAGGTGTGAAATTAAGAACTGTATCAGAAGTCACTTTAAAATCAGGCCCATCAGGTAGTGACAAGTTTATGCAGAATGTAATAGGATTCCCCACAGGTTGCCTCTAAGTGATCAAGCTTGCCAATGTATCTTTAGGCAAATTTAATTTATAAATAATGTTTTCTTTACCACTTGTTTATTTGTTCACGTTCTTGTTCCAGAACTTAAGACAGTTTACCAAAACATACAAATGCTGCCAAATCATACAAAAAAATAAACGGATGAAAAATCAAGATAGAGAGAAAATAAAGGTAGAAGAGAAGGAGAGAAGTTTCCGTACAAAACCGGTGGTGTTAGCACTGCTGGAGAAGGGCACAGACTGGATTCCGAGTTTTCCCAGCAGCCAAAGCAGAGCGGTCAGCCCAGTGGTCCGTCCGCTCTGGCCCTGACCCTGACCTACTGCCTCATAGTCTGCATTCCAAGCAAGGCCCCAGGTGCTTCATGGGACAAGTAACGTTGAAGGAGTGCTGCTCCCGCTGTTCCCCACAGCCGTTATGCCCCAATGATCCCACGCCCCAAAGCCCGTCGAGCCTGTAACATTCCTAGTTTCCATCCTGCAGTCTGTTCCTGTTGCCAGAACCGTTCCTTCAGACTCGCTCTTCTCCAGAAATCGCCATTGGATGTGACCCCAGGAGCAAGCTCACAAGATGCAGATGCTCCCTGGGGTTACGCCACCCCCTCCCCGTGCACAGCTGGGCCCCCCGCCCCCCTCGAGGCTCTCCTTACCACCCCCCTGGCCAGCAGGGTGCCATCTTCGCCTCCTCCCTCTGGCTGGAGTGCAGTTCTGCTCTGCTCACTCTCTCTTGCTCAGTGTCCCCTGGGCTCCCAGTGGAGCTGAGTTCAGGTGGCGGAGCGTAGCATTTGAGTCCTCACGGCCTGGCCCCGCCATCCTTCCCACCTCCCGTTCCGTTCTCCCCTTACCCTCTGGCCTAACCTAAAGGGGCTCTGGACCTGCCCTCTCTCACCTCGGGGCTTTGGCTTGGGCACGCGACATGGCCAGAGGGCTTTCCCCTGAGGTGGCCTCTCGCACAGACTCTTTCCCGAGTCCACCGTGGATCGCCCTGACTAGGACTAGTTTTGTCCTTCCCTAAAATTCTCTGACACTTCATGTGTCAGATAAGGAGCCACCGCTTATCGCCTTGCGTTTTAGTTCCATGTATCCATGTCCTCTCACCTCCCAGGCTGCGTCCTCGCCCAAGGCCTGACTGCATCTGATTCCTCCCTGTGTCCCCCAAGGTGCCTTGTGCCATGCCTGGTTTAAGGAGGTACAGACTACCACACACAGGGTCATCTTTTCTTCTCTCCAGCCACCGCTGACTTCCTGGCTCAGGCCGACTGTCCTGACCCCTGAGTGGGGTCAGCAGGTAAAGGCTGTGCAAGGCTGGCCTGGGTATCAGGTTTTTCCAAGGTGACCATCTCCAGGCTGGGCTGTGGAGCCTCATGCATGTCCCAGAAAGCAGCCGGCCACGGCAGAGCACCCTGAGTGTGCAGAGGCTGTGGCTCCTGTGGGAGGGTGAGCCAGACCCTCTCGGTGGAGGGGTGTGCCACGACCCTTGACCTAGGCTGTGAACCTGCCGAGGACCCAGCATGCCTGGAAGAGCCCAAGGGCCCGGGGAGAGAAGCCACCTGCAGCCCAGACTCGTCCCTGGTCTTAAGAGCGGCCCCGCCTGAGCCCACCCTGCTCCAGAGGAGAGAGCCAGGCCTAGTGAGCAGGCACGTGGTAATTAAGGAGGTGAACAGGCAGAAGTGCTGACAGCATATTGCTTAAAACGCAGCGTTTGACAGCCTTCGTCTCCCAGAGGAGGCAACCCTTTATGTGACGTGTTCATGGTGGAGCGTCGCTGAACTACCGGTATCAGGGTCCTTTTCTCAAACTGAATTGCGGCAGCTCTGGCTACTTGAATAGAATGGATTTGCCAATTAATTTTTCCAATGGCGCCTTGAAACCCAGGTACTTGTTCAAATCTGAGGTCAACTCTTATCCCTCAGAAGATGCAGCTCAGAATCCAGAGCCCCAGAGAGGGTTTTGGAGCATCTTTGCCAGGGCTGAGGGCAGGGAGGAAGGAACCAATGGTTTTAAAGGCGGCAGATCCCCGTGGAGCAGGAACTCTGCTCACTGTGCGCCAGGGGCCCTCCCAAGAGCAATCCTCCTGCGAGACAGGAAGCCCCCACTGAGAGCAGTGGAGCGGGAGCAGGGGAAGAACTCCCCCGGCCTGGAAAGGCAGCCTGGCTCACTCCTGCGCTGCGAGCACAGACCACAAGCCACCTGAACTGCCCATTGGAAAGTGAAAATGTGTGATAAAGACATCCTGAGAAGGTGAGGAGCCCTGTGCCCGAGCAGCGGAGGAAACGCGCGGCTGAGAGAAGACAGGCACACCTAGAATGAGCTCGTCACCACTGGGAAGCAGCCTCCCTCCTCCCCACCCCCTGCACAGCCCTGACCAGGGGCAATGCCGTGCTCATGCTGGCAGATGGCCCTGGAAACTGGTGCCCTGTGTAGTGTCTGCCATCCTGGGGGAGAGGACACACTCCAGATGAGGGTTCAGGGCCCGAGGTCGTGACAACTGTAGGCCTTGGGCTCCCCAGAGACCGGAGACCTGCTTATAGGAGCAGGACCCCTCCCCTGACATCTCAGCCTGAGGCGAGATGCTTAACCTGAGTCCCCATTTACTCATCTCTGAACAGTGGAGGGGGCTGGTTACCTGGTGGTGAAGATCTCAGTGATGCCCCCACGTCACAGACCACATCTGGCCCATTGCACAGGATGTCCCATATTGGGTAGTTCCCTCTGTCCCATCTTCCCGTTGGTCCGAAATATGTCATGGCCAGATGTGCCCTCAGAGGTGAGTGTTCCTGGCTCCGCTTCCTCCATGGCCCGGTGTCCAGACAGTCAGACAAGAAGGCCCCGTGTGCCTGGGGGGGATTGAGATCCGGAAGACAGGACATAGAACAGAGCTGGGAAAGGAGAAGATACCCATGGTGGCCTCGGCCCTCCTGCCTGCATTCCAGCTTTAAGATCACGTACATGCACACTCACAGCAGCTCACAGGCCTTACTTGGTCCTCACGAGATCATAAGCCCCAGGAGGACAAGACCCCGTCTCCCTATTGACTGGCCCCCTGCAGTCACCCTGGGCCCGCCCCTGGGAGGCCCTCGGCGAGCACGCATTGCCTGAGTGAGTCAGTGAGTGACCGTCACTTCTGCTTGGCGCCATGAGGAGCAGAGCCCTAGCAAAGCTAGTTCCTACATCAGTCAGGGTGCCCCTTTGCGTTTTCATGAAATGGCATCTTTCCAAATGGGTGCTCCCCTGCGCTCTGCCGGGGCTGCTGCCTCTGCCCAGACCAGTGAGTCACAGTCACAGTATATCAGTCGGTCCCTGGGGGAAGCTGCAGGCGGCCTGTCCACGCGAGCTCTGCTCCCTCTCGATTCTGCCCCGTTGTACCAAGTTCTAATTGCTGGTTCCTCCTTCCCGGCTGCAGAGACGGCTGAGCCACTTTGACTATCTCTGGATCCCGCAGGCTTGGGGAGCCCCCTTCATTAGTCTCACCTAAGGGGGAGTCAAGCCCCTGCTCCCCTTTATGCCTGCTCATGGAGCTCTCCATCTTTGAATGTGAAAGCCAAGAACCCAGTGTGTGTGTGTGTTGGGATGGGGGGCTCGCCACGCTTTGCAGTCTATGTGACCTCACTCCCCTCTTAGGCAGAGCCCTGCTGGGACGCCAGAGCAGCCAGCCTGTGCCCAGAGCACTGCAGAGTGGATGAGACTTGCCACGCTGCTTGTTCACACCTCGCAGGCACATACCCACCCCCGACAGGGCAGCGTGTGAGGCTGCAACGTGCCCGTGAGCCGGAGTGAGGCTCAGCACACAGGGCCTTCTGCAGCCCCACCCCAGCTGTAAATCCCCCTGCCTGGGGAATGGATCGCTTCATCCCGAAAGGAGATTCATGAGCAGTGAGTACTGCCCAGGCCGCCTGGTGTTTGTCATCATTCCAGAGACATAAACTACACCCCAATGCTCTGCCCTCCTCGGTTGCGCTTCACATATCATCTCGGAGCCCTGCATTCTGTACGTGCAGGGACCAGGCAGCTTCCCCCTGCCTGCTGGCCTCCCTCTCCCTAGACACATGCTCGCTCCCTCTCCTGTTCCCATCACCACACAGATGCCATGCTGTGGAGAAAACGAATATTTCTCCAGAAGTAGATTTAATAAACATCATCTGAGGAATGAGCTTATAAAGACAGTGTGGTGTGGGAAAATGCTCTCGGCCCAGAGCTCGGCTGTCAGTTCGCCCGGCAGGCTCCCTGGCAGTACATGGACAGGCATGGAGGAAAGCGAGCCAGTGCCACCTGCTGGAGCTTTGTGGTAGTGCCGCTGTGAATCCGGAGCCCGGCCCCCCTTCCCTGACTGTTCTTCTGGAGTCTAGACAGAGGCTCCGAGCTGCGGTGAGCTCCATCCTTACAAACCCAACACGGAGGGGTGGGGGAGATGGGCGCAGGTCGGCAGGTTGCTCAGTGTGTCCTGAACGCAGGGAGGGTGCAGTGAAAACCCTTCCCCTGCCAAATGGGAGGCCTGAGCCCTGCCCTGCCTGCAGCTCTGTGCAAGTCGGTTCCTTATCTGTAAAGGAGGAGCAACCCCACTGCATAGGGCCCCAAGAGGGTGCTGTGGACGTGGCAGTCCTGGCAGGTGCCTAAGTGGGTAGTGCAGCCCCTCCTGGGTCTCACGCCCCTATCACTTGGGAAGCGTTTCCTCTTGTCCAAGCACCCATCGTAAGAAAGAAATGGAAAACATGGTTGTTAGGACCAGAGAGCTGAGGGCAGAGGGAAGCCAGCTAGGTTGAAAGGCCCCACAGAAATCAAAGCAGTGCAGTAACAGAGGTCCCACCACTGAGGACCCCACCCCACCCTGTAGCTGTACTTCCACAGTGTGATGGATGCATTAGGCCATCACGACAGTGCCAGGAAGGAGCCAGATGCGCTTGCAAGGACAGCAGGGAGCAGGTCATCCCGCACACCTGTGCACACCTGTCACCCACTGCCAGCCAGAGGCTCAGAGCCCAGCGGACCCGCTACCACTCAGCTGTGACTCTGAGATCTGACCACGGGGGCGTGAGCAGCAGTGCCAACTCTTCTGGGCAGATTACGGCCCTGGAAAGCCGCACTCACACTGCAACACACGGTGTGGGCCCAGGGATGGCTGCGGGGCTTCGGGCTGTGGGGGCTGTGGCAGTGTCCTGTCAGTCAGCAGAGGGGTTAAAAACCCACCACTGTTTTGATAGTTTCCTAGGTTGATAAATTTTTAATTTCTTAAAGCTAGAAGAGACCTACAAGGACTTTAATTCCGCCCCTTCCTTTTACAAACCAGGAAAAGAGGGGACTAGAAAAGGAACAGGCCTTGCCAGAGTCACACAGCCAGCGGGTGCTGGAGGCAGCCTGGCCGTCCTCTGCATCGGCCGTAAACATTCCCAGGCTCAGGGCTAAGCAGCTGACTGCCTGGCTGTTTTAAATTATTGAATCTATCTTTGGGCCGATCTCTAGGCAGACATACCCCAGCACAACAGCTGTAGTCAGTCACTGTCAAGGTTTTAGTCAAAACAGAAACCACACGAAAGGCAGCTCTGTGACTGCAGTCTGCACAGGTGACCGTGGCACCTGATACTTGCGGAGGCGAGGATGCCGCCAGCCGGCCACCGTGACCAGTGCCAGTTCGGGGGGGCCCGTCCTGTCTTCCTGTCTGAGCCAGAGACCCTCCCTACACCTGCACCTCAGGAGGCCTCTGGCGTCCAGGGACCCTCAGTTGCACTTGGCCTGGGTTTCCTGCCCTCCAGTTCTCTGCCCCTGGGTCTGTTGTCCTGGGACAGCTCTCCCGTGGGGACAGCACATGCTTCTGCTGTCAAGGCAGAGGAAGGTGCAAGGGCTGCCAGTGTGGAGAAACTGGGAGGCAGTTCCTGCCGGAAGAACTGCTGCAGAAGAGGTGGGGGCAGCAGTGGAGAGGCGGGCCTGGGAGGCGCTGCCTGGGGCTCCGGGGTGCTTGCAACACATGCCTCCAGCTCGGGGAGGGAAGGTCTTTGACCACAAATTATTGTTTCCGGTTGGTTGGTGGTGGTGTTTTTAACCACCAGCTGAGTATTTGCTGGGCCTTTGTTTTTATTTGAAAAGGGCATCTCTTGGGGTACGTGCCTGCCCCTGAAGAGAAGCTCAGAGCAGAGGGGTGAGGGTGGGTGTCACATGATGCGATGGCGGCTGCTCTGCACAGCCCTGGAGACCCACAGGAGAGCTCTCAGGGGAGGGTGCGGGCCGCAGGCAGCCTTCCTCTGATCATCCCTGGGAAGGAACTGGCCTGGAAGGAGGAGCTGCTGTCCAGCCTAGTGTTAAAGGCGCTGGACCAGCCTCGTCTCCTCCTCACAGCATAACCCAGAGCCCCCAGCCCACCTGGCCCAGTTACCTTTCCAGCCTGCAGCCTTGACCCTCTGTCCACTTGCCCCCACACTCTTTGCCCCAGGCGCCCCAATCTCTATGCCCGTCCGTATGTGGTTGCCTTGGCTTGGGGTGACCTTCTGTCCACAGGCGGGACAACTCCAGCTCATCCCTTGCGCCCACCCCAGACGGTCTCTCCAGGACGCCCTCCCCGGCTCTGCCTGAGCAGCAGCTTGTCAGGGTCTGTGCCTTCATGCCCCTTCCACCTCTGCTGAGCAGGCCCCTTTCCTCCCGGCTCAGCACGGGCACGTAGTCCGGCCGCTCTGTGGGTTAGTGTTGCTGAGCCCTTTCAGTCTCTGGCACTTCGTGAGGTTCAATAAAAAGATACCACTGCCATCCACGTGTGCACTCAGGTCCCCAACCCCTCTCTGCTCGCCCGCCCAGGCCTCTGTCTCACTCACTCCCCCACCAGCTAAGACTCCCGCCACCTTTCTTTGGGGTTCTGGATGCTTTGCAGTCATCGTCCCCAATCCTAATACTCCTCGCCTGTGGGCTGCGTTGCCCCTTTTTGCAGAGGCAGAAAAGCCACGTCCAGAGGGTAAGCGATTTGCTCCATGAAGCGCACCCATCAGGTCTGTCCACCGCTCACCTCCCCACCTCCCTCCAGACATTTTTCTCTTTTGAATTGCCCTTCCCGGGCACTTCCTGGCCATGCTGCTTCGAAAAACCATGGTTCAGCAGCTCACAATGCAAGCAGGGTGCCCTGCCCAGGCCTCCAGAGTGCTGCCAGCCTGACGTCCTGTGCCCTGGAACACCCTCACCAGGAAGGAGTTAGACAGACCGTGCATGTGGTTCTAATTTTGGAGTAAGAAGCCTGCGTTGGGTCATCTGGAAGGGGTGCCTTGTGCCTTCCCTACACAACTTGGATTCTACCGTTTCCTTGAACCCAAAGAGGATCTGAGGTGGGGGTGCCGTGGGCATGGGGTCTCTTTTTCCAACGGCAGCTCATTAGTTC
This sequence comes from Rhinolophus sinicus, assembly GCF_057876585.1. Taxonomy (NCBI): domain Eukaryota; kingdom Metazoa; phylum Chordata; class Mammalia; order Chiroptera; family Rhinolophidae; genus Rhinolophus; species Rhinolophus sinicus. Next base: position 23,420,359 of record NC_142509.1, read on the forward strand.
AGAGCCTTGGGGATTGTGGAGCCCCCACCAGTCACCATGGGGACCTGCCACCACGGTGGTGTCTGTAGACACGTCACTCCCCCTGGATGTCTGCGGCTGGGTTAATCAGACTCAGGTGCCTCGAGTGGGGTGACGAGCCCACAATCCTAGGGAATGAAACTAGAGGTGCCTGGGGTCAGGCACTGCTGCCCAATCGTGCTGTCCCAGTAGCAGTGATGGGTCTCTAGGCTGTGATCCATCTGCCGAGAATGCAAGCATAGGGACACAGAGCCGTGCGTGAGACACTGTGTGCCACGCCAATGTCCCCTCTGGAGAGCAGTCTGGTGTGCTCCTCAGGGCAGCACTGCTCTTTGCACCGTGTTCTGTGGAATCAAGTGAGCCTCTGGGTGTCACTCCAGGGTGATCTGTGCTTCACTGTCTCTGATGGCAATGACACGGTGTGGCCCCCGTCACTTGCAATTACGTTTCCTGAGTGAACGAGGTGGAGGAGCAGACGTGAGCATCTCCCAGGCCCCCCAAGCCCTTGGCTCTTTCCTCCCTGCCAGTGAGCAGGGTCAGGGGCTGTGGGGCTCACAGCCTGGCTTGTCATGACTTTAGATTTAGGTCACGTGGGACATTGCTAAGAACACCAGGGAGAGTCAGGGAAGGCCAGGTGGTTGAAGTCAAACCTGGAAAACACAAACGAATCTTTCAGATCATGTCATCTGATGGTTTTGGATCCTGGCCTGGCCCAGGAAGAAAAGCCGCCTTCTGGTTTTTCTTAGGTAACAACCAAGGAGCTGCCTCTACCAGCCTCTACTCGCCAAAGCTCTGCGGTGTAGCTGGTGTAAGACCCGGTCCTTGTTTTTAAGGGTCTTTGGGCACCAGCAGAAACCCCCAAACTGTGCACAGTGCAGTGTCTCAATCAAGGACAGGAGAACACTGGCTATCCAGTAACGTGCAGAGAATGTCACCAGAATCTCCGCTAAGGCCACAACTGCCAAACCACAAGGCAGGTTCAGAGAGCTGCTCGGGGGCAGCCTGGCCCCTGCATTGGAAACGGGTTTGTTTCCCCTCCTGTTGCCTCATCTTGTCACCTGTGTGGTATGTCCTCTGCAGGTCCCCAGGGCCTAAGACAGTGCCTCGCAGGTCGCTGGTGCCAGGAAGCATTTTCTAAAATAATGAACAAATGAATCGATGAATATTCTCATCCTGTGTTGGGAATGTGAAACTTGGGGTCCTTGGGATTGAAAATACCATCCATACTAATAAAACGTACCCTGCAAACATTGGAACATAAATTAAAAAGCAAAACAAAGCCCTGCAGCCACCCTTGAGCTGACCACTCTGCTGGTGCTGCCCGGTCAGCGGCTCCCACCAGTCGGGGCTGAGGCCTCAGGGCCTGGTGCCATGCTGGGTCAGGTGGCTGCCCAGTGACTGACCTGAGGCTGAGCTTGGGGCCAACACGCTCCTGTTTTGTCCATCCCCCCCCGCCCCCCCCCCACAGATTAATTGGCCTTGGGGCACTGTTCTCCCCGTCAGCTGGGTGGCTGCTGCTGATTCTAATGGTCCTCACGTTTGCCTGCGCACAATCGGGCCACACAGAGATGTAATTAAATCCTTTGAACAGCACTTTGGGACTTTTGATTATGCAGGAAACTCCATAGAAATGTAAGCTGTTGTGTGCAGCTGGTTTACCCTGCAGTTTCTGTCAGTGCTCACTGTTCTGTGAAAATTACCTGAAAGGGAGGAGAAGGGGCGAAGCCAGGGTGAGGGGCTTGGCGGGTGGGGCGGGAGGGCCTGGGCCGGGCCCTGCTGGGCAGCTTCCACCTGCCTGTGCCAGGACCTGGAGGGCTGAGGGTGAGTGGGAGTCCCGGCCTCCCTGCCTGCGCCCTGGTCACTCCCTGCCCTTCTCTCCCCAGGAGCTGCCAGAGTATGACGAGCTTGGTCAGCAGCACCATGTCACCTACCAAGGATGGGACCTCCTCTCTTCCCAGGAGGCAGAGCTCATTCGCCAGGCCCCCGCTTCGCGCTCTGTATGACCTGCTCATAGCGCCCATGGAAGGGGTAAGTGCCCCCCGCCACCCCCCCCGCCCCGCCCCGGAGCCGTGTAGCTTCTTGGCGTCAGAATGCAGCATTGACTGCTCAGTGCCTATGCCCAGGTTTCCAGCACACGACTCTTCTCTCTCTGTCCAGCTTCTCAGTCAGCGTTTGAAAGTTGGCTGCTGGTTAGTGGACAAGACCCCAAGCTTCAGGTTGGCAGACCCGGATTTAAGTCCTTACTAGCCGGGTACATTCAGCCTCGCTTACCTCAGGCACATAATGAAAGGCTGCCTTCCCAGCTCCTTCACACGCTGGGAGGTGCAGGGAGGTGCAGAGTACATCCCAGCAGCTGTCAGTAGGAACCGCCCAAGTAGACGCCAGGGGGCTCTGTTGGACCCCGCTGGGGTGCTTCCCACTGCCCCACCTCTCATTTGGGGGTCTGGCCTGAGCTCCTTCGAGTAGGGCTGTGCTTTCTGGTGAGAACAGATCCCTCGGCCTCTGCCATCATCAGAGTCCAACATCAAAGATACCCTTGCACTTGTGATTTCCTGAGACGGTCGAGAGTGGCTGCTGGCAGATTTCTGTGGCCCTGGTCTTTGCACATCACGTTTCAATCCATTCACTCCAACTGGGTGGGGAGGCTGCAGGGCTCAGGGTCTGGTGTCTGAGTGGTGAGCCCATCAGGTGTGTTCGTCAGCTCTGGCTGCTGTGACAGAACGCCGCAGATGGGACGGCTTACAAGGCAGACACTGATCACAGTTCTGGAGGCTGCAAGTCCCAGACCGGGTGCCCGCGTGCGCAGTGTGTTGGTGAGGGCCCTCCTCCTGGCTTGCAGGCAGCCGCCTTCTCACTGTGTCCTCACATGGCAGAGAGAACAGGGCGAACCCTGGTTCCTTCCTCTTCTTAGAAGTGCACTGATCTCATCATGGAGGTCCTGCCCTCATTACCTCTTCTAAACCAAATTATTTCCTGAAGGCCCCACTTCCAAATACCACCACACTGCGGGGCAGGGCTTCAACACATGGATTTGGGGGGACACAAGCAGTCAGCGCACAACAGACCCTGGGAAAGCACAGGGCACCTGGCGCAAGTGGAGGCTGTGCTCCTGGGGGCCGGCTCTCGGGGGGCAGAGCGGGGGCAGCAAGCCATCTGTGGGCCTGCGTGTGCCCCCAGCGGCTGTCTGCAGCCTGGGAGGCGAGTTGTCTCACAGATGTTGGAGTGACCCCACAGCCGCAGTGCCTTCCTCTCCAGCCAGCTGACAGAGGTTACGCACATCCTCAGGAAACCACACCTTGACAGTGAGGACTTGTCCCCAGAAATGTCTGCACATGCCCTGCTCGGCCAGCCAAGGATGTGTCTCAAGTTACCTGATATTATTTAGGGACTGCTCTGCCCGCCGGTGCCCTTTGGACTTCCCTCACGGGGGTGGGGGTGGGGGTGGGCACAGAGCCCTTGGGAGCCGGCAGGCTGGACTCATATCTGGCACTGCCCTTTCCTGGCTGGTGACCTTGGCCAAGCTGCTTCCCCTCCTTGAGTCCCTCTGTCCTCACTAGAAAGTGAGGATGATACCACTGAGCTCGTCAGGTTAGAGCCGGGATGGCATGAGGTGAGTGTGAAAAGCATGCAGGGCAGGGGCAGCAGCGGGCGTGCGCCGGGCGAGGGCGCCGTGTGCCCACACCTGCCTCTGAGCGCCAAGCCCTCCTTCCCTGTCCAGAGTCTCCTGTCTCATCAGCACGGCTGCCCAGACCTGTCCTCTCCTTCCCTGCGACACATGTAGCCATCCTTCCCTTCCTAGGATTATTGTCCCCTCAGTGTCCTTTTACTGAGGGGACGAGACTGCGGAGAGCACTCAGCGTCTCAGATGCCAGCGGCCCTTACCCTGGTTTGCGTGCCAGACCTCGGGGAGAAATACACACCCAGCCCTTAGGCTGCTTCTTCAGCTTGTCTGTGCCACCGCTTTGCTGACGTCCTGCCAGTCCCCTGCTCACGCCCTGATCCTCCAGCTCCTCTCAAGGCTCTTTGGACCCTCCCTTATTTCACTCCCTGGGGCCTTCTGAGTCCCTTTCATTTCCCCTTGTGTATTCTGGTCCCAGATTATTTGCTCTGTGGATGTTGACTTGGAAGGGTTGGGGGGAGGGGCAGGGGGCAGAGGACAAAGATGGAGACGGGCTGAGACTGCTGGCCGCTACCCGGGTGACCCCAGTGTGTGTGGAGGCTCCGGTCCACTGCAGCTGGAGGGCTCCTCTCCTTTCCCTGGCCCAGCTCAAGTGTCTCCTCCTCTCAGAAGCCTTCCTGCCCTCTTCTCACCAGGCCCTGCAGCCTTCATCCCCTGCCGTCCCTCCCGCTGGGCCCCATACGTACCCGGTGTCTTTCATCGCACCCGATACTTCACTGGGCTCAGGACTCAGCTCTTGGCATGCCTCGCGTCCTCTCCCTCGCTGCCCACCTCACACTCCCTGGAGGCAGAGATGGTCCCTTGTCTCTGTCCCTAGCAGCTGGCACAGGGCCTGGTATGTGTTGGCACTCAGTAAAGTTTATGGAATGACATGTAGTCCAAAGCTGCATTTGTTTTTTGGGGTTTAGTCTGACATTGAAAACGGAAGACCTAAGGCAGAAATCAGGCCAATGGGTTTCCTGTGACCCCTCTTGTGTGGTCCTGGGAAGCTTTCTGAGAGGTTATGAAGCAGAAGGAAGGAACTGAGTCTGCTGTAGAGCAGCTTTGAATCTGGTGAGCCCTCCGACCCTGCCAAGCAGCACGGTGCCAGGTTTCTGGCATATTTCAGGATAGGATCACAAGTCCCACCAACATGCCTGCAGGGGACACACACCTGGGTGTTGTTTCACTGGCTGATGCTGCCACATTGACTGGGAAGGGCCTCTGTACTCAAGGCAGAAATCCTTTAGGTGGCAGCACAGAGGAAACTGGGGGGTGGGTAGAGACGATCCCTCCCTCCGTCCTAGTGTTTCCGCCCTGGAGAAAGGCTGATACAGCGCCACAACGCGTCCTCAAAGGGATCCTAGGAGTTTATAAAATCTGCACGGTGTTTTTTAGACAGTTTTTCTCTCTCAGAACTTTCTCCTGTGACTTAAAGAATAAAACTGCCAGTGGAATTGAAGGTAGCTCGTGTCTGGACATCTGTGTTCCTCCAGAGGCACTAGGAAAGGGAAGATTTATGGAGTCAAGGCCTCAGCGAATTAGAACAATGATCACAACCATCTTTATAAAGTTAACTAAAGACGAGAAAAGGCCCTGCCCCAGACACGTGTGACGGTGCCCGGAAGGCGCTAACTGTGAATGGATGTGACGCAGCCCCGCGCTCACCTTTGGGGTGCACATAATCTGGAAGTGAGGCATTTTGTTCGAAAGCATATCCTTATGTCCCAATGTTTACAACCATGCTCTCTTGTGACTCGGTGTTTGAACACAGTGAAGGCGTTTGGCTACCTCAAATGAGACACGGTAAACTTTCAAAGGCCATTGAGGTAAATGATCAGAGCAAGAGCTTCTCCTCGGCGACTGAAGCAACCCATTGTGTTTCAGAAACACTTAGCTGAAAAGTGGGACTCTAATCAGGAGACACCCCCATTCCCAGTTTCATCCAGTCATTCAAGAATTGTTTTTTTCAAAGATCTTATTGGGCCAGGGGAACAGGGCTTTATTGGGGAACAGTGTGTACTTCCAGGCCTTTTTTCCAAGTCAAGTTGTTGTTGTTGACATGTGCGGGCACGCTGGACAGAGGAGAAGGCTGAGGCGCGGTCGGTGGTCCCCTGTCTGATGCTCACAGACTGCCCAGGTGTGGGGCGGGCCAGGACCAGAGGCCCGTGGGCCTCATGCAGCTCAGAGAGGTCCAGTAGCCCCTCAGCAGGGCTGCCCACCCTGATGGACAAGGGGGCCTGGGCCATCTTCCTGCTTCCCTCCCATGGCGGGCACATCCGCCTGCTCTGGAGGCCACTAGAGGGCAACACGACACCGTCAGCCTCCTCAGCACTGGCAGCTGCCAGACAGCCAGATCCTGCCCCACATTTACAATGAAAATACAAATCAAAACCGAAAGTCCAAGATTATGAATCACTGACACTTCAAGACTAAAACGATTAGCCTCCTCACATGGGGCTTGTAATTATTTGAACAGCTGCCTTTGTTTAGCCGCAGTCCTGTTGCTAAGGGACTAGGTCAGACAGTATAGAAAGTGAAACAGAGGAATATTTCCCTGTAGGCTGGCACCAGCATTTGACTTAATGTGGCTTAAGGGAAATGTCGCCGTGGCTCTTGCCGGGAACCACACTGTGCTTTGCTGTCAGGATGCCGTGAGCATGTCCAGTTCTCTTTGAAAAGGGTCCAGTTACATCTGCACGTGAACCATCATCAAACATTAAGTCAAATCCTGTCTGATACCCAAAGGAGAAAACGTCACCAAAGGAAAGTTGCAACTGTTCAGTGTGAAAGAGACTGGGACCCTGTTTGTGTGCATGGCGCTCGTTTTTAATTAGAGTGACGGAGAGTGACGCACGGCCCTGAGCTTGGACTTCCTGCTGTGTGGAAGGTCAGCCGCTGTCCTCACAGTGGGCACACTCAGAACCACACGCCCATAGCCGTGTTCTAGGGGTCACGTCCGCTGTGATGAGCTGCCGCAGGGCTGCTGCAGGTAAAGCTGCTCCTCAATTCGCAGACGGGCTCCATCCAAGGCCAGAAGCTGCTATAATCAAGGAACCAGCTTTAGAATAGGAGATTCCCTAGGATTTGGTCAAATCACTCCTTAAAGGTCCAAATTTGAGGACTTTCAGGATCCTTGGAGTTTGGACTTCTAGTCTCTGTTATCCTTTTCTTTATTTCCACTTATTTCAGTTCCCTGTTTCCTATGTCTACAGTCTTAAAAACCAAGGTTAGAGGATAGGTAGCAAGAGTGTATGACTTTGATCGGAAAGAAAAGTACTGCTCACCCACCTCTGCTCGGATTAATGAGGCTACCTGTTTAAGTGGAGGTACCTGTTTCAGGAACCCAGGAACGACTAACACTTGCAGTTTATGTTGGGTAGTTTGGTTGACTGCCTTCCTAAACACTAGAGCTCTGGGATTTTGCCCCAGACCTCTCATCTAAGAACGCAAGGCAGGGGTCTGGCTCTGCCCAGGGCTCAGCCATGAGGAGAGCTAGGCTTTGGCTGGGTCGTGACTGTAATTACTGTTCTCGGGAAAGGGACTTTTGCAAAGTCAGGTAGTGTAAGAGACCAGCTTACCCTAGAATAGATGCCCTGGGAGACGAGACTGACCAGGTGCCTGTTTTCTCAATAGATTGGAGGATTTGGAGAGAGTTGGGGAATATTTGTCCATAGAAACAATCAGACCTGGACTCCACAGTGTGGCATGGAGGTTGAGGCCCTCGGGACTGGCATGCTTGGGGCCAGCAGCCACACCGCCAGGCTGTCTAATTGATTTCTGATTGAGACATCTGTAGTAATATTCAAACGAGGACAAATGTTACCCAAGGACAGCAAACATTTCTAAAACTGATTAAGAGAAGGAAAAATGGAGGCAATTCCTTGCAAGCTGTCTGTACCACCGAAACCGGTGATAAGAACACCCAGACGAATCAGCGAGTTCCCATGAGGGAAGTGGTTCTCACCTGGGTCAGTGCTGTTGGGTGACAGTCACCTGGGTTCTGGCTGTGTTCAGGCTGATGTGCAGCAGGGGCATTCTCAGCCTTACCCTGGCAGGTGCTGGGTAAGGGAGGCACCCCTGCCACTGAGGGTGCGTGGGCTCATTTGGACGAGGTCAGCCAAGACAGAGCGGCCCCACTGCACAAGCGTTCCTGCTGCCTGAGCCGGCCTTTGGCTCATTTGACTCAAGGTGGTCCCTGGGGGGAGGCCCTGGGGGGAGGCAGGCCCCTCTGGCTCTTGCTGGCCATTGGTGATGTTTTTCAACACTCAGATGCCTCACTCCTCCGCTTCTTAGATTCTTCAGGAAAACTAGTGGTTTGGTGGCCAAAGAATACAGTTGAGTGGGTTGAATTTTTACTTTTGCATTTCTGGTTGGAATACAGTGTCTACAGTCTTGGTAGATTTCTTGGTAGATGACTACATCTTGGTAGATTTTAGTCATGGTTTGACGATTATTTCCAACAGGTCATTAATACCCCCTTATCTGTGGTCTCGCTTTCTGTGGTTTTAATTACCCGCTGTCAACCATGGTCCAAAAATATTAAACGAAAAATTCCAGAAACAAACAATTCATAAGTTTTAAATTGTGTGCCGTTCTGAGGAGTGTGATGCAGTCTCTCACTGCCCCTCTCAGGGTGGGAAGCTTCCCTTTGTGCAGTGTGTCCACGCTGTGTACACGCCCTGCCCGCTTGTCGCTTAGTAGCCGTCTCAGTTATCAGGTCAGTTGTCGAAGTATTGCAGTGCTTGTGTTCAAGTGACCTTTATTTTACTTAATCATGGCCCCAAATCCATCATAATTGTTCTATTTTATTATTGTTGTTAATCCCTTACTGTGCCTAATTTATAAATTAAACTTTATCATAGGAATGTATATATAGGAAAAAACATAGTACACTTGTATATAGGGCTTCGTACTACCCATGGTTTCAGGCGTCTACTGGATGTCTTGGAATGTATCCACCAAAGGGGGAATAGTGTATGTGATATTTGCAGAAACTGTATCCATCCATCCATGATGCCAAGATTCCTCAAAAGTATCACAGAAAAAGTTCTTCTACCTTAAAAGGTTCTATTTCATCAACTCACTCAATTAAAAATGTGAGTCCGGAAAAAAATCCTTACACCCTATACATGGTTCTAGCATGTCCAGAGTCCCAGAAGTTCTTTGCTTCTTGAATCTTTGTTATAGACAAAGATTCATTCCAAATCTAATCTACCCGAAAGCTCACGGGCCCAGGAGTTTTCTTTCCCTCCCCCATCATGATCAGGGATGTTTGTTCTTCTGACCTGTGATGCTGTGATATTCTGAGAGGCCTCCTGTGTCGTCTTGTGAAAACAAAACTCCCCACGTGTGGAGGTTGCAGGCTAATCTTTTGAATGCAGGTGATGTGTGTGGAGCATGTAGTTCTTAAGCTTTCTAAACAGGGAAGGACCCCTAGTCACCATGACTATATATGAGATCCCCACTGACTCAGAGTTCACCACCCATGCAAACATTTGGGACCTTGGGGGCTGCCTGGGAAAACCACAGACTCAGACATTTGACTTCAGGGCAAATGCTTGGTAGTAGATTTCACAGGTGTCAGGTGTCTTGGACTCTTCAAGAATGGCTGCGGATGATGATGGTAAGTGAAGACAAGAAGGATAGTGGTGACATTGGTCTCTTCCAGTCCCTGAGTTAAAATTTGGAGCTGGATGCTCCGGGGAGGCCATTTCCATGTCTTAGCCACCCGATTGTTTGTAAACGCCAGAGAAAGAGGGAATGAGTTGTTCTGGAAACACGATTGTCACCCAGAGGAAAGAACAGTATAAATAATAGGGCCTTATTTCAAGCGCCTGAAGACAGTTGTGAATTCACATTTGACCAGTATGTCCTGAGTGCCCGCTGGGTGCCAGGCCTGGTGGCCCGTACCCTGCTGCTGTTGGCTTTGCCCCACAGGCCAGTGATGTCATGGGCATGAGCACTGGCCTGTGGGTTGGAAGCTGAGGCTCAGGGAGTAGAGCGTCTTGTCGAGGTACTCAGGACCACCCCAAACCCTGTCGCGCACCCCGTGATCTAGCAATTCCAGGTCACCCAGAGCGGAGACCTGGAAGACAGCAGATGGACCCAGACCCCATGGCAAAGGCCTCTCCCCAGAATGCACCTTCCCTTTCTGGTCACTGGACCAGCGCAGCTAGACAGAGAGTCTGGGTCCAGTCAGGAGACAGAAACCACCCAGAGAAGTTTAATATAAAGACTTACTCCACGTGGTAAGAGACTTGCTAGCAGATATAAGAAAGTCTGTGGTTCTCTCAGGCTGAGGGAGTGTACCCGGGGAAGGACAAACCCTGGAGAAGGTGTGGTTCGTGGTTCAGCCCACTGGATGGCAGAGATGTTTGCTGGTTTGGCCCTGCTGGAGCCGGTCTAAAGATGCTGGGCAAGCCACAGGCCACCCTCCGAGTGCAGGTGGCAGAGCTGGCGACGAGCGAGGGTGTGCAGTGGAGTCTGGGCGCCGGCGGGGACAGGAGGCCTGCTGAGTGCACAGGTTGCGTGGGTGCTTGGGCCTGGTTTCCACGTAGACAGAGCTGTCGGGTGGTTATTACTGGCAGGTGAAGACTGTAAGGTCACAGAAGGACCAGGTTCTGGGCTCCCCTGGATGTCCTCACACACACACATCACCAACCTAGGCTGCTGGCAGGAGATTCCCTTCCCCCTGCAGCCCCTCAGCCCTCTATTGAGAAAGCTCAGCGCCCACTCGCTTGACAGGAGAATTGGCTGCAGGAATCCAGTGTATTACAGGGCAGGTGTTCACGGTGTCAGTAGCTGAGGCTGTAAACTGGTCACAGCCACCCAGAGCCACCCCGATGGCGCCCACTTCCCGCCCCATGTAAAGGACCAGCCCTCTCCCTCTGCAGAGGCTGGACCTCAGCTGCGCCTGTCTGCTCATCGCCATGCTCGCCTGCTGGGCACTTGTCTCGCCCCTTTCCATCCCGGTCTTGGCCCACAGCTAGCTCTCCAGCGTTCTTTGTCGGCAGGCACTGTGATGCGAAGAGTCCCAGCCCTTTGGTGACAGTGAAGGGGCACTTGGCCTTTTTGTCTTGTTCTACCTCAAAAGATCCATTTCTAGAAACTTCAGAGGTCAGAAAGTCCAAGTCTTTGCTGGAACTTGTTTGACTCTTAGTTGCTGAGCCCTTTTATCTTGCAAACCCAGGAATTACAAAGCCGGCAAATACCCTTCTAGACTGACAGACGGAGGCGCAGAGCAGCGTTTCCTTGAGTTGTCCCTCCTTTTTCATCTAACAGATGATATGAATTTGGATAGAGACATCACTTTATTTTCTACTTTCAAGTTCACATTGGATTATAGCTAATCTTCCCGTACAAGGGCAGTGCTCGTATATCCTGGAGGCAGAATTCAGAGACAGTTTCCAGGGCCCCTTTCCCAACATGTTCAATCAGTTTTCCCACTGCCTTTTAACTGGCGCTGTCATTCTGCCGTGCAACCTGTCTGCCCACAAGCCGATGCTGCTGTCTCCTGCCTCCTGCCACACTGCCCGGACAGGGCTCTCATTCAGAGCCCTTGCCCAGGGCTGTACGCGCGTGCCAGCTGAGTACCAGCCACGAGGGCCTCTCCCAGGAGCACCCAGATCTATGAATTGGGACACACAGTTCAGAGAAGTGCCCCACTCTCCCAGACTAGAATTTCAGAGACTTCGCCCTCTTGTCGCCATTAGCTTAGCCTTCAGCAAGTCGTGGCAGGTCTCCTTGCCCCTTCTCTGGGCGTGCTGTCTTGTGCCTGAATTACCATACACAGCTCTGTCCCCTGCGGTCACCTCTGACCTTACCCAGTACTGAGGCACATGTGTGGGGCTGTCCTGACGGGGGCTTGTCTGAGAGTACGTGTTCCAGTGAAGTCCGTGGCCGCCGGATGACACCTGACAGACTAACTGGGCTTTGGGCCCTGGTAGCGGGAGTCCAGGGAGGACCTGCAGGGGTGGGGCTGGCATCTTGTCCAACAGCACCTGGCAACCCTACCTCAGCCGGGGAGGGGTCTGGTGTTGCACGTGGCAGGTGGCCTGCACCCCCACACTGAGCACAGTAGGGCAGTAAGGCTCTCATTGAGCAGTGAGCGGTTGTCACTGTCACACTTGCTGACCCATCACCAAGGTCACTCCACTCCAACCCCGCTTCTGGCTCCCCTGGGGACACTGGGTGTCGTGGCCCCCCAGAGTGGCCTCCCAGAGCCGACTCCACCTGCCAAACCAGGCAGAGGGTTCGGTGTGGCTCCTGGTGGGGACACCAGTCCCAGGAGCTGACAGGTGGTGTGGAGCAGAGCTGGAGGCTCCCATCCTTCCCACCTCCCTGTGCCAACCCAGACGCTCATCACGGACGGGATTGGGGGCGCTGTGACACACCCCACTTCTTTCTTCCTGGGTCCTACAGGGATTGTTTTATCTCTTCCTGGAAAATATAGTTCTTAAAGCAAGCAAGAAGCAATTTGGCTTAATAATTTTTATTTCTGCTGTGTTTAGATGCCTCCAGAATTATTTTTTTTTTAAAAAAAAGAAAGAACAAAGCCACAGGGGGTTTGTGTAAACTGAATGTCCTGCCAGGCACGTGTCACTTTGGGTTAGCTGAGTGCCTTCTGCCACCCTCAGCGAGCGCCCACAGCAGTGCGTCGGCCGCGTTAGGCGTGCACATTCGCTCCTCCGGAGCACGGAGGCAGCCTGGTGGGCGCTCTGCTTGCCTGGCAGACAGAGGTCCGGGGGAGGGGAGCCTGGCTGTGACTCCCGCAGACCCAGGGCCTCCCAGGCCTACTCGGGGGCACCTCCCTGAGCACGGGCAGCAGCTTCTGCTTCATCTCTATTCACGCTGAGTCTGCCCAGCCCACTCTTCCCAATCGTTCCTTATTTTACCAAGATTCACACAGCCCTGGTCTCCATCAGCAATTCTTTTGGAAAGAAATGCGTCTGTAGAGAATGGGAATGTGGGGGTGTCTGTCTCTTGTGGGTCGGCATGCACCCCCCCACACATCCTCATGCTGGACCTTTAGGAATGATCCCCTGACAGCCCCAGGGGAGCGAGTGGGGACAGCACTGCAGAGCCAAGGGCCGTCCACTCCTCAGAGGAGCACAGAGGCCCGGAGGTCACGAAAGGTCCCTCTCCTCCAGGGCTTGTCATCCTAGTTCCCAAACCTTCTGTCCACACTCTGGTTTTCTAGCCACTTGTCCACTGAAATGGACAACACGTCCCGCTCCGGTTGAGTTCTCATTGCCTGTTTGAGAGGAGTCATTCCTACACTGCTCTTAGGGTCCCTGTGCCAGTGCAGCACCCCCACCCTTGGTCCTTTGGGGTACACCACGACCCACACTGGTCTTTCTGGGGTAACTGCCATTTGTGTTCATTCCCTGCCTCCTGTAGGAACATCTGGATCTACTGGGGCCAGTCCTTGCCTTGGTGGGACATCCCCTCCGTGACTCGTGGGCTGGGCTCCCACGCTGCCCCGTGGACCTGAGGACTCAGTCCTCTAACCTCCTCAGGCCTGAGAGGCCAGTGGAAGCCCCCACGTGCTGATGCTCCCGTGGGAGGCACCCAGCCCATCGCCCACACTCCCCCTGGACCCCTCGGATGTGCCTGGTCCTGCTAGGCGTCTTCAGGGTGGGCCTGGCGTGCGCGAGCCCATCCTGCGGGCCCCGTGTGAGCCCCATGCTTGCTCCGCAGGGCCTGATGCACTCCAGCGGCCCCGTGGGCCGGCACCGGCAGCTCGTCCTGGTCCTGGAGGGGGAGCTGTACCTCATCCCTTTCGCCCTCCTGAAGGGAAGCTCCTCCAACGAGTACCTGTACGAGCGCTTCGCCCTCATCGCCGTCCCCTCCATCCGCGCCCTCGGCCTGCAGTCCAAGGTAAGGCTCGCGGAGGGCGGCCGGTGGCTGTCGCGTTCTCCGGTCCTCCGGGCACGGTCTCTGGCCAGGAGGGCTCTGAAGCGATAGGATGTGGTCTCTTCAGACTGTTAATTGTGTGGCTTGCAGCTGGGTAGGATGACTTTAGAGGTGTCTGGAGGCAGGGGCACCGCTCTCCTGACCCCTCACAGCTCTTTGCTACCTCAGGAAGCCACAAGTTGGGTCATTTCTCTCTAACTTCCTTTGCTGTGACGTCATGGTTGTGACCTAGAAGGCTCTGTGTCGGGCGTGAGGCCAGGCCAAGTATCTGAGGAGCTGGTTGCCCACTGCCACGCAGGCCCCCGGTGAGGCGCTGAGGGAGGCCCAGCCAGCACCACACACACCCCACCCTCCTGCTGACTGCTGACCGGGAGCCCAGTCTGCCCAGCGGAGGGGCCACAGGCAGGGACGGCAGACAAATAAGATTAGTGTCAAGTGGAAAAGAATCCCACAGGCCAACAAAGGAACTAAAAACAAATATGGCGGCTTTTAAAGGACAGGCAAGGACTTGGGTCTCATTCAGCAAAAACAGGATGGGAAGAAACATCTGGAAAATTCAAGAGGGTGACAGTGGGCCATGCATTCATGGTTCTCACCCCACAGCCACCCTGGGTCCTGCCCACGGGATTAGAGAGCCATTTGAGCCAACCCTGAATCCCCTTCCCCTTCTTCAAACTCGCTCAGAGACCCGGAAGCCTGGCTTCCTGTGGCCCTTCACGGCCCCGATGCTCCCCACCCACCTGGCCCTGCACGTACAGCATTCCCACCTGTCCCAGCTGCAGGACCCTTTACCGTGAGGACCTGAACTGCTCCAGTTCAGACTGGACAATGCCCTCCAGCGGCCAGCCGCTGTCAGAGCCCCTCAGACGGTCAGGCAGCCTCCTCCCAGTGGGAGAAGGTGTCATCGGGTTCAGAATCCAGACCCCAGGCCCTGGGTGTGGGGCGTGGGGGGGGGGGCAACAGGACCTGCCTTGGCCTCTGATGACCTTGGTCATTGGCATGGTTCAAAGCAGGTCATTTTCTGCCTCTTGGGATTTTGAGGATCTTAGTTTTGACTATTTTTGTTGCTGAATTGTACCTTTGTCGTAGGACAGAGTCAGTTCAAAGTGAAAGAAATTGTTTTCTCCAAGTTTTTCTCATGTCCTTGGCTGACTGAATCCCAGGTGGCCTGGTTGGACACTGTCCCGCCCAGGGGCTGGCTCACCGTGCTTGCCGCCAGCAGCACCTGAGGGCCAGAGACCACCCGTGTTAAGAGAGCTTCGTGTTGGCGACGACACTGAGCTGGCTGTTTGCCACCTTCCCCAGGGGCTGCGACAGGCCCGTTTGCCGACAGCCCCACCAGCCGTTTCTCTTGCCCAGACTTTAAGGCATCACCAAGAGGAGGCACCAAAAAGTTATTTTGAATTAATTTAATACTTGATGTTTCCCCAAAAAGCATCAAAAGGTATCGTGGGGGAAATCAGAAATTTGTTAGACTTCTTTATGCTGATTTTATAATCAGTGATGTTTTTATGTTGTAGCACGTAAAGCAGAAGGGAATTATAATCTTTTCAGTAGGTTGTGCCTCTAAAGAATTTAATTTGGCCCTGTCTCCCCTGAGGGTGACTTGGTTTTTACACATTTTAAGCAAAGCCACCCCTCGAAGCCCTGACTCACCAGGCGTGGGTTTCCCCTCCCTTAGGGGCACACGGGGGGTGGGAGACGGTGGGCAGGCGGGCACTGCAGACCCTCACCTCCTGTACATTCTGTCCCATCAGTGCCACTCCCCAGTGCTCCCGGGGGTTAACAAACGGGAAGGGGCCTTCCTACCATCCCTCCCCAATTATTTTCAGTAGCTTGTCATAGAAGGTGTGAATCTCAGTAAGACATGCACGTGTGTCAGAATGGTGTTGAAATGAGTGTGAACAAGGTTATTGGGAGCAGAGGAGAAGCCAGGGTAGAGCCAGCCCTGCCTGGAGAGCTGGCTGCCTCTGTGCTCTGGAGAAGCCCGTGGCTCAGCCGACCACTGCCGGGCAGCCTGGCCAGTCTGACGGCGATGTGCCTGTCGTTTCTTCCTCCTAGTCTCACCTGAGGAAGACCCCGCCCACCTACTCCAGCTCCACGTCCATGGCGGCTGTCGTTGGCAACCCCAAGCTCCCGTCAGCGGTAATGGACAGGTGGCTGTGGGGGCCGATGCCATCCGCTGAGGAGGAAGCCTACATGGTGTCGGAGCTGCTGGGCTGCCAGCCCCTGGTGGGCAGTGTGGCCACCAAAGAGCGGGTCATGAGTGCCCTGACCCAGGCCGAGTGCGTCCACTTTGCTACCCACATCTCTTGGAAACTGTCGGCCTTGGTCCTCACACCGAGTGCGGACGGCAACCCTGCCAGCAGCAGCAAGAGCTCCTTCGGCCACCCCTACACCATCCCCGAGTCCCTGCGGGTGCAGGACGACACCAGTGATGGGGAGAGCATCTCGGACTGCCCGCCCCTGCAGGAGCTGCTGCTCACGGCGGCCGACATCCTGGACCTGCGGCTCCCCGTGAAGCTGGTGGTCCTCGGCTCCTCGCAGGAGTCCAACAGCAAGGTCACGGCCGACGGGGTGATCGCGCTGACGCGGGCCTTCCTGGCTGCTGGTGCACAGTGCGTCCTCGTGTCTCTGTGGCCTGTGCCCGTGGCTGCTTCCAAGATGTTTCTCCATGCCTTCTACTCGTCCCTGCTGAACGGCCTAAAGGCCAGCGCCGCCCTGGGGGAGGCCATGAAGGTGGTGCAGAGCAGCAAGGCCTTCTCGCACCCCTGCAACTGGGCAGGTAGGCGCGTGGGCCCCCGGCTGTGCCCCGGGTGCATGGGGGGCAGAGAGGGCGGCCCTGGAAGAGGCAGCACGGGAAGATTCCGGGAGAGCACCTCGTTCGCTGAGGCTTTGGTTCTCTGCCAAGTCAGCCTTTTACTGCCTCCCCATATTCAGATAGTCTTTGGACCAGGGAGCAGCATTAGAACACTTTGCCATCAGAGTGTGAATGTAAAACTCCCGAGGTTAGTGTTTACTGGATGACCCATTTTATGGCCCCTGGTATAAGTCCCGTGACTGGAGAAAGCGGTGCGGTAGAAGACCCCTAGACTTGGCATCTGGAAGGCTTGGGTTTGATCTAGCTCCATGACCAGGCTGTGTGACCTGAGGCAGGTTACTTACCCTTTCTGAAGCTCAGTGTCCTTAGCGGCAGCGTGGTAGTGGTGCTGACGATGCCTCCCTGTTCACATTTGAGACGACCTGTGACAAGTGGGTCGAGTGTCTTGTGTTGCGTGAGGAACTGCATTCTGAGTGGGCCTGCTACAGGGGCTGGGGTCTGGGAGTGGAGGGAGAGTGTTCCCTGTGACAGCTGGTCACAGAGCGGGGTGAGGAACTCTGCCTCTCAGCTCCACGTGATGACCTGTGGACCCTGCCATGTAGGAGACCCTCTCTGACAGGCTGTGACCCACAGACTCCAAACCCAACCCTGGGCCATTGTCTTCACCCCGCTGGGGTGGTTTTGCTGACACGTCCCGTGACCTTCAGTCCGTGAAGGTCTCAGAATTGGCCCCCACACCTCCCAGGGAGCTCCACCGATGCAGTAACGCGATGACGATGGTACGACCCATAAAGCAGTGTCTTAAACCTTGAGAAACAGGAACAACAAAAATCTTATTTTCAAACATTTACATTTTATTGTTTTAACGGCAAACAAATGTACCCTCCATGGATGTATTTACAAGTTGGAAACACAATGGCTTTCACCTTACTCTTCCTGTCAGAATCAATCCAGTTGATGTGTGCTGAGATTGTTGGCGTCACTTTCCAGAGTTGGATAAGCCCTGAGGTGGAGCCCTGGTGCTCCCGGGCCCAGTCGGCTGCAAGCGAGGAGCCCATGGGGGCCTGCGTGTTGTTAGATATGGAAACATTTGTTTACTTCACAAACACAACACAGCTGCAGTATTTTTGTATCCAAAAAGCAAAGTAGAATCCATCCTGTTTCTTCACGTGGCTGAAGAGAAACATTCCATTGGTCCAGCAGGCCTACTCTTCGGAGGCCCTCACCTCAGGGCCGTCCAGTCCTGCCAGGTGGAGGGTGGCCAGCAGGCCTGAGGGTTTGGGCCTAAGTTGCTAAACTGCCTCACCTGCCAGGAGATACAGAGATCAGAGGCGATGCTGGTGGTTTCCATAGCTGTTCTCAGCGTGCAGTGTCTGTTTTATACCCACTCCGGCGATCAGAAGGGGCTCTGGGCCCTGCATCGTCCCACAGGAAGTGCTGCAGGGTGTGTGGAAACCGGTCCCTGGACGTGGCCATTTATTCCCGACAGGTCCCCTACCCCCCAAGCAGGACCCCCTCCATGTCTTCCCAGTGCACTTAGGGATGTGGTATTTTTGTCCTTGTTTAGTTTTAGTGACAGTTTCAAGTCACAACTTTGTTCTGGGGAAAATGATATTTAGTGGTGCTGCCCTGTTACCCTTCAAAGCAGCATTGCCTCATTCATTCTTTTAGAAAACCTTTTCCCTCAGCTGTGTGGGGGCAGGTTGGTCCTAACGTTGCTTGGCGGCTTGAAGAGACCGCTGCGTCTGTGCCTCCCCAGGCCCTGCTTACGGAAGCAGCGTGGAGGGCAGAGGGCTGGGGTCCAGGTGGACATGTGGCCCTCCCCGGCCTGGCTGCTTGCTTGTTCTTACAACTAGAGGGAGTACCTCCTCCTGCCCTCTTGTCCAGTGGCCCCAAGGAGGACGCAGGTCATCGCATGGAGCTGAGGGGCAGAGTTCCTCACCCCATCCCTGTGACTGGCTGTCACAGGGAACACGCTCCTTTCCCTCCCAGACCTTCGCCCCCTGTGGCAGGCACACCTGCCCCTCTGTCCCCGGGCATGTACCAGACACAGATGGATTTCAGGGAAGACAAAGCAGGTCATTCCTCAGGATGGTAGTCAAGCCAGGGAGGGGCCCTGGACTGCCCAGGACAGCCCTGGGTCAGCCTGTTCCTGCCTTCACTCACGGTGCAGCAGAAAGCACCTGTCACTGCAAAGCAGCACTCCGCACCTACTGAGCAAATCAACAGTGTCGATTCTTAAAGGGAGGGGACAGAAAGGCGCCAGAGTTAGGCCCCAGCCCAGCGCCTAGAGCAGCTGGGGTGGGCAGGTCCCTCTTTCTGACGGGTAACTGTGAGGCATGGGTGAGCTGTAGAGACCGGCGGGGGCGGGCTCTGAGGTGCCCCTCTGTGCTCTCCGCAGGGTTCATGCTCATTGGCGGTGATGTTAAGCTGAACAGCCCCTCCTCGCTCATCGGCCAGGCCCTCACGGAGATCCTCCAGCACCCGGAGCGAGCCCGGGACGCCCTGCGTGTGCTGCTGCACCTGGTAAGGGGCCCGGGAGCTCCGCCCCCAGGCTTCTCATGGAGCAGAAGCCGCTGGAAATGCACAAGGAGGGGGAGGCTGAAAGGGTTTCCATGGCACCAGGGGACATGAGCAGGTGGAGGGCATGTTGTCCCCAGGCGTCTGTGGGTCAAGCCAGTCGGTCCAAGCAGTGGGCATGATGTGAGATGTCACACAGATGGCTGCAGCCCTCCTTGCCAAGACCCTGGGGGCGGCAGCCGAGGAGTGACCTGGAGCAAGGGCCCACAGCCATTGCTGGGCCATGTGGCCTTGGGCAGGTGACCTTGGCTCTCTGAGCCTCCATTTCCTTATCTGGGAGCGGGGATAAAACTTGAACTTTTCAAGGTTATCGTGAGGATTAGAGAATAGGTAAGTGGCTGGCACACAGTAGGGTTCCAGTAGCTGAGAGATGGTATTTTATAATCAGATGACATTGGCCTTCCTCTAAACTCAGTTGGAAGAAGAGTCCAAGCCTGACCCTGACCTTGGCCAGCCCAGACCTTTATACAAATGGGGGCCCCATGCCATTGTCTACACATTTAAAAGTTGTAAATCAAACCAAGAAACCGAGACGTAAAACGTGCGCCACTTTACACCTTGACAACCTGGAAGGCAGCTTCACATGACTTAGAATTCTTTGCCTCCTTGGAGTTCTGTGCCAGGAACAGCAGCCCAGCCCCAGCCTGGGGTCCACGCAGCATGGCTGGACAGCCTGTGCCACATCTAAGCTGTTTCCAAACGCGATGCTAACAGCTGCCCTGCGGCCACCTTCTGGAGAGGGGCACATGCCAGGCTGATGGAGCTCAGGAGGCTGACCCGGCCTGGGAGCGGGCTGGGGGCTTTGAGCAAGAGTTCCAAGTCTGGGGGCTGCGTTCCAGGGGGGCCTGTCCCCTTGGCCGGGCAAACTCATTGCTCCATGGGCCTGGGGTGGTAGCTATCTGCACACACCTGGTGATGGAGCAGTCATGTATGTTCCTTAAACTTAGGGTCAGCCTGAGGAGTTTGTCAGGCCTGACAGAAGTCAGTGTGTGAACACGTAATAATGCTGGAACCTGAAAACCTCTGACAGCTCTCAGGCCAGACTTGGGGTATCCCAGCTGCCTGCTACAAGGTAGAGGGGCCTGCGTGCTTTGAGAATCTGGGGAGACTGTCTCAGTGATTTTACCCTGTGTCTGGAGCCCGCACAGAGCCCTGGTTACTTGGTGCTAGGGCCCTGCTCAAGGACCTGTCACCCCCGTGTTGCCCTGACTGCTTTTCTTAGAAAACAACTGCCCTTTCTGCCTGTTTGGCTTGCCCCTCTCAGGCCAGGCTGTGCAGCAAGAGCCAGGCCTCTCAGCTCTCCCCCAGTGGGCCTGGAGGCCCCTCAGGCACATCTAAGGGTTTTCTCTTCTTTCTGGGCTTCATCTTCTGGGGTGACCACAGGGGCCATGGGTCAAGTTCACCAGCCCTTACCTCCTAATTATCCCGGGTTCCCCTTGCCCCTGTGTGCAGTGTCTCCAAGGCCCTTCTAGCCCGACGGAAAGCCAGTTGGCGGGTTGTCTGTCCTGCCTGAGGACACATTTCTTCCTGCCTGCGATGTCAGCCCCCAGCAGCAGGATTTTACTATAGGAAGAGTCTCAGGTGACATCTTTGAATGGCTCTTCTGCATCTCCAGTGATGGCACATGTGTCTCAGGGCAAACAGTATCTCCAGATGGACTGAGGTTCCCTAGAGAGAGAAACTGCCAGGAGAAGGCCCGAGGCTGTTGGAAGTGCTGTCGAGTGTTCCCAGGGAGCGGAGAGTTAACGTACTTACTTGGATGAATTCTGCCCCTGTGTGCCAGGCACTGATTTAGGCCGGGAAGGCAGGGGGGACACTCGATTGCGATGGGACACACAGGTTCCGGAGGCCAGTGCTGCAGGATTAAGGATGAGTCAGAGGGACGGAAGGGCATTGCCAGCCAAGGCCCATGACGGGCACTGCTTGGTGTGTGAGGTGTGTCGCGCCGTGAACGGGGGTGTTGAAGGCCTCGGGGTTTATCCTAGTGATAGGGAACCATGATATGGTTTGGGGCGGGCCCCTGACCTGAGATTGGTTTTCACACCAATCACTTCAGTGTCTGTGGAGGAGACCCTGGAGCGGGAGGAGGTGGGTTAGAGAAGGGACAGAATTCTTCCAAGTCACGCCAGCCTTTGCTGGCTCTGACTGTAACGTCTCCCTTTTCTCCCTCCCTTGCAAGAAGCCAGGCCACTGCTGCAGTGTCATGGTCGTCGGGCCCGAGTGCCCAGGAGCTGACTGGCAGCAGTCAGCCTTGCACTGGCTTCACACATGGGGCTTTGTGTTCCCCGAAAGCAACTTGGAGAGAAATGTGGCTGGCCCCTGAGCAGAGCAGCACCTCACTCTGCTTTGCCCTTCCAGGTGGAGAAGTCCCTGCAGCGCATTCAGAACGGGCAGCGCAACGCCATGTATACGTCCCAGCAGAGCGTGGAGAACAAAGTGGGCGGCATCCCCGGGTGGCAGGCCCTCCTCACCGCCGTGGGCTTCCGGCTGGACCCCCCAGCTAGCGGCCTGCCGGCAGCTGTCTTCTTCCCAACCTCCGACCCCGGCGACCGGCTGCAGCAGTGCAGCAGTACCATCCAGTCCCTGCTGGGTGAGTGTCAAGGAGGGCCGGGCCACCAAGGGACTGGCTGACAGCAGGGCCAGCAGGGCTGGTGGCTGTGGCCCCTGCACTGTGAGGATGCTGGGTCTCGGAGCTAGAAGGAGCTTCCTGAGAACTGGCAGTCCCAGCCAGACTTCTCCCGCTCTGCAGGAAAGGAGTGCTCTTGACCTGGTCTTTCCACCGGTAATGGCAAGGCGTCCTCTGCCAAGTAGGGCACTGCCCTGGCTCTGCCTGTTCCTGGGGCGACAGGAGGTAATGCGAGGTGAACCGCAGCTGCCGTTAGCATTTAATCGGCAGCTTCAGATCAGACAGAGCCATGCGGCCAACCCCAGGCTGAAGCGGGGTGCAGCTGCTCAGGGCAACCCTTGGGGTTTCACTCAGAGGCGAGATGCTGCCTGAGCGACTGAGACGGGGTCCTGGGAATGTGACCCGGTGCCGGGAGGACTGCCGCCGAGTCCGCACTGGCCCCTGCCCTGCCTCCTCCGGCCTTCCTGAGACCATTCTCTCCTGTGCTAAGTCACACCTGGACGCACACATCTGGCTGTCCTGAGCTTCTGAAATGCCACCAATGCTGAGTGTTTTGGACTCTTTCCCCTGGGGAAGCAGCAGGACGGTGGGTGCAAAAGCCCCCCTGGATAACACCCGTCTCCTTCTTGGTGTAGGTCTGCCCAACCCTGCCCTCCAAGCCCTCTGCAAGCTCATCACTGCCTCCGAGACGGGCGAGCAGCTCATCAGCCGGGTGAGTTAGCCAGGACGGCTGAGCCCAGGCCTGAGGGCTGTGCCGACTTGGAGAGAGACTGGTTTGGCCCTAGGAATGTGCAAGGAATGCCACCGCAAGGCTTTTTTCAGCCTTTGTGATTAGAGGGAAAAAGCGAAAGCTGGGTTAGAGAACAGCCCTCCCCAGCACGTGCTAGACATGGAGGGGCGCTGAGTCCCAAGAGCTTTGGGGCCTTCAGGGGACACTTGTGGGTCTCAAGGCATTTCCGGAGCTCTCCATTCAGTGGTCTCCCACATCTTGTCATCCCCACCCACCAGTTTTTCCTGCTGACTGACAAGTGTTACAGCCCCTTCCCTAAGCCAGGGCAATAGGTGCTCCAATACTTATTCTCAGATCAAAGTATGAACCCCACCTGAAACAAAACAGCCACTGAGGCACAGCAGTGAACTCAAACAGCTCTATGTCAAGATACCGCTTAGCAGGATTTTTAAAATACTTGAAGAAAATGTAGATCTCATTCAGGTATTTGGAGGATTCTCAGCACCATGGAGGCCCCTCCCAGCCTGGCCTCAGAGCTTGTGTCTTCCCCGGGGGACAGCCACGTGTGGGAGGGCTTCTGGAGGGGCAGCAGCCCCTGCAGAGCAGAGCAGTTTTCTTTGGTCATCTTGGAGTGTAATAATTTCGAAAAAATAATACACATTATTATATATTTATCAGCAGATACCATTTTAAGCAGAAATATTTCTATGTGGAACTCAGCTCCTCCATCTAGGCTTAACCTCTGAAAATCTGAACGGGGCCTAGAGCCTCCACGTACCTGGGGTTGTGCCCAGCCCGGATTTGGAGCACAGCTCCGTCTGGACGCTTGGTTGAGTTCCTACTCATTTTGTAATAAGTGTGTTCCCTCTGCTTTTAAATAGAATTGGGTAGGCACTTCTGGAACGTCGCACATTAAAGCATCCTGAACTCAGCAGAGCTAGAAGTCTGTGCGCTACAGAAAGAAAAAGCTAGAGTTACATTTGCCAGGCAAGACTGAGAATCCACAAAGCCAGTTGCTTAATTTCTTGCTTTTGGTGGCAGCACAGGGCCTTGCTGTCCTCCGGCCCAGCCCCAGGGAAGCGTCCTGGGCTGCCTCCAGCAGCTGGTGGCTGGTGGACACTTGCTGAGTCACTCCCGAACCTTGGACTTTGGTTTACAGAGTGGCCTATACGTGCCCACTGTGCGCTTCCCCACCTGAGTCTGGCCTGCCCTGCTCTGCTCCTGGCGAAGAAGGGCAGGGCCTGGCTGCCCCTGACCCTGAGCCCCTCGACCCCGAGCACGCGTGGCTGTTCATTTTCCTGTGTGTCCCTGCTGACTCTCGCTCCTCTCCCCTCCCGTCCCGGTCAGAGCCGCGGGCCTGGTGTGGCGCTTCCTAAAGCAGTGATCAGCTCGTGTTGCATAACAACCTGTGCTTGAGTCTAAACTCTCTTCTTTCTCTCTCTTTTTCTTTCTTTTTCTTATAATCTGCTGGCCGAAGGCTGTTAAAAATATGGTTGGAATGGTGAGTACTACTTTAAGTAGCAACTGTCGTCAGGTGAGCCCCTCACCCCACCCACCCCAAGCTCCCCTTGGCACTCAGCTCGGTAAGCACGTGCTGTGCTGTCTCGGAGCCACACGCACACGCCAACACACGCTCGGGCTGGGGTGACCAGTGCCACTGGCTCCGGCCGTCTGCCCCCCTCCTCTGCTCTGGCTCCCCTTTTCCTGCTCCACCCTTCTTGTGTTCTTGATTTGACCTTTCAAGTTCCATCAGAACAGCAGGGGCAGAAGCGATACTGTGTGAGCCCACGAGACCCCTGCGTAGTGTTCACAGACTCAGGAAATCTGAGACACCACAGGCACTTGAGTGGGTTCTTGCAGTGCTGAGGTTCTAGGATGTAACCTTGGACTCCTCGTCAGCATTTACCTCAAGGTCATAAAGATGATTTTAGTTAAATAAAGAGAGGGAGACGACCAGGTCCATAACCCACCCTCATCTCATCCCCGAGCCCCGTCTTGCGCTCAGTAACCCTGCAGCGAGTGTGTGTGAGGAAGACTCGGAGCAGAAACCCTGTCTGTGGGTGGCCCACGACCTTGAACACCTAACTGCCCTTGAGCTTCCCACAGAGAGGACAACAGGTGTGAAGGCACCATAAAGAGAACTTCAGATGTGACACACATGCAAGGGCATTAGTGATGACAGGAACAGGTGACCCAAGAATAACTTGGGGACAAATCCTACGCGGGACGGAGGGGAAGGAAAGCTGGGGGAGTGAGAGCTCACGCTGTTCCCCCTTCTCAGCTCCACCAGGTCCTGGTCCAGCTGCAGGCCTGTGAGAAGGAGCAGGACTTTGCGTCGGCGCCCATTCAGGTCTCCATCAGCGTCCAGCTGTGGCGGCTCCCAGGATGTCATGAATTCCTGGCAGCTCTAGGTAAGGACAGACCATTCTTGACTTAACTCATTTTAGTTTTGTTTTTTAAAAAAAAATCGATTTTTCTCCTATTTTCTGTTGGGTAAAGTTGGTCAATTCTTAGGGGTTTTTGTGTTTTCTTAGATATTTTATTACTCGGTAGTTAACTCAAAGATTCTAGTGCTTTAGTACAATTCCCAAATGGCCCCCCAGGTTTGTCCCATTTCCCCGATGTTATCATTTCGTCTGTCTCATTTGTAGTCATCTTACTAGGAATCTGATAGATTCCAGTATTGTTGGGAGTCAGGCCGTGATTAAAAACTAAAGAAAATAGTCACAAAATAATGGTTTTAATGTTCTTTTTCACTGGCTACTGGAAACTGGCAGGAAAAAAATACAATTGAAATGACCTTTGATTTGACCATGGGGACCTAGAACGGCACATCCAGAGCCCTGTCCGATTCAGGACTCTTCCTTTTCAACACTAACGCGGCAAAGCAGCCCTGATGGAACCGCTGCTTAGAACAGGTGCATCTGTTGCTAAACCACAAGAGACTGTAAGCTGCTCTCCTGCTCCACTTAAGAGCCCGTGTGCCATTCACATCGTAGCTCTTTTGCAAACACCTGTCGTGTGCCAGGCAGTGTTCTAGGCAAAGGACAGAAAGCCCTGTCCTCTTAGGGTTTGTTCTCATGGGGAAGACAGACAGACAGTAATTACCTAACCTAAGGGGAGCACCTTAGAAGATGAGGGTGCACTGTGGCAGAAAACAGCGTCGGGGTCCTAGTGACTGGCTGGCTGGAGGAGTGCGGGTGGGGGGGCAGGCCCAGAGAGCCTGTGGATGTTTGCAGGATGGAAGAACCAGGCAGAAAGAGGCCAAGTTTGAGGCCGATGAGCTGGTACAGGGGACGGTGGGTCTCCAGGCCAGGGAATGGCCTTTGGTTTTTAACCTGAGGGAGCAGGGAGTCTTTGGAGGATGACACAGCCTGAATCACTATTATAGGGACCGGCCACCAGACCTGGCAGGGCAGCAAGTCCTTCAAAAGGGAAGTTTCTTCTGCCTATAAGGCCAGGACAGTCAGTATTGGGCCGTCTTTTCTAACCCACTCTGTACATGGCCTTTCCCAGCCCACCTCAGTTTAGGGCTGGCTCCATTTGACTTCAAGTAAAAGGGGAAACCCACAATGCCCCCCACCCACTGGGGCCCCAAATCCCGTGAGTGGACATTTTGATGATGCCCTTTATGATTTGTACTATTTGCTTATTTTCTGTTGACTTCAACAATCTTCTTGGTTTAAACATAGTACATTTATATTTAATGAAATGTACCGTGTTTCCCCGAAAATAAGACCTAGCCGGACAATCAGCAAAAATGTGTCTTTTGGAGCAAAAATTAATATAAGACTCGGTCTTAAATAATATAATAGAATACCGCGTCCCATATTAAGTTTTGCTCCACAAGATGCATTAGAGCTGACTGTCCGGCCAGGGCTTATTTTCAGGGAAACAGGGTCGTCAGTAGCAAATGGAGCAAGAGTGAGAAGGGCCAGGTCCACGCCCAGGATGGGTGTCTTCTCACTTCTGTCACAGGCTAAGGCTGGGCTTGGGACAGTGACCAGGACACAGGTGAGGTAAGATGAAGTCAAGACCTTCTTTCATAAAGGAAAAGCTCGTCCTCATGCAGGGCCTAAGCTTCCCGTGGGTGGGGGTGGGGATGGGGGAGCCAGCCCTCCTCCCCTATGAACTGGACGGTTTTGATGCCCCTTTGCCAGGGGTATCACTGGCTCTCTGGTGCTGGGATTGTGGGTGATCTTCATTGATGTTCCTCTACTTCTCCGTACTTCCCAAATCCCACTGATATGTAAGGCGTGAGTCAGTGTGCACACACTCATAACCTACGTGGCTCCCTCCCTCCGAGGGCTCCAAGGCTCAGAGAGACGCCCTCCACATTAATCATTCGCCATCACAGCCCATCACAGGACGGTCGGTTAATCACAGGACTCGATTCTCTTGGAGCAACCAATTCAAATCATTTTGGTAAAAGAGGTTTCCAACTAAAATATTGCATTTATATTATTAATTTGTTTTTAATGCCGAGTTCTCTGAGACCTTCCTGTTGCTTCCAGGGACTGTTTATTTTTGAGTTCAGAGAGGAAAACGTCCCACAGCAAGCAGAATGCTGAGTGGCTCCTTGAGTGAACCTAATTCCCCCAGGAATGCCAGTGTCACACCAATATCAGAATCCTCGAGTAGGAATAAAAATACAGACCCAGATTTCTCCTTTGGTAAAAACGCTGCGTCATGAAACGCACAGCACGCTGAGCACCGGCAGCCCTGTCGTTGGAACGTTGTGAGATCACAGGGCCTGTGCCCTTGGGATCTTCCTTCGGCACCAATTGTTTGCACCGTCTCAGCCGAGCTCAGTGATCCGCTGAGGAGGCTGAGTGAACGTTCTCAGGGCTGAAGGCTCTCGGGCTCCAAATTCTTGCTTGCTGGTGCCTTACTGTGGACACCGAGTCTGTTTGGCTTCTTCTTCCTGAGTGCTTCCTGAGGAGGTGTACTGGCTGCCTCTGCAATGTCTGCTAAGTGGAAGTGTTGTGGCAACAGCTCGTTAGTCAGCCTCCTGCTCAGGAGGCTCATGCCCTGTGCTGTGCCTGCTCCAGGTCTCAGCAGAACCCTAAGACTCAGGGAGCAGCCCCCCTGGGCTTTGGCAGAGTGGAGGCCCTGCAGGGCAGTTCAGCCAAGGTAGCCGATTCTCCACCGTCGCAGAGCTCAAAGCCCTTGGTGACAGACCCTGAGCATTTTGGAGACATGGTCCTTGCCCTTGAGAAGAAGCTTCCACCGTCCGTGCGCCAGCTTTCAATACTGGACTCAGTGCCCAAGGCAGTGGCCAGTGTTTGTCCTGGGCAGTCTCCTTAGTGGGCTGTTCTGCGAAGGAATGGAGGAAAAAAAAGGTTAACGAGCCTTCCTAACACCGACCTGCCCCTCTCACGAATGCAGTTCTGGGCGGGAAAGCAGCCAGTGCTCTGTGAAGGCACAGAGGGGAGCCAGGCCGGGAGGTCTGCACACGGCAAACGGGAAGCCCCGAGGGCCCGGAGTTACGGGTGAGGGAGCCCCATTTGCTGAGGGGCCTGCGGGGGTTCCCATGGCACTGTACACAGAGCCCTACAGCTCTCATCTTTTCAGGATCTAGAATCTTCCCTAAGGAAGCAGATGTTTATATATTCTGTTCCTCTAGGTTTTGATCTCTGTGAAGTTGGTCAGGAGGAAGTAATCCTGAAAACCGGGAAACAAGCCAATCGGAGAACTATGCACTTCGCGCTCCAGTCCCTGCTCGCCCTGTTCGGTACGTGCTCCGCCCCGCCCCGCTCGCCCTGCGCCCCCCGGGGGCGGACGCCAGCACGAACGTTATGGGGGGAAAGTGAAGAAACGGTTTTGTATGTGTGTTAGGGGCTGTTCAAGAGCAGTAAACAAAACTGCCTACTCTCCTGGAAGTTACAATTAAAATCCGCGCAGTGTATGGATGAGGGGTTGCCAAATGCTAATAAAACAAGCGGGGGAAGGGACTAGAAAGCGCGAGGGTGGGCGCAGCGCGGAAGGAACCAGAGAGGAGCCCAGATCCCTGGGATTGCGCCTGGGACTGGGAGGCGGTTTTCAGGCCCCGAGCGCACACCTGCCTGACTGACCTTCTCCAAGGGCCATGCAGGCTGCGCACTAAATGCTGGCTCGGTGGTAGCCGTGGTCTGAAGGCAGGACAACAAGATGTGCTGAAGAACGTGGGTCAGACAGGAGAGGGTCAAAGGCGATGCTGTGTGTTTTGGACCAGCTGCCACAATGACGCTGCCTTTGGCTGTGACCTTGAAAGTGGCAGGAGGGCCTTGGACACGTTCAGTTTTGAAGTATCATTTAGACACCTATCCAGGCAGCTGCGTCTCTGAGTATGGAGTTCAGGGAGAGGCCGCTGTGGAGACCTGACTGCATAGGCGTCCGAGGGGCACTGCGGGCGGGACCCAGAGATCACACAGATGAGGGGCCCTGGAAGGAGCGTTCAGTGAGGGCAGGGTGTGCTCGTGTGCAGAACTGAGCAGTGAACACCGAGGTGGCAGCCTGGGCACACGGTGACCTTGACAAGAGCTGGGGAGGCCAAGAGCCTGAGTGGAGTGGGGTAAGAGGGTGGGAGGGGAGGCGGGGCGTGGGTGTAAACTTCTGAGGAGGCTGCTGGGATGTAGACTAATGGGGCTGCCGCTGGAGGGACGGTGGGTGTGGGTCTAGGACAGGGGACATCACAGGCTGCCCACCGACCCGGTCAGAGCAGGAGGCCGATGGGGGTCCCATGAGACGGGGAGCAGAGTCCAGATGGGCACGGTGGTGGGGGTCTGCAGCGTGCAGGCCTCTCAGATCTCCTAGGGGTTTTTCAGGTTATAAGATGAATTCAAGTTGCATAGGAGTCACACTTATATAATTCTTTGCTAGCTTATATGCATATAAATATGCTTGTGATTTTGAAAGAAAAATCAAAACTATGTAGAATTCTAACTGCCCTCTGGGCGCGTATGTTTTGTCTTAGATTCCACTGAGCTGCCCAAACGCCTCAGCCTGGACAGCTCGTCCTCCCTGGAGTCCCTGGCCTCCGCCCAGTCTGTCTCCAACGCCCTGCCCTTGGGCTACCAGCACCCTCCCTTCTCTCCCACGGGTGCGGACAGCATCGCCTCAGATGCCATCTCCGTGTACAGTCTGAGCTCCATCGCCTCCTCAATGAGTTTTGTCTCCAAGCCCGAGGGTGGGTCAGAAGGTGGGGGGGCCCGAGGACGGCAGGACTATGACCGGTCCAAGAATGCTTACCCGCAGCGATCCACCCTGCCTCGGAGCCAGCTGTCCCCCCAGACCCGCCCTGCAGGCAGCAAAGATGAGGAGGAATATGAAGGGTTTTCCATCATCAGCACTGAGCCTCTGTCAGCCTACCAAGAAAACAGAAAGACGTGCTTCTCACCAGATCACAAACAGCCCCGAGGAGGGGCACCTGGGGGTGGGAAAGTTTCCGCAAGCTGCAAGGGGAGCATAAGCACTCCAAATTCTCCAGTTAAAATGACTCTGATCCCCAGCCCAAACTCACCCTTCCAAAAAGTTGGAAAACTAGCCAGTTCAGATACGGGAGAATCAGACCAGTCTAGCACAGAAACAGATAGCACCGTGAAATCCCAAGAAGAAAGCAACCCAAAGCTTGATCCACAAGAGTTGGCCCAGAAGATTCTAGAGGAGACACAAAGTCATCTCATCGCGGTAGAGCGTCTTCAGAGGGGCGGCGGCCCGACCAGCAAGAGCAACAACCCAGAGGACGGCATTTCCGTGCCCAGCAGCGCCGCCGTGTTCAGAGCCTCAGAGACGAGCGCATTCAGCAGGCCTGCCCTCTCCCATCAGAAGAGTCAGTCGTCACCCGTTACTGTTAAACCAAAGCCGCCGGCCAGAAGCTCGTCCCTGCCCAAGGTGAGCTCGGGGTACAGCAGCCCCACCACCTCGGAGGCGTCCATCAAAGACAGCCCGGGCCAGCACAGCGGCCGGCCGTCCCCCGGCTCCGACTCCCAGACCTCCCTGACCGACCAGCCTCTCTTTAAACTGAAGTATCCCAGCTCTCCTTACAGCGCCCACATTTCCAAATCCCCGAGGAACATGTCCCCGAGCTCAGGCCATCAGTCCCCTGCTGGCAGCGCGCCGTCCCCCGCGCTGTCCTACTCCTCGGCCGGCTCCGCCTGCTCGAGTCCCGCGGACGCTCCCGACATAGACAAACTGAAGATGGCGGCCATCGACGAGAAGGTGCAGGCCGTCCACAACCTGAAGATGTTCTGGCAGAGTGCCCCCCAGCACCCCACAGGACCGATGAAAATATTCCGGGGGGCCCCTGGAACGATGACTTCCAAAAGAGATGTCCTCAGTCTATTAAATTTGTCACCTCGGCACAATAAGAAGGAGGAAGGAACAGACAAGCTTGAACTTAAGGAGCTGTCTTTGCAACACCGCGGAGAAGTGCCCCCGAAGGCGCCCCCCAACGGGCACTGGCACAGCGAGAGCACGGCGGTGAGCGCGCTGCCGCTGCCCGCCAGCCCCCCTGCGGCGGCTCCCACTCGCCCTTTGAGACTTCCTTCTGGAAACGGCTACAAGTTCCTGTCCCCAGGAAGATTTTTTCCTTCCTCTAAATGCTAAAGCATCTTTTATCCGCACTGACTCAGAGCAGCAGCCGCAGGGAGGGTCTGGGCATTCATTCACTCGGCCTGAGCGCCACGAAGCCACCAGCCACCTCGCCATGGGCGCGCTCTCCGGGCCAGGGGCAGCCACGCCCAGAGGCCACCACACACACGGATGGTGGCTTCTCTGGGACTCCGGGCCAGATTCACCAAAAGCCAGGACTTCTGTGGGGGTTGGTACAGGAGGCTCATGGAATTTTCTACACACTTCACCAAATGTTTACCTTTGAACTCCCTGCTTCTCTTCTTGATTCTTCAACAGGATTTTTGTACAAAAATGGTCATGGTTCTGGGGTGGGGAGAGGAAAGGGAACACATATTTTGCTAAGAGGTATATATGCAGTACCTTTTATACACAGAAATACAAATAGAGCTTTTATAAGGCTTTCAGGTGCTGGTTGGGGGTGGGATATATAAAATCTCTCTAACTTGAATTCTACATGAAAGTGTTATATTAGCCAAAAACAGAATTATGGTTTTTAAAATGCCAATGATTTGTAATTAAATTGTAGCAATTTTGGTCTCATGATATTGTAACGTCACAGTAACGATGCAATAATTCACATGGAAACAGCGCTTCCAATCTGAAACCGGCTTCATCGAGCTCTACAAATGTCCTTGGGGCCCCACTGTCAACCAAACTTGAATTTTCTTAAAAATTTTATGTAACTCTTATCCAGGCATTTCAGAACTATGCAATTGTGATTTAAAATGCAACTTTGTGCTTTTAAAACATTACTGACCTTTTTTGTACGTGGATAAACAACTTGGTTTTATTATCAATAGTACTTTGCATTTATAGCTATTATTTTTAAAAGCTCAACAAGTTTTTTAAAGTGTCAAATTTTGAATAGTCGTCAATAAGTAATTATCAAAGTTTTGGGGGGAAAGATTGAAATTAGTCCTTATATGCAAAAAAAAAACAAACAAAAAAATCCCCGCCTAAGTAGATTTAACCAGAATCTAGCCTTCCAGCTCCTATTCCCTTTACCAGCTGCTGAATTCTATTCTCCGTTCCCATCTCCAGGCCTCTAGAACCACTTCTATCTCACTCTGCTGCCAGGTTCCCACAACCCAGCTCCCCACGCCTGTGAGATGCGATGACCCCTCATCTCAGTCGTGACCAGCGCCCCTTGCTCTGCGTCTGCAGGACAAGAACACACAGAAGGCTTTACTGTCCACAGCCTGAGAAGTGGGGGCTTTTGCTGGATTGACATCCAGATGACTGCTGAAATATGGACACAGACAGCCCTAAAAGTGTTGCCAGCTCGGAGGAGCCAAAAGAATAAAGAGTCTGTGGAGGGGTGACCATTAACTTATTTGAATAAAGAAATGAAATGCTGAAAACCATATTAGTACTAAGTTTAGTTGGAGAATGTTAGGTAATGCTAAAATTACAGTCCCACCATCCTCACTGTGAGGGTGTATGTGTGTCACATGAAGGTGGGCAGCCACCCAGCCGCTGGCAGGACAGACGCCAACACCAGACCCCCAGGTAGTGTTTTAACCCTGGGTGGGGTCTCACCTTATAAACATACACTGACCACTTGCCCTATTCCTCGCTGTACTCTGAAAAGAGGAAAGGATGATATTCAATTTGTTATTCTTCTGAGCTACGTCAGAGGTTTCTGCATTTAACGCCAACGGCCAGGTGGATGAAAGCAAACAATAAGGTGGTCTCATTCTAACCCTGATTCCAACACTGGAAGAAAAATGTAAAGAAGCCAGCAAGTAAGAGGTCGTCTTTATGTCAGCAGGGAAAACAATGAATGGTCAGAAAAGTACTAGTGTAGCAAATGAAAGCCAAGTTTATAGCACTGTGCATTAGATAGCAAAATCAGCTCCTCAACAACAAAAACTAAACCTCAAAGGAAATTTCTGAATCCATCTGTTGATAGTGGGGCTGTTCCTTTCTCAGCAAATCTCAGCCTCTTTCCCAAGTGCCAAGGAGCCCTGGAGGAAAGGCCTGGGGTCTGCTCCATCCGTGAGGATGAGGTGCTGCCCAGGTGCCCCCTCTAGGGCACACCCTCCACCACCCAGACCACTTCCCGGGGTTACCAAGCCAGCCAGGAGGACTCGTGGATCCTCACCTGGTTTCAGTCCTACGTACATCGTTGTTTTAGGTTTCATGTTGAAAAGCCAAATGGTATATGTGATTTTTAAATTTTGTCCTAGATATAAGTTTCAATGAAGGAAAGCAAAGATGATGAAATCATAGGACCAAACTAAAAATCATTGTAGAGTCACTACTTCTTTATGTTCACTGTCAGTCTTGGTGTTTTTCTACGAGTGAAATGGATGTAAAATCAAGGTGACTTTTTCAGGCTACGCTGAAAAAAGTATGCACTTAAAAATTACGTGAGAGTGTATAATTCACAGATTTCTTTGTACAGATAGGGGTTGGCAAACTGCAACCCACAGGCATACTGGTCAGAGGCCTGGTTTTTTACAGCCATGAGCGAGGAATGGATTTTACATTTTTAAATAGTTATATAAGTACCTACATAATGTTCTTGATTTTGCCTCTTTGTCCACTAAGCCTAAAATATCGGATACCTGGCCGTGTAAGAAAGTTTGCTGACTCCTGGTATCGATACCAGAAAACAATTAGAATAATGTGCTGTTTCTACAATCTAGGGAAAGTGAGTATCAGGTTGTGGACAAAATTGACGGGCGTGCATGGCACCCTGAGCCCTGTGGGCAGAAGCAAGTGATGCCTCCGCAGGATGTGGGTCTTTGCCCACTTTGGAAGGAGTTCATGCATGTGGGTAAAATTTACAAAATTTTTTTTTTCTCCATGTACAGATATCATTGGATATAATTCTTTCTCAGCTCAGGAAACTGGCACGCCCCTGCCCATACTCTCCTCCAGACGCAAGGACACTGAACACCAGCAATAAAATCTCCCTCTCCTGGAAACCTTGCTATGACCACAGAGCAAGGGAGCAATGGGCTCTACCTTAATTCTCACTAGTGTGCTCAACTACTTGGCTGATTCAAACGAAGTCAAAATACCAAGACAGAAGGAGTTACTAAAATTTCCATTTTAATCCACATTCGTATGTAGTAAAATGAAAAAACTTCTCACCTCCATCCCATTTGAAACAATCCATGGTCCACACGGATACTTGCTGGGTCTCAGCAGGAGACCAGGGGCCGCACACACCGCCCTTACCCCTGACCTTGTCTGTCCGGTGACTCTCAGCAGGTGGTCATTGTAGCCAGTCTGCAGTACGGTGCCTGCCTGTCTCGCTGTCTCCCACAAGAACTGTCACTGTTAGTTTCTGTTCAGGTTGGAAAAAACGCCACGCAATAATCTGGTTTGCTTTTAGTATGTAGGCAGAAAGTGAAAACTGTATAATTTTCATCACATATTTTGTTGTTTTATCTAAAATGATTGTACATGTGCTTTGTGAACTAGGGCCTTGTTTGTGCCAGATCCGTCAAAGGTGTTCCATGTAAGGACACGTGCGGTCACCTCTCCCTTCCTCAGACCCCTTCCCCACTTGGCACTCATGCCCCTCGTATGCAGTGTTAGCCATCTTTGGCCTATGTGGACTTTTTTTGTAAATTACACAGTTTCCAGATGGCATTAAACTTTTTATATTATGAAATTTATCATGTAAAAAGAACTTCATATTTTTATTGAGACTGCTAAGGCACTTGGCCTTCCTTTGTGATTTCAGTGTCTATTAAAGCATGAGTTCCCTCGGTTTTAAGTGCTGTATCTGCATCTCTTTCTGTGCACAGTCCATACTTTCTAGCTTTCTTGGCAGTACAGAGTGGCCATGTGTATTAATGAGCGCGTATCTCTGTCTAGAGTTTTATCCTTATAAATACACTGGAACCTCCCATTCGCCAGGAGGAGAGCCCGAGGGAACATACCGCAGAGCCGACCTGCACCCTGGCTCCTCCAGGCAAGGCACGAGGCCCTCTTAGTGGGGGGCTGTTTAGATGACTAAACACATCTGATCTTCTGTGATCATAGTTGGAGGACCAGAAAATTCTACAGTTGTACAAATATTTAGACCAAAACAAACAAGCAAAACAGCTCATTACCAGAGTCCTGTATCTAAATACTTCCAAGGAAAGTATTTCATAAAGAAGAAAAGCAATCCTACGTGTAACAGTCTGAGAGGCATGAAGGAAGAGTGGACAAAGAACCAGGTAAATGTGAATAAACTGGAACAATACTGATTGTATTGAAAGAGTAATGTCTCATTTATGGAGCAATAACAAATTAAAATACTAAACAGTAATATGCAAAGCAAGGAAGTTAAAGTGTTGTAAGTTGTTTGAGAAGAGAAGAAAGAGTAGATTACTTTTAAAATAAGTTAAATATGCATAATCACACACAAAAATAAAAATAGAGGGTTGTATTTCCCAACTAATGAGAGGATGAGAAATAAGTACATTTTTTACAACTTAATTGATCTAAAGGAATAGAAAAAGGAGGGAACAACAAAAACCATTTTATAAACAGGACAAAAATACGGTGAAAGAAAGAAAAATTACTAGTAATCATATATGTAAGTGAACTAAACTTAAAAAGGAGATCGACAGATGATGGCAATATGCCATGTGCTCTTTAAAAAACTGTATACTCTGGGGGGGAAAAAAAAAACCAAGGCATAAAGCCCCGAATGGTTGACAGCAAAGGGATTAGCAAGATAGACATTAAAGTAAAAAGCACTGATAAAAACAAACAAGACTCATAGCCTAATGTTTAAAAAAATACTTAGCAGAAAGGCAAAATTCTAAATTTGTATGCAACTAACCATATAGCTTCAAAATTCATAAAGTAAAAATCAGAACTATAAGTTCAGAAAACTGCACTGTCATAATAAGAGATTCTACCCTCTAGTCTCAGTAATTCATAGATGAAGCAGACAAGAATTTAGAAACCATATGGTAGGTTTAAACAAATTTAGCTTACAAAATGGAGTTGGAGAGAACCTGACCTCTTATAGTGAATCTACATTCTTCACAAGCACACATGGATTATTCTATGAAAACAGACCATGTACAAGCTACATAGTAAGTCTCAGCAAATAGTGAGGAATCAGTATCATTGTTACCATTTCTGCTTATGTGCTATTTTCAGGATATATATATATATATATATATATATATATATATATATATATACAAAATAGCTTAAGAATAAAGTTAATTTAAAATTTCATAAAAATGGAATGTGGTTAAAGTGGCACTTTAAAAGAAAAATGTATAGTCTTCAATGTTTATATTCGAGGGTAATGTTCAAAATATGTAACTGCACAGCCCCGACCAAGGCTTGCCTGTCCTAAGCGTCCAGTGCTATGATGTACGGGTACGCATTAGGAAAAAATAACAACCACTGAGCTAGGCGACCAATCCAAGAAGTCAGCAAAATAGCAAACCCAGAGAGAAAGAAGAAAGGGAATAAGAACTGTCAGAATCTCACAAAAAAAGACAATATAGAAGATCAAGAAGGGCACAGTTTGTCAAAAAGACAAAATACGCTCATTTCTGAGAAGGTTGATCATTCATGTGGGGAGGAGGGAAAGAAAAGGAAAGGAAAAGTGGGCATAGCTAAAGATGCAGCAGAAATTTGAAAATAAGAAAATACATGAACAACTTTATGCCCGTTTATGTGAAAATGCAAACTAATACCTGACAAGGTTTAGGCAGACAAACATAGTTGAGGTATCCAGAAATGCAGGGAATGATGGACCTCAAATGCAGGAGAGTGCTGCCATTGTCAGGGAGGGAAGCGATGGCTTTAGGATAGGAAGCAATTTATGAGTGACCTCACTACATCCAATTCTACTTCGTCACATATAGAAACTATTTGATAATGAACTGAAGAATGAATGGCCTGGAGAGAAGGCAGCTCCCCAGCCCTGACTCCCGTCCCCCGTCCCTGACCTGCGTGTCGCTGTGGGGCACCCCAGGTTCCCCACCACACAGAGAGGCTTCAGGCTGGCGCCCACGCTCCCAGGGCGTGTCCCTGCCCATCTCACCATCTCACACAGCACAAGCGGTGCCTCGGCGCCCTGGGCTTTCCTGAGTCCTGGCCCTGCAGCTAAGGGTCGGATCTGGACCCAATGTTTCGCTTGCAGTGTGTGTGGCAAAGTCATTGGGGTAGGGGGATGTTGGTGGCCGGGAGACGGACACGCGTGTTCCCCTGTGTTCCCAGCTGCCCAGTGTATTTAGTCACTGTGATGGCGGCTCATTAGTTACTGCAGCCCATCCAGACAGACGCTGGGTTGTGAGGGATGGGGGGACTGAGACATGCAGAGCGGCTGTGGGGGTTACAAAAAGAAAATGAATGAAGAGTATCACTGGCAACTGTCCAATAATAAATTTGATTAACTTTTAGGAAAAAGATTATTCAAAGTTCTGGTGCAAGAAAGAAAACTTAAAGAAACCAAAGCCCATAAAACTAAAATGGTAATCACCACTCCTTACTGTTTGTCCAACTCTCAAAAATTACAGGCCCAGGTGGTTTTAAAGGTATTTCACCAAACTTATAGGGCCAGCTAATCTCTATCTTTTCCAATTTGTTAAGAATAAGAGAAGATATTCAAATAATTCCATGATGCTTTTCTTAATTCTAAGATCAATAAATAGATAGTATAAGAAAACAAAACAATAGGCCCATTTCATTTATGAACCTAGACATAAAAATCCTAAATAAAATATTGGCCATAAAGTCCCTGCATTTTTAAAACTAGGAAAATACAGACTAAAAGTGGATCGATGTGTTAGTGTGGGGACAGAGCCCCATAGAGTAGTTTACAGGCCCTCGGCCTCACGTGGAAAGGTGCTGGCTCGGGTGTGGCTGATTGGCTGTCGGCTGTGGCCGGTTAGCCGATTGGCCGCTGGTATAACTGCTGCGGCTACGGAGGAGAGCCGAGGACTGCCGAGGAGCCGAGCAGAGCCGAGCAGAGCTGAGGAGAGCGGAAGAGAGGAGAGGAACAGAGTCGAGAGAGTGGAGGAGAGTCTTCGGTCGGTCGGTTGGCGGAAAGGCGGACGGCAGGTCGCACGTCCGGTGGGCCCAGCCTCCAGTGAAACCGTGGTGGTATGGCTCCCCTACCTATGGCTCCGTGGGTGTCACTTTTCAGCCTCACCATATCCTGCGTTCTTGTGTGGGGAGCGGGAGCACAGACCCCGCAGGCCGCCCCGCCTGAAAAATGGCGCGGCGAGCAGGCCTCTGCGCATGACAAATGGCGCAGCGAGCAGGGTCTCCCGTACGACAGTTAGTTACTGGAGCATTAGTCCTTGCTGATGAACACACATGGTATTCTCAGGGGCAGCTATAAATACTGCCACATATGGAAAACTAATAAGCATTAAGCTATGGAACATTACTACCCTGGGAAGCAGAGTGGCTGAATTCTATGGTTTACACATATCAATGTAAAGGAAATTCCAAGCAGTTCCACCATTCCTTAAGAAACTACATAAGAGCTACCTAAACGAATTATTAATATTTAAAGAAATATTTTATTTCTTCAAAATAAATGTATATTTAAATGGAAAAGAAAAGAAACAATGTAAGAATTATACCCTGCTATGACTGTGAAAGTAGAAATTGTCTTTAGTACAACAATCTATAGAGCAAATCTAAGGACACAAGGTTAACACAGAGCTATGCAAGGATTTGTGAGCATGCGCGTGTGGTCCCTATTACCTTAGGAAATACAATTTATGTTCTCTGTGATTGCTCAAGAATTTGCATATCCAATTGGGGAATGCATGTTTTGTCAGATGCTTCCCTGGGAGGAGAATGGCCGTTAATGAAGATTTGGTTGTGTGCTTGAGGACCTCGATTGACAGCTGATACAAAAGGCAAGTACGAGCAGGACTGCTCTTAGCTACTGCAGCTGCTTTTGAATATTAATATTTGTCGTGCGGGAGACCCTGCTCGCTGCGCCATTTGTCGTGCGGGGCGTCCAGCGGGGTCTCTGGTCCCGCTCCCCAAATAAGAACGCAGGACATGGTGAAGCCAAAAAGGAACAACCACGGAGCCATAGATAGGGGAGTCATATCACTATATTCTCGCTGGCGGCATCTGCCTCTCTGCAATCCGCTCTTGCTAGCTCAGCCATCATCCTCCTGCCAGCCCCCACTTTTTTGCTAGCGTAGCCACAGCAGTTATATTAGTGG
The DNA here is from genome assembly GCF_057876585.1 of Rhinolophus sinicus. Lineage (NCBI taxonomy): Eukaryota > Metazoa > Chordata > Mammalia > Chiroptera > Rhinolophidae > Rhinolophus > Rhinolophus sinicus. The sequence goes on from NC_142509.1 coordinate 23,459,491, forward strand.
CCAATGGCTCACTGGTTACAGCTGACGGCCAACTAGCCACAGCTGATGGCCATCCAATCACAGTTGATGGCCATTTACTACCTGAGCCAGCACCTTTCCATGTGAGGCCGAGAGCCTGGAAACTGCTTTCTGGGGCTCTGTCCCCACAATATTCTAATGCTTTATGTATAGGTACTTGGTTTTGTTGTTTTTAACCTCAGAATTTCTGGACAGGAACTGCGCTTGGTACCTTTCTCAGGGTAAAGCCTTTTTTCAACTTCCCCAATGAGCATGCACGCTGACGCTGACGGCTCCTAATACTAAATACTGGCAAACAGCAGGGGACTGAAGGTTGAGGCTGCACCCACTCCAGCAAATGAGGCCAAAACATCTGGATCCAGATACATTAAAGGACCCGTTGGCATTAAGGAACCGTTTTGCCTCGCAAATGAATTTACATGCACTCTCCAAAAGATATTAAATTTGTAGCAATTGTGCATTTGAGCTTCAGGGAACAATAATATACTTAAAGATATAAATATTCTCAATATATTTATATTACATAAAAAGTTGTACAATTCTAAGATAACTTGAAATCCCAGCAGCAGAACTCAGGGTGAACCCTATTAGTTAATTGGGGCAGGTAAATGAATGTGAATTCTAATCTGCCTGGCAGCATTTTACCAAAAATCTGATTTTTCCTCCCCATATAGAGAGATTTCTGAAGTATAGTCATTTTCTTTTTGAACCAAAAACTGGAAAAAGAGGCAGTTCTTATTTATTTCAAGAGTCACTCATTCCACAAATAACTTGCTGAGGGTTTGTTGTGATAAATAGAATGTAACCAATAAAAAATAAATAAGCAGAAAGTTAAAATAGGTGTTTAAAAAATCCATAAAATAAAGCTAGTCCACTTCCCTTACTTAGATGCCACTCTCACCTGTATCACACAGTTCAAACGGCTTGAAGAATGGAAATGCCAATCACTGTGCGCCCCACCCCCACCCTCCTCACCACGCCTGGCCCAGCCCTGAGGGATGGGACAGCGCACTCAGGCAGTTGTGTTCATGGGGCAGGACCCCTCTCCCGGCTGCAGCTGACTAGGCCAGCGCAGGGCAACCAATCCTGTGAGGGGTCAGACCTTTAAGGAAAGCCCTGCAATCACGTTCGTTTTCTCATGAATTCAATCCAGGAATCTCTGCCGCTGAAGTGAGAGTCAAAAGGAAATGATGGAAACAGATCAGTGGGGCCAGGTGGCCACCTGCAGGTGCAAAACCATGAGCGAGCAGAGGAAGCCAGCCGTAGAGCAAGGTGGAAAGAGCAAATGCAGAGGCCCCTCGAGAAAGTCTCTGAAGTGGCCAAGTCTCAGGCCATTCGACAGTTCCACGTTCAGGTACCTGCCACTTGAGGTAACTTAAAGGGGACTTTTTTTTTCCCTTTGGATTTAATGGCCTTGATTGTGGATGTGTGAGACTGTGGTATAATAATAGGAGCAAGTTAGAAGTGGGGCAGGGAGAACGGCCGAGGGGTCAGGCAAACGAAGACAGAAATGTCAGCAAGGGAGTAAGATATATACATATGAGATACGGGAACTAGCAGAACACACGAAGTATGGAAGTCTGAGCCCATACAGCGAAAGGCCCTCTATGGACTCAGTCAGAAGAGAAATCCCATGTTCCTTCTTAGGCTTGGCCTGCTCTCCTCGCATTGTGGGTGGGACTGCCTGCGCCCCCTCCACAGCCAACACCTCCACTTGCCAGAGCCACTCTCACGTGCCTACTGAAGGCGAGCAGGTCGATAATTCTCCCCTTTCTCTCCTTCATTGTCAGGTTTTTCCTCTCAAGTTGTTCTTATTAGCACATAACTATGCTGTAATCTCTCAAGTTAGCCCCAGATCCCCATCCAGCGAACACCCCATTTCTCTGCTCTTCTTTCAGAACAAAGCTTCCGACTGATCTATCAAGTTTTTGCCCCCCCAACCCCTCCGCCCCCCCCCACACACTCAACAGCTGCATCCATGTTGCAAAATTTAGTGGTCAATTCTTAGGTCTTTGCAATGTAGTACAAATAATACAGCATCACGTATGAGGTCGTCTTGAAGTAAAAGTTTCATCTGCATTCAATTAAGCCTTTCATATGTGCATATAACGTTCAGCTTACTTTAAACACAGAGATTATTAGAACGAGTTACACAACACCATGAGCAAACAATGAAGCAAATCCAGAAAGTGGGGCCACCCATCACTCCACACAGTGCTTTTCAATACAGGTTCCTGCGGTGACGGACATCTGTGTTGTCCAGTATAGTACCCACTCGGCATGTGTGGCTATTGGGCAACCGAAATATGGTTAGTGTGACCTAGGATCTGAATCTTTAATATAATTTTAATTTATTTATATATATAGTGGACTGGTGTGGTCTCTTAAGCCAATATTGTAAAGAAAAATAGAGGTTAGGTACTCATCAAGATAAAGAGATATCACAACCAAATGTATTTCTATATACAATTGTATTTCTATAGACTATATACTATAGAAATACAATTGCATTTCTATATACTAGCAACAAAATTAAGATCAATTCTGTCTACCATTATGTCAATAAACATAATTGATTAAAACACTGAGCTGTATAGTTAAAATGGGTGCAGTTCATAACGTGTAGATTATACCTCGATAAAGTTGATGAAAAATACTTAGAATAAATTAAAGAAAATTAAGTAAGACTTCTACATTGAAAATTATAAAACACTGCTGAGAAAAAATTAAAGACATAAGTGGAGAGAGAGGCTGTGTTCATGGATGGAATATTCAATTTGTTAAGATGTTAATTCTCCCCAAATTTATTTACAGAGTTAACACAATTGCAACCAAAATACTGGCAGGGAAAAAATAAGTTGAGCTCATGACTTACTTTAAAGCTACCATAAGACTAAGTGGTTGGGTGTGTAAACAAGTAGATCAGTGGATAGCATCTAGAAATAGATGGAGAGAAAAGAGCCGAGACATAGATGGTCAACTGATTTTCAATAAAAGGTGCAAGGGAATTCAGTGGGTGAAAGACAATAGTTTCAATAGATGGTACTAAAACAACTACATATCATTTAGGAAAAAAACCCTCAAACCATACTCAAAAATTAATTCAAGATGGATCATGAACCTAGACATAAAAGCTGCAATTATAAAGCTCATATATAAGAGACTATCTCTTTGACCTTGAGTCACGCAAAGAGTTCTTAAGACACAAAAAACACTAACCATAAAAGAAAAAGTTAATAAATTGGAATCTATCAAAATTAAAACTGTCTGCTCTTCAAAAGACATCACCAAGAAATGAAAAGGCGAGCACAGCCTGGAAGAGCACATTCGTGATACTCTTTCATGGTATCTTTTCCTGACAAAAGACCTGTATCTCTAATACATATCTAAAACACCTGCAACCCAATAATAAAACATCAAACAATAAAATAAATGATTTGAACAGAAACTTCACAAAGGATGATATACAAAGATCAATAAAGCACATGAAAATGTGCTCAGAATTATTTATTAGTCATCGGGGAATGCAAATGAAAATCGCAATGAAAAAACACTTGCCACCTGTAGAGTGGTCAAATTAAAAAGACTGACCAGACCAAATGTGGTGAGTACACAGAACAACAAGAACTCTGATACCTCGTTAGCGGGAGTGTAAAAATGCTAAACACTGTGGAAAAATGTTCGGCAGCTTCTCGTAGAACTTAACATACACCTGCCTTCTATGTCTCAGTATTCGCCCAGGAGAAACAAAAACAGGTGCCCACAGAGACTCATGCAAGAATGTTTATAGTTGCTTTATTCATAGTAGCCCCAAACTGAGAAAAACCCGAATGGCTCTCAGCAGGGGCACAGATCATCGAGCTTCGGTCTCGTCATGCAATGGACGACTACTCAACAATAAGAAATGAACAGATGCACAACCTGAGTGACTCTCAGAAACACTGTTTCGAGCAAAAGAAGTCACACACAAAACAGTGATACTTTATGATTTCATTTATATGAAGTCCTAGAATAGTCAAAATCAATTTTTGACGATAGAAATCAAGAGTGGCTGCCTCTGGGAAGAAAGGGGGATTGACGGGGAAAGGGCACGACGGAACTTTCCATGTTGACGAAACTGTTCTGTGACTTCACTGGAGTGTATACATTTGTCCAACATCAGCAAATTGTACCTTTAACATGTGTGTATTTTACGTGTGGAAGGTGTATAAAAAGCCCCAGGAGTTGGGGCGGGGGGTAGGTAGAAATTAACAAGCTGATTCTAAATTTTATAGGGAAATGCAAAAAGGGGCCAAGACTAATATCCAAGGTCATCTAGAAAAAGAACAAAGCTGGAGAAGTTCCACTGCCAGAAATGAAGCTCTATTATAAAGCTCTAATAATTAAGACAGAGTGGGTTTGGTACAAGGATAGACAAATAAAGGGAACACAATACAAAGTCCAGAAACAGACTCCATGCCTGATTTCTGACAAAGATGTTACTGCAGTACAGTGGAGAAAGAACGGACTTTTTAGTACATGGAGCTGGGTCAATCTGATACACACATTTTTAAAAGTTAATCTTGACTTCTACATCATACCACATACAAAAATCAACTCGGTGGATTGTACATCTCGACATACAAGGTAAAACTAAAAGGCAGTAAATCTAGGAAAAATATTTAGAAGAAAACGCAAGAGACTATACCCTTAAGGTAGGCAAATGTTTCTTAAACAGGATATGAAACATAATAACTATAAAGGAAATATTTGATAAATTGGACTATCAACTATAGAATGAATAAATTAACAGTAGTGTATTCATACGGGGGAAAGCTACTATATGGCAACCACATGTAAGAACCTGGACGACTATCTCAAATGAAATGTTTAACTAAAGCCAGACAGAACAGAGTATGTACCACATGTTTCCATTTATATAAAGTTCAAAAACTAGCAAAACAAATCTACAGTGTAAAAGTTAGGGTACTGTTTACTCTTGTGGTGGGAGACTGATACCTGCTTATCTGGATGAGTTCACTTGGCAAAAATTCACCACGTTGTACAATTACAATTTGTGTATTTTTCTGTGTGTGTGCTGTGTATCAATATGTATAAAGTTAAAAAAAAATGCTCAACCTGATTTTTCTCCCCAGTCTTGTTCTCTCTGGTCTTCTACGTCTTAGTGAAACGGCCACTCCATCCAGCTGTTCAGGAAAAAACAATGCAACCTTGCTCAACTTCGTTCTTTCTCGTATGCACCACATACAATCTGCCGCAAACCTTCTGACTCTATCATCTCTGCCACCCGCTGACTGGCCCCTGTCATCGCTCGCCTGGACGACTCGCTGGTCTCTCCAGCTCCCACCCTTCTTCCCTTCAGTCTGTTCTCCACATGGCAGCCACAGCAAGTATTAAAACATACATCAGCTCACCTTATCTGTTTGCTCTGAAGCCTTCAAAGCCAAAGCCTCCTAATGCCTTCTAATGCTCTGCGACCTGGCCCTACCCTTTTCCTCCCTGCTCACTCCACTCCGGCCAGAGGCCTTCTTGCTGCGTCGTGGATGTGAACAACATGCTCCTGCCCCAGAGCCTTGGCACACGCTGCTTTCTCTGCTAGCCACATGGTGTGCTCACTCAGCCCCTTCAGCTTTCTGCTCTAATGTCACCCCTCAGAGGCCTGCCCTGACAATTTTAACAAGCACTCTTGCAATCATGTTCTATACCCTTTATTTCAGCTTTAGTTCTTTTCATAGTTCTTATTATTACATGGTAGAATATTAAATAATAATTCGTTTGCTCTCTGAGGTTCGTGAAGATACATATTTTTCTTTTTTTCACAATTATATCCTCACCACGAGCATAGTGACTAACACATATTTTTCAATGAGGGTTGTTGAATTACTAAATACGGTGAAGGAGACACAGCACCTCATGTAGGTCTTAAACTGTTATTAAAAGACATTAAAACAAAAGAAGAATCATATTAACGGACAGAAAGCCTGAATGCCATAAAGGGTTAATGATCCCAGAATTACTATGAAATTCCAATTTTTAAGTTTTAAGTTTAAGTCCAATTAAAATCCCGAGTTTTTCATAACACTTAACAAGATCATCTTAAAGTTCGAATGGCAATGCAAAGGACTCAGAACAGCCATGAGAGTATCAGCGAGGGGTGTGTTTGTGCAGGGAAGGAGAGGATTTTTCTGCCAAATAATGACTCTACTTCATAAAAATCTGTGCCAGAATGGCTGCAGGCACGTCATACCCTGATACCCCTTCCTTCTCTCCTCTAAATCACAGGGCTGGATGTCCGGGGGCTACATTTCCACGGACGCTGCCGGCAGGTTTCTGGTTAGATTCTCAATGAAAGGCACTCGTATACAATTTGGAGGCAGAGGAGAAACGGAGGTATGTTTTTGCTCCATTATCAAGGATGGGCAAATGCATGGTGGACTTTAGCAGACTGAGATTGTGCAGCCTCCTTCAGGCGTTGCTTAAGGACGGGTGACAACTGATTGTTTCCAGAGACTTTTGGTGGTTTCTGTACCTTCCGGATGCCCTGCAAGTTAGTGGCAAACCTGAGCGGTAGCAGCCAGTCACCTCCTGCACCTCTGTTCCTCTATTCCTGCCACTGTTTTGTAAATACCCAGTTCACCAGACTGAATCCATTCTTACCTGAAATACTTAAAGAGGTTTGTTTTCCTGTCTGGACCCTGGATGAATTAAGTCATGGTAAATAAAATAGTGTGGTAATTATTAGCACAGAAAGAGACAACCTGACTAATGAAAGACAAATCTCAGACTTAGACCCACACGTATATGGAAACTTCATATTATAGAAGTGAAACCGCAGATCAGTTTCATAGATAATTCATAGATCAGTAATAGTTCATAGATCAAAATATGAACTATTTAATAACACTGCTGGAATCCACTGCATAAGAAACACTCATTTCAGGAAAAAACAAACAAACAAACAAACAAAAAAACGGGTCCCTACTGCTAACCGTACACAAAAATCAAGCCCAGGTGAATTAAAGCCTTAAATGTGAAAACAACTCTTATAAGCTTCATAGAATATTTTTATAATTTCAAAGAGAAGATTTCTTAAATAAGACCCAAAACGCCATAAACCAGAAAGGAAATTAACTTCTACGTATCAAAAAGCATCTTAAGCTCTCTCCCTCCTCTTTCCCTCCCCAAACATTCAGGGGCTCTGAGCCCTCCCAACAGGTAGGGGGAGGAGCACAGCCGCCCTGGGAGACGACTGAGCAGGGTGAGGACGGCATCCTCCAGGGCTGGGGAAGAAAGCGCAGGATGTCAGAGCACAGGCTGGGGGAGGCTGTCCACCAGGGGAAAGCGGGGATGACGTCCGTGTGGGGAGCTGGGGCCTGAGCGGGGGAGGGGCGGGGCGGGTGGCCCTGGAAATGAAGGTAAGTTACATACAGTGGGATTGCACAAACACACAAATATATTACAGATCATGAGAATCAGGCTTCTCACTGCTGGGAAAGGACTTACAGATACAGAAGAGTAGAATGAACCCTCTATGGTGTTGGATTGGAACTGGAGGTGTTGATGTAAACTCATGGCTTATGTCTACTGATTTATAGATCAACTGATTGATAGACATGTAGATATATCCCCTACCTCCGACTGGCAGGGCCTGGCGGCAGCAAAACCCCAATAGAACTAACACTCAGATCTTGGCTTCTAAATACTATTCTCCATTTAAAGGAACCAGGACTCCCTGGAAAATGGATGATTCCGGGGCTGGGGAATGGATAATTCCTGTGAGTGGAGATGATATTTTGTATATCGGAAAGTTGAAAAAGGCACAAAGAATGTTTGGGACCTGTCAAAAGTACACAGATAACAACTTAAAGGAGCTCCGCCTGGCCAGATCAGGTGTAATTTGAATAATGCTAGTAGCAAATTACAAGGCATTGAATAAAATAGGAAATCTTGAGTCCACACCAATATTTAAAAATGAATAGATTGAAAGTTGGGTAAGGAGCAAGATACTGTCCATCTGTAGAAATCATACTTGGGTGTTTTTGTTTGTTTGTTTTTAAAAGATTTTCCATGTTTTCCATGTTACTTGTCACACTCACGGTCTCCTTATCTTCTGGAATATACTAAGTATACTTGTAATTGCTGGGTTTTTTGTTTGTTTGTTTGTTTAATTGGGGAAGGGGAACAGGACTTTATTGGGGAACAGTGTGTACTTCCAGGCCTTTTTTTTGTTTTCCAAGTCAAGTTGTTGTCCTTTCAATCTTAGTTGTGGAGGGCGCCGTTCAGCTTCAAGTTGTTGTCCTTTCAGTCTTAGTTGTGGAGGGCGTAGCTCAGCTCCACGTCCAGTTGCCATTGCTAGTTGCAGGGGGCACAGCCCACCATCCCTTGCGGGACTCGAGGAATTGAACCGGCAACCTTGTGGTTGAGAGCCCACTGGCCCATGTGGGAATCGAACCAGCAGCCTTCGGAGTTAGGAGCATGGAACTCTAACCGCCTGAGCCACCGGGCCGGCCCTGTAATTGCTGTTTTAAAGTCCTTGTGTCTTTAACTCTATTATCTGTGCCATTTCTTGTCAGTTCTGAAAGAGTTTTCTCCTCATTAGAGGTTATATATTCCTACTTTGCATCCCTGGTAATTATTGATTAGATACTAGACATCGTAACTTTTACATTGTAGGGTACTGGATTTTTAGGGGGAGGGTATTCCATTAAATATTTTTGCACTTTTTCTTGGACATGGTTACTTCAAAAGTTTGATCCTTTCAGGGCTTGCTTTGAAGTTTTGTTAGGTTAAGACCAGAGCAGCCTGTACTCCAAGGCGAATTCAGCTCTACCACTGAGGTTGACTGTATTCTGAGAATCTATCCAATGTCTTGAATTATTATGAGGTTTCTCCACTCTGGCTGTTGGGAACATGAACTATTCCCATCCCCATCATGGCTGGAAGTAGATATGGAGAATGGGATATTTACATTCTTTCAAAGTACCTCTACAAAATATTTACCAATTACAAAGAGAAAAACAGTAACGTAACATAGAGAAGCCTGGCAGACATCATTTTAACAAAGTGACCAAAATAAACACCATCAGAAATGGGACAAATTGGAATCATGTGCCATTTTATAAGGAAGGTCCTTATTGGATACACCAAGATCACAGCATCACTTCTGTGATATTCCTGCCAAAGATGCACAACCGGAATCTAATCATGAGGAAACATCAGACAAACTCAAATTGGAAGACATTCTACAACACAACTGGCCTGTGAACTGTGTAAACATATTGGGAAGTAATTTGATAACAACCATGAAAGATGTTTATACCTTATGACTCAACAATTTAACTCATAAGTACATATTCTAGAGAAACTCATACATGTGTACAAGAAGAGACCTATTGGAATGTGCATATGGTATTACGACAGCAAAACATTCAAATCAACTGAAATACCCACCAAGAAGGGAAGGATGAGATGCATGGCTATGGAAAAATAATGAGCTAGAGCTCCACATAGCAACATGAGGAAGTCTAATCAACATTGATGAGTAAAAATGATCTGTTACAGATACGCATGGGCATTATAACAGCAAATGTACAGGGCGGTCATGGAGGAGAGAATACAACCTGGGAGGAATATACCAGCAGTTTCAATTGTATTTAAAATATTTTTTTCCTTAGGATAGATGGTAGACATGGGTTTTCTTTTTGTTATTCGCTTTACCTTTCTTTATGTCTGAAACCTTTTTTACTGAAAAATGTTACTACTAGTCTAAGTTGAAGAAATTTCATCTAAAGTAGTTAAAAACATTGCTAAAATAGTTTTATTTTAGCACACCACAGGGTTTCTGAAAAACGTACTCATAAGGAAGTTCTATGCAGATAATATCAGATAAACTTTTACTGCAGTAACAAATAATTTCCAAAACCTTTGGCTGATTTTGACAGCATAGCAAAAGCTATCAATTTCATCTGGAACCTGATCAAATTGATAATTCACCCAGATTTGAATAACTGATAAAACTTTAATGCAGCTTGAAAGACTCAGTGGGATGGCCATTATCAATCATCATTGATGAGTAATAATATATAGGCTATTTTCCATGTAGTTGTAGGACATTCTTTAGACTTAGCACCACCATGTACAGCTAAGAAATAGCTTATTAGCAATTATAGAAATTCCTTCCGTCTGTTCATGTAATTATTTCCCTTCCCTTTCTCATAAAAACCCCTCGTATTCACCCCATAATTGGGACATAATTTGGGTTTCTGTCTAAATCTATGTGCCCAGATTACAATTCTTTTTGATATCAAATAAATGCTTATTGCTGTTCACTTTGGCTTTTTAAATTTTGAGGTTAACAATATTAATCTTTTACAGAAAATAAAAGTGCTTGTATGTACAGGGTTCTAAAAATGCCAATGACTTCACAACTAGTTGAGTAGATACCAGATTGCTTTCTGAGATCACCCCAATTCCCAGCCCTCTGTACCCCTTTCCTACCCAGATCCTGACACATATGCATATGGGACTTTTCAAACTTCTAGAATTCTCAGAAGGATGTTGCGGTTTCTACAGAAGGATGTGTTTTTGATACATCTTCCTGACCACAAAAGAACATCTGGCATTTAGCAACTTCTTTTTGAAGAATAAATTGCAAACAATGGCTTTTTTCTTTGAAAATCCGTAATCAAAGAATTCTTTTGAAAGAAAACCCACATGCAACAAGATTTGCATAATGCTTTCTATAAATCAAGACAAACATGTTTTTATATGTATATTAAGTTGGATATTCTTGTCACTATAATACATGCAGAAATACATATACATATGTATATGCTCTTCAGCTTTCAAAAAGGTTTTGAGAAGTTCTACATAAAAGTACACAAGAAAACCCATAAAAACAAAAATAAGAGTCAAGTAACGAAGAGGGCAAAGGAATAAAATTAGTTACTTACACTAGATCAGGGGTGTCCAAACTGCGGCCCGCGGGCCAACTGCGTGCGGCCCGCAATCCATTGTTAATTGGCCCTCAGCAAATTCCAAAACTATATTTCGTTTACTTAAATAAACCAGGTGAGGCAATACGTGTTTCACCTCAAGTGAGTGGCCCGGCTGTTTGTGTATTTTACCGCATATGGCCCTTGGTGAAAAACGTTGAAAAAAGTTTGGACACCCCTGCACTAGAGGGTTTTATCAGATTGGGGTCCGTGATCACTGATTCACACAGCTCCTCCCAGAGCCTTCTCCCAAGGGCTCCTATGAGTGGAGATGGTACGAGAACAGCAGGCATAGCATGGCGCTCTTCTGAGAAACTCAGTCCACACCAGCGACAAGTGGCATACGCCCTCTGTGCTCAGAGACTTGGCCTGTGGCCCACACCCGGCCCCATCTGGAAGCTCCACCAACCACCCCAGGCACCGAGGCATGATCAGGTGTATTCTCCCACATCAAGGGCCAGAGCTTGCTTACTCTTTCCTTTGTTAATTTATTTTTAACAACTTAGAAGGTTTTGGGCTGATTTCCAGAAAACCAATCTGGGGAGTCCCTGAATCCTTGCAACCACATAGTTACTAAGCCACAGAGAGGAAGTCTCCCCACAGCCAAGGCCTGCCAGTCCCAGCAGCGAACTTTTGTCATGAGCTTGAGGACCAAAAGGTTACACTTATTTCCCACTTATTATTTCTGGATTTTCTGTTCTGGCTGTTCCCTCTCTCCCTTGCTGTGCTCTGAACTCCAGGCAGAGGATTTTATGTTCATTGTAGAATGAACTGACGAAAGGAAATGGTGGAACTGAGAGGGCACTTTCTGTTAATGTGACTCATAAACTTTCATGGTTTATCACCCTGAAAGACATCCAATTACCACAGCTCTAATATCGTGCTAATCTTGTATTAAAAAGTTTGTTTAAAGGTCAAAATGACAATGAACAGTATCTCCACTTTCCGTTTTCTGAAAATTTCACTGAACATTAAAATATCACGAAAGTAAAAATTTTAATTCATAAGGATTAGAATACGATTAACAGATAACAAATATTTCCTGCTTTTATTGTTTTCCAAATAAGCTTACAATCCCTCTTTCAGAGCATTATATCATAGAATAATTTGTTAACAAGCACATTCAGCATAACTTAAGGAAACATCCAGGATAAATATCTTAACTTGAGAAGCACTCTGGATTCACTGACCGGCTCTAAAGTTCACATGAAGCAGAAATCTTACTTACATTGACAATTTTTCCTCAATTGATCATGAAAAAGAGATAACATTGCCTTTTGAAATAATAATTTACTCCTTTTTGTGAATCAAATTATGTTTGTAAATGAGTAAGTAGAAAGATAAAACATAACTAAAAGCAATGTTACCTTAATCCTATTTTATCAACTAATTTTATCAAATTTTATCCATCTCTGATACTGTAATTATGTCTGAAAATTGACAAGGAAAAACTATTATATTTTTCTGTAACACTCTTCTAGCACAATCCAGCACCACGTAGTGGTTCCAAAGGTTGAATTTATCATGACTAAATGATAGAAATTGGCATTTCCCTTCCAAGCTCCCTAAAGTTTATGAGAATCTAAATTTGAAATTATTTCTAGGTTATGCTTTTAACACAGTAAAATGGCCCATAGAATTGGCACCCCTTTTAACATCTAACAGTAAACTTGCTCATTTGAAGAAGGTATTTTTAAACATTCTAAGTTCTGAATTACAAATATCCAGACTCCTTACATAGGAAAACCAAAAACATTTTAGAGTCTGAAAAGTTTCACTGAGCTTCTTAGTATCAAACTAGATGTCATATATGCTCTCTTAGGATTGATTTAACTCTGTAAAAATAGGTACATTTTCTATTTGCCAATAATACATAAAATTACAGAGAAGAAAGGAAAACTCACCCAAAATGCCACCACCACTTAGATAAAACTACTTTTAACATTTCCTGAATATTATTCCAAACATTTTCTATTGTGATAAAACATAAAACAAAATTTACCATTTTAATCATTTTCAAGTGTATAATTCAGAGGCATTACGTACATGCACGATGTTGTGTAACCATCACTTCTATGCATTTCCAGAATTTTTTCATCATTCCAAAGAGAAATTCTGTACCCATTTGTTATGGATTGAATTGTGTCCCTCAAGAAAGAGATATTGAAGTGCTAACCCCCAGTACCTCAAATTGTGACCTCATTTGGAAATAGGGTTTTTACAGGGGTAAGGTGGTTAAGATGAAGTCATTAAAGTGGGATCTAATCCAATATGCCTGGTATCCTCAAAACGGAAATTTGGACACAAACACATGCACAGAGGGAAGATGACAGGAAGAGACACAGGGGAAATACCATGTGAAGATGAGGGATTGGAATGCTGCATCCACAAGTCAGTGAACACCAAGATTGCCAGCACACTACCACGAAGAGGCAAGGGAGGGTTTCCCTGCAGGTTTCAGAGGGAGCCTAGCCCTTGCTGACACCTTGATTTCAGACATCCAACCTCCAGAACCGTGAGACAGTAAATTTCTGTTTGTTAAGCCATTCAGTTGGTGGTACTTTGTTATGGCAACTCTAGGAAATGAATGCACCATGACACAGTAACTCTCCGTCCCCCTACCCTGACCCCTGCTAACCTTTATTCTACTTTCTGTGGCTATAAATTTGCTCTTCTAGGTACCTTAAATTAGTGGAATCATATAATATTAGTCCTTATGTGTCTGGCTTATTTCACTTAGCATGCTTTCAAGTTTCATCTATGTTGTAGCATGTATCAGAATTTCTCTCCTTTTTCAGGATGAATAATAGTCTATTGTATGTATATATACATCACATTTTGTTTATCCATTCATCTGTTATGGACACTAAGGTTATTTCTACCTTTTGGCTATTGTGAGTAATGCTGCTCTGAATATTGGTGCACAAGTATCTGTTTGGGCCCTTTCTTTCTTTTGAGTATATATATACGTGAGAGTGACGCTGCTAGGTATGAACTCCAATTATTACTCTTATGAATTGTGCTCTGGGGTCATATCTAAGAATCACTGTCTAATTGAAAGTCAAAAAGACTTTCTCCAATGCTTTCTTCCAGGAGTTTTACAGTTTTAGCACTTACGTTTAGGCCTACAAACGATTCACTTGGAATCAATTGTAGTAGTGTGTGGTGCTAAGTAAGAGTGTAAGTTCTAAGTTCTTTGTTCTTTTTTCTACTTCTCCCCCCTCTCTCATTTGTGTGTGAATATCCAATTGTTCCACCACCCCATGTTGGAAAGACTGGCTTTTCATCATGCATGAAACCAGAAAACAGACAAAATACATGAAACAATAGTTTTCAAGACACTAGACATTAAGCAACAAAGATCAGTGCCCCTGAGAGATGAGAAACAGATGAAGTGAGCCTCTAGCTGCCCTAGCTTACTACCTTGATACAGTTTCCAGGACGAGGTACAGGGAGGGAAACCTAGTGGGGTTTGGTGGACACCTCAATTTGAGGAGATGTAGCTGAGAGTGTGAGAAGAATAAGGTGACTAATTTGCAGGACAGAATACCAGAGAAGAGAGAGCTACCCAGGGGGACCTCTGGAGATCTGGAGACAGTCACCCTTGAGCATTCAGTTGCACCGTTTTACATGCCCACCGGCAGTGTATGAGGTTTCTGATTTTTCCACATCCTCACCACCACTTGTTGTCTGTCTTTTTTATTCTAGCCATGCTAGTGGGTGTAGAGCGGTATTGTGGTTTTGATTTGCATTCCCCTGGTGGCTATGATATGGAGCATCTGTTCATAAGCTTATTGGCCATTTGTATATCCCTTGGAGAAATGCCTATTGAGATCCTTTGCCCCCCTTTTATTTGTTTTTTTTTATTATTGAATCGTAGGAGTACTTTATATCTGCTGGATACAAACCCCTTATCAAATATACAATTTACAAATAGTTTCCCCTGCTCTGCAGGTTATCTTTTACTTTCTTGATGGTGTCTTTTGAAGCACAGTAGTTTTAATTTAGATGAAGTTCAATGCATTTTTTCTTTTGTTGCTTGTGGTATCATATCTAAGAAACCCTTGCTTCACTCAAGGTCAATGATTTTATGCCTATGTTTTCTTCTGAGAGTTCCATAGTGTTAGCTAATATTTAGAACTTAAACCCATTTTTAGTTAATTTTTGTATGTAACAGGAAGTCCAAATTCATTCTCCTGCATCCTTGCCTTGGTCTTGTTGAAAACCAATTGACCATAAATGTATGAGTTTATAGCCAAACTCTCAACTATATTCCATTGGTCTATATGCTTATCCTTTTGCCAGTAACACACTGCTTTGATTGTTCTAGCTTTGTAGTAAGTTTTGAAATCAGGATATGTGAGTCCCCCAACACTGTTCTTTTTCAAGATTATTTTGGCTATTCTAGGTCCTCTGAATTTTCATATGAATTCTAGATCAACTTGTCAATTTCAGTGAAGAAGCCGGTTGGGATTTTGATAGAGACTGAATTGAATCTATATGATAATTTTATACTATCTCTTGTTGTTTCTTCTTTGACTCATGAATTATTTAGAAATGTATTGTTTCATATACAAGTATTCAGGGATTCCCCAGGTTTCTTTCTATTGATTTCTAATTTTATTGTGGTTAAAGAATATAATTTGTTGTTGACTTCTAATTTATTCATTTTGCACTGGAGAACGTAACTTGAGTAATTTAAATCCTTAAAAATTCATTAACAATGAGCCACATGCACCTAATAAGAATGTGTGCAAGGTCTAACAATTAAGTTCACGAACTTGTTGCAACGATGGTGCTAACCTTTTTTGACATCAGAGGGATTATTCATGATGAATTTGTACCAACTGGACAGTTAACCAAGTTTATTATTTGGAAGTACTGAAAAGGCTGAATGAAAAAGTTAGATGACCTGAACTTTTCACCAACAATTCAAGGCTCTTGCATCACGACAATGCACCAGCTCACACGGCACTGTCTGTGAGGGAGTTTTTAGCCCGTAAACAAATAACTGTATTGGAACACCCTCCCTACTCACCTGATCTGGCCCCCAATGACCTCTTTCTTTACCCGAAGATAAAGGAAATATTGAAAGGAAGACATTTGGATGACATTCAGGACATCAAGGGTAATACAACGACAGCTCTGATGGCCATTCCAGGAAAAGAGTTCCAAAATTGCTTTGAAGGGTGGACTAGGCGCTGGCGTCAGTGCATAGCTTCCCAAGGGGAGTACCTTGAAGGTGACCATAGTGATATTCAGCAATGAGGTATGTAGTGCTTGTTCTAGGATGAGTTCACAAACAAAATTGTCAGACCTCGTAAATCAAAGAGTAAATGTCAAAAATGAAAAAACCACTACTATAAAGATGCTAGAAGGAACTATGGCAAACGTATTTAATAACTTTAGAGATTGGGAAAGGCCTTTTTAACTGGACTCAAGTCACAAACTGATACAAATAAATGGAAAGACATTGTGTTCATGGATTGGAAAAATTAATATTGCTATAATACTCCTACTACCCAAAGCCATCTATAGATTCAATTCAATCGCTATCAGGATTCCAAAGGCAATTTTTTACAGAAGTAGAAAAAAACAATCGTAAAAATTATGTGGAACCACAAAAGACTCCAAATAGCCACAGAAATCCTGAGAAAAAACAAAGCAAGAAGCATCACACTTCCTGATTTCAATCTATATTATAAAGCTATAATAATAAAAAAGTACAGTACTGACATAAAAATAGACACATAGACCAATGGATGTTAGTGAAAGCCCAAAAATAAACCCATGTATATACAGTCAACTAATATTTGACCAGGGAGCCAGGGATATTCAACAGAGTAAAGGTTGTCTCTTCAATAAATGGTGCTGGGGAAATTGTAAAAGAATGAAACTAGACCACTATCTTACACCATTCATAAAAAGTAACTCAAAATGGATTATAGACTTAAATGTAAGACCTGAAACCATGAAACTCCTAGAAGAAAACAGATGGTAAGCATCTTGACATGGGTCTTGACACAAATTTTTTTGGATATGACATGTAAAGCACAAGAAATAAGAAACAAACAATTGGGACTATATCAAACTAAAAAGCTGTGTAGCAGAAGGAATCAGCAGAATGAAAAGGGAACATATGGAATGGGAGAAAACATTCGCAAACCATATATATCTGATAAAGGGTTATTATCTAAAATATATAAAGAACTCATGTAACTCAATAGCAGAAAAACAAGTAATCCAATAAAAAAATGAGTAAAGGATCTGAATAGACATTTTGACCACCACTGATCTGATTTCTGTCGCTACCATTTTGCCTTGTCCAGAATGTCATAAAAATAGAATCACAGTATGTAGCCTTTGTGTCTGGCATCTTTAACTCAGCACAATACCTGTATCAACAGTTTGTTCTTTGTTGCTGAGTAGTACTAATTGCATCACATCATAGTGTTGTTTTAATTTGAGCTGATTGTGAGGGGGGGTGAGCATCTTTAAATATATTCAAACACCATTTGACTTCAAGTTTCTGCCCAATCTTCTTTGCGGTCTCTGATCTTTCTTTTCAATTTCTGACAGCACCTGTTATTAATGAGATTAGCCCCTTGTGACATAGTTTGTAAATACTGTTTTTCAGTTTGCTACTTTTACTTATTATATTTTTGGTACTTAAATGCTCTTTAATTTTTATGTAGTCACAGTTATCAATCTTTTAATAGTTAGATCAAGTTGGAGTTAAAAAGGCTTTTGACACTACCAGGTTATAAAGAAATTCATCAATGTGTTGTTCTTCTAGCTTTTGTATAGCTTCATTTTTTTAAAGCAGATATGTTTTATTCTTCAGGATAATTTTTTTAATTAAAATTTATTGGGGTGAAAATGGTTCATAAAATTACATAGGTTTCGAGTGTACAATTCTGTAATACATCATCTATACATCACATTGTGTGTTCACCACCCAGAGTCAGTTCTCCTTCTGTCACCATATATTTGACCCCGCTTACCCTCATCTACCACCCCCTCTGCCCTGACCGTCTGGTAACCACCAAACTATTGTCTGTGTCTATGAGTTTTTGTTTCTTTACTTGTTTGTCTTGTTCCTTTGCTGCTTTCAGTTTTATATCCCACATATCAGTGAAATATATGGTTCTCGACTTTTTCTGTCTGACTTATTTTTCTTAGTATAATAATCTCAAGGTGCATCCATCTTGTCGCATCTTTTCTTATGGCAAAATAGTATTCCATTGTGTATATGTATCACATCTTCTTTATCCAATCATCTATCGTAGGACACTATGGTTGTTTCCATGTCTTGGCCACTGTAAATAAAGCTGCAATGAACATTGGAGCACATATATCTTTACAGATAAATGTTTTCAGATTTTTGGGGTAGATACCCAGCAGAGGGATTGTGGGGTCACATGGTAATTCTACATTTTTTGAGGAACCTCCACACTGCCTTCCATAGCGGCTGCACCAGTCTGCATTCCCACCAACAGTGTATGAGGGTTCCTTTTTCTCCACAGCCTCTCCAACACTTATTATTTGTCTTGTTGATGATAGCCATTCTAAGCATTGTGAGGTGATATCTTCTTATGGTTTTTATATGCATTTCCTGATGATTAGTGACATTGAACATCTTTTCATATATCTATTGGCCATCTGTATGTCCTCTTTGGAAAAATGTCTATTCAGGTCCTCTGCCCATTTAATTGTTTTGCTGTTACTGAGCTGTATGATTTCCTTATATATTTTGGATATTAGCCCCTTATCGGAGGTGTTGTTTGCAAAAATCTTCTCCCACTGGTTGGTTGCCTCTTTATTTTGCTGATGGTTTTTTTTGCTGTGCAGAAGCTTTTTAGTTTGATACAGTCCCATTCATTTATGCTAGCTTTTACTTCCCTTGCTTTTGAGCTCAAATTCATAAAATCCTGAACCCAAGGTCCATAAGTTTAGTTATGTATTATTCTATGCAATTTATTGTTTCAGGTCTCATATTTAGGTCTTTGATCCATTTTGAGTTAATCTTGGTACGTGGTGACAGATAGCACCTAGGCTAGATGTTTCATTCTTTTGCACGTGGCTTTCCAATTCTCCCAACACCATTTATTGGAGAGGCTGTCTTTTCTCCATTGTATATTTTTGGCACCTTTGTTGAAAATGATCTGTCCATATTTATGGGGGTTTATTTCTGGGTTTTCAATTATTTTCCATTGGTCTGTGTGACTGTTTTTCTGCCAATACCATGCTATTTTGATTATTGTAGCCCTGTAGTACAAGCTGAAGTTAGGGAGTGTAATACCTCCAGCATTGTCCTTTTTTCTTAGGATTGCTTTGGCTATTCAGGGTCTTTTGTGGTTCCATACAAATCTGATGATTTTTTTTGTTTTATTTCTTTAAAAAATGCCATTGGGATTTTGATGGGGATTGCATTAAATCTGTATATTGTTTTGGGTAATAGGGCCATTTTAACTATGTTGATTCTTCCAATCCACGAACACAAAATGTCTTTCCATTTCTTTGTGTCTTCTTCAATTTCTTTTACAAATGCCTTATAGTTTTCAGTGTATAGGTCCTTCACATCCTTGGTTAGTATAGTTTCACTTTCTACATTATATCCCTGAATTATTTGAATTTATTTTGGTGTGCAGTATGAGGTTTAGATCCAATTTTTTTTTCCAAAGTGCTATCCAATGATCTCAACACTGCTTATTAAAAAGTCCACCCTTTTCCCAATGATTTGAGATGGTGATATCCACATACCAAATATCCATAAGTATGTGGGTCTATTTTTGGAGTTTTTATTTTGTTCTACTGATTTGTCTATAGTGTTACCACACCACTCTTTTAATTGTAGAGGCTTTATAATATGTTTCAATAATTGGTAGAATAGTCATACTCTGCTCATTGCTCCTCTTTTTCAGGAATTTCCTGACTATTCTTGCTTGTTTATTTTGCCATATAAAGTTAATCATTTCTGTCTGTTGGAAAAAAAAAACTTGTTGGTATTTTTACTAGCATTGAGTTTATTTTTTAACATGGGGAGAAAATGACATCTTTGTGATATTGAAACATCTTTGTCAAGAACATAGGATATATTTCTATTTGTTCAAGTGTACATTTGTATATTTCACAGAAATAACACATGAAACTATAAAGACATGCCTGTCATATAAGAAGTTCACTGTTCATACACACAACACCAACAATTGTCCTCTGTGTCAAATTTTATGAGGTAGATCATGTTTTTATTGGCTATGATTTTGTGCTATCAACAATCAAAGATTATATTGTTTTCCCCCCTTTCTTTTCCTCTTCCCATAGCCTGTTTTGTTTTGTTTTTAACTTTATAGGTGTGCCATCAAGGTACTCTAGTGTTGCAATACTAAAACAAGGTATTATTATTGTTTCTTAAGCATTTTAATTTAATGACAAAGATTTTTAAATGTGTCAGTTTCAAAATAGCACATGTTTTGGAATCTCTCTCCTGCCACTGCTTAACCTTAGGAGAAGTGAATTGTAAGGAAAAGTAGAGAAACCAGAAAATGTTATTATGAATGGCAAGGAAGGGAGAACTCAAAAGTCACCGTACAACTCCAGTTTAACAGAATGTTCCCTCTAGCACCAAGTCTCATCTCTAATAGATAATATGTGAGAAGAGTCTAGCAAGTGAAAACAAAATGCAATTACATTTTATTGCAAGAAATTTGGAAACGTATTTTTAACAAAGTTAGCTATTCAGAAGTGTTACCTTAGGCTGTCTCTTAATAGCTCCTTTTCACAAGTGTGGAATTTAATGAAGGCAACAGCATTTATAAGCAACACCAAAATGGTATCTTAATTACTAGCTACATTTTCTTAGGCAACAAGAAATTAAATGAAAAGAGAAATTAGTTTTACAAATGGCATCATACATCTTTATGTTACGCCCCCCTCTACCAAGTCACAGATGGTTATGCGTCTTGAACTTCCTAATATTGTAGGCAATTTTCCTTTCCTTGGGCCCACCCAAATCCATCACTACTTTAAATTATATATTATTTTTGAGTCATTTAGAAGGACTGAAGCTGTTTATCATGACTTAACATTTATTGACCATATGAAATGGGCCTTTCCCCTTATTGGGCTCCACATGAATATGAAACAAAGACTTGTTGAAACTACTGGCCCTGTAAGTTTGCACTGCACTCATTACACACAGTTTGGAAGAATTCCTCCACCTGATCTCACTAATTCTAGTTAAGGGTTCTTACTTCCAAACCTAATAGCAAAAGCCTGGGGTAAAGTCATGGCTAACGTTACTTAGCCTGTAATTCATGTCTTAAAATAGGAACTCATGAGGGCCCGTGCAGAACTGCTCTCCTCAGATGAGTGTCTATCAAAGTCATGGATTAAAAAGAGCCCAGAGATTGTTCTTCTCATATGGCCAAGTAACTCGTATTGGAATAAATTCCACATATAACATCTATAAAATCTAGACAAAATGTTAAAAACAATGACCTAAAAGCACTGGAAAACAATCAAAACCAGTAAGATTCTGTGATAGAGGACTGGGCACTGGGTTGTTTTCCATTTTCTACTTTGGGGAAGCCTATTCCAGGCCAAGCCAAGAGGCTAAAACTCAGAAAATCTAGTCTTACTTTGTCTCCGAAGAAAAGATTTCAGGACAAATGCAGCAGCTGGTGAGGAGGAAAATACTACAGAGGAGAGAGCAAGGAGTATCTCCAAACTGTTTATATAAACACTGCACCAATTTCTGGTTAACCCGTTGAGTACACATGTAAAGAGCAGATTCCAAGTAGCCCACATAAGGCTTAAAAAATCAAACAAATCTTTCAGCTGCTGCCCACTGTCGGGAAGATAAAAAGTTTCCAGTTCCAATTCAGCAAATCTGATGACCTGATTTTTAAAAAAGAAAAAAAAAATCAACACACTTAGGAGGAACATAACAGAATCCAAAGTATTTACAATATATCATTCACACTCACTAGGACACAATCCAAATGTACTCCATATAAATAGAAACAAGAAAATGTAAACCATACTCAGACATTCAATGGGAACTGACCCTGAGAGAACTACAGATGTTTAAATTTACATACAAGGAATTTAAAGCGGCTATTAAAACTATGTTCAAGGACATAAAATATGCTTGTAAGGAATGAAAAGATAAACTCAACAGAGATATAGAAACTACACAAAAGAAATAATTGGACATTTTCAATTTGAAAATTACAATATCTGAAATAAAAAAACTTCACTGGGTGGACTAACTGCAATTTGAAGAGAATAGAAGGATATATGAAACTTGAAGCTACATCAATAGAAATTCGACAATATTTAGAGACAAAGATATATTTTAAAAAGTGAACAGAGCCTCACGCACTTGAGTGACAACATGAGGTATAACACGTACGTAACTGTGTCGCAGGATGCTCCCGGGGACGCCCTAGAGAGGACTCAACCCAGAGCAGCAGTGACCAGGGTCTTCTCTCCGCTCAAGAAAGAATTCAAGGGCGAGACAGACGGAGGAAAGCACAGGGAGTTTACTGAAGCAAAAGTGCACACATGAGAGGGAAGTGTGGGCAACTCAGAGGATGAGTTCCCTGAGGAAGTCCCTCCCAATCAGAAGTTTTTAACCCTCCAGGGGACAGGACTTGCTGATGTCATTGTTTCTTCCTCTCCCTGGGTGAGATACATTGCTTCTTGTATATGGCAATTTCTGTCAAATTACGGTGTGTCCTCATCCACCTTATTCACCTTATGTGCTCTTCCGACTTCTGGCTCTTCCCCAAAGTCAAAATGACCATGAAAGGTCAACGTTTTGAATCGATTCAGGACATCGAGGCAGCCATGACAACACAACTAAAGACACTCACAAAAGAGGACTTCCAGAACTGCTTCAGAAAGTGGCAAGAAAGATGGGATAAGAGTGTTTAAATCAAGGGGGAGTATTTTGAGGGGGATTGATGGCAATGTGTCTTTTACTGTAATACATTTTTATTTAAACATTCACTGTATTGTTTAATCATACTTCGTACATACAATGGAATATTATTTAACCTTAAAATGAAAGGAAATTCTAACACACACTTCAACATGAACCGTGAGTACATTATGGTACGTGAAATAAGCCAGTCACAAAAAAACAAATATTAAATGATTGCACTTATATAATACTTAGAGTAGTCAAAATCATAAGAGACTTTTTCTATGTAGAATGGTGATTGCCAGGGGCTGGGAAGAGGGGAGAAAGGAGAGTTACTGCTTAATGGGTACAGAGTTTCAGTTTTACAAGATGAAAAGCACTGTGGAAATGGATGCACAACATTATGAATGTATTTAATACTGCTGAACCGTATATTTAAAAATGGTTATTATGCTAAATTTTGTTATGTGTATTTTATCACAATAAAAGAGGGAAGAAAAACATTTGAAATGGATGACAGACCTAAAAGTAAAGGTAAAATTTTAAAACTTCTAGAAGAAAACATAGTAAAATAAAATCTTTGTGACTTTGGGGTAGGCAAAGATTTCTTAGGTAGGACACAAAAAGCATGAATCAATCATAAAAGAAAAAAAGTTGGTAACGGACGTCTTCAGAATTTAAAATTTCTGCTGTTTGAAATATACCATCAAGAAAATGAAAAGGCAAGTCACTGACTAGGAGACACTATCTGCAACACATACATCTGAGAAAGGATATATCTAGAACATAAAGAGCTCTTGTGACAATAAAAAGACAAACCAATTTAAAAATGGGCAGAAGATTTGAACAGACCCTTCACAAAAGATGTACAAATGACAAATAAGCACATGAAAAAGTGCTCACATCATGAGTCTTCAGAGGAATCCAAATGAAACTACAATGAGGAACCACAACAAATCCACGATGATGGAGATGTGGAGTGACTGGACTCGCATGCACTGTCGGTG
Organism: Rhinolophus sinicus; assembly: GCF_057876585.1. Lineage (NCBI taxonomy): Eukaryota > Metazoa > Chordata > Mammalia > Chiroptera > Rhinolophidae > Rhinolophus > Rhinolophus sinicus. Next base: position 23,483,439 of record NC_142509.1, read on the forward strand.
GGCGTGTAAAATGGCAAAACTACTTTACAAATTTGGCAGGTTCTCCTGGAGTTAAGCATATACTTTCCTTATAATCCAAGAGAAATTTTCCCAAGAGAAATGAAAATCTATACCTACAGAAAGACGGCACAAATATTCAAAGCTGCTGTACTTACAATGGCCAAACACTGGGAAGAACTCAAGCATCCACTAACAAGTAAATGAATAAACAAAATCTGACATGTCCATAACAAAGGAATATCACTCAACAATGAAAAGGACCGAACTACACACAACACTGATGAATCTTAAAAACATTATGCTGAGTGAAAGAAGCCAGATATTTAAGAGTACATGCTATGTGATTTAATGATATGAAATTCTACGAGAGGCAAGCCTAATTCACAGTTGCAGGACATGGTTCCCAGCATGCCTGGGGCTGACAGGAAAGGGGCACAAAGAAACCTTTAAAAAGGGATCAAACTGTCATGTATCTTGACTGTGGTAAGGATTACCAGAAGTATATATTTGACAAAATTGTCACTTAATTGACATACAATTTACAATGTACAAATTGTATGTAAACTATAACTCAGTAAAGTTGATGAACATCTTCTGCACATAAGACATAAACAACATATCTCCTTTATAAAATAGGGATAATAATGGTACCTACTTTATGTGTGCTGTGATGAATAAATGGGTTAGGGTTAGCAATAGGTTATGTGAAACATTTACGGCCTGGCGTGTAACAAAAACTCAAAAAATGTTAGTGGGATGAACCCAGAGACACAAACAACAGTTCTGTGGTTACTGGAGGGTAAGTGGGGAGGAGGTGGTGATAGAAGAGGGAAAAGGGGATCAAATATGTGGTGATGGAAGGAGTGGTGAATAGTGAATACACAATGTGATATATAGATGATATATTATAGAAGTGTACACTGGAAACCTATATAATTTTACTAACCATTGTCACCCCAATACATTTAATAAAATGAATAACTGCATAACAGAATCACTATAAACTAATGGTTCTCAACGGGGGAGGCAGCTTTACCCCCCACGGGACAATGTCTGGAAACATTTTTGATTGTCAAGGCTAGAGGGGTGCTACTGGCACCTGGTGGATAGAGGCCGGGGATGCTGTGTGACATCCTACAACGCACAGGACAGTCTCCTCGATGAAGAATTATCTGACCCACAATGTCAGCACTGCAGAGGCTGAGAAACCCTCCTGTAAACAGAGTGACACAGTCCATAGATGGAAACAGATAAAGTGCACAGTCAACATAAAATTCAAATCCGAAGTGGCTATGTGTCTTCTACAAATCAAAAAGAAAAAAACAAAACCAATCGGAAAATGAGCAAAGAACAAGGCCAGTAAACATGAAAAGACCCTTACTCTGCAGGGAAATGAAGAGTATGTGCGACAGCATTTTAAAACTAATAAAGGGGGAAAAATGAACAATTCTGACAATAGCAAAAATGTTGGTGACAATACAGAAGAAGTGCAATCTATATTATGCACTGTAGGTGAAAGGGTAAATTATTATAGTCATATATGGGTACATACATGAATGCATGTACACATATATGCATTCTGATTCATGCATTAGGATGAAGAGTGATTAATGATAGTAGCTACCTCTAGGGATGAAGGGAGGATGGGAAGAAACTTAATTATACCTTGATTTAAATTACTATCCTGCTCTCTGAAAGCTGTAAGCTTTTAAATGATTGCCATTCATTGAACACCTATTACATATCAAGTAATGTGTAACATAGGGGCTTTATATGCTTCGTATCTTTTATTCCTCACAACAAATATGTTGTAGATTTAGTAGTTTCTTTTTATAGATGAATAAATTGTGTCTCTGAGAGATTAAATAATTTATTCAAGGTACACAGCCAGCAAGCGACAGAGCCAGGATTCAGGCCATGGGCTTTCTACTGCAAAACCCAATCCTGTCTCTCCCATGTCGGTACAGTACTATGATCGATGCTCTAATGTTTGACAAAATTAAATCATTCTTGGGAATATTTCTAGTTTTCATAGAAATAGTCTCAATCAGAGTAATTCTCAAATAGGGAGATGAATAGGATGGCAAAGTGCAGAGTGAGCAAGGCAAATGAAAGCTGTAGACCTCACCCCAGAAAAATGTACATGAGGTCAGACCATTAAGTTCGCGAACTCATCCTAGAAAGTGCTACATACCTCATTGCTGAATATCACTACGGTCACCTTCGAAGGACTCCCCTTGGGAAGCTATGCACTGACGCCAGTGCCTAGTCCACCCTTCAAAGCAATTTTGGAACTCTTTTTCTGGAAGGGCCATCACAGCTGTTGTATTACTCTTGATATCCTGAATATCATTAAAATGTCTTCCTTTCAACATTTCCTTTATCTTCAGGAAGTCATTGGGGGCCAGATCAGGTGAGTAGGGAGGGTGTTCCAATACAGTTATTTGTTTACTGGCTAAAAACTCCCTCACAGACAGTGCCATGTGAGCTGGTGCAATGTCGTGATGCAAGAGCCATGAATTGTTGGCGAAAAGTTCAGGTCGTCTAACTTTTTCACGCAGCCTTTTCAGCACTTCCAAATAGTAAACTTGGTTAACTGTTTGTCCTGTTGGTACAAATTCATAATGAATAATCCCTCTGATAGCAAAAGAGGTTAGCAACATCGTTGCAACAAGTTTGCGAATTTGTCAGACCTTGTAGACATAAAATTATGTATGTAATTCAGTGGTTCACAAATTCCCCAGTGCACCAACCAAAAGGTTTTGGATCTCGTGTTAAGAACATCTGTTTACGAAAAAAGAGGGGAGGGGCAAATTCAACTATAATATTTAAAGGACTTTTCAAATTTATTTGCCCAGAGTTGTCCTTTATCAACTAGGTGTAAAATAAGTGTTCCAAATACTGCTCATGTTCAGAAATCTGTCAGTTTGCCTCAGTAAAATCTACCATCATTCTTACTTCAATGAGCTCTGCTCCAGAACTCTATACAAGTAATGCGACTGGTGGTTGGCTACATGAGGCTTGTAGAATTAAATTCAACTGGACATTTTGTGTGCAAAGGTTATCTTTATTGAGGGTTGAAAGTTACAACAGAGAACAAGAGACATAGGCTTAAAAAGAGGTTGGACCTTTTCTACAAAGTAGTGATAAATTATAGCCCATCTTACGTCTGTATTTGTAAAAACGCACAGGATTCAAAATATTACTTTTAAAACAAGAAAATGCCACACATTCCATTTCTGTAGTTTATTTTTTTCATGTGCAATTGTCTTTTTCTTAATATGTCGGTCCTTTCTCATTTTGGGGTGATGGTTCATGTCTTTCTTATTTTCTACTCTCTTCAATATTCCCTCATTCTGCCTTTTTCCTCTTGTAAGCAGATGTAACGTACAATTATTTAGCTACACAGATTTCATGTTTTCTACAAACCTCATTTTGAATTAGTATGTTTTCTTTCCCTCAATAAATACATCTAAACTGGTTACTTTCTTAATCTATCCTTGTGATTTTCAATAGTTTTAGATAGAAAAGGGAAACAATGACCACACTGTATACTAGTTCAGAGTTATGTTCCATGCAGCACACCAAAAATAAATATTTGAGTACTATAAGCAGCAACAGTGCAATGCAGAACATGGAATTAATGAACACTTACGGAGAGCCTTCAAAAGCTACAGAAATGCTCTGCAATGTCCTCATTTTTCTTAATATTTGATAAAGCATGTCAACCACAAATCCATCCACGTTTTTAAAGCTATTTATATGTTTAGCCTGCATATTTGGGGAGAAACTAGGACATAAAATGACTACTTTTAAGTTTGGCAATTAATATTACCTCCTTGGACGTTAAATAACATCTCCTAACTCTAATATAGAGAGATATAGTATTCAAATGTGTCATTTCTCTAATCTTTTTTTAAATTTTATTGGGGAATATTGGGGAACAGTGTGTTTCTCCAGGGCCCATCAGCTCCAAGTCGTTGTCCTTCAGTCTAGTTGTGGCCCATGTCTAGCTCACTGGCCCCACAACCTTGTTAAGAGCTCGCACTCTAACCACCTGAGCCATCCGGCCTCCCCAACATTTTTATTCTTTTACTAACCACTCAACGGCTTCCCATGGTTCTTAGAACACAATTCAAACTCTTTACTACGGCCTAGTGATCTGCTTAGTTCCAGCTCATTTCCCTCCCACCTTCACTTAAAGATGTGCTCGCCACCCCTGTCCACTACCTGCTCCTCAAATACTCTAAACTTATTCCAGCCTCAGGGTCTGTCTTCCTCCAAGGAATGCCACTCCCTATCTTCACAGGCTGGGCTATTTACAATGTTAGGCTCAAAAGTATCCTCCTGAGAGTCCTTCCCTTGATGACTCTGCCTCCCCCGTAATTTTATTTTATTCATAGACAGCACTTAGCTGTTATGCCCAATTCTCTCCTTTCCAAGTGAGGACAAGCACTGTGCCTACTTTGTTTCCAGATGTTTCCCCAGGGCCCAGAACTGTGCCTGGCACAGTCAGCGAGTGAACCCTGGGCTACTGCTCATTCTAAGGTTCACCTTTTGGCTTCCAGGCTGGAGCCCGGACGTGGGTGGGAGGGTCCTGCGGGGCATTCAGTGTGACTGCGCTCAGGCCACCCCAGAACAGGTCCCTGTCCTGGGTCCTAAGAGAGCGCTCCTCTTTCCCCAATGGGGGCTCAGTCTGAGGGTTAGACGTACCTCCCGTCTAGTCACAGTAACTGTGGGTTCTGGATTCTCGGGCAGGGGTGAGTGTGGGCGTTGGGGACCGAGTATCGCCCCAGCAAGGTGAGTAACGGTCAGACGCCGCACTCACGAGGCTTCTGGAACCTGCACGTAAGCCAAGTGCACTCACTTCTTCCCGCGGAATCTGTCGAGGTCACTAAGAGGAACAGAACCTGGCGACGTCGGCCTCCGGAACCCATCAGAAGTCCCTAACGTGGACTTTCAAAGTGAGGTGTCCGTCAAGAAAGCGGGCCTCCTTTCAAAAGCAGTGAGAGTTTAGTGCTGGTCACCAGAAAGCGGCTTCCCAGGAACTGACTGCAACACTCACCAGAAAGCCTAGGCTGCTCAGATGCCCGGAGGGAATTTGACTGGGGGGAGGAGCTTTTGGGAGGAGACAAGAGACCACGCGCCGGGCTTGCGCAGTCGCAGTAGAAGCCGCACGCCTTCCGGCCCCGCCGCGCAACCGCAGTAGAGGTCTCGTGCGCCCAGGGTGGGGCGCGGAACTGGGGCGGAGCTAGCCCCTCTCGCGCGCTGACACGACTGGTCTCAGCGGAAGGGTGTGGACGCGCAGGCGCTGAGGTGGGTCGGTGGGCAGGGAGGCGGGGCCGCGCAGGCGCCGTGAGCGGCGGTAGCGGCGGCGGTGGTAGCGGCAGCAGCTGTGTGGGGGTTCCGGGAAGATGGTGCTGATTAAGGAATTGTGAGTGGGTCTGTGGCGCTAACGAGGTTCCAGGACAGCCATGGTGGGAGGTTCATTGACTGAGAAATGTTGGAATATTCCTGAGAAGGAGCGAGCCTCGGGCTGGCGTCTTCTTGCGCGCGACCCCTCCCCTCGGCCTGCGCCCCCGGCCCACTCGAGGCCTCTCCACGGCGCGTCCCCAGAGCCCCCTCCAGGCGTTGCTGTGGTAACACTGCTGCCGTCTCCCCCGGGGCGGAGGCGGCTGTATCCCGGCCGGAGCGCATGGCTCGGGAAGGCGCGGCCGGGAGTTTCCGCTGGGACCCGCCTTCTCCCCAACCCCCCCATCCCCAGCCCCGCCGGTGAGACCGAGGGTGGGGAAGACGCTGTAGGTCTGACTGTGATTTGTCGTCTGGGGGTGGAGCCTGCCTGTAACCCGCGGGAGATGGGCTTGTCGGGTGAAGGTAGCCCTGATGTGTGAATTGGAGGTGGGACGTCGGCGCCCTGAAGTTCTTGCAGGAGCCCCGGGAGTCCGGATACCTGCGCTCCACGGGGCGGCTCAGTCGACTTGACAGCAGAGCCGCCTCTCTGCTCTTGAGTCTCAGTTTCCATTTTAAGGTGGGGGTACACTCTGGGCTCCACCTATTTGACGGGGTTGAGGCGAGGTGTTAACACGTGTGTCAAATAGAAGGGTTTCCAGGTGCAATAGACTGGCAACGTGATTTTGTTGAAAAGTTCTGGTATTTCCTATCCTCTAAGGACTGTGAATATCACAGGAAATCTGGTTGGCAGTGATTGTTCATTTGTCACAGCTGGTTCGTTTCGTCTTCATTCCTTGGGCGACTAGGGATTTCAAGTATGGCCTGTTCTTTCGTGTTTCAAATGCTCCTTTCTTTTTAAATCCCTAAGTAAAATTTTTGGATTAATTTAGTTATCTCCAGGCACCTTATTTTTAGTGTTCTCAGATTTCTTTTAAAAAGGAAGCGACTCCTCTCGCTTCTCTGCCTAAAACCTTGAAAAGATTCCCTATCTCAGCTGAGAATAAAAGCCAGAGCCTTTCCAACATACTGGGAGGTCTTACACTGTGTTCTTTTTGCCTCTGATCTCATTTACTACCCTTCCTTGGCCCATTCCAAGCTCACACGCTTGCTTGCTATTCCTCGGCTACTCTAGGAGAAAAAGTTCCTTCAGTTCAGTGCCTTTCTGCTGTCTGAAGTGCTCTTCCATCATCTCACTAACTCACCTCCTTCATGTTATTTCTTATATATCACCTTCTTAGGGAATTCTTCTCTGAAGACCTAATTGCAGCCCCCACCTTTTGGTATCTGCCTTCCCTGCTTTATTCTCCATAGCAATGATCACCATCTATCATGCAATACGACTATTATATTTTCTAATTTACTAGATGTCGTCTCTTACTACACGTAAGCTCCATGAATTTGTGTTTTTTTGCTCACTCCCATAGCCCCAGCTCTTAAAATAGTCCCTGGCACATAGTAAGTGCTCAGTAAATATTTGTTAAACTAATGAAAAATTATAACTATAGTCAGTGACAGGTATCCTGAGAAAGGACACATTTTCAGTTAAAGCTTATTTATAGTATTGAACTTTGGGTTTACATAAAACGTTTCTTCCAAGTTGTTTATACAGTGTATCATGCAAGCGTTATCTCATTTATTACTGTGACATCTTTGTACTGTGGGTAGGTGGCAGATATTGAGATAAATAGAGGAAATAAGACAGAAGGAAATTGACTTGGCGCAAGTCACATAGCAAGTGATTTGCAGAACTGATTTTAGATCGCAGATCTAGTCGTTTTTCCTTTTATTAGAGTTATTTCCTCCCTCCTAAAGTTAAGTGTTTAGTATTTAGTGAATTAAATGTTTAGTAGTCTGTTGATAGTTATGTGAGGAGTTCCCAGCCCACCATGTAGTCTCACATACTGTAAGTACACAGTGTTGAATGAAAAAAATATTCTTACTCGGAAGTCAGCTTTTTTTAAATTGTTTTTGGTCAGGAGCAGTGAATACGTCATTCCTAGGTGAAGATGTTGGTAAACTTAAAATACTTCGGCAAATGTTTGTTGTCTTTAAAAACGCCATCTATTTTTGACGTGAATTAAAAGGTCAGAAATTACTTTTCAGGGTGGGGCTTTCCCTTCAAGTTGTTATTTAAGCAATAGATGAAGTTGCCATTAGCATGAAGTCCTGGTTTTAAAGAACTAGTGGCCAGTTCCATTTGGAAAATATTTTCATGAAGATTTGTAGAAAAGTTTGAAAGTTTTCAAATACAGGCATATCTCACATACTGCGGGTTTGGTTCCACACACCGCAATACAGTGAATATTGCAGTAAAGCCAGTCACACGAATTTTTGGTTTCCCGGTGCATAGAAAAGTTATTTTTACACTATACTGTACGTAGTCTGTTAAATGTGCAATAGCATTATGTCTTTAAAAATGTGCATATGTTAATTAAAAAATACTTTATTGCTAAAAAATGCTAACCATCATCTCAGCGTATTAGAAAAATGGTGCCACTAGACTTGTTCAACACAAGGTTGTCACAAAACTTCAATTTGTAAACAACACAATATCTGCGAAGCAAAATAATACAAGGTATACCTGTTTAGGTTTCCCCATTATCCAAAAGTGGAGTGTTCCAATGAACCTTTCACTAGGCGAAATGACGTAAAGCAAAGAAGCAGTTACCATTAATTTACAGTTGACCCTTGCAACAGTATGGGGTGGGGGTGGAGGAGTTGGGGGTACTGACCCCACCGCCACAGTTAAAAATCTGAATATAAATTGTGACTTCTCAAAAACTTAGTTGTGCCTTGGTACCCGCGGGGGATTGGCTCCAGGACCCCCACAGATACCAAAAATCTGCCAATGCTTGGGTCCCCTATATAAAAGGGCACAGATAATGCATATAGTCTGCCCTTTGCATCTTCAGACTCCCAACCACAGATTTAAACAGGTATTTATTGAAAATAAATCTGCATATGACTGGACCTGTGCAGTTCAAACCTTTGTTGTTCAGGGGTTAGCTGTATATGAAAAATTATTGAGCATTCCCAGACCACCAAAAAATAACCTACAAAATCATACCAAATACGCTTAATTGCATCCAGTTTTATGCTAAGTGTAATACCCTTATGAACTCTCTTACACTTTTTGATATCTTGGGACACATCTTGCTAACAGATGCACACAAAAAAAATCGAGGTAAAGCAGAGATGCTCACAGACACAGTTCAAAGCTCTGGCAGCTTGATGCTGAGATCCTGAGTGTGGTTCCTGGGGAAGGAGCTTGGGGGCCACTCTTGCTGCTAGCAGTTGCGAGCTGCCTCTCTCTAAGACAGCTCCTGCAAAACAAATGCTGAACACTTTTTTTCGTGAAACCGAAAAAATCCTCTGTTACTTCTTTTGGTTAGCAAAAACAGGTACTAATGTAGGTCTTTCGCAAAAGCAGAGTGGTGTACTTTCAAAATGAGGGGATACCTGTACTGCTTTTAGACTAGTCATAGAAAATAAAAACCTGTCGGTTCCTTCTCTTTTACTTTTTATTAAGCAAATCTTGAAGAAGTTACGTGACTCATCACTCATTCAGAATATCTTAATCAGTCACTTGCATTTTGTGAAGTAAGTTTCCCTGGAAGTGTTACTATATAAAAATAGGTATCTTCCTGCTAGTGAGTAGTTGCTGAAATTACTCAGCAGATTCTTTGGTTTTGTGAAACTTGAGGGTTGTCTTTAGCTCTTCTGTCTGTATTCCTTCTTTCCATTTCCTCTGCAGCCCTTCATCTTGGTTCAAACCTTTGTGAACCCTTGCCCATCTCCCCAAAAGATGGCTTTTCCCAGTACTCCTACTTCTCAACATTTTTAACCACCTGCAGATTACTTCTTCATGTTAGCCGTAGTTATGTCTCTTACTTTTTGGAACAACCTCCCAGGATTCCTTGTTGCCTGATACATTTAATAGGTTTCTGACCATTATATTGCAGTCTCTGCAAATACTCTCCCAACCTTTTGTTGTCCATATCTTCCTATGTCTTCCAAAATATGCTCCCAACCTATACTATATCCTAATTTTCCTTCCGCCTGACCATCCCACTCCCTTCTCCTCAGTTTTTCTGTTACTGAGGCAGTGAGCAAGTTAGCGTGTACCCAGAGGAGACATCTAAAACTTAGAGTAGGTTTGGAAGGACTTCGTATAACAAGTTTATTCTTGATGAAAATAGAAATTAGTAACCATCGTGAGTTTGAGAATGTTCGTTGTCTTTAGATGACTACATCAGAAAGACAAAACAGTGATGAGTGACCTCTAATAAATAGTCAAGGGGGAGGTCATTATAGGAGACGTGTTTTATATAATACATGTTGGAGATTAAGGTAGTGCGGAGTCAGGCATACATATTTGTGGAGAATAGGGAGAAGTAGGTGGCAAGTGCAGCTGAAGAGAAATTGGAATGAGGAAAACTATTGGGAATTTTCTATAAAATGCAAATCAAAAATTTTTCATATATTGGACACCAGCTCATGAGACAATTGATATTCAGGGATGGTTTTCAGAGTTTCTGGTAGAAATAAGTGAAGGTATTTCCCTATAAAAATCTGGATGTGAAGTGCAATATTGTGATATAAAATAATTCACCATAATACTCTTTTTTGAAGAATTCATCTTCAGGAATAGTAGCTTCCATGTAGGTCCTTATGTATGTCCAGTGACAAACTCTGTTGGACAGAATCAAATACATGTCAACCTTATATTGAACCTACCCTGGGTTATATTGATAAGATGCAAGGTATTTTCCATAGTAATATTTTTCCTTATAAAGTCCAAAGGACCGTTTACTTGTTTTTCTCTTAATAAAATTGAGTAATAGTTGGGTAGTGGGGATCGATTTTCGGAGGCATTCATTCATGAGATTCAAGACATGCATTGCATGCAAAATGCCATAAAAACAAATGCATAGTGTATAGATGGAGAGTGAAACCATACTAAAAATTTCATGAGAGCAACCTGACCAGACATACAAATAATACATTTTATACCCTGTAATTTTCAGCGGTGAGTTTTCTCTTGTTCTTTACTTCTTACAAGCATCTCCACAAGTGCGTGTTTGGGGTCTTGGTAAAATGAGGACGCTAAATGCCAGTGATAGTTGAGAGCCTGGAATGGTAGTTTTATTTCCCCAGTTAAAAAACCCTTATTTAGAGCTGTAGGCATTGCAAAAAACCCTCTTCTGTAAATGACATCCTTGTTCCAAGTTATCATTGGATTTAAAGTAGAAGCTCTTTTAAACATAGAGATCTGTGTGTTAAAGCCAACTATTTCATATGTAACATACGTTCTTTTACCTTTTGTCTTTTTAGCCGTGTGGTGTTGCCCTGTTCTGTTCAAGAGGTAAGTCATGTTTGCTTCCGTATTATTTTATTGAAATGGTTCATTTTGATACGTTAATCTCAAGTCATGTTTTTGTTGTATTCGTTTACCTTTACATTTTAGCTTATGTGACAAAATGAATTAAGGTGTGTTACAGGTTGTTACACAAATGATTACAGATAATTGTAAATGAATGTCTGTTACACTGCTTTGTTTTGGAAGGGTCTAAAGAATGCAGTTTAACCTCCTGTCTAGTGCAGAAATTCTGTCTACGATATTCAAGGAAAGGAGGTTCCAGCTACAGCCTAAGCACTTTAAGGTTAACTTGCTGCTTAGAGAAGCAGCCTATTTTCCTGTTGGATATTTTAAACACTTGTGTTTAAACCAAAATCTGCTTTCCTATAATATTTGGCTATTGTTTAGATTCTTTCAACTTTAGCAGTGGGAAATAGGCCTGTTCAGTCTTGCATATGGTAACCCTTCAGGTTTTATTTTGGCACTTCTCTCCTCCAATCACTTTTGTTCCATCGTCTCTGCATGAGGTTACAAAGTTAAACATTCCCAGCACATTCATTTGGCCTAATAAAACGTGACCTCTAGACTTCCTCACCAGCTGGTCTTACTACTGCATGTGTTGTAGTTAATGGTCTTAACTGAAAACGGTATTCCAGACGTGGTCTGACCAGCACATAACTGTGAGAGATTGTCTCCCTTGATCTGCACGTGATACAGAAATACACCACCAATTCAGAAGTTGCATGTTCTGCAGTTGTAGCTATCTGTAGTGTAGCCAAGAATGAGGATGAAAGCAGAGGAGATGTCTAAGAAATCAAGATATGTGTAGCAAAACACGAAAGCCCTCTGGGTCCTTCTGAAACTTGCATGCAGTTTGTACTTGCTCAGTTATCTGGTTTTCTTAGAGCTGACAGTAGATTATAAGCAGTGAGTTGGAAGTGGGACAAAACAAACTGATAACCTAAGAAGTGACAGCTGACAGAAGACAGAAAAAAAAAAAAAATACAAGAACTAGAGAAACGAGTAGCTATCTGGCACTGTTTAATGTAGATTTGAACACAACTGTATATATCTCAGTAGTGCCTGAGGTTTCACTGTATTAAAACACTCAAGACAAACCAGGCACTCCTATTCTCGTACAATTGATTGTTTGAACTTAAATGTGGAAATTGACATTTGTTTTTGTTAATTTTTTTCTTTTGGTTTTAGCTAGTTGGAGCAACTTGTTGAAATCTTTCTGAATCTTGGTATTGTCACCCAGAATAATCCCAGCTCTTTGTTATATTCAGACTTAATAAACACACTTCCTGTCTTTAGGTCATTCTTTAAAATGACAATGAAAGCAGGGTAACATACCACAAAGTATCAGTCCATTAAGAACATTTTTTTGGATACTGTTGTTTAGTTGTTTCTGTGTAAATTTTTGTTACTCTTTTCCTGGCCAAGATCAGGTATACCTTTTGACTTAGAGACATTTTAATCCTATTTTTAAAATAATGACAGTGTTGAAAGTACATTTTGAAAGACTTAAGGATTGATTGTAGCATTACTGGACAACACTGATGTTGTATCACGAAAACCAAAAGAAGAAACACAACCCTCTCTGCAGTCTGAAATCCCTACAGAAACTTATTTTTGATTCATTTAAGAAATGTGTTTGGTTCCAGCTTCCTAAACTCTTCGAGGGGGAGGGGGAAGAGAATGTGTGTTAAAATTAACCTGCAAGATAGCATAATATTCCTGTTAGATATGAATATTTACAGAACTTACCCCTGTTTTTTGTCCCTCAAATAAAATGTTGGTTTTGAATTATTAGTTTTTAGAAGTAGCTTTTCTTTGAAAATATGCTTATAAAAAAGAAAAAAAACAAAACAAAACATTTCTTCTGGCTGTCTTCATCAGGAGGAAGACATTTAGCCAGATTTGAAGAGATTGGAGATAGTGCCCTGGTTGAGTCACTAGGAACATATTAGAACATAAGAACGTTGCTTTTTATCATTTGTTGGAATGGTTAACAACTCCAGGTTGTCACAGAACAGTACCACCCACTCACAGGTGTGGACCACTGAGAATTCTGGTTTGTTTTAAAATGAAATAGAAACCACTGTCAGCAATTTCTTGCCTTTTATGGTAATACTTGTATATTTATAATACTTTAAAAAGAGTTTGTTTACTGAAAAACTTTATAATTCACACTTCTGATGCTGTATACCCAATACTATTTATGTTTAGAAGGACAAGGGCCAAATTGGGTTTGTGTCATATAAACCATGGGGGAAAAAACCCCAGAGGTCTACTAAAAGTTGGACTGTAATGGTTCTTTGTATTTTCAAGTTTTTATTATTACACTTTAAACACCTCCTTTTTATTCTTGAGAATGGTATTTCAGTTGCTCAGCTTTCTTAATTGACAGTGATAATTATATACATGCCATATCTTCCTCAGAATTTTGTAAAATTTATGAGATATAATACAAATTATATTATTCAGAAAAGTTGGACTAAGTGTAAAGAAGTTGTCTTCATCAGTGGATATTACATATTAAAGCACCAGAGTGTTTGTAATTAGCATTTTCTTGAATAATGGAAACCTTGTAAAATATAGTTTCTTGAAGCTCTGTGATCACCTGTCTTTCTAAATATTAATTTCTAATTTGAGTCATGTTTTCATGTAGAACACATGTGCTGAATGATTCGGATGTGCTTTTCTATACCATCAATAGTAAGATTTTAGCACAAGATGTTTCCACAGTTACTGTGACTTATTGAAATTCTGTACTCTTTGAAATTTCAGTATCAGGTTGGGCAGCTTTACTCTGTTGCAGAAGCTAGTAAGAATGAGACTGGTGGTGGAGAAGGAATTGAAGTCTTAAAGAATGAACCTTACGAGAAGGATGGAGAAAAGGGACAGTATACACACAAAATTTATCACCTAAAGAGGTAAGCAGTGTATCCACATTTGATGTTTAGTCATTATATTAAGTAATTAGGCTTCAACTACCCAGCTTACTTATTAAGCAGTGTAACTACCTAACTTACTAGTACGTATGCTGATGTACTTTTTAAATTTCAGTGTGACAATATGTTACATTTTACTTTTTTGAGAGAACCCCCCTTTATTAGTCATTTTTAAATTGTAAAAGTAATATATCCACTTATAAAAAATTCAAACAACAGAGAAAATAAAATAAAAACTTAGTCCCCACCACTTGCCATCACATATCCATAACCCCGAAGAACACTAGAAACAGTTTAGAGTTCATTCTTCTATAACATATTCAAATAAATTTTTTTGAAAACAGAGAGATATCACTTCTATGATTTTTTTGGTTTGTTTTCTACGACAAATGGGATCATACCATAAATAAGGTTCTATAATTTACTTTGTTTTTCATGCAACAATATATCATGAACATCCTTCCATGTTATTATTTAATGTAATGTCATTCTTTTTAAGGCTGGGTAAAATTTCTTAGTATGGACATAGCATAAGTTTACTTATTCATTCTCTAAATGATAAATTGACTTAGGTATTTTTTGTTTCCGAGCTTTTGTCTTACAAATAATATTTCTGTGAACATGGTTGTACATAAATCTTTATGTTTTAGGTTACTGTTTCTCTAGGAGAAATTTATAAAAGTAAGATTGCTAAAAAGACATACTCATTTTAAATTTTGATATTATTGCCAGCTTGCCCTCCAAGAGTTTGATAGTGTTCATTTTCCCTTTTTCTGTCTTTTTAATTTTTGCTGACTTGATACGCAGAAAATAGTCTCTTGTCTAAATTTGAATTTCTTTATTAGTGAGGTTGAGTGTCTTTTCATACTAATTGACCATTTGAATTTCTTATATGACTTGACTTCAAATCCATTATTCATTGTTTTTATCTCTTTGGTTTGTAGAAGTTCTTTTGCACATTCTTCTGAGTTTGGCAGTCTAATCTCTATCTTTGGCATAAATATTTTAAAACAGAAATTACATACCAATATTTATCCAAGGACGAAAGACCAGTAATGGTTTTTAACAGTCTGTTTTGTCAGTAGTCTCCCCAGTTTATTAAAGGTAGGAGGGAGTCTTTGTTATTCTCTTGCCTTTATTCTCTTCATATTAAAATGAATAACACTATGTTTTTTGTACAGCTCCTTAAAGTTACAGATGAGCTGTGATCAGTATTTCTCATATTTTCTCAACTTAAGGCTATTGCTTGGTTTATAGGGACACATGAATATTAAGTAGGTTATCATTTTATAGAACCTTAAATTTTATTGTCATTTTCTCTTAGAACATAGCATTTCTTTGTTTCTGATGCAGGTTTGAATGAAGGCAAAAATTGATCAATCCGTTTTCCATAGAGACTGTCTTGTTCATGGTTTCTATTAATTTGCACCCTAAGTATATCTTTAAAATTTTTTTTTTATATTCAATATTATGTTAGTTTAGGTATACAGCATAGTGGTTAAACATTAGTATAACTTATGAAGTGATGACTAAGTATAGTACCTACCTGGCACCATACATGGTTATCAACAGTATTATTGACTATAGTCCCTGTGCTGTACTTTACATCCCTGTGAGTATATCTTAAAGATGTGTCAATTGAGAGAAAATTTTGGAATTCTAGTGCTATAATCTATATAATATTTATAGTATTGACTTATGTATACTTGGAGTTCTTTTACTAGCATTTTTTCATTAATTGAACTTTACCAATACATAAAACTTTCTTTATTGTAAACATGCAACTCTGGGGGATAAAAATAAACCCAAAAGTTAGATATATAAAATTTTTTGATGGTCTGTGATGTCCTTATGTGAATAAATTTGAAATAGATTCAAAATATCGTTCATTTGAAAACTAAGAGTTGGGATATTGGGGAAATGTTTGATATATCAATACATGGAAAAGACCAGTTGCTAAATATGCACATAAATATGTAATATGTTACATGTTTTAAAAAAAAATTGATCAGAAAAAAAGCCTAGAGACAGAGTCATTAAAATGCTATTGTTTTTCCCTTGGTGGTGGGATTTGGGTGATTTAAAATTTTCTTTTCTGTGTTTTTGTTTAATGAGAAAAAAAATGAGAAATATTATTTTTGAAACATTTGATTTAGGTGAAACTCCAGCCATAAATAATTAATCTCTTAAGATGAAGAGAGCCTTGTAAATATAGTTAGTGCAAGAGATATTGTTGTGGGAGTGTATTTGGAGATGAGAAGAGGAAATCCTCTCAGGTTTTTAATGGATTAAAGAAAGGAAAAGCTTTGCTCTCTGGAGGCTAGCCTCCCAGCACACCAGCCTTCAGGAACAGCTTCTTCATTCCTAGAAGGAGCTGAAATCATTCCATGGTACTGTTTGGTTTCACCCTTTTATGTATTCATTTATACCTCATTGCAGTCTTGAGAAATAGGCAATATATACATTGTATGTAAGAAGACACTAAAGTACATATTTACCCAAACTCACACAGCTAATAACTGGTAGAGTGGTGACGGAGACATGCATTCTCTGATTTCTAATCCCGTGCTCTTTTGGTCACAAGTAGTAGACAGTCCCAAGTGCCTGACACCAAGCACTGAAGCCGATGAACACAGGTTTCCCCTGCAAAGGGAGGGAGGGGGTCTAACTGGATGATGAGGGCTATTGATGCCGGTAGGAGACTTGCCTAGTTACACAAAGATGGCAGCTTGGTGGATAGAAGCATGGAGAGGCATGAGGTAGGAAAGGAAAAAAGGAAAGAAGGGGACAGTAATGTATCTCAGGCAGTATGGCAGATAATAGCCACTCTGGCAGTAATGAAAAACAGCTGAAAACTTGTCTGTTAATAAAGATAAAACAGGGACCCTGTAGTCTGGGGCGGGGGGGGGGGGAATGCTCATGGGGCAAGGGCCATCGGATTTCCACACTCAGAATCATCAGTGTCATACTGAAGGCAGGTAGCCACAGGATAACTATATTATGGAAGGGCAAAGAATCATTTAGTAGTAATTTCTGAGACCTTCACTGTACTATAGGAAAGACGGCTGTGACGTCACAGTGCTGGCATTGCAGCCTTCAGTATCCTGCAAGGACATCAGTACAGCATGCTGAAGACATACCCATAATCCTAGAGAGTTTTAGAGCTCTCTGACTAAGGAAGCTAAATACGTGTCCAGTAATATGTTTCCTTTTCTTGTACTTAATTCGACTGGGTAATCTGTAGTGCTCTGTGCACTGTATGGCGTCAGTGGAGTTGCAGATTTGGTGAACTTGGATGGCTAAGGTGATTGGCTAAGACCACCAACACCTCCTTTTACATTTGAGATACTGGGAGTTCTGGGCTCCGCTTTACCCACTGTAATCAAGGTCTCTGGATTCCCTGGCCAGGATGCCTTCCCATTTCAGCAGAAACACTTGTTGGTAAGATACACACTTAATCTCAACCAGGAGATTGAAGAACAATCTTGGCAGGGTATTAAAAAATCTAAAATTTAGTAACCATCTCAAGGAACATTTCAAATGTCTGGTTTCTTTCAATTTCAGATAATATTCTTAGGGGATGAGATTGTTTCCATACATATCTTTTAATCACTTGCACTAGTGAGGAGTCACCCATGGTAATTCTAAGCATAGAGTCTAGTACTTGCGTGTTTTAGGGTGTGCTGGTCACTAAGTGTTCTAGGTGGGAGCTCATTCATTCGCCATGGCAACCTTTTCTAGTGAGGAAACTAAGGTCCAGAAAAGTTGAAGTAAGTAGCCCCTGTGTCACTGCTGTTTGGTAGCAGAGGTGGGCTGTGAACCCAGGCAGGCGTCGTGACTCCAGAACTTGCCCTCTTTATCACTTTGCTCTACTGCTGAGCCCGGTGGGAGGGTTAGAATATTTTCCATTTCCTGAAGTGAACTGCAAAGGAGTTTATAGAGAAATTCTGTTTCATCATGTCCCATTTTCTTATAAGTCTTTAAAGTCTCAAGTTTTCTTCCAAAATAAGGTTAAACTCAGCAAGGTATTCATGATTATCCACGTATCCCCAGTTGTAATAACTGTATAGAGTAAAAACCTTTGCCTCTAAGTAAGTCTCTTCGTTGTCTTCCAGAAGTGACCTGTTCAGCCCCTTAGGCTCTTTTCTTCTGATTTTGGGTCCCTCATAACTTGCTCCGCTTCCTGAGCACAGCTCAGATCTGTCTTGTGCACAGGCATTCCTTGACTACTTACATTCTTCCCTAAACTCCCTCACTAGTTGTGACTCTAGTCATTTTGCCCTAGTCGTGTATTGCCATATGTGTACATATTTGTCTTGTACCCAATTTACCATAAAGTTTGAGTATATTTCCTTAAGTTGTTTAACATGCACTTAATGGCGGATGGTGGGGAGGGAGGAGAGAATTTATTGGGCAAAGAATTTGTAAGCGAGGCAAGGAAATGTGTGGCAACCTTTGAGATGGTATTTCAGAGAAAAACTTGGAGCTCTCCTGAGACATCATAGGAACACGCTGACTAGACGTTTTGTTGTTTGCTTTCTCTCCCTTCTTGGGGAAAATAAGGTTTACTCTTTTTATTCCTCATAAGTAATTATGCCTTTCCCATCTTCAGTCAGCCCTGGGTGATCTAGAATTCATAAAGCTTTGCCAACTCTAGAATGGTCTTGTTCCCCAAAGGTGAAAACAGCAGAGGTTTTATTGAAAATCATTTTAAAGTTTCATGTGGTTCAAGTTAATAGCTCATTTTTATAAGCAAAAAGAATCATCTGCCAGGAAATAGTTATGTTCACATTTAGAAATGAGAAGTTTAAATCACCTGAGAATGCAAAGATTATAAATGATTTACATTCAGAGCATCTCTAAATTAAAGTAAGAAATTAATAAATTGCCTAATATAGTAATTTATTCTTGAATTGAGAATTAGCCATCAATACATAATTTTTTCTTTGTATATATGTAGTTCTGAATCTTAACTTTTGCTCAGTTGAAAGTTTTCTAAATCAAGAATGATCCCATTCTAGAAGAATATCAGCTATATTACTAAAATACACTGTTTCCTCTTTATGGTATACAGTGACCCTTGAACAACATAACATGGGTTTGAACTGCACAGGTCCACTTATATGTGGATTTTTTTCAGTAAATACACAGTCAGCCCTCCGTATCCCCAGATTTTGCATCCATGGATTTAACTGACCTCAGATGGAAAATAGTACTTTCTATTCTCCGTTGGGATTCTGCGGATGTAGAGGGCCTACTGTATGCACTATTTATGGCATTTTATATTAGGGAGTTGAGCACCATGGATTTTGGTATCTCCAGGGTCCTGGAACCAATTCCCTGTGGATACTGAGGGATGACTATAGTTAAGTGTTGGGGAGTCCATTTATATGTGAATTCTTGACTGGGGGGGGGGGTCAGTGCCCTCAACCCCCTGCATTGTTCAATGGTCAACTGAATTTCTCATTGATATTCTCCTTTTTGTCATGTGAAAAATACTTTTTTCTTTTTGTTATAATTTTCCAAAATTTTGCATACTATTATATCTCCTGGATGTTCGACGATTTGTATCTGGTGGTTTTATTTTTTCCCCCACAAATCGGAATTTTAAATCATAATTTCCCCCTTATCTTTCCATTTCTTCTTTCTTCCATCTCCATAGCCGTTACATTAAAGCAAGTTACCATTATCTCTTTCCTGAACATCTCCAGTTGCCTACACACTGATCTCTTGCCATCCATTCTTATGGTTATTATAGTGTTGCTATGAACATTTTTGTACAAGTTTCTGTGTGTATGTTTTCATTTCTCTTGGTTTTATATGCCAGGGGGTGCCAAAAAAGTGTATACACATTTTAAGAGATACTATCTATATGTTACTTTTAGAAGTTGAATTGAATTACCGTAGCAATGTGTAGTATGATGTTTACTCAAAAGATGGCGTTAATCAATTGAATGCTAGCGTCACCATGCGACAGGCAGGACAGGTCAAAGAAAATGGCGGAAGCACGGTTGTCGTTGCACTTCCACCGAGATGTGAGAGCTTAACCTCGATGAGAATTTGCCAGGACAATGGATAAGACGAATAGGTGCAGTTGAGTTTCCCCCACATTCTCCTGACTTGACACCCCTTGACTTCTCCCTGTGGGGGACCTTAAAGGTTGTGGTGTACCGTAGAAAACCAGCTACACTGGTGGTACTTTGGGAAGACATTGAAATGGCATGTGCAGCGATACTAGTGGACACTTTGGTCAGCGTTGCTCAAGCAGTAGTTCGCCATAATCAGAAGTGTCTGGATGCTGATGGTAACCACTTTGAGCACCTCTTGTCATTGCAGAAGTCAGATGTGACTTGTGTTCATCATTTGTTATCAGTATATATTGGGTATTACAATTCTAATACAGTTTTCCTTTCTTAAAATGTTTATACATTTTTTTGTCACCCTCTGTATGTAGTACCTACAGTCAGAATTGCTGGGGCATATGCTAGCTCATATTTGAAGAACTGCCAGACTGTTTTCCAAAGTGACTGCACCATTTCACTCGCTCACCAACAGGGTATGAAGGCTTTACATCCTTGCCAGTACTTGTTTTCTTCAGGTGTTTATTTGTTTGTTTATTCATTTATTTGTAGTAGCCATCCTAAGAGGCATGAAGTGGTATCTTACTGTGGTTTTGATTTACATTTCCCTGCTGATTAATGGTATTGAACATCTTTTCACATGCTTATGGGTGATTTATAGATCTTTTGAGAAATGTCTGTTCCAATCTTTTACCTGATTTTAATTGGGTTATCTTTTTGTTGTAAGAGTTCTTTATATATGCTAGATCTGGTTCCTATGAGATACATGATTTGCAAATTTTTTTGCACATTCTGTGAGCTGTCATTTCACTTTCTTGGTAGTGTTGTTTGAAACTTAAAAAGTTTATAATTTTGATGAAGTCCAATGTACCTATTTTTTTTCTTTTGTTATTTATGCTTTTCACATCATATCTTCATTGCCCAATCCAAGGTCACAAAGATTTACATCTGCATTTCTTCTAAGAATTTTATAGTTTTAGCTCTTATGTTTAGATCTTGAATCCATGTTTAGATCTTGAATACATTTTGAGTTAATTTTTGCCACCATCTATCCTTGCCCACTCCCATTAATTTTCCACACAAAGCCAGAATGATCTTAAATCAGGCTGTGTCATCCCCCTTCTTAAAGCCCTCAGTAACTTCCCACTATACAATGAATAAAATACAAGTTTTGGCCTGTAAGATGAGCCCTGGATCTGTGTGCCCCCTGCCCACCTCACCATCCTCAGCTTGTGTCTCTGTTCCTGGTTCACTATGGTCTAGCTACGCTGGAGGCCTCAGAGTGGCCCAAGCAGGTGAAGTCTTTTGCTCTTTTAGGACCTTTGCCCCATCTCTGCATGTGGTTGGCCCTCCTTATCCTCAGGTCACGACTGTAATGTCACTTCCTCAGGGTGGCCTTCCTGAGCACCTTTGCCCCAGGTACTCACTGCCAGGGCCCTGTTCCTTAACTCCATGCCTTTCAGGACAGGTCATTCTTTGCCTTTTGTTGTTTTCCAGTCTGTTTTCTGCATCCCTCGCTGGAAGGTGAGCTCTGGGTAGAGATTGTTTGCACACTTATTTACACATCCCCTGGTACATTGGGCACGCGATAAGTACTTGAATGAATGAATGAATGAATGAGGTGCCCAGTTAGATTTAAGGTCTATTTCAGTTGATTATAAAATGAAAGTTTACTTGCTTTACTTATGGCAGATTTATTTGATCTTCAATTTCTTCTCTGTTTTTCTGCATTTTGATATTTATCCACAGTACTATGGAGAAGGATGGAAAAGTGGAACTTTGGACAGTTTAACTCACTTGTTTATAAATAGATACAAAAATTTCATGGGAAAAGTACAGTTTGAAATCATTTACCAAGGTATTATTTATCTTAGGAACATAATTTTTTTTTTTTTTTAAAGGAATACTTCTATATAGGAGAAGTTCAGTGTACATTATGGTCTTTTATTACCGTGTTTCCCCGAAAATAAGACCTAGCTGGACAATCAGCCCAATGTGTCTTTTGGAGCAAAAATTAATGTAAGACCTGGTCTTATTTTACTGTAAGACCGGGTATAATATAATGTAGTAGAGTATAATGTAATACAATACCGGGTCTTATATTAATTTTTGCTCCAAAAGACGCATTAGAGCTGATTGTCCAGCTAGGTCTTATTTTCGGGGAAGCAGGGTATGTATCTTTTAAGCCATATAAGCCGTTTGTTTTCCTGTATCACTGTGACAAAGTTACCTTACCACAAAACAGACAGGTTCACAACCATTCAACAGTATTGAGGTTAGATTTTCATACTGTCTCCTTTCAACACAATTGATAAAACACTTTGATTGAATTTTCCCTTGATTAAATATTCTTAAATAACCTTCAGGTGGGGGAAAGGCTCTGTATTGGCAAAGAGCCTTTGTGCTCTTGGGTATTATGCTATGGCTAACTCTTAAACAGCTGAAATCTAGGTATGTTTATCTTGAGGTGCGCACTGTCATGTGTTGGTTTACCATTAGAGAACATTTCATGAATAGTTTGAGAGAAAGGGCCGGCCGGGTGGCTCAGGTGGTTGAAGCACCAGTTCGAGTCCCACATGGGCCAGTGAGCTGCGCCCTCTACAGCTAAGATTGTGAACAACAGCTCTTCCCGGAGCTCGGCTGCCATGAGCAGCTGGAGGTCGACGTGGGCTGCTGCGGGCTACTGTGTACTGCCGCGGCCTGCTGACTGCTGCTGTTGGCTACAGTGTGCCGCCGGGAGTGGCCAGCAGCCAGCGTGAGGTGCTGTGTGCTGCCATGAGTGGCGGGCAGCCGTCGTGAGCGACCGGCAGCTGGCGAGACCTGCCAGGAGCTGCTTTGCGAGGCCGACTTGACACCCCCGTGACCAACTGCCTCAACAAGGCTCATAATTCCAGCATGGGCCAGGGAGCTGTGTCCTACACAACTAGACTGAGAGACAATGGCTTGAACCGGAGTGGGGGGAGGAGGCGGAAGAAGGGGGAAAAAACAATAGTTTGAGAGAACAAGAAGAGGAATGTCCTTGTTTGTTTTTGAAGGCCTAGCTCGATTTTGTTCATTTAATATTTGTCCCTTTTCTGAGACTCTAAGTTTCCAAAACAGATACTAAAGGGTCTTCCTAAGTGACACCGAGGTGGAAAAATAGTGTGTGTGTGTATATGCTCATATATATGTATGTAAAAAAAAAAAAAAAAATATATATATATATATATATATATATATATATATATATATATATATATATATATATATATATATGTGGCACACTTGAACTGCCTTGTTAGGAATATATTAAAGTTGCCATTAGAGAAAATGCCTCTTCTGTAAAATAGGATTGAAGTTTAGTTTTATTTACTCCATTTATGCATTTTCCCCAAGTTTCGTCAATTGCTTCGATTCATTGAGGACAGATGCCTTTGTTAATAATGTTCCCATGTTGAATGCAAAAAGCCAATAAATTGGAAACAAAACTGGTTCAAAGATTTGGTTCTTAAATAAGTCAAAACATAAAAGGAAGTGTTGGGATTCACATAGTGGGGAAAACATCCTGGAAATTAGATGTAATAAGGCAGTTTAAGAGCAAGACAGAGACATATTAAAGCTTTCTTATAGATTTGGCTCTTGGTGGCCTTTAGTGACTACCAATTTCCTTCTGTTTGGGTCAGCAAATTTTAGAACTTTTGATAAATATTAATGTTTTTAGAATTTTGGGCACCCTAGGAATAAATAGGATAATGTTAAAATATGTTTCTGAGCTAATACACAGCTATTTTTCTCTTAGCTTTTTCTAAGTTGACCAACTAAAACATTGATGGGTGATTTTGTAGCTTGTATTTTGAAACAAATTATCCACGTGTATCACATTCTACCTTGATTTGATCTCTCCCACATTTAAAGGGAGTTTGGTTCTAGTTCTTAAGCAATGGAAGAAATAATTTGGATTGCTCGATATTGTTTAGCTTCCAATGTTATGGTATTTTCAGTTATGCTGGTTTCATTTTTCTGATAACACCCTTTTGCATGAATCTCCCTGACATTTACAAAGAATGAGTGAGTGCTCACAAGAATTAGTCCTCCTTCATTACTACCTTTTAAGGATGTAAAGGCACATGTGAAACTCTTTATGCCTTTGGAATTGCGCTTGTACTGCCATATGTAATACTAGTCGTACTTCAGTTTTTGTTTTTCAGTGATTTAATTTGCCACAATAGTGGAAGCTCCAAATCATATACCTGCTCTTACATTCTGAAGAGACAACCAGAGGGCTGTCCACACTACTTCTGTAACCTCATAGCTCTCTGGCTGGTGTGGGGTTCCTTACATCTTGTCTCTGGTCAACTGCTAAGTCTTACGAGGGCAGAAGTCCGTTCTAGGTCCCAATTTTCCTTAGTTTGTTCTTTCTCTTACTTCAGGAAATTAAGTTGTGCTTGAAAGTTCTCAGAGAAGCAGCTCTGATATGGGAAAAATGTATATTAAGGCTTGTAGTTAAACAGTTTTGGCATACAGTTATTGAGTCACTTAAATGCTGATTATATGAAATAATAATGCTTACCTCACAGTGTTACTAGGCGATTTAAATGAAGAAAGACGTGAAAGTATCCAGCTCTATGTCAGCTTATAATTAAAAAGCAGTAACTACCATTTATTGAACTGTGCAATGTGCTAAACACATTACAGATACTATCTGGTTGAACCCTCAATAAGCCTGCAGAGTAGGTAGGTAATGTGAACTCCATTCAACACATGAGGAGTTCAGAGAGCCAAGTAATATGCCCAGGGTCACACATCTTCCAAGTGGTGATGTGGGAATTTGAATCCAATATGTGAAAATCCTGGGCATGTAAAACTACTTTTACATAATGAAACAGTCATCAAAAATGGTCATTTCATTTGCATTTCTTTGAAGACTGGTGAAACTGATTTATCCATTTGTTCGTTAACTGATTGTTTTCTATTTGTAATGTGTCTGTGGTATCTTTTGCCCATTTTATCTATTGGGATCTTTCCTGATTATCTTAGAATTTGCACAAGCTCATCAGGTATTAATTATATATTTAACCCTTCTCTGACCATACTTAAGCAGCAAGTGACATTCATCTTCCAAACTTAACGTTTTATACTTGAATATGTTTTGATATCGCATTTCTATATGAGTCCTTCACTTTGTCATTTTTCTTTAGGTTTATTTTGTAAAATATGTTAAAAGACTTTTATATAGGGATACTCCCTTATACTGAGGCTTCTTTTTTTTTTTTTTGCATTAAGAAACAGTGTAGTGTAGTCTATTATACATGACACTGTTGTATTATGTGCAGGTTGAATAGCTTCAGTTAAGTCTTAGATTTCATATTAGGGAAGCAGATCTGGGGCCCATAACAAAGAATTGCTTCTGTGTTTTTTTTTAAAATGCTGTATATGGTTAAACATATTTTTAATCATTTTTTTTTGTTTTCGCATTACATTCATTTTCCACTTGATCACTTTGGGAATGAAAAAACTGTTGCTAACAGCCTTGGACATGAGTTCATGAACTTAGAACATAGTCACCTTTGGCCGCAGTGCTCTTTGCAGCAGTCTGATAGATGCCAGCCAACACGTGGGGGTGCTATTGAAAATATATCCAATCTTTCTCTCCTCACAGCAAAGTTCCTGCATTTGTGAGGATGATTGCTCCCGAGGGCTCCTTGGTGTTTCACGAGAAAGCCTGGAATGCGTACCCCTACTGTAGAACAAGTAAGCCTCGTTCCCAGCAGCCAGCCCCCCCTGAATGAGGGGAGGGCCTCCCTGTGCCTGACAAGGGTGACACCATGCAGGGCCTGCGGTGGGTTCTCGGGAAGTCACTGTACGCACGTGCAGCACAGGAGAGGCTGTATTGGGTTCTTCCCCCGGCACTTTTGTGAGGGGCATGGGTTCATTTCCAGATGACAGTCCTGTGGACGTCTTGCTGACTGCACAGGTGGTAGGGGTGAGCAAATGAAAGGAATACAGGCACATCTCATTTTCCTGCGCTTAGCTTTATTGCACTTCATACTGCGTTTTTTACAAATTGAAGGCAAGACCCTCCACCTGCAAAGATTACGACTCGCTTTATTGTGATATTCGCTTTATTAGGGTGGTGTGGAACTGAACCTGCAATATCTCTAAGGTATGCCTTAAAGAAAGGCCATCCACACTCAGGAGTGTCTTCTGGGATAGTTTCAACATAGTAGAGGAATGTGGCAGACTTTGGAAACAGTTTTCTGTTTGTTAAATTATAAGTGATGTTTTTGCTTTTGTGACATTATTCCTTTTGCCATTATTTTAAAATTAGACTACTGAGTCCATAATCTTAACGTATCTTACAGTATGACTTGTGTAAAAATTCTTTTGCAAACAAACTAATGTTCTGTTTTCAGGTAGTTTAATCTTTGTGATATTAAATATTGTGACAGATTGTTTTGACTTCAATTAATATTCTGAAATTTCCCCCCCTTTTATTGCCTACCTGTCCATTGCATCTCAGTTGTAACGGTGAGTAAAACACTTTTTGTGTCACATACTCTTCGTCTTTAAACTGTGCTTTACATAGTAATTATTTTCGGGTGTTCCTTGCTTTTTTATTAAAACTGACCGCTGCTGCATGGCTCCTTCTCTGCTCTTTCCAGCAGCCCACACTCCCACCTCATGTTCCCAGTGTTAATCGCTCGTTCTAGCCTGTCTCAAAATCTCCCTGTTGACTTAATTTTGCTTCTGCTACTTCCTTTGAATGTCAGATTTCTCACCAAACCTCACAGCTTCTTTAATATTGGCCCTGTATACTGCATGACAAGTAGGGTTGTGTAAATTATTTAAAAGCAGGCAGCATTTGGGCTGCTTGACAAGTCTATAAAAATAGGTAGCTAATGATTCTATGTCACCTGAGGATCAGGTTTGTAGAGTCAAAACATGGATGCTTATGCTGGGGAAGGTTCCTGCAGACATGAACCCTAAAGAACCGGTGAAAGATCACTGTCATTTTGCTGTTGTGTTTTCTGCAGAATGAATATATGAAAGATGATTTCTTCATTAAAATTGAAACATGGCACAAACCAGACTTGGGAACATTAGAAAATGTAAGTTTCACCTCTGGGCTCTCAGTGCAGAAGCGCCTGGAAATGAGAATACCGTAGTCCATTTTGTCATCACCAAAGTGATGCCACCTGCATTAGACTAGCACCTGGCCACCCCACGGTGTGTCAGATTGCAGAGAAGCAGGCGACCAACCAGAAGCAAATGGGCTTTCCCAGTTAG
This sequence comes from Rhinolophus sinicus, assembly GCF_057876585.1. Taxonomy (NCBI): domain Eukaryota; kingdom Metazoa; phylum Chordata; class Mammalia; order Chiroptera; family Rhinolophidae; genus Rhinolophus; species Rhinolophus sinicus. The sequence goes on from NC_142509.1 coordinate 23,510,552, forward strand.
TCCTCTTGCCTTGGTGTGCAGACTTTGGTGAGGTTGCTTTTTTTTTTAAATCAGCCACTCTTTCTCTGGGACAGGGACAGCACAGATTAACAAAATTCCCCAAACCAATTTTAGTCATTAAATTTTAGATTTCTTTCATCTTTTCATCTCTGTGTATTTGCCAGAGCTGCTCTCCATAGCAAAACTGGTTGCTTTAATTTTCACCTCTATTCCACTTAGTTGGGATATGGGTTGATGTCAGAGAAGTGGCCAAAAGGCAGGAAAGAGTGGTACTTTGAATAATTTACAAAAATGTTGACAGGCTCCTGATTTACAAGTTGGTGCACATTTATCCCTAAAATAAATTGCAAGAAAATCAGGACTCATTGTATTCATTAACTTTTGGTAAGCTTGTCAGGGAACTTGGGAGGGCATCTAGTATATAGGTTGATGCCCTTGGCCCAGTGGTTCTCAGAAATACGGTCCTTGGACCAGCAGCCACGTCTGTGAACTTGTTAGAAATGCAAATTCTCAGGCCCCATCCCATACCTACTGAATTAGAACCTCTGGGGATGGGGCCCAGCAGTCTTTCTGGTGTACATTTGAGAACTACTGTTCCAACCTTATGACACACTGTTAAATAGGGAGAGTAAGTTAATGGTAATTGTGGTCGATTCTGTTTTTACTATGCTTTTATGTTATTGGTGCCAATTAGTAGAACTTTCGTATTATAATTTATAGTATTTTGACTTGAGTTTTTCTTCCAGGTGATCGTTTGCTATTTCATGTTGTTTTTCCATAGTAACTCTAAAGTTTAAAGTAATTGAGATGATTTAGTATCCTTTAGTCTGTGTATGATTTAATCTACTGTTTTCAGCTTCAAATGGGTATAACTGGCAGTTTTTAAACAATTCTTAATTGGTTCATAGATGGAGTTTCAGAAATAAATGATTGAACAACATGAAGTATAGAGGAGTTGACATTGTACTGAAACTGAATAGCTTTAGGATAATCAGATTCAGGAGATGTTTAAGACCATGCAGTGCAGCTTCTTGAAATCTAATTACAATGTCACTCTATGTTTGTCTGGAATTTGGAGGTTACAAGGACTTTGTCATGTATCATTTGGGTTAAACATGGGTCAAATACATGATGTTAAATAAGTCATCTCTAAGGACTACCAGAAAGTAATGGTGACAGATTTCTGTTAATTTGGCAGCATCCTCACCCCCACCTATCCCCTTGTTATTTAGGGCTTCAGGGGGTAACAAAAGATTTCTAGATCGTTCTAGGCTTTAGACAACTAATTTAATGAAATAGCAATTTGGATTTTTTATTCCTCATAATGTACTCTGACAAACTCAAGGTAAACATTATATTTATGTAAGTGTAATAGTTTTGCCTAGCAAGAATAGTCTACAGTTTACTTTGTTTTGTTTCTCTGTCACTTACAGGTACACGGTTTAGATCCGAACACATGGAAAACGGTTGAAATTGTCCACATAGATATTGCAGATCGAAGTCAAGTTGAACCAGCAGTAAGTACCACGTACTGTTCCATGCCATTTTAACCTGTTGCCTCTTACATCTAAAAATTATTTTCTTTCTTTCTTGTATGGCCTACATTTCTACACTTAAATGAGCCTGGAGCTTGGGTCTGGGTCTGGGTCTGTGCAGCAAAGACCAGAGAATAGAAGACAAGATGATTCACTTTTTGTGTGGTTTTCACCTTTGCACAAAGTGATCCCTTTAAGAAATCTCAGTGTACCGGAGATGTATAGAGGTTTTAGAGGTTTGTTTTCCTTGGGGGAAAAAACAGTATTTTACAAAAAAATTGTCCCTTGAGCTTCTTTAAGTAACGTGGGTCTCTTATATTTTTAAAGTGTGGTTAAGAAAGCAAAAATTTACATACAAATTTTTAGTAACTCAGGTTGGCCTAAAGTTGTCATTTGTGGAAAATGGTTGATGGCAGAACATCTCAATTTAAAGGTTGTGTAGCTTTCTAGTTTGAGTAAATTAAGACCCTTGTATTACTTTGCTACAGTTGGTAAATATTATAAATATTAACTCAGTTCTTACAGTATGCTGGGTGCTGTTTTGGTTTTGCAGGGCCCAGCTGTGGACCTTTTGCATGGTAAGAGAGCCAGTGACCCTCTTCCTGCTAGTCTAGAGAGCTAAAGCTTTGGAGTAAGCATGGCACCCCTCCCTTTGTCCTGGTAACACACAGCGTGTTCAGTTAGCATTTCGTTTCATAACCTTTCCATTTCATTTTCGGTGTTTCTTCCCTGAACTTGAGCATTGTGGTAAGCTGAACAGAAATAACCCAGATACTAAATGTGTTACTTTGCTGTTGAAATTTAAATGTAAACCTAAAACAAAGGCCCCCGACCTTTTCTCAGAAATCACTGGGGTTGGGACTGCAGTAGTGACCCTTTGTTAGGCTGGCGCCTGTCCTGCTGGGGCCCCTCCCTGATGAGAGGTGTGAGCACTGAGGAGTGACCCTGTTATAGAAGTTTTGAAATTTTAGTTGTGCTATGATTTGAAGTTATTTCAATTTTAGGGATATTTCTGCCTTTGAAATTATATAGGAGCTTTTTGTTTGTTTTTGTTTTTTTTAAGATTTTATAGGGGAAGGGGAACAGGACTTTATTGGGGAACAGTGTGTACTTCCAGGACATTTTTCCAAGTCAAGTTGTTGTCCTTTCAATCTTAGTTGTGAAGGGTGCCGTTCAGCTTCAAGTTGTTGTCCTTTCAGTCTTAGTTGTGGAGGGCGCAGCTCAGCTCCAGGTCCAGTTGCCGTTGTTAGTTGCAGGGGGCGCAGCCCACCATCTCTTGAGGGAGTCGAACCGGCAACCTTGTGGTTGAGAGGACGCGCTCCAACCAACTGAGCCATCCGGGAGCTCAGCGGCAGCTCAGCTCAAGGTGCCGTGTTCAATCTTAGTTGCAGGGGACACAGCCCGCCATCCCTTGCGGGAGTCGGGGAGTCGAGGAGTCGAACCGGCAACCTTGTAGTTGAGAGCCTGTGCACCAACCAGCTGAGCCATCTGGCTACCGGGAGCTAAGCGGCAGCTCATTGACTTCCTTCTAGTTGTGGAGGGTGCAGCTCACTGGCCCATGTGGGAATCGACCTGGCAGCCCTGTTGCCCAGAGCTCATGCTCTAACCAACTGAACCACCCGTCCACCCTAGGACTTTTTTAGTCCTCAGAAGTGAAATGAACTGTTTTAAAAACAATATGCAAATGTCTGTATTGCCCTTTGATTTCACTTGGTATCTTTTCCAGCCATGATTTACTGTATGTGCAAGAATGGTGGTAGGAAGAAAAATCCCTGGGAGTGAGTAATGAGTGAGTCAATTAATGGCTAGGTCAGGGTAGCTTACATGCCTGGAGCAGCGGGTCACAAGATAATAACAAGCAGCAGTATGGTATACCGGGGTTGGGTGTTCCGGGGAAGCCATTCACATTACATCGTCAGTGGTTGAAAAAGTTGGGCTGGCCCAACAAAGTGGTCCAGTCTTGTGGCTCATAGGTTTGCGTTCCATGTTCTCCAGCAGACAAGGCACCTTTGGTTTTGCTGAGTAGTTTTTTGTTCTTGTTCTGAGGCTAAAATGGGCTCTCAGTCAGTGTTTGCAGGCACCGATGCAAGTTGTAAGAACAGGTAAGGCGGATTATGAAGAACCCTGGAGGTCCCTTTCCCCCTTCCTTCCATCCCAGCATAACCTTCAAGAGGAGCGAAGGCAACGCTGACCTCAGATGCATGACAGCAGCACTTGAGATAGGTGCTCCAGGTGGAGTATTGCACATGCAAAGGCTGAGCAGGTGGTTCTCTGAGTGGCATGATGTTTGGGGAAGAAAGATAGTGAAAGAGAGAATGGACTAGGCCCAAAGGAGGAGGGTATGCATTGTGAGGCCATGGAGCTGTGACTTAGAACATACATTCTCAACAGATTGTCTTCAGATTCAAATTCCGAGGTTCTGCCACCTGCTGGCTCTTCATTCGTGGACTGGTTACTTACCCTTTCTGTGCCTGTTTTCCCTTGTGTAAAATGGGGCTAATTATCTCACAGCATTAAATGTGAGTATTTAGAGCAGTGCCTAGTTTAATAAATATTCACCATTATTGTCATTATTAGCTACAGTTGTGTAGGAATTCTGAGAATCTATGCTCACACCTAGCATTGTTTAGGGATAATGTTCAAATATGTATGTGTGGTTTTGTTTGTCAGTGTTCGTAGCTCCTGTTTTCCAAGTTATATTTTTAGAGATTAGTAAGATAATTTTTTTATTGATTTATAGTACTTTTTTATTGTGATAAAATACACATAACATAAAATCGAATCTACCATTTCAGTCATTTTAAAATTTACAATTCAGTGGCATTTAGTACTTTCACAGTGTTGTACAACCATCACCACCGTCTAGTTCTAGAACATTTTCATCATCCCAAACGGATACCCTGGACCCATTAACAGTCACCCCCTCCTGCTACTTCCTCCCAGTCTTTGTTATTAATCTGTTTTTTTTCCCTCTGGATTTACCTATTCTGGATATTTCATATAAATGGAATCATAACAATATCTGCCATTCTCTGTCTGGCTTCTTTTACTTTAGCGTGTCTTTAAGGTTCATCCACATTGTTGTGTGTGTCATTACTTCATTCCTTTTTTTTCTGTCTGGATAATACTCCAGTGTATGGATATACCATGTTTTATTTATCATTTCATCTATTGATGAACATTTGGGTTGTTTCCGTCTTTTGGCTAATGTGAATAGTGCTACTGTGAATATTAGTGTCACAGTAGCTTTTTGTTTATGTGTTTTCTCAGTTGTGGACACTAAAAGTACAACTGATGTCATGTAGGAATTCTCAGACCTTTTGTCAGTAAAAAAGGAACCCCAACATGCACATTTTTTGCTATGAAAGGGGAAAGGGGAACTCTTTGTGGTGGGAGGCTCTGGTGCCCTTGACAGTTTTTAAGCCTGGTGGTGAGGAGCGGAGCGTTGCGCTGCCTGGGGGTGTGTGAAGGCAGAGGTGGGCATGTGGAAGGGGTGAGTGGTGGTAGGGCCTGGCACCTATTCCAGCAGGGAGGTGGGCAGGAGACCTCGTGGGCCAGGGACTCTGCTCTGGGTCCGTCCTTTTCTTCTGCACATCCTCATCTACTCACTCTGCTGGCACACACAGTGCCCTGACACTCCCTTCCGGTTCCACCTCGTCTACTTGGCCTTGACTAGTTAATGGTTAGTGTTTGTCTTAGGATTAGCTTCTCCTGCAAACACCTGGACCACGTGGCCATCCCTGCTTTTTACCAGATCCAATTTGATTTTCTGTTAAATTAGTTTGTTCATTTGATTCCACTCTTTTATGTTCTTTGAAAATCCTACTCCAGGGTTTTGGGAAAAGGAAGCTTTAAGAATGTAGTCCCAATTCTAAAGTGGCAGTGTTGTCATAGTGGTCAGCAGGTATCCCGTAGCTGCTTAGTCTGTGCTGCGCGTAGCCCCCTGTAGCTGTCCAGGGTTGGTCTAGCACTACCCTCAAGAGGTTTACAGTCTGGGTGAAACAAGCCCAATACAGTGAAATAGTTAACAAATGGCAGAGGCTTAGGCATGATTCAGAGCTGTAGGATTTCAGAGGAAAAAAACCACACTACATATGAGGATGAAGATCTGAAAAGACTGAAGGGAAGAGTCGTAACATGAGGGTGAGCAGAATTTTGATGGGGGGGAAGCTTACCCCATTCTCATTTCACTTTTCCTTCTTACCCTCATTCTCTGACATATTATAAATTTGTTTTTCTCTCTCCCTTCCAAATAGAAATTGAACCTCAGAGGGAAGGATCTTTGTACTGTTAACCATTGTCTCCCCCAGCTCCTAGATAGCGCCCGAGATGTAGTAGGTACTCGTGAATGTGTGTTAAATCAGTGAGTGAATTGTAGGCAAACAGACGTGAAGGTACCGTGTTTCCCCCAAAATAAGATCTAGTTGCATAATCAGCTCTGATGTGTCTTTTGGAGGAAAAATTAATACAAAACCTGGTCTTTATTTTACTATAAGACCAGGTCTAATATGTAATATAATATAATGTAATGTAATGTAATGTAACACCCGGTCTTATTTTACTATAAATAAGGGTCTTGTATTAATTTTTGCTCCAAAAGACGCATTACAGCTGATTGTCTGGCTAGGTCTTATTTTCGGGGAAACACGGTACTTGTGCATTTTCCAGCACTGAGGGAGAAGCTGGAATAGTTTTTAGAGTTGAAAGGAATCTTGGCTTCCTAGACCTGGTTGCTTTCAGACAGTGCTTTGCGTAATCCTGAGATTCTTGGAGCCCACTCAGTTGATCAGGATGGAGTGACTAAAACATGGGGCTGAGGAGTTCCCTGGGTCCCCCTCGCCAGCATAGTTCTGCTTGTCTGAGATTAGTCTTCACCGTAAGATTTACTTTTTGAACGCACAGTTCTGCAGCTGCAGAAAATTTGGTTTCAGGGCTAAACTCTGTTTTACAAGTGAGGAAACTGAAACCCAGATAAACTAGTTTTTCTCAAGATCTTTTAGCTAATGCCAGAAGTGGAAATTCTGACTCAATCCAGTGTCCTTTCCACTGACTTGATCCCTTGAAGGAGAGGCCCCGCTCTGTCACTCTCTGAGCTGCCTCAAACTGGTCTGCCACCGACCATGTCCTGGGCTTGCCTATCCTGGCACACTGCTTGTTCTGGCCTCCCTTCTGGGACTCCTCTTTCTGCAAAACCTGTGTCCTGCAGGATCTAGGTCAGATTCAGCGTCCCCCAGGACCCCTGTTGGAAACAGTTTTCCCCTCTGCTGAATTTCAGCTCTTGTTCATTTCATTGATGTGTCTTATTTTCTATGTTCAGGAAACCATCCCCTTTTCACAGAGTGGGCACTTTATAAATATTGGTTGAATGATGAGCTTGAGGATAATGATGAAACTAACCTATGTGAGTCAAGAATTTGTGTGAAATCAATTAGCCGTCAATTTGGTAATATCGGGTGGCAAGGGGCGAGGAAACAGGCACTCACCTGTATTGCCTGAGGGAGTATAAATCGATACAATTTGTGTAGCAGAATTATAAATGTGCGTGCCCTTGGACCCAGCAAAATTCCACCCCTAGGAATGATCCTATTCAGTATGAAGTGACAAATGTATTAACGTAAGATTGGAAACAGTCTGAAGTCTGAATGTTTCTTCATCAGTGTGGAACTGATTAAACACATGATGGAGTTCAGTACAGTCATGAAAAGGGAGTGAACTCTATTTGTACTGATAGGGAATCCTTTCCAAGGTAACGTGGGGAGAAAAAGATACAGAAGAATGTGTATGATTTGCTTCTATCTGTACTGTTGTAAAAGGGAGCAAAAGGATTTCTGTCCGCATTTACTTATGTGTAGATAGCCAAGAAGACTGAGAGACGGTGGTAGTAGTGATTCCTTTATGAAGGAGGGGAGCTAGATGGCTGGGGCATGGGGTGGAAGAGTCGAGATCCAACAGATGTGTGCAGTGGATTGAGGGGCTACCCTCCTCTCACTACGTGTGTCAGTTTTCTATTGCTGCATGACAAATCACCACAAATTTAGTGGCCATGTAATCTAATCTAATCAAAGGAATGAGAGCTATCACCTTTGCCATCGTGTGTTGGTTGGAAGCTAGTCATAGGTTCCCCCTGTACTCAGGAGGCGATTACAAGATTGTGACTCATGGTGGGGGTCATATTAGGGCATGTTTGCCATACCATCAGTCACTAGTACGTAAAACATGCTTTTCAAGGATTAAAGTGACACCAGAATTGGGAACTTTGTAACTATGAATGGGCCCACAAGGGGGGATTTCAGTAGGAAGATGTTCTGAAGGTGTGGTGAGCTCTCAAAGTTCGGGCTGTGTGAGACGCCCAGAGGTTTTAGTCTCAATCTGATTTAACTCATTGATTTTCATTGTTTTTCATGAACTCCGGTTTTTCTTGTACGAACTAATTTTTCTAAAAACTTCTTAAATTAATGAATTTCTTTCCTTCATATTACTTGCTTTTAAAGAAATAAAAACAGTTAATTAGTAACTTTGAGAGGATAAGTAGCCAAGTCTCCTCCTGAATCAGGACAAAGGTGAAGTAGGTAGTTGGGAATTCAAGAAACCAAGAAGTTGGAAGTAAAGATTGGATCTTGACTCCACCTGGTGGGGGTGTTCAGTCACTGCAGGTGATTGAAAACAGCCCTAAACGTTAATTCAGAGTGACTGTTGATTGCTTTTAGGGTTTAACTCTGCTAGGTTGCTACCGTTTCCCCCCCAAAATAAGACCTACCTGGACAGTCAGCTCTAATGCATCTTTTTTTATACTATATATACTATGTTATACTATATATAATATATATAATGTATATAAGGTATACATTATATATATTATACTATGTATACTGTAATTTTGCTATAATATAAAACCGGGTCTTATATTAATTTTTGCTCCAAAAGGTGCATTGGAGCTGATTGTCCAGCTAGGTCTTATTTTCAGGGAAACACAGTAGTGTCAGACAGCTTGTAAACCATTCTTGTAGAGTTTGCTGTTTCTGGTTGTGCTTATGAACTGTATTTCACCATGCATAGAAGGGGTGTGATTAGACCCACAGTGTAACTCCATACTTGGGTGAATGCTTTGACATATTTACATAATTGAAGGGAAACATTGTCACAATAGCTCTAGGAACAGGATTTATTATAAAAATCTGTCATATGACACAGGCAGGGTTACAGAGTAATTTGCTACAGGAATCATATATATTTAAATATATTGAGTTACTTGATTTTTTTGTTGACGACTTATGGAAAAGCTGTTTGGGACTGTTAGTATAGCCACTAGTCTATGTAATTTTCTAGAAGATACACCATTGCCTAATGAAACAAGCAGAGCAGTTTGGGATTTCTGCATAAATGTCCCCATGCAATTTCTTTTGGCCACCATGCAGGACAGATTTCCTGTTTCGGGGGTGTTGTAGTTAAGTGTTAAGATGTTATATCCTCTAGAAAGGAAGGCTCCTTCTGCTTGGCGTTCATGCAGCCACCAAGCACTCTGTTAGCTGCAAACATACCCCCTTGCTCCCACCCTCTCCCCCATTTAAAAAGCTAACCCAGGTATCACTCCTAAAAAGGCTACCTCAGTAACTTGGGTAGCCCTGGTGGGCCTGACCTGTACTGATCATCTCTGTATTGCCAGGACCTAGCAAGATGCTCAGTACTGAGCCTAAAACAGAGTGAGCTTTTCAGTAGCAGTTTGGAAGATGAAAGAGAATTTGCAGATTATTTCCTTGTTAAAAAAAAAATTTGGAGGAATTGAAGTTTTTATCATTCAAATATTGAATGAACAAAATGCTACTTAGTTCCTTCTTTATTAATTCTCCATGGTGAAGTATGTATGATGTGTATTCGATTCTAAAAATTCCGTCATTTCTAAATGAGCAAAATCTTTCTGTCAGATTAAAAAGTGTTGTAGTTAGATCTGCTGAATTGTAATGGTAGTCAAGGTATCGAGAATAAAACACCAGAATATAAATTTTAAAGTTTTTTTTTTAATTTCTAAAGTTGTCATTGATACATAACCATGTTAAAAAGTTGAGAATTCTTTAAATGTCCTGATGAAATGCACATGCATATCTCAACTTATTTCCAAAATATACACAAACGAGTCAGTTGACATCTGCTTCTTCTTTTTTTTAAGGTATGAATTTGAATTTGGTCCCTTTTAATCATCTCCAGCACTTTGTCTAAGTAGCTTTCCATGATTTGTATACAAAAGTCCATTCCCAGGAGAGGAAGACTCTTTAAAGTGTAAGCTGAAGTGTACACACGATTAACATCAGAGAGACCCTTCGTTTTTGGAAGTCATTTGAAAGAAAATGAGCTTTTTTTTTTTTTTTTTTTTACAAGAAAGAAATTGGAACCACATTTTTAGGTATTTATGTGTAACCAGAAAGGGTTGTATCAGCCTTCCTCTATAGTATATGCTTCCTTTGTAACACATGCTATATGACTATAGTTTCCAAGTGTATTTTAGTAGAAATATTTAATTCAAATTTTTAAGGCTCACAGATATAAAATTGATACAGCTTAATAGCCATTTGTTTTTTAAGTATCAGTAATAAGCAAATATTAATGATATGAAAGTATTAAATTGGCAGATTTAGTTTAAAAGTATAGATCTATTCCATATTAAAATGCAGCAAGTTTAAAGAGGGAATGAATTTTTTTCCCTCATGCTTCAGCATGTTGGATTAATGAGAGGTTTTTCCCAAATGAGGCATTTTGAAACCAAGAGTTGCCCAGTTTTGTAATTACAGTAGTGTTTCACTGAAGATGGTATTCCTTAAAGGAAGAGACACAAGCTAGAAACTCGTGTGCCTTGTCCTGTGTCACAGAAAGGATGTGCAGGGCCTGTCGTGCTCTGATTGATGGGTTCCTCCATGGGGACTTTCCAGCAGAGCTTGAGGGGCCCTTTCAGTGTGGAGGACCCAGGGAGCTGGTGCTCTTTAGATGAAGCCCAGATTTCATTCATAACCGCTTTTGTCCTTTAACCCCCTCTGTCCAGTTGTTACTGCCACATTCCCCGCTCTTACCTGCCCATGAGTGTAATCGCCATGTCATGTTTACCCCAAGTCTCCCTCCTTTTTTCCTGGTCCATCTTCCCATTTGCACATGCCCCCCACCCCAGAGAGTGGTGGGGATGGAGTGTGTCCCACTGTGGGCTTAGAGCCCTACAGCCACCCTGCAGCCCTGATGCCTGCGTCTCATAGGCAGACTTCTCTCTCTGGGCTGTGGTCCTTGGGCTGTTGGCACTGCTGGACTCTGAGCTGCTCTGTGCCTCTCTTTTCGCAGAACGCTTCTGCTGCGCAGCTTTTTCAGCAAGAGCTCCTGGAGCAGAATAAGGCTCCACTTACTAACCACAGTTCTTTTCTTGATGCCCCAGCAGACACAGGCACTCTGAGTGAGAGGACGGGCTCCTGATAAATCTGATCCTCCTACCAGTACCTCGCATCACCTCCATTCAGTACAGCTCACTCAGCCTCTCCCCCTCTTGGTTTCCTTTGAGGAACACCCCCACCATGGCCATGAGGCAGGGTCTGTACAAGTGTGCATCCCTGTTGTGGGACGGCTCTACCCCCTGGTCCCGTTATCTGAACACTCCTTGGAAGTTAAGATATTCTCTTTAGGTAGGGCCCTTGCAGCCCTCTGGGGAGCATGGTGGCTAGGATTCCGGCAAAAAGGCTGGAGCTCCTTTCCATTCAAGCAGTGTGGGCCCACAGGGAGCTTGTTAGAAGTGTCAATTCTTCCTTAGCCCCTGGAGGTGGGTGCTCAGGGCTGTCTGCCCAGCTCTCCAGGTGACACCTCTGCATGGTCACACTTGAGGTGTGCTCCACTACACTACTGATGATGAAGGTTGTAGAATGGGCACCTTTCTATAGGTTTTTGGCAGCAGAAATCTCAGTTGAAGGTCATGGTCCAAAACATTTTTACTCAGGAGTTTGAGCCCAGGGAAGTGCTGTAACTTTCTCTGAGCCACATAACCAGTGGAAGGGGAGCCAGGACTCAAAAACAGGACTTTATCTTTCTAGACTATCTTCTTACTATGTGATGTTCCTTCCTTTGTAATATGTTGATTAAGAGCATTCTTATTTTATTTAAAACAAACAAGCAACTGCCTGCTCTTCGTCCATCTTCCCCAGTCCCCTGAAATAGCAGTTTTCATCAGTGACCTTGGTTACCTCCTCCCATAACTGCTGAACTCTGGCATATTTTGAAATTTGCACATGTGCAATTAGAATAGAAGGATTGGAGCCCTAGATGTCTGTTGGTGTCGGTATTATAGCGAACACCACTCCTACATTTTCTCCTATGTTCATTTAGCAAACGTTTATTGGAACTTGGTATTCGCTCTGTAGCAGTACGGTAAATCTTTTTTCCAGATAAAGGAATAATTGTCTGAAGAGAGTGCAAGATTCTTAACCAATGCACACATTAAAGTATTTCTAAATGACTTTGGAGTTTCCTTCGTTCCAGCTGTTGCTTGTGTCAGTGTTGCGTGCCCTTCCACCAAAGGGCTTTTTTTCTCACAGCTGATAAAGACCAGTGCTGGGCTCCAGACTGCAGGCAAAGTCTGGATTTAAGGGCTAACTAGAGCTGGGAGGTTTGGAGTTTTGTGGGTAATTAAATGAAGAGCCCCTGCTCATTTAATTTAAAAGACAATAATGGGGTTGTTGGGCTCATCTAAGCCTGTTGTAGAAGTCCCATGATCATCTTTGTAAGGATTGTAATGTCAAAGAAAATGAATTAAAGTTCGTGCTTTTTTCTTGTTCTCTCTAGCGTTGCATTGTTCTTTGGTTATGATCCATTTGTTTGGTGAGTATGTTTTGGTAGGCAGAACAATGTCCCGTTTTCGTTGAGAGCAGAAATACGCTAAGTAGTACCTGATTTTCTGAAATTCTGTTTGCCTTTGAAAACGAACACACAGCTTTTCTGTCCATTTATCTGTTTTCACTTTGAACTGCCAGTCCATCAGTTGAGTGTTGAACAATCTGACACTTTTTAATTATTTTAAACCACTTAAACCACGAGTGTGTATTGTTTTAAAATTATTGCCCTTTTTAAAGATACTTTTTCCTAAATGTCAGCTTTGGAAAGCTGATGAAACTTGGTTTAATTTATTTAGGCCTGTAAGTTTTGGTCACACCTTAAGCAGTGCTTGTTTTCTGTGCTCGAGGAAGGATTCAGGCCTATCATTTCTTTTGATCAGACATTCTGTGAGACAGTGCCCAGATGTTATACATTTGAGTAGATAGTCTTGGCAACATATGCTTTACTGCACTGCCTTTAGAAAAAACTTCATAATTTTAAAGAAATGTAAAAATCATATGCTTTTCAAATCATCTTTATAAGATTAAATTTTTTTCTCTTTAATTAAAAACACGATGAAATTTGGCTGGAAAAAGTTAAAAATCGGATCAGACCATGTGAAATTGCTAATATTTGTCAGCTTTTGAACTACAGAAATAACCTTCTTTTAATGGGTCAACCTAGTAGATCTTTTGAATTAACCTTTGGTAGATGACAGCTTGAAATGGTCGGCACTGACCGTGGCTCTCGATTGTTCTCGCTCAACAGCTTTCAAAAAGCTGCTGCATTTTCCATGTTACTTTTGTTCCAACTGTTGCCTCTTCTTATGAAGGGCTTTCTGCTTCTCAGAGCTCTATGCAGTGGCTACCCAGTTCTTTAGCCTTGAAAAGAGCTTTTGTTTTGTTAGAAGTCTGTGGCTGAGACCCAGCAAGTCAGAGGAGAGCCTGTGGTTGCCAAATGCTTCTTCACTTGTTCTCTTTGGTGTGAGCAGACACTCACTCTAGTAGTGTACCTCTTCCCTTTGCCATTCAAATGAATCTAGACATTCATTTCTATCTTACAAGTTTGTAGCTTGTCCCTGGTGTATGTCTGAGAGCCTCAAAAGCTCTTTATCGAAGTGGGTACAAAACAGCGGTGAGAATTGTGACCCAGCACTAAGTTGTAACAATAGCCTCCTTGAACTCAGGAACAAAACAGAATAACTCAAATACAGGTTTTGAGGTAGCAGTGATTTTGCTTTTGCTGAAGAAATTTCCACTTGTCAGATGCTTGGCTCATCTCACCTTTGCTATGCTGTGAAACAAACCATTCTCAAGATCCTTTTTGTAGTAATAGAGGTTTTTTTCCCCTCATCCTCAAAGAAGATATAAATAAATGTTAGCATGGTTCTTATTAAAAGAAATGTAAAAATGTTTCCCGCTTTCTTCTGCTGATTTACATGGTCAAGTAATTTCAGAACACTTAAAACATTTGCATCCAGTAGGGGATGTAGAGCATGTCCCCTACGTTTGAAGACATAATTGGATGGCAGTGCCCTCTGGTGGGAAAATAACATATTGCTTAACTCATGTTTGCTTAAATCTTAGCAAGTATTTTTAAATTTCTCTTAAAAATCTGCCTTTACAAGCATATTTTGCACAAAATTCTTTTCTCTAGAGTCCACTATTAATGTTTATTTCTAATCTGTTCCATCTTTTAAAAGTGAAAAAGTAGGAAGGGTGATGGAAGTGATAGGATGTTTAGTAGAACTGCTCCAGTTCCTGACTGAGGAAAAATATTCTCTGGTAAGTTAGAAAATGTTTGTTTTGTTTTGTTTCGTTTCGTGTTTAGCAGCTAGTGGCAGATATCTTTAAAGAAATGAACTCCAAGTAGAGTTTAAAGTTCATTTCTTGTAATAATCCCCTTTTCAGCAATCTAAACTCTTTCTTAGGGAAGGTTCTCTAGGCTGAGATCCCTTCGGGTACTAAAGTCTTATCAGTGATAAAGTGTAAATTACACCACATGTTTGCAGTCAAGCACAGTGGTTGGCCTGGGTGTCGTACAGAGCTGCATCTCAGTCCCGCTCTGCTGCTCAGCAGCAGTGGACTTGGGCAGATGATTTCCCTTCCCCGTCCCAGTGCTGATAGGAGTAGGGTTACCTGGGAGAACGCGTGTGCCTGGCACATAAGTAAGTTCTCCAAAAATAGCAAGAATGATGCCGCTTATCAAATTTTGCTCTTGTTGTTTAAAAAAAAAGTTTCAATTTTTTTCGCAATTATTTCCTATTTAGTGTTTATTGAATTCATGCTATGGGTTAAATGGGGTCCTGGGACTTAGGAGCTTCTTTATCTGAAGGGCAGGCAGATCATGAACCAACATGGACATTTTACTGGAGAGGGCTCAACCTGCGAATTTTAAATAGAACTTGCCCCCCAATTTTAGTTTAAGGAATTTGATATAATATATTCTAGGCTCTACTGTCATTTAAAGAAATAAATGCATTTTGTGCTGAAACTTCCTTAAACATGTTACTACATTTCAGGCATATATGACTTAATTTTAAAATATATGATGTTTAACAAGCACTTTTAGCAAAATTGACTTGTGAATATGTTAAAACATTTCATTGGTGTCAAGAGTTTAAAATGTCTTCATTTTTAAATGCTATAATAAATATATAAACATACAGTAATAGTAAATATGTTACAGTAATAATTATATTGAGTATTTGTGCATGAAACACAGGCTTACCCAAATCAGTAGCCCACCTACCCTGAGGGTAGCCCAGCAGCCCTGGGCTATCCAGGAATCCCCTTTCCACCCCCAAGGACTTTCTCCTCTTTGCTTCACCTGCCCATCTCATCTGGAGCACAATTATTTAGGTTTTCCTGCTGGGTTGTAGAATATGGAGTCGGTCAAGTGGGCCTTTTGGTTGAAACCTCTTTTCATAGCTGAAATCTGATTTCTTTCTCTTTCTGTCTTAATTTGTAATCTTCCAAAGGCTTTTAGGGTCTGCCTTCATAAACATGACATTGTTGGAGGTCTCTGGCTGTGATATGGGTAAGATGAGAAAGAATGGAAGAGACAATTGGCCTAGTTGTACGCTAGCCTAGCAGTGCTCTAGGCCCTGACCACCTTTTAGCATAGAGCTCTGTTGACAGCCTTTGCCCCCCTTCTCTGCCCACCATTCTCACCCCATCCACAGCCCCAACCCCAGGTCTCTATGCAGGGTCTCTATGAGATTAGAAAGATTACAAAAAAGTGTTCTGTTTGGGTGTGTAGGTTTGATTATATTTCTCAGTTCTCAATGCAGTTGTTTAAAAATTCAGCTTTTAGGATTCATTGGTAGAAAGCCAGTCAGGATTAACGAGAGGGCTGAATTAGAGAATATTTTGTAATGCAGTTTTGTTCCTCTGAGGTACATTCAGTAGCAGAAACTCCGCCAACAAGTTATTGACAATTAGTGGTCCTTTGGGAATCTGCTTTAATGAATAGATAAGAATGATTTGTAATTAGCATAATAATTATATGCAAATGAATCCTTCTGAATTGCTCTAAAACACTTCTGAACTGTTTAAACAGCTCTCCTGAGATCTTGTTACTCTATTAATTTGTGTAGCAAATCCTTTTTTCATAGATCATGCAAAGATAAACTTCAGTCCAGCCCCCTGTCCGAATTATTATGAATTCCAAGGTGGTAGGACCTGAATTAATGAGATTTACTTATACTATATTAATGGTACTCTGTGGGAACCTGAAAGGGTGAGGAGTCTTTGGGGAGATGTAATTAAAAATAGAAAAGAAAACTGCTTATTTGAAAATAACTGTTGAAATGAGTTTTGTAAACAAGTTAGTAAATGTGATTTTTCTTTACACATTGTTACTTGCCACTGCAGAATTTCATGCAGACTTTTTTTTTTTATTAATGGGCTTCCCTTTTGTAGTCTGGCTTGAATTTTGTCAGCTTCAGTTAGTTGTGCATTAGGGTCAGTGGTGATAGGATCCATAAACTCCTTGTTTTCCAAGTGCCACAATTCTGAAAAATACAGGGCAGAGCTAATCAGTGATGTTTGATGTTTACGCTCATATTTAATTCAGCTTTTCCTGCCATCCTGGTCTTTACTTTTAGGATGTGATCAGAGGAAATAAGCTTTGCCAAGTTGAGCAGCAGTACCTGTGCATTTTAAACTTAGTGATTATCTTTGAGCTATTTGAATAGACACCTAATTAATCATGTTATGCTAAAGGAATGCATTTTGCAGCAGGCTGCAGGATCCCAATATCTCAAGTTTTTATGTTTACCCTGTAGAATTGTTATTTGTTGGGGGGTGCTTTTTTATAAGCAGTTGTGAAGTTGTTGTTAATACTTGTATTTGAGCACACTTTTCCTTAGTTTACATTTAGCCTCACCGGTGGGAACCCATGCATGTTCTTTAAGCAATTTCTGGTGTCTGGAGTTCATCTCGGTATTTCCACAAGCTGTCAAGAAAACTCCTACAAGCCTACCTCCCACCTCTTATTCTCTTTCCCGTTCATAATCATGAGTTAAATGTGGGCTCAAGGACATTTAGGTTGGCTCAGCACAGATTTTGCACTTGTATTTTGGGGGATAGCCACTATGCTAAAAGATTCATGAAACTAATATTCTTTGTCTTCAAAATGAATCTGGTTTCTGTTGAGAGCTGTAGTAAGTAACAGATGCACACCCAAGAGGCAGCACAACTTTTATATTCCAGTGACAGAAAACAGGTATTTATAAGAATTGAATGAATGTATTCTGTGACTCCAGCGTGGAGACTCAGTAATCCATTTATTTACCGTATTATATTTTATGTGTTCTCCAAAGGGTGTCTTGACTTTCATTTGCCTCCTTTTTTATTTAAATAAGAGTTTTCAATTAAATAGAGTTGTGTTGATACTATTCCGAATCTACCTTATGCTGATACCACTGTTTTTCTGTTGTTCAGGCACTTGTATTGGTAGAGCAAGCAGTATCTGAGGGACCTAACTTGATAATGATGGTTTTACTAAGCCCTTATCCTGACCAGGCCTCTGGGCATTATTCAGGGAATTAAAATTTGATCATAAAAGATTCTCAACACAATACACCTTAGCAATAAGATTTTTCTACTTTTAAACATGATTTTGAAACTCGCTTTACAAATACATTTCCTTGGCCTCGTGAATTTGCTTTCTTTCCCAAGGATTACAGAAAGTGCATAGCAAATTCAGCCTTCAGAATACCCAGGAGCTGAAGACTCAAGTAGGCTACAGCTGTCTTCACCCACAGTATTCTAAAAGAACTAATGAGATGAGAAGTCTGCAGCTGGTGGCAAGCACAATAAACCATGAGCCAAGGGCTTCTCTTCATCAGAGCCTCCCTTTTCCCCATGGGATCCCAAAGGAGACAGAATACTAACAAAGCCAGCAGGCTGTCTCATTCCACACTATTGCTCATTTGCAGCTATAATTGGTAGCTGAGGTTGCATTCTGTATGCTGAAACTGTCATACATGAAGGAATATATTTGTTCATTGTGATACGGATATAAATCGGCCAGTTTTCAAATACAGAAAGACCAAACTAGGTGCCCAACAATAAAATCATAGCAAAGAAGATACTGTTCAACAAATTAAATGTTTGGTACAGAGGTACAAAACTGAGGTTGTTAAAACTCCACCTGCTTCCTGCTTTTTAATATCTTGCTACTTAATTCAACTGATAAAACATTTACGTTTGCAAACTAACGTAAAAACACAAAAATTCCTAGGTTTTGACAGGATGCATTATCCTCATCTGTCAAGGGTAAGGTGCTATTGTTAATAATTGGGTCTTGTTGCATTTTCAGTATATGATGTTTGCTGCTTTATATTCAAGAGAAAAAAGCCGAGAGGGAGGACTTAGCTTTGGAGATGTATATTATATTTTATATGCACACACTCATTCTTTGTAGGAAAATCCGCTTTGGTATCTGGTGTTGCTGCATCTTGGTGTTTTGCTTATCTGTCATTTGTGGACACCCTTCTGCCCCCCTCCGTATAGTGTCCCAGAATGAGCCCAGGACAGAGACTAAGAAGCCTTGTGTTGAAGTCCTAGGTGAACCATACCACCTTCTTCTTGGACTGTGGCTTCCACATCTGTAAAATGAGGCGGCTTGGATGACCTTCACGGTGTAATTCACCTGTATAATTCTGTGAATCTATAGTTCAGAAAAGCATCCAGTGAACAGCTAGCACTAGTAGTGAAGGCTCAGAAACACATTTTGTGGAACAATATACAGGGGGTGCCAAAAAAATGGATATACATTTTAAGAAAGGAAAACTGTATTAAAATTGTAATACCCACTATATACCAATAAGAAAAGATGAATACAAGTCACGGTTGACTTCTGCAATTATAAGAGGTGCTCAAAGTGTTTACAATCAGCGTCCAGACACTTCTGATTACAGCAAACTACTGCTTGAGCAACGTTGACCAACGTGTTCACTTGTATACATTTTTTGGGCACCCCTGGTATTATTTAGGTCCAGAACAAGGCAGTGTTAGAGTGTTATTCCATGTTCTTCAGTTAATTATTCTATGTCAAACAGATATTGACAGTCTCTGAAGTTGTCACCCTGGTCTGGAAGTAGGGTTAGGAAGGAGAAGGGGTCTTGAGGGGTATTGTCAGAGAGGTCCATGTAGTCCACCCCCTCACATTTTCACTGTCACTGATGCTATAGTCATGCTTAGGCCCATCTCCTGGAAGAAGTCACCCCTTAATTAATTTATCCCCACATGAATATAATTTATGCTGACCAAACTTGCTATTCTTAAATTATTTGTCGGTTTATACACTACCCTTATTGTATTCTATCAGTGGTTTTTTTCCCCCTCTTAGCTCTACTGATATTTGTGTACGCTTTGTTTTGTGGATTTTGCTTTTTCTCTTGGAGCAGGCAAGTTTAGAATCCACAGAGGTAGTTCTACAGTCTCTTATTTCATTCTCTACCCACCCCACTCCACCCGTTTTCCCCTATTTTAATATATTAAAAAATCAGGATTTGTCATCCAGTTATAGCATGTTTTATTGTCTAAATGTTTTCCTTCTTAATGTACAGAAAATAATGGCGCATCCTCTAACTCTTGGATTCAGGAAATGTGGTACTTACTATTCAACTCATGCCAGGCTCCGTAACATCTCAGATTTTGGGGTTGGGGGGTGGGGGAGGAAATTGAGTATCATATGCCCACAGTGAAGTCACATCCCAGTTAGTGAAAAAAAAAAATATTTTCCCTCAAATAGGCTGAAACACTGGCCTCTGGGCATTGTATAGATAATTAAATTTAATCATAAATAATGTTAACACAATGTACCTTAGCAATAAGATTTTTCTACTTTTAAACATAGTGTCAAAACTCATTTTAAAAATACATGCCTTGGCTGGTGTCAGTTGGTTTCAATTCTGACTCTTAAATTCTCTCCATTCTCCTCTATTGGCAGTTAACGTGTACTTTCTGGGGTTTCAGTTACCTTTTCTTTGTTTCCCTGTCTTTTTCCCAGCTGGACTGTGACTTCCTAGGAGCCAGAACCGTGTGTTGGGTCTCCTTACCCCTTGGACTACCTCTTAGCATCCTGTGTACTGCCTAATATGTGGTGGCTGTTAAATAAATAGACCTTGATTGAGGGAGATGAGGTCAAAAGTGATTATTTGGTATGATGTTAAATATATTCAATTTTAGAGAAAAGTGAGCTTGTCTCTGGGTTTTAATTTCAAGTTTCTGACGTAGAAGAAAATGTTTTATGGAGTTCCATGATTATTGATGTTAGCACAATAGCTGATTTCTCACTGTGGGTCCAGGTCTTAAGACCACCACCTTGTGCAGTTGGTTCTTTTCTCAATCAGCAGTGAAGTGGTTAATTTTTAAGGTGTGGTTCTAAATAGGAGTTTCAAGAATTCATGTTAGCTAACAGTAATTGAACCTTCTGCCGATGTGCCCAGACACATGATGTAACCCCAGTTGTCCATCCTTACATCGGCTCATCCCAGTTTGTCGTTCCTGGGTAATGCTGACTGACCTAATGCTTATGGCTACACCGCGTTGCATATTTAAAGCAGCAAGACCCGATGAGACCTGCTGAGTTTGCTTGTGTAAGAATTTTAGCCCATTGTTGGGCTTTTTTATAGCATCTAAGGAGACAACCTTTATTTAGACAGGCTTCGCGTTCAGGGTCCCATATTTACCCAATTATCTCCAGTTTTGTTTTCTACCTGAACCTCACATTTTTTCTTCTTCACACTTTATAACTTTTTCTTTAGGAATTATCATCATGTCATGTGCGTTTACTGAGTAACTGTTGAGTCTTAATTGACTGCTTCTCAACATGTTTTCATTGAGTGGTAAAAGTTCGTATTATACCATGGCGTGTGGTAATGCTTGCGCTGCCCTGATCTCTAGAACAATAATTTTTCATATTTGACTTGTCTGGCCATTTTCTCCAAAGTATGTGGTTCCTCCACAGATGCTATGAAGGACCCGTGGTTCAGAAATTCTGCTCGAGAGTGAAAGGGCTCTCCCTTTGTAGTATTTTCAACTGACCTCTGTTCACTGTTACTATTACAACTCCTTCCTTTTTTTTAAAAAACTGAACTTTAGCTCTTCAAAGGTAATTTTTATTTCTTTCTGTAGATTGTATGTATATGTAATGACAAAAGAACTTTTGTAAAGCAGACAGGTTTAAAAAGATTTAGCCTACTCATTTTCTCCATTCTAGCAGGAAGAGTTTATTAAGGGAAATAGGATTTACACATATTAGAACCTTGCATAAAACCTGAATTTGAGGGTGGTTCCCCTGTGACGTGATGTATGACTGAGGTGGTCCCAGATGGAGCCATAACCCATCCCTCACCTCCTTTGACAGTGAGGGGCTGCCATGAATGCAGTCCCCCTTCCATGAGGAAGCCAAGGCTTGTGTACCTCACGACTCTTGGTGGACAAGGGCTTGGAGGAGCCGACTTCCTAGGTGACTCGTCCACCAATGACCCCTCCGTGTAAGAGACGGGGGATGCTGCAGCATCGGTAGCTGTGACCTGTGTTCCTGGTCATGGTAGTGGCTCTAGTGGGCGTTAGAATCGTGTTGTCATTTATGGGTATTGTCAGAACTGGAATGGGTATGTTTTACTTCTTGAATGTGATTATACATAATGAAAATGCTGGAACTGTTGAAAAATGTTGGAAGATGTGTTCTTGGAGATAGCTACCCAGTAACAAGTGGACTGCTAATCAAGACTTACTACGTTTTATCATGTAGTTGTTTTGCCTTAAAGAAACTTTAAAGCAAAGAGAACCAAACTGAAAATCTAACATCACATAGAAGCATTTTCCTGGTTCTGTGCAAAAGCACAGTAAGCCTAATCGGTTTCTGTCATGTGTTCTAGTAGCTGCAAAGAGCTGTTCTGGCAAGGTTAAAGAATTTTCTCTGGTTTTCTTCGCTGGCTCTGACTCTGTTTTGCTTTGCAGGACTACAAAGCTGATGAAGACCCAGCCTTGTTCCAGTCAGTCAAGACCAAGAGAGGCCCTTTGGGACCCAACTGGAAGGTACTGGATGCTGACCTTTCTGACAAGCAGAGGCTTGGCAACAGAACACTTGACAGGTCTTGAGCTGGTAACGTTTAAATGAAAAATAGAAATGGCACAAAAACAGTTTTATTTGCGATAAGGACTTACAGCCAGTTGCAGTTGGCCAGCACGTCTGTGCTGCATTAGCAAACAGAACATCGCCAGACTGTCACTCTCAGCGTAATGCTATTCTGATCATTCTTACAGGAGACAAGTGATTTAGTCTTTGGGGATTGTAATGTTCTCTTTTTGAGACTTGAAGCAGTACAAGAATCCACGTTAAATGTAGGTTTATAGTTTAAACTTTGTCTTAGTAAAAACTGAACAAGTTCCCTTCACCCAAACTTACGTTGTTGGCCTTTTAATAGTCATACTTTGGAAAGCAGGGCACGAGAGAACAATTTCGATGGCAAGTAGTTGGTTTCTAATAAAGAGCACATCCTTACTTTATTGAGGGAAGTAAGCAAAGCAATGTCAAGGTAATCATTTTCAGTTGCTGTAGAAATGTAATGCATTTTAAAGACATGTACTAAACCAAATGACAGACCCTTAAAGAAGGCTTAATGTGTTGATGGCAAGTTGTTACAGCTAATTTGACAGGAGAAGAGAAGCACAGAAAACTAAACCTGCCCGGAGCAGATTTTCCACCAACAGGATTTTACTTGGTTACCAATCTGTGCTGAAGCCAGTCACAGGTCATCGATAACTGCTGTCTAGGTGCTAGTTGTTGCCTACAGATAAAGGATTACGATTGTAGTCCCACAAGTAACCCATCGCAGAGTTCTTCGTGGGTGTCACACAGTTTTGTGGACTGTCTTGCACATCAATTAAAATGAAAAATGAGTTTGACTTCTGTAAGGAAATGATTCATAATTATCTTATTTTCACATTTGTTCTCAGGGTAAAAGTCAGTTCAAGATTCTCCCAGTTTAATGGCCATGACTAGAGACTTTTAACTTAATACCCAGAAAATGATATATGTCACTTACAAATCAAGGAACAAATTCAGTATGCATGATCTCAATGTACTCTAATGGATTTTTTTAAATGTCCCACCCTCATCCAGATTTCTAGCTGTGGACTTTAGAGCCTGCCCTGAGTCAAGGGAGAAGCCTTTCTCCTTTGAGATTTGACACTGGCCTTCTAAAAGGGAGTGCCATGCTAGGGCAGCAGACAAGTGGCAACTATGAGGTCCCCATATCTTCTAAAAGGCTATCCTTTTAGAAGGATAGTATCTGTTAAGTACTAACTTTCTGGCTGACAATACTTTTACAGGGAATAGAGGGGTTGAGGGTGAGGCTTGGAGGTGAATAAATGCTGAATTTTCTTCAAATTACCAGTTTTTCAAGTATAAGCTTGAAAAGGCAATGCCACATTACGTGGTGGGGTATTATGTTTGGGCTCAGATGTTGGCTGTAGCAAAAGTAGTTTGACACTGACTTTTATCTGATTTCTAACCTTTTTAGGAACTTGGAATATAGTTTTGTTCAGTTTATAGTTATGATTTTTACCTTTTTAACTAACATTGCTTTGTCTTTTATTATCAGTGATTATTTAAAATCGTGAATAGGTCTAGTTTTTAGAAATAATGTAAACTTTACATTTTTTTCAGGCTACAGTATAGTAGTCTTTTCCCTCAGTGTGTGTGTGTGTGTGTGTGTGTGATGCCTGCCATTTCTGTAGCACCTGATTCAGTGCTAGTCAGAGACGTGTAAGGTGTGGAGATGTAGCAGAATTTCACACTTAAACCAGTGACTCCAGATCACTAATGTTTACCTTTTATGCTATGTCGCGTCGTGGCAGTTGTGTGGCTCTCTCTATTCATGTTACTTGCCAGAATTTGATAATTCCTGCTAATCCCAGTCATATGGTCAGGGAATCTGTAGGTGACGATGTTAAGGGAGATCCATTAAAAGCCCATCATGAATCTCACAAGCTGTGACTTAAATAACTTAATCCTAACTCTGAGCCTTGGTTTCCACATCTCTAAAATGGGAATGATAGTAGTAACTACCTCGGAAGGTTATTGTAAGGACACAGTGAAGTAAAGAATGAATGTTACATTCCCAGCACAGAGGAAGTGCACAATAAATGGTAGCTCTTGTATTGTCACCAGGCTTTTGTCCTTGAAAATAGAAAGCCTTCATCTCTTGGGGTTGATGAGATCGATATACATGATACCCCAGTTGTGACACAGCTATTCCTTTTCTCTGTCTAGTCTCCAGGGCTTCTTTGGTTCTAGTATCTGGGGGTTGTCGAACATATCCTGGTTCTCCTGTCCTTACCTCCTGTGGTTGTGTGTGTTTAATGAGTGCTTAGCTCGGGTTGGTTATAAGGCAGAGAACACACAGTTCAGAGAGCCTTCATGAGCAGGGGACCACGGGGTTGCCAGGGAGTAGATTTTTATATTTTTGCCGTTGGTTAAGAATACAGAACTTTTTTTTTTATGGTATGATGTGTACTTTTTATTTTTAAAAAACTACAAACTCAAAAATGCAGGCCTTAGTTGTGTATTCATTTTCCCTCTGAAAAAAGAATTTTAAAAATCTGAACACATGAATTACATAACTCTTGTTTATTTAGGGTTCAACACTTGATTAAGTGACTGCATAGTAATAAGAGAGTGATTTATAACCTGATAAAAGATTTTTTTCTTCAAGGCAGCATTGTGTGGTTCTGTGGATGTAAATGCTTTGCTTTTCTGTGACACTGCAGATCCACGTGTGTGTACACTTGTGCGTGTTTTGGTTCGTTTGTGTTTGGGGGGCTTTGTGTGTGTTGTGACGTTGGTATGACTACCTGTTTTGATGGTTTATGAAAAACAATTTACATGTGGATTCCTTTAGCTTTCCAGTTTGCCTCCTCTGATCCGGTGAATAGTTGTCATTTTAACAAATTGAAACACCACCTTTGAAGATTATGGTGTCATTTTTAACCTATGGCAGGGCCTCATTTCCTTCTTCATTTAATCCAGACGCCTCATGAAGACTTAAGCTTCTGTGTCTGCATCTATACAATAGTTAAAAATTAGGCCTGTGTAGGTCTTTGTAAGAGGCTTTGCCAAAGCATCTGGCCCTTACAGTGCTTGACATGTCTCAGAAGACTGAGCCAGTGTCTGAATGTTGGGGTGTAAGGGAATCAGGTCAAAGAAAGAAGTTGATCCAGAAATCATGGTGGCTTTTACATCTATCTAATCTACCCACCCACCCACTCTTTCTAATCATGAAGGCATGTCATCCTGTTTGTCTTCTACATTAGTTAACTCCAGTCTGAGCAGAAAGCTCTGGCAGTTGGAGCTGAACTTTTCAAAACAGTTTGTCAAACCATTTACCTGCTCAGTCATGCCTTAGACTCATTTTAGAATTGCCAGAAATGCCATTCTGGATCCTCCAAGCCAGTGGAGGGCAGTCTTTGTGGATTTTAGGGATGCTAATGTGTTTCCTGCCACGCTTCCAAGATTCCTTTCTCTTCCTACCTCCCATCTGTGAAAAGAAGGTGGTAGCCTTGGTTGTCAATGGTCAAAAGTGAAGATACCGCAAGGTTCTGTTGGTTGGGGATTGGTAGGATGGAAGTGGGAGATGAGGGAGAAGTTGAAACCTAGACGCGGAGATCTCTTGGAGATGGAGACTGGCAGGAAAGTGGCCCAGAGAGTCTTCAAGAGGCTAATGAGCGCTTCCTTTACTGATAGCAGCCCAGGGAGAAAGACTGAGGGGGCTGTCGTCCGTCTTCCTCTAGACATGGCCGTGAGTCCCAGGAAGGATGTGAAGGCATTTTAAAAGCTGTTCCTCCCTGTAACCTACATTTGAAACCCCAGAGTGGGTGGTATAATGAGGCTTAATAATTAGTTTCTGATTAAACCACATTGTGGATTATCTATAATAAAGCAGACCTTAAAACATGGCTGGTTTTTTTGTTTGTTTTGTTTTGTTTTTGAGTACCTGGTTTGGCAACTAGGTTTTTAATTCAGTTTTTAAAAATATGTATTTACCACTTAACATATATTAATTATGAAACTCCTACAGAGGACACCAAAAACAGCTGTTGCATGTCTTCAAGAAGCTAAGTGCTCCAGGAGCAGTACAGATTAGTTCTAGACTTGTCTTGAATGCTGAATGCCTCTGTCCTCAGGCAGAGCGGAAAGTTACTCAGGCCTGGACGAATGAAGTGTCTTACTCAGGTTGGAGAATTGATTTGGCAGGCTGGGCCGCTGGTAAGCATCTTACTGACACTATCAGGGACATAAAATTTTCTTCCTGAGCTTCATTTGAAGAGTGAACTTGCGGTGTCACCCCTAGAGTAATTGGACACAAGCATGAAGCACATGTCATAGTTCTTATTAGTAAAATGGGTGTGAGCTACAAAAATACTAAGTTTGGAGACATGGAAAATTTGACTGATTATCCTCACAAGCAGTAGAGCTTTCCTGTCTTAATTTCGTTTTGCTTATTTTTGTGAAATTAGTTTAACCTACAATTAGTTTAATCTTTTGAACTTCATCTCACATTTACTTCTTCAATTTAACATTTCCCGTTTGCCCAGCCAGATAGGGATCTCCCACCTCTGAACCCTACTGGAGTCCTTTGTTGGTGACCTTCTTATGGCACTTGGTGTGTCTTATGTCAGGGTGGTGGTTTATGTTTTCACTCTGTCTGCTTTCCCGGACCTTCGATGTCTGTCCCCCATTACTCACTGAATTTTCATCCATAGGCTCGGTGTCTGACTTAGCTTGATATGTGACAGTGCCTAACAATACTTACTTAGTATTTGCTGGATTCCAGTTATTATCTTAAGCTAAATAAAATTCAAATGTTGGACTTGCCATATACTTACAGAGAATAATATGTCCAACATAGGTCTGTCTAAATGGCCACCAAATTCTAAACAAAGTTGAGGAAATGGCTGTGAGTTGCGGAATCAGGTTTTGCTTGAAATTTCAGAACACATATTTCACATATATTCTGTAATCTTGTGTTGATATTTACTGATGCATGCACTGGCAACAGCCCCAGCAGTGCATTTATTTTTAACTTTCTTAGTGAAATCTGGGTTGGAAACTGACATTACAAAATCAACAGCTGAAATTGAGCATTCAGACTGCCTAAAATTGAAAAATTAAGCTATGCAGGGAGTGTGAGCCTGATAGAAACTGCTGTGTCTTTGCAAAGTATTACCTTTGGTTGAATGTAGCACATATCTATTCCATCTTCATCCCAACACACTTTAAATAGGAAAAGATGTATGTAGAGTTGACATGTACCGTGAGACTGTAAGAGAACTATATTTTTAGAAAATGAGTTTCCAGAATGCCTTTGAGTTTTCTTTTTTTAATTCTCTTACATTTGTATATACTTGTTTGTCACAGATACAAGAAACTAGTTCTTGTGGATAACATGGGCTGATTGCTCACCATTCCAGTTAAACACGCTGCGTTTTGTTTAGTTATGTTATGTGGCTTCAGTATACATTACTCCCCCTTAGGCCTCATCCACATACCTCAGAGTAACCTAATATGCGTCGTTAAATTAAAAACATGATTTGAGTTTGGGGGTTTCATTTATAGTTAGAAACGTGAAATGTAAGGAATTCAGTGAATACACAAACTATTTAAATACAATTTTGGAAACATTTCACAAGTAGCTGGTGCTAGCTCTATATTACAAATGAAATTTAAATTATGTAAAGATGAGTCATAATTTTTGGGTTCTTCTGTTAGCCCATGATTTCCATTTTGTAGAACTTCTGATTGTACTTGTCTTTTGGTAACCAAGCATTTTTTGCCTTTTATTTTCAATTATTATTTTACATTTTTATGCTTTAATCTATATAAAACTCATATTCATCAGCAAAATAATTATTTACTTGTAGATTAATAGGAGTGTTATCCTATTTTGCCATCGGTTAGGAAATGTTAGGTTTGGGCTAGACTGGAATTATGTGTGACTGACCTGAATTAGGTTTTGGCTTTCTTTGCTTTGGGGTTATTTTTTCAACTGATGAAAATAATGAGAAAACATTTATAATGTTTAAGACCAAAGAGGAAGCGTTGCCCTGCCCCAGCAGTGAGGTTTCTAAGGGTTGGGCAGACAAGCTGGAACTCCTTTGGGTTCTGTGGATCCCAGAACATGGCCCTGAATGTGAGGTGGGGAGGTCCCAAGTATTTGTTCCATTGAGATTTTTCACATTTTAAAAGTTACACTTTTTTTTCACAAAGACTATTTCTGTAACTCTGAGAGTTGATTATATTTTACTCTGCATATATACCTCATTTTTGCTTTAGAAGTTTAAGATTAGGAAAAATTAAATACAGACTGGACTAAAGTTATATATTAAAGATTTTAGTTCAGTTTTTAGCTGATTTTGTTTAGCTTTCATTTATTAAATATCAAAAAGAAAAAAGGCAGGAAAACGTTTAGATTGTTTATACTCAAAGAATGAAGGTTTGAAATAGTACCCAGATAATTTGGGGCATCATAAACCTTTGTCTTAAATACTCAGCTGATGGCAAGAACTTTTTTAGAGTTTATTTTTTAAGTGCATTAATTTTCTTCTGATTATAAAGTTACATTAATTGAGTTTTGAAAATAAAGTATTTGCACAGAAAAGAATGAAAATCAATTGTAGCCTCACTATTGTAATTACTATTAGATTCCTGATTCAAGTTTATTTTGTTACAAATGTGTTTCTACCATACATAGATAACTATTTATAGTCATATTATGCATTTCTTTATTACATTGCTGATCGTTTTTTGAAAAGATGGTTTTTAATGGCTGTATGCATAATAGCCCATCATTTGGAAGGCCTATGAGGCCTTTGTCCTTTAATGGGTGTTGAGTTTTGTAAGGCCAGTTTTTGTGCTGTTATAAATGTATCTACAGTGTTGTTATTTTCTTACCTGATACATTTCTGAAAGCAGAATTACCAGGTTAAAGGGTATATATGGTATACATAGGATATGAACAGCTTTAAGACTTTTTAATTACATAGTGTCAGATTCCACCCCAGAAAGATGGTGCCAAAATAATTCTTTTAGCTTTCACTTCACCTAGGCAATTTCACTGTTTTCTATTTTGTTGTTATATGTATGGAGACTTTTAAGGCCATTTCCTTAATTTAATCACTAGTTTTAAGACTAGTTCAAACTAAGAGGTGAATTGCTTAAGTCATTTTTAGAATTGGATGAGACCTCAGATATCACATATATATTCATAATAATAATTGAAGAAAAATATGTAGCTTCTGTGTTCTCAGCTGTCTCCTGAGGAATATTGGAGATGATGTTTCTGTAAATCACCTTCTCTGTACCTCAACTGTGTGAGGGATTGATACTATGGGGAATTAGGCCAAGAAATAAAGGCAGCAGGCTGTGTGTTCGTTTGTTTGTTTCTTAATTGGCTTACATATTCGTCCCTGAACTTTTTTCTTTTTTAATAATTGCTTGTAGTTGGATGAAAAACAAAAAAGCAGATTGAGACTGACTATCCATTTTAGAGCTGGGGAGGATAGCGTAGAGAACTGGTTCTTTTTTTGTCCTATCACTTACAGGTTTTTAAACTAAATTTTATAGGCCACTGTTACTTTATAAATTACTAGTATTACCGTAATTGATTTGAACAGCCTGCCAGAGTCAATAGAAAGTGAGAAACAAAATTAATTGTTGAAGTCACTTGTGTGCACTCTGTTCTTGGAGCCCAACTTTGGTATAGGCATACTTGTATTAAATTTAGCTTACTCTTTAATTAGAACCATGCTTCATCTTGCTGTTTTTATAAAATGGTGGGATAATTCTGAAGAGTCAGTGTTCTACTGGAAACACCCAAGGTTTTCATTTAGCACAAGGTGTCTAACGATATTGGAGTTTCAGAGCGAAGCTCTCAGCAGCCCATAATGAGGACTTTGGAATGTTCCCTCTGGAAGGTTTCTTAGGGCTAATCAGTAGTTCTCAGCCAGAGGAAATTCAGCCTGAGTGGGTGGGCGGGGGGGTGGGGGGTTGTTAAGCCCAGGAATAGTATGGAATAAAGTGCAAAATTATAGGACATTTCAGACAAGCCACTGGATGTCAAGATCTTGTGCTTACTACCTGTAGCCCTGGGCCAACCCCAAGGAGCTAACTAAGTTCACTTACCCCTGCTTTTCTTGTCTCATAGTGGAGGATGAAAACCTCTGACAGAGCCCAGCCTTTCTTTTACTGACAGAGAAGCGAGGCCCAGAGAAGTGAAGGATTCTTCCCACCTAACATAGGCAGTTACTTGGCATAATGGGAACTGTTTGGCAGGTGTACCTCATAAATCTTGAGTGCCGTATTCTACATTTACCGAAATTTTGTTTCATATGAAGGTTTTCAGTGACACTGGATTAGAGAGTATCTCAACACTCACTGGCTCATTGCTTATTGAAAATGATGTCTGAAAGATCAGTTTTGTCATTATTTCAGTAAGGCTGGGCATTCAGAAGCTAACTATTCCACATGCTGGAGCCCAGTTTACGTGCCTGGGGCCTGCAGGTCAGGGAAGGGGAGGGACAGTTGCAAATTGGTGACTTTTACCCAGGGCCACAGCAACCACTACTGAAGGGTGTCCTTTCTGATAGATTATTGGCGCCAAGAGTAGTGGTTTTATCATTACTTTTATACATAATTTCACTCCTCTGCCAGCCACTTTTGTGTCCTCTGACAACACCTACCGTAGCACAGATTAGGTTTAAATGGCACCCACTTAACATTTGCTGAATTAAACTTACTCATAAAGTTTGGGTGTGGGGGGAGGAGGTGTGTCTGTGTGTATACATACACATGCGTGCTACGTTTTCACATGGGTGCTCTGTTTTATGGCAGGGAAGTCATGGAAAAATAGAGCTCAGCTAGCCAAGTTCTCCTGTTGACATAGAACTCACCTGCAAAAAGACGGTTTGCTGTATATAATATTTTTATTTAAATGCTTGTGGTGTTACATCATTGATTTAACCCACGTACCAGGTCATTATTCAGAAGAAGAACTGTTATTGCAGAGGAGATTTTCCGAGAAAAGTTGATCAGTCATTCAGGACTCCACAGAACATTGAGTTAGTTCTATTCATAATACCAAAATGGAATTTTTCATATATCTTATCCTTAGCATTCACTTGAAACTGGAACATTATTGAGAGTTTGGGGGGAAAAGTGTGGTCTGGTGCTGTGATTCCATAAATGAAGAATAATCTTGAGGTTTTAGAATACGACTTAGAAATTCATCATTTTTTGAATGTATATGTATGTGGCTGAATGGAAAGAATATTTGCTCACACACAACGAACTTATTGAAAGTGGGATGTGTGAATGAGTTGACGCTGACAAGAGGTGACAGTGGCACACAGTGTGACTGATGCTGGCATTGTAGTGTCTTGAGCAGTGTGTGAAGCTGAGAACAATGGTAAAGAAGGGGAGAACCCTTGTAAAAGGCTGCTTTATCTCTTCACTCAGTAATTTAGTTTTTATAAAAAGGGTCCCATTGTGTTGCTTATGACTTTTCTACTCTTTGAGAAACTTTAAATTTTTTTCTTGTTTTTGTGGCAAATTCCAAGTGGTAAATACAACTCTATGAAAGAATAAGGGAGAAAGAGAACTAATAGGTATTAAGCCCTAGAGTTCCACCAAGGTCGGAGCATACACTGCCTTATTTATTTAGTCCTCACGACAGTCTTGAGACAGAGCTTTCGTCTTTTAAGTACCCCAGCATTATAGAGTGGCCCTTTCCCTAGACCACGCGTGCCGTCGCCTCTGCTGTCTGTGATTCTCTGCTAAGTCCCTGCCTTCTGGGCTAGACTGTGCTCCAGAGGCAGCACTGTGTCTGCTTTTGCTCACTGCTGTGAGCCCACCCCAGGCTCTCCTGGTCCGCTCAGGAGTGTGTCGTTCTCTCGTCCACACCACCTTGGAGGAACCATGTGCTACAAACTCCTGGTTCACCCCCTACTCACCCCTTCCTCCCAAATAAGCTTGCTAGTATTTTGAACTTACTGCGCTAGAAGCCTGTTTCACAGAAATGGCCAGTAACATGAAAAAACAGTGAACACCTCCACCTAGATGCAACAGTTATTAACACTGCAGTATTTGTTCTCCTTTCTCCTTTTCCTCCGTCCCTTTCTCCCTCTCTCCACACCAACGCATATTTAAAATTTTTTTGGCTGAACCTAAAAATTCAGTGTATTTCTATACTCTGAACCTAGGGTGACATCTGAGGATCCAAATTCTTACTGCTTTTTTTTTTTTTCCTTCTAAAAGTAAAAATACAGGCGTTATTTTTATTTATTTATTTATTTTGTCTCTTTAGTCTCTTTTTATCCAGATGGTCCCCCTACCTCTCTCCCTTGTTTTTTTTTTTTTTAAAAGTATTTTCCTTTTTTCACCATAACAACTCTCGATTGGATTCCCTGACTGCATCATTTAAACTGTGAGGTGTGATCATCTGTGGGTATTAAAGTCCGGATGTTTGAGATTTGCCTTCGAAGGCTTGCTGTTGATCACGTTTGCTGCTGCGTCCCTTATTGCGTCCCCCTTCTAGTGAACATAACTCAGTTAACGCACAGGGCCACTCCACCTGCTGGTGTTGGAGGACGTGCAGACAACTAACTTCCTCATTGGCTTTTATTGTGTCTCCCCACGTCCACGGCAGGAGTGTGGTAATGGCTTTATGAGAAGCCTTACGTGTTAAAGGCTCACTATTGATAGGATGTGAATAGAATTTGGTATTTCATATGAAATCTGAACAGTGTAATTTGATACAGAGCAATGTACCTATTAAGCTGTAGAGTCAGGAAGTAACTTCATCTGTGGAAGGGTTTGCAGCCCGGGAATACTGCTGCTTTTTGCTAAAATGATTCTGAATTTCCAAATACCTGAATTAAACACATAGGAGATTGTAATATTCTTCGTGTATGCCTGTGATGTCGTTACTCAACAGTCAGTTTTATTCAAAACAAATGTTGAAGTCACGCTTTCTCCTTTTCAATGTTCCTCGTGTAGAAAGAGCTGGGAAACAACCCTGACTGTCCTCAGATGTGTGCCTATAAGCTGGTGACAATCAAGTTCAAGTGGTGGGGACTGCAAAGCAAAGTAGAAAACTTCATTCAGAAGGTAAAGCTTGTTCAAAAGACAGTGACTTAAATTTAGATTAATGTTTAAGGTAGCTATTAATGGAATATTTTCCGTTACCACTTTTTTTTCATTATGAGGTTAAAAGTTATTGTCGCTGTGTAAATCCTCTGACCTTTTTCTCCCTCGAAACAGCAAAGACAGATGTCAGCATAGTTTTTAAGGGATTTTCTTTAGGGAAGAGCATAACAATATTTTGTTCAAAGTGCTTTCCTGACGGTTTGCCCAACTCTTCTGTATAGAGCCCTTTTCACATACAGTATGTCTGCAAAGGGGGCCTGGTATCCGGCATTGGCTGGAGAGAGAGGCCAGGCCTCCCCTGCTGAGGGACTCCTTCATCCCAGCTCGCGGAGTCCCCTCACCCGCTCCACACAGATCCCTCCTGGTGTACACCTTGTGTACTTTGCACTTTCTTGTGCCATGTCTGTTTTAGGGGCCTCGCTGGGTATAGTTACACTCTGAACCTAGGGTGACGTAATCTGAGGATCCAAATTCTAATTCCCTCCTTTTCATGTCTTCTTTATTAAAGTGAAAGTGACAGGGGCAATTGATCTAGAAAGAGGGGAGGATTGCAATTGTATAAAAACACCTGGTTGTAAACAAGTAATGAATATGGCAAGTTTCTTTGGTATTTCCTCTCCTGTAGGGTTAATATTTATTCCATTATCATTATAAAGAAACCCTTGTTGTATTTGAACCCACAACTAGTTACGGCTGAGTTTCACCATAACTTTTCTACTTTTAAACTGGAACTGCTCTAACATTTTTTTTGTTTAAGATCTTAAAGTGCTGGAGACTGATTATTCTTGGGCCTGCTTACAGTTGGCCCACAGTAGGCACTCTGTAAATACTGGCTTCCTTCCTTCCTCTTGAATCATAATAATAGATTAACAATCCAGTTCTGATAAATAGAAGTCACACATGTAATTGATGAAATCCCTTTTGTTCATGGAAAAAAAAGTAAAAGTTGAAGATTGTCC
This sequence comes from Rhinolophus sinicus, assembly GCF_057876585.1. Classification (NCBI taxonomy): domain Eukaryota; kingdom Metazoa; phylum Chordata; class Mammalia; order Chiroptera; family Rhinolophidae; genus Rhinolophus; species Rhinolophus sinicus. Next base: position 23,544,603 of record NC_142509.1, read on the forward strand.
AGAGTACTAAAGTACTCCCTGTTCAGTGCACTTTTCTCTCTTCTTGGGAAAGTTTAGTAAAACTTAAATAATCCAGCAGTTAAAATCACTAATTACATATATGGTTTTATATATGTGTTTGTATGTAGTCAGTAACGTTAAAGTAGAAAAATTAATGGAGCGTATGTAATAATTCTTAATATTAGGTTGGTGCAAAAGAAATTGTGGTTTAAAAGGTTAAAAATAATTGCAAAAACTGCAATTGCTTTTGCACCAACCTAATAAAACATACTTATTCCAAAGAACCCAGGACTCTCTTTCAGTACGTTATTGTATTCTACCTCAGCATTCCTATGAATTGCAAAGAAGTTAAGAATGATAATGTATAGTTTTATAGACGAAGAAATTAAGTTGACCTGTGGTCATTCTCATTTAGAAAAAGGTAAAAATAAATCAGGTCCAGCAGGAGTTTATGTAGGGTCAGAATGTATAAACCACACTTTTTTTCAGTTTCTACTAAATCATGCTGCCTTTCAAGGAGATACTGTTTCACAGTTCACAGGGAAATCTTTGTTTTATAAAAAGATAATAGTGTGGAATTAAGATTTCCACTAATTGATACAGTGGTCTTTTCAAACCAAGTGTATGTAGATTTCATGGGTTAACTGGGACAAAGAAAGTTAATATGTCATTAATCTTAGAGTTTTACCATCTTATTACTACTTTTCTTCTTTGTTTTAACAGCAAGAAAAAAGGATATTTACAAACTTTCATCGCCAGCTTTTTTGTTGGATTGACAAGTGGATTGATCTGTCAATGGAAGACATTAGGCGAATGGAAGATGAAACTCAGAAAGAACTAGAAACAGTAAGACTTCCTGTCCTGTGGAAACTCTAATTTCCCCTTTCTAGTACTGTCTGTATATGTGCTTAGTAAGTATAGACTTAGAATTAAAGAGAGTATTACTAGAAGCCATTCCTTAATCTTTATATGCTTATCAAAATCGAGTTTTTCAGACACTAATATCTCTTTACATGTTCTGGATTTCTCTTGTGTGGAGCATCTTTTCATGAAAGTAGTCTGCAGGTTTCTTGATTTAGAATTTGTTACCTGTAAGATGGCCAGTGGTTTTGTATTCATTTTTATGCATTAGTTCTCTGTGATGGTACCTGGTGCACAGTTCATTTAGATATCCACTTGATCAGACCAAGTTGCCTTTGGCTCATGTTGTTACCATAGTAGGTTGTTAATGTTAGCACAGGAAGTCCTAGTTCCCTCTTCTGTAGAGAAGATAAAATGCATGGTATTGTCACTGATTCCAGAAAAGCCTCTTCCTCTGCTGCAGCTAGCAGTGAAGGCTGTTTCTTCATAAGCTTTAGCCAGAAATTCAGGTGACCCTTGGGCTGGAGGTCAGCATAGCATGTTTCAAAATTAAAGCCCTCCCCAGCTTCACCCCACCACTAGTGAGCAGGCCCTTTAGTGCGTGAGCACCCTATTTCTCCCGGGGACAGATTCTTCCCCAATTTCCTCTTGCACGTGTCTGGTTTTGCTTTTGCTCTGGGCTCCACTTCTTTTCAGTTGAAAGTCAGGCCCCACGGGGGCAATGAGCCCGAGGAATGTGCAGGGTAGGCTAGTGGTTTCCATGCAGTCATCTCACGTCCTGCCAGCAGTCCCAGTGTTGGAAGCCCTGCAGGCGAGAGTGTTTGACAAACGCCTGTGTGTGAGGCAGGAACTCCATTTAATCACAGGAGAGTGGCAGCAAATCAGGTTCTTTGGCACAGAAAGAAATCTATTTGTCTGGCACAGAGCATCGTAAAGAATCTGTGTTTAAAATTGCTTACTTTTGGTGATTATGGCAGATCTGCTTCTAATTAGCTTTATACAAACCTTCTGAGAGGACTAGGACATAGTTTCTTTATAAGGCAATAAAATGTTTTAACCTTATCTTATACATAAAGTAAACTTTAAGCGGTCTCCAACTTGTGAATGGGTTTTGTTCCAAAAGTTTTTAAGTTGATTTTTTGAAAATTGGGACATATTTTCCCATAGAGAAAACAATATAAATTGGGGTTTGGTTTGTAGGCCAGCTAATGGAAGCTCTCATTGACCTCAATTTCTCATACTACTAGTATGACTTTTGAGTTCTCCATTTTGGGAATGGGGTGATAGAATGGCAAGCATGGAAGGCTCTCTCCTCACCCACTTGTTTTCAGCTGGCCCCAGGCAAAACATGTACATAGGCAAGGGTGAGTCATAGGTACTTCCCTATCTTCCTTTCCATGGCTCTCCCACTTCTGCCTTCCCTTACTCCAGAGGCAGATCCCCCTTTTGTAAGCAGCACCCCTCACCGCCACCCGGGTTGAATCCCTTTCCCCTGCCTTGCCTGATTTCGCTCCCTTCAAGTGCTCCAGGCTCCAGAGATACCTGCTAGCTCTGTCTCCAAGCGCTTTTGAACAGCTGATGTCCGCTGAACATTAAAAAGAAAGCAGCATGCTTACACTCATTCTCACAAAGCTCCTACGGGACAGCCTGGGCATCTTCACAAAAGGATTTACCAACATAAAACAGAAAACGGACTTCTTGGTTTGAGCTCTCATGAAGGAAGCTTTTTGGGTTTTGATTCTCATGTTGAAGGGCTGTCCACAACGTGTGGAACAGTGGTCACTATTGACAGGTGATAGGTGGAGCCCTCCCTGATTTGGGCTCTGAGCCCTGCCCACCTCTGGACCCCTTAGGCAGAACTTAGCTGAGACGTCTTCCCCCAGGGCTGGGTGCTCCTGCCTCCCTCACAAGCTCTCAGTCTCCGGATACCTGAACACAGAACAGCCCCAGTGTCGACACAGTGGGAGCCCTGATGAGGAGGAGACACCTTCCCTCCCACCTGTGGCAGTGGGCCTACAGGCTCAGCTCCTTTTCTATGCTAGTCAGTCATTTGTGAGCTGGCAATTGCACTTGAAAAGAGGATGTAAGAAAGACAAGTAGTTCCACAGAAGCCCAGTTATTAGAAGATAGCATCATTATTGTACCCACATGACTCAAACTAATTCCCCTAAGAAGTTGGTAGGGATCTCATTGGTTCAGGGTTGAGGGTACCTGACAGTTTCTTTGTTACATATTTCAAAAACATTTTAAGGCGAATTTCAGCATTAAGTGCTAATCATCTTAACATAAAGTGCCATTTCAGTTATTTTGCTCGAGGTCACTGGGGAGTGCGGTTACTCCACTGCTCCGAGTCCTAAGGGCGGGTTTGAGCAGCAGCTTCAGAATCTGGGCAGCGTCATGCCTGCGGGCCAAACCGCCCACCTGAGGTGGCTTAACATTTTCCAGTCCTCTTCACCAAGGAGGAATTTCCCCTTTTCTTAAGGTCCCGTTTCCCTGACACCTGATGATAGAACTTGATACATTGTAATTCTCTTCTTAATTTGTCAGATATTTTAAGAATTGGATTTCTTTCAAATGGGTTTTGGCCCTGGAGAGAAGGAATAGCATCTTGCGAGGTTAGGCATGAGAGGAATGAATGCCCCTGCCTGTAATCCTGCAGAGGGATACTGGGTTTAGGCTGGGCAACTGAAGGAATACTTTGGGCAAACCTTTCGCGTTTGTTCTCAACGGGCATTTCTGTGAGGGGTAGGGGAGAAAGGTTGAGTTTTAGAAATGTGTTTATTGTATTTGTTCCTTTTCTGTCCATTCTTTTCCTTAATTTTCTCATTGAGTTTTTTTAATTGTAGGCTGTTATGAATGCTCCTTTCAGATGAATCTCCTGTCCTTTGTGGTTTCTCATACATTGTTCCTGTGCTCGCTTGTTAATCCTTTCACTTCCCTCTCTTCAATAAGCTTCCCATAAAGAACTCCTCTGAGAGACCCTGGTCTCAGAAGCAGCATAGGTGGCCATACCTCATGGCCTCCTGTCTAGTCTAGAGACTATGAAAATATGAACCAGACCATCAGAGCATTTGCTCACATCATACTGGTGAACAGTTCATTTACCCTTGGCTATCTTTGATAATTTCACATCAGTAGTCTGCAGGCTTTTGTTTCCTAGATTCAGGAATAGAGACATTTTGGGGGCTGTGTAAGAAAATCCTTTTGCAAGATTTTCTTTAGATCAAGGTTAATAGAGGGGCCTCAGAACTTCATTCTCTACATGGATATGGTTATAAGTAGGCAGCTGTCACTTCACAACTCTTCTAGATTTTTTTTTCCCCCTTGCTTACTAACCCAATACAGAGTCTGATTTCAGCAGCTCATGATTTTATTTTACATTTAGATGCGTAAGAAGGGTTCCGTCCGAGGCACGTCGGCTGCTGATGTCTAGATGAGTCCCCTGTAGGGTCAGAGACAATATCAAACTGTGTAAGTGAAGAACTGGGTAAAAGAATGTTTAAAAACCAATACCTTTTTGGTAATGGGTAGTTAACTTGCTGAGCAGAGACAAAGTGTTAAATGCGGTTTAATTTTTAGAATTTAAGAGCTATACATTTTAGAAATTGACAGTGAACCCTTGAGTTACTATTCCGCAAAAAGTTTATCTGTGGAATAGGTTGAATTGAGTAGCCCCCAACTAGTTCTTAGTGTCACCAGGTGAGAAACCAGTTGCCGAATGCACTTACTCATCGTGTAACATTGTCCTAGGAGGCAGCTGATTTTTTCATCGATAGCCAGTTAATTGACCTATTTCTCAGTAGGACCATTTGTGGTTAGTAAGGAAATACGTAAAAGCATTTTAAGTCAAAAATCCTTTATCCCATACCATAAAGGCCAACCTCAGTAGTTCATTTTAGTTGAATTTTTTTCTGAACACCTCAAAGTCTTCCTTCATGTTGAATCTTCAATTATCTTTACAGTTAGCTTTAATATGTGTAAGTACACTTTGGTTTTTATTTACAATATAAAGTATTTCTATGGTCTTATTTCTCTAACACAAATTTATTTGCTCAACTTAGAGATTTTCCTAGAGGGGATAAAAGAACCTCAAAACCTACCCCACATACTGAAACAGTGTGAGTAAACAAAAATTGACAGTACGCTGTCGTCATTTGTTACACTGAACTACGATGTTTATTGAGGAAAGGCACCAGACAGAACACTCTTCTGAGTCCACTGTGGTTCTTTGCTGCTCCCTTCCTTGCTCTACCTGCTCTTTAATTATGGTACATGGGAGCCATGATGTGTTCAGTCGTGAAGAGAAGTATTTGTACCAAATAAGATTGAATGAACTCTGCCAGGATTCCCCCAAAGCCCCTTCTGTATATTCAGTGTTCATTTTTTAAAAACATTTAAGTTACTAAAAGTTCTAAGTTTCTGTGACTTCTTTCGTTTTTAATGTGTTTTCCCATAATGAAACAAAATGTATGTCGTTAGTAAAACCAAAATCTTCAAGAAATTAACTTTTTTAAATGTAGTAGTTGGAGTCCATTTTCTGCCAAAAGCTTTGATGCGCTGAGGGTTTTTTTTTCTGGAGAATGTGTATGACAAGCTACTGTCTTAATATTTTTTTTTTTTTTTTCATGTCTGTGTTTTAACACGCTGCACTTTTTTCACTTTCTTTACAGTTACGTAGTCAAGGTCAAGTGAGGGGAACAAGTGCAGCCAGTGATGAATGAAGAAGACTCTGACCATTATCTTGGATGTTGGCGTTTCCCAGATGTGTGCTTATGATTATGTACTGACATGCACAGGTTCTCAACCACATGTGTATATATGTTTGTGTGTGTATGTCTGTAGCTGTATATAAAACGCATGTAGAGCTACAGATCAAAATACACACACTCGTGTATATATGTACATAAAAACATACTGAAGGGATTAGTACAATTTCTCCAAAGTACTGTACCTATCTTCAGCAAGAATGCAAAAGAAAATATTTTCAATATATAGACTTGGAGCAGATTTTAATAATTAGAGTAATACCATTAATGGACAAATTGACTGCATTGTAATACTAGGTGGTATGTTTCATAAATGTCAAGTTGTGGACCAATATATATGTGCTGCGTGTGTGTGTGTGTGTGTATGTATGTGTATGTGTGTATACACATATATATAGCCTTTTATTACTTTTCTGTTCTTTTAAATCAGTCTCTTACAAATTTTTATTTTAGTCCCATAAACAGCAGACTCCCATAGAAAAATATCTTCAAAATCTTTTGCTATTCAATGAATCTGGAACACAAACCCTGAATGTATATATAATGATTTATTTCTGTACTGTCATTATCTTACAGCCAAATTGGACAATATCTATGAGTAAGGAGTAAAGTTATAGGCCAGTTTTTACTTGTTTGCCTTGAGGGACAAAATCCTTTTTAAACGAATTTCTGATTTTTATTGGATTTTTTTGTATTTTTAAATTTCAAATATTTTTCTACATCTGACATAGCAAAAACGAGATGATGGTTTGTGATGTATAATAAACACTATACAATTTTCAGGCTCCTGTGAGGCAAACAAAGAAATTGATGAAGAAATTAATAGCATTGTAAGCTGTTTAGAAAAATTGGAAGTACGGTGCTTCCACGGAGTCTTGTTTTTGAAATGACTGTTTTCTGAAATTACAGCTTGGAGACTATGCAAATGATCTAGATTCCTCACAGCTTACACGTTAGACTCTAGATAGTGATGACGTTTTGCTCTTTTTCTGCTGAAACACACATTAAGGGGGAGATGCTGACTTTGAAATAGGAAGAAGCCAAGAGGCATGAGGGTTGCCCGCACACGGTTAGAAGGCCCTGCTGAGGAACCAGTGCACCCCACCTGTTTGGCTGTTCTGTCAAAGTAGGGTATCATTGGGACAGACCCTGAGTAAGCATCATGGAAATGCTAGTTAGAAGCTGCTGCCGCCTTTGTTTTTTAAAGAAAGGAGCAAAAATAAATTAGCTAGGTAAGATTTTCATCAGCTTTCTGTGTCCGCATCCAGTTTTTCTCCTGTCAGTCCTGGAAGCTTGAATAGAATGATACTGTTGAAGCCTTCAGGTCCAAACTGTCTTCTTTAACCTCTCGTCCCTCCTACAACACGCCAGCCCCTGTAGTCACATCACGTTAGGAATCTGATTTGCTGACAGTCCTGCCCCCCTCCTTCTCTTTTTCCCACATGTCGTGTGTCCCCACCAACGTGATTGTGGTGACTCAGACAAGAATGGCTTCTGCATTGTGATACCCCATTATCCTCAAACCCCACATCACATACGTCCTCCGTGCACTCAGGATCAAGACTCATGTTTACTCTCTGGCCACTGTTGTGAGATAGGTTTTGTCAACACATAATCATTGTTTGCAAAGTGTTTGATGTGAGGAAGATTATTGCTAATTTTGTGGAATAAAGAGCCTAGCTCTCTCCTTTTAATGAACGTAACTCTCGCTGGCATCTGTAGCATCATTGGGAGCTTGGGCGCGCATGGAAATGAGATCCCGGCGCATGGATTTTAATGTTTTTCTAACAACTGTGGAGATTTGAGGGAATGTGTGGTGAATGTAAAATATCTAGTTTACTTGGCAGTCTCTTGTGTAAATTACAGTAAAACAAAGTAAATGAAATTTAAACAAAAAATAAATTTGATCACAAAATGCCACTTGTGTGCTTGAGTGGTGGTTTCCCTGATGCCACGTCTGCTTCAGAATACTGCAGACCGCTTCTCTGCTGTTTTTTCAAGAATTCTCTAATTTGCAGCACTACCACTCTGGGAAAAATAAAGAAAAAATGTTTTTTTGTGTTTCTTTTTATTTTTTTATTGCAAACTCCTGTTCTTGAAATGTGCCTATGCCACATTAAGTTGTTGCATTTGGTTTCTTAAATAGTTATCTGTCTTTAAAAGCTAAGCAGTAAACTAAAGAAGGGTTATTTATGAGTCTCTGAAGTTTTTACAAAATATTTTTAAAGGAAAAATACGGAAAACCTGTAGTATTTTTAAAAGCACTCAGTAAGGACTTTGCCATTGGATTCTGATTGTTTGAAGATCGTGGCTTTTTAGTTTGGGGCTTTGTTTTACCTTTTGTCTCTTAGGACTGTCATTTCCAACCTGCTGCTTTTTGATGTGTAACTACTATTTTCTCATGGTTGCAGCTTACATTCTAGGGTTGCTCAATCATCGGAGAGGTGGCCAGCTATATGGATGTAATTAATATAGAATATGTAATTTCCGGGGTGCTCCTTTGTTTGTTTCCTGGGGTAATTTTCTGTGTTTTACTTCAGACATAAGGTTTGTATTCACACTGGCAGTCTGGCGTTCATGCATTCAGCAATCTGAGCGTTTACCACGCCCAGCACCTGGGTCTCACTGAGGTACCAAAATGAACACAAGCAGCGCACAGCCCAGTGTGGGAGACACACATGGGAACAGGTGAATTACAGTTCCGTGTGATGGTCATTGAACAGTGAAGAGTTGGTTGAGAGAGAGGTCTGACACCATTTACGTTGTACACATGAGAAAGCCCAAGTCCAGCCCAAAGGCACCTGAAGAGCCCAACGGAGCTGAAGCAGATGGGCCTGGGGTCAGACGCACCCCTCCTGGCCATTCACTGGATCTTGGCCTCCTTGTCTGTCAGTGGAGGCCATAATGCCCAGCTGTAGAGTGTTCCGCTCAGTTGAGACATTGTATCCTCTAGCATGTGGTACTTCACTCTGCAGTGGCTCTGCAGTGCGATTTCTCCCTCCTATTCCATTCACTTCCCAAACTGCCTCCTGTTTGATATACAGTCACTTTGGACCTAACACCTGGCTTTCTAAAAAGCTCACCTCTCTATCCTCTCCTCAACTTGCTAAGCTGTTATGTTCCGCAGCCCAACCTCCTTCTCAGATCTTGTCTCCGAGGAGATACAAGACGTTTATTAACAGTTGTTTTGTACATCTCTCAGCAGCTGAGCTGACAAGGGGTCAGTATGGAATTCCCTGTTCTTAGACGTTTGAAGGAGAATCTTGTGACTGCTTAGCCCTTCAGACCTGATGTCACTGAATATTATGAGATGGAGTTCAATAAATGCAACTCGGTTTTCTCAAGTTACCCTCACCAGCAGTTTTAGAGTTTGGGACTTCACATGATTGGAGGGAGGGAAAGTGCTAGGGGACAGGTTAAGGATTGGCCCCGCTGAGCTTGGAACAGCTACTGCTGACAGGGAGTGCTTCCGAGGAACCCTGCAAGTGTCAGTTGGGGTTATGTTTTCTGATTTGGAAATATTAAGTAACAGCAGGTCCCTTCAAAACCAGTTCTTCGACCTGATTGGATTAGGAAAAGTAGGAACTGCAGATATTCTAAAGCTGCCTCTCAAAAGTTCCAAGGCCATGCTAAGCATTTAGAGCGGTGCTCAGCAGTTTGGGACACCTGACATCTTGACGTTCATCCCTTCTGAAGTGCCACCTTGCAAGGCATCTTATTGTTTAAAAGAAATTCAGAACTAATTGTTTGCTTCCCCCACTCCCTCACGATCTCTTGTGTTCCCCAGACGGGGTTCCATGTAGAACCACTGCGTCATGACTTTTCTCATGCATTTCTCTTCCATTGAGTTAAATCAAGAATTAAAATTTGTCCCTGGATGAAAAAGAAGAAAGCCTCCTCCATTCTAGCCAGGCTCTTATCGTCGTCCCCACACTGCGTCTTCTGCGTTCCCATCTCTGGAGGGTTCTGTTACACTAGGGCTACTGGTTTTGGAAAACTTCAGCTCTTGTAAACCAAAGGTTCTCAATCCTGGCTGCACCTTAGAATCACATAGGGATCCTTTAAAAAAAAAAAGCCCACCCGCTGTCTTTCTATGGCGTGAGTTCTCTGTGTCCTGTTTTCAAAGGATAGGGAAAGAGCTAAGAATTCCCACTCTTGCTGGAAGACCATTGAGAAGACTGCCTTCTCTCCAAGTAATCAGATTTCTATCCGTTCTTCCAAGCCCAGTGCTGCTCTCCACGCTGCCTGCCTTCGCCTGGAGTGGTGTCTGCAGCAGTCCAAGCCCTTTGTTTGGCTCTTACAGACTCCATGCTACCTTGGTTAATAGATACTGTCATGTGTTAGGTGTCTTATGTGTTACATTCCAAGTTAGCTTGGGAATGCTTCATGGGCAGAAGTCACAGTTGTACCCCAAAGCCACCTCTCCTGATGGAAACTTGGAAACTGGGCCTTTTGCCCACAACAGTTACCTGCCTACCTTGTGCAAGGCCCCTTTTTGAGTCGAATTAGAGGGGAGGGGAGTATAACCAAGAAATCAGTAAGACCTACTTTCTGCCCGCAGAATGAAAGCCTGCCAACCAGCTGGAACAGGAGGTAGTAGTTCTGTCGCCAACAGCACAAAGTACGACGAGAGGACAGAGGAGGGAGCTCCAGGTCTGCGTTTCCTCCTGACTTTCCAGACACCCACCCAGAGCTTTGGTAGGCTCCTCAAAAGAAGTCTAAAAATGCACTCTTCTTTTCTCCTTCCCCCAAATGCACCATTCTACCGACAATTAATTGCATCACTGGCTGTGCTACGCAAGCCAGAAATCCTAGTTGCTCACTGAGTCTTAAAAGTGTCCCCAAACACCTATGAAATCTTGCTCTTTGTCCTGGTCCAAGCCATGCTCTGATGAGCTGTCATCTAGGGTAGGGGTCCACAAACTTGCTATTGTAAAAGGATACACAGTAAATATTTCAGGCTTTACAGGCCGTGTGGGCTGTCGCCGCTCTGCTCTTGTAATGCAGACACAGCCATAGGTGAAACGTAAACATGTAAGGGTGCCTATTCTGATAAAACAGTGGGCCAGGTTTGGCTGCACTAGTCGTAGTTTGGCAAGCCCTGGTCTAGAGCATGGACAGCCTGAATGAGGCACTGCCAGAGGTGACTTCGCAGAACACCCCTGAACGTGCTGCACCCCTGCTTGAACACCCGCTCAGCTCTCTGAGGCCCAGAAGACGAGTGCAGCCGAAACCTGATGACTAGTGAGCGCCTCATTCTGCTGTCTAAAGTGCAGCCGATGACGTTCATCCACATCGTGGCCGTCAGAGCATCAGGCCATCGGACGGACTGAGCTGATCTCTGCTGCCCATAGCCCGGATGTTGTCCATCGAAAGGGCTCTAAGCAGAGGAAGACGGTTGCTCGTTTGCCATCAGATTCCCAACAAACACCAACCGAAAGTTGGAGGTACAGTGATGATGGGCTAACAAAAGCTGTTGCTCTAGGAAACACAATGCAGGCAATGCGGGCTAGCAAAAAACTCCTCAATGGGCATATTTATTTCACTGGACGTCTGTTGTCCAGAAATACCATCAGTGGCTGTTAAGCTAAACACTGTCCTCATGGAAAAGCTCGTGATGTCCTATACATTTTCCACGATTGAAATTTGGCTGTCTAGATACCATCGCAAACATGTTGGCCCGAGCTTGGCTTTGTGGCTCCCAGTGGGGTGAGGTGAGATCAGGCCTTTGCCTAGAAAATCAGCCCAGAGTTTCCCTGAGTCAGTGACACTCGACCTTGGGTTGAATCTGTTGACTCCTTGAATTCTGAGAAGCAGTAAAGCTCCGTGACATGCCTCCGCCTCGTTGATCGCTTACATATCCTGACAGCACCTGCTAATCAGTCCACAGCAGAATTGCCTTGCACTCCAGACTGAAGGAGGTTCATGAAGTGGAACGGAGGAGTGGCTTATGGTGTTTATTAATGTATGTGCTAAACAAAAGCTTCGCCTCTGGGCATCCCATTGCATGCTGGCTCCCCGCAGCTTAGAATACTGATGGCATGTTCTGTCAGAGCCACCTCCACTTTCCCATGGCCCGGGAAGCTCTGAAACAACCGAGCCTACTGAGAGGTGCTGTGAGTGCTTCTGTCCCCATCAGTCGAAAAATCATTCCCCAGGAGGCACTGTGCGGAACGAGAGACTTCCTCCCCCCCCGCCGGGAGGCTGGAGGAAGGCTCAGAACCAGGCCCAGAACGGCCACTCATAGAGTCACACAGGCCGTTCGTTCATTTAGAGCAGAAGTCAGCAAACTCTTTCTGTAAAGGGCCATAGAGTAAATGTTTTGGATTTTGTGGGCTGTACAGTCAGTGTTGCAACTACCCAGTTCTGCCTTTGTAGCATGAAAGCAGCCATGGACGTTATGTAAACAAATGGTCGTGTTCCCATAAAACTTGATTTACACAAACAGGTACCATAGTGAGCTGGATTTGGCCCATGGGCCATAGTTAGCCAATCTCTAAATTCTTTCTCCCAAAAAATAGCCAACACGTAATAGCACTATGTGTCAGGCACTGTTCTAAGCACGACACATAAATAAATGGCCCCTTATCTCCACAACCACCCGATGAAGTAGGTAATGCCATCAGATGAGGAAACTGAGGCCCAGCGAAGTATAATGTTGCTAGGTCATGTTACCAAACGTGGGGGAGCCAGGGTTACTAGCCCTGCAGACTTGTGTATAACCGCTGTTCATCCCACCTCCCTGTCTTTCAGAACCACAAAATTGCATGCCTGTGGCTCCTACTAAGTAAGGGTCCATGCGAGGTGCGGCCATAATGATAAAACTCTATTGAGGACGCCCTATATGTTCTTAAACACCACTTGCGAGCAAACTTCCATGACTGACTCTTCCCAGAGCTCAGAGCCAAGAAAACATGGCTTCCTAGACAGTGTTGAGTTTCTCTCAGCCTTGGTGTCAGGAAACACCCATGTTGTATTTTCTCTCCCACTGAGGCAACCTCTTGTAGGCAGGGCTTCGTGGCATAACGCCTTCACCTCTCCCCACCGCTCATACTTGAGTTTTGTGATGGCGCTGTGAAATTCGAGGGTGTATGGTTCCCCGGTATCCGACCCTCCCATGTACGTCACCTCAGGGGACTTGTGGGGGGGGGGGGAAGATTTAGTGATAATTCTGAAATGTGTGGGGAAACAAACAGTGTCGGCTACATCGAGGTGAGAAATCAAAGGACCGTGAACATCTGGAGGGGAGCGACTGCGGTTGTGGCGGGATTGTGGGTAGCTTCCCCCCCCCACCCCCCAGAACTGTCTTCAGTGTCTCCCTGTACGAGAGAATCTTATTTAAAACTATTTTCATAACGCACAAGGCCTCGAGAACACTTCCCCCACACACGAATACCCGGCAGTACCTCCTATCACTGGGGATAAGATTTTTCCTTTCAGCATCTGGTGGACCATGAGCTCACTCTTCCTAGGCGTGTGCCAGAAAGCCGTCTGGGGTGGGGGTGGGGGTGGGATTTCAGGAATTCTCCCAGCCCCTTCCAACCCGACAGGCTCAGATTTTCCACTTGTGCTATTGAGGTCAGCGCCTGCATTCCGGCTGGCGAGCTCCCCGCACATGCGAACGCCAGGCCTCAAGCAGGGCCTACTCCCACTTGCCCTGGAATTCACCCGTCCGCCTTGCTGGTCCTCTGCACCCTCAGGCTGTCTGTGTGCTGCACAGGATCCTGGGGTGCGGTGGGGATGGGGGTGGGGAGCTCCATCAGGGACTCAGGATGGCCTGCCTGGCGAAGCCCTGGCTCTGGCCCCCCGGGGTGAGATGGCTGCCCCTGTGTTTGCCCAAGCCTTTGTGTGTGTAGGGAAGGGTTGTCTGGGCAGGCGAGGAACAGTGCGATTACTGTTGCCTGCAAAGAGCTTCGTTCCCTTCCTTGTCAGTCTACCCAGAGAATGTGGAGCTTGGCAACCATGATCGCTGCCATTGGTTTTTACTAATGGTCGCTGCCGCTGTCTCTGAGAGGCCACGCTGAACATGGGGGCTTTTGGCATCCAACGCCTGCCTGCATTCCAAGCCTGCCACGTCCACTTACTGAGCAATGGCCAGCTAGGAAGCCTCGGCCCCTCTGAGCCTCTGTGCCCTGCCTGTGGAGAATGTGTAATTACACCAACACGGAATGCGGCCGTGGGACAAGAAACGTATAAGTAATGCAGGAAAATCTCCAGCACTGGATTTGCCCCTGGTTGTCCTACTAACCAGTTAGGGGGACCGGCCATCCCAGTTCGCCCAGGATGGAAGGGTTTCCTAGGAGGCTGAACTTTGGATGTTAAAACCAGGACAGTCCTGGGCACACTGAGACACATTGGCCACCCTATTTTTAGCCCCAAATGTCAGCATTCTTTAAGCCAGCAGCTTTAATTTAAAAACAAATTAAAAGGCTGAACTGACACTGTATAGGAAACAGGCAACCTTGTTTTATAGCCTGAGGTGGCCCAAACCAACTGCCTCCTCCACCCCCCAGTCCTATCGGCACAGAAGGTTTTGAGGAGGGATGGGCAAGTCGTGTGGATGCGTTTCTGAAGAGGGACTGGCCAGGAGGGCCTGGCAGGACGATTCCTAGGGGAGAAAGCAAATCCCGCCTCCACCCAAGTCTCCTCTGCTCTATCTAGCTCACAGTTCCACCCTGACCTTGTCCGGGAAGCTGGGAGTTAGCACACCTCCCTATCTTGGAGGAAGCAGATGCACGTAGGTCAAGAAGCTGCCCTCAGCTGAAAAGAGGCAGAGCTTTCCTCAGCCAAAGGCCTCTCTCCCAAAGGAAGGTGCCTCAGGTCATTCCATCTTTGCTTTCAGGACAGAGACAAACCTTGCTGTGCCCGAGAGGCCCTGTGCATTGGCTGGGCTACCCTCTCCATCCTAACTGTTCACCTCCTGCTGCAGCCACACTCACCTTGTTCCAGATTCTCTGAGACCAAAGTCTATAGTGTCCTCTAGGCCCGGAGCCCTTTTCCCTCCCCTGTTGGACCTTCTACCTCAGCCCAAGGACCATGTCCTCGAAGACACCTCCCCCTCCCCTGACCTCCCAACTGGTGAGCATCCTCCCTGGGCGCTGTCATAAGGGCAGCTGTCATAAGGGCAGCTACCAGGAATGCTAGTGCCACTGGACACTGCAGGCTCAGGGCCTGCCCACGGCCTGCCACAGAGTAGTCCACTCTCCACAGATCTGTTTTGAATGAATGGAGCACAGAAACGTAACCCGTCTCCTCCCACACCTTCCCCATAGAGCATCCAGGGAGTCTCCCTTACGCACTCCCTGCGAACCGTTCCCCTGACCCTGCCTGCAGTACAAGCCGAGCCTTCACTCCCAGTAAGAGACACACCGCCGCTTTGATCCCCTCCCATCCTTCGCAAGGAGATATTTCTGTTTTATGACTAACTCTGCTCCTCATTTCTCTCGCGTTATCTTAATGAATTAACTGGGTCCCCATCGTTCCCCTGGCCCCCCACAGTTTATGAGCTGTGCAGCCATATCTGCGATCTTAGTCAACCCCACACAGTTGTTGTGCTGGTTCCTATTACAGTAATTGGCATAAACTTTATTCTTTTGCAGAGAGATTCTTTGGCCCGCTGAGACTGCATTACCATCTGCCATAAATTGAGACTAGTACGGCTTATTTTGGTGAATGCAAAATTGGATCCCATTCTTTACTCCGTGGCTTGATTCAACTTCCAGATGGTTAATCCACATGAAGTAATAGGAAAGCACCACAGCTCTGCTTAGCTGAAGATGGAGACGTAATATTTATTTGCTGATGTGGAGGCCTCCAAACGCTGCCCCGTCGGGGTGTCAATATATAACGCAGCAGCACAAAAATGTCAGCTTGTTCTGCGGGAGCGACAGCGTTCCTCCAAGTTGCCATGGGGGACCCCGGGATGTCATTTTTTTTTTTTTTTTTTTTCGGTCTGCCCTTGACCTAATCTCAAGAGATTCTGTTCTCTCCTGGGCTGTTTCTTATCAGCCATGTCTGCCCGTGTAGCCGGCTTCACATCTGCTTTGACTTTAGTGCCTGTGACATTTTCATTAATACTTCTCCAAGGTTGAGCCTCGATTCCAAATATCTTGCAGCTCACGGAAGCCGTAGCTCAGCTGTGCCCAGCTGGGGGCTGCCGGGAAATTTGGCCTGGCAGTATGGATTTGGTCAGCCATCTCCATCCCATTGAGCTAGTCAATCTGTTTTCATTTTCACTTCTCCCCACACTTGCCCGCCATGCTGGGTATGCTCTGAAAGGGATCTGGGGCCAGTAGATTTGGGAGTTCAGACCCCACTAGTATTTTCACTCATTCCCAGGAATCTTGACTGCCCCCCTGCCTGGATTACCCACCTCTGGCCGACTTTGCCCTTGCCAACTCCCCACCTCCTCTACATCTGGGTTTCACAGCTTGGCCATGTGTCCTCACCTAACTCAGGGAAGACAGGGCCTCGGGACCCATGTGACCCTGTGGGCCACCTGCATTTCAATTACCTGGGGAGCGTTTTTAAAATGCAGACTCCTCAACCAAAGGAGACCACCCATCCCTGCTTGCTCAGGACTGTCCTGGTGTTAGCACTGGAAGCCCTGCGTCCTGGGGAACCCCTCAGGTCTGGGCAGATGGGGACGGTCGGTCACCCCACCTGGGTCCTACTCTAGACCCCAGAAGAAGAACCTCTGAGGACTCAGGCCTAAGGTTCTGCATTTGCTCCATTTTCATGGGTGATTCTGGGGAGCAGTTGAACTTGGGAACGATAGCAGGAAGCCCTCAGGGCCCATGCTCTCTCACTCATGTGCCTGGCACACAGTGGTCGCGTAGAACATTTTGCATGAATTTAGTGCATACAAGGAATACCGTCATCATTTACTTATGTAGAATGTTTGTTTCCGAGCATGAGCTCCTCCAGGGAAGGGCTCGGCCCAGTTCACTTTCACAGTCTCAGTTCCCAGCTCTGTGCCTGGCCTACAGTTGACACTCTGAAAAGACTGACTGAAGGAATAATTAGATACAAGCAAATATTCATGGGAGGGAAAGTGACCCAGACCTGTTTCCCACGTACTTTTCCAAAGTTCTGGGGTGGACTCGATTAGAAATTAGTCAAGGAAATTCTAGTAGGGCAGGAATTAGATCTAGGATATTTTTTAAGGGAATGAAAACCTTGAGAGCTCCAAGATGGAACAAATAAGGACTTAACCGTGTTTCCCCGAAAATAAGCCCTAGCCAGACAATCAGCTCTAATGTGTCTTTTGGAACAAAAATTAATATAAGATCTGGTATTATATTATATTACATTACATTATGTTATGTTATATTATATCGTATTATATTATATTATAAAGACCTGGTATTATATTATTATATTATGTTATGTTATGTTATGTTATGTTATGTTATGTTATGTTATGTTATGTTATGTTATGTTATATTATAGACCCGGTCTTATGGTAAAATAAGGCGGGTCTTATATTAATTTTTGCTCCAAAAGACGCATTAGAGCTGATTGTCCGGCTAGGTCTTATTTTCGGGAAACACATTAGATCTATGAAATTCTAAACTGGAATGGACTGGAACCCTGAACGTTCTAACACGGAGTTACTCTCTCTTCCTGAATTGTCACTTCTGCAAGCAGAAGGAACAAGAGTCCAGATGCCTGGGACCCGATTCGCAAACCCGACATCTCTTAGTTGGGCTCAAATGTTTAAAGTGTGCAGCTCCCCGTACGACCACAGCTGTGCACAAAGATGGACTCAAGTGGGAGGTCTCCAGGTCAGGTGGGGCGGGGGAGCCAGGGAGGCCAGGAAACAGGAAAGGAGTGGGAACCAGTGTCTGGCCCCAGGACCATGATCCTTCTTCACTCCCCACCCCGGGCAGGGCTCAGCCCGGTGATGGCTGTCTCCCGTCACTTGAATGCAACCCCAGCTTTACTCCAAGTTGCCCTGTTGCCTTGAGCAGCAGACCGCGCCACGTCCGAGTTTCGTTTCCTCATCCGTACTATAAAGATGGAAAGACTCTCCTCTTTGGATTGTGGCTTTAACGTGGGTGCACACATAAAGGCTTATTTGAATGGGCTTTATCGGTCTGAAAACCCTTCTGGTCCCACACCCTGTGTGTGATCATCCTGTGGCATCCTGTTGGGGCGGGGGGCGCACGCGAGGAGAAACCTAGAGATCCCCTTAACAAGGGATCCAACCTACTGGCTTGAACCCCCTGGATGGAGGGACAGTCACCGTGCTTGTCCAAGAGGATAAACTAAAGCCCCAGTGACAGACTGCAGTAGAGACTGGGGCCCAGTGGAGCAGGGGACGTGATTCAATTCTTCCACCCCATGACTGAGGCAAATGGTCCCGTCACACCCCACATTGGATCCTATTGGCTCTACCTTCAAAGTCTGTCCAGAATTCAACCCTTCTCACCATGTCCATCACAATGACCCTGAACCAGCCTGGCCGTCATCCTCTCTCCTTAGATTCTTAAGAGCTTCCTAACTGCTCCTTTCCCCTCCCACTGAGGAGCCAGAAGGCTTCTGTTTAGTATCAAACAGGTCATATCCCTCTTCTGCTTCAAGACCCCCCTGTGTAACTCAAAGTGAAGGGCAGATCCCTTACTATGCCCCCCTCTCTGCTCCCACCTCCTCCCAATCCTGTTCTCCCTCACTTCACTCCAGCCACACTGGCCTCCTATTGGCCGCTTCTGTAACACACCAGGTAAGTCGCCTCAGGGCATTTGCACTGGCTGCTCCTGCCTAGAACACTCTTTCACTAGAGCCCCTCACAGCTCTCACAGCTCTCTCCCTTGCCTCACCGAGATACCACCTGTGGGGGCAGAGACCCAGAAAGTAGTTTCCAGGCTCTCAGCCTCACGTGGAAAGGTGCTGGCTCAGGTAGTAAATGGCCATCAACTGTGATGGGATGGCCATCAGCTGTGGCTAGTTGGCTGTCAGCTGTAACCAGTGAGCCATTGGCCACTAATATAACTGCTGGGGCTACGCTAGCAGAGAGAGAAAGAATGGGGGCTAGCAAGAAGATGGCGGCTGGGCTGGCAAGTGTGGATGGCGGTTTGCTGACAGTGTGGATCCAGCCTCCAGTGAGAGTATAGTGCCGCCAGAGAGAATATAGTGGTATGACTCCCCTACCTATGGCTCCGTGGGTGTTCCTTTTTGGCCTCACCATATCCTGCGTTCTTGTGTGGGGAGCGGGAGCAGAGACCCCGCAGGCCGCCCCGCATGACACCACCTTATATAAAATGAGTCCTCCCCCATCTGTCATAGCTCTGTACCCTTCACAGCAGTTATCATTACCGCATTGTGTGTGCGCGCGCGTGTGTGTGTGCATGTGTGTGTGTGGTCTTTCCCTACTGAACTAGAAGTTCTCTGAGAGCCATTTTTGCCATATCCTCAGTGCCTGGAACCAGGTGCTCAGTGAGCATTTGCAAATGAGTAACACCAGCATTTCTCCCGTGTAGGAACAGGCTGGCAGCTCTCACTGAACCACACGGTAGTTGCAAAGATCACAACATAACTAAACAGGGCTGTCCAAATGCAATAATGGCCATTAGTGTCTCTGCACCCCAGAGCGGCGATTCTAGAGCATTCTGTGTAATTGGAGCACAATTAAGCATATGGCAGTGTTTCCACCAGGCCGTAGATCTCATTCTGAGCTTCCTCAACGTGTCTCGGGTTTCTTTCTCTTTCCTTGTAACAATAAACTCGGATCCACCACTGGGCGGGCCCCGGAGTCTGGATCACCGGGGAATACTGGGGAACGAGATGCGTGCTAACAGGATTGAATCCCGAGACGTTAGGCTATATATTCAGTGGCGATTTCCTGGTTTTTGCAGCCAACATAAATAACGGTGAGAGAATTCCCGCTGTGTGACGTGAGATACGTCCTGTTGGTCTGGGGCAGGAAACTGCCCAGCCTGGGCTGCTCTGGACGGATCAGGCAGGGGCCCCCCGCCGATGGAATCAGCAGAGCTACACCCCATTCCCCCTCCCTCCTGCGTCACACCACTCACCGGCCTCACTCACTCTTCCAGGAGTGCCAGGCACTGTGCAAACTGTCCTCAGGGTGAGAAGGGTTTACAGGCCAACAAGAGAGACAGGAATTAAGACATATATCTGGCACCCAATTCAGCCATGTAGTGAAATTCCTTTTCTGTATGTACAAATCACGCCTTTCCACTTGGGCTGTGAATTTCCTGGGGGGTGAGGTCTGCATTTTTAGGCAACTACCTAGTGGAAACTTGGAAGTCATTGGTGGCACCTAATTTTTCTAGAAGGAAAATGAGGTGTCTAGTAAGGCAATGTTAGAAGTAACTTGCATGTTCATTCATGGGGAAATGGACAGGTGAAATAAAGGTTGTTCATAAAATGGAATATTATACAGTAGTTAAAAAGAGTGAGCTACCTCTATATTTACTAGCAAGGATGAATCTGGAAAATTAATACTGACAGAGAGGAGAACATTGCCAATGAGCCACAGAGGATGATATTAGTATTGTTCATTTAAAAACCACCTACTGAAGCTAGTTATTTGTTGTTCCCAGGTACATACATATGTACATGAAGGGTGGCAGGTGTTCTGGAAAGAGGAAACTACGTTAAATACGTGATGACCCATGTCTATGGCAGCAGGGAGGGGAATAGATGGGGAGTGAGGGTCTGTCTAGACCTGTGATGACATTGAGCTACTCATAGATGAGTGTCCTTGAAGGGATCAATTCATTCTGTGTACCTGCCAATCAAAAATAAGTAGGTCAGGCACCCAGTGTCTCCCGGCTTGGAGTGGCACAGCCTAAACCTGGGTCCTATGAGCTACAATCTGCCTCCTCAGTTGGTCTTAAATTCATGGCACTTCTGTGTTCATAAAACCAACATACTAGGAGTACTTTTTGGCCAACAAAAAGATCCTTTACTGAATCCTGAATATGAAAATCTACCCCCTAGTGCCTTCTCCGCTCTCCCTGTGAGATTCTGTCCATCCCTTGATTTGCACGGAACATCATCACATCTGCTTGTTTTTGCTATTGTGTCTGTTGTTTTGCTGTTCTGTCTGCTTGTCCTTGCTAAGTCTGATTCCGCTGTACCACCCCCTTTTTCGGAGGCCTCTTTTTTTTTTTTTTTCCATGACTAAAGGTTTTCTTTGGTTCATTTTTTTTTTCCCCTTCTCTTTATTCAACCCACTTGTCCTGAATAGCTTCTCTGTGCCATGAGCTCTGCTGGGCGGCATCCAGATGTCAATGCAAGATAGTTACTCTCCTCAAGGGACTTTAAAGTCAATACTCCCCCTTCCTCACTCAGGCAGGTCAACAAGTGTAAGGGGTGGAGGAACAGGAATGCCCAAAGGGAGACGACCGTTCCAAGCAGGAACTTTCATAAAGACCATCGACAACCAGGCATGCATGCAGAAGAACATGGAAAGTGGAAAGCGTGTTTATGAGAAGTAGTGGAAGGGCTTAGAAGTCCACATTCCACTTCAGAGAGAGGGGATTTCTCTGCCTGTCTGCAGCCCTCAAGGATCCAGTCATGCGGGTTTGGGGGAAGGAGGGCCCCAGCTGGGAGTCCACACAGGTTGAGACAATTAGGGGGATAATTTGGACTGAGTCATCTTGGCGGAGGCTAGGAGGAGGGTGTTTGGTGGGTGGGGGCCCCATCAGCATAATTGCTCCAGATTTCTGCTTCTCTTTGACACGGCAGTAAAATAAGTTGATCCATGGCTTGAAAAGGGCTGAGTCTCCTTTTGCAGTGTGGCATTAACAGCAAAATCTGCCTGAAGCTGACATCAGGGTGACCTGGTGAGGACCCTGTCCCAGAGCAAGAAGCAGGGAACATAGGGAAAAAAACAGACAAATTATAACCCTGCCCCAATATGGAAAATGGGAATAATGCCATATTCCATCAATTCGAAGAAGTCCTTTTTTTTCTTCTTGCATTTTAATATTTCTAAAATTGGAATGTGGTTTACAACTGATGGTGTCTTAGATTTGGTGAAATATGGTGATAAGAGGAAAAGTAGAAGAATCACTACTGTTTATGGAGTGCTTACTCTGCCAGGCACTGTTGCCAAGAACTTTACAGTTTTATCCTCATAACAGCTCTATGAAATGGATGCTGATTTCATGCCCATTTTATGGCTGGGAAAACTGAGGTTTTAAGGGTGATTCACATGCTGGTGAGTAGGGGATGCAAAACTTGGTGAAGTGGTTTTTGGTGGGTACACGGGCAGAGGTAATTTGAAAAGATAGCATATTTAAGTTTTCATCTCGATGCCTGACACTGAGTAGGTATTTCACTGTTCCTACACTTCCAGGCTATCTGGTCAGAATGCCCAGTTCTGCAGCTAGAGGTTGCTAGGGCAAGGTCTGTGTCAGCTCTGACTGACATTTAGAAGTTGTTGCGACACTGATACTATGGAAACAGCTTGGGCTTGGAACCAAGCCCACCTGGATTCAGATCCCAGCTCTGTCACTTCCCGGCTCTGAGGCTTTGGATGGGTCTTACACCTTGTCTGAGCCTCACTTTTCTCATCTGTACAATGGGGATAATAAAGTTTCCTGTGTCATAGATTGCTGAGAGGACTCTTAGAAATAACATATTTAAAGTGCTTCACATAGAACGAAAGCACAGAATAATGCCCCCAACCCCGTCCTCCATCGACTGCCAACTTTGGGAACTTCCAACATCTGAGTTTTCATTTTCGTTCAGTTGTAAAATGATTGAAAAATACCCTCATTCTGACCCTTTGGATCTCACCACAGGGCCTTTGCACATGCTATTTCTGCTGCCTGGAATACTCTTCCCTCCTTTTTTTTTTTGTTACCTCCCCCACCTTCAGCTCTTAGCCCGTCTGGCATTTCCTCAGGGAAGCTTTCCATGACCCCCACATTCTCATGGCACTGTGTACCCCTCCTTGCCATTGTTCCGACTGTATAACTTCACATGATTGTTAAATATTGCCTTTCTCCTTATACGTAAGCTCTGTGGGGGCAGGGGCTGTGTCCTTTTTTGCTCATGACACTTTCCCATCCTTTGCGTCCATATTCTGGCATACAGTCAATACTCAATAAATGTTTGTTGAGTGACTGTCTGAGGAGGGAGCTTGTGTCTAAAAAAACAAAAAGTGCTAAAGGAGTGTCTTAAAGGCAAAGAATTTGGGGCTGGGATGGGTGAGGGAAGTGAGCTGCGTTTGTTTCGGCCATCTAGCCTGAGCTAGAGAAAAGGGGCATATTTTAGGCCAGATGAAACCAATCTTCAAAGTCCAGCTCTGGCTCTTATAAGTTCAGCGACGCAGCCTGCATATTGTTTCAGGTTCTTCATCTGTGGAACAGGGAGAAAAACTCAAAACTAAGTTCTCAGGAAGAGTAAATAAGATCAGTTCATGGCCTCCAAAGCCAGCTCTGTCCACAGACATGTTTCTTCCATTCCTCTTAAAAGAAGGGCCCTTTACCCAGCATGTGACACTCTAGAATTCTCCGTGGAACCTGGGGATGCTCTGCGAAGTCATAATTGCTGGGTCAGATTTAATTGTGTGCTAAAGAGCAGATGGCCACGCCGGGCAGCTCTGACATGTCATTCTGTTTGCTTGCTTGGCAGTGTGGCCCCCGTGGGTACAGGGGCCTTTGTTCCCAGGATTTGAGCAAAAGTCAGACTGTGGAAGCACGGGTGTTTTCCAGGCAATTCTTGTCTGTCACGGAGGCCTTTCCAACCATTGCTCCCTCTTGGTCTGCGATGGGGCACTTGACACCAAGTCTTAGTGAGGACACGGGAATGGTTAGTGAGGCGAAAAGACCCCTGAGGCAAGAGTTTTGTCTTTAGCTCTCAAGAGGGCTGTGGAAATTGCAGTCCCAGGCAGAGAATGGCAAACAGGCTCACGCAAAGCAGGGGCTGGCTGTGTGTACCAGCTCGGAGCCAGCAGCCGCCATGTGCAAATGGCTTCACCCCCCTGGGCCTCAGTTTCCTCATTTCTAAAGTGGGAATAATAGTCCCTATAGGATGAGGGGATAAAATGATAACGAAACTTTAAAAACAACCTGTAGTGCTGCCACTCTGGCCCCACAGATATTTCCTGCCTTTCACGTTCCCACTCTGTGTTGTCCACGTACACTGAGCTTATGTGGCTGGCTTATGTGGCTGCAGGCGTAGGGTGTATGCTGCTTCTCCTCACCTTCTGCTAGAGCGCAATGCCCCACTTTTCCACAGGCTTCACAGGGTGCACATTTTTAATAGTTGCTAAATTATCCATTGCAGTGGTGTCTCAGGAGTAGCTAAAGCACACACATTCACACAGACACGCACACACATGTACCATCTTTACCCACAAGAGGAGTGCGTGTTGCTCCGAGATTTTCACCACGGTAGGCAACAGTGGAATGAACATCTGCATACAGATAATTTGTTTTCGCTTCTTTTAATTTCTCTCCTGAGGATGAATTCCACAGCAGAAGATCCCTGGGTCTTGCTCTGTAGTTTTGCCATTTTGGAGGGCGTTGTTGAGGATGGCATTTCTAGCAGGGCTGTTCGGCGAAGGGACAGACCAGCTTGAGTGGTAGTGAGCCTCTTGTGCCTGGAAGTATGCAAGACAATTGGGGCAGTGATCCATTGATTTGAAAACAATTTGTTGGGCCTCACAGTGTGCCGGGACCATGTTAGGTGCTGAGGACACAGGCGACAGTCCCCACCTGCCTGGAGCTTACAGCCCAGGGGAGAAGACGGAGATAAAGGACAGTGACTTCACATCACATGCTGTGCTATGAGGGAGGCACTTGGGGCTGTTTGCTCACCTGCTCATGCTGCAAGGATCCCTCTCCAGGCAGCCATAGCTCTGTGCGTTGGACTAAACAGTGCCTGAGTGACAGTTCATTGTTTTATCGCATGCTTCACGGGACCTCAGCTTTATCAACTTGCAGCCCTTTCTTCATGTCTCACACATGTACTGATTTGTTCTGGGGGCTTCCAGGCCATGTTCAATCCTGACTCCTGACCAGAGATTGCTTGAGGCTTCCCCCCTTTTAATATTTACCTGCAGAATTATTATTGGCTTTTGACATGGGGCTTGCAAGAGGCCAGCTTCTAGAGTCACTTCTTAAATTTCTGTGAATCCATGGGCGGCTCCTCTGGGCTGTTTCCAAGGAGTGTGTACAAATCCCATCCTGCAGGGACCACACTGTGAACTGTTGGCCTTAGTGGTTGTCTGAAGGAAGTCTGGAGACCTGACTGCCCTTGGGTTGCTGTGTGACCTTCTACCAGTCACTTCACCTCTCTGTTTCCACTTCAGGTAAATGGGGTAATCCAGTGGATTAGTTCACTCCCTCCCCTTCCTGATCCATGATCACGGCTCCTAAAAACAGAATCTAGATTTTCCTTTGGGGACCAATCCCCTTCCCATCACACACTGTGGATTTGGGGTGGGGCTCATCCCACTCCCTAACTCCAGGTGTGGGCCTTGGTGTTGACTTGGCCAACGAGGTACCATTCTGATTGACTGAGAGATGGGCCTCTCAAAGCCAGCAAGTGGCAGCACTAGGACTTTGGCTGAAAGTACAGTGTAACAGGCATTCTGTTTCTGGTGTGGTTGTTAAACCACAGAAGGCAAGCCTTAGGCTTCGTGGGGCTATTTTACCATCACAGAGAGAGGATCTGTCTGAAAAGTTGCCAGAACACAGCCCAGGCATGCAGTTAGACTGGTTTCTAAATTGAGTACCTGGATGCAGCCGTGCCTGAAGCTAATGTCAATTACATGAGTCAATGAATTTCTATTTTTGTACCAGCCTGTTTGAGCAGGGGTTCTTGCACTTTCCTCCTAATTGTCCTGTTGCCTCCGGTCATGCCGCCTTCCAACATAACTTCTGCACAGGGGCAGGAATCGTCTTTCCAAAGTATAAATTTGACTTTGCTACTACTGTTTAAACTCTCACGTGGCTGCCCAGTGCCTTCAGGATAAAGTCTAAATTCATTAGCCTGGTGTTCAAGCCCTTCCAGATGTGGGCTGTCAGCAGCCCCTTCTTCCTTTTGATTCCTCAAAGGTGTTCTATTCAGCTTCCCACTCACAGTGTCCACAATTCTGTGCCTTTCCTCATGCTGTTCCCTCGGCTTCAATGCCTGTCCGTGTCATCCCAACAGAGCTGGTTGGGTTTTACACACGGAAATCGCTTGCTCATGGAACCACCAGGAGCGTGTGTGATAAACACAGGTCCCCCAACTACTGAGTTGAATTCTCTGGGGTGGGGCCCAGAAATTAATTCCAATAAGAGTTCACGAGGATCTTCCGTTCCCCTGCTGCGTGACATCTTGCTCTGAGTCTCCTTGACCTGGTCTGTAAAATGGGCATGATCTACCTGAAAAGGTCACCAGGGGGATGAAGTGTGACAATATTTACATAAAGCCTTAGCACGGCAAAGGGCACTTGGGAGAAGTTCTATAACTCTCTCATCGGGTGACCAACTGTCCCCATCTGCCCTGGACTGAGAGGTTTTCCTTGAATGTGAAGCTGTCAGTTTTAAAACTGGGAAGGTCTCGGGAAAATCAGGATGAGTGGGTGCCCCACGTCTCGTGTTTTCTTGTCCCTGGATCGAAGATCTTGTTTGCTTGCCTTGGCCCCACTGGCCAATAGGAATCCATAAATCTGGGGCCTCCACCGAAGGGATGGAAACTCAGTGAACAAAAGCACAAACAGTTTTGAAAATACTAAGAATTGGTGTTTTCCTTCCAGGAGGGATGCAATCTGCATGTTACCCTTTATCCAACTGGAGGTCACTTTATGCACACACCCCCGCCCGCCCAACCCCCACGTCCGCTCACATTCCCTGGCCTCTCAGGCTCACTCACATGCGTGACAGGGCTGAGAGAGCCACGCTGACCAAACCCTAGCTCGAGTTTTCTGAGTTCTCGATGCTCCAAACTATACATCTAAATATTTCCTCCATGAGAGTCTTGGGTTTTTTTTTTTTCTTCCTGCATTGAGTTCCTGGATTTATTTTGAGCCAAACAGCTCTTCACCCAAACTCCTCTGCCTTCTTTTAAAACCCAAGGCCACATCCAACCTCGCAGGCCCAAACCACGCTTACATAACCTGCAGGGACACTAAGTGTTTGTGAGGCCAGCCGGAGTGGGGCAGGGGCCGCCCGCTCTGGAGTACAGGGGACATTTTGTCCTGCAAAATGATGCTGTTTGGGGTGTGTGCGTGTGCGTGTGTGTTTTTCCCCTCTTGAAATTCAAAAACAGCTCCTTTTGCTCAAGCTGTCAAAAAAGGAAAAGAAGGAAAAAAAAAAGAGTCTGCAATAATTTCAGTGCTGGGCCCAGATCAAGAATTGCAAATGCTAAGAGAATATTTTCCAAAGTTATGAGGGCGAGTAGGAGTCGCTGAGTTACGGGAAATCAGAGGCTGAGCTTGTGTAATTTCCAGGGGCTCTGTCTCCTGGCTGGTTCCTCAACAGTGGTGGCATTTTTCACAATGATCTGGTCCTCACTACCTGCCAGGTGCTTCTGTCCCTTATTTCTCCCTCGCAAGAGCAAAACTCAAGTTCAGAGAAGTTTTCCAAGGCCAACTTATTGATTGCTAGAGAGCAGTAATTTGAGTCCAGTTCAACCTGACTCCAAAGTCCAGAATTCCACCACCACGTGATGCTGGAGGGAAGCACCTACTGTGTGCAGATAGATGCATTCTCATTTCGTGTGGCTTTTCTGGTGAATATCAAGACAAGACTGAACTGTGAGGCTTCTAAACAGTCTGCCAAAGGTGGCATTTGGTGTTTTTGCGAGGAGGGAGTTATATTTAGGAGGGTGGCACCTGTAGCCACACTGTGCTGCTTGAATAATTGAGCCCGGATGAATGCCCCAATAACTTGCGTCTTTGATGGAGAAATCTGAGGCCTGGGCTCAACCCCAAAGTGTCACTTAACTCAAATTCTGCCTCCACAAAACAGGCCAAAGCAAGAAAGGAACTGCCATTCAACTGAACACCTACTATGTGCAGTATGCACCTCGTCCGGTTTAATTCTTACAAGAACTCCAAAGCCAGGTGCTACCGTAGATACCCACTTTAGAGCCCATGAAACTGGGCTCAGAGAAGGAGAGGAATAGTCCAAGGTCACACAACCAGAAAGCAGTGGAGCTGGAATGGAACCCAAGTTCACCCATTCGATCGATGCATCCATCCTGAGTATTCACTCTGTGCTAGATAGGGGCCCTGGTATATGGAGATGAATGAGACATATTTCTTGTCCTGAAGGAATCTAGCTGGGGAGATGGGCCAGTGAGTTTACTAGACAATGGTACTGATGGAGGTGGCACAAGGGACCAGGAGAGCCCAATGGAGACCCTTGGACAGTCAGGGAGGGCTTCTTGGAGGCAGTGATTATCTATCTACACTGAGACCTGCTGGTCTGAGAGCTCCATGATAGCAGAGGCTGCCTTTGTCCTTGTCACTGCTGTGTCTCCAGTATAGTATCTGGGACATTGTAGGCACCCAAAAATATACACATCGAATCACTGAATGAGTGGGGGTTTGTCAAGGGTAAAAGGAAATGTTCGTGGCAGATAGACTAATACCCCCCAAAGATGTCCAGATCTTAATCCCTAGGACCTGTGAATCTGCTTCCTTGCATGGCGCAAGGGTCTTTGCAGACATGATTAAGGTTAGCAATCTTGAGATGAGGGATTATCCGGGATTATCTGGGGCAGGGGGCAATGTAATCGTATGAGCCCTTCAAAGCAGAGAGAACCTTTCCTGACTCTGTGCAGAGGGAGGTAGGACTATGAAAGAATTGTAGGAGAGAGGCAGTTGCTGACTTTGAAGATGGAGGAAGAAGGCCAATGAGCCAAAGAAGGTGGCAGCCTCTCGAAACTGAAAGAGGCAAGAAAACGGATTCTCTCCTCGAGTCTCCAGAAAGAAACACCTTTACTTTAGCCCAGTGAGACCCTCCCCTCCCGAACTGCAAAGACTTCTAAGCTTCAGAATTGTAAACTAATAAATGTGTGTTGTTTTTAGCCATTAACTGCGTGGTAATTTATTACAGCAGCAACAGGAAACTAATACAGTGGAAGAGGAAATCCCACTGTATTCCAGGCAGAGGAAAGAGCATGTGCAAAGGCCTGGAGGTGAGAAGGAGCATGCAGAGCCAGCAGGCAGCCCTGAGGCTGGTGTGGCTGCTGCTGCTCCTTGCCCCTACCTGCCAAGCCAGATTGCCAAGGAGCTAGGAGGGCACTTACCAGCATCGGCAGGCATCTGAAGGCTCCCCTCGGTCCTTCACATTTGTACCCATGGGGTGTGTTCTGGGAAGCCAGCCAGGCCAGATGCATTGGCAGGTTGCACTCCCTGCCCTCTTTCCAGGGATTTTGTGAGAACAATGTAAGGTGGGGCCTTCCGGGGAAAGGAGGCAAGCTCGACCAAGGAGAGGATGTCAGCTGTCTGCGTGGAGCCCAAGGGTTCTGCTCCTATCTGCTCTCCTTGTCATCATAGTATTTCTTTAAACAACATGGTCTCCAGCATGAGCGTGCCCTGAGCTCCAAGAGGTCTGCAGGGCCAAGGGCAATAGGCCTGATACAGAGTGTAGAACAAAGACGCTCAGAGGGGTGCACTGACCTGCCCAAGGGCGCACAGCATGTTGGGCTGAGCTCAGCAGGGACCTGTCTTCTGATGCTCTTTCCTTTCCCCCATGCTACCTCTTACCTGAATTTCTTTTTTTATTGTGGTAAAATACATTGAACACACAAAATGATCGTTTTAGCCCAACTACAGTAAAATCAGTGGCATTTAGTATATTCACAGTGTTGTGCAACCATCATCTCTAACTAGTTCCAGAACATTTTCATACCAAAAGGAAACCCTGCCCCCATTAGCAGTCACTCCCCATCTCCCACGTCCCCAGCTCCTGGCGGCCACTAATCTACCATCTGTCTCTCTGGATTTGCGTATTCTGGACATTTCATATAAAAGGAATTATACAATATGTGACCTTTTTGTGCCTGCCTTATTTTACCTAACGTAATGGTTTCAAGGCTCATCCATGTTGTAGCATGTGTCAGTGCTTCATTTCTTTTTATGGCTGAATAATATTCCATTCCATGGATGTACCACATTTTGTGTATCCATTCATTTGTTGATGGACGTTGGGTTGTTTCCACCTTTTGGTGGCTGTGAATAATGCTTCTGTGAATAGTTGTATACAGGCTTTTGTTGGAACACCTGTTTTCAATTCCTTTGGGTACATACCTAGGAGTGGAATTGCTGAGTCACGTGGGTGACTGTATGTTTAACTTATGAAGGGATCTACAGGTTTAAGTTGTGCCAGCCTAAGAGCTGGTGCACTGTTGAAAGTCAATAAATGTTTACAGACGTCTACACGTACTTATTAAGTACCAGGCTGCCCACACACTCATCCTGGGACCAAGCAGCCGCGACCAAGGCAGACATGTCTTTCACCCTCACAAGCCACGGGGGGAGCGTGTGAATGTCATGACCCCCTGAGAGAGCACTGAGGTATGTAATATCGGGGCTTCCACTAGGAGGTGACATTCAGGTGAGCTGTGACAGGTGAGGGAGAGCCATCGTTGGGGGGCAGGGAGAGGGATGGCGAGAGAATTCCAGGCAGAGGGGACAGCATTGCAATGGTGTGGAAGCTGGAGAGGGCTTTCCATGTCACTCAAATGCATCTCCTTTTGTAAAGAGGGTGACACTGAGGCCCCCTAGAAGAGAAGGGACTGGCCCAAAGCTTACTGTGGCTGAGGTTCCAATTACAGCCAGCGTTCACATCAGCTACTGATCACAGTTTGAGTGAAAAGATCTTGGTCAGTTTTAGGAGAATAGGACAGGTCTCGACGTGCTGTCTCCTGAGACTCCCTGGCCAGCGTGTGTGTGTGTGTGTGTGTGTGTGTGTGTGTGTGTGTGTGTGTGTGTAGTGCTTGATGCACACATTTCCTCTGTGGGCCTGTCACCTGTTTCACAGAGTTGGTCCCTGGCCTCTGCTCCTGTGAATGGTCTTCTGTTAGACTCCTGGTCACCTTCCCACACTCTGAGCTCCTGCTGGACCCCGACTGATAGAGACCCAGAGTAAGCTCTCAGATAAATAAACATTGAGCGTCTTTTCCGCTGCTCTCGATGCACAGGGTCCTGATCTGATGAGAAGAGTCCAAAGCAAGGACCAGACTGGGAGCCAGGTCTCAAGCCATGGTTTGGTTTTGTGCTAGAAAGATCATTTGGTGGCTGGCAGAGGCAAGGTCCTGCCAACGCGCCCAGCAAAGGGCAGGGAGCTGGCAGCAACTTTTAATTTGAACATCCTCTTTTCTGGGATGTCCTTGCTCTCTGAGGAGGTAACCACGACGAGGGTGGCCACCGCTGAGGTCCAGGCAGAGCGGGTTCAAGGTCTGCCACAGCCTAATTGTGTGACTGGCCAAGTCTCTTCACCTCTGATGCTTGGCAAAGAGGCTGAACAGTGGTTTTGAGGATTAAAATAAAAAGAGCTGCTGCTGTTCGCCTGGTGTCAAGCTCTTTAAATGTGTCATCTTGTTGGGTTCTTAAAATAGCTGTGTGAACATAGGGGAAACTGAGGCACAGGGCGATTACATTAAATTTTTATTGTGGTAAAATTCACATAGCGAAATTCACCATATGTAATATATAATATATAGTATATAGCATTTAGCATATAGCATATAATATATAATATATAGTATTACATATATATATATTTGGTGAGAACATGTAAGTTCTCCTCTCAGCACATGTCAATTACACAATACAGTGTTATCAACTACAGTTACCACGTTCATTAGATCCTCAGGCCTTATTCATCTTATAGCTGACAGTTTGTACCCCGTTACCAACCTCCCTCTGTTTCCCTCACCCCCAGCCCCCACCACTTAAATTATTTTAAAGTGTATAATTCTGTGACATTTAATACATTCACAATGTTGTACAATCACTACCTTCGTCTAGTTTCAAAATGTACCCACTACCAATCACTGCCCTTCCCTCTTTCCTCCGAGCACCCGGCAACCACTAGTCTGCTTTCTGTCTCATGGTTTTGTCTTTTCTGGACATTTCATATAAACGGACTCATAGAATATATGGTCCTTTGTGTCAGGCTTTTTCACTTAGCAAGTTTACAAGGTTCATTCATATTGTAGTTTATATCAGTATTTCATATTTTATAATTGCTGAATAATATTCCATCGTATGAATACACCACACTTTGTTTATTCATTTATCCATTGATGGATAGGGGGTTGTTTTCACCTTTTTGGCTATTATGAATAACACCGCTACAAACATTCACGTCTGAGGTTTTGTTGGAACACCCGTTTTCAGTTCTCTTGGGCATGTACCTGGGAGTGGAATTGCTGGGTCCTACGGGAATTCTGAGTTTAACTTATTGAGAAATCTGAATTAACTTTTAACTTGCCCTTGGCACACAGCGTGTGAAAATCAAGGTATAACTGGTATTTCTGATTCGAGTCCAAGTTCTTTGCCACAGTGCTCTCCTGCTTCTGAGGAGTATGGAAGTGTCTGCACGCTTTAGGCCACTACACAGCCCTGAAGAACTGTCACTGTCATTTGTTAAAAATTTAAGAGCAGGCATGGCCTGGGATCAAAGGAGGTGCTTCAGAGGAGGTGAGACTAATTGGTAGGAGAGGTTCTTGGGGAAGTGCTCACATGCGAACTTGAAGGAATAGCATGTGTATGGAGCTGAGTGGCCATTGGTGGTCCTCCTGGGTGACCACTGGGGTAAAGCTCAGAGGTGGAAATGTGACCATCTACAGCACGAAGAGGGTACACAGGAAGCAGTTTAGGAGTTCCTGTAGATCCAGCGGAAGCCTGGCCCTGTCATTTAGCCCCATGTTTCCCTCAACCTCAGTCTTCCTATCTGTAGAATGGGAATACTAGTCTTATTCTCTCTAAATGTTGAGGATTGGAAGTAATGAGCATTGGAGGGCCGGTACCTGCTTAGGGCTCCATAAATCACAGCTGGCATGGTTGTTACAAAGGCTGTTAGGATTATTTCACCTTAGAGACTGCCCAGCCCAGTTCCAAGGCCCAAGTCTGTTCTGAGCTAATCTTATTCCTGATCAGGAAGCAGAGGGAAGATTTCATTGACATGACCACCTCCAAATTTGAAACATATTCCTTAAACAATTTCTGAACCATTTAACAGTGTGAGCTCCCCTGCCTTGCTAATATCTTTAGGGATTTAAAAAATATATTTGCAACAAAGAGGTCTTTGTCTGCTGAGGTGGGGCAGCCTGGCGGGGATATTACACGAAACCTGATCAGCAAACACTGGCCACAAACCTGTTGCATTGTGCCTCAGCCGTGGCAGTGGTGCCAGCGGCTGGATTAAATTGGGTCTTTTGTTGGGCAGGAAGGGCCTTAACCCTGCAGGGGCCAACAACCAGGCTTGGTGATCCATCACAACAGCCTGGGGAGGGGCACGAGCTCCATCCCTGCTTTCTAGATGGGGAGCGGGTGAGGGACATGGTCAAGGTCACCCAACATATGAATGGCACAGCTGGGATTTGAACTTGGATCTGAGCATAAGCTCTGTGCTCCTCTGCAGGATGAGACGTTGTGTTTTATGTCCAATCATTCGGCAAGTGCATGCTGAGTACACGAGGCCCCTGCTCTAGGCACCGGGGATCCTGTATTGAGTAAGACAAAGACATTGGTTTGTTCATTCATTCATTCATTCATTCATTCATTCAACTAACATTTATTGAGCTCCTACTATGTGCCAGGAGCTGTAGAACAAAAAGAGGAGCTGTCCATTAGGCAATCGCTTTATAATTCACATACCTCATCTCATTCTGTGCGGCACAAGCCCAAGGCTCAAGGGAGTAGCTTTCCCGGGCCCGCATCATACCTGGCACATAGTAGGCTGCTTCAGAAAGAAACGATGCTATGTACACCTATGCTTGCAGCAACACCATTCGTGATCACCAAAAGGTGTTATAGAAATAACCCAAGCGTCCATCAAAAATGGGGTCTGTCCACACCACGGAATATTATTCAGCCATGAAAAGAAATGATGCATATTGACTACAATGTGCATGAACCTCAAAATCATTACGTTAAGTGAAAGAAGCCTGGCATAAAATCGCATAGATTGTATGATTCCATTTATATGAAATATCCAGAATAGGCAAATCCAGAGGGACAGGATGCAGATTGGTGGTTGACAGGGGCTAGCAGGAAAAGGAATGGGGAGTGACTGCTTAAACGGAATGGGTTTCCATTTCAGGTGATGAAAAGGTTTGGAAGTAGATAGAGGTAGTCGTTGTACAACATTGTGAATGTACTAATTGCTACTGAATTGTTTACTTTAAAAGGTTAATTTTGCGTTATATGAATTTCACCTCCATTAAAAAAAACACACCTGAGTTTCCCTGGGACTCTGTAGGGATAGGATTTCAACTGCTCTATTTCACAGATGAGTAAGTAGAGGCTC
This sequence comes from Rhinolophus sinicus, assembly GCF_057876585.1. Taxonomy (NCBI): domain Eukaryota; kingdom Metazoa; phylum Chordata; class Mammalia; order Chiroptera; family Rhinolophidae; genus Rhinolophus; species Rhinolophus sinicus. Next base: position 23,578,684 of record NC_142509.1, read on the forward strand.
TGGGAGGGTGCTGGGCCTTCTGGGTGCATAGGGGCTGTCACGTGGTCACCTCACAGCCCAGGCCTGCTTTCTATGTAACCCCCTGCAGTGGCCTGGGAAAGGCGTTTCCCATTGCCCACTGAGTGCTAATGTCAAGCTCTCCGCATAGTTCCCCAATGACCCAAGCTCAGGGTGAGAGTGGGGTTCTGTCTGAAACTTGCCTTAGCAATGAGGACCCCAGAGAAGTCTGGGGGGGAACATATCAGACCAAGTGGAAGGGCCTATTGTTACTGAAACGTATTTCTGTGAGGCAGGTTGAACCATGCTCGTCAGCTGCCCTCACACATGCTGTAAACTGCCAGGGGACACCCACATGTCTGTGCCTGGGGGATGCGTGTTTCTTTGAATGTCCAAGGTGCCACGGAGCCCCGTCTGCTGTGAGATGTGCAAAGAGAGCACAGCTCTTTCTCAGTGTTCAAACTCCAGCTTTCTCCACTGGATAGTGAGTACAGGATGAACAACACTGCTCTGGTGGCCTCGGGGGCAAAATTAGGTTCTGCAAGACTTCAAGTACTTCTTGGGTAGTTGTCTTGGGTTGGAGAAATTATGCTGACATTTCGACTGCTGAGGGCTGGTGGGAGAGGCTTCTGTTTTTCTGGGTCTGCAGAATTTCACAATCAGGGGTCAGAAAATCCAGTTCTAGTCCAGGTAGGGAATTGTTTCTGACTTGCTGGGTGTTCTTCCAAAGTCTGTTCGACTCTAAACTACATCTTCCTCACTGTGCCATATCCTGGCCAGAGCCTGAGAAGGATCCAGAAAGATGAGTGGGGTCTCAGGAGTTATTTTAGCCCATGCCACATGCTATAGAAATATTATTGTCACCACCATCCAGACCCAGCCCTCACTCTCTCCAGGTCAAACTATTGCCCACAGACTTTTTAAAAACCCTTAAAGCTTTAAGGGTTACTGTATTTTTGTCTGGCTTTCTAACTGTTATCATAACAATTACCATTGGCATATGGTGGATCAAACCAACAGAAATAGATTGTGCATTTTAATAAAAGTATTTATTATAATAGTATAAAATTATAATTATAAAATAACTCTCATTATTTTTATAAAATAATTATTAACTATTTGGGGAAATGTATCCCATAGTGAGATGAATTGTGATCAAACTTTTCCTCTGTCTTGAGTGAAAGCTAAATGTGTATGCTGCTCAAATCTATGGAGCTTGCAGCTAGCTTATGTTTTTACTTTTTTGTTAATTGGAGGTAGAACCTATTAAATGTTGTGTGAGATGAAATACAGATTGACTTGTAACTGGAATTAAATGCTTGGTGATATTACTTGATAAAATATATTTTAACACCTAATTGAACAGCATATGCTGAATTTGGACAAAATTGCATAATATTTTTATCTGTGGGTTTTATCCAGTGTATCTTGGAAAAGCTGATGTCTCTGGAAAATATTCTAGCTGATTTAAAAGAACCAGAGTGTACTGAGTTGAATAGTGTACCCCCCAAATTCCACCCAGACCCTGTGAGTATGACCTGGTTTGGAAATAGGGTCTTTGCAGATATAATCAAGTTTAAATGTGCTCATACTGGATTACATCCCATATGACTGGTGTCCTTATAAGGGGAGGGACATTTGAATAGAGAGACACACAGGAGAACGCCACGGGAAGATGGAGGCAGAGATTGGAGTGCTGTGTCTACAAGCCCAGGAATGCCAAGGATTGCTGGGAGCCATCAGCAGCTGGAAGAGACAAGGACGGATTCTTCCCAAGAGCCTTTAGAGAGAACAGAGTCCTGCCAACACTTTCATGTTGGACTGCTGGCCTCCAGAACTGTGAGAGTATAAAGTTCTGTTGCTGTAAGTCACCCAGTTTGTGCTACTCTGTTATGGAAGTCCTTGGGGTCACTACCCATCCTCCTTCAGCTGCTTAAAGATGAGGTTTCTACAGCTGGAGACATGACATAAGGATGAGCATTCTGACTGGTGGGAAAGAGTGGCTTAGGATAAGAAAAAAGGAAGGGAGGGAGGAAGGAAGGAGGGAAGGAAGGAAAGAAGGAAGGAGGGAGGGAAAGAAAGGTTTACATATTACCAATCTGATCTTCAGGGGGTCAGTTCAGTGAGGGGTGGGGCCTTGTCAATTTTATTCAGTGTTGTGTCTCCAGAGCCTAGAGCTATACAAAGAGGGGCTCACAATAGATGCTAAATGCATATTGATTTGTTGAAAGAATCAATGACTATCACTGCCCCTAAATATTGAGTGGCTTCTTTTGATCCCAGTCCTGGAGGTAAGTCCCCTGTCAGCACCTCTGGCCTCTCTGGCCTTCTTTATTTCTTGAACTTTCCACACTGCTTCCTGCCTCAGGACCTTTGTATATGCCATTCCCTCTGCCTGGAGCACCGTTTCTCTATTTTTTTTTTTTTAAACCTACTTAACTCCTATTTGTTCACCCTGTCCTCCAATTTCAGTCAGACTCTTATTGTCTTCTTCTGGTTCTGAGCCTTCAGGACCTTGATCTGTCTGTAATCCTATGTTGTTCCTGTCACTGTCGCATGAACACCCATCTTCCTCCCCCTGAAGGCTGGGACCACATCTGTCTTAACTCATCACATTCCTTCTGTCCATCACATAGTAGGTGCTCAATTAAAGTCTGTTGAAGTGAACTGTCTTTTATCAGAGTCCTAACCTTGTGTCCTCCTGTCTCTTAGACTCAGTTTTCCCAACTGCAGGGGCTCATTAGAACCCAGTTAGCATGGAGTCTGGGAAGTTACCCCGTGTGTTGCTCAGGGGGGGTCTCGATGTATAGATAGGACTGTGTCTGGCCCTCTCAAGGGGAAGAAGTCACAGGTATGCTCTTTCATTCAGACAGTGAGTATCTTGAATGCAGAGTCTGAGTTGCCTGGGGCCAGGCGGAGCTTGTTTTTCCTGGTTCCCCTCCAGCATCACTGAATTCCCCCTGCCTCCTCTGTGCTGCCTCCATCTCTCCACTGGCCTCTCCTCTACCTCTTCCAGGCTTCCTGCCAGCCAGTGCACCTAGGACAGACACATGACCTTCCTTTGTGACAACTAGAGTGAGAATCAGCTTTCCCACCCAGGCCTCCAAACAGGATACTGGGAACCATCTGGGGCTCTTCCCTCTTGGCTGCGGTTCCACTGCCTGGAATGCCCTTCCCTGCTTCTCCTGCAATACTCTGCTTGGGTGTCACTCCCTTCAGGGAGCCTGCCCTGATACCCTTGGTCCTCCACGGTCTTTCCTCTTTGCTTCTGTAGGCCCAGAGCTTCCCTCAGGAAGGCATTCAGCGACTGTTCTTGTTTATCTCTCCAGCCAGGGTGGGGCTGGCCTGGCGCACAGTAGGGCTTGTGAAACTTTTGTGGGATGAAGAAACACTTGACTCCTCTCAAGCCCTGGGTGCTGCCAATGCATGACCCCCCCTAAAGCATTGGGGGGCAGCAAAGAGGCCAGGCTCATAGTCAGACAGAACTTTCTGGCCTCAGTCTTCTTGTCTGTACGATGGATATGGGGAGGATTTGATGAGATAAAAATCCATAAAGATCCAGGACCCTTGTTCTGCTAACCTTAAAAGGTTAAAATCTCCAAGGCTGCACATAGTAGGTGCTCACACATTTGTTGAATGAATGAGTCAATGTTTATAAAGCACTTAGCCGAGCATATTGCAAGTGCTCAATAAATTACTGTGGTTAATATTATTATTAGTAGTAGTATAGGGAAATGGAGGCCCAGAAAGGTGAAGTGACTTGCCTGAGCTCACACAGCACATCAGTGGTAGAGCTGGGACTTGAAATCAGGGTGACTGCAAATCTGGGACTGCTGGACTCACCTACGTCTTGATCATTTCTAAAAAAATACTGAGTACCTACTATGTGCCAGGTATCAAGCTTGGCATCTTGAGGGCATGGAGATGAATAAGACAGAGTCCTGGGCCCTGATGAGCTTGTGGTGTAATTCTGGAGATCAACAGATACACATGAGGTTAGACCACAAGGAGAAGCTTGCTGAGTGCTGAGAGTTGGCACAAAAGGGCCTGGGAACAGAGAGGGGGGAGGACGTCGTTCTGCCCGAGGGCAGAGCAGGCTTTGGAAGATCCGTGACCCCTGAGTGCTGTGTTTTTCAAAGTTAGTTGACCTTGACCCAAAGTCAGAAATGTATTTTACACACACTAACAAGTACACAAAAGAAATGAAAGTTTCACCAGATAATTCTTACTTGTATACTTACTTGGATAGCTTAAGGGTTGTTTTGTTTTGTTTTTTGTTTTGTTTTTTTATTGTGGTTATATATATATATATGGTAAAATTTACCATTTTAATCATTTTGAAGTGGACAGCTCAGTGGTGTTAGGTATATTCACAAGGTTGTGCAACTATCACCACTGTCCATTTCCAGAACTTTCCTACCATCCCAAAATGAAATCTGTGAAACAATAACACCCCATTGCCCCTTCCCACAAGCCCCTGGCAATCTTTATCCTACTTTCTGTCTACAACTTTGCCTGTTCTAGGTTCCTCATGCAAGTAGAATCATACTATGTTTGTCCTTTTGTGTCTAGCTTATCTCGCTTAGCATAATGTTTTTAAGGAGCATCTATGTTGTAGCATGTGTCAGAATTTCATTTCTTTAATGGCTGACTAATATTCCATTGTATGTATAGCCCACACTCGCTAAACGGTTTTTTAACATATTAATAATTGGTCACAATCTGCAGTTTGAAAAGCACTAAGTGGGGCCTTGCAGGATGAATAGGAGTTTATTGGGCCCAGAAGGGCAAGTAACAATGAGACAACAGAGGAAAACTGAACAGGGGAGATTGGACTACAAGGGCCCTTGCTCATCGGCAAAACTGTTGGGCTTGATCTAATAGGTCTTAGAAATGCTGCTCTGGACCTCAAGCTCGCCACATTCTCTGGCTGGCACAATGTCTTCATTCATTCATTCATCCATTCATTCATTCATTTAGCAAATGTATATCGAGCACCAACGTGGTGCCAGCAAAGAGCAGGGACCCAGAAACTGCAGAGCCCTTGCTCACCTGGTGCTCACTATCGGGTGGGATGGACAGAGTTCATTAAAGGATCCCACGAGATAATACAAGTGAATGTCACACTGTCCAGCCCTCAGGCTAAGGGAGCTTAACTGAAGTTGGCTTATCTGGTAAGAGTGGCTGGGAAGGATGTCCGTCCCTAAGACTGTGACAGCTGAGCTGAGGGATGGCTATGCCTGGGCCAAGGAAACCCAGGCAGATAGAAACCCTCCAGCCACGGGCACAGTGCCTGCCTAGTCCTGTGAAGCGACAAGGCAAGAAGGGCGGGATGAGGGCCTGTGTGCTGGGCTGGGGAGCCTGGGGTGGGCATAGTGAGGTCCCCAGGGCCAGGCACGCAGGGCCTTGCAGAGAGTGGTGAGGAATTTATCTTTGTTCCCAAACGATGGGATGCACTGACATGTTTTAATGATGGGGGTGGGTGGGAGGAACATGTGTAACCTGATTTGATCACATTTAGATCCTGGCTGCTGTCCAGGTGGGGAGTGCGGGGTCCTGGGGCAGGAAAGATTTCAACAGGACGTAGGGGTGGACAGGATTTGGGTGCATGTGAGTTGTATGTGTGTGTGCACACATCACACACTCCCAGTTAGCGTCCAGGTCTCCCTCCCTCCACCTGGGACCTCCCCCAAAGAAGGGTAGCCGTGACATTGATGGCAAGAGGAAGTCCAGTGCCTGGGGGCGGTCCCTCCCTTACGGCCCTGCCTTGGAAGCACCATCAGGTTCCTGCACCTCCTGTCGCTGCTCTCTCCCAGCGCCCTGTGATTTAAGAGGCATTTTCCTTTTGGGTGATATAGATTCCAAAACGCCACATCCATCTCCTCAGCCTGGTGAAGCCAGCCTGTCTGAGTTATAGCAGATTGCTTTTTGCATGCGAAAGGGGGGGTGGAGGGCACCGTTTTGCTCTTTCTGCTCCCTGCTCCTGGAACATTTGAGCAAACATTCCTGGCTGCTTTGGAAGTTACCAAACCCAGATGAGCTCATCAGAGCCAGAGGTGGGGGCAGCTGGCGCCTGGAGCCTGCCCTGAGCTCACCAGGTGGCCCAGTGGCAAATGTCAGGCGGCTGGGCCTCAGCTGGGGAGGGTGAGCCCTGCACAGCTGGGGCCTGGCCCAGAGAACCCTGGGTTGGGACGCCTGTGTGCTGCCCCTCCTCAGAGCTGGCAGTATGTTGGCGTTGCCAGGCCTCTGGATGTAAGCTGGGAGCTTCGGACCGCACAGCCAGGGTCTGAGAGGGAGCAAACGTGTGATACAGGCACCTCATCAATTCTCAGGACCGCCCTATGGGAGCCAGGCCCGCCCAGCAGGGGCCTTGCTCAATGTAGTAGCACTGCTGTTTATTGAGTGTTAACTATGTGCTAAGTGCTCTGTGCCCGGCTCACCCCCCTCACAGCCCTATTATTATTCTTCCCATTTGGCAGATGGGGAAACTGAGGCCCAGAGAGGTAAAGTGACTAGGAGCAGCCAAGCTTGAGGCTGACCCTATTTACCTCAAGGCTATACTAGCCTCCCTGTTACACGGAAAACAACATTCTTACCGTCACAGGCCAAACAGTGATTATTTGTGAACTGTTCCAAGGAGCTGAATAAGCACAGTACTTGCTCTATCTGGGCTCTATGTCCTCATTGGGGTGGGAAGGGCATTCAAAGCCCACCAGCCCCTGGTTCCATTTCACAGCCTGAGTGGTAGAAGTGGGGTGGGGGCTCCCACTGAGCCTTCCCTGGGGAGCTCTGTTTATTTCCTGCCTGGGCCCTTAGGACAACAGGCGCAGGCTCTTATTTCAGATGAACTCTCCTCAAGCTCCTTCCTAAAGGAGTGTGCCATCCTCTCAGTTCCCTTCTGTAAAATGGGCACATGTATAATACCATTGTAGGGTTGCTGTGAGAATTACAATTAATCTCTGGAAAGGGTTCAGCATGGAGGCCAGCACACAGTGGGTACTCACTACTGGAGACCACTTCCTTCTTATGGTGAGTTGCCAGAGTCCCCCACCCGCCCCCATTTCCTACACCAGCTCACACTTTAAGGAAGCCCTATAGAGGAAGCCTCAGTTTCCTCACAACCCCTCCATTTACCTCCTGTGGGCAGTGCGAGACAGTGACATTTAACTCACATCATTTTATTCCATCCTCACGAAAGCTCTTTGACCTTGCACTGCTAGAAACTGCTTTTATCGATGAGGAAACTGAGGCAGAGAGGGGAATGACCTGTTCAGTGTCACAGATCTCAGATCGATGTGACACCCTGAGCCACACTAGCCCAAACCTCTGTGGTGGACAGTGAAGACAGACAAGACAGCTCCGAGCAGACAGGGTCCTACCCGGCAACCTCCCTAGCTGTTGCTGCTTATGACACACAGAGAGTGGCTTCAGGTGCCAGCTGCACGTGAGGTTCCTTCCTGGGAGACAAGTCCTCGGCCCGGGGCACCGTGAGGCCAAGTCTCAGGTGACCTTCCACTTACTTGCTTTGGGGCAGTTCTCTGGTCCCCACTCCTAACCCCAATGGTGACACCCCCCTGCAGCAGCCTTCCCCAGCAGGAGAGGGGTGCGGATGGGGGAACAATGGAGGATAGATTTGAGAGGCTTTGGCTAATGGTTGACTAGTCCAGAGTTTTCCCATCATACATGCTCGTTTACTTCCATTTATAAGACTGGTTTTCCAGCTAGACTCTCAGTGGTAATGAGCCCGCATTGCTGATTGCTACTGGGAGAGAAAACGAAGAGGTGGGGGTGGGGGCCCGGATCATGCTAAATAGGCTTGTTGAATAGTTATGAACCCTGCCCAATGTTCGCATTTTCTGACTAATTGTGTGACGCATGACACTTTATGTGTGATGCCTGTTTTTTGTTGCTGTTGTTGTTGTTTGCCAAATGGGAACTTTTTCTCAAGGAGAAGCGAGACCGGGCCATGGAGTGGCCCGGGCCTCAGTTCCAGCCGTGGGGCTGGTTTGAGTTATTTTGGGACTGGGGACTGGGTTCAGCGCACTTGTCTTAGAGAATGGAAAATAGAAGCTCATAGCTGGATGCCATCTAGGGAAGAGAAATCCTTGTAGATGGAGAGGTTGGCTGAATAGCTTTAAGATCCTACAGACCTGAGTTTCAGATGGGGCCCTACTGTGTACCAGCTATGTGGTCACAAGCAAGTTCCCAGGGATAATGGGGGCACCGACCACCATCCAGTGAAGTCTAGGGGAGCTTTTGCACTCAGCCAAGGGGCCGGTCTTATCAATGTTGCTATTCATATTTGAAGCAGTGGTCCCGTTTCTCATTCCCCAGGTCCCAGTATGTTGGTGCTGGCTCTGAGCTACTCCTGAGAAAGGAACGTGCCCAAGGGAAGGTTGGGTCATCAAGGAGAACTTGATGCTGGAAGCGAGTTTCAGGGTCCTGGCCTCTGAGTGTCTAGGTCCCTGGGAAGCTGAAATGCCATATGTTGGTCAAAGCCATTTTCCTGTGCAGGTAACCCTGGACAGTCAGGTGAGTTGGGAAACAGCTACTTCTTTTTCCACATATCATTCAGCGGGAATTCAGCATCTCCTGCATAGTGAAACTCTGCGGTCATGCCCTGGAGGCCTCTGGGAAGCAGGTAGGTGAAGGGAGGAGTGGCGAAGGAGAGGGTCCCTTCCCAGACTGGGAGTCTCTACGGGCAGAGGAGGGGGAGTTTCTCAGGCTCTACCCACGGCCCTTCCCAACCAGCCCTGGGCTCAGACTGAGGCCCAAGCAGCATAGATTGTGGGCTGGGGTATGGGCCGATGGTGGGGTGAAGCCAGGCCTGCTGTGAGACCAGCTATGACTCTCACTTACGGGATGACCTTAGGTAAACTCCTTCACCTTTTGGTGCCTCGGTTTCCTCCTTTAGAAAATGGGAAAAATAAGAAAACTTACCTCACAGGGTAGTAATATACTATCATCATGTAATGTGGGCTGGGTGCTTTGCTACATTTGTAGCCTCCCCGATAGCCTTAAAGACAAGTGTTGTTATAGATCCAGAAACTGGAGCTTCAGTCTAGGTCTTGCCCGCGGTATGCAGTCAGGGCATGCAGAACTGGGCTTAGAACACGAGACATCTAGCTCTCTTGTAATCGCCCCTTCGCCTTCCCCAGCTGAGGGACAGGTGAGAGGTCTTGCCCAACAGGGAGTAGCATCTGTAGTCACTGAGGCAGGAGGGGATCCTTGTTTGTGCAAATAGCCCAGAGGTGGGAGAGCCAGCGGGCACTCCTTTGCTGTGTGCTGGCTGCTTGAGGACACACTCAGGACTTTCCCTCTCCCAAGACCTGTTTCCAGAGAAACCAGTGAAGAAGGCTTGTAGGGCCACTTTGAAAGGCAAAGAAAGGGGAGACCCTCACGTCTCCAAGGCCTTGTTAAAACCCACCTCTGACTAGGTCACTTGGCTTTGTGTAAAACCCTTTCATGGCTTCCCATTTCCAAACTTTCCCATCTGCCTTAGTGGTCCTTCTGCTCTGGGTCCTGCTTACTTTTTGAGCTTCGGACCCTGTCCCTTCCCCCTCCTACTCTAAATAAACTGCTGCTAGAATCTTCCCATATCTAATTTGATTCATCTGCTTAGGAACTTCTTTGCCCCTGTTCTGGTTGTTAAACTCCTATTCTACCTACAAAACCCACCTCTGGGAACCCTTCCCGAGTATATCTCCCAGCACAGTTATTTATCCCTACCGTGTGTGATGCAGTCCTTTTTGGATAGAATACTACATTTTCCAGATTGAGGGCTGGGATTGGATCTTCCACTTTTCTTCTGAGTTCCCAGCCTAAGCCCTGGCACACAGTAGGTACTCAATATGTATTTATTCAATAGACAGATGGAGGAGAGACCCCAAAAGATATCAGGCATCATGCATAGAGAGAGGGAGGGGAAGCTGTTGCTTAGCAACCAGCAGCAGGTGGCTACATGAGGGTCTCATCCCTTCCAACCTCCAGCCGGCTACTGTCTTCTGTCCCAGCCATAGCTGGTTCTTCCCCCAAGTTTTCAGCCCTGGGTACTCCCTGGACAGATGCCAGGCTTGGATCCATGTACACCAGCACAGTGTGGGGTGGGAGAGGTGGAAGTGACCACCTGAGAGTCATCCTTGGATTTTATCCAAAGTCACGCCAGATCTTAAGTGGTGAAGACAAGATTTGAATCTGGGTATGTAATGCCAGAGTTCATATCCTTTCCACCACTGATTCATGAGGGGGTGTCGTTCTGCGGACCCTCTCCCCCAGGCATTGGGGGAAGCAGGTTCCCCTCCAGGCCTCCTAGGGGACTCTGTCTGCAAAAGAGACTTGGTCTACTGTGATTCTTGTGAGTGTTCAAGCTCTAAAATACATGGGGGGGGGGGGAGAAGGCTGAGGATGTAAGTGTGTGTGTGCTAGTTTCTCACGCTTGTGTGATAGAGGGACACACAGAGAATAATACTAATCATAATCACATTACTATTAATAATGATAGTAACGTCAGTAGTGCTGAAGGTAGCTAGCATTTCTTGGCCCTTACTATATTCCCTGCATTGTGCTAAGGGCTTTATCTGAACTGTAATATTCAGGTAGAACAGGCCGCGCTTCAGAGTCAGGTGTCAGTGTCAGGTGGATTGGTTTGGCGTCTCAGCTCTGTCATGCTTTGACATTGGGAAGGTCTGAGTTTCCACGTCCTCATCTGTAAAATGGGTTCAGAGTCCTGACCTTATGGGGTTGCTGTGAGGATGAAATGGGACCCTGGATATAAAGCACCCAGCCTGACACAGAGGGAGCCTTCAATACTGGGGAGACAGTATGTGGACACGCCCATGATGGGTGTGTGTGCGCCTGCGTTGGTGTTGGGAACCTGATGGGCCAGCTGAAGGCTGTGTGTCTGCTGAGTAAAGAGTGTGAGGGTCAGTTGTTTGGTGTTTCAGTTGAGTGGAGGTTCACTAGTGGGGGTCCCCTTTTGGGCTGGAGCTCCTGGGCTGGTTCAGGTATGCCAGGCTCTGCCCCAGACCAGGAGAGTTCCAGGAAGCTCACTGGGGGCCATTCCAGGCAGCTCCCTTCTTGTCACCAGCTCGGAGCATCCCTCTTCAGCTCTGGAGATCCAGTTCAGCTGTGTCTCCCTTACCCTGCCCAGGAGGCCCCCTCTGACGGGTGCCAACACCCTCAGAGCCCCTCAAGGCGCAAGCTGAAGGAAGGGGAAGAGGAAGGAGAAAACCCCTGGGGCTCCTGCTGCTCCCGGCTCTGACCCAGCGGGCGGGGACTTTGAATGCATCTGAGCGCTAGGGGGCAATGTGTCTGTTCCAAAGAAACTGTGGGCCCTTGCAGGCGGAGTGCACACGCAGGCACACGCAGGGGCGCCCACACCATGGAGGAGCACACACCGGCACGTCCACGGGCACAGATGGGCACGGGCAGTGGCACACGCTCTCATACTCATAGCAAAAATAGGCACATGTGAACAAGAGACTTGCACACAAGATGTGAGGCAGCTGCCCACACAGGTACAAACACAGAGCATACACACAGAGAAGCACCAGGTTGGGGGACAGACAGTACACCTCCCTCAGCGACACTCACAGAGACACAGGAACACATGCACACACAGGCATGTACACAAACACACGCAGATGCCCTGCCACCCCCACACAGACGCAGACACAAATGCAGGCACATGCCACACATCCGCATTTGTGGTGTTAAGAAAAGGTGACCCAGACACACAGCCTGAACAGAAACACACTCTCCTTTCAGACACACACACACACCTTGTAGACGAACTCTTGGAAACAGCCCCAGAAAAATACTCCCACACACCCCTCCTTAGAGCGCACAGAATTATTCCACAGGAAACCTGCCCAGGTGTTCAGGGGACCCCCACCCAGCCCCATGTGAAGTCATGCCTCAGCCTAGAGTACATCCAACTGGGGTCTCCCTAGATTGCAGGTCTGTGGTCCATTCTTCCCATTGCCCTGGCCCACCCAGGGCTCCAGACATGTCCCAACTTTCTCTGTTCCCTCCAGACACACAAGGGGACCTAAGACTCCTCTCACAGACGGCCCTTGAGACATTCATCACCCAGAACTGAGCTCTCTTGACCAGGTATGTGACCAGGTGTCATGGGTGTTGCACACGCCTTTGCTAACACAGGGGTCCTCCTCCTGGCAACAATTCCCCCTACTGGTCCCTGTCCAGCCCAAGAGGCTCAGTGTCTCCCAGGTTCTGGCCTGGGGTCCTGGGAGGGGGAGGAGGTGACACTGGAGGCCTACCCAGGCCCTTTATTTCTTTGTGCCTAAATCAGCCAAGCCTCAGTCTTTTCTCCAGCTCTCACTTCCCTGTCACTTTGCTAAGTAATAATTTCCATGTCCAATTCCATTTCTTTTCTAGTTCTGAAACCTCTAAGCTATCAGCAAGAGGATAGTTCACATGAAAACTAATTACACAAAATCAATATTTAATCACAGACCAACAACCTGATCCTGCAGAAAAATCCTTTTAAAACTCCACCACCCTGTACAAATACTTCTTCCCGATGCTTATTTATGGACCCCATTTTTGGTGGGGGTAATTTTCATTTTTAATTTCAAAAAGAAAAAAATATCTGTCGACATTCACAACAGGAGGTCCCACGAAGAGCCTTCGATCTAAGCTTGCTTCAGCTCCGTTTTAAAATTATAGGCTTTTATTGTTTGTTTTTATTCTTTTTGGGGGGCTCATTTTCTTTGGGTGTCCCTTGAGACCCTGTTTCCTGTGTCCTTTCACCCTAAGTTGAGCCCTTTTCCCCAGCATTTAGGAAAAGCCAGCATCTGTCTTCCCAGCAGCCGCTCTGGGGAGCAATGAATCCGCCTGCCCTACGTGGTAACTTTTTAACTCCCTCCCGCGTTGGTGGAGTGCTTAATCTGAGGTTTTTAAATAAAAAGGGCTCAAGGGTTGGTTTTATTATAACGTTTATTTCATTTCAGATTTCATGCGTAATTTAGCAAACGCTAGACAGACTTGGGCGATAAACACTTTCTTTTGTGGGGGGAAAAGGCATTTTTATACACCATGCTTAATTTTATTTAGATTTAATAGCGATATCAGGGGCACTTCAAAGAAAGTTCTTTTTTTTTTTTTTTCCTCCCTTTCTCCTAAGAATGTTGGTCAGTTAGCAAAATTGCCTCTTGCTATTTTATGGCAAGGAAAATTAAAGGCCCTCTCCCCCTTCCTTCCCGACACACACTTTAGGGAGGAAAATACACAAACGCAGGCATACAGAATAAACACCTCCTCGACTCTCCAATCACCTCTAACTCCCAACTTCTAATTGCAAGATAGATTTCAGCCTCAGTGGGGATCAGGAAGATCTAAACATTTTAACTAAGATTATTGGAATAAATATTTCATAAAGAGCGGGGCAGATATTAAATTACTCCTATTGATTTTAGTATCACAACCCAATTCCGTTCCTTGGCCTCTTCAGTTTAATTGATCTCTTAAGGAGGCCAACCTCGCACTCAGAGAGGGCCTGGGCCTTGGCCGGGGCGCCCGGACGGCGTAGGGTGCTGAGGTCGTCCAGTGCGTCCGCTTCGCGCGGGTCTTCCCTCGGCTCCGAGCTGCTTCGTCGCTCTGGCGCTGGGCTCAGTCGATGTGCCCCCCATAAAGTGACCGACCGGTTACGGATCCTCCGGGCGTAAGCCGACGACAGAGAACTGGGAACCCCAGGCACTGCGGTTAGGGAACAATTGTGCGCGCCCTAGTGAGGGAGGAGCGAGCAAGCGTCCCGGTCTCTCGAGGAGAACCCTAACTTTGGGGTTCCTCGCCTGCTTTCACCTCCAGGAAAATCCGAAGGCCCGCTAACTTGGGCGCCACTAGTAAGCAGACAGCGGTGGAAAGACGAGGATTCGCCCTAGGACTGAAGCGCGGACGACACTTAGCGACTTTCCGTGGCATGTCCGGGAGCTTTGCCAGACGACCCCATTGTCTGAGCGCCCCGCACCGCTTACAGCCCACCTCCCCGCCCCCTGCCCAACCCGCAGGTCTCGCTTCAGTTGGGGGTGGGGAGTTGGTAACTGTGTGAGTGGGAAGGGGGGTGAACAAAGCCAGGCTCCCGCCATTCTCTTCCTGCGCCTTCTCCAGCCCTGTGCGTCGGGAGGCCAGGGCGCTCCCCCCAGCGCACTGTCGCCGGACTCGGAGGCGAGACCCGCACGAAGGACCCGGGACTTGGCGAAGTGCGGGTTCGTGGCGGGGGCCTCAGCAGCCAGCACCCAGGACCACCTTAAGAGCGAGCCCCGCCCCGGACCCGGAGCTCAGGCTGCGCTGATTGGTGCAAATGTAATGGCTGAAATTGATTGCTGAAATGCAAAACTTGTTGCTGCTTCTCCCGGCGCTGGGCGAGAAGCAGACACAGAGAGGGGAGCTGAGACCCTCGGAACGCCCCACGCAGAGCCCCCCCACCAGCCAGGAGAGGGTTGCGCGGACCCCCCCAGAGCTGCCCCCGCCCCCCCATTACGGGCTCCGAGTGCTCAGCCGGAACGCCTTAGCCTGCTCGCCCAGCTTGGCCCCCCAACCCGCGTACGCCCCCCTCCCAGGGTCCAAGGGGGACTCGCGAAGCACCTCCGCGCTGAGGCAGGGAACCCGAGCCTTGGAGCGACCGAACCGCTCGTCTCGTTGCCTGTCAGCGCCTGGATCCGGGGGCCGAGACCCCAGCGAACTCAGAGACTGAACAGCGGAGGACAGAAGCGGCAGCCGGCGGACGTGGCGGAGAAGCGGCGCGTGGGGGTGCGGTGCGCCGGGGTGCAGCGCACCGGCCGCGGAGCAGGGGAGCCTTGCCTTCCTCCAAACCTCGGCTCCAACCCCCGGCATCTGCCACCTCCCCAGTCCCGCTGCGCCCTCGGCTCGGGAGCCAGCACCGGTGATGCCGAGAGGATCCTCCAGTCCTGCGACCCGCTGAAGAAACCATAGCCGCTTGCTCGGGGCTTACGGGGACCGTGCGAGCGGATCGCGTTTGGCGGAGGCTCGGGCTGCGGAGCGCGGGGACTCAGGGGGGGAGGGGGGAGGGACCGCTCTGTCCATGCCCGGGCGCCAACCACGGCTTTGAAGGGTCTCCCTGCCCAGCCCGCTAGCAGCTCCTCCACGGACTCAAGGAAGCTTCGGGCGGCGTCCTGGGGCTCCCCACCCAACCCGATCGGACTTAAGAAGGTGATTGCTCTGCTCTCCCTCCCTTCTTCCCGCCTCCTTCCCCCCACTTAACTTTTTGTCTCCACTTGCCTGCAGCTCCGTCCCCTCCCTTCATACCCATCCGCGGCTGTGCCAACCGCCCGGGGCATGGGCCCCCCAACACCGCTCCAGGAGGCCCCGCGGCGCCACAAGATGTGAGAGGCCCGCGTGGGGCAGACCCAGAGCTTGGGAAGAGGAGCTGATAGCCCCCAGCTTCCACAGGCCAGGCGAGGTGGCAGTGCGCGCTGCGCCCCCGCGGTGCTGACCGTCGCGGAGCGCCGGACCCAGGGCCGGAACGAGTAGCTGGCCGGAGGCGCGCCGCGGAGAACAGGCTGTCATGCCCTATTGATCTTCGTGCCCCCCGCCAAGTATGTTTGGGCTGGACCAATTCGAGCCCCAGATCAACAGCAGGAACGCTGGCCAGGGCGAGAGGAACTTTAACGAGGCCGGACTAAGCATGAACACCCACTTTAAGGCCCCTGCTTTCCACGCGGGGGGACCTCCTGGCTCCGTGGACCCTGCCATGAGCGCTCTGGGCGAGCCCCCGATCTTGGGCATGAACATGGAGCCTTACGGCTTCCACGCGCGCGGCCACTCGGAGTTGCACGCGGGGGGGCTGCAGGCGCAGCCGGTGCACGGATTCTTTGGAGGCCAGCAGCCGCACCACGGCCACCCCGGAGGCCACCACCCCCACCAACATCACCCCCACTTCGGGGGCAACTTCGGCGGCCCAGACCCAGGGGCCTCGTGCCTGCACGGGGGTCGCCTGCTCGGCTACGGCGGCGCTGGCGGCGGCCTGGGCAGTCAGCCGCCCTTCGCCGAGGGTTATGATCACATGGCGGAGAGCCAGGGGCCGGAGAGCTTCGGCCCGCAGCGACCGGGAAACCTCCCGGACTTTCACAGTTCGGGCGCCTCGGGCCACGCCGTGCCTGCCCCATGCTTGCCGCTGGACCAGAGCCCTAACCGAGCCGCCTCCTTCCACGGCCTGCCCGCCTCCAGCGGCTCCGATTCCCACAGTCTGGAGCCCCGGAGGGTGGCGAACCAAGGAGCCGTCGACTCGCTGGAATACAATTACCCGGGTGAGGCGCCCTCGGGACATTTCGACATGTTTTCGCCCTCCGATTCTGAGGGGCAGCTGCCTCATTATGCGGCAGGTCGCCAGGTTCCCGGCGCCTCTTTCCCGGGCGCCTCAGCGCTGCCCAGAGCTGCGGGCATGGTGGGCTTGTCTAAAATGCACGCCCAGCAGCAACAGCAGCAGCAGCAACAGCAGCAGCAGCCGCCGCAGCCGCACGGTGTGTTCTTCGAAAGGTTCGGAGGGGCCCGCAAGATGCCCGTGGGCTTGGAGCCCGGGGTAGGCTCCAGGCACCCGTTAATGCAGCCTCCCCAGCAGGCCCCACCGCCCCCTCAGCAGCAGCCCCCGCAGCCGCCGCAGCCCCAGCAGCCCCAGCCCCAGCAGCAGCCACCGCCGCCCGGGCTTCTGGTCCGACAAAATTCGTGCCCGCCTGCGCTCCCGCGGCCCCAGCAGGGCGAGGCGGGCACGCCCAGCGGCGGCCTGCAGGACGGGGGCCCCATGTTGCCCAGCCAACACGCTCAGTTCGAATACCCCATCCACCGGCTGGAGAACCGGAGCATGCACCCTTATTCCGAGCCGGTGTTCAACATGCAGCACCCCCCTCCGCAGCAGGCGCCCAACCAGCGGCTGCAGCATTTCGACGCACCCCCCTACATGAATGTGGCCAAGAGGCCGCGCTTTGACTTCCCCGGCAGCGCGGGAGTGGACCGCTGCGCTTCGTGGAACGGCAGCATGCACAACGGCGCTCTGGACAACCACCTCTCGCCCTCTGCCTACTCCGGCCTACCCGGCGAATTCACGCCGCCGGTGCCGGACAGCTTCCCCTCGGGGCCACCCCTGCAGCATCCGGCCCCGGACCACCAGTCCCTGCAGCAGCAGCAGCAGCAACAGCAGCAGCAGCAACAGCAGCAGCACCAACAGCAGCAGCAGCAGCGCCAGAACGCGGCCCTCATGATTAAGCAGATGGCGTCGCGGAATCAGCAGCAGCGGCTGCGCCAACCCAACCTGGCCCAGCTAGGCCATCCCGGGGACGTGGGCCAGGGCAGCCTGGTTCACGGCGGCCCGGTGGGAGGCTTGGCCCAGCCGAACTTTGAGCGCGAAAGCAGCGGCGTGGGCGCGGGGCGCCTGGGCACCTTCGAGCAGCAGGCGCCGCACTTGGCGCAGGAGAGCGCGTGGTTCCCAGGTCCGCACCCGCCGCCGGGTGACCTGCTGCCCCGCAGGATGGGCGGCTCGGGCCTGCCTGCTGACTGCGGCCCGCACGACCCCGGGCTGGCGCCGCCCCCTCCGCCGGGTGGCTCGGGGGTGCTGTTCCGGGGCCCTCTGCAGGAGCCGCTGAGGATGCCCGGAGAGGGCCACGTGCCCGCGCTGCCCTCCCCGGGCCTGCAGTTCGGGGGCAGCCTGGCGGGCCTAGGTCAACTGCAGTCGCCGGGGGCTGGGGTAGGACTGCCTAGCGCTCCCTCAGAGCGCCGGCCCCCGCCGCCGGATTTCACGGCGCCGGCACTCGGGGGCCAGCCTAGCTTCCCGTTCGGTGCGGCGAACCGACAGGCCACGCCGCACAGCGGCCCAGGCGTGAACTCGCCCCCAAGTGCGGGCGGGGGCGGCGGCAGCACCGGCAGCGGTGGCGGGGGCGCGTACCCGCCGCAACCTGATTTCCAGCCCAGCCAGCGCACTTCGGCCAGTAAGCTGGGCGCGCTTTCGCTGGGCTCCTTCAACAAGCCAAGCTCCAAGGACAACCTGTTCGGCCAGAGCTGCCTGGCTGCGCTCTCCACCGCCTGCCAGAACATGATTGCCAGTCTCGGGGCCCCCAACCTCAACGTGACCTTCAACAAGAAGAACCCGCCCGAGGGCAAGAGGAAACTGAGCCAGAACGAGACCGACGGCGCGACCGTGGCCGGCAACCCGGGCTCGGATTACTTTCCCGGAGGGACTGCTCCTGGGGCCCCAGGGCCCGGAGTTCCGTCGGGGACCAGTAGCAGCGGCTCCAAAGCCTCGGGGCCGCCCAACCCACCCGCCCAGGGGGACAGCACCAGCCTCTCCCCCAACTATACCCTGGAATCAACGTCGGGGAACGACGGCAAGCCGGTCCCCGGGGGCGGCGGCCGGGGCCGGGGTCGAAGAAAAAGGGACAGTGGTCATGTGAGCCCCGGGACCTTCTTCGACAAGTACTCTGCAGCGCCGGACAGCGGGGGCGCGCCCGGGGTGAGCCCAGGGCAGCAGCAGGCACCGGGCGCAGCCGTCGGGGGAACCTCTACCAGCGAGGCGCGCGGGGCTCCGACGCCTCACGAGAAAGCGCTCACGTCGCCATCGTGGGGGAAGGGGGCCGAATTGCTCCTGGGGGACCAGCCGGACCTCATGGCTTCCCTGGACGGTGGGGCCAAATCGGACAGTAGTTCCCCGCACGTGGGCGAGTTCGCCTCAGATGAGGTGAGCACGAGCTACGCGAACGAGGACGAGGTGTCATCCAGCTCCGACAACCCCCCGGCTCTGGCCAAAGCGAGTAGGAGCCCCCTGGTAACAGGCTCGCCCAAACTCCCCCCCAGGGGGGTGGGCGCAGGAGAACACGGACCGAAGGCACCCCCGCCCCCGCTGGGCCTGGGCATCATGTCTACCTCTACCTCGACCCCTGACAGCTATGGCGGCGGCGGGGGCACTGGCCATCCTGGCACACCTGGCCTGGAGCAGGTCCGGACCCCGACGAGCAGCAGCGGTGCACCACCACCCGATGAGATCCACCCCCTGGAGATCCTCCAGGCACAGATCCAGCTGCAGAGGCAGCAGTTCAGCATCTCTGAGGACCAGCCCCTGGGGCTCAAGGCGGGCAAGAAGGGTGAGTGTGCCGTGGGGGCCTCAGGCGCGCAGAATGGAGACAGCGAGCTGGGCAGCTGCTGCTCAGAGGCTGTCAAAAGCGCCATGAGCACCATCGACCTGGACTCGCTGATGGCAGAGCACAGCGCCACCTGGTACATGCCGGCTGACAAGACCTTGGTGGACGGCGCCGACGACGACAAGACGCTGGCGCCCTGGGAGAAGGCCAAACCCCAGAACCCCAACAGCAAAGAAGGTATATGCGCTGTTCGGTTCCCTTCTCACCTCCCAGAGACCTGCCCCGCCCCCATTGCAGGCCTTAGTTCTCCCGCCTTGAAGGTTCCGTGAAAGGGGGAGAGGGTCCTTTGCGGTTAGGAGAGCACAGGGTCTTCTTAATGCCCAACTCAGAGCTGGATATACCCTTCCTCTGGTTAGACCAAGGGCTCTGTGAGCCGACCCCCTCTCCCTCCTTAGATGCTGCCAGGTATATTCTAGTTCCACAGAATGCTAAGAACTTAGATGGAAACCCTTTGAGGACTGTTGTAGAGTCTCCTCCCCTCAAGTTTTAGGTGAGTTGCTGGAGGCTCAGAAGACAAGTCGTGACTATCCTTTCACACTAAGACCCCTCATCACCCTCAACATTCAGGCTGGGGCCACTTCTTAGGAGTTACAGGCCACCCTTCCTGGCAGGACACCTGGGAAGTTGTGTTAATGCCTCCCCACCTAGTCAGCTAGCCTTCAGCTCCAGCCCCCTGCAGTGTGCCAGCATCTTTAGGAAAAAAAAGTTCCCAGCATCACTGAGAGGCAACGCCTAACGTGACATTTGTTCCTCAAGAGTAGCTGTTTGGTCTCTTCTTAACTATTAGAGTTTCATTGAAAAACTGGAGACCTGTAGGGGTTGAAGGAGGCAGGCAGCCTTATAGGTGTGCAACTCCTTGACATTTGGTGGGGGCTTGGGTGGAAGTGGGGTCTGTTTGGCAGAGGCCAGCCGGCTCAACCAGGGTATCATTTGTGTATGGGGTTATGGGGATATATTCTTAAGGCACAAAGGACCTGCGTTCGTCAATATCTCTCCGGCTTTGGTGACAGATGTCCAGTCCCAGCTCTCCTTTGCATTCTAAGCACTTCCTCTCCACCAGGCCTGGAGGCTTTTAAGGTGGGTGGGGTAAGAGTTAGTCAATGACCCGCCATTGCAGTTAAAGTAATAACAGTTTTTTAACCTAAGGAAGACTGGGCTGCAACCCATTTTATTTTAATGGGGCTTTTTTCACCCATGGATAATGGCTTCTTAAAATTAGGTAACATCATCTCTCCTCCCATTCCTATCTTTTTCTTTTAAACCTTAGTTGAATCCCCTTGGTTTTACCAGGTTGACTATTATCATGAAGCCAGTGGCTGACGATTTAACTCTGTCGGTAAAAAAATGCATCCCTTGATTCTCACTCTCTCTTAGAGTTCCTTTCCTCTGCCTTCGGTTTCCTAGTTCTCCCCACATCCTGCCACCCCTTGACCCTGGGTTTAAGGTGAGGGTGGGTTTTAGGAGAGTGGGATGGGGCCAAAAGGGGAGGGGAAGTGCAGCCAGAGGTGGGTGGCTCAGAACTCGGGGCTTTCAGGGCGCCTGTCCCGGGTAGCTTTCCCGCTTAGGTTTTCTAATTCATGAATGCAGCCTCGCTGCTTTTCTCTTTGTTCGCCGACTGCCCAGCCCGGGACGCCGCTCTCTCATTTGAAGCTGGGTGTTTAGCATGCACAGCAGACGCTGGGGCCAGCATCAGCATTCTCCAGGCTTCTCCCAGGCAAGGCCATAAATTGGTTAGTTTGGGACCCTCTGCTTCTTCTCTCCCCTCCTTTTAAAAATGGAGTTGGACACAGCATCCTGCTTGCTCAGGCCCCCCTTCTCTTTTATTTTCTTGTACACAACATCTCGATCGCCACCAATCGATAGCTGGTTAGCACAAATCCCAGCCCCTGTCACTTCTACCTGGCTTGGCCTGGCTGCCCCTTCTCCTCCGCCATCTCCCATCCCCCCCAGTAATTAAGAACATATTGGCCAAAATGGGGTGAGAAAAGTTAAAAAAGAAAACCCGATTTAGAGAATTAATAAAGAAACCAGTAGCGCTTTGCAGACTAGTCTTTTGAAGGACCTTAAGTGAAGAGGTATTGGGTGGTTTTGATGAGGTTTTTTTTTTTGTTGTTGTTGTTGTTTTGTTTTTTTTAAGGTATTGCACCACTCACTCCCCAGTCGATGCAACTATATTCCTTTACAGAAAAAAATAAATGAAAAGATGCAGGCTGTGAATGAAGAAATGTCATTAAAGAAATGTTTTGTTTTGCTTGTTTCATTATCATCATCAGAGGAGGGAAAATTTTTTTGGGAAATATTGTGATGCTAGTCACTTTAGGGTGGATTTCCCCTATAGGCTCAACACAGCCCTCCCCTGCACACGGGAGGACAGAGACTCCCTTTGGGGACAGGCTGGGGGCTGGCCGCCTTAGAGGCATCAGCAGGGACACCCACTTGACCTCTTTTGTTTTCCACTCTGTGATATGGGAAGGACAGTTTCCTAGATAAAGCCCTGAATTGAGGCCACTCACAGCTTCTGCAGCCTTGGCGCTGCTAGTTAAGGCTTTATAAGGTATCTACATCCCTTTGCTGCTCCCTTATTGGTAGTAAATAAGGATGATTAAACTTTTCATTATGATAACACCCTACAGTTCCATCTGCACATGTTGTATAAATAGGTACACAGAGCCTTCAACAGGCCCCTGAGTCCCCTGGCTGAAAATCAGAGTGAAGTGTGCCTCTTCGAAATAGAGTAAAAAAAAAAAAAAAAGAAAAATTAAACTAAAACGTTTAGCTTTTCCCCAATCGTATGCCTATGTGGTCCCATCAGCCAAGAAGCAGTGGTGTTCAGCGGCTTTGAATAATACCTTCTGTAGGTTCCAGCCCCAGCAAGCACTTTCTTTCACCCCCCCCCACCCTCCCTTTCAGGCAAAGCCCATTTTTGTAATGATATTTTATTTTCTCATGCCGTAAAACACGCCAGTACTAATGTGATTAAATATTAACACCGTTTCTGAAATTCTTCGCTCCGATGACAAAATACTAGTCGGTATTTAACAAAATGATTCGTGCTCGGATTGGAGAGAACGAATAAGTCTTCAGAACTGCACAAGCCGTGTAGCCACTGGGACGTGCCCAGATTGTCTTATGGGGTTTAGATGTCCTTTGGAGAGGAGGGAACTCGACTAGCAAGTTGCAGTTCTAGAAAAGTCTAGGCCAGAATGACATGTGATTATAATTTTTTGCCAGGAAAGTGAACCTCTCCAAATTATGCTTTCCCTGACTTCTTAATCAACCCACCAAACAACTTTTATATAATGAAACTCTACATCTCATCATGAGGTTCTGTTTGCACAAAGTTGGCGGGGGGGGGAGGGGGGGGGAAGGGTGAGATTGTGCAAAGGGAAAAAAAAAAATACAGCCTGAGTTTGGGCCTAGTCGGACATCTATTAAATCAGTGAGGATTACATGAATTTGAAATTAGTTAGCAAAATCATTCACCTATTTTTGTAATAGGTGTGTGGCTGTGAAGGAATTTCAAAACAGATTGAGAAGGAGAAGTAATGATAGATTGTAGATGCAGGCTATGAAGTCTGAAGAAGTTATGTTTCCCTCCCTCCTGTCCCTTCCGTATGATTTTCAAAACTTGAATTAACCATGTTCTGTTACAAGTTTATCCTTGTCCAACTTCCATTCTGTTGGTTGCTTTCTATCTTAAAATGGAGAGAAGTCTAGAAATGCTCTTTCACATACACTGAACTGGGAGAGGTCTCTGTATTCGCTTTGCATGCAACCCAGCCCTTTTTGGAAGTATGACATTTTTACAGTGATGCGGGAGAAATTTTTGGAATTTCATGCTTCCCTCAGTGTTCCAGTGGGAACACAGTAAGCAGTGCTGAGAAATCCAAGGCAGGCAGGATTTGAACACTGATTTTCCTTAGACATGGGGCAGGCTTAGGGGAGGTGGGGGTGTTCTAGTGCTGTTTTTCTGAGTCATTTCCCCCACGCCCCGCACAGTGGAGAGAATTTTAAGGCTCACTCAAACTTGTTTGGGAGAAGGCAAAGAGCCTTGCATTCCCATTTCCCTGTGAAATCATCCAGAAAGGGTTGCATGCCTTCATGTGACTTTTGCAGCCTCCGGAAGATGTAACCCAAAACTTCGCAGGTGTTAATCAGGGGTAACGTAAACAGGAGCCCCCTTTGTGCAGCTGACATTAGGGGCTGCCTGCTCCCTGGCTAGTCTGGGACATTCTACTACTGTTCTTGGTGCTTGTTTAATATTTCATGGCTGTAATAAACCTGTCTTCTTTGCCCGCCTCCCGACATAAAACCCCAACCTAGCACACATCTGCAATTACACATTTCTACTAAATATTAATAAAGAACAAGGATGTTGTAAAGGGCTGAAGCTTATCGGTGTTGAACTTGTCATGGTTTTTGCCATTGGATTTTTCTGGCTGTTTTGATTTCAAATAGCCACTGCCTTCTAATATGTAATATATACTTAACTATTCATATATATATATATATACACACACACACACAATTTGGGTAGATTGAAGGGCTTTCCTCAAGGATAGCTTTCTTTAATGTAAATTCATTTAGATGTCTTGTGAGGCCCCTTCAGACCGGAAGTAAGAGACTGTTGAAATGTACTTCTATTTTATTGAGGTTTCTAGGAAAGGAGTGAGGGTTGGTTAATCTAATTTCTCTTTCTAGCAATGAAATTCTATGGTTCCTGATATGATTTTGTTTGCCTGGCAGAGGTATTTAAATTTCCACAAAGAATCTTAATAGGTCCTGAAAATAGGGCTGCCCTCTCCAAGAAGTTACTTGATACTCCCTGCTGATATAAAATCTACATCTTTAATAAACATTCTGGGAGGACCAGGTGAAATTAGAGGAGGGAAATTCTCCGCACGGTGGAAGGGCAAACTTGGATATATAGCCTTGGAATTTCACTGGGGCTTCTCAACTCACTCCATGCTGGAAGATTTTAGCAAAATCACCTTTCTCTCCACTTGAGTGACAATAACATCGGTAGTGGTCTTTGCCGTGGGAGTGAGTGATCTCCTTTGCCAAAAGCATTTGGAAGATAAATAGTCCTAGTAAGGAATACTGTATTTACCTCTGGTTAATTTTAGAGATTAAAAGGCTATCGCTTTATGTAATAGGATCGAATGTTCCGGGAGTGTGTGAGGGGCAAGCAGTCCTCCCCAACACGTTGCAACATAAAAACGCCAAACCCTCTCATGCCAGAGGGGACCTGCGTTTATTGGGCCCCCCGGTAGCCAGTGGGTGTACCTTGTAGCCATTCCTCACTGCCCCCCCTGCTTGTTCCACCCAAGTCTTCAGTCTGGAGGGGTTGGAAGAGCCTCGCTCCATCTTGACTTAAGTCAGGATTTGAGTTGCCTGGCCGATGTGTTTGTTTTAGGACGATGTCTATTTTTAGGCACGTCTTGGGTGGACAGATTTGAGTGTGGGTTTTGATTGCTAGTGGCTGAGATGTTGATATATACATGAGTGCGTGATTGAGAAGAGACATTTGGGGGGAAATTTTTTCAAGTTTCTTCGCCTTCTCGCACACACTGGAGCCAAACGACGTGGTCTGAGGGGCCGGCTTGAAAGAGGGCGTCAGTGGTGGGTGTCGGGTCTGGGTCTGTTGCCCACGGAGGAAAGCGGGGCCCTGTGAAGGAGTCCTCTTCTCTCTCCCCTGCTCCACCCCAGTGTACGCACATATGCATATGTATGGCCACGTGTATTGTATTTTCTTCAAATCACCCAGCTACTTTTCCAGTTTACCCTTAATCTACTTTCTGAAGGCCAGTAGAGAAAGAAGCTCTCAATGGCCTTAGCTGGCAGGTTCTGATTCTGTAGAGGACTGAGTGAGCGCAAATCCTAAAAATAGAGTGAGGAATTTGAAGATCGTAATTATGAAATCTTGGCCTCCCGGGCCTCCTGGGCTGTAGGTGACTCTGGTCTGCTGGATTTCGGTAGCAAACGCACAGGTCGCCCCTCGCGGGTTTTGTGCGAGGGCATACGTGGAGGTATCTTGCTGGCTGAGTTCAGCTAACACCACTCTTTAGCCAGAGAGGAATCTTTGAATCAGTGCCCACCCCTCCACTCCCCCATTCTCCCTCCCAGCTGTGGGAAGCGGACCCTTCTTCTCACTTATGGAAATTCCTCTCCTTTATTGTAATCTTTTGGTACCAGCGACGTGGCGGAGATGACGCTGGGCTTTCGAATTAGTCACAGCCTTGTCTTTAGGGACCCTCTGTGTTCTTATGCACAACAGCGCAGCTGACGGTCCCAAACTCTGTACCACTCAGGACCTGAAGGCAGAGAGGGTTCTGGGGCGCTGGCACCTTTTGTTCAGTGGGTAGTCCAGCGCAGAGGTGGCCCTGATCATTTCCTTCCATCTTCGGACAATGCTACAGCATGCATCCAAACACACGGCTTCACCCCCAGGAATCAGTTATTTTAGGGTGTGAGTGAGAAGACACCTGTGTGTGTGTGTGCACTTCAGGGGTCTCGAGCTCCAAACTTATTTTGTAACCGAGACTGAAAAGCAGAGTTAAGTTTAATTTATTTGAGTGAGGAGGGACGTTTGAGAGACATCGTTCTCACAGGGTGTAATCATCTCAGGCCCGCTTTGTTTGCTGGCCTGCATTTTAATCAGTGGCCTCTGAGGTTTGGGAAGCAAGTGGAGGGTCTGCTCCCAACATGGTGTTTGCCCAGAAAGGACATGGGGTGGAAGTGGCAGAGAAATTGCCACAGATTTCCAAGGGGCTCTTTCTAACTTGTGCCTGATAGCTTCAAATTTTGGCCCTACAAGGCCATGTCGGATTGGCACCACTGGCACCTACTTAATGGGGGTCCGTCGTAGCCACAGGTCCCAAATTCTCTTTCTCCCCTTTGACTGAGAAAGCTGGTAGTTTTTCATAATCACCACTTCCTTGAGAAGCCGGATACAGAGAGAGAACTTTATAGCGATTGTGTGCGTATCCTTTCACAACATTATACATCACCGTATGGACCCAAATGCCCTTTAAACATAAAGACAATTGAATTTAACAGTTTGGAGGTCTGAGCGCGTTCACGATAACAAATTGGCTCTTTCCGTATGTCTCAGAAGGAGAATCATTCATGGAATAGATTTGTCCAAAAGAGGGGGAAAAGTCTCAGTAAACATCCCAACACAAACTCACATTGTTGGGGGAAAGCAGATTTTTAAGTTCTGATCTTTAAAGCTTAGGGGTCCAGTGACATCAGCTTGCCCCACTTCCCCTAGAGCTGGTAGGATCTGCCGTGTGACTCAAAGTGTCCATCTTCCTTTCCACCTTCGATCCCTCTGTGGAAGGTCTTGGACTCCTTATGAAATGTCTGACCCTGGGATGCGATCGTTGGAGCTGTCTCTGGTTTTTGGGGTTGTAGTCTGACTTGGTGTTTGGTTTGGGTGAAATGAGGTATGTTGGGCATTGGTTTGCGGAAGCAGGGAGACCCTGTGTCAAAGGCAAATTTGGGGTTCATTGTTGAGGATGGCCTTTGGAAAGTCGAGTGCTTTGAAGACACTGGTGGGGAGGGACCAGGTCTTGCATTTATGCTGCGTGTCTCAAAAACGATCTCTGCGGCTGCTCAGAAATAGACGGCGCTTGTGCCTTTGGAGGAAACGTGGACTAACTGGTGCTGAGGCGTTTCACGGTCTTTTTCCCCTGCTCCCTCTTCCAGTAGCCTGTCTTGTGAGAACTACGTGGCCCGGAGATGTGTTCAGTTCTGAGAGTTTAACATTCGTTTTTTTCCTTCTCATTGCTGATAATAATTGAAAGAGTGTTGGGGCACAAAGATTTCATTTGATCTTACAGCTCAGGGCAAAAATGTCTCTGGAGCTACTTGGTCGCAGGCCCTTCTGACGCAGCTGGCTTTGCGTGGTGTGTCCCGGGAAGTTGTCTGCCCCAAGTGGAGGGCCCTAGTGTGGTGTTCCTGGACGTAGGTGGGAGCTTCTGGAATGTTAATGAGTGAACAGTTAATGAGTGACAGTTAATGAGTGAACCCCTCCACAAACACACTTGCACACACATGCACACACACACCCTGCTCCCTGTTCATGTAGTCATCCAGGGCAAGGTGAAATGTCAAAAAGATATGACCCTTTTCAGTTACCATGAAGCAGTGTTTTCAGATGCCCTTGGATCTCGGAACACAAGCATTGTCGAGTGATTGGCAACGACCACCAGGAATAAAATACTTCTGAGAGACCATCTTATGATGGGAGAGGGGGTGGGGGAGGCCGCAGAACACATAGCCGGCTTTGAAATCCCCAAAGCTGAGCCTTCCACAGAAAGCAAGGGTTGGCTGAGAATTCGCTGAGGAGTACGTGGGTCTGTCCTGTCCACGTGGGCAGTTTCCGAAGTCCTTGAAAATGATAGGGCCCGTGTCCTGATGCAGATACTCGGGCCTCCTTTCTTATGAGCCAGAAACACCCCCAGTTAGGAAGACTGGATGGGGATTGAGGTGTGGATTATTTTCTCAGGGTGGGGGCAGTAGTAGAGGGGGGAAGAAGTGCATCCATCTGAATCGAAATGTTATTTACCGACACTTGGGGTTTAGGAGTGGAAAAGCATTTATAAATATGGAAGTCATTTATATAGTACCTCCTGGGTGAGGCTGGGAGTGAGTGAATTGCTTGGGGGCTGGTGTCAGCCATCGTAAAGGACAGAAAGTTCTTGGCCGAGTTCTCCCTGCTGGGCCTGGGGCTTCCACATGACTGCAGCTGTTTTGGGGGAAATCGATGTGGAGGACCCAGCCTGGGACTCCTAACCGCATGTGGGTCTGTTAGCAATCAGGGCCCGTTTCTGTTTAGTTAGTGGCCGAGGCAGACGCACGGGGCAGGGGGGATGAAGACCCAGATGGGCCCTGGGTGGGTTGAGCCCTAGTAACGTGCCTGTGGCTAACTTCTCCTGAAGAAGAGACGGCCCCATGAGGCCTGCTACAGATGCATTGAGTTTCACAGATGTGCCCAGATTTTTCCATAAAAGAGGGGTGGTGGGGTGGGAAAAAGGAGTGACCTTTCCCCTGGTGATCCCATAAAGTGACCACCAAGGCTTTTCTCCCAGCACTGAGCCTCTTCAGGGATAATCTTGCCTTTCACAGACCTCGCAGGCAGGTCCCACTGCCTTGAAACGCAAGCAATGCCCTCCCACACAATATGTATATTTTTCCTTTTTTTTTTTTTTTTCCTGAATGGTAGGCAAAAAGAGAACGAAAGTAAGTGACGAATTCAGCAAGAGGAAGATTTCCCTGACTCGAAATAAGCCAAGTGTGGAAAGGAGCTAGAGAAATTAGCGTCTCCTTTTTCCTCCCCTTCAGGGGACCCACGGTCCAGCCATCAGCAGCCCTTAATGCTTTTGTAGTGAGGCCTAATTGGCTCAAAACAAATTGACCATTTTCATCCCTTGCAATGTGACTTTTGGTCCTTGTTTAGTATTTGAGGGGAGCGAGGCTGTGGACCAAAATTTGGCTTTTTTAAACAGGAGCAATTTCACGATCCTTATGCCGTGACTATTTCTAAATTGTCTGGGCATAAAGCTCTGGATGCCTTCTGCCGGTTTCGGCTCAAGTGCAAGCATGCACACACGCACCCACCCACCCATGCACACACACATGCACACACAGGCTGGAGAAGTCGGAATAAGAAATGCAAAAATAAAGGTTTTGTTCCCCCCTCCCCCCAAGAAGAAGCTCATACCAAGTTTTGGCCCCATTCAGTTTTAAGTAGAAGCTTATTGATCTCATGTGGTCAGTTTTTGCCGAATTTGTAATCCCGTTAGGCCTCAGGGAGAGGCATGATTAATTTACTTGTACATTTCACTCTTTTGGGTCAGTTTAGTTAATAAGCATTTATTTTGTGCTCAGTGTGTGTGAAGCATTTTGCTGGGATTGGAATTGTGTGTGTGTGTGTGTGTGTGTGTGTGTGTGTGTGTGTGTAATGAGGGTGAGTATACACACTAATGGGCCCACTTGCCCACCAGTGAATAAAGGCCCTCAGTCTTGGGTCCCACCTCCTCCCCAGGAAGAGAGGGCGAGTGGCCCTTCAACCATCACTTGTCAGGGAGCGGGGAGAAAAAGCCCAATGGTCCAACAAATCCAGCCTCCCAGAGCCTTCGAGAGAGCCAGAGAACATGGACTTCCTTCTGGTGTCTTGGTCCCGGAAAGTTTCTGTGCATTAATTCTTAATTGACTGGGAGCTGAGCGCTGACACGGAGAAGAGTTTGGAATCTTAAACCACGTTGGAGCACCTTCCATGCTGCTGCTTGACAAATGGTGGTGCTGGGGGTATGTGTGTGTGTAACTTTTAGAGAAACGCATGGTTTGACTTCCAAAGAAGGAAGAAAAAGTATGCATACGTCTCTAAAGCTGGGGTAACGAAACACAAAGCAAAACAGCCCGTAGCGGTTTTGGCTTTTCGGAACACTCAATCTCAAAAGTGGAGCCTGTGTCATTTTGATGGTGCAGGCGTTTCAGTGGGTGGGGTGGGGGGGTGTCTCTGGGTGCTCCCCTCTTCTTCCCTGGGCTCCCCACACAGCCTTCCTGTTTTGCTGCTTCTAGATGATGGGCTAAAATTCCACTTTTATTATTATTATTTTCTAAAGACAGGTTTTGGCCATAATAGTTTTGGAGCAAATGGTTTCCTGAGCACCCGCACCCCTATTTGCTTAATTCCTCGCACACATTTTCCACTGAGGCCTTGCCTTTGCAGAGTGAGGGCCGGACTCACTCTGTGAATATTTTCGGCACGGAGCCAGCCTGCAATGAACTTCAGGCTCCGAGGAAACAGGCATTGGGAGAGATGAGGATACAATTTCTTTTTTTTTATGTGGGCCCGTTAAAATCTAATGGACACTGGTGTCTGGCCTTATATTTGGAGCGGGTCTTTATCTAACCCTTAAAACCAGAGTCATTTCCGGTAATTACGACACCCCAGACTAGACCACTAAATCTTCCAGAAGCTTGTCTGGAAGATGGTGGCGGCAGGGTTGGGAGGGACCGAGGGGCACACCTGTTACCTGTATCTGCTATAATTACGACATTTCTAGACTCCTTGTTTGAAAGGAAAAATTCAGGGACTGTGTAGTTGCGGAAGAGAACAGCCTGAGGCGTTCTGTCTCCTGGCAGCGAAATCACAGGGGCCCCCACTCTCAGTGCCCATCATAGCCCCTGCATTTCCTAAATGAATTAATTTAGCTCCTCGACATTTGGTATTAAGTAAGTAGTTATTCTGGGAATCCAAGAGAGAAAAGAGCTGGAAGACTTTTTTTTTTTTTTTTTTTTTTTTTTTTTTTTTTTTTAACTTTTTGGAAAAAAGAGAAAGTGTTGCATTTTGAAGTTTGAGAGGACTGGGCATCCACGAGAGTGCTGTCACATGGGAGGACATGTTTGGTGGGACGTGGCAGGACGTGGCAAAGCCGCCTGGCCCCATCCTCACCTGTGATTTTGCTTCTCTACGGAGGGGATTTTTCCATTGTTAAGAAGCTCAGAGACCGCAACACCCCAACTCCCGGCAGTTTGGCAGTATTGTTTAGAATACTCTCGCTTTTCAAATTGAGAGAAACTAGTTTAATGGGAAAATAGCAGTATTACTATCTTGGTGATATTTGCTTTCATGTTTAAAAATACTTTGTTTTCATATCCTGAATTTCATCCTTTCTTGTTTGCTTGTTTGATGGAAACCCGTGAGTGTGTGTGTGTGTGTGTATGTGTGTGTGTGTGGTGTGTGGTACCAGTACACACATCTATGCACATGTAGGTAGTCAAATGGTTGCAATTGCGCACCCCAAAATTGGTTGCAATTTCACAGATGGCTAAAGGGATCCAGAACATTTGCTTTTAACTTAAACCATCTTGTTCCTTCCTCCCCCATCAGCAGACCACTCCCAAACCCCCCACCCTCACCTCCCTCAGCAATATTTCTTTCTTTCTTACAAAAGGCATGCCGGGCCTGTTTGCTGAGGTCCCTGTTGGAATCGGTTTTCTGGGGTTATGTATTAAATGTGTTTGAGGGCGATTTCAGCCCTTAGCCTGGTCGCCCCAGTACTAATGGTAGCAGGGCCGATTATAGAGAGGCAAAGAATATTGTAAATGGCTTATGCAGAAAAACCATTTAGATAAAAATGCAATTTTCTCTTCTGCATAGAGTGCTAAGAATTAATAGCACATTCTTTCTAAATGGGTATTTTTATATTATATTTTCCTCCTAATGAAATTCTTTTCCCAAACAGGAGCATGTTTCATTTGAAACTTTAGAGTAAAATTGATCTGTTTTTTAGCCTGCAAAATCTGGTGTCCCTTCCCTCCCTACTTTGTGCCCAAGATTTTTGAAGTTAGATGGTGCGCAGGATGGGAATGGGGGTTCTGTCACTTCAATGTCCTCATTAAGGCTAAGGACCGGGAGAGGGGCTGGGTTTGCCCACATTGTGTTTTTTTCTTCCTTTCTTCCTGGGGTGAATTTGGGGGTATTTGATGGTTTCCACAAAGAGAGAAACTGGTCTTGAAGTTTCAGCTCTTTGTGCTTCGTGCCCCCACCCCCTCACCTTCCCTGAGCAGGAGGCTCACCTCACTTGTCCCAGGGAATTTCCCACCATCCTCTAGGTATGTCTCTTTCTCCCCGGCTTCTTCATTACTTCAGGGGAGACCCCTGGCCAGTCCCTGCTTTCCATTACATGACAGCTGTGAAAGAGGATGCTTTCAGCTTCCAGGCACCCTCTGAAGAGGCGGTTCCTGTGGGCCTGCTCTCCGCCAGGGCCTATGTGGCCATTTTGAGAGGAATGGAAATTCCGAACTTCTTAGAAGACCGACTTCATGCATTCCAGTAGAAGCTTGCGGCAGCCTCGTTGTGGAAAGTCTTTGAGAGTTTATTGCACTGGCTGCCATGGGCCAGTGTCTGCTGACCCAGTTTTTGCTGCCTGGGTATGTGTCTGTGGAGATATGGGTTAGACCTGCGTTGGCAGTTTAGATGTCCAGACGTGACAGCAGTCGAAGCTGTTGTGTTGCCGTAGATGACACATGTGTATAGTTCTCACTATTGAAGTAGCACGAAGGTGAAAGTTTAGGTCAAGTTTTAGAATGGGAAAGAACTCCCATTTTTGTGCCCTATCTCCATAACATTTTCCAGCTTAGCGATCCAAGGCCCAGTGAAGGCAATCGACTCAGCCAAGATGACACAGTGCAGCTGCAGAATAAGGACTGGACTATGTAGCTGACCTTGGCCTTCCCTTACTGCTGCTTGACCCCCTTATCTGGGAGCTAGGATCTGAATTTGTTTGGCTTAGCCTTGTGCAAACTGGGGCCAGGGTCTTCTTAAACCAGAAGTTCGCAAACCTTTTGCAGAAAGCACCACGACACACATTCCTGACAACGGCAGCCCTTGCTCCCCTTCCTCTTACGGAGGTGGACATTGTAAAGGAGACCATTCTTGACCTTGGGGAAACGGCAGTAGTACCGGATCCTGCCAGACAAATGGTCGGGTTTCAGGCCTGGCCCTTTGACTTTTCTGAGCTGCGTGACTGTAGCCACTTCTGTGCCCCAGCTTGGTTTCCTCAATAAAATTGAAAAGAGGAAAAAAAATTTTTTTTTTTTTACCTCATAGAAGTATCGTGAGGACTAAGTAGGATGCTTTTAGCTAAAGAGGACTAAATAGGATGACCATATGATTGGTTAAGAGCACGGGCTCTGGGGCTAGACCACCTGTGTTCCAACCCTAGCAACTCCACTTCCTAGCTGTGTGACCTTGGGCAGGTTCCTTAACCTTGTTGTGCCTCCATTTCCTCTTCCATGAAAGACAACAATAATAGTTCCTACCTCATCGGGGTGGGAGGATTCAGTGAGTTAGCATATACACGAGGAGCTACTCAAAAGACTGCCTGACACAGAGCAAGTGCTGTGACAGCTCCAGCTTTCCCTGACCACCTTATTAAGGCGGCCTTCTGACCACCTACTGTATGTCAGATGTTTCATAGGCAGTGTCATATGATTGTTCAAAGTGCAAGATGGCCCTGCTGTTATTGTTTGTTCCATCGTGGGGGTGATGAAACGAATCCCAGAGAGGCTAGGTGGCTTGTCCTCGACTATCGAGTGGTACAGGCTGGAGGGGAACCACACCAGGCTGTGCATGAGGTGCCTGGCACTGGGGACTTGCCGTGTCACAGGGCAGGGCTGGGCTGGAACCCACCACTCCTGCAGCAGCAATCTCAGGCCTCGCTGTTGGACCCTTTCCTTGTTTGGAGCAGTCAGACCTCCTGCGGACCTCAGTGAGCTGGTCCCACCCCCGTGCAGCCAGCCATGGTCAGGCACAGGTGGCTGGTGGCAGGATGACAGTGCCATGATATTTCGGTATTTATCTTCCCCCTGACGGCTCTCCCTGTGCACTGAAGGAACAGTTCCTAGATATGTGTGAGTAATGGTCAGTCTTTTTGTTAAAGGAATTCATGAGATGAGTCGATCTTGGCCTTTGAGCACTTTGCCAGGAGCCTGTGCCGACCATAAACAATCTGGGAGCTGGCAAGAGAAAAATTAACCCCCTGTGTCTGGTACCTCAGGTGGGTCTTCCGGAATCTGGCAGGCGTGGGCTGAACAGGGAGAGTGATAGCAAGAGTGACTGAGCTCCAGGTGAGGTGGGAGGGTCTAACAGTCAGGCAGGCCTGGGTTCGAATCCCAGCTGTGTTACTTGTGTGCTATGTGACCTTGGGCATGTGGTTCACCTCTCTGAGCCTGGGTTTCCTCACCTGTAACACAAGTGTAATCCCTGTGCCCTGCTCAGAGGGTTGCTAGAGGGGTTGATGAGCCCAAGCCCTGGGGGCAGCGAGCAGCAGGATGGGTTAGTGAGAGCAAATGCTTTGGAATCAGCTGGAGGGGTGTCATTCTCTGATCCCATGGGAGGCCCTTGGATAAGTCATGGCACCTCTCTTAGCCTCAGTATCCTCTGCTGCAAACCGGGGAGAGTAACACACATCCTTGAGGGCCCTAGCCGTGGTTCTTACCCTGGGGTGATATGGTCCTCACCCCAAGGGAACACTTGGCAGTGTCTGGAGGTGTTTTTGCTTGTCACAACTGCAAAAGAGGGAGGCTGCTACTGGCATGTAAAGGGTAGAGGCCAGGGATGCTGCCAAACTCCCACAATGCACAGGGCCGTATCCACCGCCTTCTTCCCCAACAAAGAATTATCCAGCCCAAACGTCAAAAGTGCCGAGGTTGAAAAACACCAAACTTCAGTGAGGGATTGAGATTAGATTTAAAATAATACTGAAAACATGGTAGCAAAGTCTGAATTCAAAGCGCCTAGAATATTTATTCATTCAACAAATGCGTACCAAGCCCTTACCCTGATGCAGCACTGTTCTAAGTGCTGGGATGCAGTGGGGAATCAGATAGAAAAAAGCCCCTGCCCTCATGGAGTTTACATTCTAGGGGAGGGGACAGCCAGCCAGACAAACAACAAAGAAGCATGTCACAGAGTGAGCAAGGCCAGGAACAGGAAATTAGAAGAAGGCTGGGGTGGGAGGGGGTGGTATATGAGAGTTTCTAGACTGGGCCACTAGGGAGGCCTCTGTGAAGTGGTGACAGTAAGCCGAGACCTGAAGAACGGGAGGAGCTGGCCAGTGGTGCGCTGGTAACTAACTGATCAACAACCTCCCTCTGGGGGAGGAGGGGAGACAGATGCTTGAAGCATTGCCGATTCCCATGGTGTAAATACTCCCTTCATGGCCCATATCAAGCTCCCAGTGTAATGTCAGCTGTCAATCAACTTGCAGAATTCCTGGATATTTAACAATAGGTTCCCACACCCCCGGATCCAGCCCTGTCAAGCTCTACAGGAAGGGTGTTCCAGAAGAGTGGATAGCAAGTGCAGGATCCCCGAGGCAGGACTGAGCTGGCATGTTCCAGGAATGGGGATGGGCAGTGTGGGGGGAGAGACCGTCCCGATGGCACACAGTAGATGTGCAGTTAATGTGGGTTGTATCTGAGCCCCAAGTACCCGAGAAAACGTCTGTTTCCTCCTCTTCCTTCGTGCCCTTCTGAGGAAGCAGAAACTCCCTTCCAATAGTTTGGCGGCGCCTGGGCCACAGGTTAGGGCAGGGGGTGTCCTCCCTTTCCCAGGACAAGGTGTTCAGGCCCCAAGGGGGGCTCAGCCTGCCACAGGTGGGGGGCGTGGGGAATGTCCGTTCCCTCCCCTATCTGGGCAGGCCACGATTTATGTCCCGGACCAGGGAGACTCTGCTTCCTTCTTTTCCCAGGCATTGTTCTCTGGGCCTGACAGAGGTCACCCGGGCAGGAAGGTACAGGCCCTGCTGGGGCCAGCCTGAGGAGGCACAGAGGGGCTGAGCCCTGGGTGACCCGGGCTGGCGTCCACCTTCTGGAAGCTTTTCTTTTCCTTTCCTCCTTGATTCTCTGAGTCACAAAGGACTCATAACAGGCTGCAGTCACCGAGGGCCAATCACGCCAAGCCTCGTTTTCATAAATGAGAAAACTGAGGTTCAGAGAGGCCAAGGGACCTGCTTAAGGTTGCCCAGCTTGGAGGCAGAGTGTGGATTCATACCTGGGCCTATCTGACTTGGGAGCCTGTGCTCAGAACCACTAAGGACCAGAAGGGACGCTGATTTCTCAACAGATGCTCGAAGTAAAAACTGACTCACGGTCTCGCCCCCTCCCAGCAATTGCCAGCCATGTCATTGACTATTCAAATCTTCACCATCTGTTCTCCACCAGTGAAGGGACAGCGGCCAGAGGCCCAGGCCTTGGGGCCCAGGAGATGGCTTGGTGTGATTGGGACAAGGCCATGCAACCTCTCTGAGCCTCGATCTGCCTGCCTGTCAAATGGGTCAATCCTGGTCTCTCCTAGGACCCTGTGAGCAGGGAGTATCTGTCCCCTTCTTTTGGTGTGCCCTGCAGCACATGCCAGAACCATCATTGTGAACGAAACAGACACCATGCCTGTTGGCGGAGGGAATTACCCCCATCAATGTGTGGATAAAAGGGACAGTTGCATTAATGTTCCCCGGGAAATTGGCCAGTGTAGGGAGAGAGGGTCTGGGGTGGGCCCTTTGACCAGGTGGTTGTGACGTATGAGTGGAGATGAGAATGAAAACAACGTGGCAGCTATCCCCAGTACCTGGCACTGGCTCGGCCACAGTAGGTGCCCGATGATTAAATGAACAAAGAAATGGGCTTTGCCAACTGCAGGGGTGCATCCCTACTTGGTCCCAGGGTTGAGGGGTAAGTGCCCTGTCCAGAGATGGCATGGCACCCTGATACTCCTGAGACTTAGCAGGGGAGATAGGTGTTTCCTTTAGAGGGGCAGGGATGGGGGTGGGTCAAGGTCCAGGGTCCCAGCCCCCATGTCTGCAGGGGTGAGTAGGGAAGGGAGGCGGCCCTCGGGATCGGAGTTTTCTAGTTCCACTTGCCTCCTTTCTCCATTCCCAACACTGGTTCCTGCCAGCCCCTCCGTTCTGTGGGTTGTGCTTGCCCAAGACCTAGTGACCCTAGGCACAGCCACTGTCCCTCCCGAGGCTTGTTGCAGACATCAGGGCCCGCCTCACCATGGTGGCTATACGAGGATGCTCGACTGTCCTCTGCTAGTCACCCAACCGCAGGCCACCAGAGCTGGCTATTACATCCCAGACCTCCGGGAGGAAGACAGCGCAGGAAGTCAAGGCCTCAGTCATAACAGCTCTGCCTCCCCCTGGACTGGTCTCTTTACTGTCCTGGGCCTCAGTTTCCTCTTCTGTTTTTTTTTCGGTCAAACAGGGTCATGGTGAAGATTACGGGAGAAAATGAAAAGCACTCAGCCCCCGTGTCTGGCACATCCTAGAGGTCGCTAAACCTTGACATAAATACAGATATTTTCTACCCCTTGGGCAGGAGGAATCGGGATCCTACAAGGGGAAGAGGTGGTATGCTGCAGAAAGTGGGGGAGCAGGTGCCCCTTTGTAGGGTCCCTCATTGCCCAATGGGCAGTGAGAAATCGGCCTGCAGAGTTTGGAGGATGAGCTTGGGTGTGGAGGGTAGAGATGGTGGCCCCTGTGTTTGGCAGAAATTCCCCAGATGACTAGATGTTTTGAAACTGAAGTCATTGAGAAAATGGATTTGAGATTGAAAAAAAAAAATCATGTGTTTTCTGGAGCCCCTTAGAATTTTCAATCCCCTGGCCCCATAGTGCCACTTCTCCGATTCTCTTTTTATATATACGGTGTGGAAAAACAGTCCCTTGCTAGTGTTAGGTAACGTTTCTAAAAATCATGGCAACAATGCTCATAACATATTAAAAATATTATTCTCTCCTTCTACTTTGTATAGAGATGGTGACATGTTCTCCATGGGCAGTTAAGAAACAAACCATGTGTATCCCTTAAAAACTGTTCCTGGCTGGTAGGCAGCCCCGATAACTACTACCTACTACTTTGTCACGGGTCTGGGTCACTGGCTTGGGACAGAAAAGACAGACCCTGTAGGATTTCCCTTCTGTTTCACCCCAAGTCCATGCGATGGTGTGCAAGCCCGTTGGCTGGAGATTTCTTCTAGATTTTGCTTTTGGAAAGAAATCTCTTCTGATTCTCCACCTCCAGCATTAATTATAATTTTAATCAAACAAAGGTGGGGTGGTGAGAAGAGTACACAGGGAGCAAAATCCTATCTCTGCCCAGACTGGGGTATGTCCTCATCCCCCTTGAATTTTAAGAACCCGGTGCATCCACTCTTTGCATGCTAGTCCCTGGGGGACAGAAAAATATCTCCCGCTGTGGTTCCCCAGGTGTTTGCTCGGTCTCCTTCTCTCCAGCCATCACCCCCTCCTCTTTTTCCTTCTCTCCCTTTCATTCCTGAAACAATTGTCCAGGCCAGTTCCTTTGGGCCCCTCCACATTCCCGGCCAAAAACAAAAACCATTCTTAACCCCCATGACCAGGCCTGCAGTCATTTTGTCTGGTATGTGGCGTCTGCCTAGAGTGGGGTGGGGGGCATGCATGCTTCCAATTTATATTCTGGCATGCCAGCTTCAAGGGGAGCAGGGGCTGGGGTGGGGGAAGGCCTTAAGGAGCGGGGAGCCCAGAACCACCAGATTTCAAGAGAGGAGAGAGCGGGTGAGGGAAGGACCACAAGCTCAGGGGTCCCAGGCCAGGGGTCCGAGGCCAGCCCAGGGGCATGAAAGGATTCAAACCCATGCAGAGCAGGCCCAGTCCTTCACACCCCCGTGCCCCTGGCCCCCGCCACTTGTTAGCCACCTTGTGTGGACTTGGGATTTTACTCTGTATTCTATTTGGTTATTATTATTTTTAATGAGGTCAGACTGAAAATCCATCTGCCTGGGCAGGCCTGCCTAGGTTAGCAGGCAATTAAACTGGAGACTAACCTCTTAATTAGGGTTTCCCTGTGTAAATCTCATTTGATAAATTCTTTATCATCCTTGGCTTTAACTACCGTGAGGCTTGGAGAGGGGATTGGTCTCCTTGTGGGACCTCGAGATGAATCCCCCCCAGAGAGGCTGCCCCTCTCTGCAAATGGGGGGGGTGGCACCACCAGCCAGAACCTCCCCCCCAGGAAGGCCTGCAAGAGAGGCCCCTTTCAGAGTTAATTAATCAGAAAATCTAGTGGTGCCCAGTGATTCTGGAGAACTTGTCTGCCACCTTTTCATTCTCCTGGTCCCCCTCTGCCTCCCTTCTAGGTCTTTCTTTTAAAAAAATGATTTTGGGGAGGGTGAACTGAACTCTGCTAAAGGAAATGTGCAGCCTCCCCTCCTTCCTCGTCAGCGTCACCACCCTGCCACTTCTACCCAACCTGTTTGTGTGGATGGTTACATTTTTTCCTTCCCTTTTTTAAATGCAAGTGCGGCTGGGAGTGGAAATGTCAGGGGTCAGGCTTCAGGCAGCAGGGAGCATGGGGGCAGCCTCAGCTGCTGTCTTTGCCATTCAAGAGAAATCAGAGCCGAGCTTAACCCTTTGGGGCCCAGCTCCTGCCTGTGGGTTCTGGGCGCTTCTTCCTACTCTCTTCATTAGAATTGGGATTTTGTCACTGGGACTCCTTTTTCAGGGTTTTAGGTGAGGTAGGGTGGGGCAGTCACAGCAGCATCCCTTAGAAGAAGGTCAAGTTGCATTTGTGGTCCCTCAGCATGTGCGGAGCACTTAGGGGGTGCTGGGACTGGGCTCCAGATGCCACTCATTTGGACAAGGTTGGTGGGGCAGGCCAGGCCACTTTCACTGCTTTAATCTCATCAGCGTCCCAGGAGACATCCTTTGTACAGATAGGAAACCAAGGCCCAGGAGGTGTGGTGATGTGTTGAGTCTCCCAGCTTATCACAGGCGGGGGTAGGGTTGGGGCCCAGGGCTCCTTGTTCTGAACCCTTGATTCCTGTGTACCAGAGCCCCCTCCTCCCCCCCCCCAATAAGAGGAGAGGCCTGATTTAAGAATGGAGTTTTGGCTCCTTACACCACTCTGCAGTCTTTGAAGGGGCAGGGGGACCAGTTTGAGAGGCAGGTATGACTCACTCTGGTACCCTCACACCCCTGTGAAGCAGCTGCTTCTGTTGACCCATTTCACAGATGAGGTAAGTGAGGTACCAGGAGGGAAAGGTTGTGCCTGTGGGTGTGGCTGGCGGGTGGGAAAGCCAGATCTGTCCCCCATCATTCTGCCCACTGGTTCAGGCTGCCCCTCAGCATGGAGATACCAGCAGTCCCTGGAGACTGGAGAAGACGTACAGAGCTCCTGTTCACTGGGTGTCCTTCAACTCCTATAGTTACCTAAGGGCAATAGCGAGATGGATGGTCTGTGAAATGGGGCTCAAGAGAAGGTGCAGGTGGCCGGGATTTGTCAGGGTGACAGGGGGCCTGGTATAGCAGTGGCTTAGGTCAGCACCTGGCTGAGCTGCCCCCAGCACACAGGGCCCATATGTAGTGATCACAGATGTTCTCTCTGCACCTCAGTTTCCTCATCTGTAAAGAGCGGATAATGGCAGAGTCAACCGCGTGGGTTCTATGGGGGGGAGACTACACCTGTTGATACACGTAAACCCTTATGATTCGTGACTCACACCTGTTAAGCATCAATATATACTAACTTTTACTATTACTATTTATTCCTAATCTTGGAGAAAAAGAAATGTAGGCACCAACTAAGTCCTAAAGGGAAGAAACCCGATGTTACGAGGAGCGCCTCCACAGAGAGCCAGGAGTGTGAGGGTTTCCAGTGGGAACCAATGAGAGCTGGGAGCTGTTGACCTTGGAATCTGGGCTGTGTGGCTCTGGCAGGTCACCTCACCTCTCTGTGCTCTGATGGTAGGGAGTGAAGGCTAGCTTCCTCGGTTGGCAATGGGATGAGTCTGGATGTGGCGTCTACAGGGCGGTGGGCAGAGAAGGCTCTCCTTCCTGGCTTTGCCCTTCGCTGGGCAGTGGCTTTGGGACCCACCCTGCTGGCATTGAAGCTTAGAGGAAGCAATACACCCAGATGTGTTTTGCAGCCTCCAAGAAAGCTGCTCAGAGGTCATGGATTCTTATTAGAATAATAGAAAGTGGTATCGTTTCTCTGAAATCTGAGCATGCAGGAGGCATAGCACGTGGCAGCTCCATGTCTATTCAGGGGTCCGTTTGCTCTGTGTCTACCCTGGAGAGGGCACCTTGGGGGTGGTGAGAGATAGTCATGTAGATGAAAGGACCAAGTTGTTGTGGGACCCGGCTTTGCATCTTGATGCCTTCTTTTGTTGTGTGGCCTTGAGCGAAGTCATGTCGCTACTGTACACCTCAGTTTTCTCATCTCTAAAATGGGTATAGTAGACTTCCTACCATACAGGATGTCTGTGAGGACTAAGTGAAATGAGGCATTCAGGGTGCCAGTCTGGGCTCCCACATGATGATGCCATATACTTGGTCACTGGTCACCTGTCACCGTGACAACAACTCAGACCAAGCTGAGTTTGGAAACGTCCTTGGAGCCACCTGAAGCAGAACTTGAATTCTCCCCATGCCAGCTTGTGGCCTCCCTTCCTCCCTCCCTCAGAAACCAAAGCCCAGCATCTGTTTCCCTAGGAGCTGTTTAATATTCTGCCTTGGTAAAATGAACTCACTGGAGCCACCCGAAAACAGCTGAATGAACCCCCGGCGCCCGGCGGCCTTTCAGAGCGGCTCCAGACCCCCCTTGGGCCTTGGGAGGCTGACAACGACAGCAGCTGTGGGAGAGGGGCCCCTTTTTCTTCTTGGTGCCTCAGGGGAGATTGTGCCCCAAAATGGGGCTCCTGGAGGGCCGGGTAGGGGGCAAGCTGGAGCCTGGGGAGGGATGGCCTGGGTTTCCCGGCCTGTTTGGGGCCTCATTTGTACTTCTTGGCTCAGAGGTTCTGTGTGTGGGGCCTCCTTAGGGAGGCTTAGAAAGCTCGGCCTTCCCCCAGTTCTTTAGCTCCTTCCCCACCCCAGCCTCAAACTGTGCCCAGTGGAGGCAGGAGGCTCCAGCTTGCAAGTAGCATTGTTGGACGGTGATGATGGTGGTGATGGTGGTGATGGTGATGCTGAGGATACAGTAATAGCAGCATCCAGTGAGCACGGCCGAGTGCCAAACACTATGCTAAGCATGCACTATCTTACTGACTCCTCAGAACCACTGGGGCAGTTTACTCTTTGACAGATGAGGAAACTGAGGCCCGAGAAGTGAGCTGGCTTGTCCAAGATCATACAGCTATGAAGTGGCCAAGCAGGGCTTCAACCAGAGCCTGGTTCGTTTTTTAATGGCACACGGATGTCTGCCCTTGATCCTTTGGGACCCAGTGGCCTCTTCTGTCAATGGAGGGGGGGGGGCGAGGTGGTGGCGGTGATCTACCATGCCCACCTACAAGGTTGTCGGAAGGTAAGTGATGTCATGCCATGGAGCATTTCACCCAGGCATACAGTCGATGCTCACTTAAGTGCTAGCTGTTATCATTACTTGATCACGTTGTAACACCTGTTGACTGTTCAGTGCAAATCTCAGTGCCCGCTCCACTCGCCCCACCTCCCAGGTGTTCCTGTGTGCCTTGATTTTCACCCCAGCTCCCTCCGAAAGCCAACGGTAGTAAAGTGCTTCCAGGTAGAAGCCGAATTAATTTCATGTAATTATCCCTGATAAAATTAAATATTACTTGCAATTAGTCTTGGGCAATTTCTCTACCGAGAGGTGGCAAACCAGTGGGGTAAGAATGGGCTGAGTTGGTGCTCGCTGGGCTGGGTGGGCATCTGGGTATGAGCTGCCCTGTGATGTCCCTGTCACCAGGACTTAAACCCACAGCAGTGACTTCTCCCCAAGGCAGGGAGTGCTGGGGAGGGCCAGGCAAGAGGACACACACAGCTCCCCTCTGCTGTCCTTATTTTATATCTGAGGAAACTCAGCTAGTCGTACGGGGCTTGGTTTTTCTAGTAGGGGGCCTGACACATGTCTCGTCCCACAATCTCTCTGGGATATCCCAACAGTGGACCTCCAGAAATGGAATCCAAGGTTTACTGTTTTCTCCCAATTGTTGAAAATCCCAGCAATACCACTTCCTAGCTGTGAGACTTTAGCCAAATCACCTCCTTTCTCTGAGCCTCAGTTTTTCTCATCTGTAAAATGGGGATAACTGATTATTCAATGAATTAATGCTGGAGTCAACAAACTTTCTGTAAAGGATCAGATGGTAAATATTTTGGGATTTACAGGTGGTTAAGCCTCTGCCACCTTTACCTAACCCTGCCCTTGTCATGGAAAATGTACACATGATAGGTGTGGCTGTGTTTGACGAAACTTTATTGATGGACTCTGGCATTTGGATTTCATATAATTTTCATTTGTCATGAAATATTCTTTTAATTTTTTCAACCATAAAAATGTAAAAAAACATTTTTTTAGCTCACAAGCTGCATAAAAACCCCCCACGCCCCAAAATCAGGTGGTGGGCTGTAGTTTGCCAGCCCTTGAGTTAATACACGGAAAGTGCTTAGAACAGTGCTCAGCACAGAGAAACTGCTCAGTAAATGGAACAAACTTCTATGATTATTTTCTGGACTTGAAATATCTTTTATTGGTAAATTTAAAAGTAAAAAACAGGTTTGTACGGTGAAGTTCGGGTGACGATGATAATCGTCCCTTTTTGCTGTTTACGCAGCATCTTTACATGGTTGGAATGTGTTCTTCGTCAAGGCAGGCCCGATTTACCCCCATTGCAGGGAAACTGAGGCCAGAGCGGGAAAGTTCCTTGTCTAAGGTCCCATGTCTGCCTTTTCCCAGCTGTATGAGCCGATGTGGTTCCCTGCCTGGCTCAGGGCCTGTCTGGGAGGGCACCAGGGTCCCTTCTGACTATTCATGTGTTGGAAAGCTCACAGGCCTGGGAGCCAGAATTCTCTCTTGCCCGAGCCTCAGTTTCTCCACCTGGAAGTGGCTGCCCTTCAAATCCCTGTATGTCTACTGGAGTCTCTGACTCTGACTGCGCACAGGGCGGTGGGTGGTGCGACTGTCTCCTCATCCTCCTTTTAGTGGTTCTGAAATCCAGGTTATACCCAACCAACATTTTCACTGCCGCATGGGATTCGGCCGCTGTGCTGGCCAGAGAGGACTTGAGGGAGGGTCTTGTAAGATGAGGCTAGGAATTGTGTTCCTGGGGGCTGGGGTGATGG
Organism: Rhinolophus sinicus; assembly: GCF_057876585.1. Taxonomy (NCBI): domain Eukaryota; kingdom Metazoa; phylum Chordata; class Mammalia; order Chiroptera; family Rhinolophidae; genus Rhinolophus; species Rhinolophus sinicus. The sequence goes on from NC_142509.1 coordinate 23,622,475, forward strand.
GGCGAGCACTGTGAATCCTGAGTGCTTAGTGCTGAGTGCTCCGGATGCAGTGCTATCAATATCAGATTATGATTGCCACTTAGTGACTATGTGACCTCGGCCGGATCCCCTTGGGTCTTCACATCTCCCTTTACTAATTATCTGGAAAATGGGGATAATAATGTGCACATTATAGATTGTCATGAGAGTAAAGGAAGGGATTAGTGAAAGCTGAGGCTTAGGGCCAGCCACATACTGTGTTTCCCCCAAAACAAGACTTAATCGGACAGTCAGCTCTAATGCGTCTTTTGGAGCAAAAATTAATATAAGACCCGGTCTTATTATACTATAAGACCGGGTCTTATATAATATTATATCATACGATATAATATAATATAATACCGGGTCTTATATTAATTTTTGCTCCAAAAGACGCATTAGAGCTGATTGTCCCTATAGGTCTTATTTTTGAGGAAACACGGTAGCAAGTCTTCAATAAACTGGCATCATTGTTATTATTACTGGTATTATTATTATCGTTTTTCTTTGTCTTCAGCCACTGCATTTCCAGGCTTCTTTCTGAGCATTGTGAACTTGGACTTTCCAGAGCTTTAATGGGGGAGGTGCAATGGGAGAACAGGAGGCAGGCAATGTGAGTTTTAATCCTGGCCTGCCCTGGCCCCATCGTCAGGTCTTGGGCAAGTCACTTTATTTCACTGGGCCTCAGGTTCTTTCTCTCTGTGATTGGACTAAGTCAGATTTACAGATTCAATGTCAAGTGCTAATCTGGATTGATTAGTTCTGGCTGCCTGGAGCATAGTGTTGAGAAAGACTCTGAGGCTGTGTCTGGCTTCCACGGTTGGGAGTGTGGCAGTTGATAAGCAATGTCTGCTGGCTCAAGAGGAAATATGTTTGGAGTCCCAGGTGGTTGACAATCCTAGAAAAGATAACCCTTGCGGCTCCTCCAGCCCCAAATTTACCTCAGTTTATGGAAACTTCTGATTTGAAAAAGGATAGTAGTCCTGGCAGATGGGGAGAGCCTTTATAGATTATAATTCTAGACCAGCGCTGTCTAGTAGAACTTTGTGTGATGATGTCCTGTATCAACCCTGTGCAGTGTAGTAACCACTAGCTACAGACGGTTGTTAAACACTTGAAATGTGGTTCGTTGTGAATGACAAATTGATTTTAAAATTTTATTTCATTTTAAATTTAAATTAGAAAAGCCACATGTGACTAGTGGCTGCCATATTGGGCAGCTCAGTTCTAGATTCACAGAGCCCCTGAGTTTACAGGGCCCCCCAAATCATCAACTTGTTATATCCCAAGCATGCCATGAACTCTGGGTGGGTTGTTGGGTGACAGCCTGTTGCTTAGCAACAGACAAGAGGCAAAGCTCTCTGCTGAGCTGCCCCAGGCAGCTGGAAACCACCTCTGCTCAGGTGGGTGAGCTCTGCACAGGCCAATAAATGCTTTTCCCTTCTGCACTGCTCGCCTTCCTGGGGGCCTGGTCCCCAGGGCTCAGACCCTGCAGTGAGTAAGGCTTTGCCTGGATCAGATGCCCTGTTAGATGACCTCATGTATGCCAGCTTCTTGTCATCCTGTGGCACCCCAGGAAACAGGCAGGTGTTTCCAGATGCAAAGTGGGTGGGCTGAGAGGGGAGGCAGGGTGACAGCCTTTCGGAGAGTGGGACTTAGTTTTCATTCTTTCCTTCCCTCCTTCTCTCTTCATTCGTCCTGATCCCTCTCCTTCCTTCTCCGTGTGGTGTGCAGCAAAAGCAGAAGAGCTTTTGGAAACTGACTTGCCTCCATCCTGCCTTGATCGCTCCCTAGCTATGTGGAGTTGGGCAAATCACCCTACCTCTCTGAACCTGTTTCTGCAGCCTTCAAAAAGGAATAAAGTGTGTACATGCCACCAGCTAGACAAAAATGCAATGGCAAACACTTAAAGAAAAAAAAGAAGAAGAATAGATAGTTTCTCCCTCTGAAAGTTAGCATGAGGACCCAATATAGCGGTAGACATGAAATGTGTAGAACGGAGTCTGGGGCGTGGGTCCCTTCCCTGGAAAAGAAGAAAAAAGAGAGTTGGTGTCAGAGCCTTGGAAGGTAATTTAACTGATTGCCAAGCACGGTGTCCACTTAAAACCTATCTCCGATTTTATCCTGGTGGGTCCACGCTTGGGGTCACTAGACAGGAATGGTGGGCTGGCTGGGCGTGTTGGCTGGGGGAAGAGCCTCCGAAGGTCATCATCCGGGCAATTGCTGGCATTAGTCAGCTGACCCTCTGAGTTTTTCTGTCCATTGAAGACATCTGCATCGTGTGGCTTCTTCACATACTGGCAGGATCTCAAATAAACTGGAAGAATTCGAACCTCAACACTGTGAACAAAATTGATGGGTTGGGTTGGGGTTCTGGAGAGTAAGTGGATGTGATTCCTCCATTTCTGGATAGTCTGTGAGAGGGTATGGTTCCTCTCAGTACAGTTTGGGGAGGGGCAATGAGAACCCTCCGAATGAAGTCGTGAAAACTCCTCCTATTCAGGTTGGTCTGGAGGCGCAGGTGATATAGTTCGAGTCTTCCTTCTTTTTGTGATTCCTTAGGGTTCGTTCCTGATTTCACTGAACTCACGTTTTAGAGGCTGTGGCAAAGTGCAGGAGAATTATGAGAAATTGGGGTTAGTACCGGGTGTTACAGTACTGAGGGGCTTGGAGAGAGCTACTTGAGGAAGGAAGATATGGAAGAATCAGTTAGGTGAAGGAAGAAGTGACAGGACTGGTCCAGGAACGGGGAAGAGCTGGCAGGGGTAGTAGTGCTATCACTTGGTGACAGTGTACGGCAAACTCCGCTGTTAAACTTCTGAATGCGGCGAGGACGGAGTGCTGGCTTGGGCCGCCAGGCCCGAATCCTCTGACACTTCTCCCCACAACTTGCCGTTCTCTGGCCTCAGTTTCCCCAATGTACAGTTTCCCTGGCCAGTCCAGTCTTCCTACAGTCCAGTTCTGCCTTCCTCAGAAGGGGTAAGGGGCTGTGATCTCTGCCATGGGGAGAGAAGCGCTGGGTCTTCACCCTGCTTCTCCAGACCTGAGACAGGCCAAATCCAGAAAATCCTTCTAAGAGGTGGGGTGTGGATGTTGCGAAATGGGTCTTGTCTCGTGTCCCAGGGAAACGTTGACAGAAGGTGAGGCCAGGGTTGACTTAGTCACCTACACCCCCACCCCTATGCCTGCTTCTTCCCACACTCCCTGCTTAGAAGGAATGTGGTGGCCTGCACCCACCTTCATAGGTCAACCTGAGAGATGTACTCTGGGTGTTGCAGGCCCAGCAGGAACACTTAGGGCTGAGCTAATCCCCTCTCCTACCTTCAAGGTACAGAACAGCTAACGTTTCCCATCCATCTACAGCGTAATTTGGGGTGGGGAACACCTACTCAGGTAACCTCTTTAGGTCAGAGTCACAGGCTTGGCATCTGGGACTCTTGTGGCTTACAAAAGGGATGACAACCCAGAGAGGGCAAGTAAGTAATGCACCTGAAGTCACACAGCCAGCTTCTGGCAAAGCTGGACCTTAGTTTCCTGGAGTGGGGCGGGGTGGGGTGGGGAGGGACCCAAGCTGGAGGGAAAGCAAATTGGTGGTTGTTTGTAGCAAGAACACCTCTCTCTCCCCACAAACACAAGGCTGGACCTGCCAGAACCCTTGGGAGGTGGGAGCTGAGGATGGGTGTACCAACCACCAGGCAGCCCTGGGGCTTTGTCCCCTGTGGTTTTGATGGGAGTGACCACTGTTTGTTGCAAGCCCAGACTAGCTTTTACTGCCCCCACCCCCGGTCTCTCTGTCTCTGTTCCCCAGTTCAGGCAGACTCCATGGGGGTGGTTAGAAGACTCACACAGGCTCTGGACTCACACAGACCTGGGTCTGTGAATCCTGCCTCTCCACCTTCTGACTGTGTGATTTGGCCCTCATAGGGCTGTTGAGGGAATAAATGAAATCGGCCAGTGAGAAGGCTCCAGAGTAGATGCTCTGTCTAGTCAGGCCTCGCTTGCACGGCCTGTCACCTTCCACTTTGCCCATCACTCTGCCCTTCTCTGTTTTGAGTCAAGGCCGACCGAGGCCGTGCAGAAGTGAGTTCTGAGGGGCACCCATCTCTTCTGGCCTGACGTGGCCAACTCGCTGTGCCTTGGAGAGTCTACCTTTCTCCTCTTTTGCTGCATTTGTGGACACATTCTGGAATATTTTTTATTTAAACAACAACCCCCTTACCCCCAACCAGTGTTTTAATGATTTTGAAGTAGAAAGGCAGGAGGTCTCTGCTGCAGTTGGGGCAGGAAGACCAAGGCCACAGTGAATGGGATGGCGGGGGCGGGGGAGGGGGAGACATTACCAATTCCCTAAGGCTCACTGTGCTAGGCTTCTCAGATCAGCAGTGTTGTTTACACATAAACACATTTCTTGGGAGTGTATGTTGAGTGCCTACTGGATTCCCGCCTGTTCTTTCTTACTGTGTGAACTTAGACAAGACGTCCCCTTTCTAAGCCTCAGGTGTAGGCAAACTTTCTCTGTAAAGGTCTGGATAGTAAATACTTTAGGTCTCTGTGTTATCTAATCTCTGTTACAATGACTGCTTTGCCACGGTAGCGTGAAAACAGCCATAGACCAAATGTAAGCCTATGAGCTCGCTGTGTTCCAATAAAACTTTATAGAAATAGGCGGTGGTCCAGATTTGACCCTTGGGCAATCGTTTGCTGACCCTGGCAGGTCCTTCATCTGTGAAATGGGGCTAAGAAAATAAAAGCTTTCCTCCCAGGTTATGGCGAGGAATTAGTGAGTTTAAAAGAATGAACACGTGTTAACTCTAATTGTTGTCTTTTATTGTTAATACCATCATATGTCATATTCCCAGCAGCTCTGCTCAGTAGGTGTACAGTCTTATTTCACATATGGGGAAACTGAGATGCAGAGAGATCAAGCGATGCACCCTCAATCCTTCTGCTCACCATTGGATGACTTGGATGCATCTCTGTTCCTCTGTGTGCCTCAGTTTCCCCACCTGTAGCCCCAGAGAGGACTCATTGATGTAAATGCACAGGACCTGATGGTCGCATCCACTGTGCAGGGATGGGGGTGGGGTGAGGCAGGGATGTGACGGCACAGAGAGGTGGCGTCCCTTACAGGGGCTACCAGCTCACAGGGCTGGGATTCGGACCTGAGCTGGGTTTCTTGGGGACCTGTGGTATAGGCATCTGACTCAGAAACTGCTGGGGAGGAATGGCTGGTCCAGCTAGACCAGAGCTCAGAGTACTGTTCCCATGGGGGTGGGACTTCAATCCTCTCACTTGCTTAGAGTTGGAGAGCACAGGGACCTTGTGCCCAGTGAGGGAGTGTGTTTCTAAGTCATGTGTCCTGCTCCACGGCTGGAATGGATAAGGTGCAAGCCACTTACCAATTCTGACAGATTCTCAAAGCACCTCCTCTGCTCAGAAGCCTTTTTTGGCTCCCCTTTGCTCGCAGGAACAAAGCCAAATGCCTTTCTGGGGCCTCCAGTCCTCCATGACTGACTCCATTTGAGCTTTGCAACTTCCTCCCCCTCTGTGCTCTCTCAGGCTCCAAATCAGGGTCCCTGGGCTGGCCTCTTGCTCTTCTGAAACAGTTATTCTAGGGTTTGGAATGCCCCTGTCACTGCAAAGCTTTGTACTCATCCCTAAGCGCCCCTAGCATGTCCCCTCCTCTGCAAAGTCTTCCTGGATCCCCACTTATCCTCTGGGTGCCATGACACAGGGCAGCCAATGATGTTGTGTTCTGCAGTTATGTATTTACCAGAACATCTCTCCACCTGGCTGGAAGCTCTATCTTGGGATCACCTCTCTGAGCCCAGCGCCCAGCACACGGCTGGGGACACACATTTGGAGGCAATGCTTCAGCCCGCGGATGCTGTTATCACCATCCAGAGGCTGTCCCAGGCCCAGGTTTGGGGAAATGATTATGGTTACAGGATACTGTCACCTGGGTACCAGGCATTTCATTGCCCTCTCTGCAAGGAAAGAATAACCAAACTCATTTTTCAGGTGAGGAAATGGAGACTCAGGGAGTCAAAATAGCTGATCCCAGGTCATGCAGCCTGTCGGTGACAGGGATGGAATTTGAATCCGAGCTTCTGTCTTCAAAGTGCATGACTGTCCCATGATCAACCCCCATGCAATGCCCTTCCTTGGGGACACAGTAGCACTATGGGAAATTGCCTGGGAGAGCAGGCCACTTGCACCCCTGCTGACCCCACATGAGAAGATCACAACGCTATGGAGGGGTGAGCAGGGCAGATGTCCCCAAGCGCATTGGCACTTTGAAAACTTATTTTTTTTTTTTTTGAAATTCAGATTTGTCACTGAATCTGGTCTTTCTTCCATTGGGCTGAAAGCAACGAAGTTCTAATTCTACAGAAATGTGTGTATATTCGTCTTATTATATAAAAATAATTGTTGAGTGGCTTACCGCATGCCTGGCAGAGTGCTGGGAGTTCAGTGAGATGTCAGCCCACGTGGTAGGTTGTCCGTGGTGTACTGGTGAGGATGCTGGGGCTCAGAGAGGGACATATCCTTTCCAGGGTCATCCAGCATTGGGTCCAATGCAATGGAGGTGAGTTGTGGGTGAGAAGGCAAGAAAACAGTGAGAGGGGCTATGCTAGAGACAGGGTAGAGAGAATCTCACATAAAAGAATCATACTAGCAATACTAATAGCAGCTACTATTTCTCGAAGCATCCTTGGTGCCTGGTAGTATGCTAAGCACTTTGCTTACATTATCACTGGACTGTCCCAATGGCCCTATGAGAATTATACTATCTCCACCCCCATTTCATGGATGAGAACACTGAGGTTTGGAGAAGTTAATGTCCCCAGAGCTAAGGCTGAAACCTGGCACTCCAGACTCGCTGTGTAGTGTTTTTCCTGCACAAGCGCTCTCCCTGCACCACTGTGGACGCTATCAGAAGGAAGGTGCAGGCCGAGGCTCAGCCCGAAGCCTGCCCAGCCTGTTGTTTCTTGGCAGCACGCAGACCAGGAGGAGTGGCCCAGGGGGTGTACAGGGCTGCATCTGTCACAGGTCACTGGCTGCATGGCTGGAGACACCAGCAGAAGGAGCCCAATCTGAGGTGCTTAGCCCAGGGTGAGGGGCCTGCCCTGTCCATCCTGTTGACTCTAGCCCTCATACACCACCCCACCTGCCTCTTCCTTCAGGGCTGGGAATGGCCCAGAATTCAGCCCCCCCACTGCCTTCCCGGTCCCGCCCCCAGCTCTCTGCAGCCTGGTTCTAAAGATGCCCTTGCTGCTTCGCCTCAGTGGAGCCTTCAGCCAGTTCTCAATCTAAATGACAGCTGCCCTCAGCCAAGTCAACTCCAATTAATTTTCCAAGGCTTCCAGGGGCTTGGCTGAGCCTCTCACAGACTGAGCCACCCCAGTGGCCGGCAGGAGGCCCCTTCTTCACCCTGACGGGCCCGAGAAGGTGGGTTCTCATGAGGCCCCTCCCGATTGCTGATGGGGGGCCCTCCCTGCTCCTCAGGAGCCTCCATGAGTGCCATGTATTGTCCCTCTCCCTCATCGGATGGGGCTGATTTAGAAACTCTCAGGCAGCATCCATGGAGAAAGCGTTGACTGGGCCTGGGTTTTGTTCTTGGCTGCTGTGTCCCTTGGGTCGTTCTCATCAGGGCCCTTTCCCAAAAGTGAGAGTATCCATCTCAGAGAAAGAGTGGGAAGGAGAGGAAGAGAGAGGATGAGACACAGAGAGAGATTGAGAAAGAGAGTACGAGAGAAAGCGGTTGATTGAGAAAGGAAAGGGTGGGGGTGGGGGGACAAGAGAGATGGATGGAGAGAACGGGGAGAGGTAGGACCTGCTACTTTGGCTCGTAACATTTTCCTTTTTCATGTGACTTTGATAAAACCACACACTGTGGCATCAGACAGACCTGGGAGTGACGCTGGCTCTGCCACTGGTCAATTGCATGACCATGGACCAGTGACATCCTCTCCCTGAACCTCAGTTTACTCCCCTGTAAAATGGACTGGAGTGTTGGGCCCACTCTCCCTGGGTGTTGGGGTGATCCTATGAAATCAAATGAGGCCTGGCCTGTAGGGAACCTGGTTAGTGTTCACTGTGACAAACCCGGAGCAGACAGGTGTAGCGATATGGTCAGCTTCCTTTTTCTGTTTCTTACTTGTCACAGTGACACCAGTGCCAGAAGTTGATGGGAGGGCAGAGAAGGGGTGGGGGATGCAGGCAGAAGGCTGGGTGGAGGAGTGGCCAGTCCCCTGGCTCCTGTGAGATGCCCAGGAAGACTGTTACTTGGGCTGCCAACCCTTGGTCCCAGATTCTTGGGGTTTGGGTGTTGGTTCCTGGCACTTAGGTTAAGGGATCTTCGTTTCCCTTGCTTTGGGAGGGCCCCAACCTCCTGCCGACATTGCATGTAAAATCTGATTGCCCCAAAGGGACAGAAGGAGTCAGGGGGGTTTTATATACACCCATCCCCAGTCATTTTAGAGAGGACCAAATAGGCCCAGAGAGAGGGTTACATAGCTAACAGAAGAGCTGGGATGAAAATGTGAGTCATTCATTAAAATATATAACAAATCCTTACCATGTGCCCACTATGTGCCAGGGACCAGAGAGACAGCTGGGAGCCACGTGGGCATGTCTGCCCTCAGGGTCTCTAGGCCAGGCCCCTCTGACCTTCCTAGGAGGGATTAGCTAACCCTTTCTACAGATGGGAAAACTGAGGCTTAGCAAATTGTGCTTGGCCAAGGTCACGGTGCTGGTGAAGGGCAGAGTTGAGATTCAGATGGAGGTTGTATCTAGGCTTCTGAATGCAGAGTTGGGGCTCCACCAAAGCTGATGAACATGGGGGAGGAACGGAGAGGGGGTTTGGGTTTGCCGTTTTCCTGCTTGGTTGGTGGCTGCGTAGACCCTCTTTGTGTGATCCAACGTCTGGCTTAGATTTTCCGTTCCTGCCCCTGAGCCCCGAGTCAGTGAGTCCCCAGATCCCATCTACCTCTCAAGAGGAGGGCACATGGCCTGGGGATCAAATGTGGATAGGCAGCTGGGTAGGGTCCTCCTTGGGGTTGTGGGACCCTGCAGAAGCATTTGATTGTGTGTGGGTGCTGGGATAGGGTCCCCCACATTTCCAGCAGTGGGTTCTTAGGGATGGGCCTCAGCGCTGTATGAAAAAGCCTTGTGACTTTGCTTTCTCCTGTGCTAATAGCTGGTGCCCATTCCCAGGCACAGTGGAACCTGAGGTGACTCGGCAAGGAGCTGGGTGTTATCCTTACCCCATTTTGTGGACAAAGAAGCTGAGGCTCAGAGAGGGAAAGTGACTTGTCCAAGGTCAACCTGCTGGGAAAAGTGCTAAGGACTGACATACAGACTTCGGTCATCTGACTCCAAAGTCCCCCCATGATATTTTCCATCTTTGGCAGCCTGTGGCTGAGGGGTCCGGAACTCAGCACTACCCTCTGCCAGGGTGAGGTGTCAGCACTTTCCTGCAGCCAGCTAGGTGGTAGCTGCCGGTCTCATTACCATTATTGTGGCTGGGGGTGGGGGTGCCATCTGTGAGCAGGGAGTAGGGGGACACGTATATATCTCAGAGTAGGGGCGTTGGAGAAACCTCGACAGCCAGGTAGGATGGTAGGAGTCAGCAGGGATGAGGAGGGGAGGATGTTGTAGGCAGAGGAAACCTCAGGAGCAGAAGCGTGAAGGTGGGAAGGATCAGGGCTTCCATGAGGGATGGTAGAGCTGGGGCACTGACAGATGAGGCTGGAGGCCTAAGAGGGAAGCAGACCAGGTCATGCCAAGTGGGGACTTTATGCTGGGAGCATTGGGGAGCCGTGGAAGGTTTAGTAGGAGAGGAGGCCTGCTGTGGTTGGTGCTTCAGGAAGCTCACCTGGCTCACAGGGGAAAAGGGCTTGGGGGCCGGTGTGGAAGCAGAGAGAATACCAAGGCCACTGTTGCAGGCAGGAGACAGTGGGGGGTCCGGACCAGGCTGGGGATATGGGACAGGAGAGAAGTGGGTGGATTTTGGAGACAACCTCTTCCCTCCCTGGTGCCTGGACTCTGGGGCATGGGGGAGAGTGATGAGTGACATTCAACGCTCTGAGCTAGCCAGGGTGCAATGCCTAGACTTTCTTGGAGATGGGGAAGAGGAGCTATGAGAGTCTGGGGGACATGGATGTGTTTGGGTGACCTCATGGACTCCTGGGCTGAAGGACAGGGGTGCCGAGTGGACGTGGTCCAGCCTGTGGCTCCCAGGCCTGCCTCTGCTTCCAAGCCCAGTGGCTCAGCCCCGCAACTGAGTGGCAGCTGTCACAGACACCAGCATTTCCACCAGTCAGGTCCAAATAAAGGAAAAACCAAAATACATTTCCCTTTGTCGGAATCCGGTGAGGGTGAGTGGGGTGAGAGTCATTCGCTATTGTGTTCTGGGGCCCACACTGCTCCTTACATAAGCTTGGAGTTAAAAATACACACAGAATTCTAATTTGCCTGCTCTGTCTGGGATTGCACCCTGGGCCCCCGGCCATGAAGGGCAGCGCATGGGGCACACACCAGCACTCACGGAGACGAAGAAACTGTCCCGTGGCGCAGAGCTGGCACATGGCAATGCTAGCTCTGGTGCTTCCCAAGTTCCAAGCTGTTAAAGAATAGTACACGTAATAATCCTAAGAGCAGCTAACCTTTTCAGGGGGCTCATGATGTGATACATTCTTGCTTAATCCTCCTAGCGGCCTGTGAAGTAGGTTCCCATTTTATAGCCCAGGTTAACATGTTGCCCAGGCCACACCCTCCCCAGGATTAGCACCCAGGGAGCCCTTGATCTGGGCGCTAGCTGGAACCCACCATTGACTCCCACTACCTCCTCCCAGGAGGAGGCCAGGCCAGGCAGAAGTCCCCTTTCTGAGGGTTCAAGGACAGAGTGGTGGCTCCGTGTACCAGCTGTGAGGGGTGGCAGCTGCCCCCACCGAGCTCACCACACCTGAACATGTGGTTCACCCAGATTGGAACCCAGTCCCAGGAACATTGAATACAGAGCAAGGTGATGACAAGGCCTTTAAAAAACAAAACAAAACAAAACAACAACAACAACAACAACAAACTTGGCCCCCTCCGTGGGCGGCACCTCCAGAAGTGAAATTAACGATGAGATTTCTGTCTCCAGGTAAAAAGTGCGCCGTCTTTCCCTTCTCCCTTCACCCTTGTCATGGCCAGTGAAAGGGTCATGGAGCCGGCCCTGTGGGCCCTCACTCTGGCCTGCAGGCTGGTCAACAACAGCACAGGGCCGGACTTGACGCATTGCTGGGAGCTCGCTTTGTGCGGGGCGGCGTGCTAAGCCCTTTCCATGGATCATTTCACTTAATCCTCCTAACTGCCTCCATGATGGCCTGTCCTATTATTTCCCCCATTTTCCTGGGCGGAAGTGCCGGAGCCCAGGTGATGTGAGCAAAGTCTCGTGCTCCACAGATGGTAGGCGCTGTCATTGCGGAACCTTAAGAGAAGTAGGATGACATTTATTATTCATGTGCTTGGTGTTTTGGCACCGGCTCGAGGTTCTCTCCTCCCTTCCATGGAATTTACTGTCTCCGTTGCGGGTGGAGAAGGGCAGAAGACAAAATTTGACGTGGGTCTCAGGATCACAGCGGGGAGAACCGGAGGCCGCTGGTCCCTCCACAGCGTGATACAAAGTCGGTGGACATAATGACCTAGTCAAGTGCTGTGGTGTCCAGGGACGGGGTGTTGGGAAGGGGCTGGATGGGTCAGCAAAGACTTGTGCACATGAAGAAAGTACAGGAAGGACCTTTGGGGGCAGGAAGAGTAGGGCATCCCAGCTCCAGGCCCTGCCCCCTTCGTGGCGACTGAGGTGGTCCCTTTTGACCAATGGGAGGCTGTCCTTAAAAACTGCCCCCAGTCATCGCGGGGCAGGCACACCATATGGTCTGTGAACCAGAAGCCCCTGTGCTGCCTGCATGGGCGATGCACACTCGAGAGGATACATTTTGAGTCCATGATACCTGCCTCCCTCCTTCTGGGACCGACCCCCCATCACATGCACGGCGCCATTTGCTCTTTCTCTTCGGTGGTCTCCCCAAGTTGCTCTGCGTCAAGCCTGCCAGGAATCACCACCCCCAAGTTACAGATGAGGAAACTGAGGTCCTCCATCTAGGGGCCAGCAGCCCAGGTGTGAGGGGCCCGGGAGTCCACCTCAGCCTGACCCTGCTAGGAATGCTGGGCTAAAAGGAGGATGCTGGTCTCAGAGCTGGTGACCTGGCCCCAGGAGGCCCCTGGGCAGCTCCCTGTCACTTGTGGCCTCAGTCTTCCCATCTGTCAAACAGGGATGAGGGTCACTTCCCGGTCAGTGCACACGCCCCAGCTGAGCACCTGCTGTGTGCAGAGTGCTACATGGAACAGACCAAGCCTGCCCCTCCCCCACGCAGCCACAGTCTGAGAGGGGAGGCCTGCAGCTAACAAGTGGAAAACATGACAGCACCCATTAGGTTTCCAGGTGTCTGCCAGTGCCAGTGCTGAGTGACTCCAGGGTCTCCCCCCAATCCTGGCAGCTTGATGAGGGGGCGGTTTTATTTCTGGGTCCTGGTGTGGGAGGGCTGGCACGCCGGCCGCCATAGGAGCAGGGATTGAGGGCCTCTCTGGAGCTGGGGCAGGCCCTGACTTGAGGCGGCTTCCGGCTGCTGATTTATCAGCAGCCACTCGGCAGCCTGGGGGAGCCGCGGTCCTGGGGCGTGTTGGGTCCCCCCAGCTGGAATGAATCCGGTGGGAGGATGAGTTTGGTCATGCTTGGATTGTCAAGAACTGAAGAATAATATTCTCTCTTAAAAATGTTCCCCGTGGATACCAGACTCTTGCTTGTCCCAGGCAGAGACTGGGGAGTCCTGCGCCCCTGCTCTGTGTCGTCAGGCAAGCCCTTCACCTCTTTGAGCCCCAAGGACCCCAGCTAAAGTGGGGAGAAGGGTCACCCAGCTGCTGGACTTGCTGGGGGGTGGAATTCGATAATACACAGAAGTGTTGAGCTGTGTGCTTATTAAATCCACCCTATGTAAGAAGAGCAGCTGTCTCTGGTATCAGCGTACGGCACGTTTATGTGTTGTCTGTAACTTGGGAATAAAGCATCTTTAGGAAATTCGGCCATTTCCGTCAGTCTGGAAGCATCACTCAGCAAATCCAGCTCCCAAAAGCGTCCCCAGCCTCCTTGCAGCTCAGGAAATGGTGACACTACTGCAGCCTCCTGTGCTGCAGTCACAGAGCAAGAGACCCAGGTGGCAGGAGCTCGGGCCTGGGTCTTTCTTTAACTGTGCAAACATCGGCAAGGGGCCTTGGTTTCATTCTGTAAAATGGGCATATGCATTGCTGTGTTCGCTCCTAGAGATGACGTGTCTACAGTGAAGTAGGGAACACCTTTCAGAATTTCTCTCTCTGGAAGATGCTACCTCTCCTTCCCCAATCCAGGTCTTGCAATGCTTGGAACACAATTCCTTTTGGGGGCACTACGCAGTGACATGTCACGGGGAGCAAAGCAAGCGTGGGCTCAGGAGCAGCGCTGCGGGGGTTGTGCGTTCGCATTGCTAGAATCTAGGGCCTCCTGTGTGCTAGGGGATCCTGAATCGATGCTGCTCGCTTCTGAGGTACCTTCTCCCGAGGAATCCTGGGCATGGTGTTAGTAGCATCTCGGCTCTACCATTATTAACCAGCTTCGAAACCTCAGGCTCACAACCTCAGCTTCTCCTGGGAAATGGGGAAAAGACTCCAATTCCCTGGGCAGGGACATGGCCATCTGGCCATTCCCAAAGAGGGGAACGAGTCTTAGGGGCTTCTAGATGGCTGCAAGGACCCTTTCCCTCCTGACCTCCCCAGATACTAATACAGTCCCAGGAGCCCTGGCTGGGAATCTCACTGTATGCCAGGCCATGACAAGGTCCCAAGGGAGAGGACATCACCCCCACTTTACCAATGAAGAACTGAGGCTCAGAGAGGAAAAGTGGCAGCTCCCTGGCCACAGAGTGGTGGGCCTGGGATTTAAGCCCCAGTCTGTGACTCAGAATGGCTGTTACAACGCTTCTCCTGGCCTCTCCATCAGCTCCAGGAGGAGGATGAAGAAAGCGTCCGCCTTGTTTTTTTGCTGGACCCAAAGGGCTAGCACCACACCTGGCCCATGGTAGGGACTCAATAAAGGATCCTTCATTGAATGAATGAAGGAAAGAGCAAAGGAGAGAATCTTCCTTCCCAGCCCAGCTCCTCCCAGCGTGCAGGCCTTAAAGCTGGGTGTCTCTGGGGCTCCAGGGTGGGGGCCCCAACCCCAGTTAGTCACAGCCTGGTCCTGGCTGCTTGAGCCCGTCCCTCTGGGAAGCTAATCTCAGCAGGCTGTGGCTCAGCTCCTGGGGGAGGCCTCCTTAATCCCAGAGGATGGGCGGGGTGACTCCTGCCTGGCTCAGTGCCCTGGCTGGGCCTGCACAGTGTGCTGAGAGGGCGGGTTGGTTATGGAGTTCAGTATCTGGGTGTGCTCTGTTAGCCTGAGCTGGGCTCCCACCCCCAACTCCAGCTTTTCTCACTTCTACTGACTCAGTAATTCACCATCAGCCCATCTTCAAACCCAACTCTGTGCCTTCCTGGCTGTGTGACCTTGGGTAAGCCACCTCTCCTCTCCGAGAGCCAGGCTCTATAAAATGGGAATAATGAGAATATTCATCAATATATAGTAGGTCTCAGAACAGAACCATTGGTCATTTAGCAACAGTAAATTAGCAGTCCTTTGAAATGATTGCTCCATTCCTTCCCTGCCTGAGAACTCCCGACTTTTGCTCTCGTTGAGCCTAATTCATACTCAGGTGTGGATGGTTGTCAAACTTCCTTTCCCTGCAAGTGGGTCTAATCCAGACATCACTATGATCCATGGTGTTTCTGGTGCTGTGTGACTGAGTGAGAAGGAAATTGAGGGGATTTTCATTGAGGGTGTAGTCTCAAGTCCCTTCATGCAGCACTTGGGATGGGCAAAGGGCATTGGTCTGGTTGGGGGAGTCCAGACTTTTAGTCTTTACAGCTCTGAGAAGTTTGGCAATGTTTAAGGAAGTTTCCAGCACATAGTAGGCACTTAGCAAATATCTTTCTGGAGGATGACAAGAGAATAGGCTGTGTTCTGGACCTGGACAATTGTCTCCACCACCCTTTCATTGCATCTGGTGAACTCCTACACGTCCTTCAATGCCCAGTTTAGATGCCCCTCCTCCAGGAAGCCTTCTCACCTTAGTTCAGGGCTAGTTAATCTTTTGGGAACTCTTGTTCATCAGGGATGGGCAAACCCTGAGGAGTTTATTCTGCCCAACTCTCCTTTTTCCCAAGGGTGTAAAACTGTGACCCAGCAGGGGGCCTTCCTTTGGCTGAGGTCTCACAGCCAAGCCAGAGGCAACAACAGGGTGATTCAAACTAAGCATCTCTTGATATCCTCAGACTGTAGGCATGAAAGAGGGTCATGGAAACTGTGTTTCTTCCCAAGCCTCTCCCACCCTGCCCCCCATTAGGGCTTCCCACAGAGCTGAGAGCATAGTGCTAACACCCTCTCTTCCTTCTTTCTCCACAGCCCATGACCTCCCTGCGAACAAGGCCTCGGCAGCCCAGCCTGGCAGCCACTTGCAGTGCCTGTCTGTCCACTGCACAGACGACGTGGGTGATGCCAAGGCCCGAGCCTCCGTGCCCACCTGGCGGTCCCTGCACTCTGATATTTCCAACAGATTTGGGACATTCGTGGCTGCCCTAACTTGAATTGACAAGAAATGCCCCCCCCCCACCAGGCCCTTCCCTACCCCCTCTCTCTCCCTTTCCCCCTCCCCTATCCCTACCCCCACCACACTCCCACCCCCATAATTTGAAAGGGCCACTATTGCTGATTGGATGAATTTTTTTTCTAGGTTGGTACCTGCGTAGTGGCATATGGACCGGAAAGGGTTAATTTAAAGGGAAAAAAAAAAACCTCAAAAAAATTTTTTAAAAGAGAAACTCTGTCTGCCACAGTATGTTACCAGTGTTAACCCTTCTGCAGTTAGCAGACTTTTGCTTAAGCCTTTTTCCTGCTAGATAATTCCCATTTTTCTGTCATCTTGGCATACGTTTTTTAGATGACCTCTTTCCTTGTTTTATTTCCATGCTGCTGTATGTCCAAGTATTGTTATTTCATAATAAGACAAGAGTTGCTTTCCTTTTTTATTCTCTTTTATTCTTGTTCCTCCCCCCCCCTGCGCCTCCCCCCTCCGCCTCCCCCCCCCCTTTTTTTTCCTTTTTGCTTTGTTCACTGCTTATTAAAATGGAAATCCTGGAGAAGAGTAGTTCTGGAATATTGCCGGGTGAAAGTCAAATTGTCATCACAATATTATATATTGACACCCAACTGTCATCAGTCAGGCAGAAGCCAAACAATGAATGCCCCCCTTAGGTATTCCGCCTGGGATTTTGTTTTGTCTGTTCCCTAAGAAAATAGATTTTCGTTCTTACAAACACACGCTCAGCCTTCAGCTCCATTCTCTCTTCTGCTGGAAGCTGCCCCTCTCTGCAATGGAGGTGATGACGTGGCCAGCCTGCTCTGTGGGAAGGAGTCAGAATGTTTGACAGTGGTGTTTTCTCTCCTTTTCTGGGCCTCTCCACAGATGCCCCAGCTCTGAATTTTCACGCTATGCTGAGCAGCACTGGTCTGCATGGGGGATGGTGGCCTTCCAGCTTGCAGAGTCTCTGGGGCTGGGGGCCCCAGGATCCTGTTCTGCTCCAGCCAGGCTGGCTGGGTCTTGGGTGCTGGAATTGGGGGCAGATCAATTCTTAGCCCTTGACCTTTCCCGACAGCTGTTTCCAGCCAGGCATCCTGGGGAAGAAGGAAGGGCCTGTGTGTATCTCCCCCACGTCTCCCAATGGATCCCTACTCATTTATTTTACCACCTCCAACCTGGGCAACCCCCCCAATCCCTGGGCTCATTTAGTGAGGGAGCCCTCAGGCTCAGCTTGCCAACCCCCCCTCTATGAGCCTGGGTGTATTTCTTTGCTGGGTTTTGCAGACTTTCTAAGGGCCAGCGGGGAAAGGGAATACCTGGGCCTTGTCTTTTTAACCCCGGAATTTCCCCCCCCTTTGGATTTAATCTCACCCTATTGAAAAATTAGAGCCACATCCCGTGTATCTCATGAAGGGATAACTTCTCCTTTGAGAAGAGATGAGAGGTGGCTGGGTGAGAGGGCTCCTGACCCCCGCGAGGCCTGTTACCTGCTCCTTTCAGAGCGGAGGTCATCAGAGGCCCAGGGTTGGCAGGATCAGGTCCCTTTGGGTGTGATGCCTACAAAGGGCTTGAATGACTTACGGGGAAGGTAGGGGCCACTGAGATTCCAGGGTGGGTCAGACAGGAAGTGACTGATATCACTTCACCCAAATCGGCGACCCATGATTTTATTTCAGTTTTTGTTAACGACCGTGTCTTCCTAAATTCCCCATTTGGAACCTCACCTCCTTCCCCTCCAGGTCCCCAGCGTTTGTAGACCTGGCTTTTTTTAGCAAGTGACCTGAAGGCTTTGAGCTCACCATACAACACCCACATTGTTTATTTCAAAGAACTTTTCAGCCAAGGGAGAAGAGCGTCCAGAAAAATCTCGCTCTTTCCATACCCCCCTCCTTCTTTCCTTCGGCCAGCCCTTCTGGCTTGGGTCTGAGTCTGGATGGTCCGAGGTTCTTGCATGGGCAATCTGAGCAGGAGCCGACTTCGGCCCACAGAGGGGCAGGCCAAAGAAGGTGGTGTGAATTTGTCAGCGAGGAGGTGTGAACTGACTCAGTTCCTGAGTTCTGCCACCAAAGGAGAGAAAAGGGGAGAGATGGTCCCCGTCACGGGCTGGGCTGCCGGAGAATCTGCCATAGTCTGAGCAAAACTCTACGTCCCCTCTGCTTCCACAATGTACAGCTGTTTGAGAGCTTCATCATTTTATTTTTTTAAACAGGAATGATTTCTCCTTAATTGCTTAAGGCTGGGGAGCCAAGCTTCTTGACTTCTGTCTTTGACGTTCCCTGCGTTGAGTCCGTCAGCACTTGGCCATCAGCTCATGGTCCTAGCAACCTCGGAAACCCCTGAAGTTGAAAACTTTCTTGCTCCCCACGACCCCAGAATGGAACAGCTTTAAAAATAGCCTTAAGCAAAAGGATGTTATTTCATTAAATTTGGTTTAATGGAAAGAATAAAAGCAAATTAAAAACACACCCAGCCCATGAGACTCCAAACACTGGTAATCAGTACCGCATAGCAAACTCTTCGGCAAAGAAAATGAAAACGTTATTGCACATGTAAAATATGAAAACTTAACTCTGCTGTGTGTTAGGCAATCCTGTAATCTTTTTTGACTCTTAAAAGAAATTCATTTCTGAAATGCTTGGTTGGAAGACTGTGACAATAGCTCATGAAATTGAGTGTTATTTTTTTTCTTTCTTTTTTAAAAAAATATGTAAAGTGCAGTCTTCTGTATTCATGCATATTGTATATACCTGTATATGTTTTCCTGAGCAGCTAAATAACAATAAATATGACGTTAATGGTGCCTGTGGTACATTTGTGGGCGGGGCTTGCTTTATTTTTCCCCCCACCCCCGCCCCTTTTTCCATAGATCTCTTCAAATTCCACGGAGTATGGGAGTGTAGGTCTGGATGCTGTAGTGTGTGTGTGTGTGTGTGTGTGTTTGTGCATGCACATGTGTGCGTATGCCTGGGTGTGCTGATGGTCTAAGGTGGGTCATCTCAGAATTTCTCCATTTAGCACTCTTGACATTTGGGCTGGAGAATTCTTTGCGGTAAGGAGGGTGCGCTGTCCTATGCATTGTACGTTGTTGAGCAGCTTCCCTGGCCTCTACCCACTAGATGCCAGTAGCACCTCTTGTCCTCGCTCTTTCCCTTGTGACAACCAAAAATGTCTCTAAATATTGCTCAGTGTCCCCTGGGAGGCATGATGCCACCTGGGACTGAGAACCACTGGTATCTGATTAGTGCAGGAGGTTGGGGGCAAGGGGAGACCAGGTGACTATGCTGTGTGGTTATTTTTGGGGTCTTAGAGTTCATTTTCAGGGATCAGTAAGCTTTGTAACCTCCTGCAAGTTATGTGGCTTCTCCGTTTCTCCTTTTCCTCATCTATGAAATGAGTCTAACTTGTGAAGTTGTTATTGGAGGCAGAATGTGTGGACACTGCACATAGGAGGGCTCCATATGAATAAATTGTTAGCATCATGCCATGACCAGAGCATGGCACAGCGGGTGGCATTTGGAGCCTGTTTGTACTGGGTTGGATGCCACTTCCTCTGTTTCTAGCCATGGGCCGTGCGCAAGGGGTTTCAACCCAGTCTCCATTTTCTTGTCTCTAAAATGGGGCAAATAACATCTAGCTTGAGGTTGCTGTGAGCACCGGCCCTGTTTCAGGCTCAGTAAAAAGTCTGGCTGTCCCATGGGCCATCGTTTGGGCAGCAGTTTCACTCTGGCACCTACATCCTCAGGCTTGAAGCCATTGCAGAACCTTAGTCCTCAAAGGGGGGAATGGAGGCAAAAGATAGACAATAAATGGACAGTTAAAAGTGAGGGGAATATGCCCAGTAATCCATGGTAGGCGGGATGAATATCACTCTGAGAGATTCATGAACCTCAGATGTGAAGCTTCCTCCAGCAGGTCACGTCCAGGTGGACTTTTGAAGGATGAATAAGAGTTCATCCTCCTCATCCCAGCACGTAAATTGACCCTAATTGGGCAGAATTTGTTGCATTTCTTCCGTTCAGCTTTGCAAGTTTTCTTTATGTATGCAATGGCATATTTGTCAGAATATAAAGTTTTAAAGACGAGGCCTCTACATTCACTTTAATTTGGAAGCGCTTAAAAATCTCTTTAACCTTTAAAGGTCTGCTCAGAGTGACAGTGGTGTATGATCGCGTTCAGTGCTCAAGGAAGGGAAGAAAAGTGAAAGAATGATGGGCAGCGGGTGTGAGCGTTGGGGAGACTTCAGGTTTGGTGTGAAATGAATGGATGAGTGAGTGAATGGATTCAAGTCTCAAAGGGCTGAGAACTAAAAGGACCGTGTGACTTGGGGGACGTCACATTGGAGTGCATGTTGGCACTGGGGGGGCAGGGCAGGGCTCTAGCAGCAGGCTGGCACATCACGCAGGTTGGCCTTTCTGCGTTGACAGAGAAACCCTATCTTAGCCAGACATCCCAGCGTACACTTCGGAATGGCCTCATCCCCGAGCACTGACAATTCCAGAGGGCTAAGGGGCTGTCTCATGGGAGAGAATGGAAGTGGTGTCTGGTGGACCCTCTGCCTTTTGAGAGCTGGGAAAAGGTGCAGAGAAGGATGCCTCACCTGACTTTCTTATTTAAAAGATTAGAAAAGGATCCCAAGACCAGAGTGAAACACGGAATTCCCTAACTGACAGGGAGATCACAGGCAGGACCCCACGTGGGGCACCTAAATTGAGTCGTAGTGGAGCTAGAGGGTGTGCGGGTGCCAAGCTTTCGCCTCCAGACTGGGCTGAGACGACGTGGAAGTGATTGGGGGTGAGAACCAAATTCTGCAATTATAACACAGTGTGATAGGTTGGGCTTACGACCCTAATTCTGCAATTATAACATAACCTGATGAACTGGCCCAGGAACCTTGGAAGAATTTTTTTTTATTGAGATACAATTTAGATACCACAAAATTCATCATTTTAATGAGTTGAATGTATATAACTGAATGGCTTTTATTATATTCACAATGTTGTGCAATCATCATAGCTATCCAGTTCTAGAACATTCTTATTACCCAAGAAAGAAACCTGGTACCCTTTTCAGTCAATCC
The DNA here is from genome assembly GCF_057876585.1 of Rhinolophus sinicus. Lineage (NCBI taxonomy): Eukaryota > Metazoa > Chordata > Mammalia > Chiroptera > Rhinolophidae > Rhinolophus > Rhinolophus sinicus. The sequence goes on from NC_142509.1 coordinate 23,643,322, forward strand.
CAATTACCCTCTTCTTCCAGTCGTTGGCAACCACTTGTTGACTTTTTGTCTCTATGGCTTTGCCTATTCTGGATATTTCATGGAAATGGAATCATACAATATGTGGTCTTTGTGTCGGGTGACTTTTACTTAGCATAATGCTTTCAAGGTTCATTCCTTTTTCTGGCTAAATATGATTCCATTGTATGAATATACCACATTTTGTTTATCCATTTAGCAGTTGATGGAAATTTGAGTTGTTTTCACCTCTTGACAATTATACGTAATACTGCTATGAACACACCAGTTTTTGTGTGAACATACATTTTCAATTCTCTTGGGCATATACCTGGGAGTGGAATTACCTGGTCGCATGGCAACTATGTGTTTAACTTTTTGAGGAACTGCCAAACTCTTTCCACAGCAGCTGCACCATTTTACATCTTGGAAGGAATTTTTTGTTTGTTTATTTAACCCAGCATTCCCCCTCCCCCTTTCTCACATTTTGAAAATTAAGGTGTAATTTTTATACAATAAATGCACAGATCTAAAGTGTACAATTTGGTGTGTTTTCACCAATGCCTACATATGTGTAACCCAAACCTATACCAAAATTATACAACAGGACAAACTCCCAGAAAGTTCCCTCCTGCCCTTTTCTAGTCTAAAGCAACAATCTATCGGACGTCTGCACCATTGATTAGTTTGGCCTGTTCTTGCATCTTGAATGTCATAGAAATGGAATCACACAGCCTACCAATGGTTTGGGGTTTCCGGTTCAATGTCTGGATTGCTGGGATGGGGAGGGGATTGTGAATAATGCAGCTGCTGCTGGTACCAACGGCCATTCATTGAGCACATGCCCAGAGACTTCCCCACACTTTCTGGAATTCAAACCCTGGCCTGCCTGACTCTCCATCCAAACCTCTACCTGCTGCTCTGCAGTTATCAGAGAGCCCTGGCCCAGCAGGACGGGGCATGCGGTGGGGTGTGAACAGATGGTGTGAGGGAGCCAGTGCCAAATTCCCCATTAACTGGCCAACGGTCTTCTCTCTGGGCCTTAGATTTCCCATCTGAAAAATGGGCTTATATCAGCCCTTACTGCAGGTAACTCCCAAAGCAAGACTTCCCTGAGAGAAAGATGGAAAGGGGAAAGTTGAAAATGGTGAATTCCACCGGGGGTTGGAGGGACACCCTTGCCAGTTATCAGAAGCTGTGCAGCCAAGGGTCATTCATCACCTAGTGGACACCAAGTGCTGGCTAGGCACTTCCCCTGCACATTTAATGCTCAGGGCCTCAGAGTCCCTCCTAGTAGATAGGTGAGGAAACTGGGGACCAGGGACATGTAGTCAGTGGACTAAGTTCACCCAGAGGTGAGTGACTGGCTGGGTGCACATTCAGGAAGCACAGAGCTCTGAGCTTATGGGCTGGCAGGGGTCACCGTCTATTTGTACCTATGGTAAGGATTTGAGCAAACAGGGATAGCCTCACCTCTCCCAGCAAAGCCCTATGGTCACCTGGTTTTTCTAGGGAGAGTGGGGACCCAGGAGGAACTGGAACCCGAGTCTGGCAGAATCCCTTTTGTTGGCCAGGTATAGATGTTAGCCTCATTCTATGATGTAGGTGGTGATAGGGAGGAGGTAGAGGCTGGGTGGCAGATAGCTCATTAGCTCTAAATCCTGCTCACTGCCTCGGTGGCTGCTCTCCAAGCCTCAGTTTCCTCCTCTGCAAAATGGGACCAATTTTAGCACCCACCACATAGAGGATTCATGTAAGGATTCAATGCAGTAAGAGAGCTTTGGGCAGGGGCTGCTCTGAGCAAACATTCAGTACATGTCAGCTGTTGTTGGTGTTAAAATGAACCATTATGTACCTCAGTTTCTCCCTGTGCAAATGAAGGAAACACTTGTGTGATGTATGCTATGTGCAAGGGCCTTACACTGAAAAGTTATATATATATATATATATATATATATATATATATATATATATATATATATATATATAAATTTTATTGGGGAGTGACAATGGTTAGTAAAGTTACATAGGTTTCAAGCGTACAATTCTGTAATACATCATTTACATGCTGATGAGTTATATTAACAGCATAGGAGACAGGCTCTATTATGTGCCCCATTTTCCAGAGAGGGAAACTGAGACACAGGGAGGTGAAACCACTTGGTCAAGATCACCTGGGCAGCTGGTGGTAGCTCCCCCTCCTGAGGTCATGAGGAATCAGTCATGTTCAGTACAGGACCAGGCTGGGCCAGCCCCCAGTGGGGTATACAGATGAGACTCAGAGAGGCACAGCCACTTACCTGAGGCCACACAGCTGGCCAGTGGCAGAGCACCGGACCAATTTGGGTCTTTCCGTTTCAAGGGGTCAGGTATTTCTGGCTCTCCCTGTTCTGTGCCTTGAATACAATAATTGCTGGATAAATGCTCTGTTCCCTGCCCAGGCAGGGGCCAGCCAAATCTTTTCCCGTCGTTTTGGCTGTTGTTGGCTGAGGAGACAGGGAAGAAAGTCTGGGAGGAAGAGGTTCTTGGTTTTCCTGCCTCCCCCTTGCTTCCAGCACATACAGGCTGTGGGCTGGGCCAGAACAGGGCTTCTGGCAGCCCCCGCCCTCTAGCAGGAGGTGAGATGGTGGCAGGTGGGAACTCCTGTTTCTCCAGCCACTCCTTCTGGGGCGGGAGCCCTGCCTGTCTGGCCGGTGGGATGGGAGCTGGAGTGGGGGTTGGGGAGCCGTGGGGACCGCCTGGATCAATGCCACTGTGCACTGTGGCTGCAGCCTTTGTCCCCTTCATTACAGCCCCTCCCCATGGGTTGGAGGAGCTGGGCCCCACGGGAATCTCACCCACAAGAATACATTCTTCTTGGTGCCTCTGAAGCCCCCTCCAGCCGCTCCAAGCAGCCCCCACTCCTCCAGCCTTTGTACCAAGGAGGAACCCTCAGGAGTTCTGAGCTCCTCAGAGGACAAAGGGCTCATTGAGGCGCCAAGGCCAGGCAAGGGGGAGGGGAAGAGTGTAGGGCAGAGTGACTGACAATAGTTGACAATGCTGGAGCCACCCAGGGACCAGGTTCAAATCCTGCCCCTGCCACACAAACCCTGTGTGCCCCTGAGGACCTTGCTTCTGGGAGCCTCGATTTACCCATCTGTGAGATGAAGTGATTAGGGGATGGTAAGAGTCCACAGTGGCTGGTTATTGCCTGTAACTGTTATGTTCATGATGTACGGGGTTGAATATTGTTAATATAGATCTCAAAGCCATCATTTTGCATGGAACCCCCTATGGCCAACTGTGTTTCCAAATCTGGAATTTGGGAGAACTTAGAAAGTTGGGGAAGTTAGAGCTTATACCATGTGCTCAGTGACACACCCAGGGGGCTGCAATCAAATATGCAAACCACTCTCATCAGAAGGGATAAAGACCTCTAGGCACACAAATTTGAGAACCATCTGTTTTTAGAGGCTTTTTGGATTTCAGGATTGAACATAACAGAGTATGATCGTTTACTGCTAGAATTCATTCACTCACTCATCAAATATTTACTGAGCATCTACTATGTGCCAGACAGTGCTTCAGGCTCAAAGGGCCCAGTGAGGCTCACACTGGGTTGTGTGGGGTGATGTCTACACCTGCCTCTACATGTACCCAAGGGTTTGTGGTGTCATTAAACCTTGTTTATAGATGAGGAAGCCAGGATTACCCACCCCTAACATTCATGCTTTCTTAGAATCTTTCCCCAGCATTGTGTTAAAGGTGGAGGTGGGGATGGGATAGTGATGGGCTTCTGAAGTGGACGCTGTGGTCCACTTGACCAGCTTGAAGGCGAGGGAACAGGCCTGGGCCATGCAGTGTCTTGCAGCTGACACGCGGAGTGGGGAAGGTAGGGCCTGTGTCACCTGCAGTCTCCAGAGCCCGGCTCTACCTGGGGCTGGAGGAATGCTGTGTGGGATGTCGGAGTGTTGGATGAGCCTGGGTTTGAATCCTGTAGGACCTGCTGCCGGCTGTGTGACCTTAGGCAGGCCAGGTTGCTTCTGGGGCCTCAATTTCCTTGGCTGTCAAATGGGCTCAATGAGCCCTTTAGAGGGCTTCTAGAAGGACTGAATTACTGATCTGTTGGATGTGGAAGGCACTTGTAGCAGCTCAATTGCTGAAACAAAGTGGCTTTTCTCTCTGGGGTTTGGGACAGGGATTTTCCCCTTCAATGAGCAGCTATACCACTTGGGGCAGGGGAGGCAGACAGTTAAAAAAAAACCCCAGAAGCCCAGGTCTTCTGACCTGATCCTCCTGATGTGGGGTCTGGAATTCTGACTCTTAGCCAGGCGGGGAACCTCAGGTGGAAAGAATCCCCTTTCCCTCCAGCTGCCCTGTCTGCTGACTGTTGACCCCTTGCAGAGGGGGGGTGGTGGCGGTCATGCCGGCTGGGCAGGCCAGCTACATAATGCATGTGGCCCCGCGCAAAATGAAATGTGGGTCCCTTGTTCAAAATACAGGAAAAAAGGCATGAAACGAGGCACTAAAATAAAATACTTTTCTCCTTCTGTGGTCTCTCCCTCGACTTATGGTGTTTTTTTATTTGCAACTTAACATGGCTCTAAGTGAAGAAAATCAAACTTTTAAATTATTAACATGAATTTCGCCACTCATCTGCATATTGTGCAATGGCAGTTTTAAGTACAAATATAAGAGCATTTCATTTGTGTGCCATGTCATCGAAATTATACGATTTGTGTTTATAGTTCGTACATGTGTATGTATTTCGTTTTAGCCAGAACACTGGAAATGCTGCTCAAAACGAATTTAACTGTTTTTATTTCACTTTTTGATACATTCACATTCTAACCAACACTCGACCTTCCACTTCCTGAAAGGAAGAGGAATTATGACTTGCTCCAACTTTTCTTTCCTTCTATGTTGTCATTTCAACATCAGGAAACAGCAATCAGAAGGGTTCCCATAGGGTTCCTTGGTTGTCTGGGTTTCACAGAAAGCTTTATTTTTGTGTTCGAAGTAAGTTTAGGTGGAAAGGAGTGCCTCTTGGGGCTGGCAGCACCCCCACTTACTCAGTCTTAGATGCAAACTGTTTCTCTCATACTCGATTTGCATCTCGCTGACCTCCCGTGCACAGTGGGTCAACCGGAGTTCTGTGCTCACAGGGCATCACGAAAGCGACCTAGGACGCAGCCATCGAGAAACAGCAGTAGACACACACACTGCACATATCTCACCTGCCTCCATTGTCCCACGGGGCTTCACCTGCAAAATGCAAGTTGAAGGATAAAACTGTGAAGAATTTTGAGACGAGGACAGCAAAACATTAAACCACGTATGGGGCCCTCGTGAGTGTGGGATCCTGGGGATTGTACAAGTCACATACTCACGAAGCTGGTCCTGTTCCAGGGGCACCACTTCCCTTACGGGTGGGGAAACTGAGGCCCAGACATGGGCGGGATCCCTGATGAGGTCATAGGGTAGGGTAGGACCTCCCTGGGCCTCAGTTTCCTCATAATTGGATTGGAGGTCATCAGATTTGCTTCATGGGGATGGGGTGCTGGTTAGGAACAGAAGTGGGGTTGAGTTTTCAGATGCCAATCATTCTCTGCCTCCTGCAGTTCAAACACTGGATCATTCATTCATTGATTCATTCATTCAACAAATCCTAGCTGACTATTTACTATGTGCCAGGCAAGACTAACCTGATTCCAGTCTTGGAGGAAATTCCAGTCTGGTAGGCAGGGCCCTCTATTCCAAGCCTAGAGACATTGTCTAGAAACTTCCAGACCCTGAGACCAGAGGCCACAACTCTGATCATCCCTAGATAAGTGGCAAGAGGGTAGGACATAAGTGACAGCTTTTCACTGAGGTGTCATCGGAAACAGGCTGTGAATTTGCTGAGAGTTTCACTAGCTAGAGAAAGGACGTCCCAGGAAGAAGACGGCTTGGCCAAAGGCGTAGCAGCTAGAAAGGGTTTCAGGGAAAAACTGGCAAAGCCTAGACCCTTGAGGAGAAGAGATGGAGGCAAAGAGGGAGATTTGAGTCAGAAGCCCCAGAGGAGATATTCAGAGGTCATGTGACTCCAAATCCCATCCCCCACCTCACTCAATTCTTGGGCCAGGCCTCCAGCCAAGATTTCTCCTTGGAACTTGGCTTTCTGCATGGAGCTAAAGGAGTTCTTGACAGCCCTGCCTCATGGCCTAGATATGTCAGTGTTTCTCTCTCTTTCCCTCCCATCCTCCTTCCCTCCCTCCGTTCCTCCCTCCCTCCCTTCTTCCTTCTTTCCCTTCCTCCTTCCCTTCTTTTCTTCCCTTTTTTCTTCCTTTCCTTCTCTCTAGTCTTCCCTCCGTCCCTCTCTCCCTCCTTTCCAAGACCTGGGTCTAGGAGCTCCTCAGCCCAGTCCCTGCATGAAAATAGCAGCTGTTTTTTTTTTATCCAGCACTCTGCCAAGCGTGTGCATCTTCTCACCAAATCCGTATCCAACTCTGTCATCTTAGAGATGAGGAAACTGAGCTCAGAGAGCTTAAGTGACTCCCCCAAAGTCATTGCGAATGGGGGAACTGGGTTTAAGCCCAGATCATTTGAAGCTCACCTGTGGGCCCTGAACCACAGGCCTGCATGCTCCCCTTTCCCAGTTCTTTCTGCCTCCATTACCTCTAGGGAACTCCTATTAACCCTTTAGAACCCTGCTGAAGCAGCTTTTCCTTTGTTTCTTCAGACCTTCAAGGAACATCCCGTTTCCCCATTCCACAAATATTTGAGTACTCCTATGTTCCAGGCACAGTGCTAGGTCCCGGAGAAACACTGATGAGTAAACTAACCTGGTTTCACCAACTAACAAGTAAACACAAATCAATACATTGTTACTAGTTGTGGAAACAGTTTTGAAGGACACGAACTGAGCGCTGTAAGAGAGAATAATGGTCTGGAGTTACGAAATGCATTGGGTGATCAGAGAAGTTCTTTTGAAGAGGTGAAATTTGAAAGTGACTTCAGAGAGAGAATCTGGCCGCTGCAAAGGCCCCGAGGCAGGAAAATCTTGATGTGTGCAAAGAACAGCGAGGAGGCCAGCGTGACTAGAGCGGAAGGAGAGAAGAAAGGGTGGCAGGAGGTGAGCCAGTGAAGTGGGCAAACCTCACTTAGAGTTGTCCCCTAAGGCACTGTAGTTTTCGAGACTCTGCTTCCCTCCTGGGGCAGAGGGATCAGATTAAATCCTCATGGTGTCCCCAGAGCAGGGCCTGACACCCTGGTAGTGTGCAGCTGAATTGGTTTGAAGCAGCTGTGGGTCAACCAGCAAGGGACAGGCAGCTCTGCTCCCTCTCTCCTTTCCTCTGCTCAGGAAGGTGGCTGGGCCCTCCCCACTTGGCTGGCTTCTCTGGGACACTTTAAGGGACACAGTAGGTCAGCTGGGTTGGAGGGACATGAGAGATGCTGACGTAGGACCCAGGAGGGGGCCAGGGTGGCACTCTTTGGGAGTCAGACACCATCTGCAGCTCATTTTCCTGCGTCATTTGCATTTTCTCTGAAATTTTTTTTTTTTTTGCGGTTTCAGCCAAGTGCTCTGTGATGCAGGCTACAGCTTTAAAAGAGCATCAGAAGAGCTGGTGGGCATTGGGTGTGGCCCCTCCAGGCTAGTAGCCTCCCTGGGATCCCCCTTCAACGCCCTGTCCTGCCTGAAGCAACTGGACTCTTGGATTGAAATGGGTAAGAGCCACGAGTCACGCACAGCTAGTGTTTGTAGAGGTTTCCCTTGCGACAGGCTCCGTGTTCAGAAAACACCATTCAGTCTTCACAAGAGCCTTGAGTGAGAGGAAGGGTATTATCCCCTCAGAGGCTCACAGCAGGCTCACAGGGAGCAGAGTGGAAGCTTCCAGCAAAATTGCAGGGTAGCTCCTGTTCTCACTTTAAGGGTGGGCGGCTCTGCCAGACAGAATACCGGTCTGCCAGATTTACAGGCTGCTGTCTCCTTGCGTAGGACAGGAAGGGTTCTCTGAGGTCCTTTAGTACAACCAACCATTGTATAGTCAAGGAAACGAAGACCTTCAAATAGACGGGAAAGGGTGGAGTTGGGATTTGAACTAGGAATGCCAGCTTCAGAGAAAGATACATGATGTCACTTCAGCCATAAAAAAGGCGAACCCCCTAAATGTGTAGGGCTGGCCCTGCTCAGAGAAGATGGTGTCAGAGGTAGATTCCTGCATAAACCACCCACCCCAACCCGGCACGTCATACCTGCCAGTGTCTTGAATGGTGGGGCTCAATCCTGTCTGTGGGACATGAGATAAAATAATTTTGAATTCCCTAGTGAGACAACTCTTCCTTCCAAGTCCTCTCATGACATCAGGGAAAAACTCCTGTTGATGCTAATATGTCTTTAACACCTCTCTCCAGCTCCTGCTCATCTCCCTTTTTAACAAAGAAGCCCAGAGCTTTCTGCAGGCATCGCTGTCTGCTAGAATTTAGTGGCAGTTTTGTCAAGAGGGAGCCATTCGAGCTGAGCCCAGGAGGGTCACTGGGGGTTTGACAGGGAACAGGGAGGAACATTCTGGGTAGAGGGAATAGCTGGTGCATAGTCCTGGAGGCACTGGGGAGTGTAGCATATTTGGGAGAGAGGGGAATCATTTGATGTGAGTGGAACGGTAAGATGTGGGTGACAAAGTGGGAAGGAGTCTTAGGCAAATGGCCCTAGTGCCATATGAACGGGCTTGGGATTTATTCTGTGGGTGATGGGAGTCATGGAAGGGCTTTGAGCAGGAGCAGGGGTTTGGAGGGAGTGAGACTAGAGGCAGGTAGGGAGTTAAGAGATTCTACCCGTGTTCCTGGTTAAAGATGACAGTTACCTGGAGGGAAACAGTGGCTTTGGGGATGAAGACATCAGTGCTGGCCTAACAACTAGGCTTTGCCTAATGATGATGGTAATGATGTTGATGGTGGTGGTGATGCTATGGTGGTAATAGCAGCATAAATAATACTATCGACTAACATTTGGTTTCATGTTCCTCATCTCATTGTTATTATGAAACCACCATCCTATGGGATGGACAACATTTTCATTCCCATTTTTCAGATTGCCTGTGGCCATCTAGCTAAAGAATGGCAGAGTGGGAATGGCGTCCCGGGCTGGCCTGACTCCTGAGCACTGAGCTCTGGATTCCATGCCGCCTGTTTCCAGGCAGCAGATGGAAGAGGCTGTGCCTTAACCTTCCCCCAGATGCAGGACACAGAGATAGTAGGTTTCTCTTGTCCCCAGCCTTTGTCCTGCCCTGACCCTATGGGTTTAGACTTTGTAGGCGCCGGCTGCACTTTTGTCTGGGGGCTCGTCATCCCCTTGGCCTTGGTGGCTGTACTCTGTTCCCCAGGGAAGGAGAAGCCTTTCCACAGCCCTCAGCCCTTTTGTGCCAAACCCTGGCCCATGTGAGATGAGTGTTGGAGGAATTTGGCTCATATGGATCCAATTTCTTTTGGAATATCCAGCAAATGATGCTGGACAAAGGCAGGCTGCCTTGGCCAGACCTAAAATATGTGGGTGATTGCTTCCGAGATGTTTGACAATTCCAAGACTCAGTGGAATGGACGGGCAGCACTGGGCTATGGCAACCAGTCCAGAAGTGAGTAATCAAATGACACAGCTCATCCCGTGAGTGTGGCAGGGACACATGGACAGGGACCAAGTGGTAGGGGAATTTGGCCAGGTTGGGTGAAGTGCTGAACAGGGCTGCCCAGGGCACGAGACACTCTTCTCTCCAGGAGACACATAGTGTCAGAAATGACGTTTTCTTTTCCTGCTGAGTGACCTGAGTGAGTCCCTCAATGTCGCTGAGACATAAGCACTTCTATCTGTCAAATGGGGCAAGCAGACCTAAAGAGTATCGAGCAGAACCAAAGCAGACTTCTTGGTTTTTTCCAACTTCTCTTTCCTTCCAGGCATTTGTTCTTCCTCTTCTCAACATGTACTTCTGGTGGGGGCTGTCAGTCATAATATCCCATAATATCCTTTCTGACTGCAGTGACTGGTCTAAAGATGGGCATGTGACCCACACTGGGCCAATCAGAGTCCTTCCCTGGGATTTTTGCTCTTGGGCTGGATATGAAGGCAGCTCCTTTCTTTCATAGAGGTGAGCCCTGAAGTGTCTATGACTGTGTCCCCCGCTCTGTGGAGGGCCTGGTCTGAGAGGAAGAAGGTGACCAGTAAAGAGAGAAGCCGATGAAGACAAAAGAAATATCCAGGGGAGGTTGGCATGCTGGAGGCCTGCCTCACACCTGTTCTCCTCACAGAATTTTTGGTGACAAGAGCCAAGAAGATCTCCTGTTTTACTTAAGCTAATTGCACCTGTATTTCTATCTCATATGAGTAAAACAGTGTTCATAAATGCCAGCGTTTCCTGGCTTCCAAGGCACCTCCATGGTTCATTACCCTCATTGTTCCTCAGAGCTGCTCTCTGAGATGGGTATTAATATTTCTATTTACAGATATTAATAATCACAATCAACCCCGTTTCCTGAGAACTCAATGCTGTGTCATCCAACCACTGAGCTAAGTCTCTTGTAGGAATTATTTTATTGCCTCCTACAATGCCCTCGGCAATAGTGTTTATTAATATCCCCATTTTACAGATAAGGAAATGGAGGGGCAGAAGCATCAAGGGACTCACTCCAGGTCACACAGCTGGCAAACGGCAGACCCAGAATTCAAACTCAGGGCAAGTTTTCAACCCCCTTGTTATTGTATTGGTCTGTGACGGAGGCGCTGATGGTGGTGAACAAAGAACAAAGATATATCGAGCACCTATGCTACAGTGTGGTAATCACTTCAAATACATTGTCTCTTTTAGTTCTCACGATGGCCCTGTGATGTAGATACCATTTTTATCCCCAGTTTGCAGATGAGGAAATAGAGGCTTACAGAGGTTGACAGCTTACCAAACGTTCCATGGCTAGAAAATGGCAGAGCCAGAATGTTGTGCTATTTCAAAGCTGGTGCTCTAAATTCTATACTGTAGCGTTGGTGGCATAGACTGACTGAGAAAGACCTCAATTGTTCCTCCCTGCCTCTTTCTCTAGCTAAGCCTCTTTACAATGTGGCTTTACAGCGCCTTCCATGGACAGGTGGAGTCAATTTCCCATCGTTGGAAGCCAGGCGTGGTCACATGATTTGTGTTAGCCAATAGAATGTGGTGGGAATGGCACTATGCCAGTTCTAAGCTGAGCTCTAAAGAGGGTTTGCAGGTTCTACTCTTTCTTGGACCCCTGTTCAGCTGCTGTGAGATTAAGCCTGGGCCAGCTTGCTGGAGGATGAGAGGCACGTAGAACAGAACTGAGTTGAGGAGGCCAGCCTTGATCTGCCAACAGCCAGCTGAGCCCCGGGCATGACGGTGAACCCAGCCAAGCCTAGCAGAGCCACCTAACCAACCATTCTAGATATGGGAGCAATAAACGCTTGGCATTGGATACCACTGAGGTTATGTCATTATTTTGTCAGGTAGATTTATTGTGACAAGGAGAACAAGTGGTGACAAGGGGGAGGAAGGGAGAGAGTGTCTTCCTTGAGCCATCTCTGGCTGTGCCTACTTTGCTGGATGCCACAATAAAGGACCAAGAGACACCATCTTTGTCTGGTCCCGACACCCACCCTTTCCGCAGTGAAGAAGGTGTGACGTAGGTTTCTAGAGCTGTGCTTAAGTGCCTGTAATTAATAGCAGGGCTGACTCAGAAGGGCTGTCCTGCCTGCCCACCCGGCCTGCCCGTCCTACTCAGAGTGGAGTTTGCAGGAGTTGAGTAATTGTATTGTTTATTGCACTAAATGGAACATTAATCAAGCATCTTGAAGGCACTCTGGCTGTCCCCATGGGCCATGTTCTGCCGAGTGCCTTGATGGGAAGTGGGCACTTGCTAGACCTGTATGGTGGACACAGAGGGTTCCAGCTCCAGCTTTCCAGGTGCCCACTCCCCTTCCTGTGTTATGGGCCCCATTTCACAGCTGTGGAAACTGAGGCCGAGAGAGGCCAAATCATTCGCTCAAGATCACCCAGCAAGGAAGGGAGAGGGAAAGGATATGACTGAGGTGCACCCGTGTCCAGTGCCAAGCTATGAGCAAGACCTCTGCAGGCTTCCCTGAATCACCAGCTGGGTCCCTGAATGTTGCAGGCATTTTTCCTCAGCCTCCCCGAGATTTGGGAGGAGAACGAAGCTCGTTAGATGTCACTGATCACAGAGATAATTTGCCTAAAGCAGCAGAAAGACTTTCCAGCACAGACACCAGTAAATCTCCAAGAAGTTGCCGAGATTGGGCTCGGGGGGTGGGGGTGGGGGGAAAGTGTATGAAGAGAGGTCGGTTGTTGATGGGCATAGCCCTGAGAAGTGAAGGTGCTTTTCCACCTCACTCCTGTGGGTGGGAAAAGGGTGCCTTTCTTCCCTACACTCATGACAAGGTGGCTATTTTTAAGCCCCTCTTTTTATAGTTAAAACATGTTCATGTCAAAGCCACCATGTAAGGAATACCTCAGGCATCCTGGGAAGTGACGTTCAGGCAGACAGGAGAGGCCTCAGGCTGACGCCCGCCCGAGTGGGGCTGTGATGACTCATCGTCTCTTCCTCACGTCTCATGCTCCTTTGTCCCTGGGGACTGTCTTGTTGGGAGTTTCCTAGTGACAGGGACAGTGGCCCCAGCCAGAACTGATCATATGCTCCAACCCCTAACTGAAGTCCCAGGTGTTGTTTCCTCACCTCCACTGAGCACCAAGGGCTGAGCGTGACTGAACTCTCTCTAGGCCAGCCCCCCCTCCGCACCCTAATCCATGTCTACACCACAGCCAGCGTGCTCCTTCTAAACACCAAATGTGACCCCTGCTCTCCCTCACTATTTCCCCCCCCTCTTTCACAGATCTTCCCCGGAAGATTTTATTAGAAAGAAATGTTTAGCAGCTAAAAAGAAAAAATGAGAATCCTAAGTTTTGAAGTTAGACTTCATTATCCTCAGAGCTCAGCCACTTAGCTGTGTGACTTTGGGCAAATGACTTAACTTCTCTGAACCTCGTTTTCCTAATTTGTGAAATGGGAATAAAAATCGTACCTACTCGTACCTTGTTCTGAACAATGTGACAACTTCTATTTTCCAAAGACGGTCACAAATATGTTTTCCCTCCCTCACTCCCTTGTAGAACCTCATTTCTCTCACATCAAGAGGTGGAATCGACGTGCCCTCCCCCTCAAACCTGGGTAGGCATTTGTGATGGCCTCAGCCAATAGAGCATAGTGAAGGTGATGGTATGACTTCTGAGGCTAGGTCATAAAAATGCCATGTGCGTGTGTCTGGTTCCCCTGGGATGCCCACTCTGGGAACCCAGTCACCATGTGGGGAGGAAACCCAAGCATCCTATGAAGAGGCATGGAGACCCACAATGTACAGCCACAGTTAGCTCCCCGCCCACAACCTGGAGCAAACTGCCAGACATATGAATGAACTAATTTGGAAGTTGATCCTTCCCTTCATGGTTGATCTGCCTGCGCCGATGCTGTGTAGAGAAGAGGTAAACCATTCCTGCTGAGTCTCACAAAAATAGATTCATAAGCAAACTAAATGATTGTTGTTGTTTTAAGGAATGAAGTTTTGGGGTGATCTTTGTGTAGCAGATTACCAGAACAGGGAATAGGTGAGATACGGCACCGGGGGCAAAGCCCAGGACCTCGTGTATTGTAAGCACTTTTTACACAGAATAAATTAAGCCCAGAGACAGTGATGAGTTGGCTCAAGGTCACACAGCTTTTGGGCATGTTGTCCATTTACTTCTGCTTCTTCTCTGCGTGGAGGTGGTAAGGACATGACTGTTGGGATCTGAGCCCATCCTAGGGCTGGGGCTCTAATGTCTCTCCCCAAAGGTTTAACTTGACCCATTACTCAGAGCAGGTTTATCAACCAGGCATGGGTAGCTCCAGACAGGTTTGCTGCAAGCCATCTCCTCCCTGACTCTTCCCTCTCCGGCCCTCAATGGCTGCCCGGGGAGATGGGGCCAATTGGTCCAGCTGGGCACTGGCAAGTGAAGGGCCCCGGAGGCGGGGAGAAGGGCATCTTCTGGCACCAGCCCCTGCTTCCTGTCTGCTTGCAGCTTGTACTCCCGAGTGTGAGTTGCTATGAGAAAGGATCTGTGTGATTCTTTCCTCTCGGCATTAATAATACTGTTAATTAAGCGGCCAAGAGAAGAACACGGCTGGCGCCAATGAGAGGACAATGGTCTGAAAAGGGAACAGAGAGACGCATCAACAGCTTCCCATGCAGGGCTTTCAAAAGAGCAGCTGTGGGGAGCAGGCGGGCAGAGAACAGAAGGGATGTCGCCACAGTGGCGAGCGCGGCATGGACGGGCAGGGAAGTGCTGCGATGAGCCCATGCCAGCCTCCCAGCTGTGCTCCTCCCTGGCACTCCCTGCCTGCCCAGCTGGATGAGGGCTTCTTTGGAGCTTCTGGAGAGGCCGGTGAAGCAGCCACCAGCTGGTCCACATAGATTCCTCATGGGATCTCCCTTTGCTTCCATTTCCTCATCTACAAAACAGGTAGGTTGAACTAAATCCCACTTCTTATGTGTTGATATTGATTGGAGGTGGCTGCCTCCAATGAGAATATAGAAACCAAATCCATGCTCCATTGAAAAGCATGCTGGAATTGATTAGTAATGTCTGCCATGGTTATGGGATTGGCAATTTTCGGCACAAGTGCTAACCATGGATTGGATCTTCATGGCCCATTCATTTATCTAATAAGTAGTTTTAAAAACACCTACTAAGTGCAAGTCTTTCTCTTTTTGTGTGTGTGTTAGATTTCCTCATCTATAAAATGGGTGCCCTGGGGGGAAGAACATTTTTTTTCCCTCTGGGCTATTTAGATAAAGAAAGTGGGAAGCGCTTTCTTTAAGTAGGAAGAGCTAAGAAAGAGGATATGTCAGGAGTGATGAGAAGGAAGGTTTGGTATCTGCACCTCATTTTAAACCAGGAATTGGCAAACTGCACAGGCCACTAAATAAAGCTTTATTGGATCACAGCCATGCCCTTATTGTCATCTATGTATTGTCTGTGGCTGCTTTTGTGCGAAGTCACAGAGACTTTATGGTTCTCAAAGCCTAAAATATTAACTGTCTGGGCCTTTTACAGAGAAAGTTTGCCTACTTCTGCTTTATATTTTTTCAAGGCACTTTCCCAACCGTCATCTGATTTGCTTTTCATGCCCGTCCTCTGAGTTTGGCTGGCCAGGTACAGTCACGAGCTGCTTAATGAAGGGGATATGTGTTGAGAAACGCATCATGGGTGATTTTGTCGTTGTGTGAACATTGTAGAGTTCGCTTCCACAAACCGAGATAGTCTAGCCTACCGTACACCTAGGCTGCATAGGATAGCCGATTGCTCCTGGGCTACAAGCTTGTACAGTATATTACTGTACCGAATACTGCAGGTTATTATCACACAGTGGTAAGTATTGGTGCATTTAGACATATCTAAACATAGAAAAGGGACAGTAAAAATACGGTATAAAAGATAAAAAATGGTACGCCTGGATAGGGCACGTACCATGAATGGAGCTTACAAGACCGGAAGTTGCTCTGGGTGAGTCAGTGAGTGAGTGGGGAGTGAATGTGAAGGCCCAGGACACAGCTGTCCACTGCTGTAGACTCTATAAACACTCTACACTTCGGCTGCACTACATTTATAAAACAACACGAGATCAAATCAAGCACAAGAGACAATGATATAATTAAAAGATGCGGTAAACACAAGATACATGAGACTCCTGATAGTGGCACGCAGCATACTATTTTACCGCAAAGAGTTTTTTTTATAAGTAGAAAGAGTACATTCTAAAATAATGATCAAAAGTATAGTATAGTAAATATGTAAACCAGCAACACAGTCATGTATTATCATTATTAAGTATGCTGTATTGTACGTGTTATACTTTTATACGACTGGCCGCACAGTAAGTTTGTTTACACCACAGACATGTGAGTAATACGTTGCCCTACGATGTTATGACAGCTACAGTGGCCTAAGCGATGGGAGTTTTTCAGCTATAATTCTGTGGGACCATCATCGTATCTGTGGTCCATCGTTGAGCGAAATGGTATGTGGTGCATGCCTATGTTATTAAGCCATATTTTCAGAGGAGGACACGACATCCTGGCCACAGGAGGCAAGGCCTTGAACTTGAAATCTTTTCCCTGGATTTCCTTCTTCACCCTGCCCCTGATTTACTCCAAAGGCTGCTGAGTCTTCTCCTGAAATCTCTTGCATCAGTCCTGGCCACAGCATTACTCACAAGAACAATTCTAACAGCCTCTAGGATTTCTCCTTCTATATTGTCCTACTGTGGCTAGAGAGGCTTTTCTTAAACTCAAATCGAATTAGGCCATTCCTTTGCTCAAAGCCTTCCTGTGACTCCCCAGTGCCTTAATCCAAAGCCAGAACCCATTAGCATGGTCTGTAAGGCCCCTGCTGCACATAGAGCCTCCCAATCCCAACCCACCCCATGCTTCGGGGTGCTTCAATACTTTGTTCCTTTGCATGGAACTTCCCTCCACCCCCGACACAAAATTTCTCCTCATCTGTTAAGGCTCAACTCAATCCACAGACAAACCCCAAGGAAGCCTTTTCTGCTCCCTCCCATATCGAGCCAGGTCAGAACCATCCCCTCACCCTGGCTCCCCCAGACTCCCTCTCCCCATCACTATTCCCACTGAGTTGGAACTGCCTACTACTGAGTTTCTTGTCTTGTCTCTGCCAGCACTGAACGAAGGCAGGGCCTGTGTGTGTTATTCGCCACTATATCCCCCACACAGGCCTAGCATCCGACAGGCATTAAGTGCGCTCACAGCCTGACCACCCTTGCTGATTGGAGGCTGTCCTCAGCTCTCGAACCCCATCCCCCATTATTGGCTTCATGGAAAGGTGCCCAGCACCTGAATACTCCTGGGGCTCCTCACCCCCTTTGTGGCTGTCCCAGGGCCTGAATGACTGGCAGTTGTGAATTTGCCAGGCAGAGATCATGGCGATTCTCGGCCTCATTATTCTTGGCATCTGTCTTGTTCCCTGAGTGTGTTCGGGGGGTGGTGGTGGGGGAGAACAGCTTGATGGCAAAATGTTCCAAGATACATTCCACCTTTAACACATCTTGCTTGTGCCCTGAATGGGGCCTCACAAACTATTTTGAAGCATTTGTAACAAACAGGCAGAAAGAGGGATGGCAATAACACTAAAATGTTTTCAGGGATATGGCAGTTAAGGAAGAAAGGAAGGAAGGGAGGGAGGGAGAGAGGGAGGGAGGGAGGGAGGAAGGAAGGAAGGAAGGAAGGAAAGAAGGAAGGAAGGAACTAATATTGCCAAGATCCCTCTATGAGCCAGACTAGGCTGCTAATAACAGCTACCATTTGTATAGCATCTACTGTGTGTCGGGCACCAAAACGTTTAGCAGTGCCTTCAGGCATGGCTGGATCCAGGTGCTTAAAAAAATATCATCAGGACTTGGTTTCTTCTGGACGCTTTCCTCTTTCAGGCAAACTCTATGGGACCCTGGACAACTCCAGAACTATATGTTTCTAATCAGAACTGTAGCAGAAAAAGGAAAGAAAGAAAGAAAGAAAGAAAGAAAGAAAGAAAGAAAGAGAAAAAGAAAGAAAGAAAGAAAAACAGCAACAAAACCTCTCTTTTCCAATAGCTCCTGCACAAGTTCCACAGCTCATTGTCATTGTTTGCACTTGGGTCACATGCTTGTTGATGAATCAATCAAAACAAGACCAGGGGATGGAGTGCTTTGATTGGCCAAGCCTATGTCACGTGCCCTTAAACGAGCTGGGGAATAGGATAAGTCTTTCTCAAACTCCACAGATTGAAGGTGGAAGAATGAACCCTAAGGGAGAATCATCTTTATTGAGCATCTACTAAGTGCTCAGCTCTGGAGATTCTCATGGTGAATAATAGATATGGTCTCTGCACTGATGCAACTTCAATTCAAGTAAGTCAGAGTTTCTTGCCTCCCAGTTCTTGCTCATGCTGTACCCTCCACCTAGAGAACTCTCCCCACCCACCCCTCTCTGTTCCCACTGGCCTGTGTTATAATCCATCCTGTCTTTCTAGGTCTAGTTAGAGTGATGCCATCTTCTTCACGCCTGCCCTGCTGGCTACGGCCACACTGCCCTGCTCTTTGCCTGGGTCCTGCAGGCCCTCTCCTCCATTAGAGCCCTCTGTCTCCTTGAGGGTGAGGCTGGAGGAGTCCTAGCCATTGTCTCCTGGTGCCCTGCAGAGAGCCTGGCCCATCGCAGGGACTTTGGAAAGGTTGGCTGCATTGAACCGGCCCTGGAGAGAGACCTGAGTGTCCTTCTCTGCTATGTAAAGCTGCCCATGAGGAATTCACGCTGGCCGCCTGTCCCCATGGAGGAGATTAGCACAGATGGTCGCTTCTGTTTAGCATTGGACGGAGGGGCTCATTCATTGCTAGTCACCCTGGGGGACGGAGCACCTGCCTGCCACTGAGTCGTGCAGAAAAGATGGAGAGGCTTCCTCACTAACTCATTCACAAACATTTATTGAATGCCTACTGAGTGCCAGGCACAGTGCCAGTATTAGGCACACAGTGGTGAATGAGAACAGATCCCAGCCCTTCCTACTCCCTACTCCCAACCAGGAACTCACAGACTCCTGGGAGAGACAATGTTCATGGAGTAAACACACAGTGCTTCAAAAGAGAGACATGTGGAGTGATGAGAGTGTATCAGGGAGGGCTTCCCTGGGGAAGTGGCATCTGAGATCTGAATTAGGGGAAGACATAAGGGACAAGCATTCTGGGAGGAGGGAACAGCATATGCAAAGGGCCTGAGGGGAGAGGAAACATAAGCTCTCTGTCAGGTTTGAGTGGAGGCCAGTGGGCAGGAGAGCTGATAGTGACAGGAGGCTGAGGGTAAGTTAGCCATGAGAAGGAGGGAAACAGGGCCATGGGGAGCACATGGGGTTGGGGTACAGTTGGACAAGGAGGCAGGTGCACAGTCCAGATAGAGATAATAGTGGCAGGCAGTAAAGAGAGGGCAATGGGATGAGGCAGTGGGAGGGGGTCGCTGAGAGATTTGAGGGAAGTCTTGGTTGTCAAGAGGAAGGAGTGCAGGTGCTACTAGCATTCGGTGTGGGCAGCGCGAGGGAGCTGACCATGATGACTCACGTGGGGCCCTGCATACAGAGCAGGTGCAAGGTGCAGGAAGGCGATCCCTCAGAGTCCCCTAACATCTCCCTCAGACCTCCCTCCTTTCGTCACTCAGAACTTTACTCATCCACAGATGTCCTGACACACTCACATGCATGCTTTCACTCACACATATACTCTCCCCTCACTCCCAAGGACACACAGTCCCTGTATCAGTCAGTGTGGGCTGAGTTATGCCTCAGTAACAAACATCCCCAAATACTCACACAACATGGCAGTAGAGGTTTCACTCATACGTACAGTATCTCGCTCACTCACGTCCGTACACTCCCACATCCCCTCACTCACACAGACACACAGTCTCTGTATCAGTCAGCGTGGGCTGGGTTATGCTGCAGCGACAAACAGGCCCCAACCTTAGAACTGTGTAGCGTTAAGGACTTGTTTGTTTCCTGCTCATACTCTGTCTCCATCACGGCTGGGCTGGGGCTCTGCTCCATCCCATCTTCCCTCCTGCCTGGCTGATGATGCAAGCTCTCTCTTCTTGTGGTCATAGCAGAGGAAAAGGAGACAGAGGACCATGCACTGGTGCTTGGAGCTCCACTCAAAAATGACGTGTGGTATTTCACATTTTATTGTCCAGAGTGAGTCCCATGGCCGTGAGGGATGTCACAGAAGTGTGATCCTTCTGCAGGGAGGGGCAGGGAAAATCTCTGCCTAAGAATAGTGGGCCATGCACCTCTACATCGTCACATAGGACGCTCTTCATGAACACTCGCTCCTACGAGTACCCACTCACAGCACCATTCACCCTCCCACCTACGCCCATCACACACACGATCTAGCCACATGCCCCCTTTGTTCACACTCATGCCCTCAGCTATACACATGTGCCCTTGCACTTGGCCCCATCCATCCCACTGATAAACACACTCCCTCAGCGTTGAGCACATCGACACGCTCAGTTTCTCACTGCCACACACTCACACACACACTTTTACTTTTGCACACATTCCTACACTCATCTTGGCCCACACCTCCATGCACCCACACTCACAATAACATTTAGCTCTCAGATACAAACATATACACTCACACCTGCAAATATCCACCCTGTCGCCATGCCCCTGCAGACATTTACACTTGCAGTCATGTCTTCTGCGCACACACACACACACACACACACACACACACACACACACCAAGCCCTCACATTATAAAGCTCATACAATAGCACACACACGTATCAGGCCCACTTGCTCCCTCCCAAGTGAAATGGTCTTGTGGCTTCCTGGTCTCTGGGTCTGAGTGTCCAGCTCCATCTGGCTTGAGCCTGCTGGTGTCACATCCCAAGGGCGGGCACATGGGTCTGTGCAAAGCCCTGTCCAGTGGGATATCCCCAGAACCAACCCCCACCCCCCGCTACTGGCACCCAAAGCCCCGTCACCTCCCTGCGTCACCCCTGGGAGACTCGTGCGGCAGTGCCTCCATAATTGGCAGTGTCGAGCGGATCGATCAGCTTCTGTGTACACTGGCCACGGGAAACATAATTAACAGTGTTTGCGATCCGTTAATTGCACTGGGTAGGAATTCCAAACAACCTAATTTGGAACTTCACTTTTGAGTGCGTCTTCACCTCGATTAAGCTCAGGAGACAGAATATAGCTGCAGAGGGTGATTTATGTGGAGTAGGAGCCTGCAAACCCAAACCCAGGCCCTCGCCACGCAGACAGAAGTCCTGTCTGTTGTCCGGGGAGGGAATAGAGTTCACAGAAGCAGGGGGAGGAGAGACTGCTCTCCTCCAGGAAGTCTTCCTGGGTTGCCACAGCCCCTTCCAGCAGCCTCTGGAATCTCCCCACACCCCAGTTCAGCTCATGGCCTCCTGCTTCGCTGGTTTGAGGCTGTTTTATGTGGATTTGAGCCTCCTGTCTTGGGGTCAGAAGCCTTGTCCACATCATCGCTTCAGGAAGCCTGTTGCCTATTGTTACCATTATTGTTGTTGCCATTATTCATCTCTCTCCTTAATCTACGCAAGACCTCAGGGCAGTGGGTTTTGTGTATGTACCTTCTTTGTGAAATAGGGTTTCTTTGGTCCTAAACTTTTTAAAAGCTTAGGTCTGAGGAAGTAAAAACAAGGAAATCAGTTTGGCTGTCTTAATGGCACTAAGAAAGGTTATCGCAGAAAGCGTTTTGAGCTTCTTAACCTCGGACACATGAAACTCTAAGTGAAAAGAAAAAGAAGAAGAAGAAATAAAAGCGCATAAAGTTTTGGGGTTGCCATGTGCATGTGTCTGAACGTTGCAGCTCATTCTTGCTCTGTCTTGTCCTAGAGCCTGAATTGCTGAGAAACCACTGAAGACCTGACTCTGAAGCTTAATTATTAATATTGCTCCCTTCCTGAGAATCTCTGGCTGAAAGGTCAGGGAGGCATCCTGGATGAGGTGTCCTCTGGCAGGATGGGGTTTTGCAAGATGAGTAGGAGTTCGACAGATAGAGAAAAGGGCTGAGAAGGGACCTCTCTGGCAGCAGGAACAGCACCTTTAAAGAAAAGGAGGCACGTTCTGGGGAAGGTGGAAACAGTATATAGCAGAGGCAACTGTTTATAAGAGTCAGCCAGCTCTTGAGGGGCCTGGAAAGTTTGGTCGTTAGCGTGAGGGAGCCAAGGCAGAGCTTCTGCAAAGCGTGATATGATCACATTTACATGTTAGAAAGATTCCTGTGGTTGCGAGGGAGGTGAGTGGGTCTAGAGGGAGTGAGACTGGAGTCCAGCAAAAAGCTCGGCAAGGAGGCTGCCTCTGGGGTCCCAGGGAGAGGTGGAGGTGGGCTGGCTGGGGTGCGGGCAGAGGACACGAGGGCTCCGGTTCTATTTAGGAGCTTTGACTTCCATGAGGGCTCAGCATCCACCCTACGCCCTTGCCTGCCTTGGGCCATCGATTTATGCCTCCAGCCCTTGCTTCTGCTGTTTCCTCTGCCAGGAATGCCCTTCCTCACTTTGTCTGACAAGGACATTCCTACTCATTTGCTGAGCTCCAGCTCAGGTCTCCTTTTCTGGACAGTCTCTCTGTCCGCCTTTTCCCCACCCATCCCCCATCATTGTGGGTATCTGTCTGTTATTGTGTCAATCAGACCATATCGTGACCCTGAGCTGAGGCCAAGGCCTCCTCCATCCTCATCTCCCCTTCCTCATTCATCCATCTTCCACACACGGGCACCTGGTACACATCCGATCCCAGGTCATCGACAATTAAACCCTAGCTGAATGGATGAATGCATGTGAGAGGAGCCTCCAACTGTCTTTCTCAGCTGCCTGAGGTGCCCCCGTCAGGGGTACACTGGGGCGTGGGCACAGGCTGTGCACAGGTACGTGCATGAGTGTGTGTTGTGTGTGGGCAGCCAGAGTGCATGTTTCCGCACATGTGTAAAGTGGGGTGCGTGTGCACCTGGGTGGGGAGTTGAGTATGGTATGTCTCCGTGGGGGTGGGACAGAGACACGTGTGTGGTTGTGAGTGTGGCAGGGGCTGTGAACATGTGTGAACATGTGTGTGGGTGTGGGGAGGTCTGGATTCACAGGTGTGCAGGGCTTCTGCTCTGACCTGTGCTTTTGGCCAGTGCTTCTGAAACACGACCATGTCCACACATCCCACAGGTCTGCTTTCCGTGTGGGGCCCCAAGCGTCTGTATTTCTCACCCTCTCCTAGATGCTGCTGTTCTATGTACTACACTTGGAATCACCAGCCTCTGGCACCCAGGATGGGCAGGGGACCCACCACAGCTCACCCAGCCAGCCAGCCTTTGGGCAAGAACCCAATCCTCTGCCCCCAGCTCTGGATGCCACTGTAGTCCCCGGGGCTCCATGGCTCCCATGCGGCCACCATTCTCTGCCACCCCCTGTTTTACAGTCTCTATAAGGGTGTCTCTGGAATCAAGGGGCGTTAGCGGGTGGGTTTAATGTGCCTGGGCAATTCTCACAGCTCAGGTGCCAGCAGCCATAATTCACAAGCTAAATTATGGCCATAAATTTCCTCAAAGAGATGGGTCCCCAGACAGGTGGGTGGGTGGACGCTGGTCTCATTGGCAGAGTTCAGTCTTCTGTCCTAATGAAATGGGAGCATGGCCTGTGCAGGGCCAGGGTGGCCCCGAGGGCCAGGCTCCACTGCCCCCGGTGCTCACTGTCCCTGGCGTGAGGGTGATGGTCCTGGCAGCCCACGGTGGCATGGGCAGGCGTGGTGGGCTTTGGTGTGTGCGTGTGTGTAGAGTGGAGAGAACCAGGAGGCTGCGTTCTCAGCATCAGTCCTGGTCCTGCTTGTAGTGGGTTGAACGGTGGTCCCCACAAAAGATGTCCCAGAACCTGTGAATGTGACTATTTGGAAAAAGTCTTTGCAGGTGAAATTTAGTGAAGAATCTCGAGATGAGGTCAACCTGGATGAGGGGGGGCCCTCAATTCAATGACAGTGTCCTTAGAAGAAGGACAGGTGATATAGAAGGAAGGCCACATGAAGACAGAAGCAGAGATTGGAGTGATGCAGCCACAAGCCGTGAAACACCCGGAGCCACCGGAAGTTGGGAGACGCAAGAACAGTTTCTTTTGTAGAGCTGCGACTGACAGCTTGATTTTAGACTTCTGGCTCCTAGAACCGTGAGAGGATGAGTTTCTGCTGTTTTACGTCACCAACTTTGTGTCACAGCAGCCATAGGAGACACATACACGGTTCTATGACTGGGGAAGACCCTCAGCCTCTCTGAGCCTCAGTTTCCTCCTCTGGCAAATGGGCTCATGTCATGTCCTCCTCTCAGGCCACACAGAGGGCGCAGTTCCTTGATGCCGGTAACATGTCCATCACAACCTGAAATCAGCAGCTGTGATGCTTATAGGACACGGCTGTGGGTGACGCCCTGTAAGTGGGGTCACTAGGTGTAAAATGCACCAACTCAGGTGGTGCTTGGAAAGGGCTTTTGTAAACTGTGAAGTGAGGGGTACTTGTGAACCACCGTGGAGCCAGCAGCCCCCATGTGCCCCAAGAGAGCCCCTCGGTGGGGCCCTTCCCCCATCTACCATTCACCTTCCGCTTTGCAAGTTTCCCCAATTTCACTTCCCCTAATGCTCACATTTATTCAATGCTGTTCTTTATATCAACTCCTTCTTTGAAGTTAAAGGACTATCCCTGAAAAGGACATTTTATACTATCGTAAACGGCAAGTTCGTTTCACTTGCCCTAAATAGACAATGGTCTTAAACCCAAATGCGATGCAAACAGAGCAGAGTGATTTTGTGAGAATCCAGCCAGGTGCTGCTCTGAGCCTGTGGCCTGTTTGTTCTTTGTTAAAAAGGGAGATTGCCAAAGGGGCACCATTAAAGACACCTCCAATCCCAGACTGTCTTCTAGTTAGTAATCAGGAAAGTGATCAGAAAGGAGACCGATGCTTTCGTTAGATAATTCTTGAAGATGGGTCCACGAATCCTCCTTAAATCATCTCTCAGGATACATGCCCTCACCATGGGAAACCATGCTCTAGTCCCAGCCCCTCCTTTGCCTCTCTTCCTGGAACAGTGGAGCCAGGGTGGGGGCGGGGTTGGACTCAGCCAAAGTCATAGTTGAGAGCGCAACCACCACTAGAACTCGGGTTTTTAAACTCCTAATCCAATGCTCTTTCTACTGTACTAGACTCCCTTTGCTTCTACTTTGCAGAGGCCTACGGGCAATCCATTGCTTTATACCAAATGGGTGAGACTAGTGTGGGTATTTTAGGCACTGGGTGGCAGAGACGTCACGCCTCACATGCCACAGCCTGGGAACAGGGCCAACCCTGATGATTACCCTTCACCCTGGTAAGGACCAGGGCGTTTAGGGCTGAGCCCAGTGCCTTCAACTCTTGGAACCTCAGTTTGTCTACCTGCTAAATGGTCATAGTCATCCCATCCTGGGAGGATTATTGAGAGGCTCGGTTGTGGTAAATAGACAGTGACTCTTGAAGCACTTGGAGGAGGCATGGGCAGGGTACCCTCTGTCAGCATGGTCACCATTGTGAAGGGCAGGGGCCTGGGCTTGAGGCCGGGCTCCCTGTGTCAGCAGTTGTGGTGTAACAGTGAGCGGTGTTGGTTGGATGGATTTGCAAATTTCTGAGGTTCGCACGGAAGTAGGAAACCCCTGCCTGTCCAGTTGGGCTCCAGGGAGCTGAGTCCTGAGATGTGGGCAGTGATTGGAGCCAAAATGTCCCTGGTGGTTTGTGTGGCTGAAGAAGAAGGAGCTTTGTGCAGGGGTTGGGGCAACATTCCGGGTTCCAGCTCTGCTCCAGATTCCCTGGGGTCTTGGTCTCGGCAGTTTTCCTCTCGGGCCTTGCTTTGCTCGTCTGTGAAATGAGGACCACTAGTCGTCAGACATCCCAGTTCTCACTCAGTCAGTCATGCAGGCAATACTGACTCATCCCCTCCTCTGTGCGGACTCAGGTGCTGGAACAGACGGAGAATAATAACGCTGTGCCCAAATCGTCAGTGAGGTGACACGAGGTGACAAATGCAGGAATCCCTGATGTGGACCGTCAGGAGGTGACCTGGTCTCCCCACCAGGAATGGTGTGCAGAGAGAGTGAAGGCTTAAGAGATCCTGGGCCTCGAATCTGGAAACCCCGGCAGGTCAGGGTCAGTCTGATTTGATATCAAGCTGTTCTAAACCTCCTTACACGGAGTGGGGGGGGAGGCAGAATGATCTTGGTGGGGGGTGGTGAGAGGGAACTTGATACTAGTCCAGTCTGCTCCCCACACGCCAATTCTTGGAGTTCTTACTCTGCCTTCCGAACAACGGTGGTTCTCTCAGCTTTCTGTGAAATGTGAAGAGCCTTGTCTCGTGTTACTGATCTGAAACACAGTGGGCTGGTGACGCACCTGGGCTTCCAGATGGGGCCACCCGCTCCCAACTCCAGGCCCACCTGGGTGCCACCCCAGCTGCTGAACAGAACCCTCTTGGGCAGCCAACAGGGCTGTGGTGTTCAACCACAGAGACCCTTTAAGGAAGAAGATGGTTCTTCTCGAAATCTACT
This sequence comes from Rhinolophus sinicus, assembly GCF_057876585.1. Taxonomy (NCBI): domain Eukaryota; kingdom Metazoa; phylum Chordata; class Mammalia; order Chiroptera; family Rhinolophidae; genus Rhinolophus; species Rhinolophus sinicus. Next base: position 23,669,502 of record NC_142509.1, read on the forward strand.
TTCAAACCCTCCGTCTACATCAAGGAGAAATTCTCCCCTCGATGCTGGGGTGTCTTTAACTCCTCTCTAGCCCCGCCTGACCACCTTTTGCAAGAAAGAGAGAGAGAGAAGGCAGGCGTCCAGCTCAGAGCAATAGGCAAACAGTAGCATCAGTGGTCCTGAGATTGAGTGATATGCATTTTTCCCCTCGTGTTTATTTTTATTTCCCTTTCAGGGCTGGGTATGCTGCTTTTCCAGTTGTCTGTAATGATGATATAAGTTTCCATGCAAAATAAATGTATTTAAGTAACTTGATTTGAAGGAAACATAACATCCAGACACTTCCCTCAGGCGCCACGTGGGTAAAGCAGGACTCAGGAAGATGGGAACTGCTGTCCTGGATGGTGGGAGCCATTGCAGGTCTGTGAGCAGGGGAAGGGCCACCCGTCTCCCTGGAGGTGCTGGGTACCAGGAGTTAGGCCCAGGCCTATCCTGAGGCCTATCCTGAGTCCGTAAGGCCCCAGGCCCTGAACTTCCATGGTGATAGAGAAATAGAGAGAGACAATAAGGCAGTGAACCTTGGTGGAGGGTTTATGAGGCGGCCATGCTCGAATGGTTGAAAGTTAGGGAAAATGTATTTATTACAACACTTTTCATGGGTAAGTTATCATTTTGTCAAACTTTATTAGAGGGACTAATTAATGGGTTGTAAAAAGTACTAGTGCGTGGCCAGAGAAAGAGCTGGTCCTGGGCACATTGGCAGCCCCAGGATTTATGACCCCTTGGTTCCCCATTTATTAATGCAGAGAAGGCACATGGAGTGGGTTATATATGGGTTGGTGCAGAGCCGCCTCCCCTCCCCGGAGGCTGGTGGGCTTGGGAGGGGGTGCAGGCAGGCGTTCTCCAGCCACTGCCTTCTGGGGAACGTGGAGAGGGGCAGGGGCTTGGGCTAGGAGGGGGACACCTTGCTGTGTGATCTTGGATGACACTCCTGTCTCTCAGCCTCAGTTTCCTTGTCTGTGCAACTCAGGGTGGATATGAGGAGCCAAGAGGGTCGTGAGTAAGGACATGTCTTGTAAACTGTAAAGGTCTCTGCCACATGAGACCAGCTGCTGCAGGATGACGCCGCATGGTGGCAGGTCAGGCAGACAGCGAGACTGACCCTGCCGGAGCCCCACTCTCTGGCAGGGGCTGGGCAAATCCCTCTCTCGCTCCATTCCCCTAATCCACGCTCTTCCCCCAGCCTTTTGCACGGAGGCTCCTTCTCATCTCTCAGCTCTCAGCTCAGGGGCCTCATCCTCCAGGAGGCCCCCGTACCCCCACTCCACCACCAGGAGGCCCCCGTACCCCCACTCCACCGCCGCCCCCTGTGCTGTTCTCTCTACATGATGCTCAGGTTATTTCTCCCAGGCCCCATGCAGTCTTTGCTTCCCTGGGTACTGTCTGACTCCTCCGCGTGATAACAGGGCAGAGACTGGGTGCGTGCGTGACTTGCTCTGTCCCTGAGGACAGAAGAGATGCAATAGGGGCTCATACATTTGCTGAAATGATGAGGCAGGACCTGTGAGCGTCAAGGTTGTGAGGTGGGACCACAAAGGGCGCATGTAAGGAAGTGACAGAACGTACCCCCTGGGCAGCGACCACAGTAGGCACTCAGTACACGCAGGTCACTGGGTGGGGGGGTGGATTTTGGCCTTCTCCTGATCTCCTGAGGCAGTGGTGGGGCCAACAGGACCTCAACTTCTGGGATGTTTCCCCTCGGTCCAGGCCATGAGGTATGCAGGCGGCTCAGCGGGGTTCCTTAGAGGAGGATCCCTTGGACCCTCGATGGAGATGATACTCAGGGGCCTTGAGTGAGAACACACATCCTTATATGTTGTTTCTCAAAGTCCTCCTCACTGCAAATGGTCTGAACTTGCGGGGAGAGGGTGTCCCCAAGCTAAAAACACCAACAACAGAAACTGACCTAGGTTAGGAAGCCAGGAGGGTCACGGTATCCTACAACCACGGGTTCAAATCCTGACTCCCCCACTTACTGGCTGTGAAAGCTTGGCTACTCAGCCTCGGGTTCCCCATCTGTAGAGTGAGGACGCTGAACGTGTGGGGATTTGGGATGATATCTGGAAGCTCCTGGCACCAGGAGGCCCTTGGAAACTGGGTGGCCTTGCCTTAGTCTGTCTCAGTCTGGGTTGGGCCAAGGGCAGGGAGCGGGAGCCTCAGCCACTCCCAGGCTCAGCTTTCACCTGAGTGGAGCCTCGTGACTTCTGAGGACAGCTGGCCCCTGGCGGGGGACAAGCTCCTCTTTCGGTGTCTTGATGGGTGTGGTATGAGGTCAGCGAATGTTAACCTGGCAGGGACCACTCCGCAGGGTCAGGGGAATGACAGGAGAGGAAGGTGGGTTTGAGGAATAAACGACCATGGTCTGTACTTCTACTTGCTGCCTTGTTTTCCCAGCAGGGGACTGAGGCCCACAGGTAACATGCTCAGCCCCCTTCAGGTGGGGGTTGTCAATTCTTTGGCCTTCCAGGCTACTAGGAGCGGTGGCCAGGCACTTCTCCTGCCCTGGGCATCCATGTGGAGTTTCATGTGCTTCGATCACTTCCTCCTCCTCACATTGCTGGGCGGTTGGCATGGTGATCCCATTCTCCAGTTCAGGAAACTGAGGCTCAGGAATTGAAGGCATGTGGTACCAACAGACTGCCGGTACCGGGTGCGGGCAGACTGTGAGGGTATAAGACACAATCCCTACCCTGGAGGACCTCTCTGTCCAATGGGGATGAACCCAGAATGACAGACCGGGATCAGAGACAGACCGAAAACAGAGGCACTTCCTGGAGAAGTGGACATTTTAGCTGGGTATTAGCTGAGCATGAGTTTTCTAGGGACAGAAAGAGGGGAATGGTGTTCCAGGCAGAGGGACCAGCATCAGCAAAGGTGCAGAGGAGGAAGAGGAACTGATGGCCGGTTTGATGAGGCTGGGATGAGGAGGGAACGTTGGGATATGGCAGGAGATGAGGGAGGATGGGCAAGCAGAAAGCCCTGAAAAGCCCTGAAGGGCAGGCCAAGGAGTGTGGCTGAGAGGAGAAATCCGACGGAGGAGTCAACAGCCTTTTGGCTCTTTCTTCCTGTCTCCTTTCTCTCCTTCTAGAGACTTCTAGGACTCTTCCCAGCACTTCGCTTTGGACTTTCAAGATTAGATTCCAGCTGTGGCCAGCTGCTGGAATTGGCACCCACCGTGGGACAGGGGTGTGGGGTGAGCCTTCAGGCCTCTCCGGCTTACAGCTAAGAAGGGGAAACTGTACATGTCAGCAAGCATTGGGCACCTACTGTGTGCCAGGCATTGGGGAATGGAGAAGAATGGGTACGGTTTCTGCTCCAGGATGGGGGCCAAGACACCGATTCTGTAAGTGTCAGAAGAGCTGGACATTGGGGCTCAGGTGGGTTGTCCAAGAAAAGGAAAATAAGGAAGACCTAGAGAGGTCCTGCTCAAGGTGAGTCTGTAAAGAAATACCATTGTTTCCCAGAGGCACAAAAGGAATTCCAGGTGCAGGGGGGCATGGAGGTGAGAAACCACTTGCGGCCTCTGTAAGACTTCCCCAAGAGTGCACGGTGAACCAGTGGCAGAATCAGCCTCTTTCTGAGGGCCCTCATCAGAAGTTGGGGTGATCCTGCCTGGTTGCCTTTGAGGTCATGAAGCCTGATCTGTACATATAGGTGCTGCTTGCAAGGGGCACATGAAATCTATTTAGGAGAACAAACACTCTGGATGTGTTTGGCACCTCCATTATTTGCAAGCAAACAGAGCCCGCTAATTGTAGCAGGAACCTGGGCTCCATTAAAACAGCCCCCAAGGACTAGTTAGAAAGCTGTTGGCAGTGCGAGTGCCTTGTACCTTCAGGAAGATGCTCTTTCTCTAAAAAGCTGATTTATCCAGTCAGCCGCTCAACAAACATTTATCCAGCGTGCCCAGCACACCAAGCCCTGTGCCAGGCTCCAGAGACACGTGGTAAATGGGATGTATACAGCCCTGCCTCCCTGGGGCTGACACGGAGTTACAGTTGTGATAGGGGCCGAGAGGGCAGAGGAGAGGGTGGTGAGAGAGAAAATAGGGCAGGAGGGGACTCGGTTTGGTTTGAGCAAGTGATTTGTTTGAGAGATGATTCTAGAAAGCACCTGAAGAGGGATGAGATGGTGGGACAGGGAGGGGAAGGCAGCTCATACAGAGTATATGAATTGTTTCTGATGGTGGGCAACTGGAATTCCAGCCTGGGGACGGACCTCGGGAGACTGTTGAATACGCCTCTCAGGAGTGTGCCCCCTTGTTGCTACTGTAAATGACCACAAACAGAGTGGCTTGAAACAGCACACATTTATTCCCTGACAGTTCTGGAGGTCTGAAGTTCTAAGATTAAGGCATTGGCAGTGTTAAAAAACAAAATTCAACTTAGCAGATTTTTAAAGATCTTAATGGCTTTACTCAGCAATTATGAATCAGAGAGCATCTAATTGAGCAGATAGAAAGGAGCTCTGAAGAGCTGTAGAAGGCAAGAGATTTCACAGGCAGAAGGGAGCGGGAACAAGGAAGTTATACTAGGCGAAAGGGGACCGGTGATTGCAAGGATAGTTTCTTTTGGGGGATGTCAGGGGTTTATCAAGCAGATGGCCTAACTAGTGTTGATCAGGTAATTCCTGATTGACTGGTTTAAGATTCCATTTTGGAGCCAAAACTATAATTACATCTTGGTTTGGTGACATAGGACTTAGCATAAGTGACTCCATTTGGGTCTTGCTTTCTTGTTTCTAACAGCAGAAATGATTCCTTCTGGAGGCTTCAGGGGAAGAATCCATTTCCTTGCATTTTCTAGCTTTCAGAAGCCTAGCTACTCTTTGGCTTGTGGCCCCATCCTCCATCTGTCACCACATTGCCTCTTTTGGCTCTGACCATCCCACCTCTCTCTTAAAAGGATTCATGTGATGACATTGGACTCACCTAGGTAATCCAGGGTAATCTCATCTCAAGGTCCTTAATCGCATCTGCAAAGCGTCTATTGCCAGGTAAGGTCACATATTTATAGGTAAGGTCACTCGTCACAGGTTCTGGGATTAGGATGTGGGTATCTTTGGGGGCCATTATTCTACCTACCACAGGTACCCACAGTACCTGCTATAGGCAGATGTAGGGAGGCCCCCTTCCCCACACCCCCTCAGTGGCAACGGCATTTAGGTTGAATCTGGAGATTGAAAAGAAGTTTCCCTGTGTAGGGAAAAGTGACCAGGCAGTGGATGTGTCTCTCTGCATGTGGTCTGAGCTGGTGTGTTCATAGGTCTGACAAGAGGCCAGTATGAATGGAGCCAAGCGAGCAGAAGTGGGAGGTAGAGTCAGGAGGGACACAGTGGGTGATGACGTGGGACTGGCCAGCGGGGACCAGGTCACCGGAAACTTGTAATTTATTCTGAGAGAGAGGGACACTGTTGGAACATTTCAAACAAGAGACTAATCTTATTTGCATTTCGGGACGATGACTCCGGCTGCTGGCCAGAAGATGGGCTGGAGGGGTCAGCAGAAGAGCCGGGAGCACTGTGTTCTGAGCAAGCCCTGAGATGTGTTCTGGACAGAGAGAGGGGTTGGGGATACAGAATGATGGCGGGCCATCAGGAATATTTAAGAGGTAGAAACAAGGACATTGGTGATGGGTTGAGGCCAGCAGAGGAATAAAGTAGGGCCTCCCTTTGCTGGAGGCAGTTTGGGTGCATGGACCTAAACTATGGATTTAGATAAAGTGGCTGATCACTGCCTATGAAAACATCCTTGACACATGGGAAGGATTCCAACTCTTTCCTCAGAAGCATCACCTGGCCCAGTGGCCACAGCCATAGCTGGCGTGGGTGGAAGCAGGGAGCAGTCTTAAAGGTGGGGACTTGGGCTGTAAAAACTAGAATTTCTCTCTCCCATTTTCCCCATCTCCGTCCTGCCTCCTTCCTTTCTTTGTTTTCAACTCAAATATCTATTTTAAAATGGAAAGAAGAAAGCAGTATAAAGTCATTACTCTAAGAAGCTCACCCAGCCTTAGATGCGTATTAAGGAAAAAACCACTGTCTTACCCCATTCCATCCTTCCATTACTATTCTTCAAAGGTTGCAACCACTGCTATCAGTTCCTCCTGTGTCTTTCCAGGCATTTTTGTGATGGTTTGCTTTCTCATACGTTTTATAATTTGGGATTGCACGCTCATCTTTGGTATGCCGTATCTGTGGGAATCCTGGGTGCTGTGATGGAAAGTGTGTCTTGTACCTTCCAGGGAGGTTTAGCATTTGCTTCCACCTGGGTTGCCATGATATCATCATCCCTGTTCTTAATGTGGAGGTTCCCTTTCGTTCAGGGAGTACAAGTCTAAACTCTAAATTGGTGTGATTGTAGGTCTATAGTTACAAATTCTTAAGGGAAAATTTTTTCTCCACTCCGAGTCTAAGTCAAGACAGACAAAATTCCTTGTTGCTGCCCTCTGCCTACACATTATGCATATAATTTTTCCCTCCTTCATTCTTCCTTTGAGATATTACCCTTCGGGGATCCTAGTTTTAGGTTGGAGTCTCCAGTCAATACTCCATCTTTGGAAGGTTCAAGGCTTTGCCTCCTGTCCCCATATGGCTGTTAAAACTGGATCCTCTTAGTTCCTGGTAATGTTCTGAAAACCTGTACCTCCCACTCGTCCCCATTTCGAAGAAATGGACGTCTCTTGTCAGTCATTATGCTTGTTTGTCTGGGGAAGGCAGTGTAGCTTAAAGGTTAGCAGTGGCTTCCAGACGTCCTCGGTTTGAAGACTCACCCTGCCACTCACTAAAGATGTGACCCTGGGGCTCTCATTACTGCACTTCTCTGAGCCTTATTTCTTCATCTATAAATTAAGGATGATAGCAGTTCTTACATCATAGGATTCTTACAAGGGTTGAGTGAAACAATGAAATGTGATTGCCTAAAATAAAGTATATTAAGCCCTTGATAAAAACTGGCCATGATAATAAATGTCCTTTTATTTTTACACAAATGGGAACAATATAGGCTATATTGTTCTATATCCTGCTTTTTCTGTATATTGTTCCGTATTAGCCCAAAGGGTTCCAGGTCATTTTTTTGGTAATGGCTGCATAGTATTCCCTTGCATGGATACACCACAATTTATTTAACCCATGCCCTGTCAGTGGGCATCTCAGATGTTTCCAATCCTTTTGCAATAACCAGTAATATTATGACCAGCATCTTTATATATCCATCTTCTCCATTCACTCATTCCAGTTTATCTCTGGATGTAGTTCACAAAATGGGATATCTCGGGGTGGAGGTGGGGGTGGGGAAGCAAAGCTTCTTTAAAAGCTCCCTCCATCTTCATTTCTTTACCTGCTTCCCTGACTAACACCCAGGGAATGTGACAGCTGAAGGGAAATACACAAGGAAGGACCCAAAAGTTGCATGGATGAACACTTCCCCTTCTCTCCTGTCTTATTTTTTTCTACAGTGAAAGATATATTGATTAGACAGTAATTAAGAGCGCTCTGGACAGCATGAGGCACTAACAGCCTCCCAGGTGTTTAATAAGTGCCAAGGCTGCCAAGAAAAAAATTTATTTAGCATCATAACAGGCTATGGATGCCAAGTTTGCCTTCATCCATGGCACTGTAACACTAAACAGATACAGGGTCAGGGTTTTAATGCTCGCTGGAGAGGGCAACCCAGAGTGGGTAAGGCCAGACAGCTCTGGGTACTAAGCCAGTCACGGCCACAGTTCTGTGACGATGGCCAAGTTATGGACCTCTGTGAATCTCAGTGTCTTCACCTGTCCATCAGGGCTAGTGATATCTACTTCATTGGGTTTGGGGGTTCATGGAACGCAGCAGTGAAGAATGTGAATGCCGGGTTCTAATCTAGCCACTTCCACTTATTAGCTGGTGATTCTGGGCAGGCTTCTGAATGCTTTTGAGTCTCATTTTCTTCATCTATAATATGGGAATAAAAATAACTCTAGGAGCCCATATTATGGAATTGTGGTTAATAAGATAGGAAGAAAATATGTGCCAAGGACTTAGCCCGGCGCTTGGCACAAATTAAATGCTCAAAAAATTAGTAACTTGTATTATTGCTATTAGAAGTTGGTTGAATGTTAAAGGAGATAATGTATGTATATACACCTGGAAAAATAGGTACCATATTTTCTCGTGTATAATGCGCACCCACGTTTTAGGCCCAAACTCGGGGAAAAGATCTTTCATTTTAATTTTTTAGTACGACCCATGTATAATGTGCATCCTTATTTTTCCCTCACAAATTTGGCAAAATACAGTATATAATGTATATGTAATAGTTCAGGCAATGACGGTTGTGATTACAGATAAAATGGATGGTTCTGTGGTTTAGCACAGGAAAAGTTGATTTCTCACTAACGTCACCGCCCACTGCTGGCATTCCCCGTGGGGTGGCCCTCCTCCAGGAAGTGATTCAGGCACCCAAGCTCCTTCTACCTTGTGGCTCTTCCACATATGGCTTGGAGTCCACCCCATTCAGCTGGCAGATTTGGAAAGAAAGGATGGGGAGACGTACCACTTGTTAACCACAGCAGCCCTAAAGTGATCGGTCACTCCCTCTCATAGTCTATTGGCCAAAACTAGTCATATGACTTCCACTTAGATGCAAGGGGTACTGGGAAATGCAGTCCCTGCCTGATCAGCCATTTACCAGCAACAACTCTGTTATATGGAAAGAAGGCAAGAATCCTTGGTGGTCACCTTGACTTAACCTAGCACCCTCATTTCCAAAGGGTGACCCAGAAATGGCTTGAGAGTGGGAGAGTCTTGCCAAAAGTTATCTAGTGGGTTGGAGCTGGGGGTTTGTAGGGATGCCTCTCCCTTTCTTGTACCAGGGTGACAGAGGTGCTGGAAACATCACCCCCCAGACGATAGTAATGAGAGCAATGATTCCTGTTGGCGCCTAGACACAGATCGCCCTTGTGATCACGTTTAACCCTCCAAACAGTCCCAACAGAGCGTTTTTATTATTACCATCATCTGTGTCACAGGTGAGGAAACTGAGGCATGGCTACGATGGGCATGCTTTGCCCAAGTTATCACAGCATAGCAAGGGCCAACCCAGGACATGAACTCAGATCTTGAGGTGAACACAGTCATCTTGGGAGGTCAGGATCACGGCAGAGGATCCCTCATTTAGGGTTGGGGAAAGGGACCCTCCACCTCCCCCAGCAGATTTCAGACACCAAGGCCTGCTGGACAAGACCTGGCTCCTAGGACGCTCAATTAAACAAACCAGAGGAAGAACGGAGAAGAACAGTTGTTCTTTCTGGAACCTCTAGTTTGTTCTTTGAGCTGGTTAAACATGGCCCCTGCAACCTCATTGACCCTCTTCCTCGGCTCTGTAAGTCCTTGGGTGGCTGCCGCGGACATTTTTGTATACCCCGCCCTTGACACTGAGCCGGACACACTAAGAGACTCAGCGGATATTTGTGGAATAAAAGAAAGGAAAACCTCAAAGGAAAATTGATCTAAATGACAACTGTTTTCACGTGTGTGTGTGTCGTTGTGGACTGTGAAGGTTAAACGGAGCCTCGGCTAGGTACTGGACACTTCTCTGCATCCTCGCAGAGCCCTGGGAGGCAAGTCCCATTGACATCTACATGTAGCAGACCGGGAAACTGAGGCACTCCTCTGCGGCTTCTCATTGGTCAGGCCAGCCTGACTCCTTGGCCCTTGTCCCATCTGCTGCCTTGCGCTGCCTCTTGTTGGCCAGGTCCTGCAGAGCTCGAGTGGACGGGGGTGAGCCGGCCTGCGGGCACAGACCATGTGACCACAAGAAGGACCTTGCTTTTGTAGTGACCCAAGCTTCCTTGGCCCTGTCCAGAGTCACAAGGGGCTGAAAAGAGACCTCTGGGCATCTATAATTAGGCCTTGTCTGGCGTCAGGGGTGCCGGATTTTCTGTCTTGCCTAATGTTGGCTGAGCACTCACTACGTGACAGGGGCCATGCTAAGCCCTTTAAACCCTTGCTCTGACCCTCACTGTAAGCCCCTGGCAGATGCACCAGCCTCTCTGTTCTCCAATGAGGAAACTGAGGCCCAGGAAGGGCCTGACCTGAGGTTGTTCAGCTGAAAGGGGATTGAAGCAGGATTTAAACACAGACCCTGCAGCTGCAGCCCTAGACGGTAATCCGCAGGTTCTGTCAATGAAAGTAGTGCCATGATTTCAGATCAAAGCAGGGTTTCAACTGAGTAGGCAGGAAAGAGGTGTGCTGAGGGCTCTTGGACTCTGACTGGTCTCACAGGCCTTCCCCTCAGCCTGGAATGCCCCTCGCCCCGATCTGCACGTGACTGACTCCTTCCTCTCCACTGGGTTTCTGTGTAATTGTCACCTCCTCCAGGAAGCCTCCCCGTCCACATCCACTCCTGATCTGCCCAGTTATTTTCTCCTTTGAAGTCATCTTCAGGTGAGATGTTCTTTACTTGTTTATTGCCTGGTTGCCTAACTAGATATAAACTCCATGAGGGCAGATTGTGTTTCTCCTCTTCCCTGTGGGATCCAGATGGACACATAGTAGATGTCCTATAAATGGTTGTCAAGTGAGCGACTGATGGAAGGTGAGGGATTCTCAGGGTCAAGAGGCCACCAGGATGGATGGGCAGATGAATGTCTGCAGAGACAGAGCCACTTGTGTGCCCAGAGTGGGATCTCCTCTAACTGTGGGGGACGTAGGGAGCAGGATCCAGCCTCTAGGAGAGGGAGTCTGGCTGTGTGCAATGGAATGCCGAGGGCAGCCAGGTCCAGGTCTGGGACAGAGTGGCCTCTCTTTGCCCCAGCGCTTAGGAACATCAAACACCAGTAGCTCCTGGAGCAGAGCCAGTTCCTGGACGGAGGCCTGAGTGTCCTGATGAGTCACTGATCTTTGCTGGGACTGGCTTCAGGGACCTAGAGGTTGGGCAGCTGGAAGGTGAGAAATGGGTGGCACCTGGAGGTAAAGAAAGAGGGGAATTTGTTGAGACTTAGTCAGGCTGCCCCCCTTCCCAAGGCCTGGCGTCTCCATCAGTAAAGATTGCTGAAGAAATGAATGAAGGGGGTGGTCCTAAACAGCCCCCCAAAGTCCTTTCTCTTAAACAAACATGAGCTGCTTAGCATGGTTCAAAGTGTTGTTCAAGCATGAATGCATGTTATTCTCATCACAACCTAACAGCAGGTCCTCTCATTAATTTCACTTTACAGAGAAGAAACTGAGGCACAGAGACGGGAAGTGACTTCTCCAAAGTCACACAGCTGGAGTGGGATTCGATCCCTGCCTTCTGGCTCCAGGGCCTGCACTTGTAGCTCTCTACTCTGCTGCTTGTTTGGGGATAAAATACTCTGACTCGAAGAAGAAAAGGTAAGAGTTTGCAGACTCTTGAAAAGGAGCGGAAGTTTTCCACAAGTAAATTCTTACTAAGAAAGCCAATGTGCTCAATATAGATGATGAGAGCCACCCTGGTCAAAGTGGGAATCGGGGTCCCCGAGACCTCCATGCTCAGTTTCATACCCCCCACCTCCCACCTCTTCCCGTACCTCCCTCTAAGTGTTCTGGCTCTAAGCCTTGCCTCTGTCCACTTGTCTCAAGGATTCTCATATTTCTAAAAACCAGAAACAGACAGACTTGACTTTGTGGTTGCTATTGCTGTTAAACTTCTTAGTCCCCAGAACCCTCAGGTCTGAGGGGACGGGGGTGTAGGTGAGAGGCCCACCCAGCACCTACCCTGCTTGGAGGTGTCTGAAGCCCCACCTTGGTAGGGTATGACTGTACTCAGGAATCCTACAGGAGTCTGACATTCCCAGGCATTCTGTATCCCTAAGACAGTCTCGTATTCTCAAATGTTTTTAATTGAGAGACAATTTTTATACATTAAAGTGCACAAATATTTTGTTACACCTAGATCACCACCTATATAACCACAATCATGAGATGCAATATTTCCAGCCCTGGCAGCTCCTATACACACACCCCTTTCTAGTATTCTAAACATTTCTAACCTTCTGAAGAAACTTGTAAAATAGGACTTGGCAAACTATGACTTGGGGGCCTAATCTGGCCAACTGTCTGCTTTTGTTAATAAAGTTTTATTGAAACATGTCCACACCCATTTGTTTACATCACGTCCATGGCTGCTTTTCTACTGTAAGTGCAGAAGTGGAGTCACTATCACAGAGCCTATAGGGTCCACAAAGTGAAAAATACCTGAGTCTTTACAGAAAAAGTGTGTCGCACCCTGTTCGAAAACAGAACTTTCTTCAATGATGTAATATTCTAGACCTTCACTATCCAAGGTGGTAGCCATGAGCCACATGTGGTTTACTGAGCACTTGAAATGTGGGCTTGTTTGACTGAGAAACTAAACTTTAAATTTTTTTTCTAATGTACATTAATTTACATTTAAATTGCTGGATATGGTTCCAGTGCGAAAGGGTTCTAACCCGGGGACACTAAAGAGTCCAGCATCCACACATCCTGAGAGAGACTAACATTCCAAGAAGGGACACAAATGTATCCCCAGGGTTGTGTCTCCTGGAAGTGGCCCCACGGTCTCAGGCCAGCAGCTTTGGGGTTAATGAAGAAGCAGCTTGGTACTGCTAGAATTTTCTTCAAAGATGTTGTTTGTATTGATAGATTTTTGGATGATGCTATAGTATTGAGAGAGAGAGAGAGAGAGAGAGAGAGAGAGAGAGAGAGAGAGCGAGAGAGAGAGAGAGAGAGAGAGAGAGAGAGAGAAAATCAATGCTCTGCTGATTGTACCAGGAAGGGCAGTCGGTTGGTGAGAAAACTGCAGCGTGTATTGGAAAATAGATTTTTCTGCCCTCCAGACATTAGCTTGAAATTCTTTGAAATGAGGGACCACAATCTGTGTCAGAAATGAAAGATTAAGGAGGTTAATATGCTGGGCCTCCCCTTCTCCTTTTTAATTTCCACGTCCTGGGTGCCCTTGGCCCCTGAGGAAGACGCACAGGTTCCTGCCACACTCCACCTGGCGTCCCCTTCCCCCATTTCTCTGAGGGCCCCTCAGGAGGGGCACCTGCTCCTGAGGCTGATGCAGACTGGAGGGAGAGGCTGGCCGGCCTTTGTTCCTGGGAGTGGACTTCGGGCCTTCATATCTGGTGCCCTTCTCTCTGGGGGTGCTTTCCTGGCCAGGCCCTGACCCCACTCCTGGCTCCTCACAGATGTGCTGGGTCCCTGGGCCGCGGGCAGTCTCGGTGCAAACTCTGGGGAGGCCGTGTGCTGAGGGCACTGCTTCCCCCAACCCCCCCAGTTTCATGAGTTACCGATTTGCGTGCATGATATGAAATTCAAATGTGTGAAAATTGAGCAATAAGTGCATATGTTATGAAGAAGTGAGGATTTTATTCCCAGAGCACTAAACTATATTATTAAATCACTGAGTAGACTGTGTTTAGGCAAAGTCGTTGATAATCTCTTTCCAGAATTTTATACGTGTCCACTTAGTAAGCTCTTTCCTTTAATAGTTGAATATAGAGTCGGCTGACTTTCTGTCTAATAAGCAGCTGATGGAGGTAAAAGATTTGACTTTTGGCCTGCTCCATGGGGTTCCCTTCTTGGTCTTGAAAATACCAGGTTTAAGAGACCCGCCCTCCTTAGCCCTCAGGTCAGCACGTCTGGGGTCCTGCTCGTCAGTTATTCTGTTAACACCTGTACAAAATCAAGGGCAATGTAATTTTTACCCAACTGTGCAGAAGACTCCTTAGCGTATCAGCAACTGTAGAGAGAGAGGGGCTTGAGGGACACTGGGTTCCAGCATTTGGGTCCTTTGGGAGGACCCAAGGCCCTGGCAACGGAGGCAGCCACTTGGGATGTGCACAACGCTGCACTTGGAAGAGACTCAGCTAGTGGGGGGCACAGCGAGAGCAAACTGGGGGCCATAGGACACTTTCTCGGGTGGGTCTGGGCGACTTCATCTTGGGATCCAGATCCAGGAAGCATCGAGTCCAGCCTTGCTTTCCACTCCATCCAATAACCTGCAGACACTGAGCCTCTCCTGGGGTTGAGTCCTCCCAATTCAGTGGGTCCCCCATTCCAGGGCTCCTGCTAAAGCAGCTTTGGGGGATGCGGTGGGGAGGACCGGACTTGGCTGCTAGAATAGACTGGAAGTCCCACCTTCACACCTGTTCTGGGCACCAACCAGGAAGAAGGATCCATCCAGTGAGGACTGCACGTGCACCCCAGGGCAGACCGAGGGTGTGTGTGAGATATATCAGAGAGGGGGAGGCAGAGGGTATCTTCCTGCTCCTTCCCCTCCACAGGCCACGTCAAGTCCCCAGAGCTCTCTCTGGTGACTCCAGCATCTTCTATGTAGCACATACCCCTTTGGCAGTTTTTCTTCTGTTGGTGCCATTCCTGGGTAATGTTGGTCTCCCTCCTGACTGGACGCTCCCTGAAGGCAAGGCTGATGTCTCTTCTCGCTCTCCACATTGCTTTGTCTTTCCTGTTTGTTGCCACGTTCCCAAAACCCAGCGAAGGGCAGGGACGTGCAATCGTTGTTAGGTGGATGAACTAACGCATGGAATGACTGCATTTTATTTAGTGCTTACTATGTGCCCTGGCAGCACTTCCCTGTACTAACCCCAGGGGAAAGTAAGAAGCACAGGTAAAAGCATTCAACTAATGCTTCCTGATGCCTGTGGAGCTATACTCCACTGGAGGCCCTGGAGTGATCCCAGGATGCCCCTCACCCCCGTTCTCCCAAGCTTGCCATATCCCAGGTGGAGCCCAGTATGAGGTCATCTGGAGCAAATGGATTCAATTCTCCCTTGCTCTGTAAGAGTGAGAGCTGCTCCATGCAGCACTTCTCAGGCAAGTAAGGACCTCCGGGGCTGCTTTGACCTGAGGTCAGCAGGCTTCAGAAGCTCTGTCTGTCTGTCTGTCTGTTCCTTAAGATGCACATTTCAGCCTGGAGCCCTCGCCTTCTGTCGTTGCAGCAGTGTGGATGAAACAGGACTGGCAGCGATTGGTATCAGATTTCCTGAACCAGCAGGACTTGGAATTTTATAAGGGATTTTGAACTGGAAGGTATGTGAAAGACTATTTCATTCATTCGTATATTCATTCATTCACTCTTGTGGCAGAGACTGGTGAGCTGTTCACTAAACCCACTACCTGTTCTTCCAAGGCACACAAATAGACCACATTTCCAGCCTTCTTCGTACTTCTGTGTGCCCATGTGGCTGAGTTCCGGCTAATGGAATGTGAGCAGAAGTATCATACACCGCACTTAGGCCTGGCCCATAACACCCCACCCCCCAAATCCTCCCCATTCTCTCTTTCTCCATCTACCAGTTGAATGCAGGAGACTCAGATCCTAGAGGAGGGATGAGTCACAAATGGAAGGAGCCTGGGTCCTTGAATGGCTGCCTACTGATTGAGAACGTCATGTGGCCGTCAGAGGAAGAGAACAAAACGATTGTGTTAAAGCACTGAACTGTTATAGCAGCTAATGTTATCCTAACACACACAGTTTATTCTGCAAATACTTATTGAGCATGTGCTATGTACCAGACACTGGGCTAAATGCGGAGATTTAGTAAGTAGCCAGCAAGGTGGACAAGGTCCCTGTCCCTGGGGAGCTTCCATTCTAGTAGGAAAGACAGAGAATAAACAAATAGGATTATTTCAGATAGTGACGAGGGCAATAAAGAAAGAGAAAGCAGGATAATGGTGGAGAGAGGGATGGAGGTGGGAGAGTTCTTTAATTAGGCAGTTAGGGAAAGTTTCCTTGAGAAGGGAACGCAACACTTGTCCTGAGATTTGAAGGCTGGCTGTGCCAGGATTTGCAGGAAGGGCATTTCTGGTAGGGAGTACAGCATGAGCAAAGGCCCTGAGGTAGGAAAAGAAAGGAAGCCAGGGTGGCTGGAGGGAAGTGGGGAGTGGGAGGAGATGGTTTTGGAGAGAGAGGGGAGAGTCAGATCAGCAGAACCACAGGAAGCATGGAAAGGAATCTGGATGCTTGCCAAAAGTATTTTAAGTATCTTATGAGCCATGAGTTGTGCTAAACATTGAAGATAAAATGATGAGCAAAAAATAGATGCTGTTCAATTTTCTTGGTACACAGGTTCTAGATGACTGACTGCCCATCTGATACTTGACTCCTCTCTCAAGTGTCTCTGCCAAGCTGCCTTTGTTTGTTTGCCTCCAGTGACGGGGAGCTCACCATCTAACAAGGCAGGCCATTGCCTCTCTGCATGGTTCTGATGGTTCCAAGTCCTTCCTTAAATTGCCGCCTGGGGCTTTCACTTTCACTCAGTGGCTCTGGGGTAAAGAAGGAAGTGACCCCTTTTGACTTACGGAAACAGGGCAGCTACTATATGCCAGGCTTCAGAGACACAGTGGAGAATAAAACAGGCCATTGCTGGCAAGAAGCTCATGATCTTTAAGAAGAGGTGAGATGTGCTCATTTCTCATATAGCATATTATCATATGCTATAATATTAACTTGCAAAGCCAGGTTGCCTAAAGCATGGAGAAGAAAGGAAATAGAGGAACTATTCTCATTTGAATGAATCAAGGAGGGCATCCTGGAGGAGGAGGCATTTCAGGTGTCTGCAAAACAGATGAGATGGGGTGGAGTCTCCTCCCTCGAAGGCATACAGATTGGCTCAGGGTGAGTCCCAGCTCTGTGTGGGAACTGTGCTCTAAGGGTTTGAGGGTGTCAGGATAAAACTTCAATACATTAACCAATGAGCCCCGCCCCCCCCGGCCCCCATCCACCCTCCATTTCAGGCAGCTACAGGGTCCTCTGTACTTCCTGCCTCAGAGATGGTTATAACAACAAAAGAAGAATAAAAAAAGAGTCATATGTGGTTTGTGGATCCCAAAAGTCTGTTCTAAGTCACTAGAATCTGGCTTTTGAGCCTCAATATTATAGGTCTTGAAGGATCCAGGGCATAAAATTTAGATCCAGCAGACAATGTAGAAGACTATTCAGTCAAAGGTGGTTGTTGTCATCCTGGAAGAAAGGGTGGCAGTTTCTGGGCTGGGGGCAGAAGGAGGGTCTGGGCGATAGGACAGTACCCAATGGAGGGAAGTGGGAAATTTGCCTAGTAAGCAGGAGGCATGGGTCTGTAGATAAGCAAATTCTCTTTTGAGAGGATGCAAAGATTGGTGAGGGTGAAAAAAGCAGAGGCTAATATCTTACAAGTACCCTGCTACTTGAGTCTGGGCATTTGTTTCCACCTCCTGCTATCCTTGTTGTTAATCAGATTTTTCTCATGCCACTCCAGGGCCCGCTGGAGAGCTCTTCTAGCCTGCCCGAGAATTGCATCAATCAAGAGGAATGTTGGCTTGAGAGAGACAGGCAGCTAGCTTCTTGTCAAGACCCTGGATCCAGCCATACCTGAAGTTGCAGGTACAGAATTTCTCAGGCATGTGAGAAAACAAATGATTGCTCTTGTTTGCTTGTTTCTTAAGTGACTATGAGTTGGGTTTCTGTCCCTTGCAACCAGGAGTCCTGATAATGGCATCTAGCAGGAGGGAGTGGGAGGAGAGATTACCATGGATGTATTGAATCAAGCAGGACACTAGCTCATTCAAGTCTCCCCTCAACTCTGTGAGCTGGAGAACGCTCTCCTTTTATAGACACGGTGCCTGAAACTCAGAGGCCTCAGGGCACAGCAGTGGCATGGCCAGCCTTGGAACATGGCTGCTCTACCATTCAGAGCCACTCTATGCCCCAATGAGCTGCCCCTGGGCTGCCCTGCTGCCGATGCTGCAGAGAGAAGATGGGAGAAGGGCATCTGGGGTGTGTATAGAGCCTCAGAAATAAGCCACGTCGCAGCAGTCAGGCGCTGAGCACATCTGGATTGGGAGCAAAGCAGATGGCCCATCTGACTCCAGCCCATCGTGTAACTTTATGGCGTCTTCGGCAGGTTCTCCTCCCTGCTGCGTTTATAGGGATGTCTTCAGGATTTCCTTTTTGATATATGAGAGAGGCTCGTGGACTGGGGCCCCCTCCATCAGAGGGTAATCTGTGAGTAAATCACTGCAAACCAGCGACAAGTGTTTGAGCGGGGCCCGTGTCCTGTGCGTGCTTTGGGATAAATCTTCCGAGTAACGTGCTTACATGTGTGTGACCCTGGGGACCGAACAGCATGAAAAGGTCAAGTATGAGGGACAAAGGGGAACTTGTCCTTTGCTCTCACTCTGGACCAGAAGACAGAGCAGGAAGGCAATGGTAGGAGGGTATATTGGTTTCCCAGGGCTGCTGTAACTAAGGACCACAAATTTGGAGGCATAAAACAACAGAAGTTTATTCTCGCACAGTTCTGGAGGCCGGAAGTCTGAAATCAAGGTGTCCGCAGGGCTATGCCCCATCTGGACACTCGAGACGAGAATCCTTCTTTGCTTCCTCCAGCTTCTGTTGGTTGCCAGCAATCCTTGGCGTTCCTCGGCTTGGAGACAGACACACCACTCCAATCTCTGCCTCTATCATTACATCACAAGGCCGTCTTCCCTGAGTGTGTTTCCATGTCTGTATCAACACCTTCTCCCTTCTCTTTTGAAAACATCGATCTCCAAGTAAGGGTCCATTCTACCTGGTATGACGTCATCTTCACTTGATTACATCTGCAAAGACCCTATTTCCAAACAGTTACATTCAGCGGTTCTGGATGGACATGAACTTTAGGGGGACATTATTCAACCCAGTACCAGAGAGTGAAGGTGGTTCTTGCGTGAAGAAGGGGCTGGACTGGAGGTAGGAGGGGCTTCAGAATATGCACATGTCCCTTTGGGGAATTTCCTTTGGAGACCAAATCTCATAGCAGCTTCTGTTCATCCTGATGAGGACTTAGGCCCTAGGGGCCTATGCAGGCTGAATAAACGCTTTCTCTGTAACCCAGCAACTCTACTCCTAGAAACATCCCCACTAGAAATGAGTCCTGTAGTCATTGGAAGAAATGCACTAGAATGGTCTCAGCAGGATTAGTCATCTTGGCTGAAAACTGGAAACTACCAAAAGCCTGTCTTGGTGGATTGGAAATACAGCCACAATTCTTTGTAGCCCATCCCATTAAGAGACAGAGTATTTCTTCTCCCCTTGAATCTGGGCTGGTCTTGTGATTTTCTCTGAGTAGTAGAATGTGGCAGCAGCGATGTATTCTGGTTTCAAGCTCAGGTTCAAGAGGCCTTGCACGCTTCTCCTTGTTTCTTGGAACTCTGCGGTCACCATGTGACACACCCAGGCGGGCCAACTAGAGGATGAGAGATGGGTGGAACAGCGAACAGCTTTCCTAGCTGAGGTCATCGTAGACCCAGCAGCTGCAGCCACAGATGTAGGCACATGAGCGAGCCCTGCTGAGATCGGCCCAGAGCAGCCCAGAAGAACCACCCAGCAAAATCCAGTCCAAATGTACCCACAGAAGTACATGCTAAATGAATGGCTATTGTTTTTAGGCACTAAGCTTTGGGGAGTTTTGTTCCCCAGCAACAGCTAACTGATACATCATCAAGAGTAAAATGGATACGTTGTAGTAGAATCACAAAAGCACAGCAAGGAGAATGAATGAACTATTGCAACACACAACATGGGTGAATCTGATACTATCCTGAGTGAAAGAAGCTCAGTCCAGCAGAGGGCATTCTATATGATTCCATTTATGCAAATAGTACAGAAATAGGTGAAAGCAATCTATGGTGAGGTAAGTCAGGATAGTGGTGACCCTTGGGGGATAGTGACTAGGAATGGACACAGAGGTACTTCTGGGGGCTGGGTAAATGGGTATGTTCACTTGGTGCGCTTTCACTGAGCTGTGGACTTATGATGTGTGCATTTTTTATGCATGTAGGTTATACCTTGGGAGAGATTAAACAATACCAGATCTTTTTTTTTCTTTCCCCCCTAACTGCTGGAAAGCCAATGAGATTGCATCTTATGTGGAGGACAGGTGTGTAAGGGAAAATCATATACTATAGTCAAAACACCCTTGAAAATTCGTTGGGAAGCCATCACGTTGGAGTCCACTGCCATCTCGCAATAAATCCAGCACAGCCAGTGTTTCCTCCCACATTGGGACAGATCACTGTGTCTCCTGTCAGACTCCAGGAGAAGTAGAGGCTTGTGTTTAGGGGTCACACTTTGTGATTCTCACAGGGACCCAGAGCAGCCAGGTGCTCACACCCAGGCACATGTGGGACCAGGGGAGAGGTCTTGGCTCGGGGCAGGCACCCTTCAAAACCAGGGGTGTAGGGAATCCCCTGTCCTACAATCTCTCCCTTGGGGTGGGGGTGGGCACATGTGTTTAGTCAAGTTGACCTTAACCACATTGAACTAAGTGAAGTTAAGTTCATATACAATGTGAGGCCAGCGTATTTAAGGACTTAACTCTTGTTTAACCAACTGCTCTTAACTTATCACTGCAAAACCCCCTGTGCCATCTGGAACATCAGAGTTGTATTAGGAGATCTGAATTGTGGTCCTCGTGTGATCCCAGGTATGTCACCTCATCTCTCTGGGACTCAGGGTCCTCATCTGTAAATGGGGGGTGGTGCAGACTTGGGCAAAAAGGGCACCCTCTATCTCTTTGGGAGTCTGGGGTTCTAAGCCGCCCTTTGGGAGATAAAATACCCTATGACCCAGGTCCTGAGGGCTGCCATAGGTCTTCTGGGTGACTCTGGGCCAATACATTCTTCCCTGTTTTTCTTTTTGCAGGTGCTGGACACAGGCAGGGGCCAGGGCTGCAAAAGAGGACTGCGATGGCTGGGTGCAGGTAGGACGAATTGCTTGGAATAAAGAGAGCAGCCACAGGTTGCAAGAGGGAAGCCCGAGGTGCAGGCAATATGCTTGAGGCTTCTGAGTGAGAGCCCCAGGCATGGGACTTTCTCCAGCAGCTCTGATATTCCTTTCTGAACCTGTAAAGCAGCCCAGCCCTGGCTGGAGAGTGGGTAGTTCCAGCTAGGGCAGGTGGACCGAGGGCAGCTAGACACACAGAGAAGAAGAATGGAAGGGAGAGAGAAAATGGGGACAGACAGACAAAGGGGCAAGAGAGAAAGCAGAGAAAGAGCACCACACAGAGAAACTTTCATCCATTCAATACGTATTTATCGAGCACCAACTCAGTGCCAGGTGCTATGCTTGAGGCAGAGAGAGAGGTGGAGAGAAAGAGAGAGAAGAGACAGAGACAGATGACAAAAGACCCAGAAGAGATGGAAAGACAGAAATTGTGATAAAGAGCAAAATGGAGACATATTTCATTCATTCATTTCACAATATTTATTGAGCACCTACTTAGTGTTAGAGGCAGATTCGGGGTGGGGGTTGAGAGAGAGAGAGAGAGAGAGAGAGAGAGAGAGAGAGAGAGAGAGAGAGAATAGAGAGCCTGGTAGATTGAGTTTGTAGCTGGGCAGTGCCTTCTCGGTTACAGCAGAATATTACAGGAACACACACACAGCCAGATCTTCTGATTGCAAAGCGCCAAGCTCCTCACTCCTCACGTTCCACTCTCAGGAACTTACTTGGGGCTAAGGTGGGCTGTGCACGGGGGTTCCCAATCCTGGCTGCACACCCGAAGTGTTTAGGAGACTCTCAAAGACACTATAGACTCCTGGGTCCCAACTCTGGCAATTTGGCTGCGGGGCTCTGAACTGGGGCCTGGGAATCTGTATTGGAGCCCCTCCAGGGACTCAGGGGGTATGGGAGTCCAGGTGGTGGACACGTGTCCCCAAGGGGCCTCCCCTGGGGCTCTCACTGCTGTCACAGCCACACACGTCCTTTTGCAAACACACACGGCCCATGATTGATTCTCTGCTGTCCCCCTCACAGCCCAGCGGGTCTGATTGAATGGCCGACGTACTGCCCAAACACCCTGCTGGAACCACTTCTCTGCCCTCTGCCCCGGAAGTCGTTTGTTTGTTTTTAGACACAGCCTTTATGTCCAGCTGAAAGGCCACCGGCCTCCCTGGAGCCGCCCCTCCAAGCTGGAGCCAGGCTGAAAGTTGCCCTGGGACTGGGGCGGCAGGTTCCAACTGTGGGGAACCTTGATTCCAAGGCCAGGCTGGCCAGGCGTGGTGGCCCAGGCGGAGGTGCTCACACTGGAAGGTGGCAATGTGGTCACTGTGGGCACCCCCTGCTTCCCGTATTGAGGCAGCCCTAGCTTTATCTGGGTGTTTGTCCTGTGTGAAGATACTTTCCTCTACCTTTAAACTGTGAGTGGCTCCTGGGCAGCCATCTCGCCCTCCTGGACTCCTCCCTCCCTCCCTTCCTTTAACCACTGTTTATTAAGCACCTACCATGAGCCAGGGCTTGTAGTTTCAGCACGTTTGTCTCTCTGTCTATATGAATGAATCTGGGGAACCTTCTGTTGTTAAAAAACCGGGCTTGAATTCAGTCCCATCCCTCACCCCCCCCCACCACCCTGTGCCTCAGCTTCCTTGTCTACTAAATGGGGGTGATAAAGCCAGCCTCGAAGGGTGGCTGCAAGGGTTCCCAACATCCTGGATGAGAGAGAAATGCCTGGCACACAGTAGGTGCTCATAACCTCTTCCTTTCTCTCTCCACCCCTTCCATCCCCATCTTTCTTGGTCTCTGTCACCTGGCTTCCCTTCCCACCTGGACATATGTTGTAGAGAAGGGAGCAACAGGCCAGGAGTCTAGAACCCCCGGTTCTGAGTCTCATTTTGCTGTCTCCTGCTGTGTGACCTTGGGCAAATATCTGTTCCTCTCTGGTCTGGCCAGATCACCTCAAAGGCTCTTCTCATGCTTTGTGTCCAGGTTGTGAGTTCCTGGGGACACTGGCCTCACTTTTCCCTTTTGTGTGCTTCCTATCGTGCCTGCTACACAGTAGGTGCTCCAGGAAGGAACTGAAATAGAAATGAGATGAGTGGGTGATTAGCAATGTCTGGATACAAAATTGTGCAGATCTCTTGCTGTCAGAACATGGCTCATTGTCCTGGAAGAGCTGGGTCCAGGGTGAGGAGAGAGAGGGGGTCTTGCACTTCTTATTTTCGTGGGAACCCTGCAGCCTCAGCTTCTGCCACTGGTGAGGCAGAAATGGGTATGGGGTGGGATTAGGGGGCCAGCTCTGGCTTCAGAGACCCCCCCGACCCTCTGGTAGTCTGGAAAGAGAGCTGGCCCTGCCCTTCCCTCCCCTTCCAGGGGCTTCATCTTAACACTTTACTTTCTTCCTTCCTTTCTGAGTCTAGCAGGCCAGGAAACAAGGCCCCACATACTCACGTGCTACTCCATCATTCATCCATCCATCCATCCATCCATCCATCCATCCATCCATCCATCCAATATCCATCTATTCATCCATACACACACACACCCTCCTATCCCACAAGAGCTGGCCAAGCTAGGTCAGGTCTGTGCCAGGCTCTGGGGCCACAGCAGGGAACAAAACAGCTATGGTTTTGCCCTTTAAGGTCTCTGAGCCTGTTGGGGGTGACAGCAGTTCAGCAGGTGGTGATAATTCAGGAAGTTGGGAGCACTGCACACAGAAGGTCCCTAAATCAGCCCAGGGTGGTGGCTGTCAGGGCAGGCTGCCTGGAGGAGGGGATGCTTAAGGAAACATCTGCAGGAGTTAACCAGGAGAGGACTTGAGGGGTGGAAGCCTTCCAGAGAGAAGGAACAAGCCTTCCAGATACAAAGCTCCGAGAGAGTGGCACCCTAAGGAACTGAAAACAGCTAAGAAATGGCTGGAGATGGGAAACCAGTAATAGTAACAACAATAGTCACCTTCCCGGTGTGAAGATGGGAATGATCTCACTGAGCTCCCCCATCCCCAGACATCCATCCCCATTTTGCAGACAAGAAAACAGAGGCCAGAGAGGGGGAGACTTGTTCAAGGCCCCTCGTGTGTAGGGCCCTAGGCCCCAGCTGAAGGAAACTGCCTCCTCACCGGGACAAACAGCCCAGCTCCAATGGGGGCAGGAGAGTCAGGGTAGACAGGCTTCCTCCCAGCGCTACCCCTGTGCTGGGCTGGAGGCCCTGGGGAGGCCCCAAGGGTGGGGGTGGGGCGTGGGAAGGCTGTAAACTGGTTTGGGGCGGTAGGGCTTTCCTGTCGCTGCCGGTGGCCCCCGGCTTTGTCCTCATGTGTCACTGAGGAATGCGGCTATAGTCTGGATAAAGGCAGCTTTGTTTGGAGGCCCTCAGGAAGGGGGAGGGGGAGGACCAGGGGAGGGAGCAGCACGGCCAGGAAAGGGTTACTGTTCCTCCCTTCTGGATGGCCCCAGCCTTAGCTCTGGGCAGGAAGCACCTATGCCCTGTGGACACCCATATCCTCTGTTGTGCCCTTCATGCACTTCCTGACCTTGGCGAGAAACTTCCCTTTCTCTGAACCTCAGTTTCTATATCTGGAAAATGGGACTCATTTGCCCATTTCTATGGATCATTTTGAGGCTCCAGACAAATAAGTCACACAGTTAATTGCATCCGCAAAGCATACTGATGAATGAGAAAAGGGCAGCCCAGAGAGGTAAAGCAACTTGCCTAAGTTCACACAGCTTGACCTTGAAGGTGGATGAAGTCAGGTACTTGCAGAGGGTGGTGGCAAGGACCATGAGCGCCTGTTTGTCTCAATCTGCAAGCAGCTGGAACCCAAACTGTGCCTTTTGCCTTGGCAAGGAGGACAGACAGGGGTCACTGGCATGTGTGCACTTGGTCATGGCAGCCTTGTGAGGGTGGGCACTGGCTTTGCCCTTGGTCACTGCTGCCCCCCAGTGCCAGCACAAGGTGGGTAGGAGAGCCCAGTGGTTCAAGCCTCGGGGCTGTGTGACCTCAGGCTGTTCTCAAGCCTCGGAGCTGGTCTCAGCTCTCTGTCTCAGTTTCTCTGTCTGTGAAATGGATCTAACGTGAGTACACATAACATATGGCTGTGGGGTAAGCTTAAGGAGATAATAAGCACACAGCCAGCCCAGAACCTTACACCGGTTAGTGGGATTAGTGGGAAAATGGAGATCGGCTTGCTGGCCGCACAAAGGATTTTTTCAAGGTCATAGCCAAGGGTGAGCTGGGATCAGCTCAGGGCTTCTCCTCGCTCTTCCTGCCCAGGAAGGAAGGGTGTGAGCTCTGGAGGGGCTGCAGTCCTGGGATGGGACAGTTGAATGGAGGAGAAGTAGGCAGCATGAGCCACCCAGCTCTGCCCTTTGGGAGGAGGCGTCCTGTGGGCTGGAGCTGAGAAACATAGTCCCCCCCCCCACCCCCCGCCAACGGTGGACAGACAGATGGGGCAGGGCTGAGCATGCTTAGTCATGGCCCAGATATAACACTGGCCCCAGGGAGCAGCTACCTCTGTCTTGCTCTGTCTCAGCAGCTGCAGCCAATCCCAGTAAGTCCGGGACTTCACTTTGTTCAGTGAGTGTGTCTGAGTTCACTCCGTTTGGATACAAGAGGAGCCCAGAGAAGGGAAGTGACTTACCCAAAGCCACACAGCAAGCAAAACCGAAATCATTCACTCACTCACTCATTCACTCATTAACTTGGCAAATATTTTTGGAATTTGCCAAGGGTGGGTTAAGTCCTTCAGGAAGGACATTCCTGGAGGAAGTCCTGGCTTGTGCAAAGGTACGGAAGAGAAGGCCTATCATGGTTAAGGGTGTGGGTGCTGCAGCTGGTCCGTGGGGTCAAATCCTGGCTCTGCCACTTTTGTGTAACCTTGAGCAAGTGAGTGAACTGCTCTGTGCCTCCGTTTCCTCACCTATAGGTTGAAGAGATTCACGGTGCTTAAATCATGGAATTGGTGCGAAGATGACAATGAGTAATCCATGTAAAATGCTGAGCATGAGGCTTCGTACACAGTAGGTGCTCAATAAACATGAGCTCTTAAAGATGGTGGGTGTGGGGAATAAAAGACATGTGGAGCTTGGGAACTGTGGTTGGTAGGGAATGTCTAGAGCCCAGAGTGGAGGTTGTGGTCCAGTTTGGAAGCTTGAGGAACCACAGAAGTAGAAAGAGTCATGCGGATGGACTTGCTACTGTGATGCAAGTGGGTGGGGGCAGGAGAGTCGAGAAGCCAGAAGGTTAGGGAGGAGGCAATCCAGGGGAGCAATAACGGGGAACAGGGCCAGAGCAGAGGCAGGGAAGAGAAGGCAGCACCTGGGAAGGACTGGGTGCCTCTCTGAATGTGGCAGGAGAAGGGGGTGTTGTCCTGGATAACACCCTGGGGTTCCAATGGGTGAGGAGCCCATGGAAAGAAAGGGGAGATGGAACTCTTGACTGGAGCAGGGAGCCACTCCAGGGAGCCTCTTAATTGCCAAGGTAGGTCATGGAGGGATCAGTATGCCCGAGGTTGGCTACGTAATTTTTAGGGCGCAGTGGAAAATAAAAATTTTGAACAAGCAGGGCTCCTTGTTCATAAAGCAAGAAAAAGGTGCCAGTAAAGGTGGTAAAATAGAATATAAAGCTTTTCCCTTTTTTCTGCATATTGCATCTGCGCACATGTCTTCCCCATTGTCCTACTGGACTTCACTTACAGGTTCAAAGATAAAATGGTTAAGATTTCAAGATGGCAACAACAAAGCACTTAGAGCTGGTGGGGAGCCCTTCCGAGTTTGGGGCTCTGCGCAACTGCAGAGATCACAGGTCCATACAGCTGACTCTGACCATGCCCATTTCACAGATGACAAAACTGAGGCTCTGGAGAAGAAAATGCTGGGTACTAGAACCCAGACATATTTCCAATTTCAGAGCACCCTATATTTTCCCCCACCTGAGTCTGCTCATATCTAATTTCTACTTACCAAACTCCAAAGAAAGCTCTGAGGCAGTTTATGTAAAACACAGGAGCTATTAACACAAATGTAAAGGAAGAGGCAACATTGTCCTGTGGGAGGACCTGGTCTAGGAGTTGTGTGACCTTGGACAGGCCACGCAAGCTCTCCGTGCACAGTCTCTTGGCAGAGACAGGCTTAAAGCCCAGAACTCCTGTCTGCACCCTCCACCCCCACAAGTCTTGCCCACTCCCACCCACATCCCCTTCAGTGTCTGAGGCTTGCAACAGTCATAAAAAAATGAAACCACAGCCCCCCAATGTGCTTGCTGGTTTCTCAGGCCTTATTTATTTTGGCCGCTAAGGAGACTAATAAATGGCTTGCCACTTGACGTAATCATTAAGAGCTCCACTGAGCTGTGGGCAGCGTTTCCTCCCCTCCTTGGCTGGGCCTGGGGCGCCCAGCCACTGAGTGTGGCAGTGATGGATGGTGTCATCACCGGGCTTGCCCAGGGGGGGAGTGTGGGCAGTGGGCGGGCATGGCTCCCTCTCCTGAGGGCTCCTGGGCAATTCATTATGGGAAAGGGGAGTTGATGTGTGAAGATGACAGCCGGCTTCCAGAAGGGGCATGAACCAGGAGCCAGACATCCTAGGGGACAGTGGGCCAAGGTGGATCTGAAGACTAATTTTGGGGTGCAAGGAGTCAATTGACGAATGGTCAATAAACAGACGAAAGGAAAAAAGAGTGATCACTGCAGTAGGTGATCAAAAAATATATATTAAAACGTGTTTTTTTGAAAGTTATGAAATTGATAAATTTTTCAAAAGATTTAATTCAAAAAATTAAAAAATATATGAGAAATTGTAAAATTGTTCTCAAGTCTCTGGCCCTCCCCGTATCTATACTCTGCAATGTAGCTTTGCAGATCTTCCCATCAAGAGATAGACTCTATTTCCCACCCTTGAATCAGAGTTCAGTCATGTGACTTGTTTTGGCCAATAGAATGTGGGAGACGTGATGTGATGCTGTGTCAATTTCAAATGGAGGGCTTAAGAGGCCTTGCAGCTTCCATTTTCTCTCTTGGAACCCTGCTGCCATCAGGTGAACAAACTCAGATGAGCCTGTTGGAAGATGAGCTACCACATGGAGCAGAGCCAAGCTCCAGACGTATGAGAGGGCCCCGTCAAGATCAATAAAGCCAAACAAAGATAAGCAAGTCTGGATGAGTCCAGAAGTACCGCCTAACTGACCTGTAGACGCGTGAGCAATAACAAATACTTATTTTTTGAAGCCATCAAATTTTGTATTGGTTTGTTATACAGAAATACTGATACAAATCCTAATAGCCAATGTTGGTGATGCTATGGGTGAATAGGTCTCCTCACATATATCCAGAAGGAGGGTAGTTTGCTAAAATTTTATATATCCATTGAAGTAACTAAAAGAAGAAAAGGCTTTCTAAGTGCAAGGTGCTATTATAATTTTATGGGCCTCAGTTTCCTTATCTGGAAACTGGGGGTAATAGTACCCACTTCACAGGGTTATTGTGGAGATTCAATGAGTGGATCAAACACTTTAAAAATGCTCCCAAATTGTTACTGTCTTTTTCTAGAAGCTTAGCGTGGGAGCAACAACACTCAGGGAAGTTTCTCAGTTTGGGGGATTAATTCCTGTGAAAATCCAAAGCATATGTTCCTTTTGGACAAAGATATATTACCAAGGATATCCTTTTCAGCATTGTTTATAGTGAACAAATGGAAACAAACTAAATGACCAATGCTAAAGAAACCATTGTTACTTATGTTGCTGTTTGTTTATTGTGCTTATTGTTAATTAATTTTACCTAATATTGCTTGAATGAATTAAGGTATGGCTATATGCTGAAATAAGTTCAGCAATGAAAATTCAGGTTTTAGAAGAGAATTTACTAACATTAAAATGTTCAGGCTGTTAAATTAAAAAAAATCATATTACAAAATAAAATTATAATATGATCCCAATTCTTGTAAATTTCTCTCTCTCTCTCTCTCTCTCTCTCTCTCTCTCTCTCTCTCTCTCTCTCTCTCCAAATCTGTGCAGAGAACAATATCTGGATAGAACTAACCCACAATGTTGTCTGGGTTTGTCCCTGATGGTGGGACTATGAGTTTTCTTCATATTAACACATCTGAGTTTCTTCTGTGCCAGGTACCTTATTAAGTGCATCCATCTGGCGTGTCCTTTAGTTCTCACAATGAACCTTAAAGATGGGTACTAGAACTGTCCTCATTTCACAGATGATGACATTAAGGTCGAGAGGAGCTCAATGAATGTGAGTTAAGTTAGGGAAGGAGTCAATAAATGAATGAATGAATGAATGAATGAATGAATGAATGAATGAATGAAACCAGAGCCTGTGGCCAAGATGAAGGGGGTAGGTCTGAAGACCTCAAATGAGGAGCCATAAAGGAGCAGGTGTTGGTGTCTCCCCTACCAGCCTGCTATATTCTGAAATTTCCCCGTTCACATTTCTTTCTTCCTTTGTTTGGAAAAAGACCAGGGTCCTCCTGCCCTCGTTTGCTCAAGTTTCTTGCTGCATTCTTCAGACCTGGAAGAACCCTGATAAGTTATCTAGCTCTACATTCTTGGTTAATTTTTAGAGTATTTTTAAAAATAACCTTTTCACTCTGATGAACAAAGAAGTATTCATTGTGGAAAATTTGAAAAATGATATAAAAGTATCATAACCCCTTTCCCTGACCCCATATTTCCACCTTCAGAACAATCCAGGTTGACATTTGGGTATATTTCCTCCCAGGATTTTTGCCCTCTGTGTTTCTCTTTATGTAGTTGGCATCATACTGGACGGACAATCTGGTAACCTGCTAGTTTTACCTCATGTCAGTAACAGTCTATGTGGACAAAACACAGTGTGGGGATCTTAGATCACCTGGTCTCTGGGGTCTGAGGAACCCCACTGTTTTGTATAGAAAGGGGCTCAGACTCCCACTCTGAGCCCAATAGCTTTGTGTCTAGCTGCTTGAGATATTGGGAGGAGGGACCTACAATGCTGATCAAAAAGGAGAATCCTTTGCTTCAAAACGTGTCAACACATCATCTAGAGAGGAGGTGTGGTCTGTTCAAGGTCTCCTAGCAAATCAGAGGCAGACCCGGGGTTGGGACCCAGGTCATCTTCCTTGCGTATTAATGAGAACATTATTAGTGGGTGCCATCCACATGCCAGGCACTGTGCTCGGCCCTGGGGAATCAGTGCTGGACCAGACAGACTTGGACCCCGCTCTCCTGAAGCTTCTGTTCCACCAGGGAAGCTGTAGACTCCTGCTCAGCAGACACATGATCAAACAGGTGCAGTTTGTGGCTGGAGCATGGGGAGAGGAGGACAGAGTGGAGGCAGGGAAGGTCTCTCTGGCAGGTGACCTCTGGGCTGAGCTCTAAGGGATGGGAGGAGTGGGGAGAAGGCCAGAGGGACGGGCAAGGGCAAAAGCCTGCAGACAGGCTTGGAGTGAGCCAGTGAAGGAGTGGGAGGAGATGGGGTCAGAGAGCTGGGCCCTGGTGAGAGGTGAGCAGAGGGTTTTCAGCAGGGGAGGGACATGACCAGATTTACACTCTAAAAGGTCACTGGCTGCTGTGGGGCTGTGGCTGGAGGTGTGGCAAGGCCCTGCAAGTCCACCCTCCAGGTTCCAGGCCCTGGAGGGACCCTCCCCCACCCCCACTCCTCTGGCATCCCTTCCTGAGGGAGTGCACAATGGGTGGGCCCATCAATTCAGCCACAAGCCAACCCCCCCCCCCAGTGGTGGGGGACCGCCTGCCCCCACTGCATGGAGATGGGAACAGCAAATCCCTTCCTTGGCCTGGCCTAGGGCCTGCTTGCCTTGTAAGGCCCGTCATCTCTTGTTCTGGGGCATCAGCCAGAGCCAGCCAGGCTGGCCATATCCAGCTTTGCTCAGCCTCTCAATGGCCTTCTGAACTCTGTGTCATGGCGGGAGGGGGCTTGATGAGCAGAACTCACTGAGCACTCAGGTCAGGTCAGGACCCCTTCAGCATCCCCCGCCGCCCCCACCGCTTATACCTGCCCCACGTGCATAGACTTTGCAGACACTCAGAGTCACACAGCCCATTAGGGGTGCAGCTACCCTAGGACAGGCCTCTGCAGACCCCACATGCCCCACCTTAGACGCTGCTTCTCAGACCCTAGGGGGACGCCTGCCATTGGTTAGAGGAAGGGGATAGGTGTTCCTGTCAGTGGGAACAGCATATGCAAGTCTTAGATGGGACAGTGTGTAAATATGTGGATGCTTTTTGGGGAACTTCTTTATTGAGATGTAATTCACACATAATACAATTCACCCGTATGAAGTATGCAAGTCAGTGGTTTTTAGTCTAGTCAAGAATTCTGTAACCTTTACCCCAATGAATTTCAGAACATTTTCATCACCTCAAAAAGAAACCCTGGACCCTTAGCTCTCACCCCCCCGCAATTCCTTCATCCCTTTGGCCCCTGGCAACCACTAATCTGCTTTCTGTCTCTACAGATTTGCCTATTCTGGATGTTTCATATAAATGGAATCATACAATATTTGATCTTTTGTGACCGGCTTCTTTCACTCAGCATGTTTTCAAGATTCATCCAAGTTGTAGTACATCATTCCTTTTTATAGTTGAATACTATTCAATTGTATGAATATATCGCATTTTGTTTACCATTCATTAGTTGATGGACGTTTGGATCCTGTCCACATTTTGACTATTATGAATAAGGCTGCTATCAACATTCACGTACATTTTTGTACGCTCATGTTTTCATTCCTCCTGGGTATATCCCTAGGAGAGGAATTGCTGGGTCATAGGTAACTCTAGGTTTAACTGTCTAAGGAACTGCCAGATTGTTTTGTGAAATATGTGTTTCTGAAAACAGTGAATGTGTGTGTGAATATGCTCGTGGACACTTGTATCTGTACATGCGTGTTAGGAGTGTAAATACATTTGTGTATGTGGTTGAGTGTTAAATTGTCCAGTAGTTCCTATTGTGATAGTTTTTTTTCCTACTTATAGAGGTAGGTGGGTCAGGCATTCCTGGCAGGGAATCAGCATGGGCCAAAGCTGGGTGGTAGGAATGAGAGAGAGAAGTGAGTTCTCTCTTTGGAAAGTGCTGAAAAGTGGCTGGGTTCACAACAGACCTCTACATTTGAGCGCACATGACTTCCTTCCACCTCCCAGCCAGGGCCACCAAACCCACAGCATCTCATGCAAATCGTATGCAAATCTCTCTCCTCCCATCAGCCCTGCGGCACCCAGAGGAGTGGGAAATATTCTCGGTTGGGTCCTTCCCTTCATTAATTTCTAAGCCGTAGTACATTACTCATGGATAATTAAGAGTGAGCTATTAATACAACATTTAATATTCAAGTGCAGTGAAGAGGAGAGAACCGTAAGTCATAGAATCCTATTCGACAAGACGTTACAGTTTAGCAATGAGATATTTTTTTCGCCTTCCAGATGCTCAGGAATGCTTGCATCGAAACGTGGGCCTGAGAACTTTATTTATTGATGGAGTACAAAGAAGGACCTTAAATTACCAGGAAATCCATTCAAAGGGCCTAGTGGAGATGGCCTGGTAATAATTATACCCAGAAGTGTAACTGTCTCCGCCGGGTACGTCCATTGTGAGGAGATGGCTCCGCCATCGCATGGCTGGCAGGGGGATTGATGGCAAGGACGATGGGCAAAAGCAAAGACGTAGGAAGAAATGTGGAGATGTGACCGTGTCCATTCACAACTGGGATATGGGAGGGGGTGGAACAGCGGGATTCTGGCCACCCATAAACCCTGTTCTTTCTGGCTGGAGGCTAAGACAGCCTGGACTTTCCCAACTCCCTCCATATGTGACCTTGGAAATAAGAAGCGTCCTGTGTTCCAGTTTCACGGATCCCCAGGGCCCTGACATAGACAAGGAGTTCAATCAAAATGGGGTGGAGGTGAAATGTTTTTGAACTCCTTGAGGCCTCAGTTTCCAAAGCTTTAAAATGGGCTCTCCAGGGAACACTCTCTAAGAACCAGTTCCTACCTTCCTCTACCTTGAGAGGGTAACTGTGGGTGGCACCTGGGGATCACTTAAATGCCAGTGGCTGTCAGTCACGGGGGCCGTGTGGCATGTGTGGGTGCCAGACCTAGGTCACTAGTTCCATGGTTACATCCCAGCTGACAGTGAATACCAAATCTAGCCTCCATTACTGGCAGCAGTTATCAAATATGGCAGCCATGAGCTCAGGGGTACTCACTGGAGGTGTGGGGGAGAAAGTTCTTTCAGGACCTGCTAAACCTACTGCAAGGACCCTTTGGCTTTCACTGGAAGGTGGAGCATTAAAATTAAATAGCTGTTTTCTCAGTGAGGGTGGCCATGATGCTAGGCTAAATCATGCAGTGGGCTAATAAAATTTCTAGATTTTCTAGTAAGTTCTCCAGAGGTAAAGGGAGCGTGGCAGGAAGAAGAAAAATCTGGGTAGCTGGAAGGACCCAGACATGGTCCAGCCTCTCTTCTATAGAGGAGGAAATGGAAACCCTGTGCATCCAGGGCCACACAGCAGGTCAACGGCAGCCAGACATGGAGAGGAAGCATAACCTTCCCGAGGTGGTAGCTCCCTAATATATGCTTTTGTTCAAACGCCGTGTATGGCAGGGTGTCACTGCCTGAGGAGCTCAGCCAGGAAAGGGCACAGCCTGGACCTGCAGGCAGAGTGTCTGACCCCGAAGCCAGGCCCTTCTCGGCTGGTCCCTCTGCTGATGGGGAGCTCAGTTACTCTGCCTCCCTCCTTGTCCCCGGCACCCAGACTGGCCCTCAGTGAGGGGTTTCAGAAAGGCTTGTGCAATGAATGGAGGAATAAGGAAAGGATGTCAGGCATCTCCGTCGCCCACTCATCTACCTATGGACTGAATGTGTGTGTCTCCCCCACATTCATACATTGCAGCCCTAATCTCCAGTGCGGTCATAGTTGGAGATGAGGCTTCTGAGGAGGTAATTCAGGTTAAATGAAGTCATCAGGGTGGGGCCCTGACCCAGTAGGCTTGGTGTCCTTAGAAGAAGAGACCCCAGAGAGCTCTGTTTCTCTCTCCCTATGCCCACACAGAGGAAAGGCCACGTGAGGACACAGTGAGAAGGCGACCATCTCACTGTGGAAGAGAGGCCTCAGCAGAAACGGAATCAGCCAGAACATTGATCTTAGACTTCTAGCTTCCAGAACTGTGAGAAAATAAATTTCTGTTGTTCGAGCCATCCAATCTAGACGGTCTTTTGTCATGGTGGCCTCAGCTGACTAATATACCTTCCATTCCCCTTCCTTCTTACTCTTTTTCTTTTCTTTCTTCTTTCCTTCTACCCAACCATCCTTTCATCATATCATCCATCCATCCATCCATCCATCCATCCATCCATCCATCCATCTCCCATCTATCCATTCATACTCCTTCCTTCCTTCCCTCCTTTCCCCTTGTGTCTCTCTCTTCTCCCCTCCCTCTCCCTCCTTTCCTCTTTTTCTCCTTTTCTCCTTCCACTCATCCACCCATCCTTCTGTTCCAACCTTCCTTCTACCCACCCCCGTCCATCCCACCCTGGCACTGCTGGGGAGAGTCTTTGCTGCTGTGATAACCTCACCCTTCACCCTGAACCACAGCATTGCCTGAAGCACATCAAAGCCTGTGCTTGGGACTCGGCCCAGGGCTAGGAGGGGACACCTCTCTAATACTTTCCATCATGGCACCTCACTATGTAGTCTCTCTTACTTAGTTGTCCCATAGGAATACCTTGTTAAGTCATCCCAAACTTACCCTCCAAATTTGATACAAAGTCCAACCAGACACGTGTCTGCACCATGAGGTAACAAATAGAAGATTAATTTTATTTACATAAATAGGAATGATTAAACCTCAACAGCTGTCCAGGTATCACATGCTACAGAGGCTGGAGCATTCCGGGAGGCCTCCAGGAGGGGAGGCTGGCCTGGAGGAGCCAGGCACCTGGGACTGGCAGAGAATTCCCAGCAGCCTCTCCCACCTGCTCCACCTTGGCTCCTCCCAGGCCTGCTCCATGCAAATCACCCAGGAGCCTCATTTGCATACACACCAGCTCATTTCCATATCCCCCAGCTCTGGGTGGCTCGTCTGCCACAGGGCTTTCTGACAGCAGCCCCTTTTGTTTTCACTTGCCATCCAGGGAGTTACTCCTTCATTCTTCGAATTGGGGAAAATAAAGAAAGCAAGGGAAAAGAAAAGGGAAGGGAGAAAAACCCTCAAGACAAAGAGACAGACACCATCTGGGCAACAGGAAGAAAATACCACTGTCTGGAGTTTAGACCCTGGGGGAAGCAGGCGATGAAGGGACAGGCCTCGGGGCTGGCTCGAGTAGGGGATCTTAGACTTGCCAGAACTGGCTTGAGTCCCGGCCTCATCATTTACTTAGCTCTGGCCTCCTGGGCAGGTGACTTTGAAGCTGGTGCCCCTGTTTCCCCATTTGGGAAATGGGACCCTCCCAGCAGCGTGTGGTTGTTGCCTGGCATGTAGCAGCCCCAGCTCTGGCTCCTGTGTTCATTCTGCTGCTGAAGACCCTGGGCAGGGAAGAGATTGCATACTATGAGCAGGTGAGTCTGCCCGGCGTACCCCGTCCGTGGGGCTGCTGGAGTCGACGCCAGCTCTGCCCTGTCCCTTTCTCTCTCTGCACTGGTTTCCTCCCAGTGGTAGGACTTCCAAGGGCTGGACCCCTTGAGTTCTCCCCTTCTTCCACTGGTCAGAGAACAGCAACACAAGCCAATGTATATGGTGATGATGAAAATATGAATATTAATAGCATAACTGAGAACCCAGCCCTGGTCAAGCCTGGGCCTGGTTTTCTCATGTCAGCCTCATAAGCACCTAGCGGCCCAGGTTTTCGATTTCCATTTCTAGAGGAGGGCCCAGATGCCCAAATGGAGGCCAGAGCCTGTGCTTGCTGCGTGCTTACCTCCCAGAGGACTTTGCTCATGCTTCATCCCCCGCCATGTCCCTCCACACAAGGGAGGACGGAGCCACATCCTTGCCCTAAGAGTAGCCACCAGACCCCATG
The DNA here is from genome assembly GCF_057876585.1 of Rhinolophus sinicus. Classification (NCBI taxonomy): domain Eukaryota; kingdom Metazoa; phylum Chordata; class Mammalia; order Chiroptera; family Rhinolophidae; genus Rhinolophus; species Rhinolophus sinicus. The sequence goes on from NC_142509.1 coordinate 23,705,296, forward strand.
CAGCGTGTTAGTGGGACGGGGGCAGCACTCTGGCAGAGCAAAGGGCCCAGGGCTGGGCCTTGCTGTCTCAGCGGAGTGGGCCTGGGGCTTGGTAGGCAAGAAGTTGGGGTGCCTTGGGGGTGGGAGAGGGACACACATGTTGGATCCTGTGTTTTGTCCCTGACCTTGTGATCCCCACCATCCCCTCATCCCTGACCCCACTTCTTACTACACCTCTAAATTTCTCTCCTCCTCCAGGTTCCTGGAGGAGTGAACGTAGTGCAAAAGCTCTGTGGTCCACACACCCCGGGGTCTTTCTCCCTCCGGTTCTCACGTAGTCGGTTGCATTGTGTGTTTGCATGTGTGTTCATCCCAGGAGCACGAAAAACATGCTTCAGTGCATATGTGTTAATGTATGTGCAAGAGCCCTTATGTGTCCATGGTGGTAAAGAACGTGGATTCTGCTGCCAGCCTGCTTGGGTTCAAATCCCAACTCTGCTAGTTGCCAAACTTCAAGGAAGTCACGTAACCTCTCCAAGCCTCAGCTGTTCCATCTGTCAAATGGGGATGATAATAGTCCTTCACCTTGTTGTGAGAATCCAATGAGTAACACGTATATAACTATGGAGAATGGTATTTGGTCCATAGTAAGCTCGATGAGTCAGATATGACGATGGAGTATGTGTGTGTATATACATCAAGTTGGGTTCAGAATCTTACATGAGCGGGGACATATGTTGTGTTCATCACATGTCACATAGGTAAGTGTCTGTACACACACGCAGGCATACATGGCCATGCCCGTACCTGTGTACCTTGCGTGTGAAATGTGATTTGTGATGAGAAAGTCAAACCCAGTAGACAAGAGACACTTGTTATGTGTGGATTTGTGTTTGCTCTGAACATTTCATATCAGTGTTCATTAACTTATTAATACCTTCATTTGTGTATAGGGTTTGTTGTAAGGAAATATAAGTTGCTCCTTCTGCAGGAAGTACTGGTATTTGCCTCAAAGGCTGCTATATAGGGTCTCTCTGTCTCTCTGTCTCTCACTCTCTCTCTCTACCTTCCTCCCTGCCTCCTCTATCCTGGGAGCAGGAACAATGCCTCCTAGGCGGGAACCAGAGAGTGGTTCACATGACCAGTGTGGGCTGGCAAAACCCTTTGGGCGGGCTGGTAACTCTCCTGCTATCTGCAAGGCTGGCTTCTGGAGCCTCTCTCTGCCCCACCTGGGAACTGCCTCCCTCTGCTGTACTCAGAGGGCCTGGGGAGATGCCTGAAGCTCTTTATTTGGCCCCGTTCTTTCCCCAAGTGTTTTCATTCTGTCCCCAGGTTCACATTGCAATTTTAAATTTAGCAACATGCAAAGCCTTGTGTAACCCTGGCTGATTTATCTTTCCAACCCTGGCTCCTGTGTGGGATCTGGGGACCTCTCAGAACCTTTATGGAAAGGATAGAATTGGAATGAATCAGGAGGGGGCATCAGAGGGGACAAGAGACCCTTAGGTCCCCCTCAGACTCCCCATGAACACAATCATTTCTTAATTGTTTCTTTCTATCCAAGAGCCTCTGGGCCACCTGGCGACTTGCCTCCCTTTCAGTGACGAAGCTGGTGCCAGGACAGGAGCACTTAGCAAGAAGTCATAAGATGCGGGTTTGAGGCCTGTATGACCTCAGAGTCTCTCTGCAACCTGCTCAAGACCCTTTGGCTCCGTGGACCTCAATTTCCCCACCTATCCAATGGGCTTTTAGTTCCTTCCCTGGTTGTCCTTGAGGGTAGTGTGAAGATGAAATGGATGGGAGATGTCTGTGACCTGTCATTAACTGTCTTCTTTTGAGTTTCCCCTAAGCCCTTGCTCTAGAAATCTTTGTTGATTTATCTGTTGCTGCAAAAGGGAGTATGGGGTGGTGGCAAGGGTCTCTGAGGGGCCTTTTTGTCCCCGCAGAGCCTGGCACACAGAGGTTGCCGTGCAAGGGGTGGTCGAATGATGACACTTTCCAGGGTGATAATTTGTGGAATATGGCCTGCCCAAGGTCACACAGTCAGTGAGAGCCAGCTGGTAGCTGTTCTCTGTGCTGTGAGGGCATGGACCCTGGGAGTGACACAAGCCACCCTTGTGCAAGCCCTGGGTGTGCCTAGCCAGGAGGAGGAGGGAAGGGGATTAGTACTCAGGGGCACATGGCCACTTGAGGAGGCCGCCTGCTCCCTGGGAGCCAGCTGGTCTCAGGGGAGAAAGGGGGAAGAACCTGACACCACCGGACACTTGGTCCTGTCACTCCCAGGGGATTTGGTGAGCTTCTGGGGAACCGAGTCGGGTACATGCTGTGCTAGGAGGCCGGGAGGTGGGGGAGTTGGTACATTCTTTGTGAGTCCAACACAGTGCCAGGCACATAGTAGGTACTGCATACCTATTTTTGTATGAATGAATAAATAGAAGAACTCTTGATCTCCTCACCTAAAATCTCAACCAGTCTTCCTCGGTTCAATATATGTTCCCACCATGATCTCAAAACCTAAATGCAGGAACCTGGGAGTTACCTTTGCCTCCTCCCATTGACTCACTCTCCACATGCCACCCTTCTCCATGACATGATAATTCTACCACCAAATGCATCCAAACCACCTTCTGCTCTTTCTCTCACTCCCACCATCTTCTTCTCCACCAGGAGCAATGGTGATCCTGGAAAAGTGTAAATGGTCGTGTTCTCTGTGCAAAACCGGTGGCTTTTAAGAGCAAATGCAGACTGTGCTCCTCTCCTAGTCACAAGGCCTCAGCCCCATTGCGCTCACTTCTGCTGCTTAAACATGACAAGTTCAGCGAGGTTCCCACTTCAGGCCATTGCGTAAGCTGTTCATTCACCTTTACGTTCTTGAGGCTGGTTTCTTCTTGTCTGGCAGGTCTCGCCAGGATTTGAAGCTTTGTTCTTATCTCCATATGGTTTTTTCCTTGTAGCCATTATCTTGACATTAAGTTGTAGGGACTTGTATGGGACAGGATTAGGATGAAGAGGGTGGAAGATGGTGGAATGATTTGGAAGGATAGAGGCATCCTTTACTAGAATGGGTTGTTTGCCGTGTAGTCATTCATTACTATCTTCCCTATCTCCTTCCCTTCCATCCATCCATCCATCCATCCATCCATCCATCCATCCATCCATCCACCAACTCAGTTACCCATCCACCCTTGTCCATCCATCTATCCACCCACTCATCTGCCATCTATCCTTCCATCCATCCATCAAGCTTCTAGACCTTCTACCTCCTCTTCTCTCAGCAACTTTATGTCTAGAGGGTTCAGTCACATCATACTATGCCCGCTGAAGGAGAGGGAGGTGCTGTTGCCCAGGTGACCCATAGCCAGCAGGGTAAGGGTGGGCATAAGGGCAGCCTGTCCCCTCACCCTGGTGAAGGCCAGGGAGGGAAGGGCTCATGATGGGCCAGGCTGTGTGTGGATGTGGGGGCCTCTTTCTTTCTCTGGATCTCTTCACCATTCTCTCTCCTTTCTCTTCCCCTTACTCCCTTCTCTCTTTCCTTTCCCTTCAGTTTCTTCTCTGTCTTCCCACCTCCCACGCTCTGTCTTTCTCTGTCTCTCTCCGTTTCCTCCATCCTTGTGTCCCTCTCCTTCCCCCTCCCCGTCTCCCTCTCCATCTCCTGCCCGACTCTTTCCCTCCTTTCCTCTCCCTCTCTCAGCATCAGAAGACCTGCTTCTTCAGTCTTGGTCCTGGATGCCTCCTAAAGTCACACCATACAGTCACATTCTTAGAATCTTGGAGCAGCATATCACATCTGGGCCACAGACCACCTTAGGAACAGAGGACAATGGCATCAGAGAACCACAGAGTCAAGAATCCTAGAACCTAACACCCTAGAACTCCGGAATCAGGGATCAATGAGTCTTGGACAATAGAATGTCGGGATTGTAGGATTCTAGAATCACAGAGAAAGGACTACTTGGGGCTAGCTCCACAAGTTTTCAATTCCCCAGTCTTATATCGCCACCAGCTCCATTTAATAAGTACTTTTTGAGGACCTACTATGTGCTAAGCACTTTCCTAAGCCACTTGGTATAAATCCATGAACTATACAAGCAAAAATTCCTGCCCTCTAGACTTCAACCCAAGGAGGAGAGGACAACACATGTGGCAGGTTAGGAAGTAGATGCTGTGGATTTGGAGCATAACTCAGTGCCACTGCTATTATTTACTTAATAATTTTCTTTCAGGTGACTCTCTTTAAACACACGAATACATTTTTAAAAGGAAGCTTTGTACGGCTGAAAATAATGGGAGCCAATATCAGTGGCCACCAACAGAAGGTGTCTTCCAAAGTAAACACAATGGAAATAAAATGCTGGCATGAGAAACCTGACTCGATGCTGGCTGTTCCTTACCTCTTCGCTGAGACCTCAGGAGCTCTGTACCCCCTTTGCCGTGAAGGGGAACTGGCAGGCGTGGGAGCTGCCGAAGACAGGTAGTTGTAAGGATATAAAGGGATGGAAAAGGAAAAGATATTATTTAAACATCCCCTCCATGTAGTGCTGAAATCCTCATGCCTGGCCTCAGCCCGCCTCTCCAGGGCCCTAATTAGTTGTGTGACATCAGGCACGTCATCTACCCTCCTAAGCCTAGGTTGCCCATTTGAGACCAGAAGCACGATGAACGTACTTTCCTCCTGGGACTGTTGTAGGGATTAATTAATGTACATGATTAAGGTGCGTTGAAGGCTTAGAAGGGCTAGTAATTCCTCCCGACCTCCACGTCCAGGCCCATTTGGACAGCTGTTCCCGGCTGCTGGGGGAGGTCCCCAGGCTTAGCCCCTCAGGCCACTCACATCCCTCGCACTTCTCCTTTCCTTTCCTGATCAACCTGGCCAGGTAGGGTCCGCTCAGGAAGCTTCCTCTGGGCTTAGCCCTCTGGGGCAGCAGCTTGGGGCAATTTATGGGCCAGCCCTCCTCCCTGGTTACTCCCAGCAGTTTGGCTTTCACCCACCACTGGCTGTATTTCATGCCCATTGAGATTTAGGGTCCCACCTTCTTCCTTTAGGAAAATCAGGCTGAGAGTAGTTTAACATTATCAGCTATATCACACTCACTTTAATTGTCGGGGGAATTACAGGTGGGGTTGGACAGGTGCTCAGAACAGGCCATAAACTCCCTATGTGTTTATTCCCTGCAAGGCTGGGCTGAGGGCCGCGCAGACCTCGGGGAGGCCGTGGGTTCAGATAGCTTTGAGTACCCATGTCTAAACTTTGCAAAGGATCCTGGGACTTATCCAGGTGTGATTCATTCGTTCATTCATTCATTCATTCATTCATTCATTCATTCATTCATTCAACAGGTCTTTAACCAGTGCCTACCCAGGGTCCAGCCATGAACAGAACATGGTTCCTGCACTCCTGCAGCTCATGTGTGCAATAGCCTTTGTTTCAGGAAGCCCAGGATTCCCTGAGACCCTGAGGAGGCACCTGACCCAGCCTGGGAAGTCCAGGAAGGCTTCCTGGTGGTGGTGGTGGTGGTAGAGTATATAAGCTAAGTTACTGAAGGACAAGGTGGAGCTATCTAGGGTTGATGACTGGGAGTTGAAAGGAGTAGGGAAGGTAAGAAGAAGTGGACGGAACAGCATGTGCAAAAGACCAGAGTGGAGAGAGTGAAGCGGGCACTTGAGGAACTGGCCGGAGCAGAGTGTGAGTGGGAGACTGTGGGAGATGACACTGGGGAGCAGGAGGCGGGGCCTCTGGCTGTGGCACGGAATGTGTCCTGAGGGCCGCGGGGGCCGTGGAGGCAGGGCCAGGAGAGGGGCCCCGTCGGCTGTGAGGAGGTTTGGAGGGGTCAGAATGGCCATAGGCAGATGAGCAAGGAGGCTTATGCAGTGTCTACGAGAGAAGGGGTTGGCACCTGGAATTTGTGGGGTAGAGTTCACAAAGCCTGGTCATGGGGGCAGAGGGTGTCTGGCGTGGCAGGTGTAAGCAGAGAAGGGCACCTTGACGTCAGGTCATCCGGGGAGCATGCGGCATGGGAGAGCTCACCACGGGAAAGGACATAATTGTTCTGGGCCCGCTGTCACCGAGTTTGTATTTCTTGGGCTACTCTGACTCAGAGATGAAAAAGCTCTTGTATCAGGTGGGTGGAGTCGCCATGGCCCACATGGAGCCCGTGTCCTATCTTATTTCTCAACCAGCCAGGAAGGAGTGCTGCTCTTGCAACACAGGCTCCCCCCTCCCAGCTCTAGGGACCGTGTTGGGTACGTGGGAGCCCTGGAGCCATGGGATGGGCAGCAGGTCCTCAGGAGCAGAGGTGATAGAGGGGGTGGCCTTCTCCATTCTCTCAGGCTGCTCTTCTGATTTCATCTGGGGTCTGTGGTGTTTCATTGTGTTTCTCTATGAAATGCTTATTTGCTCCCTCTCACGCATCTTTTCTTCCCTCCCTCCCTGTCTTCCCTCCTTCCATTCAAGACATACGAGATCTGACAATTAAGTTCACGAACTTGTTGCAACGCTATGGCTAATCTTTTATCAGAGGGATTATTCATTATAAATTTGTACCAACTGGACAGACAGTTAACCAAGTTTACTATTTGGAAGTGCTGAAAAGGCTGCGTAAAAAAGTTAGACGACCTGAACTTTTCACCAACAATTCATGGCTCTTGCATCACGACAATGCACCAGCTCACATGGCACTGTCTGTGAGGGAGTTTTTAGCCAGTAAACAAATAACCGTATTGGAACATCCTCCCTCCTCACCTGATCTGACCCCCAATGACTTCTTTCTTTACCCGAAGATAAAGGAAATACTGAAAGGAAGGCATTTTGATGACATTCAGGACATCAAGGGTAATACAACGACAGCTCTGAAGACCATTCCAGGAAAAGAGTTCCAAAATTGCTTTGAAGGGTGGACTAGGTGCTGGCGTCACTGCATAGCTTCCTAAGGGGAGGACTTGGAAGGTGACTGTAGTGATATTCAGCGATGAGGTATGTAGCACTTTTTCTAAGAGTTCGCGAACTTCATTGTCTGACCTCGTATTTATTGCGAGTTCATGTCCCAGGCACTGTTCTATGCACAGGGGATACAGCACAGAACTAATCAGGCCATGATCCCTGACCTCACAGAGTTTACCTTCTGGTAGAAGGAGGACCAATGACAAACAAGACAGGTTCACATAGATAATACGTCAGCTGATGATCCAAACAAAGCAGAGGAGGCGGACAGAGCATCGGGCGGCCCGATCCCCAGGCAGAACCGCTGTCCTGAAGCGATTCCTCTCACGCCCATGCCTGGTCTTCACTCCCAGTACCTATGTGCGTCTCCAAATAGTACACGGCATGGCTTGGCACGTGCTACGATTTTCTATACATGCAAGCGTCCCATATGCATCGCCCGTGATTGCTTTCTTGGCTCACCGTCCTCATTTGAGACTGATCCTTGTTGATACATGACGCTCCAGTTGCCACACTGTCACTGCGATAGACTATTCCGCGGTATGAATATGTCACTACGCATTGAGTCAGCCTTCTGGTGATGGACATTTAGGTTGTTTCCAATTTTTTTTTCCTCTTACCACCCAAGCTGGAGGAACTTTCTTGTACCAGTCGACAGACACCCGTGGCCTCTAATGTTTCCTAGAAGAAACGCACCTGGCGACAGAAAGCCAATAATATCTGTCAAACTGCGCAAACATTTACCGCACGATGATGAGGATGAAGATGATTAAAAAAAACAAAAAACAAACAACCTCCCGGATCCCAAGGGCTTACTTCACCCAGGGCTGTTGCCAGCACATCCAAGCCCATCCTTATATGGTATGAGGCAGATCCCAGCGTTGATCCCATGCGACAGAAACCAGAGAGGCTAAGCAGCTTCCCCAAGGCCACCCAGCTGAATGCAAACCCAGACACTCTGAGCTTAACCACTGCCCTGCCCTGCGTGGTCCGCCTGCCCGCATCATTCGTTTCCATCCTGAGTGGCCTCAGAGTCATATTCCTCAGACACCCCTGGCTTGGTCCTAACTCTGAGCTTTCACACCCGCTGTTCCCTCTGCTCAGAATGCAATTCCAGTCTCATCTCCAATGCTGCCTCTCAGAACACTTCTGGGGCCCTTTACTGTTTTCCCTGCCCAGTATTCACTACAAGTATCGTTAACCAGTCACTTGAGTGATGGTTTAAAGTCTGTGAGCTCCATCGCGGCAGGTCCTTGGTCCTGTTCATCTCCTAAGTGCTTAGCACGGCAGTGGCATATAGTAGATTCTCACTGAGTCACGCTTCAGTAGAGCCTGCCAGGCCCTGGGCTGAGTGCCTCACAGATATGATCTCATTTCCTCGTCACAATGATCTCTTGAAGTGGGGGGTGGGGTTGGTCTTCATTTCCTACATGAGGAGGAGGTGGTGGCTCAGAGGCACTAAGTAACTTGCCCAGGGTCACCCGTCAAGGGCAAGTAGAGGGGGGATTTGAAACCATGTCTCCCCGACTGATGTCACCACTGTCTTCACGTGTGTCTCCCTAGACACTTGAACACCACAAAATTCACATGTCAGAGTTCAGAGATGACATCTTCATTTCACATAAGGGGAAACGGAGGCCCAGAGAGCAACCAAGACTTGACCAGAATCACATAGAGGGTTGGCAGCAGGCAAAGCAAGTTCCCATATCTCCTGGGCTCCTAGGCCCCTGCCCACCCGTCTCTAGGTTCCACTGCCATTAGAATGAGAGTGACATGTGTCACAGCTCTCTCTCCGCACTGGAGGCCGCTGGCCGGGGACATGGCCCAGAAGGTAAGCTTGGCAGAAGAGTGCGAGAGGCATGGATCAGAGGTGTGTCTGTTACTGCTGCTGGACGCTCAAGGTGGCTCCATTATTCAGGTCACCAGTCTGGAGCCACCAGTGGGGGAGGGACAGTCCGCTGCAGCCGGACGGTCAGCTGGCCTGGCTGCGGGGGGCTGCAGGGCCCTGGGAGCTGTCACCGCTGACTGATGGATGGGGACAGCTTCCAGTCGCCGGTCATCCCTGCCACGAGCCCCGTGGCCATCTCTGCGGCCGCCCACGCTGGCCTCCCGCCCGGTGCCTTGCTTTGAAGGTCCACAAGGCCTTTTGTTCCCGCAGCAGGGGCTGGGCAGGCAGCATTGAGGGGCCCCTCTCAGAGGAAGGAGCTGCCTGCTGGGGCTTCCCTCTGCCCTCCACCCCCACTGCTTTCCTCTAATTACCTGTGGGCAGGAGGGGCCAGGCAAGGGGTCCAGCTGAGCTGCTAGGAATCTGCTCAGAGTGGGGGTGGAGGTGTCAGAAAAAACCTTGAATTCTAGCCTCCAGATCACAGATGGGAAATGAGGCCCAGAGAGGGCAACAGTCTTGTTCGAGGTCACACAGCAAATTAAAGGTAGGGCTTGGGGGAACCCAGGGGCATTTAGACTTCCCAGGGTAAGGGGCAGGAAGGAAATTGGCACTAATATGTTCTGAACACCAATTATGTGTTAGGCATTTGAATTAAACAGACCTGTTTCAGGCGAGCCTTGCTTCCCATCTCTGTGTCTTCAGACAAGTTAATTCCCTTCTCGGAGCTCCAGTTTCTTCACCTATGAAATACATGTGTTTATTGAGTACCTACTATGTTCACGACCCCACAGAGACATAAACTAGACACAGTTTCTACTCTTCAGGAGCTCCGTCTGCCAAGTAAGGGAACAGATGTGTCAGTAAAAAGCCTGGCACACGAGATACGTGCTATGGGGGGAGAGCAGAGGCAGCGGTGGAATCTCGGGGAGATGGGGGGCAAGGAGGGCTCCATGGAGGTCACCATGCAGGAAGATTTTGTCCTGAGAGTAATGGGGAACCATGCATGCATGATTCCAAGGGTTGGAGATAATCTCCCCAGGTTTGAGGAACGGAGGCAGAAGCATGTGGGGAGCAAGGGGTCTCCTGGGAAGGTCCAGGTGAGAGGTGACCAGCACTGGGCCCAGTCCCTACACCTTCACACAGAATGAGCTCCAAGCCAGGGAGCTGTAGATACTCTGCAGCTGCAGTTGGGTGGTTCCTCAAAAAGCTAAACACAAAGTTACCCTACGCCTCAGCAATTCCACTCCCAAGTACATATCCCAAGGAATTGTAAATAGAAACTCGAAAAGACACTTGTACATCCGTGTTCATAGCCGTACTAGTCACAACAGCCAAATGCTGGAAACAGCACAAGCGCCCATCACAGACGAATGGATAAATGAAACGCGGTCTATTCATACCATGGAATATTACCCAGCCATAAAAAGGAATGACATACTGATGCATGCTACATCATGGATGAACCTTGAAAACATTATGTGAAAGCAGCCAGGCCCCAAAGGACAATTATTGTACGGCTCCATTTATATGAAGTATCTAGAATAGGCAAATTCATAAAGACAGAAAGGAGATCAGAGGTTACCAGGGGCTGGGGGCAGGGAAGCATGGGGTGTCATTGCTTCTTGGTGCAGAATTTCTGTTTGGGGTGATGAAAAAGCACTGGAAAGAGGCAGCAGTGATGGTTGCACGACACTATGACCTTACAAATGTACTTATTGCCACTGAGGTGTCCACGTTAAATGTTTAAAATGGCAAACTTCATGTTATGTATATTTTACCACCATTTAAAAAATTAATCATATAACATACCAAAACCCCACAGAATTTACACGTTAAGTGGATGCATTGTGTAGTATGTGACTTATATTGCAACACAGCTGTTCAAAACAAAACAAAACAAAATGGGTGGGAGCCATGTTGGGGGTGCTCATGCCCCCAGTGAAATGGGAGGAAGGGGAAGTCACCTTTGGGGAGTGAAAGTCACGGTGTACCCAATTTGGCAAATGATGGCCAGCCATCCCTGTGGATGTATAATTTTCCCAGAGCCTTTGAGACGTTGCAGCCGTGCTAATGCTGACTCACTGTGTGTCCTTTGGCAGGTCGCATACCTCCCTGGGCCTCAGTTTCCTCATCTATGCATCAACTTCATTTGCTGAGGGCTGACTGTGTGCTGAGCACAGGGTCAGATACTTGCTCAGAATTGTCTCTTTCAGTCCTCACCATATTCCAGAGGTGGACCCGGAGGCCCAGAGGTAGGGAGAGCCTTGCCCTGGCTTCCCAGGGTAGCAGTGGCTGAGCCAGCCTCAGAACCCCATCTGGGCCCGGCCCAGATTTTGCCTCAGCCCCCTCTCTCATTGGCCCCCAGCGCTCCCTGACCAGCCTCCCTTCCTCCCCTGTTTGTCCATTTGGAGCCAGTCACGGATTTTGTTCCTCCTGCAAATGATCTCCATGTGTCAGGGATTGGGTTTCCCCTTGTCTGGCTCTGTCCCCCTGGGGACCCTGGGCCCCCCACGGTCTGATGCGGCGGGTGGGGCCTCCCTAGCAGCTCCATTGCTCATTTTGACCCGGGATGGGGTCCAGGCAGGATGGGGCCTGGGCATCTGGTTTAACCATCAGAGCAGGGGCTTGTTTCGGTTTCAGTGACCCATGGGGCCCCCAAGAGAGGGAGAGGGAGCGGACTGGCAAATGGGGGCAGTGAGGCAGCAGGGGGGTGGGGAGAGCTGGAACTGAGCAAACAAATACCAGAGCGTTAATGGGGGATCTGTGGCAGAGAAAACACACACACACACACACACACACACACGCACACACGCACACACGCATGATGAAAAGCCACCTTTCACACACCTATCTGCAGACCTTCATGCATCCTTAGTTCTAGCCATCCAAATAGTTTGCTATTTTCCACGCGTGCTCCGTGCTATCCGACTTCTTGCCTAGGCTGGTCCCTCCACTCTGGGACATTCCTGCAAATGTCAATCCTGCAATTTCCAACGCCCAGTCTTCTGGGGACTATTCCCTGATCCCCACCTCCCCCACCAGGTGTAGTGCCCTCTCCCTCCTCAGTCCCGTGAGCTCCTGCGAGCTGGAGCTGGTCGAGGCAGCAGGACGCCTCTGCGGGGCCAGCGCTCCCAGCAAGTCCTCTCACCTTCCCCGAGTTTCCAGTGCCTCACCTGTAAACACGCGGCTCTACATCTCCTGCCTCATTGGGTTCTCATGACAACGCTGCTGTGAGTGTCCAGATTCTGAGGAGGAGAAAAGAGTTTGGAAAGGTTTAGTAATTGGCCCAGGGTCACCCAGCTGGTCAGCAGGAGCCTGGATTAAACTCCAGCGCCTGTGTTTCCCCCACTTCTGTTGTTGAGAATGGCCAGCCCAGGAGTCAGAGGGGCCTGTGCCTACTGCCACTCGGCTCTGCCAGCGGTCCCCTCACTGCTTCTCGGCTCCCCTTTGATTGTCATTCTCACAGTGGCCGATGGTTTACAAGGGCCCACTTCATCCCTGCTCAGTGGGTGGGGTAAGGGGGGGTTTGGGCTACTTCCAGCTCTCCTGGGCCTCACCTTCCTCACCTGCAGGCAGGGCAGTGTATTCCTTCTCTCCTGACCTTCCACATCGTCAGGGAGAAGTGCTCCCACCTCTCAGAAGGGAAAACTGGGGCTCAGAAAGGCTATTGGCCTTTCGAAGGCTCCATAGCCAGGCCAAGGCAGGGCTGAGATTCGAACCCACGCTTTTGGATTTGTCTGTCAACCCTAGACTGCCTGCTTCCACTCAGCAGGTAGGAACCAAGCCCCCGGGGGACGTGCATATTGCTATCCTGGCTTGGGGTGGGGGGCACTACAGCAGGCATTAGGGCTGGCGGCGGGGGAGGGCGGCTCTGGAGAGGTGGTCTGGGTAGGAAAAGGCTACTAGGGACTTGCGTGTCCATGTACCCTCTGCCCATCTCCCAAGGGGTGTGGCAGCTCTACTCCATCTATCAAATGGGGTACCATGAGCTCCTGCTTTGTAGGTGCTCATGAAGATGAGAATGAATTAATGGTAATATACTTCCATGCTGAGAACAAATGTTCTTGTTCTAGGTACGTGTTGGCTATTACTAACGAAATTAATCATCATCTTGGTATGGCGTGGATTAGGCACTGAGGCTGCTTTCTAGCAAAAATCTAGTTCATAGTCACGAAGACTTGGGACAGAGTCAGGCTATGACCCTGACTTCCCCAAGCCTCAGTTTCTGCATCTGTGAAATGAGACAATAGCCTTAGCATCGCCATTCTTTTGTGACCAGAGAGAGTCTCAAGCTATTCTGAGCCACCAGATGACAGGTCTGACCACAGCTCACACGGGCCCCTATACCTCCAGTCCAGAGCCCAGTGGTTCCAGATTCTCTGGGGTGGGTGGTGGGTGGGATTAGATTTAGCACCTGGGTTCTCCGTGACAGGGCTAGCCAGGGCCAGCTTGACCCCCCATCCGTACTGAAAATACACATGCAAATTCCCCGGGGCCTCCCGGGGACACACCAGAGGCTAAAATAAGACCTGAAGTCAGCAGGAGTCTGTCCCTGGCTGCCACCGGATTCAGCCAGTCCCTTAGGAGCTCAACGCTCCTGGCATAGCCAGATTCTGAAAGGACAGTCCGCAAGTGGGTGCCAGGCGGAGCCACATCCAACCTCCCAGGGGTTTTAGGATACGGATTCCCTTCTCTGACTGACCCTGAGAGGCAGTCAGTGGCTTGAGGTAGGGCCTGGAAGCCTGTTTTTTACAAAGCTCCCAGCTGATTCTGCTGCCAGCTAGCACTGGGTGTCTACCTTCTGCTACCCTTGACACTGATTTGCACTTGTTTATTCACACTTCTGTCTCCTTTGCAGAAACAGTGGGGGCCTCAGAGGGCAGGGCTGGGTCTGAGTTGCCTGTCGGAGTGGATGCTGGGTGGAATGAATGAGTGAATTAATGAATGAACGAATGAATGAATGAATGGATATCCAGCTCACTGGAGAATTCTGGACTTTCCTTGACCCTGACAGCAAGGAAAACTTTGGGACTGATATTCTCCTTGAGATGTACGCTCAGCTGGAGAGGCACGAGGAGGCATTTTCTAGATTGCCTCCTCCAGGCAGTCTTCCCTGATGCCTTCCCCATGACCCCTGGTCTTCCCTCACCCATCTCATGTCATTCCTTTGTTTGTCTCTGTCTCCCCAGCGCCCACCCCAAGCCTGACACAAAGTAGTCATTAGTAACTATTGAATAACCAAACAGATGAATGAATGAAGGACCCACATGACTGAATCTCTCCCTGGCTTTTCCTTCCCATGGTAGGAAATCTTGGAAAAGGCTGCCCTTCTCTTGCCACGCCTCCGGCCTCCCTTTTTCTTTGCTTCAGTCCTATTTCATTTTTTTGAGTCTTGCCATTTTTTCCCCGCCCCTAAGCCTTTGCATGTGCTGTCCCTTCCACCTAAAACTCCCTCCCGTCTAGCTAATTCTTCCTCCTCCTGCTCTTTCACATCTTGGTTTCATTGCTTCCTCTGTGAGTTCTCAGAGATTGTCCCTCAGATCCCATGTTCTAATCGAAGCTGCTGTCTTCCTGCTTGAGATTTAGTTCGTGGCTTCCCTTTGCCACAGACAAGCAGCTCCAGCTCACTGGGCCTCAGTTGTCCCAATCTCTGCAGTGGGCACTGATGACAGACTGGTCTGAATGTTGGGGACTTGTCCCTGCTCTGGTTGTCCTGGTCCCCAGCCCAGACTCTAAGGCCTGATGACATCTACATCACTAATCTGGAGATCAGCAGGCCAGCCAGCTAGGGGGCTGTTATCTGGCTCAGAGCAGGTGGAGGGCCCGCGAGCTCAGGGCCTGCCGGCAGCCTGGTTTATATTTTTAACACCCGGCTCTCGGGCGGTGACAAGGTGTCTGCTAAGTGAGGTAATAGGCAATTGAGTGGGTTCCGCTTTGCCGAGGGCCCTCATAAATCACATCTGTCAGGGGCCTGTGTCACGGTCCAGGGCAGCGGCCGTGCGTCGGCAATTAGCCAGCCAGCACCCGGTGGCTGGACTGCAGCCCATTCACCCAACACTACGGCCTTGGCAGGGCCCAGGGGGGCTTTGGCCCCACCTCTCTCTCTCTGTTATCCCAGCCCACCTGGGCTTTGCTTCAGACAGACGCGGAGGGGCTGACACGGTGTAGGATCTGCTCTCAGGATGGCGACAGCCTCTCTGCTCAGGAGGCCGTGGGGTGACCTCCACAAGTGTCTTCCTCTCTCTGGGCCTCAGTTACATCATCCGTAAAGTGGGTGAGATAATTCCTGCCAGAAGACTAATGGGTAGAAGTGACAAGGAGGCGGATGCATCTCAACAAAGGGGAACGTTTCATTCTATGAGTGATAATAATAATAATGATGAATAATAATGAATACTTTGATGGCATTGATTCTGTACTAGGTATTATTCCTCTCCACCCCACCCTTCCCTGGTTCCCAAACTTCATTTATTCAGGGGGGAGAGCAGGAAGGATGAACAGCAGCTCAAACAGTGTTAATGGCAGCTATTAGGGCAGAATAGTGCTCCTGTAATCACCAAAAGTCCTGTGCGGTAGACACCCCCATTTTACAGATGGGAAAACTGAGGCACTGCTAGGTTAAACATAGCTGGTATGAGAGGCAAATCTTGAACCCAAGAAGTCTGGCTTCCTAGTCCATGTGCCTCTCCTGTGTGGCTCAACTGGCCAAAAGTGCACCCTGCTGCTTAGGGAGAGAATGAGGCCCCCCATCTGGTGAGGAGTGTAAGCAGAAACTGGGCAGATCTCTCATTGGATATTGGGGGTAGGGGTGAATGCTGTATCAGGAGGGAGAGTGGGATGGACCCTCTCTGGGATCTAAGCTGTTAGTGGTAGGGGTGCTGACAGGGAAACTGGGGCCAGAGAGGGGACAAACTTGCCCGAGGTCACAGCCAGTTGGTAGCAGGTGTGAGACTTAAAGCCTGCTGGAGTCTTCAGGTTGGGTTCGATTTGATTCTAGCATTGGGCACCCGACATATAAAATTCAGCCCCAAAATGTACCAGCCCCTCAGAGAACCTAAGTTCTTTCCTGTCTGCAAGGCAGCGTTCTCCTCAAGACCTGGTTTTAGTCCAGTCCCGGCATCTCTACTTGGCAGTTCAGCCCTGAACCCTGGCTTCTCCCAGACTCACTCTGCTCATCTGTAAAATGGGCTCTTGTCAGTAACTGCCCCCCAGGACTGTGAGGACACAAGGAGACAGGTGGTGAGGGTTCATGCTCAGGCAGAGTTCTAGGTGGTGTCACTATAGGTGATTTTTGTTTTATTCTTTGTATATCACTTCGTTTTTCCAAATTTGTATTTTACCAGGCCTGGGGCAGGGAGCCTCCCACCATAGGTAGCTGAGCTTGAGACCTGCCCGGGGTGGGTCCTCTTGGGCCTGGTCTCCAAGGCGGGAATCAAAATCCTGAGGTCCTTTCTTAGAAACACATGTTCACTCGGAGAAAAAAGTGCCACCTCCCCCCCACACACACACACAGAAACACACAATCTCATACATGGTAACACACACTTTGCATACTCACACACTCACACACTCTTTCTCATTCACATTCTTTCACACACATGCACACACATCCTAGCAGACCCACTCCCACGAGCTCAGAAACACAGATTCTACTCCACACCCATTCTGCACAGTTCTTCACACTGCTGCATGCTCCACATGAGGGAGTCAGAAGAATCCAGACCCAGAGATATGCCCACCTGCGGGCAATATACCCCTGAACCCCACACAGCGGCACACGTAGCCTTATACCCCCACCCCCACACAGGCAGGAGGCCCCTGTCAGTCTCCACACCTCACTCCCACCATCCACCCTCTTCAGTTCCAAAGCTTCCATCCCTGCTTCCTGGGGAGGCCTGGGTTGGAGGGGGGGGATCAGACCGCACACAAGGTAGAGTGGAGATTCTGGCCCCACCCTGGCCTCCTCATGTCCCCAGATGGGACTCCTGTGGCTTCCCGCCAGCCCCCTTCCTGTCCCCCCTCCTAGCCTGACCAACCTTTGTGATGGGGAAAGGAGCCTGGGGAAGCCCCAGGAGAACATTCTTCAAAGAAAGCTCGTGGCCCCTCCTCTGCCCAGCTGCATTCAGAGTCTCTGGAGTGGCTGCCCCTGGGGGGCCGGACCTGGTCAGAATAGAGACCAGAGGGGGCCTCTGGGCGGTTTGGAAAGATGAAAGATGCTCTAATTGGGGGGAACTTGGACCCCAGTAGGGCAGTATTTTCTGAATATTTCTGCCTCTTTTTGGGGACCAAACACAAAGTCCAGCCTCCAGGCTCATGTGGGGCCCACCGGGTGCACAGGCCTCTATCTCACCGGACTCCATCCATCCACCAGCGGGCAGCCCTGGGTGGGGGTGGGGCCCAGGGCCCTGGAGACTGCCATCTGCATGGCCATCTTGGCTGCCTCGCCTCTCTGGGGGTCACCAGGGGCCAGGATCGATGCTGGGCCCAGCTGCCCAGCGGCGCCCCATTAAGAACCCAGCCTGGCCTGGCTCTAATTGATTACACTGGGGCGTCTGCATGGGCCCAGGTGGCAGGGCCTGGGCAGCCTCTGGCTCCCTCAAGGCACAGCCAGGCTGGGGACAGGGGAGTGGGAAAGAAAGAAGTCACGGGGTGGGGGCGTCTGTGAGCCCCAATTAAGCCACGAGTGGTGCAGCCTGGGCTGCTCCTAATTTGGTTTGGGATAATGAGCTAGGGAAATTAGCTCCTGTCTGACTAAAGTTTAAACCCCATCTGGACTGGGCCCTGGGAATAACCTCTTCAGTCCCTGCCCTGTGGATTGGGAAGGGGGTGTGGAGGCTGGTGGTAAAGCAGGATCCTCTGATGGGCACAGAATTATGCAGTGTGCAAACACTTTCTCCTTTGTGCTATCAAGGGCATTTGCTTGGGGAGTTGGGGTGGGGGTAGGTTTACCATGACAGCTCCATTTTACAGGTGGACAAACTGAGGCCCAGGGAGGCGAAATGAAGAAATCCCTGTTGACTCCTGGCTGAATCTACAACTTGGACCCAGATCTTTGCATATAGGTGTTTCTTTTTCTCCTTGAGATAGGTTTGGGCTTTCAGGGTTGGCAGATATAGCAAATAAAAACACAGGACTCGCAGTTAAATTTTAATTTCACCATATATTCGATCCCCCTTACCCTCATCTGGTGATGGAAGGAGAACTGACTCTGGGTGATGAACACACAATGGGATTTATAGATGATGTAATACAGAATTGTACACCTGAAATCTATGTAATTTTACTAACAATTGTCACCCCAATAAATTTAATTAAAAAAAATTTAATTTCAGATACACAATGAATAGAATTTAGTATAAGCATATCCCATGCAATATTTGGGACACACTTATATTAAAAAGGGATTTTTCTATATTTTATCTGGCAACACTATGACCATTTTTAAGGGCCTTGAGGGAGTCTGGGAGCAGTGGAAACAAACTTTAGAGCCAGTCAGACTTGGTTCAAACTGGTTTGGGCACTTTCTTCCTGTGTGGTTGTGGTGGGCAGAATGTCTCCTTACAGCACCTCCCCGAGATGTCCACAACCTAATTCTTGGAAACCGATATGTTTCCTTCCATGGCAAAAGAAGACTTTGAAGTTAGGATCTTAAGATCGGGAGAGTATCCTGGATTTTCTGGGGGTGAGGGCAGTGTAAACACGAGGGTCCTTAGGAGAGGAAGTCAGAGAAGGAGAAGTCATGGCGGAGGCGGAGGTCAGAGTTCTGTGCTTTGGGGACGGAGGAATGGGGCCACAACCCAGGGAGTGCAGGAGACCTTCAGAAGCCAGAAAAGGCAAGGAAACCGGTTTCTCCCTAGAGCTTCCAGAAGGAGCGCAGCCCTGCCGACACCTTAATTATAGCCCCATCAGACTCATTTGGGAGTTCTGACCTCCAGAACTGTAATACATTCGTGTTGTTTTCAGGCACTAAATGTGTGATGATTTGTTACAGCGGCAACAGGAAACTCATACAGTGGCCTCGGGTGAATTGCTTCAAATCTCTGGGCCTCTGTTTTCTCATTGGTAGAATGGGGATGGTCCTCCTTTCCACATGGGGTTGATGTGAGGTTTACCCAAGGCTGAGCAGCCAGCTGTCTCCCTTGGCTGCCGTTAGTGTAAGACTTCCCTGGGCTTCTGAGAGTCCAGCTGCAGCCTCCTTCCCCAGGCACCTCATTCAGCCCAGCTGGAAGCATGTTCAGTGATTTCTTTGTGAAACTGTGAAATACATGTGGGATGGTGATGATGCCGCCCTCCAACCTGGTGAGAAGGTCTCTACGGCGTAAGTTCAAAGTCCTACTAATTTGAGGAGCTCACGTCTTCCAGAACTCTCAGATCACAGCTCCTGAGAACATGTGGTTTCAAGCCCCAGGAGCCGCACACAGGTCCATGCTGTCCAGCTCTGGGTTTGTGCTCTGACAGACAGTTCAAAGCTCCATGACCAAGATGTCAAATCTGGAATTTTAATCCATGACAAAGATGGAGATCTTCTCATGTTTCACTGTGGAAATCCTGGACTCTGAGCACCAAGAAGCCTGGCCACTCCTGGCCACCCCAGTCTGGATGGAGCATCCAGGATCCAAGTGGATGGGGGTGGCCCGGGCTGCACGGCCGCCATCTGCACCCACCCCTGCTTCTCCAAAGGATGGGGTGCGGGCAAAGATCCCTGATACTCGGGGGGTGGGGTGGGGTTAAACGGGATAAGGGCTGAGAGTGCTTTACAAACAAACAAACAAACAACCAAACAAACAATGTTGATTAAAGAAATTTCAGATATCAGGGCATAAAGGGGAGAGGAGGTGGGGAGGGTTTGTGGCTGAGGGACTGAGAGAGAGAAGGTAGCACCCCCTGCCCCTGGCCCACGTGAAGGAGGCTTTTTCTATTTGTGGGTAAAATCAGCTACATCAGACACACTAAAAATGGCAAAAATTCCTATCATTGCATTTTGTATTCTTTTCTTTTTCTGTACATTTTCCTCCTGTCTTGGGATTTGAATGCACTAAGGAGAAAAAAAATCAGTGGTGTCATCAAACTCATGTTTAACTAGACGACGTCTAGGTGCCATTATAGGCCCCTTGGATGAAATCCTCCAAGGCCGTTTGTATGATCCTTGATGTTAGAAAGCAGCCCGTTTCTACAGGATGGGCCCCTAGGAAACCTCTCCACCCACACCTCGCCCACACCGTGGCCTCATGGCAAGTCTCCAGGCTGACCCTGAATGAGCCTGTGTGTCCTTGCTCACAGAGGGCGACATATTTATTACAGTGCTACTGTAAGAACTGAGGCCCAAGTGCCCTGTGGGAATGATGAAGACCATGACTTGGGGTTGGAGAGATAAGCTGGAGGAACTCTGAAGGTCACGTCTGTGCATGTGGTCAGGCCCGAGAATGCCAGGCTGCCCTCAGGAAGAACCACAGATGTGCCCAAGTGACCCCAGAGAGGAGAAGCTGCCGGGCACTCCCGGAAACAGCCTGTAGGCAGGACACCTGCTTACCCATCCTAGCATCTCCAGCAGTTCTGGAATCCTGGGCCTACTATGGGGCCCGGAATTAGCAAGTGTGTTCAAGATGGTGCCCACCCCTACCCGTGAGGGTTTAACGGGGAGTCTTTGACCCTTCCCTTTCAGCTTTGGGCCTCCTTCCTCCCCACCTGCCATGCCACCCAGGGTCGGGGCAGGAGGCAGCACCCAAACTTGCTTGTTAAGTTTCCATAGTGTTAGGTGTGGGGAGCCTGTGTTCCTGGGGTGATGCCCATATGACAGAGAAAAAGAACTACTCCCAGTTTCTCTCTAGGAACCAGGAAATTCATCCTTAATGCATTAAAACACCAGCCTTGGAGAAGATGTTACCCGACTGAGTTTCTTTGAAGAAGCACTCATATCCTTACACCCCCTCTTTTCTCCTTCCACTCTGCCAGGTTTGGTCCTGTAGATGCCAATGTTTTTCTCATTTTTACATTTTAGCTGTGGCACTGTTGGTTCAAGCAAAATCTTCGAGAACTCCAGAGATGAGACAGATGAGAAGTGCTACCCTGGCTGCGGAGAGGTGGGGGCCTGATACCCCTGCCCTGCTTTCTCCCATCCGTACCCCACAGGGGTGCTTGGGGGTCCTCATGGAACCCTAACGGTTCCGCAGAGGACAGCTGGAAAACTACCAGTGGGAACGCAGGCTCCTCTGTCTGAGATTCAGAGTTGGTCTGAGCTCTGCCCCGGCCTTGCTGGGTAGACCGGTTCCTTCCCTCTCTGAGCCTCAGTTTCCCCACTTTTTACAGAACTTAATGCTCAGGGGAGCCCAGTGGAAAAATAAGCCCTGCATTTGATGGTGAGGAAAACGGGAGGCCCAGAAAGGGGTCCCTATTTGGTGTAGGGTACACAGCTTTGTCCCGAGGGAGAAAATTCCTAGCTTGAAAGGTCAAGGCCACCCCGCCTCCGAAACAAGGGGTGTTCCCATCTTGTTCCAGGTGGGTGCCTGTGGGGGCAGAGCCCCAGAAAGTAGTTTCCAGGCTCTCGGCCTCACATAGACAGGTGCCTGGCTCAGGTAGTAAATGGCCATCAACTGTGATTGCATGGCCATCAGCTGTGGCTAGTTTGCCGTCAGCTGTAACCAGTGAGCCATTGGCCACTAATATAACTGCTGTAGCTACACTAGCAGAGGGAGGAAAGAGAGAAAGAATGGGGGCTAGCAAGAAGATGGCGGCTGGGCTGGCAAGTGTGGATGGCGGTTTGCGGACAGTGTGGATCCAGCCTCCAATGAGAGTATAGTGCCGCCAGCGAGAATATAGTGGTATGACTCCCCTACCTATGGCTCCGTGGGTGTTCCTTTTTGGCCTCACCATATCCTGCGTTCTCTTGTGGGGAGCGGGAGCAGAGACCCCGTGGGCCTCCCTCCACGACAGTGCCCTCCACAGTGAATCACTCGGTGGGATGGGGGCAGGCCCGAGGTCCACGTGATAGCCCTGCTACCCTGAAGCCCTGAGGCCGGGGCTTTCCCATCTGGAAGGAGGGCACTCTTGGGGTATTTATTTTATTTCTGTAAAAGTGGGAAGCAGCTCTCCAGGGCTGTGCAGCTGACCTGTCTGGCTGGAATGCCTTCCCTGCTATTTCAGGATTAAGACAGTAAATTCCTTCTCTGGGGTGTAATGATGTAAGCACCAGGCTTGTGGGGGATGGTGGAACCATCACTGGGCCCTACCTACCCCTGAGTCTGGGGCCAAGGTGGGGACCTACAAAGGGACTGCGTGTGGCCCTTGGCACGATACCCACCCTCGCCTCCCAGGGTTTGAATAGGATGGGGTTGGAAGCAGGTGGCAGCTTCATTTTCCTGGTGACAACAAAGGGTTGGCATCCCCCATCATGTGGGCCACCAGTGGCTTTCCTTCTCTGATTCTTGGTATCTTCCTCTCTACAGCAGGAGCAATCTTAACGTGCTCAGTCACATAGTAGGTGCTCAGTGCCTCACAGATACAATGATTACTGTTATATCGCTATTATTATAATGAAGGGTAGTTGAACGGGGCACACTCGCTGCACCCGAAAAATTCATGGAGTAATTGGGGAGGGACAGGAGGACTGGATTAGCAGGCGGAGTGATGAGTGCTGGGGTTATGGGACGGGGTGGCCAGGTGAAGAGGCAGGGAGGGGAGGAAGGGTGGTCCAGGCACAGGGACCAGCGTGGGCAAAGGCCTAGCAGGGAAGCAGATCACTGCTTCTTCTAGGGTGGAAGGGATGTTGGACCAGGCTGGGACAGTGTGTAGGGGGCAGTGGCATCCTCAGAGACCCCATCATGCATAACCCCATGAGCCATGACATGGAATGTGCACTTTCCCTGCGTGTCATGCACCGGATGCTATGTTTACCTCTAAGGACAGCTGTTAATGGAAGGCTTGTTGGCATGGATGAGTGATAGAGGGCTTTTCTTTGGAAGGTTGGGGCTGGAGCAAGGGCCAGTGCCACAACGAGTGACTAAGCGGGGCCTTCCAGCAGCCTCCACGGTTAGGGGTGCAGGAGGCCAAGGGAGAGGCTAAAATATTCAGGTCAAGTGACACAGTTATTGTTAAGTGGAGAGTGAGCAGAGCAGGGCTCCTCACTTCTGAGTCTATGGTTAATGTGCCATTTAAGTAGCTATAATCGGGAACAGCTGTGAAGGGGTTCTTCGGGCTCCTTTGAATGTCAAGAACTGGGGATCGTGCAGGGTGGCTGGCATTGGGGTTCCACCGTGGCTGTAGGGTGGGTGAGAAGGCAGGAATCAGCCCCAGTGGGACCACTCTGCTCCGGGTCCAGAGAGAGAGGGTGGGGCTGACCCAAAGGGGTGGGGACCTAGGCCTGGGAAGCCAAATGTAGATAGTCCCCAGGTCTGCAGTCAGGGGTGTTAGTGGTAAGACCCCCAGGTGTGCACTGGGATTTTCACTTCACCAAATGCCTCCTGGCTCCTGTAGCATAGCACGGTGGTGGTGATTCTGGGTTCTAAAGCCAGAGGTTGAGGCTCCAATCTCTCCCCCCACTGACAGCTAGCTGACCTGGAAAAAGGTTGTCACACTCCTACCACCTGCTATTATTGGCAAGGCACATGATAGGAGGCATGCAAAGTGCACACAGTAGGTGCCCAAGAAACATCAGCGGCATGGGAAGATGATAACGATGATTTAAGACAATGTCTGTGCGTTGTCTGGCCCAGGACGTGATGGTTCTGAGGCTTGGAGGCCACAGCCGAGCTGGGCAAGTGGGGAATCCATTGAGAGATTTGCTTTGCAAATACGCATGGGGGCAGATGAAGGGGAGGCCACGACAGAGGCAAGACAGAGCTCTGGCCCCACTGCCAAGCCAGGGCCCTCCTTTCCTGCTGACCCCTCCCTTCCCCACCAGGGTCTTGCGCTCTGTCTGGGGCCCTGCTTTCCTCTCATTTCTTTTCAGGTTCCTTTGTGAGCTCTTCTTGTTTTTGTCTTATATACTGAGCTCAGCCCTGGGCTTCTGAGGGCTCAGCCCAGGCTTTCTTCCTTCTCCCTCTTGCCTACTTCTCCCCCACTTTCCACTCCTCACCTCTACTTCCCTCTTCTGTCCTTCCAAGGGGCAACCTTTTCCTGTCTCAGGGCCTTTGCATCTGCTGCTCACTCTCAGGATTTGATGTCCATTCTCTACTAACACATTCCAACCTCCATTTCCATTCCAGATTCATTCATTCATTCACAACTACACATGCTCCTTGACTTACAATGGGGTTACATCCTGATAAATGCATCTTAAATTGAAAATATCGTATCAGAGTGCATTTAATATACTCAACTTACTGGTCATTATGTAGCCTTAGCCTAGCCGACCTTAAATGTACCCAGAACACTTATATTAGCCTATCAAAGGACAAAATCATCTTATTGTCACTGTCCAGCATCATGAGACAGTATTGTACTGCATATCGCTAGTCCGGGAAGAGATCAAAATTCAACATTTGAACTACAGTTTCTGCTGAATGCATATCGCTTTCGCACTATCGTAAAGCTGAAAAATCATGAGTCGAAGCATCGTAAATTGGGGACTGTCTGTATTTGTTGCTGAAATATTGTCACTGTAAAGTAAGCTCCATCATGCAGGAAAGTTTGTCTTACTCACCACCCTCTCCCCAGTTCCTGGAACAGGGTTGGCAGATGGTAGACCAGAACCCCACTTGCTAAATGAATGAATGAATGAATGGTGAGTCTCACAGGAAAGGGCTCACTTTTTCACACTTTGACAAGACGACCTTCACTCCCTGGAAAAAGTAGGCCTAGGAGGAAACCAGCTTCCTCGGCTGAGCCCCAAATCACATGCAGGAGAACTGGAAAGGTCCTTCAAAAGTCATTCAGCTTGTCCCTTTCACCCTCATTTAGCAAATGAGGAAACTGAGGCCCCGGGCAACAAAGTGAGTTGCGCAAAGTCACATGGCAATTCAGTGACCAGGCGAGGTCCTGGCTTACAGAACGATGCTCCTGCCTCTTGTCCAGGAGACCGGTGGGGTCCGGGTGGCCCCAGAGGCTTTCCGACAGCAGGGAGCCATGTCGTATTTCTGTCACGTTTCATAATGGCGAGCAGGTAATCACCACTCAGTCTCTGCCGTCTCCGCACATAATAGGTAGGAAAATGAATTCAAATGTCATTCGCAACAATAAAGGAAAGTATTCTTAGTGCTCGCAGCGTTCGGTGGGGCCGAGGTGAGGGTGAAGTGCGTTCTCAATGAATCACCAGGTAATGCTGGAGCGAGGGGAATCTCAATTATTCCCTGGCAACGTCAGCCCCACGAAGTGTAATCACTGAGGTTATTTTTGTCAGCTAAGCCGATGAATCTGTGTGTGCAAAGCTGAGTGGGGCCAGGGGTATCCACGTGGGTGCCGGGGGCACATCCACTAGTGTGAGCGGGGGCCTGTGCAGGTGTGTGTGTGTGTGTGTGTGTGTGTGTGTGTGTGCATACATGCGTGTGAACTCACAGATTTGGACATAGCATGTGACATGTGCATCTCCTGGGCAGTCAGCCCCAGGAGGACAGGATTCCTTGTCAGTGTCATTCACGGATGTCTTCCTCGTGCCCAGCTGAGTGCTTGGCACACAGTTGGTGCTTCATAAATATCTTAAATGTATACACAAATCACCCAGCTCCCGCTCCTCCTCTCAGATCGGACCGTTTTCCTGCACCCTGTTGCCCACCCCAGTCACAGACGCTCCCTTCTTGACCTTCCTTCCTTCACTGTGGCCCCTTCGGTCCATGGTCCAAGCACGGGCCACGAGGGTCTCCTTAAAACTCAAATTGGAGCAAGTCACTCTCCCGATTAAAAAACAAAACAAATTAAAAACAATGCAGTGGCTCCCCACTGTGTGCAGAACAAAACCCCAATCCTCTCCAGGACCACGAAGATCCTGAGTGGACTGGGGCCTGCCTGCTTCATTGACCACTGCCCCTCCCCCTGCCCCTTGAATTCTTCTGAGGGGGTGGTCTTTTCCTGCCTCAGGGCCTTTGTACCCGCTATCCCCTCTGCTCTCAACCATGCTTAATACAGTACCTCCTCTGGGCGGCCTTCCCATCCACTCTCTAATCTGTATCCCCCCCAAACCTACCACTGTCTTTTGATTTTCTCGTGTATCGGTTTCCACGCTAGACTAAAAGCTCCAGAGCGCTGGGCCATGTCTGCTTGATTGTAGAGCATGACAAGCTGGCAGCCCAGTACTGGGTGCAGAGTGGGTACCTGCTGAATGTTAGCCTGTGGCTGGTGAATGAGCATGGGTGGGGCATCCTCTTGGATGAAGGTGAGGCCTGAAAGCTACCAGCCTATTGGTCTGGGGGAAAAACCCACTGCCATCCCTTCTTCGTAGGTTGCCCTATCCTCACCTCATCTGCATGGTTTCTTACTTAATATGTGTTTTTAACAGATTCCCTTTTCATTTCAATAGGAAACTATTTTAAACAGAAAACTTGCCATAAATGAAAAATAACGATTGAATTAGAAATGCATGTATCTTTATAGTCTAGTTGGCTGTGGTGGCTTGCTCTGGGCTCCTGGACCCACGTCCGCTCCCTTTCTGTTCGATGTTTAAGACACAGCAGTACCCAGGTGAGGCTTTTGGTGCCGTAATCATGAGAGTTGGAAGACAACCACGAGCGCTTGTGTCGCCGTGACGTTCAATGGCGTTTGTCTCGCTGTCTGTGAGCAGCCTCCAGCCCACTCTGTGGCCTCTGTTTTCCTGCCCAGAACTTTCCAGTCCAGAAGGAGCTAAACACTGTTCCAGTCCTGCCTGATCACTCCTTGTTATCCCTCGGCATTCTTGCATCACACTCCAGGAGGCGACTGGGGTCCAGGGGGCCGGACTGAGGGCCATTGTCTTCTGCTCTTGGTGCCTCAGTTTTCTTTTCTGGCAAATGGGGATATGGAGCTGGGCATGGCTGCCTGGCCCTCGAGCAGCTGTGCAGTTCAACTGGGATCCCAGAGGACCAGCCCTCACGCCCAAGGAGAGGGGTCTTGGCTGCAGTCTTTCCTGAGCTTCCAGCCGCCTCCTGGGACACTTTGGAATTTTAATTTTTTTGTCTTTGTCTGCACTAGAGAAGTGTGGGCCTCTTTACATCATTTTCATTCCATGAGGCCGGAAAGGGGGTCTACACAGGTGTTTTTGGGAGGGAGGAAGGGAAGCAGGGAGCCCTGGGGCGGCTGTCATTGGCAGGAGACCAGATGTGCCTGCTTTTCAGAAGGGCAGAGGGAAAGGAGCATGGCAGCCCGACAGAGTGCATGCTCTCTACTTATTTGTGTACTAGCTGTCACACACGCCCTAACTTATTAACTCTCTGAAGGAACCCATGGTGGCTACCCATTCTACGGATGTGAAACTAAGGCTCAAAAAGAGGCACTTGCCCAAGGTCACACACGTGGGAAGTGGCAGAGTCAGGACTTGAAACCAGGTCTGCGTGACACCAAACGTATGACCTTAACCACTGTGCTTTTAAAAGTCTTCTTTTCAAACAACAACCATGTTACTTCCAGAAATAATAATACCCCTTTCATTTGAAAGGCTCTCCCTGGCTCACAGAGGGCTTAGGGAACACAAGGGAAGCCCAGAGACAGGAGGTGACTTATCGAGGATCACACAGCATTTCTGAGCCCCCACTTTGCAGTCCCCTAGTCCCACAGAGGCTGGTCTTGTCACTGGCCTGTTGCTTCTCTGTCTTTTCCTGAAGAATCTCGCCCTGATCTGAAGAGGCCTGCATCCCTGACCCCAGCAGGACCAACAATGTGGTAATTCCTAGCACCCAGGAACTTGGGGAACGCTTTTTCCAAGCCCCCTGGCCTCCGATGGAGGCCTGTGATTGTGAGGGGCTGGAGGAAGCATCTGAGAGGGAAATCCTGCTCTGATCCTGGGCTCCGTTTTCCTCTGTCTCTTTCCATAGCTCTAGGGAGGGTGGAGGCAGGAGAATTTTATGCTAAAATCCAGAGGTGTCCTCCAAAGCCCAGGATTCCACTGGGCCTCTCTAAACAATGGCCACTTAGGTCTTCGGCGCCCTGGTGGGGCCGCCAGGCCCTGGCTTCTTTGCTCTCAGGGATGAAAAACGGCTTCTTCCCTGTCCGTACGCTCAGCTGTCCAGGGCTCCCTCCCACCGCTGGCCCTCTGCCTGCACCTCTCTGCCCTCCACGGCTCTGCCAGTCTCTCCGTCTCTCTTGGTCTTTGCCTCTATCTCTCTCACTCTCTGTCTCTCTGCTTCTCTCTTTCCTTGTCCCCTCTCTTTCTGTCTCTTTGCTTCACTTCCATTTCACTTCAAATCCGGAGTTTATTTACCCCAAAGGAAAAATCGGAAAACAGTTGTAAAAAGACACAAACCATAGCTACACACATAACCCAGTCTTTTTTTGGTGGTGGGGCGCAAGACGCAAAGAGGAAAAAAAATCCATAACAAACAAAATAAACATTGTATAAATTGAGTAAGATATAAGAAAAAGGGAACCTCTTAAGACAATTTAAAAAATTAAAAACAAACTGAAATTCAGCTCCCTCTTTCCTCTCAAACCAGTTCTGAGTCCAATTCTCTGGGCTCCTCTGAGCCTGGTACCTTGTCTGAGAAATGAAAGCCTACCCCACCCCCCAGTGGCCATTAGGTGAGATGCTCAGGAGAAGGTCCACCAGTGGGGGAAGGGGAGTACTCCTGCCTTGCACCTACCCAGAGTAGGTGCTCATGGGGTGGTTTCAGCTGTGTGTCCTTGGATACGTTGCTTGCCCTCTCTGAGCCTTGGTTTCCTCATTTGCAAAATGAGGACAGATTTGGGATCGGGCCCTGCCACCCAGGAGTGTCTGTCTCCCTCATGACTCAGGAACCTAAGAGAGGTTGGGGAAAGGAGAGAGGATAGACGAAGTTCACAGAAGCCAAGCTGAGGAGGGGAGCCAGGAGGAAGGAGGGGAGAGCTACTGAGCCATTCTGGCCAGGGGTCAGACAGGGGCTCCTGAGAGCAGCTGTGGGCCCCTTTCCTCATGTCCCAGCCCTGGGTTCAAATCCCAACCCCATCTGGCTTCCTCCCCCTCACTGGCCCCGATCATGGTCACATGTACGTCTCCTCGTCTTCCAAACCTGCCCACCTCCTTCCTACCTTTCTGCTCTAGCTGTTTCCTCTGCCTGGAACTTTCCGCCCACCACTTTTTGCCTGATGCTTCCAGCCCCTACTTCAGCTGTCTCCTGAAATCCTTTCTCGACTCCCCAACTTATATCGAGGTCCCCCCACCTCTCATCGTTGCTTTTCTTCTGGAGGGAACCTCTCTCCGGGTTATGACTGTGATGGCATCTGCTGTCAATGTATAATAACACCAGGTGCTCTAAGATTGAATGCCCTCTTCTGGGTGCCCACCCGGCTTGGGCTCAACCCTGAAGAAGGAGAACAGAAGGTGGTGGGCCCCCCACAAATCATAGATGATACCAGGAAGGGGGCCCAGAAGGTCCCTGCTCAGGGGTTCCCTCCTCCCCACAATACACCTACTCTGTACAGCACCTTGTGCACAGTCCAGGGAGCAGTGTGAATGCTTACTTCAGTTCTACCAGCCAGAATTTATTAGAATTTTCCACATGAAAAAAGGGAGGTTCTGGGGGTTGGTCAAATTTCTGCTCCTGGCCACATAGCCAGGAAGTGGCAAAGCAGGGACTGGAACCCAGGCCCCATTGAGGGACCAGCCTTGGGAAGATCATGCCACCTGCTGCCTCCCAAGGTTGGCAGAGGAGTCATCGTTCAGTCCAGTCCCCTGCTGCAATATTCTAGGTGATCTGTGCCAGAGGCTCAGAGAGAGTGAGAGGCTGTCCTGCGGTTACACAGCAGTTGCTGCGGGTCCTAGGTGCTTCAGTTTCTGTCCCACTTCGGGGGGCTGGGACTGAGACAGCTGAGATGCTGCCAGGTGGTCCCCTATCCAGTCTCTCCCCTCGGACCTATCGGGGGTGTGGCGGCTTTGACATTGGCTGGGGAGGCCAGGCCTGTATTTCAGCTGTCACTGCTGCAGCGCTGCCCTGTGTGCGCACAGTTAATTAGTGGAGCTCGGAAAGTTCATCAATAATAGATCTGGCGGGGGTGGCTGGTTGCCAGCGCGCGGCAAGCGGGGAGCACCCATAAATCAGCCAGAGCCGGGCTGACCACCCCAGCCGCCGTGCCACCAAAATGCAGCCTTTGGAAGTCGAATGGGTCGGAAGCCACGGTTCCCATCCCAGCCCAGGGGCAGGGGCACCCCACAGCCCTGCCTGCCAGCCCTCCCAGGTGCTCTTAGTCTCTGGCTCTCCTCTTACCCTGTTCCCTGGCCCCCTCCATCTCTCCCCACTGTCACATGGTCCACAGGGTCCCTCTCCTCCCCCCACCCTATGCTGTGCTTGCTCTAGGTGCCCCCTGAGTATGCCAGCCAGTTAATCTCCCTGTACTTCCCAGATTTTTACAGCCCCTCTTGGGTCAGGTTTCAAATTCTCCAGCGAGTTCCTGGGTGCCTCAGTTTCTGCCTCTACGAAATGAGGTTAATACAAGTACCCACCACGTCAAGTTCATGGGGTAATGCACGAATAGGCCACAAATAGGACCCATAAACCTCCAGAAATAGCTCCACCTCTTCTTACAGCCACATGTGGCCACACCCAGAGCTGGCAGCACGTGCATGTTTCCCCACAATAGTTCCCTGGTTCTTCTGGGAAGACCTTGCCCACGCTCTTCACATACCCACATGTGTGTCAGGTACATGTGAACCAGGAACACACTCATTCATGTATGCAGCATGTACGAATGTCTACACATGCCAAATCCACATATGCATTCCTGGTTAAGTCTACAAATCATAGTTTGGGGAGAAGGTGCACCTGGAAGAGGAAACAGCATGTGCAAAAGCCCTGTGGTGAGAGCGAACAGGTCTGCTCAGGGACAGAAAGAGGCGACTGCGGCTGCTATGGCCACATTCCCATTTTCCTCAAGGGGACCTTCGGTAACAGGCAATTTTGTCATCTCATGCAAAGTGTGACTCAGGGTGTTGCACAACCTTGCTAAGCAAATGCTTCTCATATCCAGGTCTTTCAGCTCGCTTCCACCCCACCTTTAACAATGAAATTTTCTTCTAGCTTCTCCTAATTCAGCCCTTCCCACCTCGCCCCATGGAGGGGCTCAGGTCTCCATGGCCAAGCCTATGGCCCCCAGCTTTGGTGAGGGTTGGGTCGAGGAAGAGAGGGCCAGGAGGGAGGAGGCCAGCCATAAATTCCAGTGAGTTGCCGCTGGCAGCTCTCTGCCTACTCTCAGAGGCCATAACGTTTTATTAGAGGGAAAGCCCTCCACACCTCTATCACCTGCCAGGCTGCCCCATCCCAGGCCTCATCTATTCCGTATGCCTCTCCAAGAGACTCAGGACTGGCCACCACCTGACCAGGGCAGAGCACTTCACAGTACAGGAGGTGATGTCCACTAGCCTCATGAGGACTCTGCTAGGCCTTGAGGGAGCTGGCAGAGTAGAGTCACGATGCTTATTTGACAAATGCAGAAACAGGCTCAGAGAGGGTGACCCCACTGACCAAGCCTACACAATGGATTCAGTTGAGGTGGCAAACTTGAGTCTAGGACTCCTGAGTCCTAGAGCAAAAGAGTATTTTTTCACTCTTGGTTTCTCTCTTTTTGTTTGTCCACTCATCCATTCACTTATTCATCCATTCTTGTTTCCAGCTATCCATCCATCCACTCTCCCATCCATCCATCCATCCATCCATCCATCCATCCATCCATCCATCCATCCATCTAATAAATATTTGTGAAGCACAGACTGTATACAAAGCACAGAGGTAAATAAAACACAGCCCTGCCCTCGAGGAAGCAAACAAATGGTGATAAGGGAGACGGTCAGCACACATGTCTAAGGCACCCACTGAGTGCAGGACAGGGTGCTGAGTGCGAGGAGCATAAATACTGACAAAGGGGCAATCCTTATTCACCATTGCTCTATTCCTCCCTTTTGTTTAGGGATCTTGTATGCCAGAAACTGTGAGAAATATCTTATAGTCTTGTCAAAAATTTGCATCAGAAACCTACTATGTGCCAGGCCTCACACGGTAGATCTATTTTATTGACCATCTCAGTCTTGTGACATCTGGGTGCTTTGACCCTTGTTTGGTTAATAGGCAACTGAGGCTGGTGGGATGGGGCGGTTGAGGGGTGCAGTGGGAGCCAGGTGGAGTGTGCGAGGTTCTGTCTTAAAGTGGCCAAGGAGCGGAGGCTGATGGGAAGGGTTTGCGGTGGCACTTGGTGGGTTCAGGCTGGCTGCACAGGAAACATCTTTGCCTGGCAAACAGGATGGTCGTTTGCCGTCTGAGCCTTGAGGTGCATGGGTGTGGGGGGAGAGGGGCCCAGAATAGTTCCTGCCCTCCCTATGCCCCCTGCCCCCTGCCAGGCCCCTGCCAGTTGTTCTGCAGCCCCGATTTCCCCTCAATGCCCACAGCTGGGAACCTTCACCAGCGAAGCTGCTTCCTCTGAACCTCCCACAGTCCTGTGCCCACAGAAGGGAAGTGGAGGCTCAGAGAGGGGAAGTGGCTGACCCTGTGTGACCCCGCCAGTGCGTGATGACCCCTTGATTAAACACAGCCTCCAGCTCCAGGCCCAGGGCTGTTTCAGGGTCTGGGGATAGAGAAGAGGGAGCTGCATTTGGGGTCTTCCCTCCTTCTGGCACAACTGCCATCTGAGCACATCTAGGTCTCCCTTTTCTTGGGGTCCCAGCCCTCATCTCTGCACCCTGTTCTTCCAGGGCACTGCTCTCAGCAAGCTCTTACCACAGAGCAGCCATTGACAGACCCTTACCAGGTACTTCAAAGATGGCTCTGCTGGGGGGTTTCTGGCACGGTGCACGGTGACACAGGTGTGTGTGTGTGTGTGTGTGTGTATGGTGACCCTACCTTTGACAAACTCTGAGTCTAACCCACACTAACTTCTCTCCCTCCTCCCACCACACAAAGTGCCAGTGGGGGAATGAGAGACACACTACCAGCTATGTCCAAACCTGGGAGGCAGGGCACACTGACCACCACCCCAGACTGCCCCCATGGCACTGAAATCCCAACCTATCTGCTGTGTAATCTTGGGCAGAGCACACACCCTCTCTGGGCCTCATGATGGCACTGGAAAGGGCACCAATGAGGAGTCTTTTCTTGCTCTTGAACTTTTTGAGTTGATGATTTTAAGATTCCATTACCTTCAGGTTCTATGAATTTATTACCTGAATATTCTAAGAGTCTGTGATTCTCACATTCAGTCTTTCCACAGTTTTCTCAGCACTTTGTCTCTCACTTGAGAATCCTCTAAGAAGCATTACAGGGTGACCTAAGACTCTGAGAAGGCTGATGATCACCCAGGGCCACACTTCAGAGGTGTCCCTCCACTTCGTCCCTGCTCCTGTGTCTCCAAAGTTATTTGCATTGTAGCTTGTCAGTCAGCAGAACTCCTGTGAGAAAAGGGTGCTCTGCTATGATTAAGGTGGAGCCAATTTCCAAATTCCTTCCTCCCTCCCTCCCTTTCACATTCACTTTCTCCTTCTTTCTCCTTTATCCAATCACTTACTCATTCAACAAACACAACACAGAATCAGTCTCACACGCGATTTGTAGGCCTTCACCTCACACAACATAAAAATGACCCAGGACTCTTGATCAATAAGGTATTGATAGATCAGAAAGTGCAGGTTCTTTGGAACCTTCCAGATCCATTAAATTCTATGCTCAACGACTTCCAGGCTGTGTGAGTTGGGCAAATCACGTCACCCCTCTGGGCCTCAGTTTCCTCATCTAACAAATGGGGATAATGGTGCTCACTCTGCCCTCTTCCCTGCCTGCTGGTGTAGTGGTTTCTCCTCAGGAGGAGAGTGGGCCCTAGTGAGACACCTCTATCAGGGCTACTATTTTGGTGGGGAGACAACACATCGGTTGGGAATGGGACCATCCTGGGAGCCCAGCAAGGGGTCTGAGGGCAGAGGAGGCACCTTGGCCCCCTGGCTCAGCCTCAAAGGCCCATCTGGGCACGAGCCTCAGAGCTCCTGGGCCACAGACGCCGAGAAGCTGGGCGTGAAATCGGGGCGCACGCAGTGCAGCGAAGCCAGGCTGGTCGGATGAAGACCGTCCTTTTGATGTGCTTTTGGGGTGTGTAATTAACTGTAACTGAAATATTATTTGATCTTTTATGTGGAAAATCAAATTGTGTTGTGTCAGACATGAATAAATACACATCGGTCTGTTTCTGCAGTGTCGGCAGCTCCTCCCCAACGCACCCCCACCTCCGTCTCCCCGCCCCACCCCCTTCACCATGGTGGAAACATAATTCTCGCCTTTAAAACTTTTTCCCTTTGTCTGGTTGTGAAAGGCCTCATTGTCCTGGGGGAAGGGGCTGGAGGGGGCTGGGGCCTGAGCTGAGGGGCTGGGGAGGGGGTGTCCCGCCCACAGATAGGACTGGAGCTCAGGGGCTCAGCCTTGGGAGCTGCATGTCTCTGTCCCTGGCACTGGCTGACCCTGGGCAAAGTGCTTCAGCTGCCTGAGTCTCAGTTTCCCCACCTGGGTTCACTCTGAGGAGAGCACTGGGCCCTATATCCCTGTGGTGGGGGGAGTCACATTTTATAGGCGATCCATCACAGCTCTGATAGTAGAATTTGAGGCCCTGGCAATTCCTTTTACACAGAGGTAACAGCCTCTTTGGAGATGGTAAAGTCATTCCCAGTGGGTGATCTGAGTTCTGATCTTTCCCTCCAGGGAAGCCAGCGAGGGAGGGAGGTTGTTGGCAGGAGGGGAAGCACATAGCCTTGTTATGGATGGACCCTGGAGCCAGGCCGTCCTGGGTTTAAGTGCTGCCTCTGCTATTACACGCTATATGGCCTCTCTGAGCCTCAGTTTCCTCACCTGGAAAATAAGGGTGACTTTCCCCATTGGGCTGGAAGGCTTCTTGATCTTTGCATATTGTGTTCCACCTGCCTAGGATGTCCTTCCCTTCCCGCTCTTCTTAATCGACACCTATCCATTTGCCAGGGCTCAGCTTAGACATCACTTATGTTTAAGGGGGACTTTCGCTGACTCTTCTAAACTTGCCTTCTTACGGGTTTCGTTGCCTCCTCCCCGTGCTTTCCCCAGCTCCCCTCCCATTACATCCCTACCCTCAGGCACTTATTTATTCTGTAGCTACCTTACCCTGTGCACTGTGAGTGGAGGAAAGTCCCTAAAGAGACCTCTTATCTTTTTAGCCGAGTCCCAAGGCCTGGAACAGCATCAGGCCCAGAGCAGGCACTCAAGAAGCAGTAGCTATGATTATGCCTTGCAAACTCCGGCTCCATCGGGAGCCTTCCCTGGCCCAGACGGTGCCCAGCAGCCTTCTGGGAGAAATTCTACCAATGCCTACCGGAAACTCTGGTGCCGAGAGTGGGAATCAGAGACGGCCAGGTGAACACACCGGGAGCTGGGCCTGGGCCAGATCAAACATCCGGGAATTAAAAAAAAATAAACGAAAAAAGAGAAGCCACAGTTATTGTCTGAACCTGTACTATTTACCTGACGGGGAATCTGAAGAGTGAGCTGTCCTGCTGCCGGCTGGACTAGCCTCCCCGGGGAAGGTGGGGCTTCTTGCTTCCCTAGACAGAAAGGCAAAAAAAGAGCCAGAAGAGGGTCCTGACTCCAGGACTCTCACTGTACAGCTGGGGAAACTGAGGCCAGCCAGGGGACAGCTTCCAAAGGTCACAGAGAGTTTCCATGTCCTGCCTTCTAAATCAGTGCTCTTGTTCCTCTAAGAACAACACTGACAAGAACAGCAAGAAAAGCTATTGCTAGACACATGCCAGGGGCCAGATCTTGGGCCAAAGGATTTCCACGCAGGTACTTTCATCATCCCCACTGTATACAGGCCACATTATGGCTTTTTGTGGGCTCCTTTCTCCATTAAAATATGAGAAATTATATTTGATGATTCTGCTGGTATAAACATGAAAGTATTAATTTTATATCTTAAAACTTTGTCTTCAAAAAGTTCTTTTTTTCTGATTTTAAAAGAAATGAAAATATTCTCAAAGCCCATAAAACTGTCATGGATCCTAGGCTCTGTGGCTACCATGCCTGATGGATACGTCGGTTCTGTACAGAGGGAAAACTGAAGCACAGGGGGGAAACTGCGGCTCCAAGCGTTGAGGCCACTAGCTTGGGGACATACAACTTATTAACAAAGGCGCTGGAAACACCAACGCCCAGGGTGTGTGTGTATCTGTAGGAGGAGCGTCCTCTAAGTTCCCCTTGCAAAGAATGGAACAACCCCCTGAGCCCCCAGGAGTGCTTCTCCCCAAGGCCTCTGCTGCCCCCATGTTCTTTTATGGGCCTGGGCTACAACCTTGCTGGCAGGTGTCCTGTGTCTGTGAGGCCTACGGTAGTCCACAGGTGACACATTCCCACTGTCCCCAAGAAGCCAGTTCAGAGGCTTCCTTTTCTTACTTTCTGCAGTTTGGGGACCTCCTGTCCCTGCCCTCACTGTTCAGTGGGGGGCCTGGGCCAAAAGCCATTGCTGGGACCTGTTAGGTCATATCCTCCCTGCCTTGGTCTCTGTAGCTCAGATCTTCAGGACTTCTCAAAGGCTGGACCCCCTGCCTGGGACCAGAAGAGCCGCTGCTATTGGCACAAAAGACGTTAAACAGCCCAAATCAGGCAGTGAGAAACTGACTCCTTCAACCTCCTGGTAACACCAGGGAGAAAGTCTCAGTTGGGTGCTAATGTGTCTTTAACACTTCTCTCTAAGGCCTGCTGTTCCCCCTTTGTAAAGTCTTGGGGTGGGGGGTGGGAGCACAGAGGGCAAAGTTGTTCTTCTCTAAGTTAGCAGCACTGTTTTTTTCCCTTCATTTTTTTAGTTCTTTTTTATTTATGCCATATAACGCTGGTTTCTATTCAAGATGGTGATAAAAAGTTTCTTTTAAAAATAAGTTTATTTCAGTAAATGAAGGAGGTCAATTTAGAGAAATATAGTAAGTAAATCATCGCAGAGAGAAAGAGTGGATAGGACTGGAATCATGTGGAGGCGCACAAACCAGGGAAGTTTGGAAAAGCTGCTGGAGGCCACAAATACACCCCTTGTGATTTGACTTTGGGGCTCAGAGAGGGACAGCGACTTGCCCAAGGTCACACAGTAAGTAAGAAGCACTTAGAAAGGACTCAAACTCAGGTTTTC
This sequence comes from Rhinolophus sinicus, assembly GCF_057876585.1. NCBI lineage: Eukaryota > Metazoa > Chordata > Mammalia > Chiroptera > Rhinolophidae > Rhinolophus > Rhinolophus sinicus. The sequence continues at coordinate 23,742,297 of NC_142509.1, forward strand.
ATGGCTCCAAACCTGTGTTTTTATTTCAAGAGTCAATCACCTTTTGGAGTGGGTTGGGGTCGAGGTCAGGACCCTCTTGGAGGACTGTTTTCTGCAAAAAGCTTGTTGAATATGTGGGGATGATTTTGCTACAATTTCAGGGGCTTGGCGATTTAGGCTCAGAAGTCCTGTTCTGCATACACTCTGCCACGTCCTCCATTATTCCCACCCTTGTATGATGACAGATGTCTTCCTTGCCTGTGACTCCATCCCTTTCTGAATACGTCTCAGTGTCCCAGTCATCAGACTGGTGTCTTTCTCTAAGGACCACCACGGATACAGGAGGAGCTAGAGGTGGTCAGGGTGACATGTGTCCCTGTCACGTGTCCACATGGCCCCCGGAAGGCAGTGCAGGGGGGCAAGCCTCCCTCATCAGAAGGAAGCTGGTTCTCATAGTCAGGGCTGTTCCAGTGGGGCTGCCTGGCTAGGGAGCAATCTCCCCATCACTGGAAGTATGCAAGCAGAGGCTCAGAGGCCTTGTGGTTGGAATTCTCATTCTGGCCAGTGAGACTGGCTCCTCTTCTGAGGCTCTTCTTTCTTTAAGACACGTTTCCAGCATGTCCATGGGTTTGGTGAACACGTCTTGGGCACTGGGATCAGGCAGGGCTGGGTTGGAACCTACTCGGCCCTACTCACCTCCACCTGCTGCTCACTTCAACTCCTGTTATCCCCTCACCTGGCTCGGTTTTTCTGTCTAGCACTCATCACTCCCCTCATTATTTCGTATGCTGTTCTCATTATCTGTTGCTGTGTATCAAATGACCCTATAATTCGCTGCTTAAAACAGCAACAATCATTCATTTGGCTCGTGAATCTGTTGTTTGGGGAGGGCTGGGCAGGGATGGCTCCTCTGGGCTCTGATTGGGGATTGGAAGATTCATTTCCAAGATAGTTCATTCCCACAGCTGCCAAGTTGGTTGTTGTCTGGGAACTTCTCTTTCCCTCCACGTGGGTCTCCCCACGAGCTGCTTGGGCTTCCTCACAGTATGGAGGCTGGGCTCCAAGAACAACTTTCCCAGAGGCCTCGGTGGGGATACATGATACTGTGATGATCCAGCCTTGGAAGAACCACAATAGCACTTCAGCTGTACTCTGTGGGTAAGGCCGTCACAAAGTCCTGTCACGTTTAAGGAGAAGGGGACAAAGGCTCACCTCTTGAGCACATTGGAGATATTGCTGTGGCCATCTTTGGAAAAAGTAATCTCCTGCATATGTCTATTTGCTTCTTTTTATTTACTGTCTGTCTCAGAAGCCCACGGACCTTGTCTCACTCACTGTTGTATCCTTAGCTCCTGGAAAGTGTCTGGCACATAGTAGGTGCTCAATACATGTTTGTTGATTACATACATGGAGAGATGAATGGAAAAAGAGGTAGAGATAGAAAAAGACAGGAAAGTACAAAGGGTGAGACAGAGAGAGAGGGAGAGGGAGAGAGAGAGCGAGACATAAAAGGCAGAGATAGAGAGACACCAGGAGAGAGACACAGAGACTTCGTGAGACATGGTCAGCGCCGGGCAGAGGGGCAGCTGACGTCCAGCTGGCCCAAAGGCAGAAAGGCAGACAGATCTGGACCAGGCTCTGGCTGGGCCTCCAATGGGAATGGAGCAGATTCCGGGGTCTGCAGCCGATGAGTTGGGGTCGTGTCAGCCCCGCAGAGCTCACGATCAAGGTGAATAAAGCCTGCGTCCAGCACAGGCTGGCTCAACAGCCAGGACCCATGGCCAGCTGGGGCCTGATGTGGCTGCCGTGGTGGGTGCAGGCAGCTTCCCTCTGTTAGCAATTTCCCTCTGGCCAGAGCTCCAGCAACCAAGAATAATGAAACAGAGGAATGTCGGTGACATTTTTCTAAAGAGGAAAAATGTGGAGTTTCGAGTCAAACTGAAAGACTTATTGGGTTCGCAGCAAGGGTAGAGCTCACTTTTGAGAACAAACTGCTAGATAAGGGGCACGATTGAGTCCCCAGTAATGTTCACTCCTGGCTGGCGTGACGCCTGCCGACAATGTTTTGACTACATGGTTCGCATTGATTTTCCTCAGAAATGGAGACTCGGACATCCCTGGGGATGGTAATCAGGGAGGCCGAGCAGGTTCTTTCTGGAGTGAGGCCAGGAAAGCAGGGCACCAGGGGCTGCTGGGCTGCAGCACTGGCTGGGTGGGCACTCACCTGGCATCTGGGGCACGACTGAGAACACTGATAACAATACTCAGCATAATTTGCCCAGTATTTCCCATTATCCCACCGGGAAAGATTTTTTTCCTCCCTCCCTAACCCGCTTGCCTCTGTCTCTCACTGTCTTATTTCTGACCCTCGTAGCAACCCCACGAGCTCAGAGATCTAAAATGATTCACCCAAGGTGACACAATCAACCAGTGGCAGAGCCCAACACCGGCCCAGGTCTGCTGGTGCTCAGGCCAGTGTGCCTGGAATGGGGCCTTCCGGTTAGCAGAGGTCTCTGGTTAAGTGGGGCCGCGGGGGCCCATCTTCCGGATTTCTACGCTGGCTTTCAGAATCAGCACTTCATACCTCATGACCCCTTTTCTGCTGCATGTATCCATCGTGTGGGCCTTCATTACTGAGTCATCCGACCAGCATGATTGTCAGTGGGTTTATTTTTGTTCTGGGGTATCTGCTGTATGTTTCACTGAGCACAATGAATGTCTTGAACTCAACACATTCCAAACTGAACCCTCCATCCCCTCCCCATCCCCCTTCTTCTCATCGGGCCACTTGTCTCACGAAGAGCAGGGTCATCTCTATCTTTCCCGGAGCCCCCCTAGACTCCTCTCCCCCCTAATCCCCAGACACAACCATCTCCAAGACCTTGAGAATTTACCTTCCAAATCTCTCTTGGATCCATCTGCCTTTCCACACCCACACTGACGCTACCCATTGAGGCCGTCATCTTCTCTCTGGTGACGGCAGTGGCCTTTCCCAGACCATTCTTGTCCCCACAGTCTATCTTCCACACAGAAGCCAGAGTCACCTCTCCAAAACGCACGTCACTCCCTGTTTAACATCCTTCTGCTAGTTTCTAAGATATATGGGCTCTGGACCCTGCCCACCACTAGCTCCGCCCCACTTCTCCAGCCCCGCCCACTCACCAGCCCCGCCCACTTCTCCAGTCCCACCCCTCACCTGTCCAAGTCCCACCTTCACTACCGAATCCCCTTTAATTTCCCAAGTACTCTCTTCTCTCTCTAGTACCTCAACTTGCACGCACTGACCTTTCTACCTGGAAAACCACAAACATTGAAATGATCTGCTTTCCAGTCTTCCTGCCCCAGGCTGTGAGCTCCTTGGAGATAGGCTTGGGCGTTATCCATTTTTGAGTCTGCGACACCCAGCACGCACATTAGCCCATGGCCAGGGCTGGGTGCATGATGACTGGATGACTCCAGCCAGGTGAATCAAATCCTCAGGAGAGGTGGTCTCAAGCACTGGGGACTTGCCCAGGCACGTGGGGGGTCCCAGGGGTCTGGAGATCCAGCCCAGGGGTGTCATGGGGCCGAGGTGTGTGGAAATGACCTTCAGGACTGGGGTAAAAATGGGGCTCGCCATCTGGGAACTGTGAAAGTATGGCTGTTAAAGGAAGACTCTCAGGCAAAGAAAGTTTGATTCTTGTTTGGGGAGCAGGGAAGGGAATTTTTAAGGGGAAATGCATCCTTTGGAGGGTATAATAACTTGTGTAGAGGCATAAAGCCTTGAGAAGGAAACTGCCCCAGCCTGGGACGAGGGTTCATCCAACACTGAAGTTGTCTGAAGCCAAAACCAGTGCAGTACCAAAAAGTCACACTGAGAGAAGGAAGGACCTGTAGAGACATCAAGCCCAATCCTGCCTTTATAGGTGGGACACTGAAGCCAGGGACATGGGGGGGGGGGCAGGCACTTGCCCAGGATCATACAGCAGAGCCAGGGTTGAAAGCCAGGACTCCCAACTCTGAGTCTAGCTCCTCTCCTCCAGGAATGAGCTTGCAATACATTCTGAGGAAGAAACTGAAGGTTCTTGGCCGACAAGGAAGCATTTGGGGCCAAGTAGGGAAATGCCAATTCTCAGACCTGTTCAGATCACCTCAATTTTACTTGAAGGGTGGGGGTCACAGATGCACAGACTGCAATTTCCTTAGAGGAAATGAGCTGCCATCTATGGGGAACAATGTCTGGGGATGAACACTTGGAGACTGGATGGGTAAAAAAAAAACGAGAGGAAAAGGAGGTGAACCTTGCAAATATCTAGGTCACTTCTTCTGCCAGCAGCTGCCCCAGCCCTCTGGGCCAGCCCTGCTGTCCATGACTAGGGGTAACGGGAGGTTGCCGGGTTGGAAAAGCACTTTCTTTCTGATTCTGTTCCATTTCTGTCCAGAAGGGCTGGGCGGGGCTATTGTCTGGCCCTTCCATCAGCCGAGGTCCAGACATAATAATAGTAGCAATAAATAATAGACGCTACCATTGATTGCAAATTTCCTCCAAGCCTGGCATTGCACATTGCCAGTTTTATTTCGTTTGATCCTCAGGAGTTAGAAACCCACAATTCTGCCCATTTCACAGATGAGGAAACCGAGGTTCAGTTGTCTGGATTCAAACCCAGGTCTGTTGGATTCAACGCTCTGAGGTATTAAACTCTGAGTGTCCCAGGTAGACAGTGTCCCCGAGACCGTGGCTCAGTGTCCTACCTGCAGGTCCATGTTAGAAGCTGGCTGGCCCCTGCCTTTTGGAGAATGTCTGAGCATCTCAGTTATGTGGTCAAGAATGTTGACAAGGCACAGTATCTGTTTGTAGACGCTTGGTGTATTGGACAGGCAAGGCTGCCCTGTAATACACCTCACAGAACGCCCCCCAGGATGCTTTCGTGGAGCCTCCCCCCACTGCACACCAGGGCCCCTCCCTCACAGCTCTGGTCCACAGTAACTTGCATGGCACTTGCTAGATATCTATCCCTCTCATTCGATTTGAAACTCATGAAGACTGAGACTGCAACCCTAGCACAATGCCTGGTCCTATAGGTTCTCCATGAATGCTTATTCAATATTGTAAAATACACATACACACACACGCAACACCCCAAAGTAAGCCAGGATATGTAATGAGTGGATTACAAGAAGGAAAGTGCTTTGAAAGGCTATTTTATATGTTTTATATAAGTGAACCATGTTCATTATAGAAATACTAGAAAATCAAGACAAGGAAAAAAATATCACCCTCCCTAGTAGCTGCTATTATTATTTTGGTAAATAACCTTTCATAGTTTTTAAGCTATTTGCCGGATGTTGCACTGCCCAATTCTGGTGGGCACCATTCATAACGTACTTTGAGTGACTGTAGTTGTCCAGTGCACAGCCTGGGTAACTGTGTGTGGCAACCCTGGGTATGTATGTCTGTCAGTGTTTATTTCACACAGAATGACACTAAACTCCATATACTGTTTGAAAAGTTGCATTTCTCACGAAAAACATACTGTGACCATCTTTTGCATTAATATTTCATTTGCAAATGTTTTTAAAGTAAAAGTTTGAATTGTTAGGTTATTTTCAATTTATTCCATTTAAAACAATATCACGATGAACATGCTTTTGGGGCATTTGTTCTTTTAAGTTCTTGGGATATTTCTAGGAATTCTGAGCAAGAGGATATTTGATGTTTAAGGCATATGATACAAACTGCTAAACTATTCTCTAGGAAATTTCCCCAATAATGCAGAAAACAAAAGGGCTAGTATAAGTTTGATAAAATGGTGGGAGGAGGAAAAGGATTGGGGATGGTGGGGTATTTGATCTGCTAGGGGTCTGCAGAGAAGGCTTTCTCTTTCTTTAGGAAGTTGAGAGATGAGCAGTCTATTGGTAAGGGCTCAGTTTCCTGGCCTGTAGTAATAAAGCCACAGCATCCCAGCTTTTACCTTCGACTCTGCCCTGAATCTCTATTTGATTTTGAGCAAGTCATTTCCCTCTCTGCAGCCTAGTTTCTCTCCCTGTAAACTAGCAAGACTGGACTGTATTTGGAATGGTAAGTAAGATCATCTTGTGATTGATTGGTAATGCCTGCCTTGGAGGGCTGTTTTGAGATAACCAGTCTGTCTGGACACAGGCAGGAAAGGGTGCTGTGATCAATTAATAATGCCTGCCATGGGTGTAAGAAGTGAGGGGATAGTTAGTACCTTTGCCATGTGTTTGCTATTCCAGGAGTGCACACTCATAGAGGCGATTAAAACTCTGAAAAGGCAGGGAATTTTTCCTGATATCCTGTTCCTCATAGATGTCTAGGTTTTGAGAAACCTTATATAGAGTTAGCCATGTGCTCCCACCCTGGTCTGTCTCATTCTGGGTGTACTGCAATGGAGTTAAGAGGCAAATGACATCTAATTTCTGTCTCTTGACCCTAATCTGCATCTCATGACATCGTCTTCAGCCTGCAGAGGGAGGATTGGGGATTTCCTGTGATTTGAGTATTCCATTCAGTTTTTATCATTTTAAGGTTCATGCGTTTCTAATTGTTATGAATACCATGGCAAAATTAATAGTTCTATGGTTGGTTTATTACATTTAGTAAAATTATGTGCATGCAGTGTTTGCCAAGAGAAGACGCGGCAGGCTCCTTAATCATGTAAAGATGATAATTTAGTTGTTACACTTGTTGAAATGATGGGATTAATTTTTTAAAAGTTTGCAAACTGGAGGAGAAATGTAAAACATTAATTTAGTTAGACAAGCAAGCCGAAAACTGACAAGTCCTTTCAGCCAAACCTGGTAATGGAGATGCTGCAGACCGAGCCGGGAGGAGACACATCAAGGAGGCATAGGCACTTTCAAGGACTTGGGAATATAATGATGTAGCGTGCTGTGTGACTTTGGGGGAGCCACGTTTCCTCTCTGAGCCTTCATTGTTTCTTCTATAAAATGTGACTAGATGCGTGGTTTTTAAACCAGGTCACGGTTTCAGAAAATGTCTTGGGGGCTAAAAGAAAGGCAGGTACAGGATGAGATTTCAGTGGCGTGGACATCACTTTTGGGGAGCATGTCCAGATTCTTTTACTGGGTGCTGGCAACCTGATTTTACCTTGGAGACTCTCTCTTCCCTCATTGTCATCAGCTCATGTAGTTCGGGAGGGGTTAACCCACCCCCTGGCTCCAGAGGGTGGTTTTGATTCACGATGGACCAATGAGATCAACATATTGCCCTGGCTACAATGATTGGTTTGCAGCAATCACATGACTCAAGTCTGGCCAATCAGAGCCAATGAACCTTTTTTTCTAGCACCACTGCTGGACTATATAGACTGAGTCTCTTTCTTTCCTGTGATGTGGCTGAGCCAGGCGGATGGGAGACTAGAGCTTTGGGTTCTAACTTGGTCATGATTTGGGAAGAACTTACCTAAGAATGAAGCCAATGCAAAGGAAAGTAGAATCAAAATACAAAAACAGACCCCAATGTCATTTTTCAACTCCTGAATTCAGCCATACCTGATGTCTTAGACTTTTCAGTTCTATGAGTCTCTACGTTCTTTCTTTTCGCCTCAGCAATCATGAGTTGAGCTTCTGTCACTTACAACTCAGAGTGCCAACTAATGTGGTCTCATCCACTTCAACTGGAGCCTACGTTTACCCACTTTATACTTTGGAATTCCATTAAAAAATTGTGTTTGAACAAAAGATTCTGTTACAAAAGAGAACTAGGCCTAGGACTGTATTACTCCTAAGGGCCCTTTTAGATGTGACAGCCTGGGTCTCCATGGGCGATGACGTAGGTCCAGAGTTGTAGGAACCAGGGGTCGGCGCAGAGGAAGGAGGCTGACTGCAGGTCAGTTTCACTGAGAAGGCACCATTCGATGTGGGTCTTGAAGGATTAATAGGAGTTCTCCAGAGGGAAGGAGGAAACAAGTGGGATTCCAAGCAGAGGGAACAGCAGGTGAAGATGGTCTGGAGGGAAGTCTGGACAATCTAGTGTGGCTAAAGTAGGGGATTTGTGGGTGGTGAGAGGGGGGAGGCTTGAGGAAGTGAAGTAAAAAAGCTGGTGGAGACCCACTGTGAAGGGCCTTGCATGTCAACATGAGGAGTTGGATTGTTGCTGATGGGCAATAGGCAGCCATGGGAAGTTCTTGAGCAGGAGAGAAACAGGACCCACCAAGGACTGGTTGCTGGGAACAGGACAGTAAGTCTCTCTGGGCAGCTCTGCCTGAGACTTCTGGTCCTTATGCATGAGGCAGGAGGTGAGGAGGAGCAGACATTCAACTCCAGAGCGATCTCAGGTCCCCACAGCCTGCATTCCAGAGCTGGCTGGGCCTCCCCATTCCCAGGCCCTGGCAGTCGGAGCACTATTTTGAGGAGGGGGGCCTGGGAGGCCACTTGGTGGAAATTGGGAGGCTGGGGAAAGAATTCTTGACTCTGCTGGCTCCATTTAACTGGGTATGATTTACGGGGATGCTGCTTTGGTTCCCGGGGGAAACCAATCTTTTCCCACCACATTGAGGACTTTGAATCTGAGGGTATAGACCTTCTTATAAGTTCTGAGGGGCCTGGATGATCTCTGCCCCAAATCCACCATGTGAGCCATTTTACATCATTTGTCAGGGTCTTTTACCCACGCTGTTCCATTTCCTAGATCACACTTCCCATCTCTTTCTTGCTGGAAGGTAAGAGTAACAGTTAATAATAGCAGGAGAACCAGCAGCCATGTATTGCAGGCCTACTATGCACAGGCAGAGCACTAGGTTCTTTATGTGCACTTTCTCATGAAATTCTCTCAATAATCTGGTGAAATAGAGACTTCTATTATAAAGAAGCCCAGAGAGGTAAAGCAATTTGCCTTATGCCTATAGTTGGGAAGACCAGGAGGTGGGATTTGAACCCAGGGCTATCCAGGATGGGACAGGCCTTGGATTTGGGGAGAGCTGGCTGGGAATCTGTGGCCAGGAATCTGGGAAAGGGGAAGAGAGGAAGGGAGATATTCGATCAAGGGGTGAGAGGAGAGGAAGAGGAGGAGAGGGAAACTGAGTCACGTCTTGGCAGACCCGATTGAGAAAGTTTGAGGAAAAGAAGCAGAATTATTTGCAAAATGTCCATGAGGCTGTAGGTACAAAGCCAAAGGAAAAGATAGACACTGAAAAGGGGAGACGGGGGGGCTCTGTGTTAAGAAGAAGGTGAGCAGGTGACCTATGGCAGGTGAGAGCTGGGATGCTGAGAGCTGGAGCTCTTGGTGGTCCCAGTCCGGGAGGAAGCAGAGGGTACGGTGCTTGATACTCAGGACTTCTCAAAGAAAAGGGGAGGGTCAGCCATGGCTGCCTTGACTTTCTCAGATTTCTGGTCTATATTAAGAACCAGAGAGGCGCCACGGAGTTACAAGTCCCCAGGTGCCTTTTACATGCTCACCTTGACCAAAGTGCAATGTTTAACACAGAGAGGCTGCAAGTCAGGGAGATTGGGTGGTAGGGAAAAAATTACTGCATTTAAAAAAAAATTAATTTGCAGGGCACCGTGGGTGGTGTGGTGCGAATACCAGGTAAAACCAAAGCATTCTGCCTTCCGCTCTGTTCACATGTCTCCCTGATCACCTGAGCTCACTGGGAGACGCTGTCCAAATCTCCCAGTTGACATTTGAGGCCCTCTGGACTTGGGAGGAGGGGTGTGTGTGTCAAATGGTGAGCTGACAGTCCCGCTCCGATGGGCACAAACGTGCAGGATGACTCACAATCAGTGGTGTGACTGAAGTGCACTAGCCCCATGCTATAGATGAGGAAACGGTTTCAGAGAGGGTAGGCTGGAATTGGAACGTGGATTGGCCTCTAGAGCTTGCCCTCATGGTTCCTCCACGGCCTGAGAATTCCGGCTCCCAGTTTCCCTTCGTGGTTGGTGTGGTTTGGTTGATTCAGAAGGAACTATCCTTCCTTTTGTGGGACCCCACTCCAGGTGCAGCTTGAGGTCTGAGAGTTTGAATGCCACTCTGGCCAATGCCTCCAAGTTACCTCAGTCAGCATTTGTCCCCAGACCCAGTCTCTTGCCATTGGGGTGCCAGAAGCTACAAGCCACCGATAAGATGGGGACAGAAGAGGGGGCAGAAGGAAGAAGGGAAAAGGTTGGGAAAGATTGGCAATTAATTCAAAGGAAGAGTAAATGGAATTACATCCACGAAAGACAGATATAATAATAATAATAATAATAATAATAATAATAATAATAATAATGGCAGCCAGACATTTTCTGAACACTGTGCATGTGGCAGGTCTCATGCCCAGTGCTTTTCATGGATTATCTTATTGAATCCAGATAGCAGCCCTAGGAGGCAGTATTTTCATGATCCCCATTTTACAGATCAGGAAAACTGAGGTTTAGGGAGCTGAAGAGGAGGACCTGAGATCCTGGTGCTGCATACATATCACCCTACACTGTGCAAGATCCTCCAGGAGTTGAGACGGAGGCAGGGGACTGGCCGACATGACTAACACTTTGCAACCCTGGGCAATGTTGGCCCAAAGCTGAGCAGGCTGTCCAAATGGTGGCGTTTCTCCCTTTCCTTCTTTGAGGGACCTGTGGGTTCCAGGGAGACAGCATCAGTCCAGAGAAAGTGAGCTGTCCAGGTGGGACCCCTCTTCAAGGTGGGGCTTTCCCTCCAGATTTGAGCTACTAGCACCAAGAACAGCTCCTTCCAGGAGCAAGGAAAAGGGGCTATGCTCTTACCTGAGCCCGGCATGGAGCCAGACCCGCGCTGCATTATCTCATCTAATCCCGTGACATCCCAGTAAAGTGAGACCAATCGCCCCAGAATATTGGTCTCACTTTATAGAATAAAGAGATGAAAGCCCAGGGAGGCCAACAGACCTGCCCAAGATGCACAGCAGGGAGCAGAAAGATGGGACGGGAACATGGGCTCTACCTTCCTTAGCCTTGCGGTTGCCTGTTGCCCCCTTCTTCACTAGCCTTCCAGCATCTGCCTCTAGGGACCTGCCAAGCGGGACTCCTGCCCCAGGCCTGACACATACTGTGACAAGAGGGACCAGTTTAGACTGCACTTACATAACACGGCCTCACCCAACCTGTCCCAAATCAGAGGCGTGTGATTTATGCTGAAACAAGCCACTGTGCGCGTGTAATCCTGAGGCTGTGATGACCGCAGCTTCATCTGATTTATGAGGCTGTTGTTTTTTTTTTATAAGAAAATCACGACCTGAGAATCTCCCGACCCTAGTATTGATGGAGTTGGGCCAATTGCTTGAGGGGCATTGAGAGAAAAGGGTGGTCCCTTTTTTTGGCCTCTGTGGATTGGGCTGAATATGCCCAGGCTGGCAGGAGATGCATACACGGGGAGACCAACACCGTCTGGGAACACATGTGCATGTACCCTACATAGCACGTGTTCATGCTTGCACAGGCATGTGTACACACTACAGGCTTGCCCACATGCATACATACATGTGAAGGAACGCACAGTCACACACACATGTGTTCAGGCTTACACCCAGCTACAGTGCACCCACGCACTTGTGCACACATGTGCATATGCCATGTCAAGCCCACATATACACACACATGCCCACATACACCCAAGTACACTTGTACCTTCATACGTGTGTGTCTTCATAGCAGACACGCTCCCCCCACACTCATGGATGGTCATGCATATAGTATTTACACACACACACCGGCCCCTCTAATCCGTACACGCTCATGTACATGTACATTTTCGTGCCACACACAATGCCCCTCACCCAGGCCTGCAGGTGTAGAGAAGGACTGATGAGAAAGCACAGAGACCTGAGTTCAAATCCTGACTCTTTTCCTTCCTAGCTGAGTGACTTTGAGTAGATACTTAACTCTCTGGGCCTCAGTTTTCCCATCTGTCCAAAGGGTGACATGAGAGCCAGCTCTCAGAGGGGCTGTACAGTTAAGGGAGGCAATATTAATAAAGACCCAGGCCCATAGTACAGCTTAGGAAAAGGTGACTCTTGGAACAAGTGGTTGGGTTGTCAAGAGCCATGATTCTGGATGGAGCTGATGCTGCTCACCTTTGTTGTTCATGCCTTTCCTGATCAGGTCTGAGCAGTTGTATGCACCCCACCCTCCAGCTATCTAGAACTCCTATTTATAATTCCCTGAGTCCAGTAGGTCTTTCAGGCCTGCAGTGTTTTAACTGAGCTGTTCCCACTGCTTTGAATACTCTTACATACCTCTCTCTGGAAAACTCCTATTAATTCTTCAAAACCCAGCTTAGGAGTCATCTCCTCAAGGAGGTCCTCCATGAATACACCCACCCTTCTATGCACTCCTATATGTAGGTGCCTGTTTATTTGCCTGTTTCTCCTAATCTCCAGTGCCTGGTACGTAGTAATTACTCACCCAGTCATACCCTTTAATAAGAGATTAGCAAATGAATTGTCTGAGGGAGCTCAGCAAGTTGATGTCTTGAACCCCTTACCCTCAGGACAGGGCTTTTGTCACATCACTGAATTACAGGACAAATGAAAACAGTAATGACTGATACCGGTTTCTTCATGCTGGGTCCTGTGCTAAACAAAATATTTTTACCATGTCATTAAATGCCCCCACCAACTCCATGAGATAGGGACTCTTATTGTCCCATTTTACAGATAAGCAAGGCAAGGCAGCACAGGTGAAGTGGTGGGCTTGAGGTTGCCCAGCAGCCAGGAGCTGAACCTGATACCTGCTGGACTCCAGTGTCTGAGCCTTAGCTGCCTCCCATGGGGCATGAGGAGATGACTGAGTGAATGAATGAATGAGTGACAAGCCGAATGAATGGATGAATCAACAAGGGAATGCATGACGTGATGAATAGGCAGATACAGAAACAAATGGAGGCTTTATCTCCACCATCACATGTGACTTGCCCCACGACAAGCCCCCTTAATGCCACCAAATCTGGAGGAAATGCTAGGGGTGCTGGGCAGCCTCCATTTTCCTGACAGGCCCCAGCTATCCCCCAACTCATGACTCCTTGTATTGGGTCTAGACGCCACTGGACTCTGGGCCTTGGCCATCTGTGGGACACGGACGCTGGGTCCTGAGCCCTCGCAGGCACATTTGTCCAGGTTGCCAGGGCCCCATGGACAGGGGCAGGGCAGATGTCACCTGTGTCCAGTTCTCCTGCAGCTGATGGACAGGAATCCTTCCACAGTGAGTTAAAAACCCCCTTGGCCACTGCCTGCAACCTCCTGATCTGTGACGAGAGGGAAGTGGGTCAGTGGCAGCCTCTTGCCTGAGACATTGGCCCATAATTCATAGGGGGAAGGCATCCAGGGTGTATTTTGACCATAGAATCATAAGCTCCAGGATTTGGGTCTGTGAATACCATCCTGACAGTTAAATTGGTCGGAATTCAATTGTCTGTGACAAGAAGGCTGATTCCCAACCGCTTTCCTCCTGGGACTACGTAGCGCGCGGGAGGGAGAGTTGGGAAGCCTCTGGCCAGCTGTCTGCCACGGTGCCTTCCCCAGCTCCAGACGTGGCTGCCAGCACCCAGGTCAAAGCCAGTGCAGGCCTTCGTGGTGTGTGCACAAAAGCTGGGCGAGCGGTGGCCAGACACTCTGATATCAGTGACGTGGCTGATGTCTTGCTGTGCGATCCTGGGCAAATCTTGTTCCTTCTCCGGGCTGCGGTCTCCCCTATTTAAAAATGTGAGAGTTCAAGATCTGTCCTTTTTCCTTGGTTCCTCCCTTCCTCCCTCCCTCTCTCCTTCCCCCTCTCCCTATAAACCTTTATGAAATATTCTATGTGCTATTCCTAGTATGTCAGCCAGCCCTGGGCTGGATGCTAAGAATATGGTAAGACTTATAAGGGTCCTAACCCTCAAGGCAAGTTAATTAGGTTGCTGTGTGGACTCAGACCCCCCCCCCGCCCCCCCCCCCCCCCCGCCCCGGGCTGGGGGAGACTCACCTACTGGGAGGTCTCCGGGGACTGCCATGCGGAGGCTCTGAGTGATAAGGCCTTGTTGAGGCAACCCCTGTCCCCAAGCTCTCAGGAAACTTCTGGTGTAAACAGCCAGGAAGAACCCAACAACGGGAGCATCTGATTAAAACCTGGCAGGGCCCGGCCTCCGCCTCAGCCAGGGGTGACGTGGACACAGTAGTGCGTCGGCCAAACCCGGGTGATTTATGTACCTGGCCCAAATGACATGATGTTTGCACTTTTTCAGCATGGGAGGCAGAGAGGGGACCGGGAAGAGGGTGTTTAATGAGGCAGGTAAATATTAGGTGAGCGGTGATGGCCTCCCTTGGCTAGAAAGCATGCTGGGGCAGCAGGCCGTGGCAGCTGCTGCAACTCCTGGACCCTCACTCCAGAGCACATGTCTGAGATGGGGGAGACTGACCCTCACACGGCTTTACCTGCCCCACACTCCCGTCTGAGCCTCCTTCTCCAAGGAGCAGCCTAGAATGGGGAGTAAGGAGCCCGGCTCTAAGGCTCAGTGTCTTGGATTCAAATCCTCCCTCACTAGCTAGGTGATATGGGATGTCGTTTCCTGCCACTCTGAGCCTCAGTTTCCTCCTCTGTACAGTGGAATGAATCAAATGCAGCTGAGAGGTTAGCGGGGGAGCCAGCTGTGGAGGCAGGTGATTGCACGTGGGACGAGTAATGTGCAGCCGAGCTGGGTGGAGTCACCCCAGGGCCGTGGGAGAACCAAGCCTGTGAATCAGCTCGCAAAGCCCATCCCATGCTTGGTGAACAAGAGGTCATCATGGTGTCAGCTCGTGCCTGGTCTTGAAGCTTGAGATTTTGGGGATCCTCAAAAAGAGTCTACAATGTGACATATCAGCAAGAAAGGGCATCACGGGCAGAGGAGACAGCATGTGTACAGTCCTGAGCTTGGTCAGGAAACCACCAACCTGTCCTGGGTGGCAGGAGAGGAGGGGCAGCCGTGCAGGAAGTGAGGCTGGGAGATCAAAGAAAGGGGGAGGAATGGGACAGAGGGGCCATGGTCAGATCAGAGCTGTCTTTCTCTTCAGTTTTTTTTTTTTTTTTTTTTTTAAGTTTTTGGTTTCATTCCATTATACACCACCCACTTACGTAATTTCGTATGCTTGTGTCAATGTCATGTCACCCATGTGTTTCTTTAGTGCTGACCATTTGACTTCCTTTCTTCCTTTTTTCTTGGTTTCCTCCACCCCTCCTCCCACCTCAGACCACCCTCCCAACCAGGTCTCCCAAGGCAACAAGCTAGTCTCAAGTCTCCCATGATTGTCATACCTGTCCCCCTGTTCAAATCATCATAACCACACACACACAAACACATATGTGAAGTTTTGGGATTGATTTTCTTTTATAGTCACGAGCTCATCCCGCACGCACTTTTCTCCACCTTGCTTTTCTCGCTCCAAATGTCTCCTGGTGATCTCTTGAGCCCCTTGGCGTAGCTCTCCTCCCTCTGGTCGAGGGCTGTGTAGTATTCCCTGGCATGGAGGCAACTCATGCCTTCGCCATTCCCCGATTCAGGGCACTGCTTTGGTTTCCCCTTTCTGAGTTTTTGCCACTTCAAATGATGCTGCAGGGAACATTCTCGAGCACACAGCCTTAAATGTTATGCGTTTGTTTCTGTGGGAGAGACTCCCAGGAGGGGAGTTTGCTGGGCCCTAAGGTAGATTTTACATTTTCAGGGATGTAGCACAATCGTTTTTCTAAGAGGCTGTAACACTTCCCATTTCCAGCAGTGATGATTGAGACGGTATTTTCTCCCCAGTCTAGTGGGGGTCAAGGATTGGATTTTCCAAGGCTCTCTCTGGCTGCAAAGTGGGCAAAGTGTTAGAGGGTGACACACACGGAGACAGTTGATGATTTGATTGATATCTACCAGACTGTAAACTCCATGAGGGTAGACACTGGGCTATCGTGTTCAGCCCAGGGTTCCCCAGTAGTGAAGTATGCGGAGGAGATATTCAGTGAACACTGATTGAAGGAAAGGAGGGATGGGAGGAGGTTAGGTGGATGGGTGGGTGGCTAGAAAGATGGCTGGATGGATGGGAGGGTGAATGTGTGGGTGAATGGAACATAGATGGATTGGAGGGTCGGTGAAAGAATGAGCGACAGGTGGGTAGGTGGGAGGCTAGAAAGGTGACTTTATGGGAGGATGGGTAGATAAATGGGTGGGTGGATGGATGGATAGATGAATGGAAGAATGGATGAATAGGTGGGTGGATGGATGGGTGGATGGATGGATAAATGAGTAGATGGGTAGCTGGATCAATTCTGAGAATAAGCCAGGACTTCTAGAGCCTTCCATCCTTCTCCGGTCCTAGGTATGGACACATAAAAAATTAGTAAATTATCAGCTCCTCCCCTCATACTGAGGAAATGGTAGCAGGACAGGTCGTTGGAAGGGAGCTGGGAAAAATATGTCTCTGAGAGGAAAACTGATGAGCAGTTGTGGGTGTTATGGACAGAGTGATTTGGCTCACTTTGCCCTCCTGGCACTGGCTTGACAATTGCAGGGTGTGGCTCCAAGCAGCCTCATCCTCAATGGCAAGCTTGCGCCCCATGGCGGGCGGGGTGGGGGTGAGGCTCCCGGTGGAGAGCCCAGCTGGGTGATGAGAGGCAGGAGAGATGCCTCTTTTCAAGATTTGATAGAGTAGCCAAAATTTATTGAGCACTTACTGTGTGCAAAGGGCCGTGCCCTACAAACATCTCAGCACATCCTCAATGGCAGCTATTCTGATTATTGCCATGTCACAGATGAGGAAACGGGGCTTCAGGGAAGGTGGCTCACTGGTCTGAGGTCACACAGCAAGGACCTGAGGAGCTGCCCACAGGCCACTGCCTTTCTCCAGTGCTCTTTGCTACGTCTTTAAGGCCTGTCCAGTGGTGTCCCACTTTCACAGGAGCAAGTCCAAACTCTTCCCCCTTCACATTCTGGAGTCAACCTACCTACTCAACAGCTCCCAGGGATTTTTCCCCAAAGAGCCAGACATCTTCCAGCCTCTTCTGCATCCTCTGTATAGGCATGTAGGGGGGGAAAGTGGCTGTGGAGTGAGAAGACCCATGTTCTAGTTCTGCCTCTGCTACTTCCTAGTCTCAGTAAGTTTCCATCTGCAAATTGGGTTTGTATCTGCCCTTGCAAGGGTGCTATGAAGGACTGTGTTCTTCTGAGGGATATTACCGTTTCTGATCTGACCCACGAAGGGTCTTTCTTGCCCACCCTGTAGGCTTTTCACTCTGGCTTTGTGAAACTCTATGGGACATTATGATGAGACCATCACTTCTCACTTTACTCCCAGCCTTTCTCCTGGACCAGGCACTCAGTTCTCCTTGACTCTACTTGTTCCTGTTATCCTGACTTCTGACCTTGCTTTTGTCATTATTTTATGTAGGACTCAACACCCAGGCATCTCTTCTCCGACTGCCATTGGCTACTCTGCATAAACACTCTTTCCCGAACCAGCCCAGCCTGGGAACTTTGGTTTAAATACCTAGGGGGGTATGTTTACCCCAGTCTCTTTCATTCCTTCATTCCTTCATTTATTCAATCATTTGAGGGTCAACTATGTATCAGGCACTGTGTTAGGAACTAGGGATGTAGTGATAAAAACAACCAGATAATTCTCATGGAATTTATATTTTTCAATAAAACCATAAGAATAAAAAATTTATAAATGGGACCTGGGCATTTTTCAGCCTTTGTTCAGAGTGTGGTCCAAGGGGTGGATGAATGAGTAAGGGCTGATTAAGCTCAATATTACACTGATTTGTCTGTACCTCAAATGGGGAATGAGCTCCCTGTCACTGGAAGCATGCAAGCAGATCCTAGACAACTCATTGACGTGGCTCCTGGCATCAGTGCGGGGGTTGGATCAGGGGACTTTAAGGTCCCTTTCAGCTCTGGGCGTCCTTGAGTAGGGGCTGGACGGTGGCCAGGATCCCTTCCCGCAGAATTGCTCCAAGCCTGATGGCTCGGAGCCTGTTTGTATGCAGGCTGCCTGGCTCCTAGCATCACCCTGGCTTCTGGTCCCTCAAACCTGTAGGGTTCTGCCAGGCAGCCCCCTATCCTCGGGCTAGGAGGGGCCCTTCCCGCCTGCCTCCTCCTGGGCCCGTCCTGTTTATGAGGCTTCTGTCAGGGGTTGCTGGGGCAACCCTGGATCTGTGCCCCACTCTGAGCCCAGCAACTTTTGGTCCTTTCCACGCTCTGGACATAGCAGCTGCTCCTGTCTTCTGTCTGGGCAACCCCTTGGGTAGAAACCCATCGACATGGATGTTTACAAATACCCCAAGCCCACATGATTCTGAGCTTTCTCATTTAGCTCCCGCCAGGGGCCCTTTTTCCTGGCTGTGTAGGGTGGAGTAAACAACCAGGCTTTGCAGCCAGGCATCTGGGTTCAAATCCTGCCCCATTGGCTACAGCCATAGTCCTCCCCATGGAGATACTAGGCCCCAGAGTGTCTGGACCTGCTCTGCATCCGGGGAAGAGCCCACTGTGCCTGTTCCAACATTTGTACCCTGGTGGGTTCCTCTCTAATTCCTGGCAGATGGCTGCATATCCGTGGTGACTGATGGGCCCTTATTCCCTGAGTCTCCTTCAACCTCCCTGTCATTTCTCTCCATCTTCTCACCTGACCCTGTGCCTGAAGTGGGGCTGGTGTCCAGGGGCTCTTGTCCTCCTAAAGTCCCTCTCCCTTCTGGACCCTGTGGGTGGGACCCCGTATGGCCTCACTTCACTCTCAGGGGGACAGAGAGAGTTACAAGGAGCCCTGGGTTAGGAGCGGGGGTCCCGACCACCACCCACTTGACTAAAAATGTACTGTTTAGCGTCAGTTGGATCACATCCCTTCTCTGTACCTTTGTTTCCTGTCCAAGATGTGGGTTAGGTCAAACCAGTGATGTTAGAGAATTCTTTTTCTTTCTCTTTTTTTTTTTCCTTTTATTTGCAGCAACATTTCTTCCTTCACCTAAGAACAAACTCTTCGGTGCAACAGGATGAACGAGAGTCAGGCTGACCAGGATGCAGGTCGGGAGCTAGAAAATTCTTTCATGAAGACAAGCAGAGTTAGGGGCTGTCGAGGAAGGAGCCTGAACAGGCAAGATTTAAAATCACCTCACCAGTCTCCTTGGCCTATCAAAGCTTGCCCCTCCCTTAGAGCAGCTCTGGTCCCTGTCCTCTGTGTAGAGCAGCTGGTCCCAGAGGCTTTTAGCAGAGAGTCTGCTAAGAGGGACTTGAAAACAGGGCTGGGGGCCCGAGCGCTCTTAGGGTCAGGTGGACTCGGTGGAGACATGAGCAGCATGTTTTGTTGACACCGGCAGGGTTTCTGACTTCACAATTAGAGTATTTTGGGAGACTGTCTCTCCAACATCTGGATTGGGGTAGGGACCAGCTGTTGCTCCCTTCTCTATGTTCTGGCTGTTGTCACGCGTGAGGATGGGCCGCCAAGTGCTGGCACGAGGGCTGAACAGGAGGGATTCTCTTCCTCCTGTCGCGTTCGCGTTCTGTTTGTCCCCTGGTCTCCTTGGAAGGTTCTGGCTGGGCAGTAGGACCCAGGGGCCCAGGTTTGGATCCCGACTCCTGCTTGCTCACTGTGGGGCCCCTGAATAGCTTCTCCTGGTGAGTCCTGGGTTCTTGGCTCTAAGATGGGGTGACTAGTGGGATTCACCTCATGTGGAGCAGGGAAGGTGAAATGAGACGGTGTACCAAAACATTCAGGGGTCAACAATGATGGGCTGATTATTTCCCCTGCACCTGGGGTTCTGCATACAGTGACAGAACCAGGGAACCTACACGGGGCAGCCCCCCCCGGACTCTCACCAGTGGATTTAATTCCGGGCCTTCTTCCCCTGATACACATGCTCACTCTCTCAGGCACATATGACGTGAACACACATGTATTCAGACACAGATGTACTCACACTAGCCCATGAGCAGGCATGCCTGCCCTAAACACACACACACACACACACACACACACACACACACACACACACACACCCCACCCTCAATCCAGTTCAGCCCAATGAGTGTATTTGAGCATGGTGTACCACGTAGCCATTTCCAACTTCGGAGGAAGGTACATGAGGACCACATCCTCCAGGAACATGTAGTTTAATGGGAGAAGCAAACGCCTCAGTGAGCCCCAAACACCCCACACAGAGAAAAACCACTCAATTGGGGGAGGACTGTGGTGGAAATAAGTGCGGGTGCCGGGGGGTGGTCTGGTATTTGTGGAGGGAGATGGGACTTCATTACCTGGGGAACGGGATCAGGAGACACCTCCCTCCCCCACCCCCAGCAAGGCCATCATGAAATCAAGAAGAATGAGAAGGAGCCAGTCCTGGGAAGATCTGGGGGGCAGAATGTTCCAGAAGAGGGAACCTCAAGGGCAAAAGTCGTGAGGCGTGGAGAGATGGTAAGATAGAATAGGTGGAGACGAGGCCCCTGAGGGGGTCGAGGCAGCCCATCCAGGCTCCTGTGCCATCCTGTGAAGTTCAGATTTTCTTCTCTGTGTGTTGGGAACCACCTGGGAGCCATAAGCCTAGAACCTTATCAGAAGTTGCTCAAAGTCTTCCACCTTCGCCCGTGTGACACGCCCTGCACACACATGTGAAAGGTACACATTCAGACACACATGTGTGAGCCACTCTGGGACATACCCATATGCCACCCACTTGGGCACACGCACTCATGGTAGCACACAGGCCTGTGATGCTCAGGCACACACACAATGCAAACCAAGGCTCACACACACAGTGTGTTGCTCTTTGAAGTCTGGGAAGGCAGAGCCAGGAGGAGCAGAGTGATGGAGACGAGAGAGCCACACTGGCTCTGCTTTTTACCCTTGGACCTCAGGTTCCTCATCTGTAAAACAAGCAGGGGGACTCGGCACCACTACAGGCTACCACTCCATGAGGATGTGACACTGGCATAGAATGGGATTCTAACCCAGGCCTTCCAGTAGATTCAAGGCAGGAGAAATCAGCACAGCAGGAAGAAGTCAAGGAAGGCTTCTTGGAGGAGGAGCGATTGAGTCACACAGCTTAGCCCATTCCAGAGCTGAGCTGCCTTAAGGAATAGGCAAGATGTTGCTGCCTGTGATGTGCATACATGTGCAGTCTCACACACACGGAACTCTGCAAGGTTGCTAAAATTATCCCCATTTTACAGATGAGAAAATCAAGGCTCAGGTCTCATGGTCAAAGTCAAACAGCTAAAAAGTGACAGCCAACTTAGGAAAGCCAAGTCCATTGCCCAGTTGCAGGAGCCCTCACAGAGTCCCACCTCCAGTAGTTGCCTTCTCTTGTCCTTCCCCATACCCAGCTCCATCTTGTTCAATCCAGCTCCAGGCGCTCTGTAAGTGACAGACTGACTCCCTTTGAATGGCAGGATCTGGAATCATCATGGACAGAATCAGGGCCTGGTACTCTTCGGAAGGAGTTGGAGCCCCAACACTTCTATCAAGTTCAACCTGAGCGAGTCCTTCTATCCCACGGGGATGCCCCTCACATGGGCAGGGGGTGAACAGGAACTCCGTTTGATGAAAACAGGCAGTTGGGGCTGTCTCAGCCTCTTGGACAGCCATGTCCTCCCGTGGGGACAACGGCGAGAGCATCAAGGATGATCGTCACTATGGCTCCGGCCCCTGCGTTTACATGGATGGGTCTCTAATCTCCCTTACAGCTGCCTGCAGCGTGGGGACACCTTCATTCTACATGGCTATGAGGAAAGCCTGAGTGCTGGATTCAGACACGCTCAGGTTCACATCCTGGCCCTGCCTTGTCCTAGAGCTCTGTCTCTTCTCTGAGCCTCTCTGCTCTAACATGTGGATATGGAACAGCATGAGCCTCAATGCAGGGCTTCACCCATCTTTGCATCCTCTGTGCCTGGAATCAAGTGCTCGATAAATATCTGTTGAAAGGATGAACCCTAGAGCTGTTGTGAGAGTTAAATAAGATAAAACATGTAAAGGGCCCACCACACAGTAGGCATTTCATAAATGACCACCACTATATTCATGTAAAGTGCTTGGAAGGATGTCTGGAAAATGATAATAATACAATTAATATGGAATGCTGCTCTTAGTTATTTGACTATGATTTGAGTTTTGCAATAATGGTCCTTATACTGGGTGTCGATTATATGCCAGCTGTCATACCAAACACTTTATAAGCCTTATTCTCATTAAATCTTTCCCCACAGCCTAGGAGGGAGAGGGGCATTTTATCACCCCATTTCACCGAGGAGCAAACTGAGGCTCAGAGATGCCATAAGTTGTTTCTAATTTCAAAGCTAGGAAAAGGAGAAGCCAGGATTTGAACTGAGCTCCTTCACAGAATATCAGGGACTATTTCCCCAGCCTTGATCCTTCCTGGACCATCTTACCATTTTTGCCCCATTATTTAGCCATGGTCATTGTTCAAATCAACTTTACATTAACTCACTTGTAAAAGATCTTAGCCTCAGCCTTAGCAACAATATTGATGACTTCCCAGATTAGAAGTGATATATTATATTTAGTACATACTAAAATAAATATTTGAGAATTACCAAAAAAAAAAGGTTTTTGCCGGTGTGTCACCTGCCACCATCTCTTGGCCATTGGGGTGTTTAAAACTTACATTGGGACTCATCCAGCTCAACTGTCTTATTTCATGAGAGTAGGCACAGAGAAGTTCATTGATTTGCCCAAGGCCACCCAGCAAGCACAACTAGACCTCCTGACTGCCAGGCCTTGGGGATCTCCCCCCCCACCTGTCAAACAACTATATGTATCAGAGGAGGCAAAGCCCCCTCAGTGAGAACAAGGAGAACTTCTCAGATCCCATCTCAGTTAATCATCAGAGGCATCATGTCAAGTGTGCCTTCTTGTTCCCATTTTAAAGTTGAGGGAACTGAGGCTCAGAGAGGTAAAGCAACTCTTCAGAGGATACACAGCAAGTAAGGGATGGAGCTGGGATTCAAACTCCAGATCTGGGTGTTGTGCTTCAGAAAATGAGGCCACATGGACCCAATAAGAGGGACGCTGCTGCCTGGGGTGATGATATGGTGAGCACAGGCCAGTTGGGGGGCCTTCAATTTGGGGGTCGCCCAACCTCCTTTGCTTCCCAGCCTGAAATATAGAGGTGCCATACCTTCCTGCTTTCTGGAATAGATTTAGGTCACAGAGGCCTGTGCTGCAGCTGACGTGCTGCATATTTTTAACTTGGAGAAGAATGTCCCGGCCCTTCTGAGCCTCCCGCCAGCCGTACCTCCTTGGTCCCAGGAATGTAGCTTGCTTCCTGCCTTCAGTAGCCTCTCATTTCCCCCCCAGCCCCAACAGCCTAGTCTTCTCAAGTCGAGACAGCAAAAGGTCTTGGGAATTTTCGTAAAACTCTTAAACCTGGCTGCAAGCCAAAGGGAAACAGCTCTGAAAGGGCTGACACTGTCTGGGAGATGATAGAAATATGGCATTCCTGCGGCAGGCAATTCCTGAATTTACAGGGGGCGGCAGGCAGACCCATGAACAACCCGGCGGGCCCTCATGGCTGGATCTTCACAGCATCCAGACATGCAGCGGACAGGAAAATAAGAAGAATTGTGGCCAGTTATGCAGCTTTTGCTGTGGGACAGTGTTAATTGGTCTTCAGGAGTTATCTCAGCAAAGCCTTGGGAGCTAAATGAGGTAGGTGCTATCGTCAGCTGCACATGATCTCAGATGAAGAAAACCGAGGCTCAGAGAGGTGTAGCAATTGGCCTAAGGTCACACAGCCAGGGAGTGGTGGAATGGGAATTTGAGCTCAGTCTTCACCATTGTATCACCTTCAGGCATATCTAGACATACTCGCACACCAATGTGTACACACACAAACTCACATGAACACAATACATGCATACCACAAACACATGTATACATACCTACATGCATGCACACACATGTACACACAGACACATCATATTCACACACAATACACACATGCCCATATGTACACACACACAGGAACAACACATGCACACACACAAGCACAATGGACACACAGATTAATGCACACATGTGTACACATGTGTTTACACATGTGTTCACACATGTGCACACACACTAATTTGTACACACATTCTGAGATCCAGAACCAAAGTGCTCACCTGGCTGTCAGGAGCAGGGCCAGGACTCTGTCTCCTGGACCCTGGGAGCAACAGCTTTCTTCCTTCCCTCCCCCAGATGTTTGCTGCGGCTCCCACCAGCCAGCCAGACATGCTTGACACCTAGGGATATCTCAGAGACGCAGAGGTTTGGGAGGGTGGTGATGCTAGATTGCCCTCATATGTGTCCATTACATGGCGACACCAGGCCGAGAAGAGCCAGGCCCTCGAAAGGGACCCATTGCCCTGCAAAGTCACTGGGCTCTCATTATGCAGGGGCAGCAGGCCAGTGGGGCTAAGTTTCGTGTTCTAAGTGGGATACCTGAGTCTGATGTCACCTTGAAGCCACTGTGGGACTTGGAGCTGACCCTCTGCCTTTTCTGAGCCTCAGTTTCCACATCTGTGCATTGGGGACAGCATGGCCAGCTTGATCTCACGAGAGAATTATAGGGACTGTTGACACTTAGAATTGAAAGGAATCTCAAAGATCTCTTAGTTTTCACTTTGCAGCTGGGAAAACTGAGGCTTGTGACCAGGCTGTGAGCCAATGACAAAACTGGACTCAGAAACCAGGTCCTAAAAATCTTGGTTGGATAACATTTTATATTTAACTTAACCAGCTCCTTCAGCGGCAGCATGTAATAGCACACAGGAGTGAAAAAACTGTTCAGTCTTCTTGCTAGCAGGCCTGTTCTGACATTTCCTTTTTGCCCCAAGACATTTTTCTCAGGGATTACTGACCAGTAAGATGGAATGTCTCCGAAGAAACTTCCAGTTGGCCCCAAATACTAACGTCCTCAGTATAACACTCGCCTCTCCCCAGACTCTGGCCTTTGCTGTTTCATGCCAGGCTCTCCAATCCAGTTTTGGGATTTCAGAGGTTTGGGAACAAACGTAAAGACAGCACCACAGTGCCATGTACTGATGTAGCTGTATATGGCCTTCTTCTCTCAAGGAGGCAGTAGATCACAGCGCCAGGAATACAGGCTCCCAAGTGAGTCAGAAGTGAGTTCAAATCCTAGTCAAGTCTTTCACCAGCTGGGTAACCTTGGGCACATTGCGTGATCTCTCCAAACCTCAGTTTTCTTATCTGTAAAATGGGACAACCGCCACACGGCATGAGGCTTAAAAGAAGTAACAGATGTGTGGTGCTCAGTGGGGCTGGCCCAGGAAGTTCTTGGCTGGCGTTAGTGGCCTTGGATGTTAAGTTCATTTTTCAGTGAGACAAAAAGACACGCCCGAAGTAGCCCAGAATCAGAGGGCGAGCTGCCAGGTCAGAGCCCAGGGCGGGCTGACCCACAGCTTGTCTCGGGCTACAGGCCAGCCTGCTGGGTGATGTGTGATGTTTTTCCAGGCCTTCCCTCTGGAACAGACCTCAGGTTCTCTGTAGACACTGTGCTTGCCTTTCCTAATTTCTCTTTTCTGATAAAAATTCCTGTAACTCGTCCCTGTGCCACTTGTTCAGGCTCAGGCAGGCCTATAAAAAGCTGACCGGGGCTGTTATTTTAAGGGCTGTCAGTGCATTTTCCTTCAAGGGTCTCTGCTGGAATTGGCTTCTGGTTCCCATGGATGGTGGCAGAGCTCCGAGCTGGCTTTCAAGGGCAAGGTATAGACAGAGGGTGGCAGCTCCTGCCAGGTGGGAGTAAGGACTAAATTTACACTCCAAGGAGGGGCGGCCTCCTGGCCCTTTCTCTTCTTCCTCCCTCTTCCATCAGCAGCCTGTGTACCTACTATGTGCTCCCTTGGCCTTTGGCTAATCCTTTTACAGAAAAGAAAGCCATGGGTAAGAGAGGGACAGTGCTTTTCCCAAGGCCACATAGCGCAAGAGTGAAGAGGTCTCCCTGACTCCCAGCTCTGAACCCCCTTCCCAGCTGCCTTGACTGCAGCCTCTTTCTTTTGTCCACTGCCTCTTCTCTCACTAAACTCTTTCTTTGTTCCCCTTCTTGCATTCCTTTCCTTCTTCTTCTTTCCCCTTTTCTCCTTTTATCTGGTTCTTTTTCTGGAAGTTTTCTGACCCTACCTGCTTTTCTTGTCATGCTCATTATTGTGATAATACTGAAAACACATCAGGAGAGAGTGATGACACTTTATAGCATTTTTCGGCATTTCCTGTATCCCAGGCAGTGAGCTAAGTCTGTCCAGTGCGTTACACCTTACAGCCAAGGACCAGGCCCCCAGAGGAGCAAGCCACCTGCCAAGGTCACACAACGTGCTGTAGCTAGGGGTGGAGTCTGGGTTTTGGTCTAGCTGACACTGGAGACCTCACACTTTATCTTCATGTTGTGTTAGACACACACAGGCACCCCCCCACACACACACACACGTTTAAAAAATAAAAGTTTAACTTACAAACTACCAAGTACACAAAATTTAAGTGAGTAGGTCAATGCAAGTCTACATATATACACGTCCATCCCCAAAGAGCATGTTCCCAACACCTGGGAAAGTTCCCCTGTGGCCCCTCCCCGTTGAGACACAGAGTCCATCATCTTAAGCCCAACCTGTGGTCCCAGTCGGACCTGGGCTGGAATCCCTGTTTTTCTGTCACCTCCAACAAGTTGCTTCACCTCTCTGAGCCTCAGTTTCTCAATCTATAAAATAGAGCTCCCTAGGGGCAGGGACAGGTGAACTCTGTCCCAGGTTACACACACCTACAGAAAAGTGGGGCTTGTTGTCAATATTATTAACCTGCCGGAGCCTTGGCTACCCCCCACTCCCAACAATCCTGGAGGCTGATGTCATCCATTAGGTCCCCAGCTCCACTCTTGAGTCCCCAGGCCCCAGCCTGAGATGACCCCCAGAGCCAGGCCTGCTTCTCCAGGGAAATGAGGCACGGCGGCCCCTGACCCCAGCCTTTTGCCCGACCCCCAAACCACAGCCTGCAAGAGGCTAACCCTTTCCCCACCGCCCCGTGGCTCCCCTCGGTTGGGGAGGCTGCGCCTGTTCGCACCCATTCATGTATTTTGTATTATAAAATGACTGCTGTCACCATGGCAACATAAAAGGAGCCGATCTCATTACTGAGGCCCGGACACATTATTTTCTCCAAGGAATTTCTTCTTTTCATTATTTCCCTCCAAAGGTCAGTTATCCTCTCAGGCGGGGCGGGGGGCGGCGGGGGGGTCCGCGAAAGGTGAGCCGGATTCATGGCAGAATTCCCCTGGCGGAATTTACAATCATTTTGCCTTTTTCCCTTGCTCTAACACCGTTGGAGAGATTTTCTTGCAGCTGAGAGGTTCTCTTTAACCCCTGCAGCCCTGGCAGGCAGGCCTTGCTGGCAGCAGGCAGGTCTGTCCCTACTGGGCTGAGCTGGGAATCCCCACCCATCTCTGTGCCTCGTAAATGGTCACCTGAGGCCACATGACTTTATGTCCTGAGGGCAGGGGAGTGTGAGGTTGGTCCCATTTGCCATGGAGGATTGGGGAGCTCCAAACAATTTGCTTCTTCCCTTAGTTCTCCCATTGGGGAAAAGACCCTTTCAAAAGTCAATACTAGTGATAATAACAATATATCATGTTGACATTTGTAATGTAGTATGATGTAGGGATTAAGAATTTGACTCTGTTGCCAGATAGGCCTGGGTTCAAATCCTGGCTCTGCCACTTTCAGGCTGTGTGACCTTGGGCAAGTTGCTTTACCTCTCTGACCCTCAACTATAAAACAAGGCTCATACTGGTATCTGCTTCACAGTTGTGGGGTGAGGATGGAGTGACACATGTATGTAAATCACTGAGCAGAATAACAACAAATGTTGGCAATGCTTCTCTCTCTCTCTCTCTCTCTCTCTCTCTCTCTCTCTCTCTCTCTCTATATATATATATATATATATATATATATATATATATATATATATATATATATATATATATATGCCAGTTACTATCTGTATCAGTTATCTATTGCTGTGTAACAAATCACCAGATTTAGTGAGTCATCTGATACAAATCATCAGATTTGTGTCTGAATCTGATACAAATCATCAGATTTAGTAGCTTAAGACAGCAATAATCATTTATTATCTTTCACAGTTTCTATAGATCAGGGATTTGGGAGTAGCTGGGTCTGGTGGTTCTGCTTCAGGACTTATTTTGCTGTTGTAGTCAGATGTCTGGGGTTGTAGTCACCTGAAGTCTTGATGAGGACGGCACGATCTAATTCCTAGGTGGCTCGCTCATGGCTGGCTTTTGGTCAGGAGCCTCCATTCCTCTGGGTGTCTGCATTGGGCTACCTTCAGGGCTGTTTGAGCATCCTGACAACATGGCAGCCGGCTTCCTCTAGAACAAGCGATCCAAGAGAACAAGATGGAAGCTATAGTGGCTTTTATGACCTCGTCTCAGAAGTCACACAGCATCATGTCCATTGTTCACACAGGCTGGCTCTGAGTCAGTATGGGAGGACTCTACACAAAGATGTGAACAGCAGACGCCAAGGAATATTTGGGGCCATCTTGGAGGCTGGCTATCACGCAATACTACTTCTTTACAGATATGATCTCATTGAATCTCCACAACAAGCGTTTGAGGCTGATTTCCATTCTACAGAGGAAGAAACTGAGGCTCCAAAAAGATAAGGGGTTGTCCAAGGCTTAGAGATTCAGTCTCATTCCAGCACCACATTCTTTCTCCCCTATCTGTTTCTCATGGACCCAGTAGCTACACTGGGCAGATTCTGCTGGTCTGAAGGGATGGATATCTTCTGGGAAGAGACTATTTCGGGCAGCCTGAGTCTGTATTGTAGCTGGTCATGGCAGAGCAGTGCATAGACACTCAACAAATGAAGCCAGTCAAAACACTATCCCCCACTGACGAAGCCAGTGGAATAAGTGTGTTTGTAAAACTGACGGGCGTTTTTGTTGACAGGCAAATGTCTATATTACATGGCAACAAATGGCTGGAAGATGCAAAAACGCAGTCAATCACCAGGGATTTTTTTTTCCTCTTTAAGAAAGAAAAGCTCTTCCACCACCAAACAGGATGAGTGATGTTTACAGATCTTCCTCCCTGATCTAGCAAGTTCCTAGGGTACAGCATGGAGACCCAGGAGCAGCTCAAGCCCATTAGACCCAAACAGGGAAGAGTTGTCAGGGTCTTTTCAGGAAGTGGGGAATTACTGACCTGAGGGAGGGAGGGTTTGCTTCTTGGCTCAGTTTGGCTCCGAATTTCTGGCTGACTTTGGGAAATGATGCATTCCTCAAGTTGGATGTGCTCAGAACCACCTAGGAAAGCTGGTGAGAATACAGATACCCAGGCAATGGCCCTAGAGATTCTGATTCAGCTGGCTGGGGAAGGCAGCCCGGATGTCTGTATTTTTATACCTGTCTACCTCTTCCCAGAAATACTGATGCAGGTTTTTCTGAGGCCACTCTGAAAAACACGGAGTGTGGAGGAAAGACTCTGTGCATGCTGTTTTCTTAGCCCAGCACATTCCTGGTCATGCTCCAGAGCCCAGCTGGACTATATTTCTGAGAAGCCATCTCTAAGTCCCTCTTTCATAGGACAGGTCACACTTATAATGATCCTGTATGTAACACCCTCATTTTTTTTTTTTTGGCTCAGTCTCTCAGATCCACACAAGAAATGCCTGATGTTTAATTTCTCTGCCCAATATCAGTCTTTCAAGTCTGGAAGTCATTGGTTCGTTCATTCATTCATTCTTTTGATGTCGTATTGAGCATCTATTACATGACAATGGATACAGCCGTGACTGAGACAGGCGTTTTAATCCTTGCCCCCATGGAATCCACATCCCAGAGGGAGAGACAGGTCAAACAAGCCAAGAGACAAATGAGTAAAATACCTGTACATTTGAAGTGTCTCTAAGGGAATAAACAAGGGATTTAAATGGCAAATGAGGCGGCAGCTACTTTACACTGGCGGGCTAGCCCGGTCAGGGAAGACCTCTCTGAAGATAAAACTTTGGGTTTGAGATCCAAAGATGAGAAGAGGCTGGTTACATGAAAAGCAGAGGATTGCCATTCCAGGCAGGGAGAACATTGCATGTATAAAGGTCCTGGGTCAGGCAAGAGTTAGGAGTGTTCAAAGCATGAGCAAAAGGCCAGTGTGACTGGAGTGGAGTGGGTGACGGGCAGAGAGCATGAGATAGGGAACTGACCATACCTGGGCTACAGCAGAGTTGGTTTGTATTCTGATTCTGACGGGAAGCCTTTGGAGGCTGCTCTGCTTAGAGGTTAAAGGGTTCACAAGAGACCATTCTTTGGACCAGATCATTATTCTTTGGCAGGTGAAGTATTACCACTTTACCTGTTTCCTGGGAAACGTCCAGTAAATGTGGTTATTGCTACTGATAAGACTTAGACCTTAGATGCTATCTCCTCCAGGAAGTCTTCCTAGCTTCTGCTCTGGCATCTTCACATGCACATCCAGCAAAGCATTCACGATGAATATATGAATACACCATAGCACATCAATACATTTGCGGACTTGTAGCCAATATTCATGCTGCTGGATGGCAGACTCTATAAAAGCTCAAGCATCTTATATTTGTGCCTCCTCAGAAGGCTCCTTAAGCCCCTGTGCCTCAGTTCCCCCTTATGGGAAGTAAGGAAGAGCAATCTTTGCCAAGGTGGGTTGCTGTGATGACTGGGTAAGTAAATGCTCACAAACTGCTCACCACAGCGATGCTAAAGGCAGGCTTATGTGTTGAATATATATACTCAGGGCTTATACTCAGGGCTTATGTGTTGAATAAAGTTTTGGGGGCAACCCTCACTGCTTTCACTGCCCCCACCCCCATGCCCCTGATGGGAGTTTGGCTCATTAATTCCTTCAGCATTGGCTAGAGATGTGTTTCGATTTGCTATCTGGCAGTTCTTTTCATTTCTTGGAGTTAATGTTGGCAAGATACACTCACACATACACTCATTCACTTTGGAGATCTCCTTGGGGATTTATGGTGTCCTGGCCCCTTTATGGTGAAACAGCTGGAAGGAGCTGGGAGAAGGTCTGAGGCTGGGCAGAAAATGACTTCCCAGAAAATGACTCCTGGGTTCTGATTCCCTAGTGGAAAGTACAAGATGACATTTTCCCTGGGAGGGGATGGATGCTCCAGGACATCAGCCCCCCGGGTGATAGCCAGAGCTTGAGTCGCTCTCTATCTATCTGTCCATCCATTAGACAAATATTCACTGAGCACTGATTGTGTCCGGCATTTGGGAACCCAGCAGTGAACAAAACACGCCATCCTCACTTCGCAGAGCTGACATTCTATATAGGATGGAAAAGGGGCCAATGTCTCGTGAACAGCTACTGTGTGCTGGGTATTTCTCCTACACGATTTGTGGGCTCGTCATCATCACCCAAGGTTGGTCCTATTGCCCCACTTTTCCAGTTACCAACATGTGAGGTTTGGAGAGGTGAAGTCAAGTGCCCAAGGTCGCCGGCTCAAGGGTGGTGACACTGGAATTCAGATTTGACCTGTTGGATTCTCTTCCCCCACCCCCACCTTTCTATAGAGGGACCATCTAAGAGGTTGGTCCTTCTCTGTGGTGACGTGATTCCTTATCTGGGTCTCCCTGATGATAGGACCTGTGTCTTCTTCATTCTGGCTCCCCATGGATCCCACATTTTGCCTAACGGGTAGCAAGGGCTTGAGCGTAAGGCTGTCAAACAGAACTAATTCCAGCTCCTATCGCCTTTTGGGCACTGGTTAACCCACCTCTTCCAGGAAGCCTGCACTGATTGCTCCAATCATGGGGACCTTACCTTCCTCTCTCTGACCCCAGAGCCCAGACTGTTTATGGCATAATTTGTGTTATCATCCTACTTCTCTTATCATTTCCTCCCCTCTTCTAACTAGCAAATATTAATTAAGCATTTACTGGGGTGCAATATGCAGCGGTTAAGGGTATTATCTCTGGGTTAGGAGAGTCTGGGTTTGAACCCCATTATTGTCCCTAGGTTTGTGGCCTTGGGCAAGTCCCTTTACTGCCCTGAGCATCAATTTCTTCAATGCCAGAGGGTTATTCTAACAATTCAATAAAATAGAATTTAGAAATTTCTTCCATTGTAATTATTAATGGGGTGACTCTGGAGACTGTGGTATCCAGGATGAATATTGTTCTCCCTAGTAGAGCTCTTGATAACTTCTTAAGAGCAGATGACTGAACTCATTTTATTTAGCCATCAGAGGAACTTTGGAAGAATGCCTATCACATAGTCACTGCTGAGAGCTGATCAAGACACAGAAACAATTTCGTGAGATGTGTGTCTGAGCCTTTTCTCCGGAGCCCACGCTCTTCTTTCTGGAACTCCAAGACATTCTGCAGGTTGGGACATAAATCTCACATTCTTAAAAACTTTTGTTGGGTGGATCTTGTTAACCCTCCCTCTGTTCCTTAGTATTCCTGCCGGGACTGTTTGTCTGAGAAGCCCCATTTATTAGGCTGATGTACCAATAATCCAGTTACATCTTTCAGGTAATTTTTTTGTTTTCAATGGATGTTGAGTATTTGTTCTCATTAAGGCCCTGGAAAACATGAGCGTCTGTGCTGGCGCATTCAGCTTACACAAAACACTGTGAGGGCTAAAATTTGCTTCTTTTTGATTTCGTCTCTTGCTGGCTTGAAGGACTGGATTTTATAACAGGTCAATTTCAGACCATTTGATATTGATATATGAAGATCCTTAGGGATTATTGAATGCATTTTTCATCCAGCTGAGATAGTATCATATAAGGAAAATGGGATTGACTGTTAAGTACAAATTGAAAAAGACATGGTCATTTAAGATAACTCCTTATCTGTATACAAGGAAATAGTATCAGGGAAATAGACCACCAGTTGACAGAAATAAATTTCACCTTGGGTTCCTCCTCCGTACGCCTCCTTCACTAACTGTTCATACTCGTCTGGGATTATTCAATTATTCTGAGGGCCCTTTCCTGGGGCCCCGGTTAGAGGATGCATCTGTGGAGACAAGAAAGTTCTTTGCTGCTTTGTTCTGGAAGGAAGGATTGGGTAGGTGGAGCTGGGACCATTAAAGGGCAACCTTTGTAGCATTCGGAATGGGGAAGCTTCAGCTCTCTAGCAGAGCCCCCGATAACTTGGTAAGAGCAGGTGAAGAGCGGAGAACAATGGTTCCATGCCTTTCTTTTCCTCCGCCAGGCTCATTCACATGTCCCCGGCCGCTCACACTCTGATCGCTGGAGGGGTCTCAGCCAGGCATGGTTCAGGGCATATCCAGCCCTGGAAAACAATGTGGCCACCAAGGGGGCTGTGGCCTGGCGGACGGGTTGTGAATTTCTATTCTCGCACAGCAGCCTGCTCTTCATGGCTCACATCTCTTTGACATAGTAGAGTTTCCATGATCTTTTGGAGCGGCGTATCTGCTCCCTGAGGATCGTGTTGCTCCTCACTCCCCCCCATGCCACAGCTGAGGTGCTAGCACGGAGTGGATCAAGCCAGTGCGGGAGCTGCCTGACTCCACAGCCGGCACCATTTCCTGAGTTTGACACAGCAGAGTGGTTTTGGAGGTCACTTGGAGAATCCCCCAGATGCCCAAATATACCCTGCACTGGTCTGTGGAGTGGCTGGGGACTTGTGTCTGGTCCCTTAGGGAGGTACAGTACTTGGACCGGGGGTGGGAGGTGGAAGGAAAGGCTGCTGCTTCTACTTCCTCCTCAGGTCCCACGTGTGGGGACATCAGCTGGGAGGTGTGTGCTGTGTCCCCTCCAGGCCTGTGCATTCCTGAGGCGGACAAGCCTGGGGGTGGGTATCTGCCTGGGCCCTCCGGTGAGCAGGGCCCATGCCCAGCCTGAGTCGACATCAGAGATTCCCTGATTCCAATGAGGAAAGGGCGTTCAGAACCCCAAAGAGAGCCAGGGGAGCTGGGGCCTACAGTCAGGTACCCCCTAAGGCTTCCTGAGAACCTACTGTGTGCTCGATGTGCCACCTCCCAGAGACTCCGAGAAGAGAGTGATGAAGATTTGACCCTTTATATCCATGATTTTGTTAGTATTCACAGCAAGCTAAGCATCATCAGCCCTGTTTTATAGCTGAGGAAACTGAGACTAAGAGACAGGAAGTGACTTGAATAAGTCACATATATAAGTTAGTGTAGAAATAAGAATTTGCATCTGGGTTTGTTTGACTCTAAAAGAATTCATCCATCCATCCATCCATCCATCCATCCATCCATCCATCCATCCATCCATCCATCATCCATCATCCATCCAGTGTTAATCAAGCATGTACCAGGAAATTATCATTCTTACTTATTATGAGTGATGTCCTAGGGAACAGAGGGGACCCCAGGGATGTTCCTAGGGCAACCTCATCTGGGATCTGTCCATTCGTCATCATGACTGGACACTTGGACCATGTTGGAGGCCTCAGACTAAGCCTGCCAGGAGGCGGCAGGAGGCAATGGGCTATAGATGTCTTCCATCCAGTATGGAGACCAGAGTTGAGCATCAGAGGCTCCACCTGGAAGAGGATGTGTGTGGGGATTGGGGTGGGGAGAGGCTGGCATAAGGAGTTCACTTCCCCCCAGATACCCACAGGCAAATGCTGTCCATCAGCCTATAATTCTAACCCACCCCTCAATACGTGTACGGCACTGAGCTAATTCTTCCTGAGGCCCATGAATCATAGCACTCGATTCTCTAATACCAATGAAATGCAACCTCTCTCAAAGAGTTGACTAAATAAACCAGAAGCCCGTAGAGATCCTTACGTATCCTTCCCCCTCCCCGCTTCTTACTCTTTACCCAGGCAGGTCCTGAACGGATGGCTGAAAGGGTTCCATGTTTTCTGGGGGCTGCAGGTATTCTTGGCAGAAGCTACAGCAGCCTTAGAAGAATCCTGATGGGGCCCACAGCTCTGGGTTCAAGTCTTGCCAGTGGCAGCTGGGCAAGGCTCTGCCAGTCTCCACATCTGAATTAAGGAGATTATTCCTGATGCTTCTGATGTCTCTTCCAGCCTGAGCCAGGAGGGACTGACTTCTCTAATGCAGGATGGTTAGGGGACCCCACTTGTCGGCAGGTCCTCGAAACCTGGTCCTTGTATGTCAGGAATTCCCAATCTATAGGAGACGACAGATGTGCAGGCAGCTGTAATTCATAATCAGAGTGATACGACAATAGTAAAAGAAGGAATTCTGTAGTAGTTTCCTGTTGTTGCTGTAATAAATGACCATGCACTTGGTGGCTTACAGCAATGGAAATGTATTGTCTCACAGTTCTGGAGGCTGGAAGTCCAACATGGAGGAGTCAGTGGGACCATGCGCACTTCCTTCCAAGGATCTCGGGGAGGACACTGCCTTGCCTCTTCTAACTTCTGGTGGCTCCGCGAGCTTCCTGGATGTGGTTGCGACACTCCAATCCCTGTCTCCACGTGGCCTTGTCCTTATTCCATGCTTTGCCATCCTAGGCCCAGTATCAGGCCCTTGATGTTCATCATTGCTAGGAATCACCAAAGACACCCGTGGGCCTGGGGTGGGGTGCCCATCGCACAGAGGAGACGCACGAGACCCCACTCATGTCAGAGCCTTGGCTGCAGGGTCTCTGAGCTGTGCCGGGGTGTGCCGATGGAGGGCGAGGAACGGGGTGCTGTGTGCCTTTTGGGGGGGCCTACTTGGGAAGACATTGAAGAATAGGTGCATTGAGTCAGGTTGTCTCCAAGGAGGAGTCAAAGCTGAGCTCTGGGTGGAGGGTATGACCCGAGTGACTCTTCTCATTTCACAGGTAGGGAAACCGAGGCCCAGAGAAGAGAAGTCACCTGGCCGGGATTCCACATGCAGGTGTGGTGGAGCTGGGATTAGAACCCAGGTCTCTCTAACTCCTGAGCCTTCTGGGACTGCAGTCTCTCTTCATGCCCTCTTACCAAGTTCACGGGTACAACACTGAACAAGCAGTGACATGTATCGGGTGCTCACTCTGTGCCCAGTACTGAGCGAAAAGGTCTGATGAGACATCAGTCTCCTCACAGCGGGAGAGCAGAGTTTAAGGAAACCCAGGGAATGGTGTGGCCGCTGGAGTGAGTATAGATAGAGAGGGGCAGAGGAAGGAAAGGCCGAGTTAGGGCCCCATGACGGCCCCAGCAGAGCCCCCCGTAGTCCTTTGCCTGGGTTACTGGAGCAGCCTCCTCGAGGCCCCCAGACCTCCATCCTTGACTCCCAACAACAGCTTACCTTCTGCTCTAGCCGCCCGGGCGGGTCCTGACACATGAGTAGGCTCACGGCATTGTCTGCTGTCCACCCTGAAAGACTATGTCTCACCCAGGCTCAAGGCTGACACGCTTCCTGGGACCCTCATCTTCCATCCCACATTCCAGCCTAGCACAGTGGCCTCCTCCTCGCCGGTCCCCGCCCTCTCCTGAGCCCTCTGTCTCAGACCGTATATTTGCCGTTCCCTCTGTCCAGACTGTTCTTTATCAGGATATCTGCATGGCCATCTTCCTCATCTCCTTCCCGATTTTCCACAACCTTCGCTGCCTCCTCTGGCCACTCTCTTTTAAATTGCTGCCTCCTCCCACCCAGGCCCCAGCACTCCCTATCAGGCTTTCCCCACAGGTGACATCCTGCAAAAACTAGAGTACCTCACAGGCAAGATGCAGAGCACCTCCATCCTCACAGTGTTACCTTGTCATGGCCACACCCACTTCCATCCCATCCCCACCCCTTCCTTATCCCCCTGGCAACCACTCCTCTGTTCTCCATGTCTAGCATGGTATCATTTTAACAATGGAGTATAAATGAAATCAGACAGCATGCAACTTTTTGGGATTTGCTTTTTTGACTCCACGTCATTCTCCGGCGTTTCATCCAGGTTGCATGTATCCATAGTTCGTGCCTTATTATTGCCGTGTAGTATTCCAGGTATGGATGGGCCAGTTTGTTGATCCATTCACCTGTGGAAGGACATCTGGATTGTTTCCAGAGTTGGGCTATTAGGAATAAAGCTGCTGTCGACATCCATGCCCAAGTTTTTGTGTGAACATAGTCTTCATTCCTCTGGGAAAAACGAAGAGGATAAATTGGGATAAATCGCCTTGGAGTGCAATTACTGGGTTGTCTGGCAGAGTGCTTACTTTTTGAAGAAACTGCTCACCTGTTTCCCCATTTTACATTCCCATCGGCAATGTACGAGCAATCCAGTGTCTCCTTCATCTTTACCAGCGTTTGGTGTTGTCACTGTTTTTTTATTTTAGTCATTCTGAAACGTGAGTGGTGATATCACATGTGGTTTTAATGGCTAATGATCTCCTGATCTGTGGTTTAAAAAAAACAAAACCAAACCATTTTGAACCACGATTGGGTTCAACTGGCTCACTTCACAGATGAAAGAAACTGAGGCCCCGGGATTGAAATGGACTTGAGCAGCTGCAATGGCATCCTTCAGGCTTCCCCCTGACTCCTGATCACGTTTTTCTGAGAAGAGAGAGGAAAAAGAAGCTCTTGAAAAAGGACTTTTACCTGGTGATGTGGAAGGTGCTGTTTTGATGTTCTAACTGATGCGATATGTCCCATCACTGTATATTGTTGCCCGTATGGAGAGCTGGCTTCAAAGTGTCTACAAGAAATACGCTGTCACAACAGAACTTTGCTGGACAGCCATGGGACCACACCGAGTGGTACACCCTCTGGACAGACCTAGAGCCCTCGTAAGCTGCCCTGAGTAGGAGAGTGGGGTCTGGCCAGTGAAGGGCTGGTGGACACTGAGTCCTCAGAGGGAGGGAGGAGATCTCGTTCCCTCCTGCTAAGGGCGAGTCCCTGATTTCCACCTGCAGAGAGAAAGGCGGCCAGCTGTGAGGTTTGAGGCCAGCACCGGCAGGGCTGAGCCCCGGGTCAGCATTTAAGCCCCTTGGCTGTACCCTCCTCTTTCCACCCGGACCCCTTGCCCTCTGTTCCCCATCTCACAGTTATCTTCTCCTCACAAAACACCTCCTCTCCTTGGCCTCCTTGATCGGTTGTATGTCTTATTTTATCGTATTTTTTATTTTTGGAGAAAACTGCATCCAGGAGACCTGGGAGGGGGGAACACAGCATCTGTGAAGGAAGGGCGGCTGCAAAGAGACAACACACATTTTTTTTTTTTTAAAGCACGGCAATAAATGCTATTCAAAAAAGAAAAAAAAGAAAGGAAAAGAAAAGAAAGAAAGAAAAGAAAAAGAAAAACCCACCCCACAATCTCTGAAAAACACAGCCCATTGAAATGACAAGCCGAAAATCATTTGCTAAGCGCTGAAACAGTTCCCTTTGTCACCCAAATCCTTCTGTTGACAGTTACCTTTCAATCCCGCAATTGTGCAGAAAAGGCTGATTTTTATTCAATGTTCTATTCACCCTGCGTATTAATGAAAAGGGGGGAGGGAAAAAAAAACTTGTAAGAATGGTGTTTAATAGGCTGATAGACAAGCTGTCTGGATTCCCCGCCCGAGCCCCTCTTATCAGTGGCTCACACTGGGGCTGACGTGGTCGCCCTGTCCCAGCGCAACTTGGAGCGCCCGCCTGGGTTTCTTGGCCTGTGCAATGGAAACACTGGGATTGATTGATTGATTTTTATTATTATTATTGTTATTATTTTTAAAAGGCTCACTGATCTTTTCTCTTTACCAGGAGGAGGGAAGAGGTGCCAATTCTGACTTGACCATTTGAGTCCTACATGCACCAAAGCACCATTTCATAAGCACCTACTGTGTGCCAAGTGGCTGTACTTAGTGCTGGCTCAGGCATGCACAAGGGAGACCGTGTCCCCAGACAGGGAGCGTCCAACCCAGACAGAGATCAACAAAGCAAGGATTCCACCCCAATGGAACCAGGTGTCACAAAAGGTCAGTGTGGGCCCCACTGAGTACCAGGAGACTGTATGCCCCTAATCCTTTGCTCTAGGTGCCCCCAAGGCAGAGGACCCTGAGAACCATCTGGCCCCATCTTCACACCAATGGGCTGCATTTTGGCATTGTCATGCCTATTGGGCTGCAAGAAGCTGGACCACGTGACCTCCCCAGAGGCTGGGTGGAATCATGAGGTTCTGCTAAAGGTGGGGTCCAGACCTGGGTTCCAGTCTTGTCTCTGCCATTCACTTCCTGGGGGCGGTTTTGGGCAAGTCCGTTCACCTCTTTCAGTCACAGTCTCCTTGGCGGTCACATGGGGATGGTGACACTACTATAAAGGAGCTGCTGGGAGCATGCTACAGACAGAATGTCTGGGTCGCCCCTAAATTCCTCTGTGGAAGCCCTAACCTCCAAGGTGATGGTATTTGGGGCCTTTAGGGGGTGATGAGGGTGGGCCTGTAGCCTGGTGGCATTAGTGCCCTTAAAAGAAGAGATCCCAGTAAGCACTTCCCCCTCAACTCCACCTCCACCGTGGACACAGTGACAGGTGGCTGTTTGCAAGCCAGGAAGAGAGCCCTCATCAGAACTTAACAATGCTGGCACCCTCCTCCAGGACGTCCAGCCTCCCGAACTGGGAGAAAAATAAAATTCTGTTGTTTAAACCACCCATTCTGTGGTATTTTGCGATGACAGCCCAAGCTGGCCAGGACAGAAGACAAAGTGAGGTCTGCAAGCCAAATTTCTGGCCCAACCCCTTTCCCTCCCTCCCTCTTTTCTTTTCCATGTTTTCTTTCATGGATTCTAGAAATCCAAGAGGGGTGCTGTGCTGGGGTGGGGTGGAGAGAGAGCTCAGAAAAGCAGAGGAGTTTCATTTAAAGAATGTGTTTATGACAATGAAACCCGCTCCCTGGCTGGGTGGTGAGCTCCCCACCATCGTAAGGCTGTAAGTGGAAGCTGGATGACAATTTAGCTAGGATCTTATGGTAGACGTAGAGGTGGACAGTATGGATTTGGGGGACCCATACCTGCCTGCCAAGTCAACCAACTTACCTGAAGTGATCACTGGGTCTGTACTTGCCTGGCCTGTTTTGTTTCCCAATGACACACCTGTTAGCGTCATTTTGCCTCCAGCACCTCATGCCCCACACCCAGGAGGCAGCCTGGAATCCTCTCCTCCCCTCCACCCCACACCCAGTCCTTGGCAAGTCCTGACAACTCTGCCTTTCAAACATCCAGAGCTCACACCTCCTTCGTCACCCTTCTTATCTGGCACCTGCAGTAGCCCTTTCCCTGGGCTCCTTGCTTTTTCTCTGGGCCCTTTTCTCTTCACAGAGCAGAGGGACACCCTGCATCTGTTTGTTGGATCTTCCCCGCGTCTGCTCAGCGTCTCCAGTGGCTCTTATCCTGAAGCTCTCATGCCCCAGCTCCTGTTACAGCATCTCCTGCCTGCCCCTTCCGTATTCATTCTAATCTCACCATCCCAGAACTTTTGCTGTCCCTTATATATGCCAACGGTTGTTCCCTTTGCAGTGGCTGTTCCCTCTGCCTGGATACCCTTCCCCCAGGTTCTCCAAGGGCTGGACCTCTCTCCATGCAGGTTTTTGCCTTAACTTCACCCCCTCCAAGAGGTCTTCCCTGACACAGTCCCTTCTCCCCATCACTACCTAACTCCTTCCCCAACTTTGTTTTTCCCCTTATTCACCTCTCACCACTTTATACTGTATCGCATATTTGTTAGCTTGATCACCATGTGCCTCTCATGCTGCCCTGTGAGCTCCTGAGGACACGGACTTTGCGCATCTGGCTCTCACAGTGTCCCCGGATACATAAATGGAGTCACACATGGCCACCAGGCCTGTAGTAAGGCAGTCCTTGAACCTCATTCTGACTTTTGTGTCCACTGACACCCCCCATGAAGACTCCCCAATTTAAGAATCCCCTCCCTTCTTAAATCCAATGTAAGCAGGGCAGCAATGATGAGTAACAGTTACCTCTCTTCCTAATCACTCATTCAGTCACTCAACAAACCTTTATTGTCAATGTGCTAGCTAATGTGCAAATGTTTGGGACCCAGCTGTGAGAAAGATGAGCATGGGATTGACGTTTTGAATGGGGAGACTGAGGTAAGAAAAAGTAAATTAATATAAATGATGATG
Source organism: Rhinolophus sinicus (assembly GCF_057876585.1). Classification (NCBI taxonomy): domain Eukaryota; kingdom Metazoa; phylum Chordata; class Mammalia; order Chiroptera; family Rhinolophidae; genus Rhinolophus; species Rhinolophus sinicus. The sequence continues at coordinate 23,783,302 of NC_142509.1, forward strand.
TTAGAGACTATGAATAAATATGGAGCAGGGTAAGCGGTTGGAGGTGATGCCCTTGTTGAAGAGTCAATCAGGGAGGACTCCCTAGAGGAGGCAACCGTAGTTAAGGCCTGAATAAAGTGCTGTGTTGTCAAGGGACAGGTGGGGGCACTGGTGAGGCAAGGGAAGCAGGTGTCAGGTGGTAGAGGGCTTCGCAGACCTCAGGAAGGTGGGCTTGATTTTTGGCCCTGCACAGAGCCCCAGATATGTTTTCCAGAAAGGACTTAGCACAGCGATAAGTTTGAGTGAATGCTGGGTGGAGGAAACAATGAATAAGTGAGTTGGTGAGTGAACACTCCCCACATCATGGACCACTGGGGTTAGGTGTCCTGCTCTCTTTTATCCACTGCCTCCCACATCTGTTCCCCCCGCTTGCAGACGATCCCTTTTGAAAGACACCGCCTCCCCTGTCTTGGATCCTCTGCCTTCTCCTGGGGCCTCAGCTCCACAGCTAGGATGAGTTCAGCCCTAATGGTGTGCTTTTTGGGGAGTAGCTAAGCAGGAAAACTTCCCAGTACACAATGAGGTGCCCACCCCCCAGCCTCCTGGGAATGGAGTGATAGATAATCCAGACAGTTATTTGTGTTTCAGGTTCCACACGGCGCCCTCCTCGCCCCTCCCCTCCCCTCTGTCGTGATTGCTGACAACGCGGATTTTAATATATTCACATTGGCAGAGTTATTTGCATTCAGATGCAATTATGAGGCAAGATACAGCCTCCTCAGAGTGGCCCCCAGGAATGTGGGGAGGGTTTGGTATACTCTCAGAGGGTGGGGGTTGGGGGGTTCTGAGGTCCGGCAGAGTGGTCCAGGCTGGGCTGAGCTTTGTATACCTGTTTTTCAGAGGAAATGTCCAGACTGATATAGTCCCCACTCTCCCCCTTGTGGGGATCTGGTTTATTTTGTTCATTCCAGGATGGGAGCAGTGTTTGTGGTGGTGGAAATGGGTCAGGGCAGTGTCTTCTCAATCTCTACTCTGTGTCCCAGGCACTGTGCTTGTCCCTGGGTCTTGGTCCCAAGGAGCTTACATTCCCATGGGGGACACTGACAAGAAGAAGTTAACAACTAAATAAACAAGATAACACATTGGAATAAGTGTAGCAAGGGAAACCACAAGGTGAAGTGACACTCCATGGGGATGTTTCTCTAGATAGAGTGGTGAAGGAAGGTGAGGTTGGTTGATGGCAATAATGTGCCCAGCCCTTGACTCCTCCCTGTGGCCACTACCCTTTGCAACACGCCTTTGCAGTTCACTTCATCAAGAAGCCAATCTACTTTCTACTCCTCCAATCTGGACTTGACCACGTGACTTGCTTTGGCCAATAGGATATGGTGTAAGTGATATAAGGCCAGCTCCAACCTGAAGCTTCCAGGGACCTTGCACATTTCTGCTTGCTGTCTTGGAACCCTGCCACCACCTTGAGAATAAGTCCAGGCTCTCCTGCATGGAACAGACACAATCCATCCTAGTCAAGGTCAGCCTAGGCCAGACAGAATCTAGCTACTCTGCCAGCTGACTTCAAATACATTGACCATTTGATCAGCTCAAATGCAGAGATCACTTGATCAGCCCAGATCAGTAGACTGCCCACCCAACCAACAGACTTGTGAACTAAACAAATGCCTACTGTTTTAAGCCATGAAGTTTTTGAGATGTTTTGTTATGCAGCAGTAGCTAACTGATACAAAAGGTCACCCAAGGGGTGAAAAAGTGGTAGTAGTGAGAAGCCCTGAAGGAAGATAATTCCAGGTGGAGGGAAATACAAGCACAAAAGCCACAAGGTGGGAAATATGGAGGCCTGTTTCAAGCACAGAAAGGAGACCTATATGGCTGGGGTGTGGCAAATGAGGTAGGAATGGGATGTGGGTCACAGACGGGCAGGGGCTAAATCACATGAGACCCAGTAGATGCTTCTGGTGTTTGAAGATGGCAGTCATGGATCTGATCTCTCATCCTAGGAATCTAGAAGCAGGAGTGTGAACTAAGGTGACTGGTGTTGCTGCTTATTTGAACCACGTGGGTGATAGGAGGTAAGAGAAGGGGCGGCGTTTGGTAAAAAGGTGGATTTGCCTGAATGGGTTCCAAGGATGGGTGCCTGTCCTGCGTGTGCCCAGAAGGGAGAAGTACAAGGAGACACACATGAGTAGCCCACTCTGAAAGCTGGCAGTGAAGGGCCAGAGCCCACCCTGATTGGCTCGCCCCAGCTGCCACCCCCTTGTTGGGGAGAGTTCACCTTTTGGCTCATGGCCTTTCCATTCTGAGAATAGTTCTTTCTGGCATCACTTTGCGCTTTGCTTTCATTGGGGTGATTTCTTCTGGTTGTCCTTGCCTTTCCGTTGAGTCCAGGGAACTTGGAGAACAGGTTGGGGGTGCCATGGGGCATGAAAGGGAAGGTTGTAACAGGAGGAGGCCTCGCCCAGTGAAGGAGGTGCTTTCTGTGCCTTGTGTCACATGCCTTGGTGTGTGACACCTCTGATCTCAGGACAGCTGTATGGACAGTTCTAGGCACGATGCCAGCTCCTCACCTGAGCCCCAGCATTGGTCCCTCATTTGCTGGCCTTGTGGGATGCCATCAGGAGGGAATGGGATCATGGATGTGTCCCAGCCTCTCAGGCTTTGGAAGGAGGCCTGAAGCATATTTTATGTGGTTCCTCGGAAGCTCCCCAGCAGGGTGGAGCCCCAGATGCCCACGTAGTAATCCCCAACACCACCCTCTTTCCTGACCTTTCCATTCTCCTGTGGCTCTTTCCTGGGACCCCCTCCCAATAAACCACCTACCTTCAAGTTCTTGTCTCAGGTGCCGCTTTCCTGGGAACCTGAACAAAGACTCAAGATGCTGGCCTCCGTCTCTGCTGGACCAGGTAGGGGCCTGGCTAGGTCATCCAGAGCTGTGTCATCCTGAAGCTGCAGGGAAGGTCTGATTGAGGGCTGGGGAGAAGCCACTGATTCAGGGTGGATGTGACACTTCCTCCCCAAAGTTGTTCTTGTTCTGAAATCACTGAAGAGTACACTCAAAGGGGTGGAGGCTGGCCCTGGGGTATAGCACTTTACAGTTTACAAAGCCCTTTCCATGCCAGTGGTCATTTACTGGTCACAACAATGCAATAGCATCAGACAAGAAGGCATAGTTTTCTGCCATCCAGATATGAAGACAGGGGAAATCAGAGAGGACAAGTGGGCTGCGCAGGAACCCACAGAGAAATGTCTGGGGCCAAGGTCACTGCTGCCTCCCAGCAAAATGTTCTATCCCAGGGGATCTTGGGCGAGGGCAAGATCAAGGGCTGTGATGTCAGGTAGACTGCTTTCTATTCCTGGCGTGATGCTATGTGACTGGCAGGCTATGTGACCTCGGCAACTTTCTGACCTTCTCTTGCCTCAATTTTCTCATCTATAAAATGGGTATGGTGAGGATTTAAATGCAATGAGTGTGTATTTTACAGCAGCTTCCATGCTGGCCTCCCTGCTTCTTCCCGCCCTCTCCAAAGCCTTTCTTCAGAGTAATCTTTCCAAATGGCAAAGTTGCTGTCTCTTTTTGTGTGTAGAATCCTCCCGTGGTCCCCGTTGTCTTTAGGACAAGGATTGACCCCATAGCATGGCTGACCAGCGCTCACCCCAGTGAGCCAGGCCACCGTCTCCTGCCTCACTCCTGCCCTCCCCAGCCACCATCTGGGCCATGCAGGTTCTCTGTCACCCCAGAGAGTGAGCACAGCCATTGCATTTGCTATCTTCCTGGCAGCCTGGTCTGCCCTGTGAGTTATTTTTTAATACAGGTTTTGGATCAGTAACACATTCCGATGGATTAAAATTCATCAAGGTACAAAAAGGCATGTACTGAAAAGCTCCCTCCCACTCCTGTCCTCCAGCCTCCGACGCCCCTCCTCGCCACAAACCCTGTGTCCAATTTGCATGAGTCCTTTCAGAGACATTTTATGCAAATGTAGCAAATACTCAAAGCGATTATCCACCTGCTGCCTCTTACACACATTCTACCAGACTGAATCCATCTTTATTCACTAATCGTAACTTAGAGATCTTCTATCTTAGTAAAAATAAAGTGCTTTCTTGTTCCTTTTTTACAGCTGCATAGTATTCCATGGTGTGGATGCCCCATCATTTATTTATCTAGTCTCTTATTAATGGGTATTTAGATTATTCCCAGTTTTTTTTGCCATGATATAAATGCTTCTTTGAATAACCTTACATATGTATCTGCGTGTATGGGAGAAACTCTATAGCATTAATTTCTAGGTCTGAAAGTGTCAATTTATTATATTGATAGATTCTAGCCCCCCCCCCCCCATTTTCCCCCATAGAGGATGCTGATGGATACTCTTGCCAGTAGAATATGAGAGTGGCCTGGCTGAACCTTCCTCATTTTTAAGACCATGAACAGCTGTCACCTTTTCCGGAAAGCCTTCCAACACCTTCCAGCTGGCTCAGGAGTCTCGTCTGGCCCCCACTTCAGCACTGAGCATGTGGCACTCAGCATTGCAATGGCTTATTTCCTTTTCTGTCCTCATCATCAGATTGGAGCTCCTTGAGACAAAGCCTTGTCTTCAGGCCTTCTCAGGCTTCAGCAGAGGGTTCAGGGCTGAGGAAACACTCGTTCCCCTTCCACACGACTGCAGGACTAGGGTCCCCAGGGTAGGAAGCCTCTACTTAAACACATTGAGCCTCCTGCCCCAGGGAAAGGGCTTGGGCCTCTGTCCCCAACACCTGCCAACCACCCCGTCTGCCTGCCGGCACCAAACCCCTTCCCCCAGCTGCCAGGGCCTCCACCCTCTCCCTTGAACAAATAATAATTGTTAGAAAAAGGCCTGTGGATAAATTATTATCGTGACCCTCATTCCAGTGCAAAAAACTTTTGCTAGCTGCCAAGTGAAAAGTCAAAATTTGCATTTAAATAGAAAATGTTAGGCCAGCTGAACAGGGAGGCCAGTGCCCCCAGAGGCCTCTCCCTGGCGGGAGCGCCAGTCAATGCACCCCTCCCCAGGAACCCAGCTAGCGGCAGGAGGAACATTCAGAGCCTGATTTGAACTGATCTTATTCTGTGTTTTGTGGCCCCTTGGGGCCTACGATTTCCAGTCCCTGCCATGGTTCTGCAAAGGCCTGTGACCCAGTCAGGAAGACCTCTTAGATGTCTTCCAGTCAACCCACCTTGAATTTGAGTCTCCCTTCCCTTGCCCGGAAGTGAGTGGATAATCACCAACACTAAAGGGGATTAGAGACTTCACAGCTCATGTCCTGCAGAATCTTTAGAGGATGGTTTTAGAGCTAGACAGGAAGGACTTAAGGCTAGACTACTTGCTATGTCACTTAGCCTCTCTGAGCCTCAGTTTCCCTGTGTGTAAATAATAATACCTTCTTGGCTAGGTGTTATATAATCATTATAATTTATTATCACGAATAAATTTAGTTGTTTCTGTTATGTAGCTCAATTCATAATGCTGGAATTTTACTTTGGCATCCTGACAGGTGCATGGATATCTCCGTGGTAGGGTACTCCCTTGCACAGAGACCAGTCTGTTCCATTTATCTGCACCTCTGTCACACATAGGTCTTCCCTCTAATTGTGGGAAGACCTAGGTGCTGCCTTGTCATTTTCTCTGACCCCCCCTTTTCTGGTGAAACCCCACAGTTCTAGTTACCCAAGAGTTTGCCCAAACACCCGGGAGGTTCACTGCACTGGGCAGCCAGGAAGATGATAGCAACTTCCCAATATAGAAATTAAAATTGAAAGAAAGAACCGATTCACAACTGATGTGCAGTGAGGACCCTAGGCTCAGAGCGACTTGACTTTGTGTCTCATTTCTACCCGAGTTCCCTTGGATAATCCAGTTTCTTTGAGTCGCAGTTTCCTCCTTGTAGAATGGGGAGGCTGGAGCCTATTTCATGGAGCTATTCTGAGGATGGACTGAGATCACGCATGTCCAGATCCAAGCATGGGGGCATGCACCAGTGGGAGCTTAATAAAAACTCATGACCATCCCGCAGTCCATTTGAATATAATTTGCACCAGGTAGAAATAAGATCTTTCTATTCAATTCAGCAACTGTACCTTGAACTCCCACTCTGTGCCCAATACTAGCACATGGGCGTCTTTCATAGACATGATAGAATGCCGATTTGAGATGGCAGGAAGCATGTCTGCATTGCAACCATTGCAACTACACTGCCTGGCACACAGTAGGTGCTTAATAAATGTTTGTGTCTGGGTGAATGAATAAATAACTGCTTTGTCCTCAGCCCCTAAGACAGTGCCGGACACATAGTAGGTGCTCAATAAAAACTTGGCGGGCAGGAGGAGGGAACGCAGGCACAGAAAAAAGAAGTGGCCAGAGTTCTGACAGGCTATATCAGAAGAGGCATTTGGCCCCACATAGATCCCACATGGGACTTTCCTCCTTAGTTGGCACACACACTGGCTGCCGCCCTATTATGTGCTTGCTCTGTCGTGGAGACTGGAGTGAGAGGGCATAGCAGAGGCCTCTGTACTTAAGGGTTCACGATGCTGGGGAGAAACTAGATCCAGGTGGGAGACCTCGCACCTGACAAAGATAGTTGATATCCTAGCTGGAGGGTCCTCGAAGCTGTGGAGGATGAAGGAGGTCTGAGGCTGGAGGATCACGAGCATCTTCCTGGAGGAAGGGCCCACTGAGCCGGGACTGGGCAGGCTCAGGGCGAGGTCAAAGGCAGACATTTGTCAAGTGGATTTCAGGCCTCCTACCTGCCAGACACCAAGCCTCTAGGTCTAAGGGGTGAGTTCTGGAAGCAGGGCCCATGGCTTGTCTGGGATCTGAGATGAGAATACAGATGAGGGCTGAGATCTATCCTGGAGGGCCAGAGTCACAGGATTATCCCATTGAAGACCCCAGAACTGATGTGAAGATAAGTAGTCTTAACCCCATTCTCCAGCTGAGGACACTGATGCTCAGAGAGGTCAAGAAATCAGCCCGGGACCCCACAGCGAGGAAGCATTAGAGTGGGGCTTCAAACACAGTGTCTGTCCTTTAAAGCCTGTCCTTAAAAAACAACAACAAAAAGTATATATAATATTTTTATATAGTTAAAATTGAAACAGCAAAACGTGTAACAGACACAGTACTCAGAAATACAGAGTTAAGAGACAGCTAAAAACACTGAAAGTAGCTGCCTCCGGGGAGCATATGGGGAAACAACAGGTGTGTGTGGGGGCATCATGGTTTTGGCTAAAAAGCCATTTAGTGCCACTGGATTTTTAAAACCTATGTGTCTGCATTCCTTTTATAGAAAATACAAGCTAAATTTTGAGAAGGACAACTGCTTATAATTCACTATTCAAACTGTCTTCAGGGTCCTTCGATGGAAACAAGCCTGTGTCAGCGGCATCCCGCACTGGCCTTCTGGTTTTAATGGTCACCTGGCATCCCCCAGAATGGAAGTCTTACAGCTCTTCGAGTGAATCCACCATTGCTAGGCATTGTTTGCAGGAAGCAGTCAGGTTGGGACCCGCACTTGTGAGCCCTGGAACTGGGCTTGGAGCCACTGTGCTCCCTGGCACCCACTGAGGGCTCATCTGACCCGAGCACAAGGCTGGGTCACTCTGGCTCTCTGCTCCGGGCCTGGCACAGTGACTGGGCAGACCTGGGCTTACCCTCCGGGGGCCTCCAGTTGAGTTCCGAGAGAGACAGATAACTACCCAGAGGAACTTCCCTAATGACAGATGGTGACCAATCCTTTGAAGGAGATTGCTTGTGCTAAGAGTGTGGGGTGACTGGGACAGCTTCCCTGAAGCAGGGGTGTTTGAGCTGGGTTCTGAGGGACAGAGAAACATTAAGCTGTCAGAGAAACTGGGGATGGAGTTCTAAGGCGAGGGAGCGTCATGGGAGAGGGTTACAAGAAGGGAAAGAAGTTGGCTGTCCGAGGAATGGCCTGGACGCTAGAGTGGACGAGGAGGGAGGGGGAAGGGAGGGAGGTGGGGATGCGGGGAGGAGAGACAGGGAGGAAGGGAGACAGGGAGGAGGGCAGGGCAGGGTCAGGAAAGCCTGTGGGACTTTATCTCAGGAGGACAACATTAGAGTCCGGGGTGGCCGGGGGGCCCTGGTCTCGGGGTACCTATGCTGGGAGAGGAGCAGAGAGCTCTGGGGATTGGAGTGCCCGCAGGGGCGGGACAGGCCCTGTAAGAGCCACACAAACCCCAAGTCCCATGAGAGGGTTAACGAGGCCTCCACTGTCCCTGACTAAAGTCATTTCACACATTTACAGTGTACCAGTCAAACCAATTAGCTGTGAAAGTGTTGTAGGGCCTGCCTTTTATTGGATTCTGGTCAACCCGGAATTGGTTAAATCATGTCTGCTAAGAAACATAAAGCATGGGGGAGATGGGGGCAACTCTGGGCAGTCCTGAGAGGCCTGCAGCATAAACAGGGGGTGGCGCTGGACTCTCGGGGGCTGTGAAAGGCTTGGCTGAGCTTCCACAAGGAGGTCTCTGCCCAGAAAGGTGAGGGGGTCCTCGTGATCTTTTAGCCTCAGTGGGTCTCCACTTTATCTAATCATTAGAATCACAGGGAACTGAAAAAAAAATACAGCCCTGGTGCCCAGGGCCGACCCTGAACAGTTGTACCTCAGAAAGATAGGAAGCAAAGCATCATTGCTTTCTCCAAGTCTCAGGACTTCTGATATGCAGCTAACAGGGAGAACAGACTGGCTCTGTTCCAGTGGTCTCAACTGGGGGATGTCGCCCCCTCGCCCCAGGGGACATTTGACAATGTCTGGAGACAGTTTTGGTTGTTATAACTGGAGGGTGCAGCAGTGACAGGTGGGGGGAGGAGGGTAGAGGCCAGAGGAGCCACTCAACACTCTATAACACACAGGACGGCTCCTGCCACAAAAAAATAATCCGGCTCCAAATGTCAACAGTCCCGAGGTTTGGAAATCCTGCTCTAGCCTAGTCCACCCATTTGACAGATAAGGAAACTGAGGCCCAAGCTGGCTGATGGGGAGTGTCTGGGGTCACACGGAGGGTATGAAGGCAAGCAGGACTCATGAACTTTTGTCCCTGGACTATATGCCTGGTAATGTGCTAGAGGCTGTGCATTTGGGGAGCATTCTAACAGATTCCATAGGCCAAGTCGCTCAAGTTGAATTCTGGAGATGTAGCCTTACTCAGGCTGGGTTTTTTCTGAGGGTCTTGGGACTGTACAACTTCTAGAAGTTGCTCATCTTGCCCTGTGGAAACTCCAGACAGATCCCATCTCTTTAGCAGCAGACTCAACCCCAAAAGATGGTTCCAGAGAAACAAAGAGACCTGTTTTCATGGTGTGGGTCAGCCCCACCTGTTGGTCTTGGACCACCACGGGACTGTCTGTCTGTCCATTTGTCCATCCCGTGGCAGTAACATGAGCAATGTGCAGGACAGGGGGACCCGGCTAATTGCAGACTCAGGGAAAGCCAAGCAGAGATTAGCCCACAGGAGGAGTGACGGCAGGCAGGCGTCTGGGGCCAGGATGCTACCTGATTAGTTAAATTGCCAGCACCTGCTTGCTTTTATTGCAAACATAAACACCGGCCATGCAGACAATTGCCAGCGCGCCTAATGCTTTCCTTGTTTGCCGCATATGCAAGGTCCAGGGCTGGGCAGCAGGGTTGCTCAGGCCTGGACAAAAACGGGAAGGCAGAAGAGCTTGGGTGAAAAGGTGCTGGATTAGGACTCAGGGGAGAGAATTTATACTTGGCGAGGCCTCCTCTGGTGGGCACTGCATGAGGCCTTTCTATCCCCGTGCAAAGCCATCTGACTCTCAGCGTCTTCCTGTGAAGTACTACTACTCTTTTTGTTGAGACTCTGAACAGTTAAGCAACATCTTCCAAATGATCCAGCAGATAATACAGGAGTTGAACTTAGGTCTTTCATCTCCAAAGCCCCTCCTCTCTACGAACTGGGTGTTGGGAGCCTTGGGGATTGCATGTGTGCTCAGGACAGGCAACAGTTTCTGGCCCTCTTGACAACTTGCTAGGTGGCCACGGCCTCCTCATTTCCTCCTTCTGTACCTCGGTTTCTTCACCTGTAAAGTGGTCATCTCATCACCCACCCTCTGCTCTTGAACTCCAAGAAAAAGAGGTTGGAGAGTGGGAGCTTGGCCCTTGAGCGTGTCTGAGGTCAAGTCCAATGCCGACTGAAATCATCCACTTAGACCTCTCAGAGGTTCTTTAAACAGAATCATGCTGCCCTGTCTCGTGGGCATGTGTCCAAAGTCTATAGGTCCCCACCACTCACTGCCAGTACTTTAGCCATCGTCCAGCAATTGGCCGACAAGACAAACGGCCCAGGAAACCATTTTTAAATTAACTCTGTCTCCATTACAGGTGCTTTTATTAAGATAAACTATTTGGGGGATGTTTACAGGAGAGAGCCCTTTGGTGCCGGCGGAAGGTCAGAGGGAAAGTCCGTGGGACTGCACAACTGTCATTCGAAAGCTTGCAGCACTTCGCCCGCATTCAAATGTGCGTCTCTCCCCCTCAGTGACAGATGCTTCAAGCCTGTGACATGCTTTGTCAGAATTTCATTTGTCCGAGCAGCTTCTGCCTCATTCTTGGCAGACGCAGGCGATAGGGGAGTGTGTGTTTAAAGTCCCTTCTGTGCTTCTTGGAAATGAAGTGGGGGTACATTTCCAGCAGCGCACTCCACCTCAAAGAGGAAAAAGCGAAATACATAAAAATTTGCCCTTGTTCCTCGAGCCTGGGAGAAGGGCAAATGTTCATTCATTCATTTATTCATTCGTGTATTCACTCACTCATTCATTCATTCACTCATTCATCCTCTTGTTTATTCATTCATTGGTTCAGTAAATAATTCACAGCATCTTTTATTCCTTTCCCTAATCACTTTGGAGTTTTAACTGGGTCCTGACTTCTTGTGTGTCCTTATGTACATCCGGGGCCCAGAATTTGCACCTGGGAAACGGGAATATGCTCAGCCAGGATTACACTACGGCCGCCTGGGTTAATTCGAGTGAAGCAAGCGCTAGGAGTTTACTGCCTGGCACACGGCAAACACCCACATGACGGGACTAGGACTGTGGGCGTGGGCGTGGAAACCACTCCTTCCCGAGAGGTTAGGTTGTTGCTCACGGCCACATGGCAAGTACTTGTATGGGAAGCATCTGCCCTGCTCTTCCACTCAGTCTTAGCGTGTGTGTTGCCTGTGCCTGCTGACCCAGCCCTGGGCCACCGGTTCCATCACCGGTGGTGTTTGCGAAGCACAGATCCCAAATCAGATTCTTCTGTGTCTCTTCTCGCACTTGCTCAGGACAGGGCTGCCTTCTCTCGGACACCCCAGCACCCAGCGCAGGCCGCCACCATCTTTTTGATGGTGGTGCTTGTCACCATCTTTTCCAACAAGCAATGTCAGGCAGAGACCCTCCTGGGCCTGACAGACCCCCCTTCTCCTGAACCTTGGGTGAGCCCTTCTCTTCTCTCTGGGCCTCAGCTCTCTCCTCTGCATGTTGGCAGTTAGGTGGTCTCTATGCTCCCTTCAGATTCTGGAACACTGGTCTTTTGAGGAGAGAGGATGAAAGTCACAACAACCCAAGGACCCCCTTTTTGGAATGCTCTGGGGACGTCACAGCTGAATTAATCAGTACCCAGAAACCCTCCTACTCCACCTTTCTGTCCCCAAGCATGTTTTCCTTCATGGAGCCCTGGGTACCTAGGGACACCTATCTCCACCTCTGAGATGCTCTCAGAACCTGGAGATTCTCCCTAGAGAAACCTCTTCTCTCTCCCAAACAAGTCACCAGCAAACACCAAAGACACTTCTGGAATTCTCCGAGGATAGCAAATACCTCCATTGCTCCTGCACTGAATCTCTTCTCTCAGTCCCGGGAGCCTATTAAGCTGGACCATTTCCCCTTTGTTGTGGGTGACGTGTCACGAACAGTCTGGACATGCGGAGGGGTGAGGGTGGGGTGAGTATGTGAATGCACTGTGATGGGCCGCAGCACCCTTGAAATATGGCGAGTTGGGAGAGTGGGATGTGACTGGCAGGCAGAGGGAGAGAGATTGGACCAGTTGAGTAGAGGATGGTTTTCCCTTGACTTTGCTGTAGCGTCACTATTTACTTAGCGAGGGTCCAGAAAGGTGAAGCATTCATAGGGTAGACTTGGCAATGATAAAGTCAACGGCAAAGGAAAGAAAAGAACATATATACATACATATATATATATATATATATATATATATATATTTAGGAGGTTGGAGAAGGGAAGGGAGATCAAGTTAGATTCGAAGGGTTCACAGCCTGAGCAGGTCTCCTGGGCCCCCGGGAGAGGTTGTGGGATCCAGATGTGGACAGGGAAGGCAGAGGGGGGAGGGGAGGCCGGGCAGGGGGTGGGGATGGGGGAGATCTGTTCACAATTAGCCTTGATTTTGTGTGATGACATTGAAATTGTGGGCAAACATGAAAGCAGAGTTGTGAGGACATGTCTGTCCGAGCAGCCCGGGGATTAATCCGACGTGAAGGGCACAGGCCGAGGGCTGGCACCACATGGAAGCGTTTTGTGTGGGTTTTGATGTTCCGCCAGCTGAAGGGGGCTTCTCCGCTCAGGCTGAACGGGCCCTCCACCCCCATCCCAGCCCCCCTCCCCACCCCCACTCCCCCCTCCATCCTCCGGGTCTGGCTGACTCTGGGCAAGAGGTTAAGTCGAGAGCACCAGAAGCTTGTGCCTCCTGCAGGACAGCCCTCGGGCCCTCCCAGACCTGAAGCCAACACAGCAACCCTGAATTTCTGCACAAAGCCAGGCACTGGGGGGTCGCCTGCTGGTCTCCAAGGCAGGGATGGTGGAGTCTGTGGCAGGGAGAGTCTGTGAGCCATTTTCAAGCATTCGGATATTACAAGGGTTGGGCATCTGGCAGGCGATGGTTGTCTACCTACCAGCGCTCTCCTGGGATGGAGCTTGACTGGGAATCTTGCAATTTTATGAGAACACTGGGGGCCGGGAGGGCATGTGGGGGCCCCAGGGTACCCACCAAGGGCTCCAGCTGAGGGAGAGCCTTCTTGTTGCGCTAACTCCAGGAACAAACCTCATTTTGACCTCTCCAAGCTATGCTGAATGTTCAGATGACAGTGAAAGCTGTGGCTCCAGGTACAGCACAAGCTTTTACCATGTGGGTTCCCACCTCCTCAGAACCACAGTTTCCTCATCTGTAAAATGGGGAGGACAACCAGCCCCTCCACACCCCTTATAGGATAGTTGTGAGGATCGAATACCCTAATGTTTATAAAATGTCAGCATCGAATAAACATCCAATAAATAGCCGCCGTGAGTTCCAGCTTTGCTCAACACAACTCAAACACAGCGAGGAGGCTTTGCAGCTTTATTACTGAGAGTCTGTTTATTAGTATTCCAACCCAGTTTTGTTAACGATGCAGAGTGCTGCAGAATGTAGCTGAAGGAGGGCAAGGATTCCTTTCTGTCAGTTCAGGCGGTGGCTCAGCCCCAGCCCTCAGCCCCGTTGTTCACGAGCTGGGGCCCCCTCACGTGCGGGCGGGCGGACTGCCAGGCAACTAAAGCCGTCTGGAAGCCCGGCCCCGACTGCTCAGAGTGGAGGAGCGTATTTCACGCAGGCCCTGTGACCCCTGGAGGTCCTTGGGGAGACAGAAAGGAAGGGGCTCTGTTTTGGTGGGGGAGGGGTCGGGAGAGGCTCTTTGGGGGAGAAAAGGAGTTGATGAAATTTCAGGATGTACTGAGGTCAGCTTCCAGCCGGCTTGTCTAGGTTAGAGAAAAGTGATCGCCACCCCAAACACACTTCTTAATGAAGCACAGCCTGTGCTTACAAGCCATTCCCTTCCTGCCTTTTCCCTCTAGGAGGAAATTCTAAATCTTGAACACAAACGACCACAGAATTATATTTACATATATTTATATTTTCTAGTCACACATATTTAGAGAGCTAGAAGCCAGGGAAAAAGACTGAGGTGTCTGGAAGTCATGTTTCATAACCGAGCCTCTCACCATGTGGTAAGAGCAGGTGAATAGCGGTCACACTTGCCTTACTTGGTGTTTGGGCTTTAACTCAACAAAGAACCTAATCTGTCCTGAGAAGTAGAATTAAATTGTATACAACAATACGTATGACAAGGGTTTCAAGGGCGATAGGACTGGGAAGAGGGGGATGGGAAGGGGAACTTCATATGGTTGTTAGTGAGGTTTGCTCCATCCAGCTGGGCTGGGGTACAGGATTTGAGCATGAGGTCTAAAGGGCTCGTTGCCTGACCAAGTCGAACGCTGAAGCTTGCCTCGCTCTAGCTTACTGTGGAGCAGGAAGACACAGGAGCGAAAGCCAACAAACCCTGTATCCATGCGGGTAAATCAGAGAAGAGAGGGAAAGCAAGGCCATCTGTCTGTCTCCAGGCAGGATGAGGCCCTGCCCTTCCACAAGGAAGGGGAATGGAGGAGTGTTCCAGGGACCCTGCCCATTAGCAAACCTGGCCCAGCCTCTGCTCCAAATCTAAGCAACTCGGGGTGCTCCTCCTTCTTGGTGGGGGAAACATGCTGGGGGAGTGTGATGCTGAGAGAGCAGACACATCTCCTCGTATAGCATAAAACTTCAGAGACATGGGTGGTACCCTCACAGGGCTATGCCACTGGGTCAAGTGGCCACTACAGGCCTTCCCAGAGGCCCTGTAGAAAAGGGGGGCCCAGACATCCAAAGGCTCTGGGAGGGAATTTCCAAGAGGAAGGCACCCCAGGATACCTGTCTTCCTGCCCACTAGGCTTTACATGGAAGATTCTGAGGCTGGGGATTTAGAACTGAACTGGGGGTGCTGGGGGTATGCAAGTGGCCATTTGGTGCATCCTGTGAGCCAAGAGTGAACAAAACCATCATACACGTATCGGGTTTCACCTTCCCCAGAACACTGGGATGTCAGGAAACTCCAGCAGGTGTGGTGACTTCACCAAGGTCACGTAACCTGAGAGGCAAAGCTAGCGCTTACTCCAGGCCTTTCTGACTCCAAAGACTAAACTCTTTGGAATAACTGATTGTTCCAGAGATATTTTATATAAATGAATTAAAATGAATAATGTCAGCAGAATATATAAAGAAAAAGAAAACAAACAACAGCGTCCTCACCACTGATCTTGAGCCATGGGATGTTACTCAGGCCGCCAAGCCCTGGGGTCCCCTTCCTGTTCACCTCACTGCTGCCCAGGTGAACTCCTCTTCTGAGTTCAGGTTTGACTCTTTGCTAGTGACATACGACATGTGTAAGATTCCTAAATAGCATCTTGCAGGGGTTGCCTGTCTGTTTTTTTCTTTTTTAGCTCAATGTAAATGGAATTGCCCTGCGTGCTTTCTTCCTGCTTTTCTTATTCTGTTGTTGCGAGCCCCTCATGCTGTTGCCTGTGCTGTGCTGAATTAATGTATCATTTTTAAGTTTTTATTTTGAAATAGGTGAACACTCACAAGACGCTGAAAAAAAAAATACAGAGCGTTTTCGTGTACTTTTCCCTCCCAAAAAATCAGAACAATGATCAAACCCAGGAAATGGACAGTATGATGCTATTAACTAAGGAGAGGAGGTTTTTAATGCATTATTTTATTTTCCTCCCCTCTGGTGTGTGGTTCTACGGAATTTTGTGCAATCATAACAGTCGGGGTACAGAATTGTGCTGTCGCCCCAAAGAAACTCTGTGGTGGTTTTGCCTAGTAGAGCGATTCATGTATTTTCAGTGCGGTGTGTAGTCCATCTCTTGACTATCCCACAGGTGATTCATCTGTTCTCCTGTCCATGAGTGTTGGGGTGGTTTGGGGTGGTTTCCTACCTGGAGCTCTCTTTTTAAAAAAAAAGTTGTAAATTTTAATTTTTCCCCAGTTTTATTGACAAATAATTGACATACATTATTGTATAAGCTGAAGGGTGCCTGGCATGATGGTTTGACGTACATATATTGTGAAATGGTTACCACAGTATGTTTCGTTAACATCCATTATCTCATGTAGATGCAATAAAAAGAAAAGAAAACAATTTCTCCTTGCAATGAGAAACTCTTAGGATCTACTTACTCTCTTAACAACTTTCCTGTAGTCGTTATGCTGTACCTTACACGCCTGGTACTTACCTTGCAACTGGAAGTTTGTATCATTCGACCATCTTTCTCCAGTTGTCTTTTCCCCCACCCCCTGACTCTGAGAACCACAAATTTGACCTCTTTTTCTATGAATTTGGTGTTTGGCGCTCTCTGGCCCAGTATTGCTATGAGCATGTGTGCACGCCTCTCCTGGAACACATCGTCCAGAATCCTTGGGTGTATTCCTAGGAGTGGAATTGCCGGGTCAGAGGGTAGGTGCACCTTCCCACTTGATGACACATGGCCAAATTGTTTTGCAAACTGTAACAGCCCATACTCTCGCCAGCAGCCTACTACGCGATTTCCCAAGAGGCCCCAAACCGGGCCACGATGAGAGCATCTGTACAGAGCTGCTTTCAAAATTCCTTAACATTCCCTACCCTGGGTAACCGCCACAGCCCCTCGTGACGTAGGCATGAGCGACCACCCCATTCCTGGGCCGATAAAGAAGCGAGGGCTGCAGCAATGTGTCCCAGTTCACGGAACGTGCAGTCTGGGCTGTAGATTTCACACCCGTGATTTTCTTCCCAGCCACAATAAAACCCATCCCTTGTTTAGTTCTTACTATGGAACAGGGCTTCCCGTGTATTAATTCTGTTTAATTCTCATAATAATCCTACAAGGGAGGTATCATTATGATACTCATTTTATACATGAAGAAATAGAGGTGCGGGTGGAGAGGTTAAGTCAGTTGCCCAAGATCACCCAGCCAGGAACAGTCAGTGCTGGGTGCCCCCCTTAGTATCTTGATGGCCCCTTTAGTATCTTGTCTGTCCCACCCTCTGCTTAAGGGGCACCCCTATCCTCCTGGTGCATTACTTACAAGGGACCCTCCATTCTCATTTTGCGCGGGGCCTTGCAAATTCGGTAGCCGGTCCTGGGTGTAGCAATTAAGAGAAAAGATTCTGGAGGCAAGGGGACTTGATTCAAATCCCGATTCAGCCTCTTCCCCGCTGTGGGGCTCTGAGCAAGTAATAGTCCCTCTCTGAGCCTTCAGAGCCTCACACAGCAGCCCCAGTCAGGTACCCAGCAGCATCATGCAGTGCTGAGAGCATGGCTTGGCTGGGCATGGGGAGGTGCCAGCCCTCGCTGGGCCTGTGCTAGATGCCTGGTGAGGACCCAGAGCTTGGAGCTGGGCCCCTGTCCCGAGGATCCCACAGGGAAATGGGGAGCATGCAGAAGGCTCAATCCTATTATGCTATTAGCTGGGGCCTTCTGGGGTTGCGATCTGCGTCTACTTGACAAAATGCAGCCCCGAGCGGAGCCCTGCTCTCTTTAACCAGGCGGAATTGAGCTTGCGTTTCAAGCGGCTTCTCCGTTATTGCTGGCTTACTGCTGCTGAAGAACCAACAGCAATAAATACGCCACCAATTTGCTCTCTCAATGTTCTTATTTGCAGCATGCCATGCAGAAAAAATATTAACAAAAAACAAACTCCTCACTCATAACAGGCTGACGATGGCCTCTTTAGAATGGCAATGTTTGCCTCCATCTCCTCTCCCCTTTTTCTTTCTTTTAAAAGCAGCAATAATGTGAGTTAGGCAATGCTGGTAACATTCTCCTGGGGCACCAAGCTAAGAGATGCAGATGGTTTGGGAAAAGAGGGGCCTGCATAGAGCACAATGGAAAGTGTAGAATCTTCCTGGGGGAGGAGGGCAGAGGCAGGAGGAATGGGGGAGGATGGTCAGATGAATAGGAAGAGCCTGGGGCTCAGAGAATGGTCCTCATGGGCGAAGGGGGCCCCCAGGGTCTTGGATACCAGGAAAGCCACTACTGTTCTCAGGGGCTCAATTTCCAAATCTGTAAAATGGGTCAAGTCAATGACATTTTCCTGCTCCAACACTGCATTTGCCAAGCTATTTTTTATTTTCTCTGATCTTCTGTGTCCTAATCTAGCAAGGAATTGAGGACACGAATACTGTTCTGTAATTCTGTGATCACCAAGGATCCTTGAAACTCCAAAATTCTGTTGTTCCATCGTTCTCTGATTTGAAGATTCCAGGTGTACATGAATATGAAATATGAATAACAAAAGCTAACATCACCTGTGTCCAGGGCCAGCTTCATGGGCATGCGGTCTATACAGTCACACAGGGCCCTCCCTGTGCGTAGTTTAATGTTTTGCTGTCACTGATTTGAAATTCACAATTTATGAACGGGGACTTTACATTTTCATTTGCCCCTGGGCTCTGCAAATTAAGTAGCCAGTCCTTCGTGTACCAATGAAGAGAAAAGACTCTGAAGCAAGGGGACGTGATTCAAATCCTGGCTCAGCTGTGGGACTCTGGGCAAGACACAGCCGCTGTAGGACTCTGGGCAAGACACAGCTGCTCTTTGGCCTCAATGGTCTCATCTGTAAAATGGAGCTAAAAACGCATTGAGATCATGATTGTGGAACCCCAGCCCTGCTCTGAGCTCCCTGGAGAGGCTTGAAAATGGAGCGTCTTACCCTGGTTGTTGAGCACTAACCCTGGGCGGACCACTCAGTTGGTTACATGTTACAGATGAGGAAAACGAGGCTTAGAGCTTAGAGGGGGTGGCGGCACGTCTTGCTTCAACAGCTGAAAAAACCAAAGCACACAGAGGCTTACAGGTGAGCCTGAGTCACTTCATCCTAGACGAGCCAGGACTTCACTAACCCTGATAGGTGTGGCCCTAACCACGGGGCTGCCCTGCTTCCCCTCTGATTTAACTTTCACTAGGGAAAATGTCAAACAAATGAAAGTCTAAAAATCAATCCAAAGAACCCCCAAGTACCTAGCACCTGCCTCCACACCTATCAAGTCACTCTCAATCGTGTTCACCTTGCCTCCATCTCTTAAACCGGATTATCTGCAAATAAATGGGCTATTAGAACGAATGGGCTGGTTGTCGCGGTCTGTGCTTTGGTGCCTAAAGAGTTCATGACTCCTCCACTCCAGGGGTTGACTCCTGGGACACTGTGACGTTTAGAGAGCCCATATGGAAACGTTGTAGTCACAGGAAACTTGGTTCACAGGGTAGCTGAGTGCGGCCGCATTCGTTACTTGAGACAACCTCAAGTTCAAATGCTTCCCTTTCATGAAGTCTCTTAGGATAATTACGTTAGATCTGATTGCCATGCGAGCTCTAGGAAGAATGTATCCTTGTGTTCAGTTGTATCTCAGCTCCCGGGGACAGTTTGAAGAGCTCCCTCGTTCCCTCTATTCCCAGCCCCAACGCATTTTCTGAATTTTTGTCTTAATATTCCTTGATGAAATGATGGAAGGAGGATTGGTTTGTGAATGAGCCAAGTTGGGAGCTGTGTATTACATATTGATCACTATATATTCGTTGTGTACTGCTGAGTAACAAATGACGATTCATTGTGGCTTAAAATACACATTTATTCTCTCACAGTTAGGAGTCCAGGCCTGGCTTAGTTGTATCTTCTGCTTAGGGTCTCAGAAGGCAGCCATCAAAGTGTCAGCCTCTGGCTGTGGTCCCATTTGAGGCTGGGCTGGGAAGGGATCTGCTTCCAGGATCACTCAAGCTCTTGGCAGAATTCACTTCCTGTGGTTGTAGGACTGAGGACTTCACGTGTGTGTGTGTGTGTGTGTGTGTGCTGGCTGATGGTCAGACACCACCTTTCACTCTTGGAAACTGCCTGTATTCCCCTGACATTTGGGCCTCCCTACATGGGGAGCCTACGCCATGGCAGCTTGCTTCTTCAGAGCCAATCAGTGAGCAAGAGACTCCAGCAAGGTGGGTACTATAATTTTACATAGGTAATCCCGTACATTCGTATCACCTTTGCCATATTTTAGGGGTTAGAGGCAAGTCCCAGGTCCCGCTCACTCTCCACAGTAGGGGACTATACAAGAGCATAAACATCAGGAGACCACGATCGTGGAGGGGTCACCCCAGAGCCTGTCCACCATGATGGCTCATTCATTCATTCATTCACTCACTCATTCATTCGTTCATCTAATGCTTATGGATAGTTTGCTCTATACCAGACATGGATGCTAAAACAGTGAGCAAGATAGATACAGTCCCTGCTCTCTGGATACTTGTATGGAACAAGCAAAAGATGGGCCAGCTCAGGGGGTGATTCAGGGTCCCCGGGGAAGGGGAGGAAAGACCCAGCTCTGACCCTGTTGTGAGTCTTCTGACTTGATCGTAGCCTTTCTGGGCCTCCCTGGGCCCATCTGTTCAGCGGAAGACATGCCATGGAGCCCTCTTGACTTAGTGGAGACACGAGAGTCCAGTTATCATGATGAGCGTCACCTGAGTAGGTGTGACATGCCACCCACCAGTCACGACATCTTAGGTCACCCACACCACAGCTCACTTGCAGGGACTTTAAGTCTGATCTCAGCTGTGACCCTGTTCTGCCACCCGTGAGAGAATGTATGCAAATGGCCTCTGGAAAGAGGAGGGACGGTTGGATGCCTGTGTATGTAAAGAAGAAGTGGGTGGGGGGAGGAGTTAGGAAGAGAGGAGCTTGTGATGGACATGTGCTGTGGGGCCCAGCTCCAGCGCGTGGAGACCTTGGTCTGGAACGTAAACATCTCCATGTACCAGTGTGTTCCTGTCTAAAACAAAGGGGATGCCAGGTGGCTTTCTCAAGGATTCATGGGACGTGACCTATGTCAATGATCAGAAAGTCTCAGCACCACGCTGGGAACGTGGTAACTACTTAGTGAATCGTGACTGATCGGGAAACACCTACTATGCGCCGGCTGTGTGCTGGGATGTTCTATGCTGAGCCCACGCAGGGTGGAAGGTCTGAGATGGGACTTAGCTTGGACCGTGGAGTAGAGTATGTTCTACAGTGCTGGCTTCTGAGCTTGCCTGGGGTGACTTTTTAGTAAAGGCAGAACCTTCTGGTGGCAGCTGGGAGTGTTTAGGATGCTTGGACCTCAGATCTCTCACCTGTGGGGCCCCTGCTCCTGACACCTGGGCCAGATCTCATCCCTAGTCAAGTGTGGCCGAAAAGGACCCATGGGAGCTGCCTCTTGGGGGCAGAGGGCTCTGGTCTTCCTAAGAGCTGGCCATGCTCCTCCTGGGGTGAGAACTGTCCATGGTTCCCCAGTGCCCTTGTGATAAATGCAGACTCCACCCATGGCTCGCAAGTCCCCGCATGGACAAGCCCCTCTGGGGTCTGCAGCCTCACCCTTCACCTCCACACCTTGGCCCTCTCTGCTCCAGAACCCTGGACTTTCCTCCCATAGCCATGACCACCCCTGACTCTGGGTCCTCGTGCCCCCTTCCCTTCTCCCTTCCCCCTGCTGGCTGTTATTAACCCTTAAGTGCTGCGTTCACCAGGCAGCCCCACCTGACCTCTGCATTAGACTGTGTGCTTTATATTTTAGAACGCTCTGTATTTCTCCCTTGCAGTACATTGTAACCTTGGACTTATGTAAACGGTCATTTGGGATCATGTGTTTTCCGTTTCCCCGCTAAGCTGCCGATGTCACAGGGGCTTGTGATTCACAGAGCCCTCAGGATTGGCACATAGTAGGTGTGGAGTAGGTGTCTGTGACTGAGGGATTTGACTCAGCTAATGTCCAAAAAGTACCCCCCGTTTTCCCTGCTCTGCAGCCCATTGAAATGCTCCAAATCTCAGGATGGAAGGATCTTAAAGACCATCTCAGCCCGTCCTCTTATCTTCAGCTAGGGAAACTGGGCAAAGAGAAGCAAGGTGGCACTTAAATTTGGGCGTCAGGCACACATAGGCTCCCCTCCTCCCCATCAGTTATTCACAGTGCATGCCTGAAAATATCACTTAAATAAAGTGCATGGTTCCCTTACTTACACAGCTAAGTCATTATAGAAAATTTAGAAAAAATACAGAAACCGCTATCTAAAAATGTATTCTAACTCGACACATGCCCGCAGACTAACGCTGAAACCCGTCAATCCTGAGGTCTCTGTGCCAGGTTCAGCAGCCCTGACCAAGGGTCTTTTTTTTTTCTACCTCCCCGAGAAACTTTCCCCACTTCCACCACCCAAAGACAAGCCCTTTACGTGCTGAACTACTTCCTTCCAGTCTGTTTTTCTGGGTCTCGCTTTTTACCTAGATGACAGTTGTTCCATTCTATTAACAGCAAGTCTCTAAGTTCTGTGCCTGCTCACCTCTCGCAGGGTCTAGGACACAGAGAGACTGCCACACATCCGGTGCTCGACAAATATCTTTTCATCAGTTGAAGGAATGCGAGGGAGAGCAGACGTGCCCTCAGGGACAGCTTTCAGAAGGAGACAGCTTTTGCTCTGGGCCTTGGGAGAGCTTCCCTTGGGGAAGGGGAGGTGAGTGCGCCTGCTGGCAACCTGTGGGCAGGGCTGGGTCTGAATCTCGCCAGTCACTGGATACCCCTCACCCGAACGTGCGCATATGTGTTTTCTCTTTGAGGTAATGGAAGATATTTGTCGGGGCCACTGTATTCCAGCTCAATCACTGCTGGACTGGCAGGGTCAAGTTCTAGGCCATTGTGGTGTTTAGAAATAAAATGAACACTGGCTTTGCAGTCAGGGAGACCTGGATGCGAATTCTGGTTTTGCTCACTCTGGCCGTGCAGGGCTGTCTTCCTGAGTATGATACCTGTGTAGCCATAAGAGGCGTCGTGTGCGGAAGGGCCTTATGCTAGATTTAATGCTCTACGGTTGCCATATTGCAATTCATGATAATTTTCGAACATGGGGCCCTGCATTTCATTTTGCACCAGCCCCCCTGAGCCCCTTCCACCCCCCCCCCCAAATCATGTAGCTGGTTCCATGGTCCTGAGACTTTGCACAGGTTATTTAACCCTCTGGGACTTAACTCCTGATTTGAAAAGGGAGCTGATCATCGTAACCTCACCGTGGCCCTGCAACATACGTAAATACGCATAACGTGAAAAAACACTATAATTTGCACATACTGAGTACGTGCTGGTTCCTGGCACTGTGCTGAGTGCCTGAGTTATCTCACTAATTGTCCCAATCATCCCGCGAGGAAGGAACTATGGTCATGCCCATTTTGTAGATGAGGAAACTGAGGCTCAGAGTGGCAAAGTCGCCCACAGAGCACGTGGAGCCTAGTAGGCACAGGCCCTCCTTCCTGGGATGCAGATGTCCCTGAGTAATGTTTCTGCCTCTGTGCTGTCTCCCCTCTTTCCTTTCGGAGCCTGGTGCATGAAAGCCTCTCAGTTTCAACAGTGCTGAGAGAACAAACTGTCTTTAAGGAGGAAGGCTTTGTTTCTTCCCATCCCCTTCCCCAGCGCCACCCCCACCCCCAGCCTCCCCAGCAAGCGGGAGCCAAGACCTGAATGATTTCAGCTGCTTTGGCAAGAGCATCTGTGAGATCATGGGTGGATCCCCTGTGCGCAGCGTGGGGGTGGGAGTGAGGGTCTGTGGGGGCGGGAGGGGGACATTCTCGCTGGAAACTCTGGGAGGTCCACCTGGGGCAGGTGTCAAGAGGGGTACTCTCCTCTGCTGTGCCCTGAGATTCAGGGGGTACAACAAGTTGCCCCTGCCCACCTCACCCACTGGAAGGAATGGAGTAAGAAGCCCCACTCCCAAACCCCACATCTTCCAATAAGTTGCTGTTGATATTACAGAAGGTGCTCTCCTCTTTGGGCCTCACTTTCCTCTTTATAAAATAGGGCCTATCTTTCTGCTCCCTCACGATGTGGGTGTGAAGAGCAAAGAGGGAAACGAAGAAACCACACTATCAATAATAAATCAATAGCTTCCACCAGCTGCCTTCTGCCTGCTGGCTTTTGCACCAGCCCTCCCCTCGGTCTGGAATGCTCTACCCCCAGGTAACCACCTGCTTCAATTCTGCTCAAATGTCACCTTACCCTTGAGACCAACCACCATTCCTCCTATCTAACATCGCAGCCTGCTCCACCCACCCTGGCACCTATGACTTCCTAACTTCTAATATATTAAAACAAACAAACACACGAAAAATTGTATTGGAGTGTAATTGTAACGTGCATTTAGAAAACTGCCTGCACCTTAAGTGGAGCTGAGTGCACTTTGGCAAACCAAATACACAGCTGTAACCAGCACTTAGATGAAGAAACGCAACATCACAACCCTCTTCATGCTCTGTTCCTGCCAAACTCCAATATTTACCTATTTATCATTCATTTTGTTTGCCCCCTCTGCTAGAGTGTCAGCTCCAGAAGGCAGGGATCCATTTCCTCTACGTTGTTCACGGCTGTCTTCTCAGTACTTAGAACAGTGCCTGGTCATGGCACACTAAGTGTTTTGTGAAGAAGGTACTATTATTGCTCCCATTGTACAGGTGAGGAAAACTGAGGCCAAGAGAGATGAAGTTATTAGCTAGTTGCAGATTGTACGGTTCTGTGCCTGTGTAAGGATGTGTTCAGAAATGCGACCCCTCCTGCAAACAGATTCCGGAACAACTCAGGAAGGCCGATTTCCGGGAAATGATGCAATGGGGCCATACGAGGATTTCATGACCTGCAGAGATGGGGACCACCATCTCTCCTTTGTAGAGAGGCCCTAACATTGATGGTCACGTGGAAGCAGGGCAGGCTCAGGAAGTGGGGTGCTCAGGCTGGCTCCAAGCTGGCTTTGCCCTGCAAAGTCAGGAGATACTCCGGGGTCCTGAGGTGTGCTCCTGCCAACCCAGCCCCAACGAAAGAAGAAGCAAGGACTCAGTATTCAGGGGTAGGGAGTGAGGAGATCAGCCAGAATGCGGTGTGGCTTTAGCTGGCGAACCAACTATGTCACATTTGGAAGACCCCAAGACCAGTGGATTCAGTCAGAAGAGGATGGTTGGAATTCGACCCTCTGGGTGAGGTTGACATGACGCCCCATCCAGCAAGGGTGACTGTGGGCTTTCTTGTCCCCGTGGCTGTGTTAGCAAGGAAGGGCTTCCCTTGTGCTTGTAGGAAGAATGTTGGAAGTGGGGGCTTTTATGGGAGAGCAAAGGATCTAAGGGATCCCCCAAAAGGAGCTTAAATGATCAAGGTGGGCCACGAACAAACTGGGAGAAAAATGTGGATTAATTTAATAGACTTCTCGCCGTTTTCCCAAGAGTTGGCCTAAGAGAAACTTTGTGAAAACAGAGGTCAGTTTCCCCTGAGCTGGCATTGGGGTTGTTCTGAGATGCTTTTTTGGTTTTTCTTCCTTTTGCCAGATCCACCTTCTGGAAACACTTGTTATATTGTGTGTTCCTCCGTGGTGCCCCATTATCTGTACTCGTGTTTTCAAGTTTAGCCAACAAAGAGTCTCCTGGGGTAATTGTTAAAATGCAGATGTCCAGGTTCCAAGTTCCAGGCATTTCCTGTCACAGCTTTATTGAGACATAATTCACACACCATACGATTCACCCTTATAAAGTGTACAGTTCAATAGCATTCAATGTATTCACGTCATCACAATACATTTTAGAACATTTTAATTTACCCCCAAAAGAAACCCTGCTCCCTTTAGCCATCACCCCAAATCCCCACTTCCACCCCAGCCCCTGGCAAATAACTAATCTACTCTCTGTCTCTATAGGTTGGCCTATTTTGGACATTTCATAGAAATGGAATCATGCAATCTGGTCTTTCACTAGACATCATATTTTCAAGGTTTATCTATATTGTAGCACGTATCAGTGCTTCATTCTTTTTCATGGCTGAATAATATTCCATCGTACGGACATAACACATTTTGTTTATCTATTCATGCATGGATAAACATGTGCTGTTTCCAGTTACTGACTATTATAAATAGAGCTGCTACCGTGTTTCCCCGAAAAGAAGACCTAACCGGAAAATAAGCCCCAGCATGAGTTTTCAGGAGGACATCTCCTGAACATAAGCCCTAATGCATCTTTTGGAGCAAAACTTAATATAAGATCCGGTCTTATTTTCGGGGAAACACGGTATGAACATTGGTGTACAGGGACTTTCAGTACTTTTGGGTACATGCATACCTAAGAGCGGAATTGCTACATTATATGGTAACTCCATGTTTTATCTTTTAAGGAACTGTTAGACAGGCCCCGAGCATTTTGACTTGCTAGCTCTGGAGTAGGGGTGAGAAATCCATATTTTCAGCCATTCTCCCCTGGTACCACAGAGTAAAGAATCACCTTCTCATCCGGCTTTGAACTCCTTCTAAAACACAATTCTAAGCTACTATCCCAGCTTCTATCTATTGTTCCATTCAGGGAGGCCATTTGCTATTTGGTTAGCAGAATGCTTCTAGTCCCACCTCTGCCCGTTGGCTCATTACCAGTTCTCCCACTTAGAATACCTTCTCCCCTATATCACCTTCCTACCCGGATCTTCATGGTCTCAAGACCCACATCAAAGCCCACATTTTCCAAGAGGCTTTGTTAACCTTCTCAGTCTCCATGGCGTGGTCTCTATTTTAACATCCATCACTCATGTTCTTCAATTTGTCATTATTTATGTACACACAGTATTAACTGGCTGGATTTTCCAGGACTCTGAGCTACACTTTCTGCATCTTTGCATTCCCAGTCTTGAGAACGTGCCTGGCAAGCAGGAAGGGCCCAGTACATGTCTATAAAGTGTCTGGATGACTGAATTTCTAAGGACAGCCAGCTGGAAACTCTGTCATTCTGGATGATGAGCTCCCTGAGGGTAGGGACCATGCCTGAGCTTGCTCATTGCTGTTTTCCTGGTTTCTTTGTAGACTGGTGTATAGTAGGTACTCAATAAATATTTATGAAATGTATGAGTGATTCAGAGACCCTTCAGGTAGCATGACGGATACGTTAGCCACGAGACAACCTGGCCTGGGAGTCAAGGAACATGGGTTTGGATCCTGGCTCTGCCTCTAACTCTCATTCTTTGATGTCGGGTAAGTCCATTCCCCCCAGCCTCAGTTTCCCCATATATAAAATGGGGGCATTGGAGTAGATGTAACTGAGGCAATTTCCAGCTCTGCCAAGCCTGGGCTTGTCTTCGCCAGTGTGAGAAACCGGCCTTGGCAGGGGGGCACTGAGCAGCCTGTTCCTGTCCGTCCCAGGAGAGGTAATGAAGGCATTCTCAATTTTCATTTGAGAAATTGCTAGGGACGTTTGGGTGTGCAGGGAATACTCATTGTCCCTGGAGCCTGACCTCCAGCCTCTGATCGATCTGGATGTATTTTCAATGCACATTTCATAGGGGAGTAGCTCAGAACATTCTGTGCTAGTCCCAGCCCCCATTCAGGGCCCTCTAAACACATGTTCCAGCTCCTTCTGACCCAGACCTGGAGTGGACCATGCTGGTTGGTCCGGTTGGTCAAGAAGAAGGGCCAGGGCCTGGGGGCTCTGGGAAGACAGGCCCCAGGTGTTTTGGCTCTGGTGTGTGGAGGCTCCCAAATAATGGGCCTCTATCTGCATCTCACTGCTGACTCCACCATCGGAGTCTGCTTTCCAGGGAGGCCGTGCTCTTTTCTGTCCTACACCTCCTGCTGGACAAGTCCTACCATGATTATTGTTGGTAATAATAACCAACATGGATTGAATTCCTGCTTTGTGCTAAGTATTTTATACACCTTAGCTCAGAGGGTAGGGTTAAAAGCATGGGGCTTAGATTTCAGAAGGGCCCAGGGTCCAAGTCCCATCTGGAGGCTGTTGTAAGTCTTTGATTATGTCCTCACCCTATACTTAGGGACACAGGCCCAGGAACCAAGCAGAACTGCATCCAACCCTCAACCTGCCACTTAGCTCCTTGCTTGACCTCGAGCACAAGACATCACCTCTCTGAAGCCCTGCATTCTCATCTATGAAATGGGTCTAAAAGAACATGTGAGAATGCAGTACCCACCGAGTCTTGCCTGGCTCTCAGGGGACACTCAGAAACCCTCCATCCAGGAGACATACTCTCCCTTCTTGTCACTACCCCCTCCACCCAGTGTAACCTCTATCCTGACTTCTAATGTTTCCTATTCTTGACCTTCACCTGAACGGAGTCAAGGCGTGTGGGTCCTGTGTATCTGGCTACTTTTGCTCACACTGCATCTGCGAGATTCATTCACGTTGTTGTGGGTATCGGTAATTTGTCCTGTTGCCTTGCTGGGGAGTTTTCCATCCTCTGAATCGTCCATAGTCTACGTTTCCACTCTTCCTCTTAGTCGGTAGTTTCCAGTTTGGGGTTAGTATGAAGAGCTCACTGCCAGCGTCCTCCTGTGGGTTTCAGGTACCCATCGCAGCTTTCTGCGGTGTGTCTGCCCAGGGGCAGGGTTGCTGGCCACAGGGCAGCTGTGTGTCCACCTTCAGCAGATATCACCAAGCCGGCTCCCCAAGTTGTGGGCCAAGGATCCACTTTCATGTTGAATTATTTTTTATTAAAGTGACATTTATATAACATAAAATGAACCATTTTAAAGTGACCTCTTCAATGGCATTTAATACATTCGCAGTGTGGTGCAACCATCAGCTCTATCTAGTTCCAAAACATTTTTATCACCCTTTAATGTAAATCCCGTACCCATGAAACAGTCTGGAAATTAAACTCCTCCCTCCAGCCCCTGGCCACCACCCATCTGCTTTCTGTCTCTATGGATTTGCCTATTCTGGTTATTTCATGTAAGTGGAATCATATAACAGAAGGCATTTTTGTTCTGGCTTCTTTTACTCAGCATAACATTTCAAGATTCATCCATATTGAAGCACGTATCAGGACTTCATTCCTTTTTTATGGCATTGTATGGACACACCACATTCTGTTTATCTATCCATCAGTTAATGGACAATATCTTAAAATGTTAACATAAACATCCAAAATGTGTGTGTTGTTAGAAAAATTCATACAGTGAGGAGGGTTTAGTGCCCCAAACAAGAATCACCGTCTCTCCCACCCCTTCCCCACATAATCGTGGTCAAAAGACTGTTGTCATAAGCACATACATGTCAGACACACGCACGCATGGCCTGGTGACACAAATGAGATCCTACGAGACAGCTTGTCCTGCAGCTGGCTTTCTTCCCTGTCCCTTCAAAGTCACTGGGAAGAAGGTGATGGCTCCTTGCATTCTCTCTGGAAATCTGTGGTGGCGTGTGGTTTCACGGATGGCCCCACCACCGTGGCCTGGGACATTCTGTCTGTTACCTGAGTGTGGGCCACAAAATTGTGTCCTGCGAGGGGAGGAGGCCTGATGGCAGTTCGATCCCTTCCTCCTTCCCCACCGGACTGGCTTTAATTGGTGCCAGACCATTGTCAGCATCTCTCAACCCTCAGTTCTTTCCACAAAATTTGCTTCATTCTTCAACGACTCCTCAGGGCTACATCTCCTTGGTCCATGACTTTTAAAATAATTTTCTCCCCTTTTTGCGCATTTGGCCCTTTCCCCTGGCTCATAAGCTTTCTGAAATGCTCACGTATAGGATGCAGACTGGGGGAGGGTGGAAGGGGCAGGCAGGGAACCCGGTGGAGGCCCCTAGGACCTGGGCTGGGTCACGCCAAATTCTTCAGGGGTTGGATTTCTGTGAGGGGCTGGCTTCCCACTTCAAGAAAACAAACTGAAATCCAGGCCAGGTGGTAGCCTCAGTCTTTTCACCTGGAGGACAGATCAGGCAAACTGCTCCCCAAGAAAGCAGCTGGGGGTTGTCCATGTGACCCTCCTTATGTCTCAGGGCTGTCAACTGGGGACTAAGTCTAGGTGCCAACAGACCTGGGGACAGGGCAGGATTTATGGCTTGAGACCTCTGCCATTGCACAGGACCCCTTGCTCAAAAGAGCCCCACACTTTGCTATTTGTTCTGCTGTTGCTGTCTTGAAATTATTAATATATTTTGAAACAAGGGGTCCCGCACTTTCATTTTGCACTGGGAGCAGCAAATGATGTAGCCAGCCCTGCCTAGGGGATCTAGTCATAGCCCCGACAATGTCACTTTGGGTCTGCCATGGTTCCACTCAAGACCTTAGTTTTCCCAGCTGCAAAACGGGAGGACCCATTTGCGATTGGCTATGTTGAGTGATTTTTGGGGTACTGCCATCCCTACCCCAAATATCTCCTTTTGAACTTCTCAAAATGCCTGATGGGCCATCATTATAGTCACTCACTCTCCTAGTGGGGTCCCTGGGCCAGCAGCAGCAGCATCCCCTGGGGACTTGTTAGAAATGTAAATTCTCAGGTCCATCCAGACCTTCTAAACCAGAAACTGAGGGTGGGGTCAGCAATCTGTGCTGTAGCAAGCCCTCCTTGGGGACTCTGAGGCTTGCTCAAGATGCATTGGTGCAGACGTTGACAGCCTCTGCTCAACCATGGGATTCCAGCATGGGAATGAGGAAACAGAGGGCTCCTTCTGGATCCAGTTAACTGCCTTGTGACCTCAAGCAAGTCCCTTCCCTGATCTAGGCCTCAGTTTCCTCATCTGTAAAATGGGAAGGTGGGATGGACCTTGCAGGTGGCTGAAGCGGTGACATGCTGCCTTGTGCACAGTCAGTGTAAAGCATCACAGGCACAGATCATTTTAAAAACACCTTTTTGAATAAGGAAATGAATGACTCTGGCCCCTCACATTACCTGGGACAGCTGTCTGCAGTGACCCACAGGTTGCCCCTTCTCTCATGCAGACCAGGAGCTTCTCTCACCCTGGTAAAGGGATTTTGTTTGTTTGTTTTCAGCAACTGATGAATGAATTTTTCAGTCCTCTTTTTTGAAAGCAAAACACAAGTGGGCACATTTTTCCATGTCTCTGAGCCTCTGTTTTCTCATCACTAAAATGGGGAAAGTATTACCCAGTTTTCAGAGTTGTCATGTAGATCAAAAGAAATCATGCATAGGGAAGGCTTCGTGCAGGGACTGTGGTGCAAGTGTGAATCAATAAACAGTCGTATGATTACTGTTACTAAAACCTCCCTAATCAGTCCCAGCCTGCTCTTGTTTTCCAGGGGCAGGGAGTCTAAGAGCCAGAGTCCCCTTCCTCTTAGAAAATGTCATCTGAGCAAGAGAGCCCAAAGGTAGAGATCCCACGATGCTGAGACCCCCGTGGGCCCCTCCTGCAGTGTACAAAGAGTGCTCGCACCGCAGATCTTGCTCCATCCTCACTGTTGCAGGGAGGAAGTTCGGGCAGCTGCAATTTCACTTTCCGGGAAGACTGCAGTCCCACAGAGAGCTTGCAGTCTCCCACAGAGGAGGTGCAGACCCCGATCCTGCTACTGTCAGCCCAGCCTCTGCTGCAGATCTCCCTGGGGGTGGGGTTAAGTGGGTGGGTGAATGTGTGCATTTGAAGGACCCCTCCACCCTCAGAGTCCGTGGAGGCTGCAGAGATGTCAACAGAGCAGGATGCTCCTGCAGCAGAGTGATGGAGGGGGAGTCCGCGGGGCAGAGCTCCCATGGCGGGTGGGGGCTTGGGCCGGGGGAGGTGGACAATGTCCAGGAGGCATGGAGAGCAGGTCAGTTTGTGGCCCAGGTGCTTCCACCCTCAGTGGGACTAGATTGAGGATGACAAAGATGGAGGGAGAGACAGAGGGGGCAGAATCCCTGGGATGTGATGGTCAGGGGCAGGGGTGAAGGGGCAGGAGGAGAGGAGCCTCACAACGGGGCTGCGGGTGGGGGCAGGGAGGGAGGAGGAGGGGCAGTCTCCCCATGTGTTTTGAGTTCAGGGCTGGCTGAGGCTCTGGGCCCTGTTTGCTTTGGAAGGGCCTCCAGTTAACTCCTTCCTGCCTGGAAGGCTGCCCAAGGCTGGCTGCCGGAGATGGAGGGGTCTGTATGCTGGCAGGTAGTGGGTAGGCTGCAGAGGCTCTGGCTCAGTTTCCCTACCTGGTAATCCAGGGGGTGATGGGGTGATGGAAGCAAGGACCCCCAACCAGGACTGGGACTAGATGCCTCCTTAAAGCGTGTGCCCTGGGCACTTTGCTGGTCTCACTCTGGCCTGGCTGTGGCACTCACGCCTCTGCCGGTATTCACTCTGACCCAGCTCTCTGCACATGGTGTGCACGCTCATGCACGCACACTCACACTGAGAACAAGTTCCTCACACTTGTTTTCTCTCCTAGCCTTCATTATGACCCAGCAGCCACACCCCTCACATGATGGGGAAACTGAGGCTCAAGGAAAGGCAGTGATTTGCTTGTGGTCACTTAGAAGTGGCTGAGGCAGAATTCAAACTCAGGTGTCTTGGGCACCAGGGGCTGGTTTAAAATCTGCCCTCTTCTCCACTCTGGGGCGAGACCCTGGGCCTGCTCTGCATTGCCCACTGGAGGCCCAGAGAGGGTGGATCTTCACCCCCATTTCTCGTTTTCCTTCTATTGGGGTCAAACTACCACTCCCAAGTCTCTTTTGTCCACATCTAGCTGGAGTTCATCCTGTAGAGTGAACATTTTGAGCTAGAAAATTTGCAAAACAGACTATTAGGGCTTGGTGGAGTATAGGAAGGGGGATTTCCCACCCTGGACGCCCTCAGGGAGAGGGGGACCCTGGAGGCCTCCTTGCAGACACCTTCCTTGAAGATTCTTCCAAAGGAGTCTTTGTGTTTCCACCCACATTGTTTCTTTAATTAACAGAATGAAAAGAGCTGACTGAAGACAATAGCTAATATTTACTGCGTGCCTGCTATGTGCTGAGTCCTTTCAGCCCCAGTTCACAAATGAGCAAACACAGAAAGTTGTCACCTTAGCCCAGCTAGCCTGTGGCCAAGCCAGAGTTTAAGCTTGGAATCGTCTACATCATTCATAACTCCACAGCGGCACCATCCATCTTGGGTTCTCCCTGGTCCCGAGCTGTGGGCTGGGTGCTGGGATGCAGCAGTGACGAGATCCTCCATCTCCCTGCCTCCTCCCGCTGACGTCCCTCATCCCCCTCTCAGGTTCCTGGTCACTGTGTGACTCTGGGCAAGTTGCTTTCCCTCTCAGTGCCTGTTTCCCTGGCTGTAAAATGAGGAGACTGGACTCCGATCTCAGAGTTCCTTCCAGCTCTGAATTGTTTAGTTGTTACCTCTTCCCAGTGGGCAGGGCCTGTGTTCTTATTTAATCCTCACACAGTTATCTGAGGCTGACATCCTGACACCAGGGTTGTAGGGCTGCCATGTTTGACTGGCTTTTAACTTCTTGGTGTCCACTTGGTACCAGTGGTTACGTATCTTAAACTTTACCCTTAAGTATTTCCACTTCACACACTTGAGACTTGGAGAGGTCATTGCATGGCCACGGAGCCCTGCAAGGTTGTTGATATGTGAGGAGGATGGATTGGAGGGGCCCAGAACCTGTTGGGGAAAACTTGGAAGAAGCAGTTTCCAGGAGAGAGAGATGGTGGCTTGAATAGGGTGAAGGTGGGAATGGAAAGGAAGTACGTCAAGATATACACGAGGTCAGGTAACTAAGTTCGCCAACTTTCCACTGTGCACTTACATAGCTACCGTGTTTCCCCGAAAATAAGACCTAACCGGAAAATCAGCCCTAGCATGAACATAAGCCCTAATGCGTCTTTTGGAACAAAACTTAATATAAGACCCATTCTTATTTTCGGGAAACACGGTATCTCTCTCTCTCTCTCTCTCTATATATATATATCTATATCTACATTATCTATCTATCTATCTATCTATCTATCTATCTATCATCTATCTATCTCGTAAGAGTAACAGAATGGGGTGAGTGGTGTATCAGTCATTTGTCAACACATAATGCTATGTAACAAACCATCCCAAAACATAGTGGTGTAAAGCAAACAGCATTTATCTCACTCAAGAGCCTACAGGTTAGTTATTTAGATTGGGTTTGTCGGACAGTTCTTCGGCTACTAGCTGGGCTAGCTCACCTATCCAGGGCTTGGCCAGCTGTGGGTGGATCAGGGATGACATTGGCTGAGGACAACTTGGCTCTGCCCCCTTGTCACTCATCTTCCAGCAGGCCACCTGGAGTATGTTCTTCTGGCAATCACAGAAGAGCAAGAGATCTCAAGTGAAAGCACAAATGTGTTTCGAGCTTCCACTTGCATCATGCTTGCTAACATCTCATTGGCTAAAGCAAGTCACACGGTCAAGCCCAAAATCAGAGAGGGAGGGCAGTGTGAGGACACATGGCTAAGAGCATAGATACTGGGAGGGTGAGATTTGGGGCTCACCACAAATCTGCAATAAGGGCAATCTGCAAACTGATGCAATCTGCCATAAGGGCGGAGGAGAAGGGCATGGGAGGTGAAGCTGCCATTCCTTCCACAAACACGATCACACCACAATGTCCTGTAATATTATTTTCCTACTTAACAACACACTGAGGACTTAATTCTCTGTTTTTCTGGACCAAACTCACTCCCATACCTGCCTAGTAACTTCAATCGTCACAACCCATTATTATCTCATGGTACCCATGAAAACACTGAGGTTCAGAGAGGTGAAGTGACTAGCCCAAGGCCACACAGCAGCAATTGGGAGGCAGAAACTGGATATGTTCTTGGCCACCGCACTCACAATTTTTCATTTCTTCTCCAAGAACCATCCGAGGGCCAAGGTCACCAGTGGTTGGTTATCAAAGCTCAAGAAAGACTGGATTTCAGAGTCAAGTACTCCTTACCTTCTGATCTCAAAAATCACTGAGCAAAGTTTTCCTTGCCCCTAAAAGCATCTCTGATGCCTTTGCTGTTTGTAGAGAGCTGAGAAGGACTTTTTCATTCCAAAAGAATTGTGGTTTGGTGGAAAGAATCCTTTCTTGGCAGTCAGCCATCCCAGGCTCTCTGCTTTCTTCACCTGTGGCTGAGTAACTTCGGGCAAGTCAATCAAGATCCCCGAACTTGGGGTTTGCTCTGCCCCCTCAGTAAAATGGGGCTCCCATTCCAAGGGACCATGGAACACATCCTGAGGAGCGTGATGCAACTTGGAGTAGAGTCCGGTTTGCCTCTTAGGAATGTGTCCAGGAAATTTGGGGTTGCACTGCCAACGTGAGCTTTTCCTTGGCCTTTTTGGTCTCATTTTCCTCCTCTGCAACTTGAGGGGAAAGTGCCCACCTCACTAGGGCTGGTGAGCTAGTAGAAGGAGGGGACCCGGGGCAGATCTGTCTCCCAGCAGGTGTGCAGGGACTGAAACAGCCATCCCGTTAAATACTGTTCCTCTAGCTGACCATCCAGCTGTTAGGGTCGGATGGCCCTTGGAGAGTCTTGGTTTCACTTTGTGCTTGGGAAAACTGAGGCTCAGAGAGGTGGGAACTTTTCTAGGGTCCTGAGGAATACAGGGCCCATACCAACGTCTCCTAAATGTCAGCCCCAAACTCTTATTACACCACCAGGCTGGACCACATCCCGTGAAAAGGAGGACAGCGCTAGTTAGCATTTACACCAATGGCGTTTGCACTACCACAGACTCGGCTTTCTCATGTGAAATTTCACTGACTTCTAACAACACCCTAGGGGGCAGGTGCTATTGCTGTTGCCATTTTATAGGGGAGGAAACTGAGGCTTGGAGACCCCGAGGGGTGGCACAGTTGGGTTGTGGGGTACATTTCCTGCAGGAGGTCAGCTGTAACTCTGGCTTTTTCTCCCACTGGATAAACTCCATTGTAAGGTGAGGGAGTGAGGATGATGTCATTAGAATCTACACTAAATGAAATAAAAAAGGAACTAAGTCATTCTCGAGTGTCAGCACTTGAACTGTTATTGGCAACAAACGACTCAGGACAGAGTTCACAGCCAAGGGTACCAGGGTGGGCTTTTGTCATCATCTGCTTCAAATCACAAATGATGCTGACATCTCCAGGGCCTCAGAGCCAACAAGGGACCAAGGGCAGGTAAATACAAATGGGGGATTTGTGGAAAGATTTGGGGTATGTAGCTGCAATGAAAACTCTGAGATGGCTTACTGTGTGACCTCAGGAGAGTTACTTGACTTTCCTGGTCTCATTTTCCTCATTTGTAGAATGAAAGGGTTTGGATCAAATAATATCTAAGGTCCCTTCTGACTCCATTGTCCAGGACAGGACACCTTATATGCGTTTAAGAGCATGCGCAGTGACATGTGGCAGATCTGGGCTTAAGCCTTGATGAGAAACCCAGCCTCTAAGAAGTCCAAGCAAAACAAATCAAAAGAAAAATAAACAACAACAACAAAAATGGGGGTAGGAAGAGGAGTAAGAATATATTGGCTGCAGTCATTGGCATAAGCTTCAGGAATGGATTGATCCAGGTGCTCAAATAAGGATACCAGGGCTTCCTTTCTCTGCCTCTTCAGACTTCTGCCATTTTGGCATCATTCATACCACTTAACTGGTGCACATTGTGGTGGCAAGACAGTGCTGAGGGTCCAAGATGTAACTTCCTCACCTTTTTCAACTCCAGAGACTAGGAAGAGCTCCTGTGAACGTGTCCTGTTTTATTGGCTCTGATTGGGTTATGAGCATCTTCTAGAACCTATCATTATGTCTGAGAGGATGGGAGGGGCAACTAACATGAGCCAATCAGGACCCACCTACTCCACATGGCTGAGAATAGTGATGCTGTTGGCTGGAGAAGAGGTGAATGGATGCTAGGAAGCTAAAAATATTCACCACAGCAAGTGAAGCCTCTCTGAGACTTCATTTTTTTTTCATATATAAAGTGGGGATGATCCTTACATTTACCTTGTGGGGATAAGATGAGAAAATGTATTTAAATATTTAGCTCAATGCCTGGCGTGGAGAAAACCCCCTTGTCTCTAAGGGGAGTTGGTTACAAAACCTACATAGGGTGCTGTCATTCTGTGAGTCTATTAGTCAAGGGCACCCCCCGCCCCCTCCCCAATGGTTGACATGTTAAAGAGAATGAAGATGCCACAATCAAATTGTTTGAGAAATACCGGATTAATAACATTTTTTTTTAAATTTTATTTTATTAAATTTATTGGGGTGACAATTGTTAGTAAAATTACATAGATTTCAGGTGTACAATTCTGTATTACATCATCTATAAATCCCATTGTGTGTTCATCACCCAGAGTCAGTTCTCCTTCCATCACCATATATTCGATCCCCCTTACCCTCATCTCCCACCCCAATGTGTTTCTTTCCTGTAGATCTTGTCAGTGCCTTTAGCATATTAGTTGATTTTGGGGGACTGTAAGAGGGGGACATGGCAGGCAGTAATTTCCAAATCTAATTGACTGCTTGACCTTTTTGATTTGTTTGTGTTGAAAAGTCTCTTGCAGGATGGTGTTCTGGTTCTGTGATTCTCGGAAATGTTGAGCTCATGGAATATACCCAGACTTAGCCATCCCTCTACCAACCCCACCCTGGCCAGGTCTCCCAGGGGACTTCAGATGGGTACCAAGCCCTCTTTTACACAATACAGAGAACACCTTTCTTGAGCCATTAGGAAAACAGGAAAAATAATAGATGAGCTGAATAGTAGCTGAAATTCATTGATTGATTATCAATGAACTAAGGTGGTTGATCTGCTGAAAGAGACCATTTCTCCCCATTTCTACCCAATTTTTACTTCTAACAAACACAGCTGCTCACAAAAATTCAATCAATATGAATGAATATGGAGTAAAATTGGGACCATCAGACCCCAGCCCATTACTTCCAATGCTATTCCTCTCCTAAAAGATCAATTTGTTCGAAACCTTGATATGTCCTTCCAAATCTTGAGCTTTTGCATGTATAACACACACTCCCCAGCAGGGTTTAACTTTTTCACATAAATGAGATTGTGCTTTATATGTAATCACCTTATTTGGCAGAGTCATTTATTGCTCACCTGACATATACAAACTCCTCCCTTCCCCAGTTTCCTTGTAATTAGGCAAAGCGTGTGACCTCCAGCCAACCAGCAATGCACGCAAGAGCAGGTGTGAGTTCTTTATGCCGCCTCCCCCCCGCCCCCTGCTGGAATGGTCACGAGACCAGTATCAAGAGAGTAGAACCACAGAGTGGGCTCAGACTGGATCTCTGAGTCACCACATGGAAGACAGCTACCCTGGAGAGTGACAAAACTCCCATCAGTTTTGTGTGAGCAAGAAATAAACCTTTTCTGTATTAAGCCAGTGAAGTTCTGGGGCATATTTGTTATTGCAGCATAGCCTGACCTATCCCAACTAATTCATTATGTGGCTTTATTTCATGGACACCTTTCCATATCTTGACATGTCGATCTGACTCATTTTTTAAAAATATCTGCATACTATTCACAGTATGGCTCCCCCTTGACTGATTTGACCAGTCCCCTCTAAATAATTTTTAAAATTATTTCCAAGTTTGTTTGTTTTTTTTGCATTATTTTTGCAAGTTTTCACTATCACAAGCAATGGCATGTAACTAGTGCTATCATATCCTCGTGAATCCTAATATATCTTTGCGCACATGATTTCTGGCCTATCATCGCTGGGTTAGTGGGCATGAGCATTTAACATTTCCATAGATATTGCCAAGTGACCCACCAAATAAATAATACTGGTTTCTACTCCCCTCAACAGTTTTTGAGGGTGCTTATTTGCTCTGTCCTTGTCAATGAAGAATATTATTGATCTTTTCATTTTTGTAATGTGATAGACAGAACAGGGTGTCTCATTTTAATTTTTGTTTCATAGCAAGTTTTATGTCTGGTTTGATTTTTCAGCTATCTTGCCAGTTTCCCCTTGTTTGTTTGGGACAGAAAGAGATTCCAATGTCTTACAATTTACACAGGGTGCTGCCATTCTGTGATTCTATGAGTGCCAGGCAGGGGTGTCACCCCTGCAATGTGTACCACCAAAGAAAG
This sequence comes from Rhinolophus sinicus, assembly GCF_057876585.1. NCBI lineage: Eukaryota > Metazoa > Chordata > Mammalia > Chiroptera > Rhinolophidae > Rhinolophus > Rhinolophus sinicus. The sequence continues at coordinate 23,822,034 of NC_142509.1, forward strand.
AACAAAGGTGCTACCATCAAATTGTTTGAGAAACATTGGATTTAATAACAGTTAGTGAGTTTCTTCCCTGTAGGACTTGTCAGTGCCTTTGGCATATGAATTGACTTTGGGGGACTGTAAAAGGAGTACATGGCAGGCAGAGATAGACATGGGGGCGATAGAGACACATACACACACAGAGAGATAAAGGGACAGGGAAGTGAGACAGAGATAGAGGTAATGACAGATGATAAGACACAGGAATCAAAGTGTATTCAGAGACCCCTGCATGGTGGAGCTGGAGAGACCCAAGGACATAGGGAGAAAAGAGAGAGAGAGAGAGAGAGAGAGAGAGAGAGAGAGAGAGAGAGACAGAGAGACAGAGAGACAGAGAGACAGACAGAGAGAGAGACAGAGAGACAGAGAGACAGAGAGACAGAGAGAGAGGCATCCATCTCCTACTTCTCAGATTCACACACCAACTGCCAACCTTACTCAAGCAGGGCTCAGATTGCGAAGTTGGACCCCTATCACCTCTCTGGCCAATAGCAGGGGGATGAGCCAGCCTTTGGGTTGGGAGGGGGGCTGGGGAGGGCTGTTGGCTGGGTTCCTGTTGGCCTAAAGCCATGAGCCTGCCTTGTTTGTATAGTTCTTCAGCTTCTTTCCCCTATCTTGGTGTTTTTTGGCTCCGGACTAGCCCCCTCCCAGCCAGGGAGGAGATAACTACACTCGGTCCAGGCCTCTGGGGCACTAGGGAGGACGTCAGGAAATAGCCGGAGCATTACACACCTCCCCGCCCTCCGCTGTCCCATCTCATTTTCATGAAGTGTAGAAAAAGAATGGCGCTGCTGAGGGAGGCTTGAACATTTGGAGTTGTTTCCTGTTTTCTCTCAAATCAATCCTTTTCCTGAGATGTTGTCTCTGGGCCTGTCGAACTCTGTCTGCGGGTGGGTGTGTGTCCTGCATGGCTATACATGCCTGTGCTAATGTGTGTGCACTTGTGTGCCCTGTACGTAGTGAGTCAATTAGGAGAGCCCTGGAGGTGGACTCCTTTTCTCTTTAGACATGCCCCTCAGTCTTGCAATCTCCCAAGAAAGACAGAAAGGAGTTGGCCTGGATGCCTCTTCTTCCAGGAAGCCTTCCCAGATGACTCAGCAATCCTTTTTGTCTCATTGATATCTGCACCTACCATGGTGATCACAGGATCCAATACATAGTAAGAATGAAGGAATGAATTAGGGTTACACTTGTATGATAGAACTGAGACCGATTATGGCCTGGAGAGGACAAGGGATTTGCTTAGAGTCATGAGCGTATCAGCGGCTGGGTAAAAAAGTGGAAAGCAGTATTCCTGATCCCTCGTACGAAGTTTATTTTAGGTCATCATGCAAGGTGCTCAAAGAAACTGACTATTACTGTGCAATGGCTTTACGTGTCGGTTTCCTTGGAATGACCTATGAAGCAGGAACCATTCGTTATTGCTCTCGCATTACTGATGAAAAACTGAGGTCCATGAGGGTTGAGCTTGCTCAGGGACATTCCGTGGGAAATCCTGGCTTGGAGGCTCCTGGGGTTGCTTCCAAAGCCTGGTTCTTTGGTCAGTAGCACACAGAGAGCAGGTCAGTAGCTGGTGAGGGCAGAGCCTTACCTAACCCTGACCAGAAACTCAAAGTAGGACTCACGTGCTCTTTTAGGCTTTTATAGGGGGGAGACCAATGGTGTTCCACTGAGTCAGACTTAAAATGGACACTTTGGGGAACTTTCTGCCAAGCCGAGCCTGCTCCTCCCGGAGCACTGACGGACTCCTTGTGTTGGCTCTGGGAAGAGCCACCAGGCCACAGAGGTCTAGGCAGTGAAAGGCCCTTTCTGTCTCAGTGTCAACAACAATTTCCAGCTGAGTACTAGTGGGGCTGTTGTTGGAAAGCGGGAGAAATGTGGAGAGGTTCCCAGAGAGGTGGGGCACTCTTTGCAGCTGCATTGAGGGCCACCTGCTCTGAATCCCCCATCATCGCTTTCCTCGGGTGTGGCACCCACATCCACGCCCACCCACACCTATGCTCACTCATATGCGTGCACAAGCCCCCCACATAGCCACACACACACACACACACACACACACACACACACACACACGTGAGTGGGCCCCCACATGCATGTGTGCACACTGGACTGGAAGACCTTGGGACCCCAGACACTGTCTTTATGTCTTTCTGAGGTCCCTTGGTGACCTCTTCAATTCATCTTTTAAAGGGGGTGAAACTCCTCGGGATGAGTTCAGAATGCACTGTGTTAGATCCAATTGCTCTCTAACATCACGTGAAGTCCTTATGCGACCTTGTCTGTCTCTGCTGCTGCCTCTCTCTCTCTCTCTCTCTCTCTCTCTCTCTCTCTCTCTCTCTCTCTCTCTCTCAGCGTCTGCCCCATCCTTTTCTTTTAGGAGACTTGCTTACTGTACATTCCCCTAGGAGTCATCTGAGTGGCCCAGTTCATCTTTTCTAGCCAGACCCCCTAAGTCCCTGGCCAACCAATGAGCAGCTCAGCCTATGGTTGATGCCTGTCACTTTGCCCAATCAGTGTGGCCAGCGGCAGGTCATATCCCTCAAATAAAGGCCACTTAGGGAGGTAGAAGTTGTGAATGGGTTCCTACCAGAAATGGGTGAGAGTGGACTGGCTCTCTAAACCCAACTGGGAGCAGCGAGCGAGCAGCAGAGGCTCAGACCCTGCTCCGCCTTCTGTCAGCTGGGTACCTGTGGACACATCTCTGGAATGAAGCTCTGTGGTATCATGTGCAAGGTGATATAATAATAAAGGTAGTGCCATGCTGCCAGCACCATTGTGCACATCCAGCTGCGTAATTCAAGCCAGGCTGTCAGCACCGGGCCTGGCACCAAGCAGAATGTCAGTCCGGTCGTCCCTCGGTATCTGCGGGGGACGTGGTTCCAGGACCCCTCGCAGATACCAAGATCCTTGGATGCTCAAGTCCCTTATATATAATGGTGTAGTATTTGCATATAACCTACAAACATCCTCGCCTATACTTTACATCGTCTCTAGATTACTTACAATACCTAATACAATGTAAATGTTGTGTAAATAGTTGTAGAACATTGTTTAGGGAAAATGACAAGAAAAAAAGTGTGTACATGTTCAGTACAGATGCAGCCATTGTAGGCCTAACTGCTTAGGACACATCAGCTGCTACATAGTAACATTTTTGTTCTTAAATATTTTTGATCTGCAGTTGGTTGAATCCACGGATGTGGAACCCGTGGATACGGGACCCGTGGATACGGAGGGCCGACTGTACTGCAGATTCCCTTTGAGTCCTGAGTTTAGACTCTGAGGAGTTTGGACTTCGTCCTCTCAACCTTTTCCTGAAGGCCACTTGCCTGATGCTGACAGCAGTTTGAAATGAGAGGGTTCATCTAATTTTAAGTGTGCCACCGATTTATTTTTGTCCATGAACTGTTGCTTAGCACCTGTTGGCATCTTGGAATGCAAAGTCCTTCTATTTTTAAGCACCAGCAGGGGTAGGTCTAATTTTAGATGGCTCCTGTGCTGGGGGCTCCCAAGGGAATGCAGACTCTGCCGTTTTGGAACGCCTGGGGCGAGGCGGGTGCTGAGGCATCCCACAGGGACGCATGCAGCTGGTCCCCACACACTAACTACCATTTCTTCAGAACTTTTATTTCAGCAGGTTTTGTAGTAAGCCACGTCTTTTTCACATGCCATCAGATCTACTTTTACCTTGAAGTTTTAATCAGCCAACACTGACTGTCTCCTATGTGCGAGGCACTGGGGTTGCAGACCTAAATCTGACACAACTCACATCTGCAGAGAACTCATAGTCCAGTGCCCACAGCCAAGTCAAGAAGGGTTACCGTGCAGTGTGACCAGAGGCCCCAGCAGTGCCTGGCACCCAGCTGCCTCTGAAGAAATGTCTGGCAAAGGAGCAAACGTCATGCTCAGGATAGAGACGAGATAAAGTTGTTGCAAGAAGGTACATTCCAGTCTTCCTTGGGGGATTTGGAGAAGGTTTCACAGAGAAGTTACACACTGAGCTGGGTCTTCAAGAAGATAAAGTGTTTCTCCATGTGGAGAAGGAAGGAGTTATATGACATGTATTGTTGGGGCCCGCTCATATCCCCTTGGCACTATCCAATGACCAGCATGCAAAGCTCTTTGTCTGAAGGTTTATCTGGCCAGGGGGCCTTGCTCAGTCCTCTTGAAGGGCAGGTAGAAAGGGGCTGGGAATTAACCTTCCCAGGAAACCCTCAACCACTGACAGATGAGAGTTGGTATATCAATACCTCAGCTCCCACCCTTCTCAGGAGATGTGTGTTCTGCAGAATTTCCCAGTGTTCCTCAGTGGGCTGGAGCCCCAGTTGCCCATGGATGTAACTGCCTTTGCTAATGCATCCTTTATGGCTGCCTTCTTCCTTCATTCGTTCTTCCACTACCCAACAATGACACATACCAAGGAACCACTCATCTCAGGGTGTGCTTCTGAGGGAACGCAAACTGAGACACTGGAATAACTCGTTAAAATGTTCTTTGAAAGAAGAGCAGAGAGAAGCACGGGCCCCTAATGTGCTGCGTTCCTGAAATGTGATAAGTGACCCACATCCATGATGAGGGTTGGACTCCATCATGGTTGGCCACCCCATTATGGTCTGGTTTGGACCAGCCCAACGGGGGGATCATCGTGATTCTCATGTTGCTGACCCAGACCTCACTGCTCAGAGGAACGAAGGGACTTGCTCAGAAACACAGAGCCAGTGGGGTGTGGATGGCAGACTGGAGGTCAGGAGGCCACGACTCCACGCCTGGCAGATTTCCGCACCAATCTTGCTGGCTATCTGTCAGAGCTCTGTGACTCAGTTTTTCTGCTTGTCACTGTGTGGGGCTATGGAGTGACTGAAAGGTGTGAAACCGCTGTGGGCTGGTGAGCCTCTTCTGTCCCTTATCCACAAACCACCTCCTTCCCTTGGGGCATGACAGGCCCCACAGTCCTCTGGAAAAAGGTGGTGGCAACAGGGAGGACGTGTGTCTATGTGTGTGTGTGTGTGTGGGGGGCTGTGTCAGCAGCTAGTGCTGCTGTGCAAATAGCCCCAGCCCTTCTGGGTGGGGCCTGGGCTCTGGCAATGAAGGTTGGTTAGTGTACTCCAAATAAGTGGGAAATGTGAGGCTGGGACGGGTCCCTGCGGGATGCCAGAGCTTGAAGCGGCCAACAGGAAGGGGAGGGCCTTCCCTGAGGAACAGCTTGGGAGTTTCCCAAGTGGGAGTGTAATGAGCGTTTGTCTCTTTTTTTTTTTTTTAATTTTATTTTATTAAATTTATTGGGGTGTAATACAGAATTGTACACCTGAAATCAATGTAATTTTACTAACAATTGTCACCCCAATAAATTTAATTAAAAAAAAATTTATTGGGGTGACAATTGTTAGTAAAATTACATAGATTTCAGGTGTACAATTCTGTATTACATCATCTATATTAAAGGCCCATTTGAAGTTGATTTTCTGTAATGCTCATAGCAAGAGTCCTAATGGATAAAAGGCGGTGTGGCCATCCCAAGGATCAAATCCCAAGATCACCTCCTCCCTCTCTGCCTTCCTTCTCACTCCCTTCCGGCAAAGATTGGTGAAGCTCACCATCCACTGTGCCCGCCACCAGCCTGCATCCCCATTTTCCATCCAGCGGGTGGGTTGGGTATCCCCAGTCGGGTTTGGAGGAGACAGTTACTATGTAAATAAGGTTTGCTAGAGTGGGGTTGTCAGCAGAAAGTTGGTCCCTCTGACCCCCCACTCAAGGGGCTTCGGGGAAGGCTGGGTCTTTCCCAAGCCTGGGAATGGGGAGCAGGGACAGACCAAGAGCATGGATCATTGAGATCCTGCAGTGGGTGAAAGGTCAGCCACTTTATCCCCGGCTGATGACCATTCCATGCTCAATAAGCCAATTGCTGCTAAAGAGGAAGTTCCCTGGTGAGGGGGACCCAAAGCATGATGCAGATGGCACTTCAGGCAGGAGGCAGCAGTGGGGAGGAGGACAGAGAAAGGGGCTTACGGAGCTGGGGGTCGGGAGGCCTGGGTTTTGACCCGGCTCCACTCTGTGGCTTGGGGCAGTCACTCCCTGAGCGCTTCTGCACTTAGCAGGCACCTGCTGTGTGCCTGGACTCTGTACATGGGTGGTGGCTTGTTGCCATCCTACAAAAGGACTCAGAGTCTCAGGGCTCAGGATTACTTTGTCCAATCTTCTGATTGTACAATTGGTGAAACCGAGTCCCAGGGGGAGAGTCACCCTCTTAAGGGTCCCCAGTGGCTAGGCCATCCACAGAAGTCTGGGCACCACGCTGGATGGCCTGCAAAGCCCTCACTGACCCACCCTGACCACGGTCTCCCCGCGTCCTGAGCTTAGATCTGGAAGAGGAGGGTTCTTGGACCTATCACTTGACAAAGATCCAGTAAAGCCTTTACCTGGATCCCTCGTCCTGCAGCACCGGTCCCAGAGTCTGACAGCGCCAGGAGCACCTTCCTTCTCCCTGAGGAGAACCAATCCTCTCTACCCTGACTCTTTGGCAGAAAGAGCCCCAGAAGTCAGGGAGCCAAACAGATGCGAGTCCTGGCTGTGGCACCAGTGGGCTGCGGGATCCTGACCTTCACCTCAAGTCTGGGTGAGGAGCCAAAGAGATGGCGACCGTGAACATAAGCGTGTGATGGCCGTGCATGTCTGAAGTGCTAGCATGCCCGGCAAGAACGCCAGGGCTCCAGAGACTGTCTCTCAGAGACGCCTGGGATGTGCCCAGGCTGCCTTCTCATTGCTGGTCTCTGCACTTCTGAGAGTCCTCTTTCTGCAGTCCAGGAATGAGACTAGAGGATGATGGGAAGAAGGGACCCATGCTTGGGAATCTTTCAGGCACCACCTGGCCTGGCCCAGGTTTTGCCCTGGCCTGGAACTAGGCACCGGCAATGACTGACCACCTTCCTGCAACAGGTGGGTCCCAGGAACGCTGGGGAGGGCTCTCTTGTGCATATGGGAGGGGGTGGCCACACTCCCAATGTGGGGAGACCCAGGGAAGGGCCCACGTACATTGAGCATCGTTTGGGCACTAGGGACTTTCCTTATTTGACCCTGACCACCAAGGTCAGCATTCTTAACTCCATTTCACAGAAGGGAAAATGGAGGCCTGGAAAGACTCAACCATCAGCCTGGGGTTGTAGAGAGGGACCTGGGGAATGTGGAAACCTGCATCCAGTTCCTTGCTGCCCCTGCTTTTGGGGTCACCTGGGGCAAGCCAAACCCCTTCCTCTAGTGCCTTGATGGCCTGGAGGCAAAAAAGTGGAGGCTGGGAGTGAATGAATCAGTGGCTCTCAAACTTGAATGAGTCGAGTCCCCTGGAGAGCTTGTTAAAAAACAGATCACTGGGTCTACCTCCAGCAATCAATTGCCGGCTCGTTAGGTCAGGGAGGGAGCCCAGGAATGTACATGTCTCACCAGCTCCGGGATGAGGCTTCTTCTGCTGGTCCAGGGACCACACTTGGAGACACACTGGGCTGGACGAACCAAGATCCTTGGGAGCAGTGACGGTGAGTGGTTTCTTTCATGTGCTGCGGCCCCAGTTGCAGCCCTGCCATCCCTGAGCCCCAGTGAGTGTTCGGAGGGGCTAGCAAACCCAGAAGGGCCCAGAGCGTCTGCTGTGATAGAGTTCACTTTCAGCAAATCCAAGCGCATTGCGGACAAGAAGATGACATAGAGCTTTGAGGCTCAGTATTCCCGTGAAGAAGCAGAGAGCAGGGCTGCGGGTAACAGTGGGGATTGAGGTGACAGCTCCCCGAAAGCCATGTCCCCACCCCCTGCCATCGGGCCACAGGATTCGTATAGCCTTGGCCAGGCACTCTGATGTATCCACTCTCCCCCGGGAACCTCCCAACTTGCTGTTGGTAAACAAAGCCTTTATTTCCCAGGCCAGTGGGGAAAATTTTCAGGCCTTTATAATGAAGTGTCCCAGTGAAGGGCAGCTGCCGAAGTCTGGTGCTGGGTGCCTGTCAGGTGGGTGATGGATGGTAACAACACATCATCCCGGTGGCAGGCTGGCTGTGAGCTATGGGGGTTGTATATCAAAGAAGGGTCGTCATCTGGTCTTTACTGTACACAGGTGCAGGAAGCTTGGGCTCTGGCTGGGGTGGGGGTGAAGAGGGGCCTGGGCTAGTTGAGGGTGGTGGTGGGGGGCTCCCCTCACCTCTCATGATGCTGATGAGGAAACGGGCCAGAGCAGGCTGGGATGAGCCCCCATGCCTAGTCTCTCCCACCTCCCACCTTCTTACCCATCCATCCCACGGCTCTCAGAGAAATTTGGTATTTGAGTCTACCTTTTCCCTTACCCCGGGCATCCAATCCATCGGCAACATTCCTTTTGATTCTGCCTCTAAGTGGCTCTGGAATTCATCTAGCTATTTCCGTCTCATGGTCACCATCCTCTGCCAACCCACCCCCTTCCTCTTTGTCTTTCTCTTGCTGTGCTCTCCCAATGTTGGTGGGTTGTCATTTGCTGCCCCTGAAGGCGGCCAGGTGTGTTGCTTTGGGCAGTCAAACAAAGCAGAAGTAACAGTGTGTCCATGCCAAGTCTGGGTCCCAAGAAGCCTTGTAGCTCTCACTTATTCTCTGGTGCTTCTGCTATTGTTAAAAGGAGAACATGTCCAGGTGGGTCCTCTTGTCCCAGGAGGAGGGTGAGGGACACATGAAGCCAAGCACAGTGTAGAGCAGAGCACCCCTACCCCCCAGCTGGCCCCCAGAAGTGTGAGCTACAATAATAAATGGTCGTTCTTAAGCACCCTCAAGTTGGGGGGTTGTTGGTTAGGCAGCATTAGCTGACTGATACATACAGCACACAGCTACTGCATGATGTGAGCCCTTCTGACATCTCCAAGCTCATCTGCCATTCTCCTCTGTGATCATTACTCTTCCCTGCCTCAGGGCCTTTGCCCGCGCAGCGTCCTCCACTTGGAAACCTTTTTCATGATTATTTTCTTCCTGCCCTTTACGTCTCAGTAGAAATGCCACCTCCTTAGAGAGAGCTTCTTTGACTACCCCATCAAAAGTAGGTTTCCCAGCTCATTACATTTTCTATTTCAGTCTCTTATGTCCTTCATGAAACTTAAAAACGTTTTTTTAAAAAAAATATATCATTTTGGTTTTTTCTCATTATTCTCTCCACCTCCTTTTTTTTTTTTTTTAATTTATTGGGGTGACAACTGTTAGTAAAGTTACATAGATTTCAGGTGTACAATTCTGTATTACATCATCTATAAACGCCATTGAGTGTTCACTGTTTTATTCTATCTCCTTCTCTGCTCTGCAGGCCTTATAATGGCAAGGGCCAGGTCTTGGGGTCTCTCTTATTCACAACTATGTCCCCAACACTAAGCGCAGTGCCTGGACATAGTAGGTGCTCAGTTAATGTCTGTTGACTAAATGTTGATTGGATGTCTCACCTCACATTCACAACAGCAGTGGGCTAGACCCCAGGTCTTTCCCATCAGCCCCTGCCTTTGGCTGACAAAGGTTTTATATGTGCATTGATGTCGTGTGATGGAAAGGCTGGAGTTGCCGGTGGGAGGAGAGACAAAGGGGCCATTAGGTGTGGGCTCCATCAGGCAGGGCAGGGACACATGCCCGTCATGTCACCATTGGGTTCTCGGAGCTCACACCATGTCAGTGCCACACAGCCTCCATAACTATTGTGGGATCAGGAGATGAAAGAAGAAAGTTCCTAACTCAGGGTTTAGATGGACCTCAAGGGGTCCATGAACCTGTGAAATGGTGAGCACATTGCAGGGGTCACAGCTTTATGAAGGGCTATGACTCAAGACAAGTTCTGTGGGGGGCACTTATGCCCTTTACAGATGGCTTTACAAAGTTAATCAAGTCTCTTTCCTGCAGACCTTTTCAGAGCCTTTAATATGCTAATGTACACTGGGACTCCTGGAGGGGATTAAGAATGCCTGTTGCTCAGCAGTATTGACCAGGGAACCCTTTTATCAGGGACCATATTGGGAGATTCCTAGGCTGCAGAACACACTAGCCTGGAATAGGGTCACCAACTACAACCTTACTGGTCAAATCCGGTCCTCAGATTTTTTTCATTTGTCCCTGGTAGAGTTTGGAACGTCAGCAACTCTTACTTAAAAAAAAAAAAAGAAAATCTACATTTCTATCTTCTCTCCAAGAACTCAGTAGAATGGGTACTCCGGCTCCACATTTCTGCATGGCCGGTTGGACCCATATAGGCTCTTACAGGCAGGGCCTGTAACGCTCTATAGTTTACCGTAGTCTCCACTACTCCCTAATACCTTGCACTCTGTTCTTTTTATGCATTTCCCTTCCTTGTTTGGCCCTAAGCCTCCTGTGTTTGTTACGTGGGGCCCAGAATGCCATATGCAGCCCCAGCAAGCTGACCTTTGCCCCAGAGTGGAGTATGAATGTCTGAATTTCCTTACTGGTCAGTACGTGTTCTAGGGAAAGGAGTGAGCTCGAGGGATAGTTCCGAGGAAGGGTCTCTGAGCCTCACTGGGCACAGGAGATGGCCCGAAAGACAGTCCCACCCTGGTCAGGACAAGGAGAGCTCAGATTTCGTCTCAGAGGTCTTTGGGTGAGTAGGGGGTTGTGGGTAAGGATGGGGGTATGGGGAGCCGGGGTTAGGGGGTGGGACCTGAGAGCAGCTCACATCTCTCCAGCAGCCAATTGTTTTCTTCTTTCTTGCCTGTGAGGTCAGAACTGGGCGTGCTAGCTGGCCAGTTGGGGTGAACCCTGGGGAGGCCAGGGACTGCCGTTGCTAGCAACAGATGGGAACTGGGGGCTGGTAAAGCACTGCGCACACAGGTTTGAATCAAATTCCGGGGTCTGCATGGCCAGAAGTTCGAATGAGAAGAGGAATATTATTACTATTGTTATTCCTTTAATACCATGCCCAGAGCTATACTCTTGAGAGAAATGTACCATATATGAGGCATTCTGTTCAGCCTTTTGCACGCACTAGACCAGTTCTCAAAGCGTGACCGGTAACATCAGTATCATCTATCTGGGAACTTGTCAGAAACGCAGACTGTGAATGACACCTCTGGGGATCCAGTGGTCTGGGGGCTCAGGAGCCCTGTGGTGGCTCTAGTATAGTTCATGTTATCCATACCACAACCCGCTGAGGCAGATGCTGTGAGAGCCTGGGTTTTACAGGTGAGATAATGGAGGCACAGAACTGAGGCGAAGCAACTTGCCATAAGGACTGGAACCCAAGCCAGTCTCTACCCAGAGCTCCAGTTGGGGCCCTGGGAACAGCAGAAATGCGTCTATTGGCAAAGCACCTTCCGGTTTCCCACCCCAGGGAGCCATCATGAGCACAATGAGAGCAATAAGGGGTGAGGAGACAATGCATCTCAGAGATGAAGAGAGACCGAGGGCTCGAGAGGCAGGGGGAGTGGTTCCCAGGAGCAGAGCCAGAGTCGGGGCTCCTAACCCACCCTCAGTGCCTCTGGGAGACTAGAATTTCACAAGAGAAAGGGGAATGCATCCATGAAGGCCTCTGTGAGTCAAGAGCAGTCCATCATATCTGCAACCCATTGGTTTGTGCCCATCTTACATATGTGGAAACTGAGGCAAGGCAAACTGGCTTGCCTGAGGTCCCACAGACCACAAGGGGTGGAGCTGAGGTTCACTCCCCAGGAGGCCTGACTCTGAGTCTGCTGCTAAGGTCACAGGGCCCCACCGCCTGGCCTGAAAGGGAGCTGTGGCTTTCACTGCAGGGGACACGTCTCCCCGCCACCCCCGCCCCCACTCAAACACATCACATGGTCTGCTCGAGCCACCCAACGTCCTCACAGGGCCAAGCCTTTGCTCTCGAAGTTCCCTCCATCTGGAGTACCTTCTTTGTCTGATGGGCCAACTTCTCTCTGTCCCTCCAGGAGCCAGCTCAAATGTCCCTTTTTGACTTCTGTGATCCTGCCCAAAGTTGGACAGGCTCCTAAATGGGATAAGCCTTATGCTCTCCCAGAAGACTTCCCTGAAACCCTCTTTCCATGGGCTCGGGTGAGGGATGTGTTTCTTCTTGATCCTGATTCACTCTGGGCCTCATACCCTCCATTACAGCACATTTCCTTCTGGGCTGTGGGCTCTGTGGGGCACCTGCCAGGTTTGTCCTGCCCACCATCCATGCCCCCCCACCCCCATCAAGTATCCTTCGTGCCTGGCACCCATGGCCTCCGAATGAATAACTGAGGGAGAGGCGTCCTTGCTGCAGGCTCCACTTAAGGCTGTGTCTCAGCTGGGCTGGGGGTGGCTCCGTGAATGGCTGCCCTGTCTGAGTTGCCTGCTGCCCCTCACTCCTGGGCCATGCGGTCATGTCCTGTGTGGGGCTTAGGTAATGGGGTGGCGGGTGGCGGAGCAGGGACCCCAGCGAGGCTGGCCTGGCCCGGCTGCAGGATGAACCGACTTTTCCAGGCCCCGCCGAGCATCAGTTTCTCCCACCGTCTGGCCCAGCTGCCAACGCAAACACGGGGTCTCTTCTCTTCAGGGCTCTGGCTGTTGAAACTGGGGTCAGGACACAGCACACAGGGTTCCCTTTACCTGGTCTGTGTGGAGTTAACCCTTCACACCCTGGCTGGCCTTGGGCCTGGGATGCCACTGAAGGGTAGTTGAGGCTGGTGACTCAGTTTCCCCTAGAGCTCCACAAAGTGTCTGGGTCCCTGGGGAGGTTGCAGTACAGAGGCTGGGCTTTGTGCTTCTCAGGGCATTCCTTGTCTACCTTCTCACCTGATGGATGGGGAAACTGAGACCCAGAAAAGAGAAGGTGGCCTTCTATGGGATTCTGTGAATCCCAGTTTCTTCCCTCTTTCTGGCCTGTGCTTTGAGTGTGGAAGCAGAAATTTTGGACACACAGAGTATTAGAGACCATCAAGGATCATTGTGCCAGTGGGGAAAGGGGACTTTGAGATCCCATTGCTGGTTGGCTTCAGGGCTGGGATGATGATGATGGTGATGATGGTGATGGTGATAGCAAGAGCCAACAAAGGCAACAATTCTCCTGCTTGCCACGTGCCAGGGCCTGTCCTAAGTGTTTCATGTTTATCAACTCATTTAATCCTTACACTAGCCCTAGGAGGTAGAAATTTTTAGTGTTCCCATTTGAGAGATGAGGAAACTGAGGCAAAGAAAGGTTAAGCCACTGGCTGAAGGTCACGCAGCTAATCTGTAGGGGAATCCAGACTTGCTGCCTGGCCTCTCAGTCAGGTCTTCTACCAGTTGCCTCTGTCTCCTGCCCATCCCGTTCCTGGCTTAGTCTTGGTCCTCTCTGACCTCAGGATCCTCATCTGGTGAACAGGGATAAGAATCTCTGCCCTCCCCACCTTGCGAGACTGCTCAGAAGAGCCAGGGAGCTTTCATGAAGGGAAAGCATCTTGCAAACTATGAAGGCTGTGGACCAGGCTGCAGTGGGCTTTGCCTCTCATTTGCATGTATAGGTGAAGCTGATTTTCAGGGTGCTACCTCCACACTCCCCCTGGAGCTCTGCCATCATCAGAATCTCCCAGGGGCCCTTTATACATTACTGATCCCCAGAGGTACCCAGGAGTAGGGTCCACTTTTCAGCCATGGAGCCCTCCCACTAGCCCAATGTGTGGAACTGTGATTGTCCCCACTGACAGGGGCCCAGAAAGAGCCCGTGGTTGGACTTGCAGAGGAAGAAGCAATACAGAATACCTGGAAAGCACCAATTCCTGATGGGAGGAGCTTCAGGGTAGGAGGGGGAACACACACGTAAGAACTGAGGTGGTGACATTGGTCCAGTAGGCAGAGGGGTTGGTTTGATCAGGAACACGTTTGTTGTGTGTGTGGAGGAGGGGCAGCGAGTTTAAGGACCTGAGAGAGGGGCAGTACAACCTTCCCCTATAAGCACTGGCGGGCCACCACTGTCTAGCGAGCCAGGCCAGGTCCAGGCCCTGTGTAGGGAACAGGGGTCAGACACGTGCTATGACAAGATGGAAGGAAAGACTGGCCGGGCTCACCTCCTATGGGGCCTTTTCATCATGTCTAGTCCTGAGAGTTTTGCTGGAGGAAAAATAAGATGGCTCATTGGTCCTGTGGGGTTTTAAGTCCCTGGAGGAGCTGCTGTACTATTTCTCCCCAAGTATGCAAACGCAGTTCCCGAGTATTTGTCAGTAGAGGTGTGAGTTCAGAACATCTAATCGCTAGAGGAAATCTTGGGTCACCTGGTTTTACATGAGGCAGAAGGCAGGAGGGGGCGTGGACGCAGGTGTCTCCCAACGCAGAGAAGAGAAGGCAGAGAAGACTGTCATGGCTTTTGCGAGCTCAGTGCTGCCCTGGGAGGTTGGCAGTATTGGTAGATTCATGGGACAGGCTGACGGGGAAACCAAGGTGGCCTCCATCTCAGACGGCATGTCTGAGAACCTGGGTCTGGAAGGCTGAGAGGCCAGACACAATGCACCACCTGCCCCCCGCCCCACCCACCCCCCACCACCACCGCCACCATCTGCAAAACTGAAAACTCTTGGTGTCCACCCGGAGGTACTTCTGAGGACGATGAAGTCACCCAACGTGGGTAGATAGCCCAGGACACAGGACGTAGCTCTCAGATTCATTCCCCAGCCTCCTGTGCACTTTTCTCTCTGCACACCCAGGAATTACGTATGGGGACTTGCTGCCTATGGGGGACGTGGACCTGAAGCTTTGCTGGTTCCCCAGCCCGAGTGATCCCACAGTCACACCCCCTGAGTTTAATTTGCATCATGGGTCATCATCTTCTGCCATGTTTCCCACACATTCCATCGCCCCCGCTGAAGTCAAAACACATGGGCTGTGAGTTCTCAGCCTCTTTGGGGAGAAAGGCAAGCTTTCTTTCCTCATTTCTTAACTTGTATGGACATCCCCCATCCCTGCTTTCTACAGCACAAGGAGGAGGCTGACCCACTTTTGAAGGGATGGACCAAGACATTTGGTCCAAGTGCCTACGAGAGAAGATGAGTAGAAAAAACTACTTGCTGGGAGTTAGGTGAGGCCAGGAGTTCATTCACTGACTTGCCCTGTGTGCCCCAGCCTCAGTTTCCCCTCTGGAAAGGGGATTTCAACAAAATGCTCTCTCTCTCTGTCTCTGACTTTCTTTCTGTTGGTGCCAGTTCATGGCTCAGGGTTGACCATGACCAGCTCCCATGTCAGGGTCTCTCCCTGCCCCCACTGCTGCCTCGTCTCACTGCCCACCTGTGCCCACCTCCACCTTCTGCATTTTGCAGTATCTGCTCTGTGTGTCACTACCACACAGGTGCTTCTCACCCTTTGTCACCATCTTAGTAGATTGTCCAAGCTCAGGGGGCAGGACCCAGTTGAAGCCACGGAAACTGAGGCTCAGAGAATGCGGACAGGTGTCCAACATGACCCAGACTTCAGCAGCCAAGCCCAGACTCATAGCAGGGCCCCCAGTCCTTGCTTGCTCCCCTCTTACAAATGGTCAAGAAAAACTCCCAGCTTTCCCCTATTGTTCATTGCTTTCCCCTCACCCCCGTTTCCAATTTCAGGGCAAAACTCAACTAACCAAACCAGCCAAGAAGAAAAACAAAACAAAATAAAATAAAAAATAAAAAACCCATCTCTTGGCTCAACCTTCCTGCTCTGTTCCTTCCAGAGACCTGGGATTCTTTTTTGGCAAATCTGCAGGAGGTGGGGGCCCAGCAAGGGAGGAGGTTTCCCCCTTCCACTCTTTGTGGCCAACTCAGGGGAGCATTTCTGAGACCGGCTGCTTTGGAGGCCCGGCCCCTGCTGCAGCCCCCTCCCCTTCCCCAGAACTCCTGGCAGGGTTGAGGGGGGCCTGGGCGCTTGTCAATGCATCTTAGCAATCGGAATGTGCCCTCTGACCCCGCCTTCGCCTCCCTGTGAGTTTCAGAGAAGGTTCTTTTTTTCCAAACCGCTGCCCCTCGGCCTTCTGGAAACAAATGGAGCTTGATTCAGTCTGTGTGTGGCTTGAAAAGCCGCTGTTTGGGGGGTGACTTAAAAAAAAAAGTCTTCGGAACCCCTGCAATGTTTGAAGGATTTTTATTTTCAGCTAGGAGGATCCAACTGGTGCTAGGAATGCGCTGTGGTGAGAGGGGAAGGGATCCAGCCCATCTGGGGAAGAAAGAGGCACTTGGCTGGGCTGCCCACCTGATAGCCCCAGATTGGGTTTCTCACCGACTTTACATTATATTCTGAGTCATTGCAAATGGGGCTCCCATGAGGACCGGAGGGGCCTGGTGACTTAGAAGGTCAGAGGCTACATTTTCTAGAACATGCCGAAGCCTTGGAAGGGGATGGATCAAAAAGTCAGAGCAGCCACGATCTCTTGGCTTTTCCCTTCCCCAACCAGGCGAGAAGTTTCTTCAGCAGGCAAGGAGACTTTCTCAGCTTCCCTTGCCTTCCCATTAGGGCGTATCTGTCCTCGATCCCACCTCCCAGCCTACTGTTTCTTCAGGGCTCCACTAGCACTGTTCTTTTCTCTGCTCTGCCACGGTGTGGCCTCAGCAAAGGGGGGGTCCCCTTCTTTGGGCGTCAGTCTCCTCATTTCCATAAAGAGCAGCTCGGATCAGATCATTTTTATCCTAGATCAGGGCTCAGCCAACTTTTTCTGTAAAGGGCCAGATAGTAAACATTTTAGGTTTTGCCGTCTCTGTACTACCCAACTCTGCCACCGGAGCATGCAATCAGTCACAGAAAATATATATCATAAAATGAGTGTGGCTCTGATTTCCAATAAAACTTTATTTTCATAAACAGCAGCAGGCTGAAATTTGCCAGCCTCTGATATAGATGCTTGGATAAAGGTGCTTGGGGTTGCCATCTTATGAGCCCCAAATGAGAGCATGGTATGTCTAAGATGGTGGAAGGTCAAGGTGAATGTTTAAAAGCTGGGCTTTGGGGTCAGGAAGGCCTGGATTCTGGTCCTATCTCTGAAGCATGACTGCTGGGTGACCTTGGGCCAGTCACTGTTCCTCTCTGAGCCCCAGTACATTCCTTTGTAAAATCCAGACAATAATGGCACCTTCTCTACAGGGTTGGTTGTTGGGATGACATCTTAGCAATGCCTGGTGCATGGTGATCCCTGAACAAATACCAGTCACGTTTTTATCTGTAATAGAAAGGCAGCATTCCCCCAACCAGCCCCTTGGGTCCATGGAAAGCAAGAGGGAGAAGATTCCCGTGTCTCAACCAAGGTGTGAATCCCAACTCTGAGACGAAATTGCTGGGTGACTGTAGGTAAAACACTTCACCTCTCTGAGCCTCAGACTCTTTCATCTGTAAAATGGAGCTAATCATACCTAACTCTCAGCATCATTGCACATTGGAGGAGCAAAAAGAAGGAGTACCCTCCCCTTCCACATGCAGCCCCTATTGTTCTGGCAGATGCCCAGGTGGCCAGCTCAGCATCAGCAGAGCCCAGGCCGAACTCCTGATTCTCTTCCCACCATTCACCTGTTTGTCCCTCAGTCTTCCTCTTCTCTGTTCATGGTACCACCATCTGCCCAGTGGCTCAACCAAACCCCTGGAGTTGTCCTGAGTCCTCCTCCTGTCCACGCATGTCCCATCTGTGTTAGTTGCTGGCAAATATGGCTGTCGTGAGTTCCATCCCTGCTGGCCCATGCATAATACTCCTCCCATTAGTAGGTAGTGTCTTTTCCCTGGATGCTGGTCTCAGCCCTTTGACTCACTTTAGCCAATAGAACATGGCAGCAGCTTCCACGTTCACTTTTGTGCTGTCCTGAGCCATGATGGAAGGAAGCCCAGCTATCCTGCTGGAGAGACAAGCCACCTAGTGGGGACTGAGATACCCAGCCAACAGCCAGCCCCAAAGCCTCAGGCACATGGGTGGAGCCTTCTGGGACTTTCAGCCCAGCCCAGCCCCCAGCTGAATGCAGCCATATGAATGGGCCCCTCTATCACTGTGTGGGGCAGAGACAAGCCATCCCCACTGAGATCGTCTGAACTTCTAATCCCTAGAATCATGAGCGATAAAAGGATGGCTGTTTTAAGCCACTGAGGTGTTAGTGGTTTGTTACACACAATGGGCAGCTGGAACACTGCCCACCAGCACTTCCTGTCAAAGGTCCCTCCATCGTGTCTCCAGAAGCTGCCCTTTTCCCCATGTCCAAGACATCTTCATTTGTCACCAGCATGATGACATCAGCCTTCTCCCTGGTCTCCCAGATTCCACTCTGGTGCCTTCCCAACTCTTCTCCTTAGGATCAAAGAGCTTTTCAAGCAGATTTCACACCTGCTAATCTCTCCAATCCCCCCCTTGTACTTGGAACAGAATCCATCCTACCCCAACCTAAGAATCCCTCCTGACCTGGCCGCTGGGTAGCTCTCTGACCTCAGCCCTCCCCAGCCATGCCCCATCCATTCTGCTGCAGCCACACGGACCTTCCTTCTGCTTCTTGGAAACACTGAGCACTTCCTCACCTCGGGGCCTTTGACCCAGCTGTTTCCTCGGCTTGATCGCATTGCCCTCGGACTGGCTCCTTCTTGTCACTCAGATCTCAATTCAAGCCCTTCCTGGCCACCTCAGCTAAGGCGCCTCCTGTCCTCACTGCCCTAGTCACTCCCATCTCCCTCTGTATTTTCTTCATAGCACTTGAAATCCTCTTCATAAACTCTTACATTACCCTCCTGAGCCCCTTCCGAGACGTCCATCTCCATCATAGGCCAGGATATCTCATTGTCTTCAGACCTGGGTAGCAGTTGGGAAAGAGCTTTGCTTTTTCATTAAAATAGATAAACTATCTGCCTCTTACTGACCTCTAAGCATACGCCGAGCCTCTGGCTGAGCATATGTCCATCTAGGCCCTGATTCCTTCTTCCCAGTGACCAGGAAGGGAGGTCTAATACTGACCTTATTGCACACATGACGAAACCAAGGCTCAGAGAGGAAAGTGGTGGTTTGCCTAAGGCCACACAGCAAGTGAGGAGCAGAGCTGGGATGAGCCTGGGTTGGTGGGACCCATGCATGGGTGCCCACCACTGTGCTGCATGGTTTCCTTGCTGCCACCACCCCTCCTGTGTGGCCAGCTCAATGCAGAAAACAAATCAGGGCTTTGGGAGCCATCTGGGGAGAGCACAACCTCGCCTCCTCTCCCTCCCCACACCTTCTGCACGCTGCTATACCTTCTCCCTGCTGCCTTTTTGCTTGAGAGCTGTTTTCCCCATTTCCTTTCTCCAAAGCCAACTACAAGTTTCCACAGTTTTTTCTGAGGGCCTCACGTTACCCTTGTTTGTAGCAAAAAGCAAGATGTAGGCACTTATTTCAAAATGGATGTTTTTGAGGAGGATGAGTATATCCATTTTCTTTCCATCTACTTCCCCTCAGCAGTGGGGCCTCGACACTCATGGTTCCGGGGGACCTACCACAAGCAGGCTCCCGGGAAGCCTGTCTAGCTCTCTGTGCTGGTATCGGAGCGAGTCCTCTGCGCTGAGACGGGACCTCCTCTGAATTCCAGCTCACCACTCACCGGCTGAGTCTGCTTGTGGCCCCTCTCTGACTCAGTGACCACTTGCTGGCTGCATGACCTGTGTCCGGATGAGAGATTACCATCTAGCTGAGTGACTGCCCACGGACCCTTTCCCTCTCTGAACCATAGTCTCTCATCTGTAAAATGGGGACAAACAGAGCACCTGTGTCACAGGATCACTGAGCCGACGTGATGACAGCCAGGCACGGTGCCTGGTGCGTGGTCAGCACTTGGTAAATACCCATGATGATGCCCACTCACGATCCAACCACCACACCAGGCTCTGACACAACTGTATGTCTCTCTTGTGCATAAGGGATGCATGAGATAAATCAAGAGGGTGAGTGTGATTGTTTTCATTTCATCGATGGAGAAACAGGCCCAGATAAGAGAGGTGATTTGCTCAAGGCCAAGTGCAAGTGAGGAAGAAAATATGATCTGAATCCAGGTTTTGGAGCCCGTCCGCTCTGATGTGCCAGGACCTTCCCACATTCCCTCCTCTCTTTAGTTGTAGACATGTAATGAGTGCCTACTATGTGCACGAGCTGTGCCAGATGCTGGGAGCATGGTCCTTGCTCACAGAGCTGCGGGGTGACGTTCGTGGACCCTAGTCCTTTGACTAAGCATAAAAAACTGGATTTTATGACAGCATTATTTTCCAGGCTGGATTATATTCCTATTTTTCTTCTGACTTTAAAAGAAATGAGAACATGTTTATGGGCCTCTAAAGGTTGTTGGGGCTTGGGTACCATCCCGCCTGTACCTGATGGAGATGTCGGTCCTGCCTGCCCGACACAAATCAAAGGGTCCCACACATGACGCTGAACTTCAGACCACGATGATTTCTACAAGGGAGGGGTTGTGGGTATTAAAGGACTTGAAGCGAGTGTTTGATCCAACATGGAGCTCGGAGGAACACCCCTGAGGCTGTTGCATCTGAGCTTAGAGGAGATGAGGAAGGAATCAGTGACAAGTGGAAGGAGTAGCCCAGGCTGAGGGAACAGCGTGTGCAAAGGCCCTGGGACAGGACAAAATGGAGGTCAGGTCAGGGTGGGGAGGCCTCGGGGTTGAAGCAGGAAAGCATCATGATCTCTCCCTGTCTCAGTGTGATTGTTGCAAAGGGTCTGTCTGTAGTGGGTAAAGAAGCCCCAGAAAGGTGCATTCACAGGGTGGTCCCTAAATCCAGTGACAGGTGTCCTTCTAAAAGGGCCATGAGAAGAAACAGGTTGAGAAGAGGAAAAGCCATGGGAAGACAGGCAGAGACAGGAGGGAGGCAGCCACAAGCCAAGGAATACCGGGAGCCACTGGAAGCTGGAAGAGGCAGGAAGCATCCTCCCTGGAGCCTTTGCAGGGAGTGCTGCCCTGCGGACACCTTGCTTTCAGAGTTCCGGCCTCTGGAACTGTGAGAGAATAAATGTGTGTTATTGCGAGCCACCCATTTTGTGGTGATTTGTATGGCAGCCACAAGACACGAACACAGGGTCCTCCAGAGCTTTCTGAGTCCAAAACCAAGGCCCAGCTAAGGGTGTCCTCAGTCTTAGCCCCTAGCCAGTGGCAGCAGATTGGTGAAAGGACGCCAGGTGATCCGAGGACGCCAGGATCCTCGGCCAGTCCTCTCTCTTCACACGGCCTCTCCTGCCTGTACAGCCTCCTGGCAGCCCCCACCCCCGTGTGCGGACTGGCTCATTTATTTATTTAGATACCTCTTTGTCCTGGCCCTTGCCCTCCATCAAGGTGGCTCCTGGGCCAATGTGAAATGTGGTGGGCCCGTCAGTGCTAAAGCTGCCCCTGGCCAGCTTCCCAGGACCCCAAAGCAGGGTGATCGGTCCCCCACTGTTCTGCTGTGGGTGGCCCGTTTGTGTCAGCCAAGACACCTCTCAGAGAGTAGACATGCCCAAGGGGCTGACCCTGGGCACTGGGCTTGAGTTTCAGTCTGGCTGGCATAGTTTTGCTTGAGGATAAGCAAAGGTTGGTAAAGGCTGTATCTAAACCTTCCAGCTCCCTCTTTCAAACTGTGTCCACTACAGGTCCCATCTCCAAGGGTCTGTATGGTTGGGCCCAGAGCCTACCCTGTCCCTGTTCCCAGGCAACGACTGATCTGTTCTCCAACTCTGTAGTTGCATCCTTCCGAGAATGCTATATCAATTGCCCTCTCTGAACTTTTGATTTCCATTTGGGCAAGTGTTCTCAACTGTACCTCTTCAGAAATGCCCCTATCCTCTGTGAGGCCGTAGGGTGCCATCAGCTGTGCTTTCATCTCTGTCTACAGAACAGAGGGCAATAAGACAGATGGGGAAACTGAGGCCCAACAGGGGAACCTGACTGGCCTCAAGCCACAAAGCAAGTGGGCCTTTGAGCCCAGCCGGCTCCCTCCTGGGTCCCAAGGATTCCCTCAGCTTAGTGAAAACATAAACAAACAGACGGATCAAGTGACAGATCTTCAAACAACTGGTTGACCTCCTGCCCACCTAGTTCCATGGGTGGCATCTGGCTTCTGGGTTCTCCCAGGTGCGGGATCTGGGTCCCTCCCAGCTCAGGACAGCGCTCCCAGATGTGCAACCCCCAGACTCCTAGCAGTGCCAGTGGAAAAACTGATGTCCCGGTGTTAATGTGGAGAAAGTCAGCGAGTAGGCCCGGCCCCTGTCCAGGTGAGCTGGGGCCACCAGCCCCACGCACACACAGGCCCCTCAGAGTCGGGTGCTGGGCAAGGCCTCAGACACAAATGTCAATAAACGCCACTGTCGGAGAGCTGACCCACGCCCTCCCTGGAATTAAGAGCTTATTCATAACTCTCTCCCGCCACCAAAATACACTTTGGAGAGGGCTAAAGTAAATAGCGCTGTTTAACCTGACCTCCTTGGGGCTCGTGGCCCTGCCCAGGCCCTGCCACTCAGAGGGGAAATTTGGCACCTTTCCCCCCAGACTACTTGGACCACCCCCAAAGTCTCCCCCTTAGAGAAATAATCAGATCATCTCCACAGTCCAATGAGGGGGGAAGGGAGTGGGGGGCGGGTGGTGATGGATGGGGTTGGAGAGGAGGTGACAGCCCACTATTGATTGAGGGCACGTTGCGGAATCTGGATCCTATTCCAAGAGCAGTGGGAAGCCATGGAAAGGATTTTAAGTGGGGGGATGATGTGAAATGATTTATGTTTTTGAAAATATTACTCTGACCGTCGTGTGGAAAATGGACTGTAGAGGGCAGGAGTGGAAGTTGGGAGGGTACTGGAGAAACTCAAGGGAGAGGTCACAGTTGCTTGCACAGGGCGGGAGCTGAGGAGATGAAGGGAGGTGGTCACACCCATGATGGATTTCAACAGGATGAAGAGATAGTGAGAGGGGGTGGAGGATCCATCTCTTGCTGGAAGAAGATGAGGATGGGGGCCTTTCGTGGCCAGGGGAGACATCAAACCCCAATTCTCTGTGGATGTGTTGAGTATGAGATGGCCAGGAATCTTCCAGCTAGAGTTTAACAGGCTACCAGCTGGAACTCCAAGGGGCTTCATCCTGGGATGGAGATGGAGCACCTCAACCTAAAGATGGGATTTAGTCCCACGAGCAGAGGAGATGGCTTAGACCGTGAGCATAAGAGTGAGCAACTCCAGGACCCCCATGTCAGGTAGGAGGGACACCTAGCATAGGAGATCCATGATGAGGGCCTTCAAGCCTGGGGAGAACGATTCAAGAGGGAAGCAGAGGTCCATGGGACCCAATACCTCCGAGGAGTCTCGTGTGCTGAAGTCTGGGAAGACCTGATGGAATTCAGCAACATGAAAGGCATTGGAGACCCCAAAGTTGAACATATTCAGAGGGATGGGAGGAACAGGAAGACCTCTAGAAAAGCAACAATAACAAAAGAGCCCAGAGACAGACTTCCGTGCCTACGAAAACTTCATACATGACAGAGGAGGCATTACCAGTCAGCAGAGAAGGGGTGGACCATCTACAAATGAATGCTGGTAAAGATTATTCAGCACTAAAAAGAAATGAGCTATCAAACCATGAAAAGACATGGAGGAACTGTAAATGTTATTACTAAGTGAAAGGAGCCAATCTGAAAAGGCTACATACTATATGATTCCAACTTTATGACATTCTGGAAAAGTCAAAACTATGGAATCAGTAAAAAAAATCAGTGGTTGCCAGGAGAATTGGAGGAGGGCAGGATGAACAGGCAGAGCAGAGGATTTTTAGGGCAGTGAAAGTACTCTACATGATAACACGATGATGGATACATGTCATTAGACATTCATCCAAACAAATAGCACATTTAACACCAAGGTTGAACCCTAAGGTAAACTGTAGATTTTGGTGAATAATGATGTGTCAATGTCATTTCATGCATTGTAAAAAAATGTCCTACTTTGGCGGGGGGAGGATGTTGATAATGGGGGAGGCTACGTATGTGTGGGGGCAGGGGGTATATGGTAAATCTCTGTACTTTCCTTGAAGTTTTGCTATGAACCTAAACTACTTTAAAATATAAAGTGTTAAAAAAAAAAGAATACTGGACAATGATGACCCATATGCACAATATGGAAAACAGCCTGAGGTGGCCCCCGTGATGGTCAGGCCTTTGTGTAGTCTCCTTCCCTTGAGTGTGGATGGGACCAGTGACTTGCTTCTATCCGATAGAATATGACAAAGGGGATGGGATGTCACTACCTTGAGTACCTTACATTATATAAAACACCACCTTGCTGTCTCTCTCTCTCTCTCTCTCTCTTTCTCTCTCTCTCTCTCTCTCTCTCTCTCTCTTTCTCTCCCTGTTTCCCCAATTTCTGGCTTTGAAGACACAAGTTTCCATGAATCTTACAGATTCAAGGAAATCAATTCTGTCAACCACCTTGGAGCTCAAATGTGGATCCTTCCCCAGTCAAGCCTCTGATGAGAACACAGCCCCAGCTAACACCTAGATCGCAGCACTGGGACACG
Source organism: Rhinolophus sinicus (assembly GCF_057876585.1). Lineage (NCBI taxonomy): Eukaryota > Metazoa > Chordata > Mammalia > Chiroptera > Rhinolophidae > Rhinolophus > Rhinolophus sinicus. The sequence continues at coordinate 23,846,483 of NC_142509.1, forward strand.
TTAAGCAGAGGCTCCATCTAAGAGCTGTGCCCAGACGCCTGACCCACAGAAACTGTGAGATAATAAATCAACTTTGTGTATAACATTGTTATGCAGCATAGACATATAATATAAATAATATTACATTAGATTCCAAACTACACAGGACACATATACTTAAACAAATAAATTCAAGAAACATTAAAGATCTAAGTACAAAAAGGAAAAACAAATTCTAGATAGAAATATAGGATGTCTATAATGTTGGGGAAAGGGAAGATTTAATTAGAACACAAAAAACATAAACCCTAAAGAAAAAGATTGATAAATTTGGACTACCTTGAAATTAAAAACTTGTTTTGAATCAAAGTTAAAAAAGAAGACAAAAATTAGGAAAAGATACCTGAACAGATATAATTGAAAGCAGATTGAATCCATCATATGTAAAGAGCTCTTGCAAATCAATAAGAACGACACTAAGCACCCAGTAGAAAAATAGGCAAGGGGCATTACCGAACAGTTCTCAAGAAAGAAAACCCAAGTGGCTGATAGTCGTGAATGATGTTTAACCTCATTAGTAATCAGGAAACACAAATGGAAACAACCACAAGATACCACTCATCTGCTTGACAGAAATTTAAAAACTTGAGAATAACAAGCATCAATGGACCTGTGGGGAAGCAGGGCCTGTCCTCTGCTGCTGGTGGGAGTTTCAGTTTGCACACCCACGTTGAAGGGCAAACTAGGACCATCTAGTAAAGTTAAAGCTATGGAACCTGACCTAACTATTGCTGCTCGGTGAATATCCTCTAGAAACATTAGCCTGTTGTCCAAAGGGAAATATACGTTCCAAGACATCCACCACCGTGTTATTAGTAACAAATGTTCCTTAATAGAAGGATGAGAAATAAGGGAAGTATGCTCACACAGTGGTGAAAACAAACCAGTGCTATGTCAATTGGGAAAACAAGACTGAGGGGGAAAAAAAAAATGAGTCACAGAATGATGCATAGAATAGGTTACTCTGCATGTAAAGTATTAAAATATGAAAAATATTGCTATCTATTGCATGTGAATCCATCCATATATAGTAAAAGCATTAAAACACTTCAAGACAGTGATTAACTCCGCAGAAGAAAAAGGGGAACAGAGCCATAACATTTAATAGCTTAAGACATTGAAAGCAGATATGACAAAATGTTGACGTGTGAGGGGTGGTGGGTATGTTTATCGTATTATTCTCTAGCACTGAGTGGTTCAGTGAAGTAGCCACTAGTCGTATATGGTTACTTAAATTTGAATGTAAATAAAAAAGTCAATAAAATTAAGTTTGGTTCCTCAGCCACACTAGCCACACTTCAAGTGCTCAATAGCCACATTTCATTAGTAGCTCCTGTATTGGACAACACTGATATAGAACATTTCCATTATTGTAGAAAGTCATGCTGGAGGGTGCTGTTCTAGAAGTTTCCATATATACGTTTAATATTTCATAATAAAATTGAAATAGCAGGGACTGGAAGGTGAGCCAAGGAGGTAGTGTTCTTTTAAAGAGTTTGGCTTTGGAGGGAAGGAGAAACTGGCAGAATAGCTGTAGGAGGGGCATGTTCAAGGGAGCAGCTGGGGAGAAGGGGTCCAGGGGTCTTCATTTGTTGAGATGGGAGATGCCCTTGATGCTGATGGGGGTGGTCAGTAGAGGGGGAAGTTGATGGTGGAGGACACAGGGGATAATAGGAGGTGCCAGGCCTGAGCAGAAACCTGTCCCCAGCGGCCCCCGAGGCCCCTCCCTGGGGCCCCTCTCTGAGTGACTCCCACCCCTCACCCTTCCAGATTTCTGCTGGTGAAGATAAATAATGCCTGCCACGCCTGTCACAGATATTTGAACAACATATTAATCACTTTAACAAATATTAGCTCAGAACAGCAATAAACAGTCTCTAGAATCTCCTCTTTCCGGCTGTATTACAATGAAAAATATGCTAATATGGGTGCCTAATTGATTGTGTTTGAATAACTTCCTTTATGACAATAAGTGTTCGAGGTGGCATCACTCAGAGTCATCACCGGCATCTCCCAAACCCTGGGATGCCTCCTCTGTTCTTGCAGAATTACCCTTTGGGGGGGGGGGGACTCCAAATCAACAAAGTCATAAGCCTTCTGACTGCCCGTCTAGGAGACTTTTGGGGGGCCCATGAGGGGACTGGCCCTTGGGCTGTGGCTCCTGCAGGCTGGCACCTCACACACAACGTCTCCTTTAATCTTCTTAGCAGTTTGAAGAGGTCAGGATTGTGGTCCCATTTCACATATCGGAAAACTAAGGCTGAGAGGCATGAAGAGAACGGCTCAGGATTGCAGAACGGTGCAACGAGGTTTCTCCTGCAGGCTTGAATCAGGAGCCTCTGTGCACTGTCTCCACCCCGAAGACAGAAGAACTCATGCAGAAACCTCTGGAAACATCCATTGGCAGTGCTTGCTCAACAGTAATCCCACACAGACACCTCACCGTTCAATTCCATGGACAATTGGGCAAAGGGATCCTGAAATTTCCTGGGTGCTTCCCCTTTGGTGCCAAGCACAGATGGCCACCCCTCTGCTCATCATGCAGGGTCTTCTCCTCTCTCACCTGTCACCCCCTGCAACCAACAATATCGTTTCCTCTCCCTTTGCTATCCCTTGGTTAAAGGCACCACGCACAGGATGACATTACTCCCGGGGTGATAGAAGCTCATAAGTGCCCCACCTCGGTTCCTCTCCTGTCCCCTCCTTCTGCCTGCACATCTTATCCGACGCTCATGGTGACGATGCGATCTCATGCCTTCTTCAAGTTCATTCTCTCTTCTTCATCCTTGTCGCCTTGCCCAGGTCCAGGCTACAGCATCTTCTAGCTGGGCTCCTGCCACAGCCCCACCTTGAGCCCTGGAGACAGACGACTTGGTGGAGTCCCATTGCAGCTCTGACCCCTGAATGGGACAGTGTCCAGGTCCCTTCTCTACCTGATGAGTGGTGGTTTTTAGGTATGGACTGGCAAACATTTTCTGCAAAGGGCCAGGAAGTAAATATTTTGGGGGGGTGTCAGCCGCAGGGTCTCTGTAGCAACTACTTGACTCTGCAGTTGTAACAAGAAACCAGTCAGTGACAATATATACCTGAAGGGCACGTCTATGTTCCAATAAAACTTTATTTATGGACGCTGAAATTGATAGTTGAAAAGATGTTTACGTGCCAGGAATTCTTCTTTTAGCTTTGTACAACCATTTAAAAATGGTTAACCATGTTTATAATTTTTAGTCTGTGGGTCATACAAAAAAGCACTGCAAACTGGATTTGGCCCCTGGGGTGTAGTTTGATGATCTTTATTCTGGCCAATTTATTGTTCCTAAAAACAAAACAACAAAGCAAAAAAACAGTTTCAGTTTTTAAGTTTTCTGGTGTAGGCTTCGGGTGGCACTGGCACCGCCAATGCAGGTGAGGCAGGATGGAAAGGGAAGAGGAATTTTAATGACTACAAAGCACAGACCACAGATCAGGGTGATGTTGGGAGAGGTGCGATAAGCAACCTTCCAAGGCTGAGAACGTTCTGGGTCTTGCGCTGGGTGCTGGCTACACGGAGTGTTGACTACGTGAAATCCATTGAACTGGACTATAATGAAGGGCACGCTCTTGGGTATGTACACTTCACTTTGGTAAAAAGTAAAGAAAAATGAAAGGGCTGATGACATTCTGTGCAGGTGGGATTCTGGGCACCCAGGCTGTCCTAACCCTTGCTGGGGAGAGTGCACTGGGGTCACCCCCCATGGAAAAGCAAAACAACAGCACAGCTCACGTGACCCAACGTTGCCATCCATAAGAACGGACTCACAGCACATTCGCACACTCGTGTGCAAACACGTGTGTGCAAGACACATATTTCAGTGTTACCACTATAGCAGAGACTGAGAAGACTTCAGCAGAGATGAATCCCAAAAAGGATGCCGCTTCTATAGATGAATTACCCCACAGTTACTGAGAAGAAGAAAGAGGTTGCCCTTGGCTCATGTGGTATGTCCTCCCAGCATGCTGTGCGGTATAAGAAAGGAGTGGATATTGAAAGCGGCCATTAGTGTATGAAAAAGGCACACGTACACATGCATACAATTTCACAAAGAAACAAAGAAAACTACCTGGAAAGATACACAAGAGGTATGGACCTGGCTGTGTGCTCAGGATGGGAGAGGGAGTACACACATCCTTGGGGCTGTTTTCATTCCTTTTTGGCATGTGCCTGGTGACTTTACAATCAAGGACAAAAACAAGTGAAAAAATCAGGGGGAGGGTGTCCCATACAAGGAGTATTTATTAAGCCCTCAATATCCCCCCCCCCCACCACACACAAATGAATCCTTTGGCCCATCCCAGAGGGCCCCCAATAGAACTTGAGACAGCCCAGCTGCTCTGCAGACCCAGCATGCCCCTTGCTGGTCCGAGGGGCGCAGCAAGGCTGGCTGCAGTCAAACAATGGGCAGGACAAAGGACCCTTTGTGCTTTTCCTCCTGCCCCAGCAGAGCCCCAAGACTGGGCCTCTCCTGTTACAGCCCCTGAGGGCCTTCTCACTCAGCCAACTGAGCCCCAGGGTAAATGCTCTTCCAGCATCACCTGTCAGGAGTGGGGGAGGGTCCCCTTGGTGCCAGAGTTACCACAGTCTCCATTAGTCCCCTCGGCCTCTAGAACATCAGCTCCCTGGCAGTATGGTTCAAGGCTAGGCAGATGGTTGGAATCCAGGGACACAGTCTGAGAGACCTGGGCAAGCAGCTTTACCAATCTGAGCCTCAGTTTCCTCATCTGGAAGATGGGGTGATAGTCTTGCCCACCTAACTCTATCAATGGTGGTGAGAATTCAATGAGAGAATGTGTGTGAGCCAGCGGCTCAAGAAATGGTACCTTTGAAACCTGGCAGAGAGTGGGAATGAAAAAAAAGGTGCAGCTGCTTTGGAAAATAGTCCAGCAGTGACTCAAATGATTGTACCTGGCATAGCCAGCAATGCCACTCCGTGGTATCTACCCAAGAAGAATGGAAACACGCAGCCACACAAAAACTTATACCCAAACGTTCATAGTAGCATTACTCACAATAGCCAAAAGGTGGAAGCCACCCACAGGCCCATCAATGGAAAAATGGATAAACCAAATGTGGTCTGTCTCTACAGTAGAATATTATTCAGTCATAAAAAGGAAGCACTGACACACTCGGCCACATCGGACCGGAAAACATCACGCTAAGTGATAGAAGCCAGTCACACAAGGCCACATATTGTATGACTCTATTGATATGAAATGTCCAGAATAGAGAAATCTAGAGACACAAAGTAAATTAGTGGTTGTCAGGGGCTGAGGGTGGTGATGGGAGGCTAGGAGCGTTGATAGCTACGGGGTACGGAGTTTCCTCCCAGGGGTGATGAAAGCGTTCTAAAATTGACTGTGGTGATGGTTGCACAGATCTGGGAATGTACTAAAAAAAAACAACAACGATTGAATTCTGCAGGGTAAATGGTTTGTGACTTCTATCTCAATAAAGCTTTTTGTCACATTTAAATGGATTTTTATTTTTAGACTAGTTTTAGATTTACAGAGAAGTTGCAAAGACAATGCAGAGAGTTTCTGCAGAGCCTCCACCCAGATCCCCCAGTTGTGAACATCTTACATTAATATGGTACATTTGTCACAATTAATGAGCCAATATTGATGCATCCTTCTTAACTAAAGTCCAGACTTTTTTCAAATTTCATTAGGTTTCCCCAATGTCCTTTTTTCTCCTGTTCCAGGATCTCATCCAGACACCACATGACATTTAGGCATCATTGCTCCTTAGGCTCCTCTGAGCTGTTACAACATCTCAGACTTGCCCTATTTTTGATGACCTTGACAATTTTGAAGATTCTTGGTCAGGTGTTTTGTAGAATGTCCCTTAATATGGATTTGTCTGATTTTTTTTTTTTTTTTTTTTTTTTTTTTAGCTGCGTAGATTTAGGGTCATGGGAGGTCTACAGAAGTGAAGCGTCACTCTCAAAATGCAATATGGGGCTTATCACTGGTGATGTTAACTTTGGTCACCTGGCTAAAGCAACACGGCCAGGTTTCTCTTCCTTACTGTAAGACTGCTTCCCTCTCCCCCCTTTGCAAACTGTACTCTTTGAAAACAAGTCACTCAGCATGCCCCGCATTGAAGGAATGGGGATTTATGCTCCCCCTCCTCAAAGGCAGAGTAGCTACATAAATTATTTGGAATTCTTCTGGATAGGAGATCTGCCCCTGTTCTCCCATTTTTCAAATGTTTTCAGTCATCAACAAAGCTGTTTTTTTAAAGGTTAAAAAACACTGTTATTAACCAAGCAAGCAAACAAACAAACAAACAAACAAACAAACTTGGGAGAGGCTCCAGGAAGAGGCAAGACCAGAGGAAGGCAAGCAGAAGGAAAAAGGAGGAAGCAAGTTATGGGGAGAGAGAGGAGATAAGACAAAGTTGGGGGTAGGAGGCAGGGCTAGGGGAATCAGGCCCATGTCTCTGTGGACCCTGGTACCTGTCCCTTTTTTCCAGGAGGGGACCCATAGTGCTGGCGGACAGGGAGGTTCAGCAGTTGTATAAGGAGGGGGCCAGGGGGTCTCTGTGAGATGGCCTGGTCACCTGCATGGTGGGGGACTTTGGGTGGACCTCTTAAGACCCTCAGCATCCCTTCTCACCTGGAAAGTACACCTAATAATCACTGCTCACTAAATGGTCTACAGGTTAGAAACAGGATGTTTGTGTGCTTGACACATAGTAGGTGCTTGTTAAATGAGAGAGAGAAAGAGATTATTGCTTGCATTTCAGCAATGTCTTTTTTTTTTTATTAAATTTATTGGGGTGACAATTGTTAGTAAAATTACATAGATTTCAGGTGTACAATCTGTATTACATCATCTATAAATCCCATTGTGTGTTCATCAATTTTCTTTACAGAGTGGCACCAATATAGGGCGCTAGGAGGGTTAATTTCTCTATTTTTCAGCAGCTTTATTGAGATATAACTCACATGCACATTGAAAGTGCACAGTTCAATGATTTTAAATATACTAACAGAGTTGTATAGTCGGGAGGGAGACTTACCAATGTGTATACTTTCGTATCTTTTGAAATAGGAACTGTGATAGTATATCAACTACCACAATTTAAATAAATAAATAGGTAAAAATGAACAGAAAAAAAAAAAGGAAGGGGAGGGAAAAAGCTTAGAATTGGGTAACTTGACCTCCCTGAGCCTCAGTTTACTGTTTTTCTGCTCTCTTCTTCCTCCATCGCTCCAGGCGATGGAGGCCCACCCCAGGCTCCTGGCCTCCTGCCTGCCCTCCTTGGTATAGTTCCGGGCACATGGCAAATGTCCCATCACAGTCACACCTCATAAATCAGCAAGCCATCGAGCCCCCCAGGAGTACCCTGGCCGCCACTTGGCATCCAGCAATGGCTCAGGTGAGTCCATCCTGGGAAAATCCACCCAAAGTTCCACAAATGGAGGAATCTACTCTGCCTTTCCCTATGGACTCTTCGATGAAGCTACACAAAGCCTAAGCAAAGCAAAACAACCCAACACAAGCAAGAAAAACAGCTAACATTATTTTGAACGCTCCTATTCTGTGGACATGTTTTTTGGAGTGACCTCTCAAATGTGTTTTTCTTTGCTGGAGCCACTTTCCAACTTGAGGATCACTCCATACTCCATCCTCCACTGGTCTGCAGAAAAGCCTTCAACCTGGCTTCACCCCTGCAGGGGCAAAAGAGGGCACAGCCAGGCAGGTGGATCCCTCTGAGAATCTGTGTCATGCATCAGGCAGGGTCTCTGGTCCCACTCCCCACATAAGAACGCAGGACATGGTGAGGCCAAAAAGGAACACCCACGGAGCCATAGATAGGGGAGTCATACCACTACAGTCTCGCTGGCGGCTGGATTGGAGACACAGGGAGCAGGAGCCACATGATCCGCAACCCGCTGTTCGCTTTTCTGCCAACCAACCAACCCCACTGCTAGCTGCAATCCGCGCTTGCTAGCTCAGCCGCCACCATCTTGCCAGCCCCCATCCACTGCTAGCGTAGCCACAGCAGTTATATTAGTGGCCAATGGCTCACTGGTTACAGCTGACGGCCAACTAGCCACAGCTGATGGCCATCCAATCACAGTTGATGGCCATTTACTACCTGAGCCAGCACCTTTCAACGTGAGGCAGATAGCTCTGTCCCCACAATCTGATAATAAATGAATCGCTCCAGAAGCCCTACCAGCGAGCCTGGGAACCGAGTGGGCGCATCTCGAAATATGAGGCCTGTCAATTAAGTTTGTGAACTGATTCTAGAAAAAGTGCTATATACCTCATTGCTGAATATCACTACGGTCACCTTCAAAGTACTCCCCTTGGGAAGCTATGCACTGATGCCAGCACCTAGTCTACCCTTCAGAGCAATTTTGGAACTCTTTTCCTGGAATGGCCATCAGAGCTGTCGTCGTATTACCCTTGATGTCCTGAATGTCATCAAAATGTCTTCCTTTCAATATTTCCTTATCTTCAGATAAAGAAAGAAGTCATTGGGGACCAGACCGGGTGAGTAGGGAGGGTGTTCCAATATAGTTATTTGTTTACTGGCTAAAAACTCCCTCACAGACAGTGCCGTGTGAGCTGGTGCATTGTCGTGAGGCAAGAGCCATGAATTGTTGGTGAAAAGTTCAGGTCGTGTAACTTTTTCATGCAGCCTTTTCAGCACTTCCAAATAGTAAATTTGGTTAACTGTTTGCCCAGTTGGTACAAATTCATAATGAATAATCCTTCTGATATCAAGAGAGGTTAGCAATATCATTGCAGCAAGTTCGCAAACTTAATTGTCTGACCTTGTAGGGTCCTTCCCCCCATTACTTATCTATACTTTTACCAGGCATGGATTCACTGCGTGGGTCTGTTCATTCTGCTGACGTTGGAGTTTCTCTTGGCTGGAGCTGGTCTCAGAGCTTATCCTGGAGAGGAGTTGTCTGAACGTCTGCTGATAGAAGAAATATGTGGGGCCCGAACAGGTGAGTGGTGATGGAGCTGAGGGAGGCGGACAGGCCAGTGGGCCACAGTCACAATCCCGAGGGATAGGCAGAGGCGGGGGTCCACGTGGGGAGCTTCGAGTATTGGGACAGCCCAGGCAGGGTCCGCCGGGGTCCTGGACTCAGCCCCAGCCTCCCAAACGGAGGCCATCCCTCCAAGAAGGGACCTGGAGGGAAATGATTATTAAGCACAGCACCTACTGTGTGCTGGGCCCTGTCTACAACCCTTTTGCACCCATGATCTCGTGGGATCTTCACATCAGCTTTGCAAGGGAGGCTGATCTTGTCCCCACTTTGCAGATGATGAAACTGAGGCAAAAGGGAAGTGAGCTCAGCATCCTGACGCCAGGAAGAGGCTCATCAGGATTTGAACCCAGGGCCTGGGCTAACTCTGGAGCAGGTTTTCTTGGGTTTAGAGGCCGAAGACCTGGATTTATAGCCCCTTTTGGCTTCTTAGCCATGAGGCTCTTTCCTGGAAAATGCCTCAGCTTCCTCGTTTGTAATATGAGGGTAGTACTGATGTCTGCAGGTGATGTTAGGAGATTCCAGGAGACTCCCGTGTCAATGATGACGCTCTATGGACAGGCCTGGCTGTTACTATTAGTCATGTTGAGGTAACAGCACTATTGGTGCCTACCCATTACCCTGTAGCTCTCACCAGCCCCATGCAGGCCCACCCCACGGCTTCTGGAAGCCAGTCCCTCCCCAGCGAAGTGCAAAGGAGCCAATATATCTGGGGAGAACCCCTTGGCCAATGGCAGACTCTATGGGAGTTGGAGGGTAAATGTCTGAGCTCCCTTCCTCCTTGGGTGGACACAGCCAGGCATGTTTGACATGGCTCCCAGAGTGCCCAGCAGGATGGAGCCCCAGTGCCTGCCCTGTAACCAGCTCTTGCTTGGTAATGAGGCTTCCCCTCTCTTGCTTCCCTCCCCATCCTTTACACCCTTGCACTGCAGTTCTTGTCTCAGGGTGCTTCTGGGTCACCCACACTACAGTCTGGAAGGGCACGTGGCTTTAAAATGAGAACCAAAGCTTTGGCATTCCTCTGACCCCTTTCCCTCCTCCCACCAGGGTGGGAGGCATTCTTTCTTTATCACCTGGAAGAAGAAATGATATTTTTTGGGGAAAGATCACTTCTCAAGTCAGAACCTGAGATATAAACAATAGACTGGAAAGAACTGGTGATCAAACCCCCTCCAACTCCACAGTGGGCAACCCAGGTGGGTGGGGTAGTTAGAAGAGAAGCAAAGCGGAGGCTAAGTGCCACCGTCACCTTGCAATGGGAGCTAAGTGGCAGATGGGAGCTAAGTGGCAGGCGGGAGCAGAACCTGGCTAGTGCAGCTTTGATCCTGCAGGTTCAGTTACAGGAAAGTAACATTCGTGTCCTGCATACTTGAGCTCAGGCCAAGAGATTCTTCATAGTATTCAGAGAGAAGCTTGTTTTCCTGACTCACACAGCACTCCCCCTCCGGGCACCCCCAGCCTCCTCCCTGAACTTCCCCCCACCTGGCCCTGAGTCACCTCACTCCTTCCGGCCCGCAGGCCCCAGGATATTTTCCAAAAGAGCCCAGCCTCTTTGGAGAAGGAGACACCTGCGGGGTGCACCTGGCTTGGGGGTGCGGTCTTCTCCAGACAGGAAGAAGCACTGTATTGGGATTTTGGGATTGGCCAGAGGGTGAGTGGAGAGGTGGACAGAGGTGGGTGCCAGGGAGCTGGAAACAGGCTGGGGGTGTTGGGGGGAGGGACTCTCTGCTGGGGTCTGTTCAGCCGCACTCTGCTGTGTGACCCTGGAGAAGTCACAGTCTCTCTCTGGGCTTTGTACCTACAGAGTGAAGGGCTTGAGGCTAGGCTTCTGTTTCCCAATCTGAACACTCTGTGTCTGGAGCTGTGCTGTAAAGAGACTTGTGCTTTTGTCTTTATCCCTTCCTTCTGCCCTCCCTCCCGCTGTTCATTCATTCATTCCCTCCCACCCCATGCCTACCCTTGCCCAGTGTGCTGAGGATTCAACAGTCATCAACACGGGCCCTGCCCTGGGAGCCCAGTCTGGCAGCAGACAGATGTTTAACAGCCAGTGACAAGAGAAGGCTGTACCGGGCACATTGTCAATGGCTGGCATCTCTTCTGGAGTCCCTCCTTTGTGCCAGACCCAGGGCGTGCCTGACTTCATTGAATTCTCAGAATTCCCCAGGGCTGGGTCATTGGTCATCTCCATTTTGCAGGTGAAGAAACTAAAGGGTGAGGGATGAGGGCCGGCTAGACTAGGAAGGGACGACTGTGATTTGAACCAGGCTCAAGGCCCAAGCTCAGAATTACTCGTATTCATCTTAGAAAAGGATGAGCAGCAGGCATTTCAGGAGCTGAGAGAGAAGGCATCTAACCTAGCCCTGCTGGGAGGGCAGAGGGGGAAAGGCACTGTCTGCTGTGCGTAAGGATCCCAGACTTTTTAGTTATATTATCTCTCCCCCCTCCACCCCCCACAGTGGGCCTCAGCTTGGGGACTCAACATTTGCCACAATAACATAACTAATGCTAGCTAATAGCTAATATTTGTGAATGATGACCCTCCTTAGCTCTGATTGGTTGGTTTGAGTCAAGGCCTTGATCTTACCCAATCATTATAGCCAGACTAATGGATTCTGCTGATTGGCTAGTTATGGGGGATGTGCCTAAATCCTTGCGTTGGTGGGCGTGGCCAGAACCATCCAATCCAGACTGAGAGTCAGGGAGGCTCCTGCACATCGAGGTGCTTTTGGCAGAAGAGGTAAGAACAGAAATGTCCTTTAATCCAGAATTTTAGGTAAATTAGTTTGTTAATCCCCACAATGAGGCTGACACACAGAAAGGCTAAGAGACTCACCCAAAAGCGTACTGGAGCCATGCTGGAGTTTGAACCCTTAATGTCTGGCTCTAGAGTCTGCCTTTCAGGTTTAAGTCAGAACTGAAATCAATAGAACCTGCTTGGAAGTGGAGGGGAGTCGGGAAGGGACTGGGAGAGGAGGTGATGATGCTTTACCTTCACCAAACTGCTCCTCCTCTTAGCCTTCCCCTAGACACGACTGTTGACTCATGGATGACAAAGACGGCCAAGCCCCGCTGGCACCTGTGGTTACCGGTGGTGGGATCACTACAGGGTCTGGAGAAACAGATCAGAATCACGCAGGTTCCAGCCCCAGCTGCTGTTTGTCAACTCTGCACATGGGACTCATTTGGGGCAGTGCCTGCGACAGGCTCAAGTGCCTTCTTGAGGACACATCTTAGAGAAGGGCCTCAGGGTCAAAAGCCCAGGCTTCTTTCCTTTACTGTGTGTGTGTATGTGTGTGTGTGTGTGTGTGTGTGTGTGTGATGGTTGAGAATCTACCACTCTACCATCATTAACATTCTTAGTCCCCCTGAAAAGATTTCTTTTGCTTTAGTGTATCTAATTTTATTGTTGCTGAAATATCCAGTAAAATGTCCCTACACTAGCACTTTGAAGCTCAAATGTCCTTTTGGTGGCCTTGGTTGAACACATTCTGGACATAACTCCAGAACCAACGTTCCTTGTTTATTTTCTTTCTTTCCTCTCTCCTACTACTTTCCTGTCTCTTTTTCCTCTCCTACTACCATCTGGCCTTGAATAAACCTGTATTGTGCATTTGCTGTTTGTCAGGCCTGATGTTAACATTCTGGGGAGACAAAATGAACTTGTCCTGGGCTTAAATGAACTCCTAGCCTTTTAAGGGAGACAAATGAGCAATCGTAATGTTGTGGGGGTCCTTGAGTGCAGGAGGGAAGGAGGTCATCCATGCGGGGAGACCTCCTTGGCTAGGAAGACCTCAGAGGTTGGGGTGGGGAGGGGCACACATCCTAGGCAGGGGGCACAGCACACGGAAGGCAGAGACGTGTGGAGAAGTCTAAGTTCATGAACGTGCACGTTCACCCATCTGTGGTTTGGTTGTACATAGAGAGAGCCATAGGGGTGGAGACAGGGGGCATGGCCAGGGCGTGGACATATCACTAAAGGCTTTGCCATGGTAGAAGGAGGACATGTGAGCGGTCCAGGGCTCCACTGGTCTAGGAGTCCAGAGATGCTGTTCAGGCTTTCTAGCTTGAGGCTGACCTGGGGGTCATGGGTCTTCTCTGAGGCTTGGTTTTCTCATCTATAAAAATAGAGACTTGTTCTGTTGGCCTTAAGGCCCTTTCCAACTCAAACATCTGATGTATTTGAGTGATGTTCAATCCCTCATCTTCCCTGGGATCCTTCCCCAGCTCTATAATCCTACGAAGGCCTTGGCCCCCAGACTCCAGCTGGCTCAGAAATAAACTGATCTTCCTGATCTTGGATGGTCTGTCCATTGAAGCTTTGAGGGGGCGTTCCTGGGGTGTCATTGCATACCACCTAATTGATTTTTGATTTTATTTTCACCGCCGTGGTGTAATTATGAAAGCCTGCTGTAATTATCAAAACACAACTCCACGTATTTCATTACTAAAATACCCCTATGGCCTATTATTAATTCATTAGATAAATTTGGATTATGTCACTGAATAATTAATGTGCAGGCATAGATCTGGGGAACTTGGCCACCGAGTCCCGTGGCAGCTGCAGGAGGCAATGGGAGGCTGAGAGACTGAAGTGGATGGAGGTGGGAGAGCACGGAACAAGCAAGAGGAAAAACGGGCGCGCACGGAGGCTTGATGACCAGCTGCTCTCTGACATTCATTTAACCATTAATTCAATAAACATTTATTGCCTGCCTACTACGTGCTCAGAACTTTGAGTACTTTACCACCCAAATATTAACTAGTACAAGATGGTGCCTGGGGTTTTCTTTCATTTATGTATACATTTATCTAGCCAGCCACCCACCCATCTGTTCATTTATCATCCACTCAGTTCATCTAGCTAGTCGGCCAGCCAGCCAGACACCCATTCACCCACCTACTTACCCATCCATTCATTTATTATTCCACTCAATTCATCCATCCATCCATCAATCCAATCAGCCATCAGCCACTCATCCACCCGTCTACCAAACCACCTATCCCCTACTCATCCATTCACTTATCATCCGCGTAATCCATCCATCCATCCATCCATCCATCCATCCATCCATCCATCCATCCTCCATTCATCCACCCACCTTCCCATCCATTATCCCCTCTATCTGCTTATTGAGCACTTCTTGTGTTCCAAGCATGGAAAGCATATCAAGGAACAAAATATGGAATCTACTCTCAAGAAACTCACCTTCAATGTGGGGATGGGGATGAGCATGAAAACCACTATTTTGATGGGGGACAATGGGGAGCTTTGGGAGCCCAGGAGGAGCCTGGCTTTGCTTTGAAGGTTAAGGTAGTGGTCAGGGAAAGCTCCCAGAAAAAGAGCTGAGGCAGAAGAAGAAGAGTAGGGTTGGGGCAGCCAAGCTAGGAAGGACAGCCTATGTAGCCAGAGGCCTGAAATGGCTCAGTGTCCATGGGGTAGTTGGAGGTGTGGGGACATTTCCAGTGAGGTCAGCAGGGTCAGATATGGAAACCTCTTGGCCTTGTTAGATTTTTATATTTTGTGTTGAGAATGAGGAGTGGTAAGCAGAGAGGGAAATGGTTAGATATGTGTTTGAAATGCTTCTCCAGCTGAAGTTTGGAGAATTAACCAGAAGGGGCCTGCCTAGAAGCAGAGAAGCTGGAGAGAAGGTGGTACAGACATTTGTGTGAACAATACTGGTGTCCTTTGCTAGAGTCCTGGCTGGGAACAGAAACAAGGAGCTGGATTAGAGGGACATTGAAGAATTAGCAGCCTGGCTGGGGGGTGCAGGAGAGGGAGCATAAAGGAGACACCCACCATGGCCGAGGCTCCGTCCTGATGGGCTCCAGACGGACAGGTCAGTTCAGTCCAGCAAGCTTTTCTAGAGTGCCTGTGTGCCAGGCTCTGTGTAGGGAGCCAGTGGTCCCTCACTTGATAATTCAACAAGCAGCTTGGTGTTGAGAGCTAATTATAGACAGTCCAGAGGGCAGGAGCACCACGTGCCAGAGGGTGAGATGGGCACGGAGGCTGTGGAGGTTAGCAGAAGTCATATCATTGAGGGTCTTGATGGTCAGGCTAAGGAGGTTAGATGTGTCTTGAGAACACTGCGAGCCATGGGAAGATTTGCAGCCAGAAAGTGATGTGACAGGAAGTCAGATTAAGGGAGACAGATAGCTCAAATGACCAAGCTGAGGGTGGGCTGGAAGGGCCCAGAGTCCAGGACCTGTTGAGGAAGCTGGTGCTGGCATGTAGGAAGGAGTCTGAATGGGCCTCTCGGGAAAACATGGCTCTTCCATTTACTTGCTGTGTGATCGTGAGCAAATGACCTAACCTCTCTGTGTTTCTGGAAAATGCAGATCATAATAATTCCCATCCCACAGAACTGTCACGAGGATTCGATGAAGTAACACAGGAACCAATGCATTAAGCGTTGGAACACGGCCTAATGCATAACAGCTTGTATTGTGACCACAGGGATGGTAATGACCTTTGACCTCTGGGGACTCAGCTTCATCACCTGTAAAACTGAGATCACAAGGTGCCTGGCTTAAAGGATTGCCTAGGATTCCATGATTTGATACCCACAGTGCACCAGAATAGAGACTGGCCGAATCGTTACGGAATTTGTGGGGACAGTTGCAAAATGAAAACGCAGGGCCTCTTGTTCAAAAATAATTAAGAATTTTGAGACGGCAACAGCAGAGCATTAAACCAAGTGCAGGCCCCTTTGTGTCAACTTGACAGGTTGACAAGGGAAATTCTAGGCAAAGGGAACAGCTTGTACGAAGGCTTACAAGGAGCCTGGAACAGCACATCTGAAACAGGGATTATCTCCGAAAATCCAAGCCTGTGACTGCCACGACCCCAAAATATTTGCAGGATGCTTCAGCCTTAGAGATCCTCCTTCCCCAATTTTGAGTGGAGGGCCAGAGGGACCAAATGCATCCCCTCCATAGGTCACAGATCTGTGTTGGCTTTTCAAGGACACACAGCCCGTTAGGGGCAGGGCCTGAGCTGGAACTGGTGTACGCACCCCTCACCAGGACCCCTGCTGACGCTGGATGCTCCGCAGATGACCAGGAGTGGAAATAATTGGAACAAGTTAAAAAAAGAAAACACAAAAAAACCAAGCTGGCCAGTTGTGTTGTCACTGTTATGCTTTAGAAAGTATTGGGAGCGATGAGAGAGGAACGGGTCTACAAAATGCGGCGTTTCCCTGTTAGCTTTTGAAAGTTTTGCACAACATATTTTTCGTGTGTTTATAGAAAAAAAAATATCCCAGACTCAAATTGATTGAAAAAATGTGTTGTTATTGAAAGGGCTGAGTTGAACTCTCCACAGAGTGTGGTGCTCAGCGAGACTTGGAAGGCAAAGATTTCACATAAATAGTTGTGCCGAGTTGTTATGGCAACTGAAATTTGAAAAGTAAATAGGTTTGGGGGAAATATTTCTCCTTGTCTCTGGAGGAATTTTCTGTCGGGGATCATTTGCAAAAGGAGGAATTAATCTGATGCCCAGTGGACTTGGTGTATTTTGTTGCGGGACAGAAACAGGGTGTTCTCTGTGCCGGAGTGTCTGTGTCAACGGGGCAGGTTCTGTTCTTCCCCTAGGTAAGGATTAAGGTGGGATGAAATGGGCCAGGTCTTGTATCCTGTGTGGCCTTGGGCCAGTGATCTGCCCTCTCTGGGCCTCTCTACTTTCTTGCCTATAGCAGGGCTTGGTTGAAATTGATAACCACGCAGTTTAATGACTCTTATCTTGGGGACAGGCTTCTATGTGTGGATTCAACCCTCACAACAGCCTGAGGTTGCTCATCTGCATTGGACAGATGGGGAAACTGAGGCCCTGGGAAGCATGGAGGCTTGCTTCCATAAGAGTGAATGGCAACATCGGAAATCCGCTTGAGTTCTTGGCCTAGCGTTTTTTGTTCTGCCACATTCCTGTGCGCTGTTGCTCATACGGGCCGGCAGCCAGCCCATCATGGTGGGGCCCCAGTGACCACCCATGCCAGCATTTCCTGAGAAGTCAAGGCGCTGGGGGCCACTGGCCAGGGGCCACTCACCTGCGGGAGACCAGCCGGGCCTTGTGAGGCCTGGAGACTCTCACAGGTGGAAACAGGGCAGCTGTCACCCAGGCTTTGCTCCAACTCCAGTGTCCCGGGATGCAGCACTCTCCCTCCAAGCAGAGTCCCCATAGCTCTGTGGGTCGGGTCCCTGCTTCTCCCCTCTCCACAGAAGGAACACTGCTCTAGACAGAGAAGGGCTGGCGTTGGAGTGAAAGGACATAATGAAAAATAATGACTCTCACGTGTTCACCTCTTCAGGGAAGAGCTGTACATTCCTGATGGCATTTAAGCCTCATAAGTGGCAGAGACCAGGTTGGTGGTGGTGGGGGATAATATGACCCCATTCGTGATTGTGGAAACTGAGGCATGGAGAGGTAAAGGGGCTTTCTTCAAGCCACGTGGCCGGCCAGAGAGGCTCCTTGTGATATGCTGAGCTGTCTGGCACTGGGGTGCATGCCCAGGAGTGTAGTGAGCTCTCTGCCACTGGGGGCATTCAAGCTTATAGGCTGGACTCGGGAGAGGGGTCTGTAAGGTGGAGGTTGAGTGGGATCCCTTGAAAATACCACCAAAGACCCCACCTCAATGTGTGAAGCGTTGAGGTTGTACCCAGGATTCAGATCTTGGGGACTTGACCCTGGTTCTGGGCTCTTTGCTTTTCTCCATCCTTGATGGTGTCTCCAGTGTGGAGCAGGTTACAGAAAGAAAGGTCTGCAAACTGTTCCCTCAGTCATAGTGGGATCAGAGAGACTGGGTGTGTCTGCTTGGAACACAGAGCGTGTGCACATGTGTGTGTGTGCGTGAGCAAATGTGTATGACTGTGTGTGTGTGTCCATGTGTGTACCTGTGTGTGCTTCCATATGTGCATGCTTTTCTTGTGGACGTGTGCGTGCCTCTGTGTGTGTATGTGTTGGGTGCCTGTGTGCAAACTACCCTACTTCATCCACTTCCATCTGGATCGCCTGGGCTTTGGCTGGGACTTCAAATCATTATGGATATGAGGCCCCAGCAACTCCTTGGGATGGGACTGAGATGGGGCCCCGAGGTCACTGTTAAGAGCTGGAACGCTGCAGCCACCCTGGTTTGAATCCCGACTTTGCTCCTTTCTTTCAGGGAGGCTGTGGCTCCAGCTGGGCAGCCCTTAAATCTCAGTTCCTCACTTGCAAGGTGGGGTGCTATCAGCATCCCTTAAATCTCTGTTCCTCACTTGCAAAGTGGGGTGCTATCAGCATCCCTGTGGCTATTGCAACAGTTCAGTGATTTCTGTCTACAGGGGCTGCCTGCTGCTCTCCACAGGCTGGTGCCCTAAACACCTTTGCCTCTGTAGCAGGCCTTGACGGCTGGGGGAAGGGCACCACGGCGCCAGATGCTCAGGGCAGGTGTGGACAAGCTCCTCCAAGCCCAGAGACATCCGGTTCCCAGCTCCTCTCAGCAGAACCCCGGCGGCGTGCCAAGCCGCCCCACGCCCATCTCCCTGTTGTACCTACATGGGACCGGGGGAGACACGCAGCGGGTGGGGCTCCTACATGGGGACGGCGGAGGCAGGGCTGCCTGAGCTCATCAGGAGCTTCTTGTCTGGGAAGAGTGACTCTTGGTAAACTGAAGTTGTGTATTGTTTTTCAAGAGGAGAGGAGAGGGGAGAGAGAGAGAGAGAGAGAGAGAGAGAGAGAGAGAGAGAGAGAGAGAGAGAGAGAGAGAGAGAGAGAGTTTCCATCTCTGTCTCTCCCCTCTTTCCTTGTCTCTTCTTGGAAAACTATCTATCTATCTATCTATCTATCTATCTATCTATCTATCTATATCTATCTATATCTATCTATAGCTATCTATCTATCTATCTATCTATCTATCTATCTATCTATCTATCTATCTGTCATCTATCTAATTTATCTATTGAAAGACAGAAAAAGAATGAACATAATTTCAACAGCTCAGGGTGAGCTATATTGGAAAGTGGCCTGAACTTGGTCTCCCAGAACCCAGAACCCAGCCCTGTCCCTAGCCAGCTGGGTGACCGTGGGGAAGCTCTCTCTCCTCGGAACCTGGACCCTCTCATCTCCCATTTCATAAGGATGTAGGGATGGGCAGGTGTCTGGCCCGCTGTAAAGTGCCACCTGAATGTGTGTGCCTTCTTACCCGATCTGGGATCCTCCAAAGAGAATCCTCCAGGTGGTGGGTCCCAGGCTGCATCAGGAGACCCTCCCCCCACCCAAAAAAAGGGGCAACAGAAACTATGAGTTGCCTGCCTGAATGTGTTTCTTCCCGCTTATTAATGGAATTTGCAATTTTGGGCTGGCTGCATGGCCTTTCAAAATAAAGACTATATTTCTCAGCTTCCTTTGTTGCTAGGCGTGGCCAGGTGACTAAATTTGGGTCAATAGGATGCAAAGAGAGTGATGTGGAACACTTTTAAGGAAACTTCTGTAAAGCACAGTTGGTGGGCACCCCTTTACCGCTTCTTCCTCCTTGCCTACTTCCTGCTGGCTGGAAGGTAAACATGACGGCTGACTCTCAAGCAGCCAAATTGGACTCTGAGGGAAAAAGTCCACACAGAGTGTGGACTTCTGTTCCGTCAGTGAGAAAGGACCTTCTTTCTTGTTATTTGACTTTTCTCTCAGTCAGTCTTACTCCTAACGGATAAAATAGGGAACAGGTAATTTCTCTAGTCTTTCTTTGCCTTCTATCTGAGTTGTTCAGAGTTGGCAGAAACATGGGAAAGTATATTTATCTTGAAGTGGTTAGTCTGGCAGAAAAATACTATCAACAGCAGTCGATAATACTGTGATAATAATAATGACAATAACAGCAGTATTATTTTTTAATAATTGTTTTATTTTTTAATTAGAGTTATGTACAATATTATATTAGTTTCCAGTGTACAATATAGTGATGAGACATTTATATAACTTACGAAGTGATCACCCCGATAAATCTAGTACCCATCTATATAGGAACATTTGTGACAACATGGATGGATCTTGAGAGTGTAATGCTGAGCAAAATAAGTCAGAAAAAGCAGAGAACCATGTGATTTCACTGATATGTGGTATATAAACCAAAAACAAAAGAACAAGACAAACAAATGAGAAACAGAAACTCATAGACACAGACAATAGTTTAGTGGTTACCAGAGGGTAAGGGGGGTGAGGGGTGGGAGATGAGGGTAAGGGGGATCAAATATATGGTGATGGAAGGAGAACTGACTCTGGGTGGTGAACACACAATGGGATTTATAGATGATGTAATACAGAATTGTACACCTGAAATCTATGTAATTTTACTAACAATTGTCACCCCAATAAATTAAAAAAAAAAAAAAAAGAAAATAAATGCTCTTCTATCAGGGAAAAAAAAAATCTAGTACCCACCTGACACCATACACAGTTCTAACAATATTGTCAACTATATTCCTTATGTGATACTTTGCATCCCCATGATTATTTGGTAACTACCAATTTGTACTTCATCCATTCCCCTTTTTCACCCATTCCCCTAATCCCCCTCCCAGCTGGCATATATGAGTTTGTTTCTGTTTTGTTTATTTGTGTACTTTGTTCTTTAGATTCCACATGTGAGATCATATGGCATTTGTCTGACTTACTCCACTCAGCACAATACCCTCTAGGTCCATCCATATTGTTGCAGATGGCAAGCCTTCATTCCTTTTTATGGCTGAGTAATATGCCGTGGCACATATGTACCACTTCTTCCATATCCATTCATCCATTGATGGACACTCAGGTGGCCTCCATATCTTGGCAATTGTAAATAACAACAGCAGTATTATTTACTGAGCACTTGCTATGACCCAAAGCTGTACAGCTTTCAAGAGGCCGGGCCCAGATCCAAACCCACATTGTACCAGGCTGATGCGAAGACCTGCAGATTTTCCTACATGGCATGTAAGGGCCTTCCTACACTGGCATCTTGCGGGCATGTCCATCTCCCTCCATTGCATTTTAGAACTCTGCCCAGTGCCACTGTCACCTCTTCCAGAATGCCCAGGCACCCTTTGTCTCAGTCACACTGACCACAGCCTTCTTTCCCTGGCTCACAGTGGGTCTAAAATATAGGGCTATCCACAGCCTTCTGGTTTAGCACCAAACTGTCTGTGCCCCACCCTACGGCCACTTGGGGGCACCTCTGCCTCCCCCACCAGGCTTTCTGCTCCTTGTCTGTTTCTAGCACAGAGCCTGGCACACAGTAGGTGCCCAGAAGAGGTCTGATAATTAATCAAGGGTCCTGTATCCAGTTGGAGCTTAGACCAGGGGTTGGCAAACTATAGCCCACGGGCCGAATCCTTCCGCCCGCTTTTGTAAATAAAGTTCTATCAGAACACAGCGATGCATTTATTTATGTGTTGTCTACGGCTGTTGTGCATGTTGCAATGAGAGAGTGAGCAGCTGCGACAGAAACCATGTGGCCCGAAACGCTGAAAATATTTACTCTCTGGCCCTTTACAGCCCATGTTTGCCAACCCATGATGTTGAAAGAAGGAAAAGGTGACCGATTGGGGGCCACTGGGTGCAGATGAAGCCTTGCACCCACGATGCTGATTATTCCGGTTGCTGAGCTGGCCTCCGTGGGCACCTCCTCACTACCCAGGAAGATCGATGCCTAAAACTGAGCAAGGAAGATGGAGACAAGGACAGGCAGAAAGCTGCAGAAAGAAGAGGAAGCACAAAGAGAAAATGACTTTGGAAAAATCCAGTCCCTGGCCCCTCCAGCCCACCCCACTTCCGCCCGGCATCCCCGACCTCTGAGCACCAGGCCCGGCTGGTGCCCTTGCAGGCCCAGCTCGAGGAAGCTCATCAGAGGACGACCGTCGGGTTGCATCCAATTTCCCTGGCCTCCTCATCGAAATGAGAAATCTGAGGCCCGGGCAGCCATGGAGAGCTGATAACACTCTCAGGTGATCTCCTCACTTATCGCCACCAGGGTCACCTCTGTCTCGAAAGACTTGTTTTCCTTAAAAAAAAAAAAAAAAGGCAAGAAAAAAAAAAGAATGCCTGGGACATGTGATGGGTTTGGCTGTGATAGGGAAAAAAAAAAAGAAAAGAAAAGAAAAAAAAGAAAATGGCAGAGGAATGCTTTATTTTTCCAGACTTGGGGGAGGCATGCGTTCTGTACCCCTCCTCGCCTCCCTGCCTGCTCCAACAGAGGAGCAGCCCAGCTCACATTGGCCCCAGCTTGCCAAGAGGGAATCAGGGGGAGGAGGGAAAATGTGGAATTATTTAGATGGGGTGTCTCTCCACATGGCAACAGTTGCCACACGAAAGAGATCGCAGCCCAGACTCCGCCCAGGGTGGTTTGGCCAACAAAGCCTGTTTTTGTGTAGGAAGCAACAGTGAGGGTGATGAGGCAGCAGGGGTGAGGGGTGTCCGCCAGCCGGGTCCCCTGCCCCTCTGCCCCTTCTCGGCCCTCTCCCCTTCTGCAGATCTTCGCCTGCCTCTGAATCCCGGGTCTCTCTCTCTGCTTCAGGATCCCTGTCCCCCTAGTTTTCTCTCCCTGCATCCCTTTGTCTCCCTCCTCTGCCATTTCTCTCCGCCCTTTGGTCTCTCTGTGTCCCTTTGCTGTCCCTCTCTCCATTTCTGTCCTTTGTTCCGTGTAGTGTATGTCCCTCTCTGTCCTCCCTCACGCTGTCCCCTCTTTCTCTAATATGTGTTACCTTGGCTCACCTCTTATCTCATCCTTTCCCACGTCTCATCTTTCCCTCTCTGTCACTTTGCCTCTGTCTCTATCTCTTCATTGACATTTCTCTCTTCCTTCTGTGTCTCTGTCTTTCTCAATATTTCTGTCTTTCTCCCCACCCTATGTCTGTCCCTGTGGATGTATCTTCTTCAGCGTTTCTCACGCCTTTTGCCCCCTACCCCTGTGTCTCTGCCTCAACCTCCCTACTCGATTAAAAGAAAATGTCTCTGCCACTAGCCTCTCTGTCCCAAGCTGAGGGGCTGGTCCCAGCAGACCCCTGTGTGGACTCTCTCCTTCGTGTTCTGGTCCCACTTTGTGCCCTTATGGGTCCGAGGAGTGGCTGATGTGTCAGAGCCACCCCTATCGCAGGATGCCCCCACTCCAGGACTCTGCTCGATGAAAGGACAAGTGTGAAAAATGGGACCAGAGCCCGTGGGAATGAGGGTGGGCCCCAAGGGCAGGACTGGAGACTCAGGGGAGACTCTGTGAGGCTCAGAGTTAAATCAGCTGTCTTATTCTCCATGAGTTCAGGGTCCCACAGAGCATCTCCTTCCCCAAGTACCAGCCAAGTACCAAATAAGTACCAAGCCTTACCAAAGACAGAACAAGGCTCAAATCCTGGCTGTGCCACTTACCAGCTGGGTGTGATCCCGGGCAAGTCTCTGCATCTCATTTCATCTGCAAAATGGAGATCACAATAATATTTGCCTCATGGGTCAATGTGACAATCAAAAATGTAAACTATATTATGCTTTTAGAACATCACCTGGCACTTAGAAGGCATTCAATAAATATTGACTTTTATTATTATTCTGGGAAAAATCACAAGATGTGAGAGCTACTACATTCTATGTGAGGTCAAGAGGAAAGGACATTTTGGTTGGGGTCTTGCAGGTTATGTAGGAGTTTGCTAGGCTTACAGAGGACCCTCCAGGTTGATGGGACACATGAAGCAATGTCATTTCATAGATGAAGAAATAGAAGTCCAGAGAGTGGAATAGGCCTTAGTCATAATTATAAATCCTAAAGAAGGGAGTGTGGTGGGCCTACAGGTTGATGTCGACATTCCCTTTGGTTCTGCCCCTGAGACCACAGGAAAGAAAAGGTGAATGGATGGCTGCATCCTAAAGGGAACACTACTTCCTTGCCTCTCTTGCCTCCATTCAATCTGCTCCTGTTCACTCCCTAAGCTGCAAGCAAGCACACAGCCATCCCAAAGCTAATCCAGGGACGGACATGGAGGAGTGTGAGCAGCCAGCCTTTGGCAGGTCTGCATAGCTCGTTCTCCAACTGGAGCATTCTTGGCCCTGAGCAGCTTGCAGATGCTGGAAGAAATGAGAAAATGTGTCTCGGATCAGCTGATTGGTATTTAGACCTCTCCAGAACCAAAGCCACAGCCCCCTTCCAGCCCAGGCAGTGGGAAAATGCTGCCAGGGTTCTTGGTCTTTGGGTATGCTTGGTACAGTTGGTAGTTTCCTATTTTGTTCACCTCCCTAACCCTGTTCTTCTTCTTCCTTTTCTACCGTTTCTATACAGCAAGGAGAGCTCAAGGAAATAGGCAACCTCTGTCCCTTGTCCTCGCTGCCTGGGGTACCTCCTTACCCCCTGAGGTCTGTCCACACACCCTTTCTTCAGAGGGATTCTGTGGCATTGAGAAAGAAACACACGGCCTAGGTTCGAATCCTTCCATGTGGGTGACTGTGGCAAACAGCTTCTGATGTGGCTCCGAAGGCTCCCACCTCCTGGGATTCACGCCCTGGAATTCCCTCCCCTTAGGCTGTGCCTAGTGACTCAGTTCTAGAAAAGAGAATGCGACAAAAGTCGTGACATGTCACTTCTGAGATGAGGCTATGAAAGGTGATGGCTGCTTGCTTGCCGGCTTTCTCTCGCTCCTTCTCAGCTTGCGTACCTTGATGAAGCAAGCTGCCATGCTGGAGGTGCCCGCAGGGCAAGGAAATGAGGGTGGGCGACCTCTGGCCAACAGCCAGTAAGGAAACAAGACCCTTAGTCCGACAACCTGCGAGGAACTGAAATCTGCCAACAGTCACGTGACTAAGTTTGAAAGCACTTCCTGTCCTGGTTGAGCCTTGAAATGAGACCACAGCCTCTGGCCAAGACCTTGCGTGTAGCCAGTGAGAGGCCTCGAAGCAGAGGACCCAGGTAAGCCTGGAATGCTGACCTACAGGGACTGAGAGCTTTGATGTCGTTGTTGGAAGCCACTCTGTCGTGGGGTAGTTTGTTATGCAGCACAGATAATTGGCACAGTGCCTTGGGGACATGAGTTCAGCTCTTCCAAATCCTTATACATCCATCTGTAAAGTGAGTGCAATGAAGCCTGCGGACTCAGTGGGAGAGTATTTATGCAGGATCTGGAGGCCAGGAGGGGTTCAAGAAGTGAGGCTTTCATATCTTAGTGAACAAATCTTTTCTGGACCAATCCTGGGTCCTGTGACAGGTGCTAGGGACACGGGGGTTGGGAGAATGGCACAAGAGTGGTGACTCTGCCTCATGGGCTCACAGTCTAGTGCAAAGTGGGTAATGACACAGATAAGTGGGAAGGCCCATGAGTCCCTGAGAGCAAATGCCAGGGAGACCTGGCCTAGGCCTGTCACACCAGGCACCATGTAGGACCCGTGAAAGTCCCCCCAAGGAGGCCCTTCCTGTCTTCTCCCAGCTCTGCGATCCTGAGCTTTAAGGTATCACCAGGGTTCAAATGCACCCCCTGGATCAATCACACAGGCACCCTCAGGAGCCCATCACCTGTCTGAACCTTGCTGGTCACTTGTACGCAGCTAGGATGGTGAGGAGATTAAGGGGTTCATTCCTTCTAGAATCAATCTCTAACACCAAACCATGTAGCACTGCGCAGGTCTGGTGGGTGCAGCGGGGGCCAAAACAGAAATGGGCCCTTCTGTCTCATGTCCAGGGGGGGAAGATGGTAAATTAGCTTAGAAAGCTGTGGGCACCAGGGAGAGAAGAAGCCCATCCCAGCTTGCCTAAGCACAGAGGGAACTTGTTAAGGCCCCTGGGGTGTCCCCACAGAACTGCAGGGAGAGTGGTGGGGCCCAGGCTCAGCCGCAGCGTCTGTCAACCTGTCCCCATCACCGCTCGTCTCCACTTGGCATCAGTCTGCAGGCCGGCTCTGTGTAGGGGGCGGGGAGCATGGCTGCCCAGAGTCCCCACATTACCGCTTCTCAGCTTGGCACCCTGCTCCCTTCTTCTATTGCTATGTAATAACGACCCCAAGGTGGAGTGTCTTAAAACAACACCATTTATTTTGTTCACAAATCTGCCATTTGGGTAGAGCTCAGTGGGGCCGCTTGTCCCTGCTCCACTTGGCATCACCTACAGAGGCTCCAAGGCTGGGGGTTGGAATCGTCAGAAGTCTTCTTTGCTGACGTGTGTGACAGTTCATGCTGGCTTGTGGCTGGGACCTCAGCTGGGGCTGGAACACCGAACATGTGGCCTCTCCATGTGGCTTGGGCTTCCTTACAACATGGTGGCCAGGTTCCAAGGATGAGTGTTCGGAGAGAGAGAGCCAGGTGCAAGCTGTGTCACCTTTTGTAACCAAGCCTTAGAGGTCATGCACAGACTTCCGCCATAGTCTGTTCCCTGCGGCAGTCACAAACCGCCATCAAAGAACTCGCTAACATGTTTTAAAACCACCATACAGTCTCCGCTCTGTGGACACTGCGTGTCCTTGCTCGGTCCCATGTGCTTTCCTTGGACCAGTCCCTCTTATTGGGGTAGGATGTTGTGATTATCCAGGCCTGGGTCAAACCTCCATTCCTGGGTCCAATACGCATGTGCAGGGGGAGGGCTGAGTGTGACTGGCAGCCAGGCTGGAACCACGTGCAATGAGATTGAGGTTTCTCCAAAAGAAGGGAGGATGGGGAGACAAAAACAACACATGTCCTCTCCAGACAGTAAACAAATAAACAAACACTCAAGTACAGGGTGATACATGCTCTGTTGGCAAAGGACAGAAAGCTTGTAAGAGTGAGTTATGGTGGGGCAGGTGGTGTGGGTGGAGCCTTGACCTGAGCGATCAGAGTGATCAGGGACGGTCTTCAGAGGAGTGATTTACACTGAGCAGCTGGGGAGGGCATTTCAAGCAGAGGGTTCACCCTGTGCAAAGGCCCTGTGGTGAGAAAGCTTGGTATATTCAAAGACTCAAGTGGTCATGTGGCTGGAGCTGAAGAAGCAAGATGGAGACGTGGCAGTGGTGAGTCTGGATTACACAGTGTCTCAAAGGCCATGGTCAAGAGTCTGGATTTGGAAAAAAAAGAAAAAGAGTCTGGATTTGCCTCTATGAGCGATGGAAAGCCACTGGTGAGCTCCAGCTCAAGTTTACACATATTGTACCTCCAATGCCTGGCAGAGAGTTATTTTACACATGTTTTCAAAGCCTGTTGGTTCCTTTCCTTACTGCCTTTTGGCCACTCATCCTCACTCCCCTCCAAAATCACTCCAGCTTGGATGTGACATTTCCCCCACCCCACCTTCCCTGTCATCTTTCCCATGACTCCCTCTTGCTCCAGCTTCCCTGCAGCTGTTCTGCTCACTCCATCAGATCAAACATCACCAGCTTCTGACCGCCTGCTCCATCTGCCGTAAGTCACCAGGGCGCATTCTGCTGAACCCAAGACACGTACGATGCCAACAAGTGGCAGCGTGAAGGAGACATTTTCTTCCCCTAGCCGCCACCCAGGCTGCCAGCCCATCCACCGCTTCCTGCTGCACCCAACCCAATTTCAATCAACAAAACCCCAACCAGTGCCCAGTAATGGAAACACTGACAGACACTCATCTCCCGCATCTCTGGGTGTGCACAGGCCTATAATAATTTGGGCCTCACCAAGGTGGAGGACGTATTGCGAGTGTGCTGCCTCTATGACAGTTTAATCAGATGTTGAAAATCAGGGACATTACATTGTGCACCTGCTCATGGGGATGAAGAGGGGAAAAAAAATGGCTGGTGGAGTTTTCTGTCACGGGCTTATTTTTTTAATACCCAGGCTGGACCTTCTGAGTATAAAATTCATTGCATGTGTGTGGGGGCAGAGGGTTGTGAATGGGGGAAGTTGGAGCTAGAATTATGCTGAATGGTGACCTGACAATGATGAGGGAGGATGTCTGCGAAGGGGCTTCTTCTGTCTACACAGGGTGCGTCTGGGGAGGTTGTGGCATGTCTGCAATATGAAAGAAGACACACCTGGGTCTCTTCCCTTCCCTTTCTTCCCCTCCCTTCCTCTCCCCTCCTCTCTCCTCCCTTCCCCTCCCGTCCTCTCCCGTCCCCGCCCCTCCCTTCCCCTGCCCCCCTCTTCTCTCCTCCCCTCCCCTTCCCTCCTTTTCCCTTCCCTTCCCTTCCCTTCCCTTCCCTTCCCTTCCCTTCCCTTCCCTTCCCTTCCCTTCCCTTCCCTTCCCTTCCCTTCCCTCTATTCCTCTCTTCCTTCTAAGAATACTTGTACTAAGCATTGGGATGCTGTAAGGACCCAAGTGTGTCCAGGCTCTGCCTTCAAGCAACCAGGAAGTATAGCCAGAAAAAAACTGGCTCACAAAATGTCTTCGCTCAGATCCCTCCAAAGCAGGACCTGAGACACCGAAGTAGGGACGGGAAATTTATATGGATGTGATTGCAGGAAGCAGGAATGAGGGATGAGAGAGAGTGAGACAGAGAAGGAAGAAAATTCCAATAAAGAGTTTGTTGTTTATCTGGTTACCACTATGGGCAACTAGAGTGGAACACCGCTGGGAACTTTCTAAGAAAGTGCACAGAATGTGTCTCAGTTTGGAGAAAACCCTGAGGCAGGAAAGCAGGGAGACTCCCACTTATGGGATGCTGGCCACCGGCCAGAGTGTGTTCATTCCTGATGTGCTAAAATCAGTGGGTCCAGAGGGTGTGGCCTGGCGCACCATGGACAGCTCCTACATATGTATAATGGAGGACCCGGAGCCTCTGGGTGGTCAGGGTGGGCTTCCTGGAGGAAGTGACCCATGAGATGAAATCTGACTGCAGTAGGGTGGGGTGGGGTGGAGAGGAAGGTGGAACAGCATGTGCAAAGACCCAGAGGTAGGAAGAAGCGTGGTGCATTCGAGGACTGAAGCCACATGTCTGGGACAAGGAGAATGAGGGGAAGAGAAGAAGTGCATGGAACAGAAGGGGCCAGAACCCAGACCCTGTGGGCTCTGTGGACCTCAGTAGGAAGGGAGCTATTGGAGGGCCAAGGATGATGACACCAGAGACACTCCCCTGGCTTGTGTGGAGAATGGATGCCTGGGCGGTGGGGTAGGGAAGTGATGCAGGGAGAGTAGAGATGCCGTGCTGAGGTTGTCCAGGTGGGAGAGGAGGGTGTCCTGGGCTGGGCTGTCACCACTGACTCCTTGTGTCACCTGGATCCAGAGACTTCGGCTCCAGACTACAGTCTCTTCACAGCCTCACGGTCAACACTATGATGAGGAATAAAACAGGTCACATGTGTGGTGGCATCCAGCAGAAAGTCCTGCACACAGTGGGTGCTCGGAGCCCTTTGTTTCTTCCTGCCTCCTCCTCTTTTCCTGGCTTTAGACTTCAGAGGCCTACAACGAGTGTATTTCTGGGAGGAAGGGGCCTCCTGCCTGCGTTGCGGATCAGTGCCAATAGAAAGAGGGCGGCCGCTGGTCTTGGCTTAGGGACAGTCTTCTCACTGCAAGATGGGAGGTGGGTGTCTGCCCAGCCACAGTGAGCAAACTGTTGAGTGCTGTCCACGGGAGCATGAGCAGGGGACATCTGTGTCCAACACAGGGCAATAGACTCCTGACTCTGTGTGGATCTTTCTCTCTCAAGCCAGGCTGTTATGCAGAGGGGACTTTCCAGAGCCCACCACGCCGTCCATCACACCACCTCCACTGGGCTAGGATCTCAGATTCTCCCTTACTTAGGTTTCTCAGTCTGAAATCCAAGAGGGCACTGTGGGGGTGGGAGTGGGCGGAGGTTCAGCAGCTTTCACTTTCAGTGGACAACATCCCAGGGGTTAGGAGTACTCAGTCATTCACACCTTCCTGTGAACTGGGTTGAAAGACTGCGAATGTGCAAAATGCTAAAGGCTGGTGGCCAATGAAGTGGCCTGATCGGCCAAGAGAGCAAGGATGCCCCCATTAGGCTGAAGGGTAGAGGGAGGCTGAGGCTGAGAGATGGGACAACCACAAGCCCCACTTCCTCCTCTCTCTGGGCCTCCCTTTCCCATTTTGTATAATTGGCCAGTTGGCCTATGGGTCCCTAAGGACTCGGCACCTTGGGGCTCCAAATGGGGTTTCTATGGCACCCAGTACCTGGCACAGTACCTGGCATGTGTCAGGCACCAAATAAACATTAGACACATGGATGGCAGATGAACGGGTAGATGGATGAATGGATGGATGGATGGACAGATGGATGGATGGACAAACAGGTGGACAGACAGGCGGCTGATTGAATGCGTGCGTGCGTGGTAAGCTGAGCAGGTGCATCTGGGTTTCAGTGATCAGCGTCTGATGGAACCGGTTTGGACTGGTAGTTTGCGCCCCTGACCCCAGGGCCAGGTTGTGTGTGTTTGTAGCCTGTTTCCCAAGAGGGCTCCCCATCGTCAGGTTCTCTAGAACACCCCATTTTGCCTCTAAAGTGCTTGGGAGAACTGCCTCTAAATGGTTGTCTCTACCAGGCCACTGAGTTTTAAGTGGCTGTGACATCTGTGTCAGGGGCCCAGGTCCTCAGGCACAGGGAGCATGACAGGAGTTTCCTGTTCTGTTGGGCAGTGGGGTGGGAAATGGGCTGATGTGAAAGGTGGGTGGGAAAACAGCCTCACTCACGCACCAGCCTTCTGTGGAATATCCCAGAGAAGTGCTGGGACTCCAGCGCCATTGGACAGGTTTGGAGAGAAGATGAAGGAGTTCTCTGCCTTCCGCAAATCCGTTGGGTTTTCATGCATTTATTTAGCTGTTTCTTTGGTGTCCCTTCTAACCATTCACTCACTCACCTATTTTTGTTATCCACCCATTTTTAGCCCTCTACCCATCCAACTATCCATCCTCCCATCCTCCTGACTACCCATGTGCCCATCCATCCACTCACCCATCTTTCTATCCACTATCCGTCCATCCACTCATCTCACCTATGCATCCATCCATCTCTCTACATTTCCACCCATCCACTGATCCATCCATCCATCCATTTATCCATCCATCCATCCATCCATCCATCCATCCATCCATCCATCCATCCATCTATTTATCCATCCATCCACCCATCCATCCATCCATCCATCCATCCATCCATCCATCCATCCATCCATTTATTCATCCATCCATTTATTCATCCATCCATCCACTCATCCATCCACCCACCCACTCTATGGATGCATCCATCTGGTGCATCCATACCCCAAGTTACCTCACCAACCTACCATCTAATCGGTGCCAGGATTTTTCATACACTGGGCAAACCAAGGTGACTGACAGAAGGTCAGTGCATTCCAGGAGCCCCCAGTTTCTGGGGATGATCACAACACAAACAGCTATAACCCAGATAGAGCACTGTGATTGGTGCAGCACGGGGGGCTCTGTGAGCCCAGAGGAGGACCACACTTCTGTGTTTCCATGAAGCCTTCACAGATACTCTTCCCCAGAGGGAACACTCTTTCTCCTGTCTTCTGGATCATTCCCACTCGTCACTTAAGACTTAGCTCGTGTACCTGCTCAGGGGAGCTATCCCTAACTGTCTCCTTTTGTTCCCTGAGTTGTAATTTCCCACCTACTTTTGGAAGGCTGAATTTGCATCTCATTCATTCCTGACCTGGCCAATAGGAAGATGCATTGAGAATGTTTGAGGAACAGATGAATGCAGGTGACCAGATCAAGAAGAGGGGAAAAGGGCAGGATCTGTGAGGGTGGCAGCGACAGCATCCAGGGTAATTTCCCCTCTTAACTTAATCATCCTTGCAGAGTGCCTTTTGCTATAAGGTCACATATTCACAGGTCCTGGGGAGTAGGGCATGGACATATTTGGGATGTCATTATTGTGCCTCTGAGAAGCTGAAACCAAGAAAGGCTGAGAAAGGAGAGAGAGCTGAGGGAGGAGGTGGGGAGGGCTTCCAGGTGGTGATGTTGGTCTGTCCCCTGTTCAGGAGAAGGGGAAGCAAGAGTCACAGACGGCAGCACAGTGCTAAGAAAGCTGCCACCAGACCAGTGAAGACTCCTTGAGCCGAAGTCGCCCAACAGGAATGCTGTGGTTCTCAGGAACGGGCCTGCCTCAGTATCCCCGCCAGGCTCAGTCCCCAGCTAGAGCAGCTTGTGGGAAGCATGGCCTCTGTTCAAACATGGCGATGAGGGTCAAAGTGCAGCAGTTAGGACCAGCAGCCAGTTCATCACCCTCGCTGGGTCAGGACATCCTGGCGGTACGTTCTCATGGGACGCACAGAGGGATCCAGGATGGGGGCCGGCATGAAATTGTGGTGGGGAATAGGGTGCCTCCAGCATTCAGCTGAAGTCAGGGAAGAGAACAGGCCGTAGGGATGCTGTCTTTTGGGCCCTGGGGGTGGAAAACTTCCAAATTCCCTGAGGAGGACAGGTGACCCCCCCCACCCAAAGGGACCCCAAGAGGCCTGAGGATTTCTTTGAGATTTCTGAGGGAGGGAAGCCCCACAGCCCATCCTCACTTAGAGGAAAACTTGTCTGCAATCCCATCCCACTTAGTGGTCACTTGTGAGGAAAAATGAGCCACTCTCATCCATATAGTCTTATAAATGATCCTGAATTAGAACTTTCTAAACCTGACCTGATGGCATTAGCTAAGGTTATCTCATATTTTACCCTATTTTTCTCCCTCTCCCTCTCCCTCTCCCTCTCCCTCTCCCTCTCCCTCTCCCTCTCCCTCCCCCTCCCCTCCCCCTCCCCCCCTCTCTTTTTTATTGCATAATCTCCAGGGCTCTCCTCTGTAAGTGTAGAATCACTCCAGTAGGGTGCCTACCTCTGAGGACAGGTTCCTGTGGAATGTTTTCCAGTGGGCTCTGATGTTGTGAACATGACCTTGGTACCCTTACCCTCTAGTCTCTGCCCCTTACATACATGGGTAATTGATCACAGAATTATTTCTGCTGAGCTGGACGTGACCTCAAAATGGGGTGACCATATGATTTACTATGCAAACCAAGATACATTGGAGAGTGAAGGGGGGCACGATTAATAATTGCCTGGACCACTGGTGTAAACGGGGATAGTCCTGGGGAGACAAGGGGGTTTACACATCCTACTTCAAAATCTAGCTCAACCTAGTGTTCCTGGCAGCCATTACCAATCGATCACCAAAACTGGCATGTGAGATGAGCTTTATCAGCCTTTCCAGGTCTGACCAGATGTGAATGAGGGAGGGTGTATCCCTGTAAGGACAGATAATCAGAGCAACCTATCTTTTCTGGAATAGGGTTCTGCTGGGGTTAGTTTTAGTCTCTATCCCCCTCCCATGCCCAGGCAGTCCCACTTGCCTTCAAAAAGCCAGCTACCCGTTTCTGTATATTCCTGAGTCCCCACGACAGGAAACCTCTGCCTGGCACACTCCCTAAGGAAGCCTGCTGGTCTCACATGTTTGTGGCTTTGAATCCAAAGCCCCTTCTCACAGGAGGTTCTCAGAAAGGACCATGGCATGGGAGTTAGCTAAAAAGATGGCTTTGGAAGTCCTCCCTGCCCTCTGGAAGGATTGAAGGGGTGGGTCCTCGCTATGCTGTGGCCGAGCATTTGGGACCTGTAGAGGGAGCCTGCCCAGGGTCATGCCATTCCTTGGTGCTGTGTAAATTCTGACACCATCTCATTTATACTGGCTTGAAGCCTGCCAAAAGCCCACTTTCTTCACTGTCTTAGTCACCTGAGGCTTCCCTGGGGCTGGCCAGGGTCTGGATGTCCACACACTACAATCAGCGGGGAATGAGGAACATTTTTCTCATGCGGAAATGACCGTAGCTAACAATCTTTGCTTCCTTAATTCACAGGCCTGGAAACTGAGGCTCTGAGCTGGGATGCACCAGGCTCAAGATTACTGAACAAATTTACAGCAGGGCTGGGATCCCCAGCCTGTAACTCCCAAGTCCCCGTCTCCTTTCTCTCCCACTTTGGTACTATCTGAAACATCTGTGAAATGGGTACAAAAAAAGTGGATATCTGTCAGTAAAGCGCATCTTTCTCTATCAAATAGAAGACGGTGAGTTGCTTTGATAAAGAAAAAAATAACCTGACTCACGTGTGAAGGAATGCAAGCGAGCATTTATCCAGCTCCTGCTGTATGCCAGGATGGTCTTACATTACCTTAATAATAACTTGTTCTTCTTTAAGTTCCCCAAACTCTATGAGGTGGGGGTGCTCTGTGCATTTCACAGATGGGGAAAGACTCAGAGAGTTCGGCTGAGTTCACAAGGCAGGGAGTGGCAGGGCTGGCACATGAACCCGGGCCTAGCCGGGTCTGGAGACCATGTTCTTTCCATTTCTCCCGTCTGCTCCAAGCTGCCCAGCCTGGGACTCCCCCAAACACTTCTGAGTCTCGGAATGAGGTGAGCTGGAAATACATGCTTGTGTAGTCAAGGGCCTGGAGACCAAAGCAGTGGTTCACGTGCCTGGTGATTCCATACTAATCATGACATTTTCTATTTCCTGCGCGCTCCTCAGGCGCCCAAGCACGACCTGACTGCGACTCTCATTTTACAGCTGAGGGAACTGAAGCTCCGAGAACAGAGGCCGCACAGCCAGGAGCTGAACTTATACCCCAGACCCCCATGCACTTCCTGGACAATCTCAGTGGGGACACCCTGTGCTTCGGGCCAGAAACAACAGCTCCGGCCTTGCCCCCAAGTCTCCCCTTACTGGGACCCAGGAGGGCCACAGCAGGAGACAGCTAGGAAGAGCGCCCTTAGCAGGACTTCATGGTGTTGATAACCACGCTGGCCTACGGAGCAGGCCTGGAAGGTAAATGGCGTTTCTGGCCTCCCCCGCCACACCCAGCCCTGTCTCTGACCTTCCTCAGGGCATGTGGTCCTTGCCAGCGAGACATCTGTGGCTCCTTTGGTGTATCCAGAGAGGGCACGCGGGCCTGGGCACACTGATCTCAGCCGAAGCATTCTCTTCACTTTACAGTGGAGTTAACTGAGTCCAGGCTAAATTGGAAGGGCCTTACCGGAGAACAAGAACCAGCTCAGATGCACCTTCATAGCCCAGCAGTCCACTGAGGACCTGTTTTTAAATAAAACAGCCCTGATGAGAAAAATTCCAAAGCTAACAATGACCTCGACCTTCACCCAGAGGCCTAAATGCCGACAGGCAGCACCTTGTTTGGTCATCAGGCAACCTTGTGAGATTAGTACTATTCCCATTTTATGGATGTGAAAGTCAAGGCTCAGTCCACTAGGAATTTGCCTGAGCACTCAAAATCGCAAGGGGAGGGAATGGAATTAGAACCCAGGCCCAGCTGAGCCCGGACGCTTATATTTTCATTTTCCATATCACACTGCCTCATTCCTAGTGGCTTGATCTTCAATGATCTCCTTGATCTTGACCTTGAGCTTGGAGCCTGTGTGATCAGGTATTTCTAGTTAACAGTCAGAACACTGGCAGTGACCACTCACTGCGTACTTACCCTGTGCCAGGTGTCCTTAGCATGTTCTGAATTTGTACATGTTGTCCCCAAATTGCAGCTGAGGGAAACGGAGGCTCCCTGAAATGTCCTTCCCCCGCCAATGCCACACCTCTAATGGAGACCGGGGTCAGCCGCTCGTCCTTTTCCCTGCGCTCACTTCAATTTTCCTCCTTGTGTGTTTGGGCAGATCCAGGTTTGGGGCCTCTTGGGGGAGGTCAGACTGAGGCGTTCCCAAGGGGCCTTTCTCCCCATGGCCCATCTGTGATTCCGGAAGCCGGCATCCAGATGTTTGGTGTCCACAGAGCAGGCCCCAGCTGCGGCCCTGGGTGCGGAAGGACTTTTTGGCTGACCTCATGGGGCCGAGAGGGCCACTCTTGGTTACAGGGTTCAGCCTGAGGTCGGGCGTGGGCTGGGGAAACACTTGTGCAGGGGTGAGGAATTGCAGGAACCTTCTGGATCCATCCCCGGGGGCTGGGGAAGTCCCATGGACTCATGCCCCCAGACCTAGCATGTTGGGGTCATTCTGGAGCTGTCTTCCTTAAGCCAAGCAGGAGGTCACAGCTGGTTGGCTATGTGACTAGGTAAGGTCACTCACCCTCTCTAGGCCTCAATTGCCTTGTCCATAAGGAGGGGTCAGGTAAGCTGGGTCATCCCCCACAGGTTGCCCGGCCCTGAGGGGCCTGAATGCCAGACCAGGAAGACAAACCTGCCCCTTACTCAGCCTTTCCCAGCCTAAGGACCGGGGCAAGGGATCTGTCCATGCACCACAGAGTCTGTACCAGTAAAATGGGTTCACTTATAGCGTCTGCCTCCTGGGTCACATGAAGTTCTTAGCAGGGACCTTGGCACATAGTCCACACTGAATACGTGGACATGCAGCATAATAGGAAAACCCACCTTCCGAGGGCATTCATTGGGGCAGTCAGGTATGAAGCCAAGACCCAGCTGTGCCCGTTTCCTTCCAGGTGGCCTCAGTTTCCTCCTCTGTGGACTGGAGTTAGAATAACTCACGAATTCTGTGAGGATGTTGAAATATGGTGGAAGAGCAGTGCATAGTTCCTAAAACACCCTCCCCTTTCTTCCTTCCTCTTCCCACTTTGCCGTCCCCCCTTCTCTTGTTTCATCTCCCTTCTCTCCTAAATTCTCCCTCCTGCGTCCCCTTTTATTCTCCTCCCTCCTCCCTCCCGCCCCAAGAAGGTCCCAGACACCTGGAGAAAAGGTAGAGGTGACATGCGCAGTTTCCTAGTCCTGTGAGCAGGTTGCCCAGTGCAGGAGGCTCTGAGGAGAGGATCCTGAGGGAGCCAACCCCTCCAAGCTCCCCTGGTTGTCTTGACTCAGGTGGAGGAGAGGAACGTGAGGGACAGGCCCTTTTCACACACCCCTCCCCCTCAAGCTACCAGGTAGAGGTGCCCCTCACCATGGGTTCATGATTCCCTATCATCGCAGACTTCACCATGGGGAACCATGGAGGTCCAGGGTTAGCCCCTGGGCCTGTCCCTTCACCTCTCTGGGCCTCTGCTTCCCCACCTGAGAAGTGGGCATAATGAAATTTGTCTTGGAGGAGGGGCAGGGGCTGTTGTCACAAGTGAATGAGGTAAAGTTGGTTTTTGAGGGTTCCCAGGGATCCTGGGCCTCTAGGTAGGGCCCAGAGGTTCAGTTGTCGTTAGAGGTTGGGGAGCACTGTTGTGGGTTCCACAGCAGAAGCTGGGGTGCCATGGGATGACAGTCTTTCCATCTCTAAAGCCTTCTCCAGCCTGAAGTTTCTAAATCATGCTTCTATTGAGGCAATTAAAACTTTTCCAAAGCTACAGAACTACTTACAATCCTAAAACACTAAAGGGCAAGTGGAACCATGACCCAGCCACTGGCTCTCTCCTCCTGGGGGAGAGCGGGTGGGTGGCACCTATTGCTTCTATGGTTATTTTTGGATTATGACAGCATTGCCCAGCCCTCCACACTGTGGGCTAGTGCATGGGACTTGAAATCCGCCACTTCTCAAACTTCAGTTCTGCCCAGGAATCACAGAATTAGAGTAAAAATTCCTATTCTGACTCAGCAGTCCCGCCGACCTGATGTGCGGGGCCCTATTGCAAAATGACAATGTGGGCACCTTGTTCAAAAAAATTTGGTCAAAAGCAATTCAAGACATTGGCAGAAGAGCGTGGGGCCCTTCTGAGCATGGAACCCTGAGGGACTGCACGAAGCTGGCCCAAGAGTCTACATTTCCAATGAACCCCGGACGGGCTAACGATGCTGACCCCAGGCCACACTCTGAGGACCCAGTGGCAGCCCTGGGGAAGCATTAAATGCTCAGCTGGTGTCTGGAGACGCCGGGTCTGGTCCTCTGCCACGTGAACTTGGACAACCATCTTGGTCTCTCTAGGTGTCGGTCTCTCCAACTGGAAGGTGAGAGGGTCAGACTTGATGACCTCTAAGCTGCCTCCCCTCTGGCACTCTGTCTCCCCTACGAGGCTCCAGACCTCTGGCCTCCAATCTGTCCAGGATCAAATTGCCAAACTCACTTTGTCCACCCCGTCCGGCTGGAAATGATTTTTAAACAAAGCTCACACGTTCCTTTCGAGTCTATTGACTTTCCGCGTTCTCAAGCCCACCACCATGCCGGCAGTTTCCTTGCCAAGCCAACGTCTCAGATAAACACATCGTGAAACCCCCCCGGCAAACAAATACATAAGCCAATCCCTACCACACCCCGCCATGTCCCACCTGGCTCTGGCATCTTTGCAGAACAAGTGTCCTGGTAACAATGTCAAGACATCAGGGGCCCCGACGGGGAGGAAGGGGGGGAGGCTGGGGGGGAGGGGGGCTCGGGAGGACAATTGGAATAAAATGAGGTCAGACCCCCATGAGGGGCCGGCCAAGCTTTAATCCCATAATGGAAGTCGGGGAGGGTTTTGCCTTCGAAGGCTCCCAATGGACTTTTGTTGTGAAGACAACAAGCGCTGTACACGGATAAAGTGGCTTTTAGAACTATTAGAAAGTGGGTGTGCTGGGAATGGGGCGGGGAGGTGGGGAGGACAGGAAAATTAAAATTCTGCTCCTGCCCAAGGTTTCTGGGCTCCAGCTCACCACGCGAGCATCGATCTGTTCCAGCATTTGACTTTCAACCATGACAAAACTGTGGGCAAATTAATTGTTCTCCAGGATATTAAGCATCAGACTCCATTAATCCTTTCTGAGCGAGATGCTTGCTGAATACTAATTGGGAGGGTTCTGGGCTGTCATAGGGTGTTTTTCCTGCCCACGGAGGCCCCACCGGGCCCCACCTTTCTCTGTCTCTCCTGGGTGTGGGTGCTAAGGGCTGAGCTCTCCTCCCTCACCTTGTGCTCCCTTTGTTTCCCTTTGTGGCCAAGGACAGAGGGGGGTACAGGTGGGCCCAATCTGCACGTCCCTTCCCCCACCTGGGCGTCTTCCTCCAGAGAAGCCGTGGGACTGGTGGCAAGATTGTTTTATGCAAATTCCAATATCTGTATGCAGGCGCGGCCGTGAGGATGAACACAAGAAATAATTACCAAATTATGCACGTTGAGTTGGTTTTCCTGAATCCCGAGCCCTTAAAAGAAAAAGCAAAAACATAGCAACGCGAGTGTATAAAACAGAAAAAATCCCCATGGATCTACTCACCCAACTGTTGGGGGTGGGGGCCTGCTGTTCCGGCTGAGGGTCTCTCGGGGGATTTTGAGGGGGATGGAATGGAGGGTCTAGGGCAGGGGTCAGGGGTTCCGGGATCTAGGCTGCCATCAAATGGCAAGGTGTCCTGGAGCAAGTCACTTCCCTTCCCAGGGCCTCAGTTTCCCCATCTGCAGAAGGGGAGGAAGGTAAAGGGTCTGATGATGCTGTGTCTTGAAGTGTGGGTGGAGATGTGGTGGGGGCAACTCACTGAGCTCTAGGCAGGGCTGACCAGAGGTGCACAGTGGGGCTCCATGGGGACAGGGAGGACCCCTGGAGTGTCCCTTTGCCCTGCAGAACATTCTTATTATGTCAGTAGGATTTTGTACTATCAGCTCATCTCAGGATGGTCTGAGGTTATCATCCCATTTTGCAGACTGCAGTTCAGAGCAGGAGAGGGACCAAGACAAAAGCACATCCTTTAGCAGAGAGAAGGGGGACTAGGTGACTTATCTGTTCTCCCATCCTGGGACAACTCTACCCCCTGCTCCCCCAAACTACTTCTCCTGTTTAGCTGCCTCTGCTTGCTTTACTCCCACATGGAGACCTCAGTACTGCACAGAGCAGGGTGCAGTTCTACCCTCCTACGATCTCAGCTCTTCCTGAACACAGAAAACTCACCCGGGGTCAGACCCCAATCTACAGAATCCCCGATCTAACTGCAAAAGGAGGCTAGAATCACCTCCCCCTCCGTGGCTACCAGCATTTATCTACACACATCATGAAGCACTTTGTGTTAAGCTCTTTCCACGCATCATTCCATCAACCTCTCACAACTACGCCGTAAGGTGGGTTCTATCACGACTCATCCCTGTTTTCCGGATAAGGAAACTGAGGCTCAGAGAGGCCACACCACTTGCCCAAGTTCACAAAGCAAATCAGTGACAGTGTCGGGATTCAAATTTGTGCCTTTCTGACTTCACAACCCACTAGCTATACTATATAGGTACCCTACTTTCAATGCCTCTTTTCCCTGGTCCTGGGGGATGGGGCAGGCTTTCGTCACCCCCCCACACTTCCTGCTGGCTCCACTGCTTCCCATTTCTCCCACAGTGTCTTCTCAGACCACAGTGGGCAGTGAGGAAAGCGTGCCAGCCACTTGCTAACTGAGCGGATATTTATGCCTGTGCAAACACCACACACGCCTTCTGCATGATTTGGAGCTAAATGCAGTGTTACTTAATTAATGCGCATGTAACACGAGAGAATATTACACCTATTAGATCTCTCAGACAATTAACACTCCCAGGGCTGCTGCCATCACCATGTCCCATAGACCAAGACTGTAGAATGGCCCATGTGCTGAATCAGTTGCTCAGGGAAATGCTCTGTCCACTTTGTCTCTTTGCCTTGGGTTTCTTTTCTTTCCTCTTTACTTATTTTGGTTTTACTTATTATTTTCTTTTCTTTTTTCCAGCTTGATTGAGATAGCATTGACATATAACATTGCATAAATTTAAAGTGTGCAATGTGATAATTTGATGTATGTGTATGTTGCAAAATGATTATCGCAATAACTTTAGTTATCTCACATAGTTACTTTTTGTTTTCTTGTGTTCTTTTCCCCTTTTATTTTTAACATTTATTTTTTTAATTTAATTTCCCAGCTTGGGCAATTTGGAATCATTGCATATTAAAAATTACTGCATATAAGGCATTATATTATGTACATTTTAAAAATTCTGTTTGGGAGGTGTTTTGTGCATAAAAGTTTCTAAGTGCCATGCTGCCAGGGCTAATGGGTCATCAAATATTTCTAATTTGTAGCTTATCCAAACCTAAAGGGACTGATTATCTTTCTTGTTTTGACTGTTTATAAAACAAAAGTCACCTCTTTCAGGGAGCACTCCCTGATTGCTCCAGCCCTCTCAGGTACTTTTCTCTATTGCTATCCTCCAACACTTAAGATATTATAGGCTCCATGAGGGCAGGGACCCCATCTCTCCTCCCCCCACCATACCTGGGGTATCCCAGAGGGCCTCAGCTTTCACAGCTGTGAAATGGGGTCCAGAAAACGTTTTCACCTGATCTTTGGGGCTGAAGGGAGAATGGAGCAAGATGCGGGTGTTGTGCAAATCTGCAGTGAGTTTGATGCAGTGTCTTCTCTGTGCATTTATCTTTCCATCTGTCAAATGGGCATATTATTACCTTCCTGGAAAGCTTGGTCTGGGTATTAAAGGAGCTGTCCTCACATGTAAAGAGCCTAGCCTGGTGAGAAGTTCTGGGGTACATGACCCAGGCCCTGGAATATTACACAAATCAGCCATCTTCCCTACTCATTTCAAAAGCATTTGTTGGGCACTTACTTTGAAGGGCTATACTGGAAATTTAGACGGACAAAACTTCCTGCTTCAGGAGGCTTCTAGTCTAGTGAGAGGTGATGGGCAATAAGTCCACAAAACAAATATATGGATAATCCTGGCTCATAATACATGTTAGGAAAGAAATATATGAATAACAAGGTCACAGCGATGAGCAAAGTCTCTTTCTTGGGGTGGTCAAGGAAGGCTTCCTGGAGGAGGTGCCCTTTGAGCAGAGGTCTGAAGAAAGAGCAGGAGTTGACAGGTGACAAGGAGGATGAGCAGCCTCATGAAATTGGTGCCCTACCCATGTCCCCTTGTCACTCTCCGGTCCCCCTGCAATCTGATGGGATAGCTGCAGGTGCATGTTTGGTTTCCCTTGTGGGTGCTTCTTGGGATTTGCTCCCAGATAAACTGATCCTGGAGTGCTTACCACAAGGTCTACTACTGACGCCTCCCAAAAAAGACCCTCAGGAGTCAGGGGGTGGCAGATGGCTCTGGGCCCCTAGTTTGGGACATCCCTAGAATGCTCCCAAGAAGATCCCCTCTCAGCGGTCTCTAGACTCCACCTGCCCAGGCCTTAAGGATTAGAAAGGTCCCCAGAGCTGCCTGTCAGATCCCTCCCCAGACACTGTTTTCAAAGAGGATTAAATAAATACGTCCAGCAGGAGGGGGAGCCCCGGCTTTCACTGCCCGCTGGCGGGAAATTAAATAATGTTCATTTCTGCTGCTGTGAGCCGGAACAAGGTTGGCCGAGCTGCAGGGCCCGGCTGGGAGGCAGCCGCGATTGGCAGCTCGTGGCAAGCCCTAAATCAGAGAAGCCGATGAAATTTCTAATAGCAGGAGCGCGACTGGCATCGGACTATAAATAAAGTTCTCCTCTTGAAAGGCAGCTTATTCCATCCAGCCTTGCCGCCAAGGATATTAAGCCCGAAGGACTGGTGGCTGCAGCCA
The DNA here is from genome assembly GCF_057876585.1 of Rhinolophus sinicus. NCBI lineage: Eukaryota > Metazoa > Chordata > Mammalia > Chiroptera > Rhinolophidae > Rhinolophus > Rhinolophus sinicus. Next base: position 23,888,874 of record NC_142509.1, read on the forward strand.
GGCTGGACCCAGGCCAGAAGCCAGCTGGGCCTGGGAGGTGAGCCCTTCCCCCACAGAGACCCTGCTGCCCCTGAATACGTCTTCTGGGCAGGGCCCCGGGTGTGTCCAGCCCTTGGCTGGGTGGGTTCCAGTTTGCAACATGAGGGTGTTAATTTGTAGGGCAGTTTTATCATTCTCATTGCCCAGGTGAGCAAACAAAGGCTCAGAGGGGTTAACTGGCTCACCTAATGTCACACAGCTGATAAATGGTCCCTTCCTATGTGTAGGGTAAGAAAAAGGAGGGGATTCAAGGACAGGTCTGATTCCACAACTCTTCACAGCTATAACATGGACCCAAACCAGCCCCGTGCAAACTCTGGAGCCGTTTTCCATGCTGCTCCTTGCAGAAACAAGCCAGCCCCTGCCCCAAGGGACCCACAGTCCAGTGGGAGTGGGGAGACATGTCACCTTCGTGACCCTTCACATTAGCTTCAGTCTAGCTGAGTGAGTGAGCTCTTGGACCCTGGAATCAAACTGCCTGAGACTGAATCCTGTCTCTACTACACTGGCTGTGTGGCCTTGGGGAAGTTACCTAACCTCTCTGGGCCTCAGCTGCCTCACTGTAGAATAGCAGTACCTGCCTGCCTTCTACGGTAGATGTGAGATACCAATAAAATGATTCATGTAGAGGACTTGGCAGAGGCCAGGCACAAGTGCCGTGTAAGCATGTGTTTTCATTTCTCTCCATCCATCCATCCATCCATCCATCCATCCATCCATCCATCCGTCATGTATCCACTCGTTCTCTGCTGTGGCCACGGTGTCTGGCACATGGTTGGGGCTCTACAGATACGTAATTTCCCATAATTAGATGTGTCACTGTGGTGCTGGGTGCTTGGGGCAGTGGCAGGGGCAGGGGAAACATGGCAGGCTGGAGTCCCTGCCCTCACAGATTCTATGGTCTAGAAGTTCTCAGGATATTAAACAAGTCTTCATAGAAATATTGGGTGCCATGAAGGGTCACAAAAGGGATATTCAGGGCTACAAGAGTGCAATCGGAAGTCCCTGGTCTGCTAGGCATCAGAGAGAACTTCCCCAGCAGGAGTCATCTCCACTGGGGCCTATGGGTGAGGGGAAGGGCCTTCCAGGCAGGAGGAACAGCATGGGCTAAGGCTGTGAAGCAGGGAAGAACGGCATGGGTGTGTCCCGTGAGCTCCTCTGCAGGCTAAGCTCTAGGGCAGCTCAGGAAAGTAGGAAGATGTGAGAGGGTTCAGGATCCTGACTGTCCATTTTGCAGATGGGAAAACTGAGGCCCCGAGGTCACCCAATAGTGAGATGAGAGCCAGAGCCAGATGGATTCTAGGTGTGCTCCCTTCTAGCCCAGTGATCTCCTTATAGGAGGACAAGCTCAACCCAGCTGGGAGGGAGGTGGTCAAGCCACCAGCCTAGCTGTGTGCATGTCTCAGCTCAGGGAATTCTGCCAACAGCCTCAGGAAGGAGGCACGGGGGTCCATCTAACAGAGGAGGAGGCTGGGGCTCGGTGGGTTCCATCACAGCTGTCAGTGAAGGAGCTGGGATTCAAACCAGGAACAAAATGCTGGAATCTGGGCTCATGCCCTGGGGAGAGGGTAGAAATAGAAGGGTGGGGATGGGAGTGGGGCTGAAGGAATGGCTAGGGGTGAGTTGGTCCTTCAGGCAGAGGTTTCCCTTCTGTCCTTCTTGGGCCAACAGTGTCCCCTCAAGCCTGGCCGCTGCCTGGGAGAGACACTCAGGTCCATTTCCCCGTCTTTCTTCGTCCCCATTGTCTCTAGATTCTGGTTCCATTTCAGAATCTGACTTCACATGGCCCAGGCCTTTTTGTGCAAACTGCAAAGCCCTTTTCTTTGTGATTATAATTTTTTTTGGAATCCAAAAATCTCTTGACAGGAAAATCGGTGCTGGAGGTTGGAGAAGCTTATTTCCTTCTCCATGCGAAAGCCATTACAGGGCTGTCCGGGACAGAGCCCACGCATGTGTGCGCACAGACGGTCCAACTCCCTTCCCTGCGCCCTGGAAAAGTGCGTCCAGCTGTCAGCCTGGAGCCGGCCCGGCGGAGGTAATGCAAACCAGGCCGTACGGGGAAGCATTCTTTAATCAGGGCTCATGTCCGCCCAGCCCCAACCCACTTCCCTCAGGTGCCTGCTCTTTCACGTGGGGTGGGGGTTCCTTCGTGGTGGCTGCAAATACTGCAGGAGTCTGGGCCTGGTGTTCCAGGCTGAGGTCGGGGGAGAGCTTTTTGGCTGGTTCAAGCCCCTCTGGATTGGTGTGGACATGTAGCTGGGGCTGGGGGATTTGACAAAGTCAGTGCTGACACGGATGGGGACAGAGAGGCAGAGGGTAACCTCCAAAGGTGAGTGTAGGAAGGGGATGAGTGAGTCTGCCAGGAAGGTACAGGGGAGACAGAAGGGGGTCTCAGGAGAGAAATGGAGGAGGTTGGGGAGAGAATTGAGGATGAGAGATGGGGAGTAGGAGGGGCAAGGAAGTGGAGAAATGGAGAAAGACAGAGAGACAGAGATTGGGAGGTGAGGGAGAGGGAAGAAAGGACGAGATGGAGGGGCATAGGAGGAGGAAGGAATGAAGAAGGAAGTGAAAAAACTGGACAGAGAAACAAAAAAAAAGGAGAAGTAAGGGTGAGAGAAGAGAAAAGTAAAAAAGATCCTGAAGATTATTTTCCAGAAGTCTAACGGGAGATGGCTGGATTCTGCGGCCTGGCCTCGGAGGGGCTTGGGTTTGTTCGCTGGTCGGCTGTGTGACCTTGGACAAGTTCCTCCTGCGGCCAGACCTAGTCTCCATCTCTCAAATAAAATCAGTGTGCCAGGGCTTTGGTCTCTGAGGTTTCTCCAGGGAAGACCACGGAGGGTGAAAAACGGGTAGGAAGAAGGGGGCTGGCTGTGCACTTGCAAAACAAAGCACATTATTTTGTCACGGAGTCGGCACCTTTCACAGCCCATGAAATCGAAGGATTTCTCGGCCCCGCAGGAGCATGTTGCAAGTGCTTTAGAGAGAAGTTTGATTTCTGTATTTACTTTGGTTCTGGTCCTGACGCCTAGCACCTAGAGACTAGCTGCTTCCAAGGCCAACAAGATTGCGTGTGTGCATGTGTCCGTGTGTGAGTGTGTTTGCACTCATGCTCAGTAACACCCCCATCCCAAGACTTCATCTCACTCGGAGTGCCCCATTGTCCCAGGGGGCTAGATTCTGGTCCCAAATGGGGAGACCCTCTTCGAGCTGTCAAGTTTACTGGTGCCTCTGGTCGATGCCTGAGGTGTCCCAGCCAAGCCTCTGCCATCTCCCACAGGGCCAGCCTTCAAGACCTAGAGAATCCAAATCTACGATGGTCCTGAGGTTGAGGGGGACGGTGAGACGTGGAAAAGGGAGTCTGAGGTTGGGGCCCCGATCGCCACCCAAGCTCTGAGCTCCTTTTCTTCATCTGTGAAATGGGCCTCAGCTTTTTCACCTGTGAAATGGGCCTAGCAATATCCAGGGGCTGCTTTTACAGAGCTGCTGTCCAGAGAAATGCAGCAAGATGAGCTGCTGTGACCCCTACCCTCCTGGGTCCCCAATCACTGCCCAAACTATGGAACTGTCCTGCCTGTGGTTGTAAGCTGTGATAGTGTGTGCTCACTTTGTAACCCAGTCTCTAGCATGTAGTAGGTACCACCAACATTAGTGCCTGCCTGCTGTGCTATCTCCCTCTCGCCACTTTACGATTGAAGAACATCCATACCTCCCCTGACCTAGAGACACAAGGCTGGAGGTTTATCCCAGCCCCTCCACCATCGCTCTGTAACACTCAAAGCCTCAGTTTCTCCATCTGTGAAATGGGTCTAGGTGTGCTTGTGTTGCCCCCCCCCCCACCTGGGTTATAAAGGGAAAGGTGGCGTTCCGTCTGAGGTCCAGGGGGATTGTTCTCACTGCTTACAGGAGCCCTGGATCAAGAGTCTGGAGGTCAGGGTCTGTGCCCAGACCGGCCACTGAGAGTCAGTGGGATATGAGGCCAGTTGATTTCCCTGGGGGGCCTCAGGTTTCCCATTCGTCTCCTGGTTCCCAACTCCCAGTTGTCTGCTGGCTCCTGACTCTGGCCCCACAGCTGCCTTTTATGTTCTTATCTCCCCACTCAGTTCGGCAGCCTTGCCCTGCCTCTTGCTGCCCCCCTCCCAATTCATCCCTTGGTGGAGGTCATGCATGGGGGAGGGATCTCCCCTGCCTGCCTGGCAGGGCTTTATCTGTAATCTAATGCTGGCCCCAGGGACAAGGGGTCAGGGCACTGCTGGAATGAAATAGGAGGCTATCTAGTCAGAGTCCTGGAAGAGGCAGTTGGGGGAAGGGGACCTTGTTAGGGTGGAAGCAAAGACAGTGCTGGGAGGGTCTGAAGCTGCTGTCTCTGCTCTCCAACGGGAGAGGTGCCTCTCCAACTCCATGCCTGTCTGTACCAAAGTTGCATGGCTTTGGGAAAATCCTTCCACCTCTTCAAGCCTCAGTCTTCTCTCCAGCAAAATGGGGTCAGGGAAGGATCCAATGAGCCCTTGTATCCTTTCGTAGCTCGATGGGTTCTCAGCTCTTACATTCTACCAGCAACTCTGGTGACACTGAAGCCCAGAGAAGTGAAGTCACAGCCAGGGAGAGGGAGAGGAAAGGCTGGGATTTAAAACCAATCCTATGCGTCCTCAAGGGCCACGTATGTGCTTTCCACAGTGGCCTGGTGGAGGTAAAAAGTCAAAGTCCCAAACCACGCTTCCCCTCAGTTCCAGGAAGAGGGTGAATTATCTCCTACTTGCAGATAAGGGGCTCCCTTCTGGGCTGCTGCACCTCTTACCTTGGCAGCTTGCAACCTTCCCGAGTAGGTGGTGCTTGCAATCATTTGTAAAGGAGTTTTATGGAAATTGCCCACATGAAAGAGGCAGGGAAGGGCATTTTTGGCAGTGGGAATAGCATATGCAAAAACACAGAGTCACAACAGGATGATGTTTGCAGAGAAGGGCATGGCAGTTCTGTACGTTGGAGTGAAGGCTACTTGAGGCAGTAAACTCTGAGTATGCATCCGGTGAGGCACGCCAGGCTGGGGTGTGTTTCTGGCTGTTGGTGGATGGTTTTAAAGCAGATTCCCTTTTAGAAAATTCTTCCTAGGAGCTGGGTGGATATGCAATTGGCAGGGACAAGTCTGTTTCTGTGGGAGACTGGTTCAGAAGTGGGTGTCTGTGGGAATAATTCAAGTTTAAGAGCCATGTGTTTAGTGAGACAAGTCCAAATCCAGAGACATTCAGGAGTGGAAATACAGCACAGCATCTGTAAGTGGGAAAGTTGATGGAGAGGGAGAAGTTTAAGGCAATGCCCAGATTTCTGGTTGGGCTACCAGGTAGAAGGTGGGCCTTCCATGACATGGGGCAGATAGGGGCAATGGGGCAATGAGATGAACGGGCAGTTTGGGGGCAGAGAAAGTGAATTTAGCTGAGCACATGTCAAGTCTGAGGAGTTGGCGAGTGTATCAGTTATCTCTGACCACAGTAGTGCTGTGTAACAAAGAGCCACAAAAGCTGAGTGGATTTTAGGGGTCAACATTTATTCAGCTCTGGTGTCCATGGGGTTCAGCTGCTCTGGGCTGGGCTCTGCTGATCTTAGCTGGGCTTGCTCAAAGTCCTGGAGTGGGCTGGCTGCCAGCTGATCTAGGCTGGCTTTGCCTCTGGCATGACTGGGGACTTGGTTCCGCTCCATACATCCCATCCTCCAGCAGCCTAGCCTAAATGTGTTCTCAGCAGAAGTGCAAAAGGAAGGGAGAGCAAGTCTAATCATGCAAGTACTTTTAAAGCCCTTGCTTGCATTTTGTTTGCTGGCATTCCATTGGCCAAAGCCAGTGGCTAAGCCCAGACTCAGTGGGGAGGGCTCTGGGAGGTCACTTGGTCAAGGGTGTGGATATAAGGCGGGGGAATGAATTGGGGCCAATAAGGTGGTGGCATCCAGGACTGGAGATCTGAGGCTATGTAAGTCATGGGCGAGGAGGCCAGTGGTGTGGCTGAGAGGGGAGCTAGACCCCTGGGCCATCATTTCCCTCCACTTTACCTCCCAAGCCTCCTCTGCCATCTCATGGGAGAGAAAACCTCAGAGCTCAGAAAGGCCAGTGGAGGCCACGCCTGTCATGTGCATAGTAGGTGCTCAAGAAAATACCAGTGGAATGAACACAGCAAGGCAGACTGGGGGATTAAACCCTTGTGGGTCAGCAGGTAAACTCTGGTGCCAGTGCGTACTATGGGAGGCCACAGAGCTGGTACAACCCACCGAGGAAGCATCTACACCAGGCCTTTTGAACTACAACGATGGCACCTTTTCAGACCAGAATGGCATTTGACTTGAATGAGCTCACTAGTTATCTCCAAGACTCTGCAGGAGGATGGAGACATTGTCTCCCATTTTGCAAATGGATAGTCTGGAAGAATAGCCAAGCCCAAGGTCACATGGCTGGCAAAATGGCAGAGCTTGGAGTCCAGTCCAAGACGCCCAAATTTTTGCTCTTTCCATCGCAGCCCCTGCTGGCTTCCTCCTTTGTGGTGTAGTATAAAATCTGTGGTTCAGCAGGGGAGTGCTTAGTCAGGCTGCATGTCTGGATGACAACCCCCCATAGAGCCACCCTGCCCTCCCCCTCAGCCAAGATGGATTTCCTTGGAGGGTTTTCTTTTTTTTTTTTTTTCAGGCAAGAAACAGCAGGAAACTCTCCTTCCCGCTGCTTCTTGTATTTCCTTTATAGTTTCCTTTGTTCTAGGTTTAATTTTTTGTTTTAAACCCAGTTGAAGAGAGAGAAATGCATCACTGATGGTTATTGATTTATTATTTATGACGAAGCATACACTGCTTTAATCGCATCTTCTGTCCTTTTCTTCCTCTACATAGTTGAAGGACAACCAAGAGAAATCCTCTCAGGTGTGAGAGGCTCTTGGTGACGTTTCTGTTCGTTTCTACATGGCAACCTGTTGGAATAAAACCAGACTCACTTTTGGGGGTACGATGGCTCTAGCTTTGCTCACAAGGGCTGTGTTCCTGGGCCTTGGCTGAGGACAACCTTTCCTTGGGGACATGGCCTGGCCCTCAGGCCCCGCTGAGGAGAGTCACGAGGCCCCTTGTTATCCCCAGGACTAAATGATCCCCAACCTCTGTGTCTCCTGTTTAGTTTCTTCGCCTTCCACATATGACCAACCCCAAAACTTGCTTTGAAGAGCAGCACCTACCACATCTCCCTCCACACTCACTACTCATCACCAAATAGCAGCCATTTTCTGAAATAATAAATAAATAAAATAAATAAATAGACTAAATAAATAAATAAAGCAAACAAACGATGACAACAATGAAAGTGGAATTCGCTGACTTCCATAGCTGAAAAGCCTTGTGCAGGATGGGCTTCAGTTACAGTTTGATCCAGAGGCTTCCTTCATGGTGGTAGATGCTGCCTCAGTGGGCCTCATACCCTCATTCTGCACCATCCCAAAGGCAATGGATGGTCTTCTAGGTACCGTCACTTAAGGGAGAAAAATCTTTTCCCAACTCTCAGCACATCTCCTTTCATGTCAGGGGTCCCACGAAGTCCCGTGACTTTCTCTGCACCAATTTCTATGTTTGGGAGAACAGAAGAGGTCAATAGATTTAATCCAATCAGGTCCTCACCCCGCTCCCCCACCCACCTTGAGTGGAGGGTGGAGCCATTCCTACCTAAGCACACAAGGCTGAGAACGATGTGTGTGTGTGTGTCAGGGGGAAGGTGTTTACCCAAAGGAAACATCTGGGTGGTATTGGTGGTGGAACGAGGTAGATACAGGGACAGTAGTCAGCAAAGACCCATGGCAGACCCCAAGGGAGCCCTGATACTTGGCATTGGCTCTGTTCTGGAGGGCTGAGGGCCCAGTCTTACTCTGTTCCATCCCCTTCACCTTATGGCTCCAACTCTGCCCACCATCATCTTCTCACCGTCTCCCACTGAATGTCCCCAGCAAGCCCATGTGCCTCTTTCTCAGGTGATACTTTTTTACTTTCCCAGCCTCACACATTTGCTGCTGCCCTCGCCTTTGCTCTTTCTTAGCTTTTCTCTCCTTCCTTTCCAAATGCTTCCCACTCCTCAAAACCTGTGCTCAGATGACACCTCTTCCATGAGGTGCTTATGGAGAGATACTCTCTCTGGGGCTTTCAAAACATAATCTCTGTCCCAGAACGTGGCCCTCATGAGGGTGAGAGCTTGCCTGTCTGGTTCACCATGTCCGGGATGCCACCGGGCCTAGAGGATGAGCCCAAGAGATACTGGACGGGTCAGTGAGTAAATCCCTTTTCTCTCCTGCTGCACCATCAAATTCAGGAGATCAGAACCCATTTGGAAAAAGAAAGAGCACAGATGTTGGAATCAACAGACTGGGCTGGAATCCTGGCTCCCCCATCTATTAGCTGTGGGACCCTGAGCAAAATACTGTCTCTGAGCCATTCTTTCTATATCTGCAAAATGGTGATACTTATATTTCCCAGGTTGATTCCAAAATACCTGGTCCACACTGTCTCATCACTGGTGCCCATGACGAAAAAGAGCCTATGGGCCAAGGGCACCTTATCATGGGTGAAGGGCGCCTTATCTAGAATGACAGACGTTTCCTATGCAGGATCTCTGTCTCTCAGAACCCACAAGGCCAGGGGCTCCCCTTGCCAGGCTTGGTTTGCACATGTGCCGAAGACAACAGTGCTGAATATGGTGATTATAGGCAGCCAATCAATTAGCCCAAGTTCAGGAATCGGGTCCTAGCAGTCAATTGGTGATTGTCAATCTGAATATTTATTCAGTATCGTTAATTATGTATCATGCAGCATTAATCCCCGTAATACGCATGTGTGCATGCTATGGAACCACGCTTCGGGTCCTGTCTGGGAGAGGATGCTTGAGGAAGCCACTGGAATGGTGTGTATGTACGTGTGTGGTGGGTGAGAAAGGGCGCACACCTCACATGGTGGCAGTCAGTTGGTGCAAGCCAGATTGAGTGCTGCTTTTGTATTGGCCAGAGAAATTGGGCCTGGTCTGGTTCTTCACTTAAATCTGGGGTTGCAGACCGGTGGGCGGTAGGATTGATCCACTTTGCAAATGTTTTTTATTTGGTCTGAGCGATGATTAAAAAAATATAGATATAGTGTATTTTGTGTGGGCCTGCCAGTTTGCCACAGTCCTCACTCCTCCCTATTGCCTCATATAACACCTACTTTACTCCCTAAGTTTCCTGCCTGGTCCCTGGGTGCATTTGAATTGGCAACTTCTAGATCAGGGTTTTCTCAGCATTTTAAAAAATATTGTCTTTTCAAATTAGTGTTTTGGATTTCTTCAGATAAATACCCAGAAGTGGAATTGCTGGGTCATAAGGTTGTTTTATTTTTAATTTTTTGAAGAACCTCCAAACTGTTTTCCATAGTGGCTGCATCAATTTGCAGTCCCACCAACAGGGCACAAGGGTTCCCTTTTCTCCACATCCTTGGCCAACACTTGTTTGTTGATTTATTGATGATAGCCATTCTGACAGGTGTGAGGTGATATCTCATTGTGGTTTTAATTTTCATTTATCCGATGATTAGTGATGTTGAGCACCTTTTCATATGTCTATTGGCCCTCTGTATGTCCTCTTTGGAGAAATGTTTGTTCAGATCCTCTGCCCATTTTTTAATTGGATTGTTAGCTTTCTTGGTGTTGAGTTGTATGAGTTTTTTAAAATAAATTTTGGATATTAACCCCTTATCAGACGTATCATTGGCAAATATCTTCTCCCATTCAGTAGGCTGTCTTTTTGTTTTGTTGATGGTTTCCTTTGCTGTGCAAAACCTTTTTAGTTTGATGTAGTTCCTTTTGTTTATTTTTTCTTTTGTTTCCTTTGCCTGAGGAGATAGATCAGAAAAAATATCACTAAGAGCAGTGTCAGAGAGTTTACTGCCTACGTTTTCTGTACCCCCATGTTCACTGCAGCATTATTTACAATAGTCAAGACATGGAAGCAACCTAAGTGCCCATAATAGATGACTGGATAAAGAAGATGTGGTACATATATACAATGAAATATTACTTAGCCATAAAAAAGAATGAAATCTTGCCATTTGTGATAACAAGAATGGACCTAGAGGGTATTATGCTAAGTGAAAGAAGTCAGACAGAGAAAGACAAATACCATATGATCTTACTTGTATGTGGAATCTAAAGAACAAAATAAACGAACACATAAACTACAAACAGACTCACAGATACGGAGAACAAACCGATAGTTGCCAGAGGGGAGGGATAGTTGGGAGACAGTGTGATAAAGGGGAAGGGATTAAGAAATACAAACTGCTAGTTACAAAATAGTCACAGGGATGTAAAGTACAACATAGGGAATATACTCAATAATATTGTAATAACTATGTATAGTGCCAGGTGGGTACTAGACTCATTGAGGAAGATCACTGCATAAATTATATAAATGTCTAACCACTCTGCTATATACCTGTAACTAATATAAAATAATGTTGAATGTGAACTGCAATTAAAATAAATAATTTTAAAAAATTATTGTCTCCCTAACAAATCTTCTTAGATATTTTCCCTTACTTGTCCTTACCTCACAGTGCAAGTTTAATATCACAGATATATTGGATATCTGTTTATGTACTGTATGTACATCTGTAAGATTTTGTGTCCCTCACGGAGCAAAGTTCACCCCTGTTGAGAATGTATGTCTAGGTTATAAGGTCTCTGCCTGCCTCTGGTTGTTCCCATGGTGGAATAGGGATAGGAAGGGGGTTGGTTGGCAGTGAGGTTATTTGATCTGTATAATCATTTCTCTCTTATATTCCACTGGGTGAGCCCTCCATATCGGCCCCTCTGCTCTCATTACTCTCCCTTAAACTAGCTCTAGGCTGTCCAGATTCCATTCATGTGGTAATGCTGTTTCAACACACTCCCTTTCCCAAAGGAGTGCCCAAATCCTCAAGACCCAGGTCAAATGTCTTCTTCTCCAGAATCTTTCTGGCCAATTAAAACAATTGTACAAAAGTATTTCAGTGTTAGATGGGGAAGCCTCTTAGACCATCACAATTTTCTCAACTTGCATTTTGCAGATGAGCAAACAAGCACAGAGAGGGCAAGGGGCTTGCCTAAGCCTGCACAGCAAATGTATCAGAGGTAAAAACCATGACTGTATTTCAAGGCCAATACTTTCCATCCACCTCACTTACTCCCTAAAGTATGTTTATTCCTCCTTGCATCCTCTGGGCCTGACACAGAGGTGGTAATAGTGGAGAGTCACAATATACATCAACACATTAAAACATTAAAGGCTCTGACAAGTCCTGCAGGAAAACAAGTAATTTTACTTTTGTGGAGTGAAGCTTTCCTTAAGTTTGTTTGATCTCAGAGTGTGCTTGTGACTGTAAAACTGACTATGTGCCATGCACGTGGGCACCAGAATATAAGACTATTTACAATCTTAAAATAGCTCAAAATGGGAAACAACCCCAAATCCATCAACAAAAAACTAGGCAAAAACTCTGATATGGTCACACTATGGAATATTATACAACCGTGAAAAATGAATAAGCTATAGCTCTTCACAACAACATGGATGAACCCCACCATGCAATGTTGACAGGAGGAAGCCAGACACAAAATAAAAATTACATGATTAATACTACTACTATTATTATTTCAATTATATGAAATCCAGAAATAGGCCAAACTAAATCATGCTGCTCTCAGGTCTAAAGAAAACCCAAGGAAATGACCATCACCAAAGTCAGGAGAGGTATGAAATCTCATGGGGAGGAAGAGAGGCAAGCAGGCACTTCGGTTCTGTTTCTTGTCTGATGGTTACGCAGGTGTTTGCGTGATAATTAATCATTCAATTGTGCAAAACTAGATTTTTCTGCACTTTGCGGTATGTGATATTTCACAGTTGAGAGAATAAAAAAGGTAGTGCTGGCTTTGGCTCAGAGAATGGGCTCTGGAGGCTCCTGTAGCCACCCAGGCACAAAATGATGGTGGCCTGGACGGCTGGGAGAGACAGAAGCAGAGGGATCCGAGAGGGACTTAGCAGATAATTTGGCGACTTCCAGCATGTTCATCAATGCATTTGAGCTCCTGGCTTTTAAACATACCTTCTCTTCACCATCGTTACTTGGTCGTCAGAACCGGGAGGTCAGAAGGGCTTCATCGAAGGTGCCTGGCAGGGGAGAGGCTGTGGAGACTATCAGAGAACCCCAGGGAAAGGCAGCCAGGAAAAGAGACAGGAGAATTGAGTGCAAAGAGAGAGTAGTGAAGAGACTGTTCCTCAAAGCTGTCAGCATGGGCGCCCCAGGCACCCAGCGTTCCATTAGCTTTTTCTCTGGGATTAGTTTATTGGCCAGTGTGCACAGGTGGGGTGGCAGGCTGGCCAGCATAACCTGGGCAGATGTGGTCGGAGTGGGGGCCAGCAGGAGTCGGGTGGACCTAACCCCTGCCCCAGGCCCGGAGCAGTTTGTATTTTCTAGTGCCTTCTCTCCCGCCTCCCGGGGATGGCCACAGTGTTTTCTGTCTGGCCAGCCAGGCCTGGCCATACTCAGGAACACAGGCCCCTTCAGAGGTGCCCCCCAGTCGGCCGAGCCGTCCGAGCCCTGACAAACTCTAAGGAAAGCGGGCGTCGCAGCCCCAGCTGTGTAAATGTTTTTGGTTTTCCTGCTGAGGCTGGGGGTTGAGTCGGTGCCAAGACAAGCCTCGCTTGAGTTTTCTTTGGCAAGGCAGCCCAGCTCAGGAATGTCGGGCGAACTTTCCAAATGGGATGGTTGTTGGTGGGACCTCGGGCTGAAAGCTGAGCCCTGGGTACATTCTGCCATCATCTAATTACTGCATCCTCAATTAGAGTCAAGATGCTGCAGCCCGGCCTGGTCAGATGGGAGCCATTTTCTCTGGTCACCCTCCTCCTTCTCGGAGGGGCTGAGGCCATTCAGGGGGGTGCTGTGGGCTCCTCAAGTGGGCATGGGTGGGAGGGTGGCTTTCAGCATCCAGAAGGTGATGGAGCTTTCAGGGCCGGGGTGGGGGTGTGTGTGTGTACTCCATCCCAGGCCCTGGCTGTGAAGTTGGGAGAAGAGCCCACGTAACCACTGTGGGCTGTGTTTTTTTCTTCTTGTTGAACTCCATTTGGTTGACTGTGACTTGGATCTTTCTTGGTGGATCTCACAGAAGAGAAACTCTAGAGCAGGGTTTCCACATGCAGAATCCTCCAGGGGCAGGTGAACTACCTACATGAGTGAACTTGGCCAGGAGTGAGGCAATATGGAGGGGTGGGGACTGGAGCAGCCTGGGGAGCTCCTGCCTCATCTAAAGGGGTAGACGCTTCTTAGCTCCAGCCAACTCTGACTCTGGGCGAACGTGACTCTGACCTGGTCCAAACTTCTGACGTTCCAAGATAGACCCCAAATGCGTCTTTTATGCGAAATCTCCCGATCTTTAAATGTTGGCAACTAATTCCATTTTTTAAAAAAATTGACGAAGCGCGATGCTAGCCAAACAAAACACATCTGGGAGCCGGATGAGGCCTCCGGACCATGCATGTGTGACCCCTGGTCTCTAACTTCCTGACCGATGACTGCAAGCTGAGTGGACAGATGGAAACGACGATCTCATCCACGGCAACACTAACAATAACAAAAACCTTTTGTCTGCACTCTGGGCTGACCCGGGCGTTGTGCTGAGCACTTTGTAGGCTGAGCTTCATTCCAGTCTCACGTCAACCTGACGGGCAGATCTCACCCGGCCCCTTAACGTCTCAGAGAAGAGCTGCAACCTGGCCAAGGTCACACGGTTAAATAAGGGGGCAGAGCAAGGATGTGATCCCAGGTCTCTCTGACTTGGATCACTAAGCTGAAGGAAAGAGGTTTGCTTTCGTTGTTGTTTCATTCATTCATTCATTCATTCATTCATTCATTCATTCATTCATAGGTGCAACAAATGCTTACTGAGCTCTTACTGTGTGCCAGGCACTGTACTAGTGCTTTGCAAGGATTAAAGGAGGGAATATATGCAAAGTACATAGAGCACGTAGTAAGTGTTCAGTATGTTGGCTCCTGTTATTATCACTATTATCAAGAGGCATCTACCTACATGGAATGCGTCCTGCACAGGCCATGGGGGGGTGCGGTGGAGAGGTGGTTGTAAAAATATGAGTAACGTGTAGCCTCTTCTTCTGAAGATACCCGGCCTCGTGGGTCTCAGCTAGATGCTTCCATTGACTTTCTCCATGAACCTGGGGCTGACCTTCTCATCACCAATCTGTGAAATGGGTAACAGTGTGGCCCCAATCAGTCACTGGACAAACGAGTGCAGCTCGTGGTGGCAAAGCTCTAGATGTGAGTGGTAGGGGGAGGCCTTGGCCATCTTGGTCCCCCGAGGGGCAACAGTGATGCCTGAGAAGGTGCCCCGCCATTTGTGGGTTAGTGGGCTTGGGGGAAAGCCAGCCAGCCCTGCAGTATTGGGGAGACAAAGTCAAGGTGTAGGAGGGCACCAGTGGAGGTCCTGAGCCTTTCTCTGTGGGGTCAGGGGAGTCTGGACAAAAGTCCCCAGAGCAACCTGCCATTGATAGTTTGCAAAGCCTACCTGTGAGTTCAGCCTTCCCCAGCTTATAAGAATTTGCTGGCTCCCCAGTGCCTCCTGCACTGGCCATACTGAGCCCTGGATAAAAGTGTGACTGAGTGCATGTGCGTGAACAAGTGAACACCACATATGCGCAGGCAGCCTCGGGCTGGGCCAGTTCTTATTGATCCACCTGGTCACGACTTCAACTCGGTGTGGAACACAGTTTAAATGGGATTGAGGGGAGAGAGTCAGGACTTGACATCCCAAGAATTCTAGGGACATCCAGGAGTTGGGGATCCCCAGTAGAGAGACACAGCAAAGCCAAGTGCTCACTCACTTCTTGGTTTTATTTTGGTCCCCTTTCATGACTTGAATTCCTGCCAGGAGAGTGTCTCTTCCTCCGCTCAGACCGCCTTAACAAAAATACCATCAACCGTGTGGCTTCAAAAGAGAAGTTTATTTCGCACAGTTCTGGAAGCTGGAAGTCTAAGGTCAGGGTGCCAATACAGTCGGGTTCTGGTGAGGACCTTCTTCTGTGTTGCAGGCTGCCGACTTCTCGTGTCTTCACATGGCAGAGAGCGAAGAGAGGAAGCAAGCTAGCTCTCTCCTGACTCTTATAAGGACAGTAATCACATTTGTAAGGACTCTACCTTCATGACTTCATCTGATCCTAATTACCTCTCAAAGGTCCCGCTTCCTAATACTATCGCATGGGTGGGGTAGGGTTTCAACATATAAATTTTGGAGAAACACAAGCATTTACTCCATCACAGAGAGTGAGCTCGTTTCAGACCTGGAGCGAACACCAATCTTGACTAGGACAACCACAATAACTTGTGTTTATGGAGCATTTATTATGTGCTGAGCACAATGGAACGCCATTGGAGCCTTACACTTGCCCTATTATTCCCATTCTACAGAAAGGAAAACTGAGCCTCAGAGAGACGTCTTGTAGTAGATCAGTGGTGAAGCCAGAACTTGAACCCAAGCCTGTTTGCATCTAGATGCTGTTTTTACCGGCACGTCCTGTTTACCCATAATCCTTGACAAAGCAGACGTCATTGCTATCCCCACTTCCCAGGTGGGAGAAGAGGCCCCAGAGAGGCCCATACATAGGCCCCCAGCAGTGTGGAGTGGACCTAGGACTCAGGTCCTCCTCCTAGCGCCACCCTCCCACAGCCCTACGCCTCTGCCATAGCAGGTTCAATGGATGGGTCCCACCCACCTATCAGATGTGGTTGAAAGCTGATCAGATATGATCAGCAGGGTGTCTGGGGGCTAACAGAAGCCCCCAGGCCAAGGGTGTGTGGTGGCAGGTGGGGTGGGGGGGTGGCATGCAGCTCCTCCCTTGGGGCCATTCCAGAGCCCAGAGCCTAGTGAACCTCCAGAGGTAGGTGATTTGGAATCAGAACACATGGCTCTTCCAGGTATGTAATGAGCAGGGAGTGAGCTGACAGATATGCTAATTTCATTATTCATGTACATAATTACAATCTAGAAGTTGGCAGCTTTCTAGGTAATGACAGGAGGGAAAGGGAAATTTACCTAACTTTTGTAATATATGTGTGGTATTATTTAACTCTAAAATTAAGATCAGGGACCTAATTCATTCCACACAGCCTGTGGCTGTGAGGCACCAAAAGCCGAATTCACTGCATCTCTGCTGGGTAATTTTTCCTTCCTTCAACAAAGATCTATATGTGCCAGGCTTTGTGCCAGTCTGGAGATTGCCACGGCAATGGAAGCCCATCCTTGCCCTGGCATCTCCTGGTCCAGGACACAAATAAGTGAAGCAAGAAGTTGGTAGCACAGTGTGAAAGGAGCAAGATGGAGGAAGCGCAGGCAGCAGGAGGGGTTCGGGGCACAGAGGGAGAAGCAGAGAGGGAGTCAGAGAGGGCTTCCTGGAGGAGGAGGCATCTGCACTGGATTTGAAAGGTGATGGGTAAGAGTTGTGCAATGCTAAGAATAGAAAGTCATTTGAGGTGGGTGGGGGGAAGGGGAACAGCTTGGGCAAACTCTAAGAGATGAGGCTGTGTGGCATTTTGGAGGATGCTGGGCTAGAAAAAAGGGAGTGGAGAGCTGGCATGCAGTTCTGAGAACAGGACTCTCATGATTCAAATTTTAAAATCGCATGTGCTCAGTCTCGCTAGGAATACCAGCATGTGGAAGCTGAAGTATCTGGGGCCCATAACCCCTCCAGGACCTCCCAATGATAAGGCCTGGGAAAGGACAATTGAGGAGGGGTCTTTGAAGCCCATTTGGTGCCTGCTGGCCCTCGGCAGAGCACCCAGCTGGGGCAGGTAGGACCCAGGCACAGAAAAGCCCTCCAAATCACTTGGAGCCCAGCCCTCTGAGCTGGGAGGGGGTACCGTCCAGAGTGGGGCCCCTGAAATCCCCAGAAGCCTGTGAACAAAGCCAGCTTTGGGCTTTCACCCAGCTGGATGTGGGGGCTTTGCAAAGGGGCCGGTCCCCTTGGGGGTGTGAAATTCTTGATTAGGGCCACAGTAGTCTGCCCCCTCCCCGATGTTGCTCTTCCTGCCCCCTCCCCACACTTGGGGGAGAGAGAACAGCTGCACAAACACAGGCCCAGGCAGGGAGGCAGCTGAGATGCAAGATTCCGTCTGTCCAGCAGCCCAACACCCCACACTCGCACCCCATGGACACTTTCCCGGGAGAATATGTGTATGTGCACGACACTTAAGAGTGTGTTAGCCGGCCAGTGGAGGGTGGGAAGGTTATTGTGTGAGTGTGTGTGCCCATGCGTGTTTGGGGCATATGCGCGTGCAGAATGCGTTGGCTGTGTGTGCGGAACATGTGTTAGGATGTGGGTATATTGACCGTGTGTGCACACAGGTGAGTAAATGCAAATGAGTGGGAGGTGTGTGCATGTGGGTGTGTACATGAAGTATACACACATGTATGTTTGTGTGCACATGGCAATTGTGTTGACACGAACGTGAAAACGTGTGGCATGTGGCATGTAGGCACATGCATGATTATGTTGGCACATGTGTATAAAGGATGGACATATGTGTGCTACATGTGTGATTGGGTTGGGGGTGTATGTGTGTGGAAGGTAGGTACAGGTGTGTGTACATATGTGTGTGATTGTGTTTTCCATGTGTGTATGCGGGATAGGTACATGTGTGAGAGTGTGTTGGCCTTTGTCTGTGTGCGTGTATAAATTATGGGGTGTTTATGTCTCTGTGTGTGTGTGTGTGTGTGTGTGTGTGTGTGTGTGAGATGCATTGGAAAGAGAAGGGGCTTGTTGGTAATATCATGGCAGGTGAAGTTCTGAGTCAGGTCTCAGCCTTTGCCCAAGCCCCAGCGTGACAACCACAAGGAATGTACCCGCCTCTGGGGTGCCCATTGCCCAACTGCCTGGCATCTCCCCCATCAATGACCCAGTTCCTCCCTCCGGCTAGTCCCGTGGCTCAGAGGGAACGGTTTGTTTTCCTTCAAGTCCATCTTTCTATAATTGTTTCCATGTATTTCCTTTGATTTGTAGTTTGAAATCCATTCCCACCCCACTCCGCTCCCCCGCCCAGGGCCTAGCTCAGTTCTGGGAAGGCAGATGGAGGCCCTCTCCACTGGGCAAGGAGCGGCTACGTGAGAGCCTCCAAAGCACCAGGCACCCAACGGGGTCCCTGACACCCCTCCAGTCACTGAGTCCTCCCAAATCTTGCTTGAAAGTCAAGACTTTTATTTAAAACAAAAGGACCCTATTTTATTCACTGATGAGACAACTTGCCTGAAGCTCTCAGAAGTTGGGCAGCCCGCAGAACAAGCCAAGATGAGAACCGAGCCCCGACTTTGAAACCCAGGCCTTGTCGTGCCTTCTACACTTCCTCATGGACCCACCTCACTGCCCCCTTCTTGGCCACCCACTGTCAATCAAGCTTTCTACTGCAGGAAAGGGGCAAAAATGGGCAAATGGCTGTTAGGCGGTTCAGGATGAGTTTGTAGCAACGTAGGACAAAATGGAGACCGAGGGAAATTTATAGGATTCCACTTTTCGCATCTCTCTGGATCCCTCATTGAGCCAGTAATATATCCCCCCTTCTTGCTAACACACTTTTTAAAATGTTAATAGACTGTAAATTACTTTTCCTTTTATTCTTCTTAAAATAAGCGTTTCCTCTTGTAGATGGAAGACGACGCTGGAGTTACGGGCTTGGTTTTATTACTGTCGAGATGAGATGGACTGTTAGAGAGCTCATACAGCTTTTATAGGAACTATTTTATTTATAAGAATTTTCCTAATGTCAGATGGATGTGACATGCCCGGCTTCTTCCTGCCCAGTCTGGAGAGAAGAAGGGAATTTAACATGCCCTGGGCTGGGGTTGCATTTCTTCACCCTGAAATTCCAGAATTATGGAAGGTATTCATTCTTTAGCAGCCCTAATACAATAGTCCTCCAACTTCTTACTTGCATACTTCTGGTGACAGAGAACTCACTTCCTACGAAGACAGCCAGTCTCCAGTGCAAGCTGGGACTTCTTTCCTACACTAACATCCATTTATTGGTCCCAGAGTCACTCTGTGAAACTAGAGAGAAAATCTCCCCACAGACCACCTTTGGAGCCTCCCAGAGATTTGAAGGCAGCCACCGTGCCCCATTCTGTGTCTTCTTTTCTCTGCATATAATAGCCTCCTGGTTCTTTAAATATTTCTCCATCACCTCCTCATTTCATCCACCCTCCAAAATGTATTTGGAATTATTTTCTCCAAGGTCAGAAGGACTATCTAAGCTTCTTTTAGTTACCAAGGCCAGCATTTCCGTTACTACTGGAAAATCCCACTTCTGGTCATGTTTGTAAGGATTACATGCTCAAATGAATTTTGGAAAGGCTGGGCTAAGGAAACAGAAGTAGATTCCTTTGCAGCAGGCCTTATCAAAGCCTTTATATGATTCATGAACACTGACTCTCCAAAGCGGGGCAAGTATGCAGCATTTTACAAACCCAAGTGATTAGATCCATGGATTTTCAAAGGGCATCCCACAGGGTGTGTGTACCCCAAACAGTTTGGAAGCGCTGTTTTAGCATGGCTCTGGGCTGGTAAATGTCAAACAAAAGGCTACTGCACATTAACTCATAGAAAACCAGCATATTGGTTCTGCTATAATACGTCCCCACAGCGGTAGCTGTTTATCTGGGTGTGTCAAAATGGTCCTTGTGGACTGACACAAGGATACATTCGTACCAGATTCTCAGCATGGCGCTGTGCACTTTGCCTCCCCGCTCCAGGCTCAGTTTTCCCATTATGTGCAATGAACAAGGTGAATCAGGTAACTTTTCAAGGTCATCTCCAGCCCTGACCTGCTGGGAAACTATGGTTTGGGGCAGGTGGGTTTGGAGTCATGAGACACTCACGGTAGAAAAGGAATCCAGCTCTGCCGTATATTACCGCTGGGACCTCGGCCATGACTTCGTCTCTCTGACCCTCGGACTCTTTTTCTGTGATCTGTGGTTCATCTCAGTGCATTCCTCACAGGGCAGGGGGAGCCCAAGTCCCAGCACAGAGGAATGCAAAATACATGCCAGTGGCTCCTTCACAGCTTTCAGAAGGCCTCACCTGGTGCTGTCTCTTCCTGACCATCCTTACTCCAGCCAGCCGGAACTTCCTGCATGTCCTCAAACATGCCACGCCTTCCCCTGCACGGGACGTTGGCACGCTCTATCCTTTCTGCCTAGGACACACTTTCAGGCTGTATCCTCATGGCACATGGTGGATGCTCAATAAACAATGTCTGACCTGTTGTGAGATGAAGGTCCTGAAATGTCTTCTCCTTCCTAAGGTCCCCCAGGTCATGCCCACAGTCTAGCCAGGCCTCAGATCTTCCCTTGTTCTGCCTTGAGGGAACAAGCAGCCCACCCCACACATCCACCCCCAAATGCCCATTCGAGCAGCTCCCTGCAGCCCCTGAGGCAGGGAGGATGTCAGCTGTGGGGTTGCCAGTCACACACCCTGGCCACCCAACCCAGCTGTGGCCCCTGGTCGAGGTCACCTCTACAAAGTGCACATGATATGATCAGGGCAGATTGCTGTCCCCTTTCGCAGTTGCTCGTGCTGGCCACCAACTTAATCAATCTTGAACAATTGGCCATAGGCTTGTTTCCTTAAAAAATGATGTTTCCTCTAATTACCTCTGACAGGATGTGATGCCAGCTTCTTCTCCCTTTTCAACTCATCAGAGCACGTGTAAGCGTGGCAGCTAAGATAATTGAATATCTTCTTTAAACCAACAGCCTGGAAGGGGTGGTCTGGTCTCCCCTGGGCTGAGCAGGTCCCCTAATGCAGTGCCAAGAGGCCAGTCTGGGGCATCCTCTCTGAGAACTGGGCAGTGTCTATGTGCTCAGAAGTCTCCTCTCATCCAAATGTCATCTGCCATTGATTTGTCACACTCCTGATAGTCTACCATTTGTTGCATCTTTGGGTTGAGGGTCATTGAGGTTGAGAGCCCGATGCCTTGGACTTAAATACTAGCTGGGCCACTTTTGAGCTGTGTGATTCTTGTCCATTTGCTTAACCTCTCTGTGCCTCAGTTTCCTCATCTGTATAATGGAGGCACTAGTGGTATCTCATAGGTTGTAAGTAGAGCAGTGTCTGCACATAGCAGGTGCTGTATCGGTGATCACTGTTGCTGTCAAAGGGCCTTTGTTGGGGTCGGGAGGTGGATTTCATGGAGGTTCAGTGTGGACTCGACTGTGAGAATTACCTTTTCAAGTTAAACTTTTGACCCCTCAGGCCGATATTTCTGGGAAGTGAGTGACTCCCATTGTGGCTGCAGAGAAACACAGAGTTCAAGAGACAACTTGTCATCAGAAAAGCTAAAGCAGTCAGGGTGCTAGGAGATCACTTGGACCAACCCCCTTGCTTTTCATATGGGGAAACTGAGGCCCAGAGCAGAGTAAGAACTTGCCCAAGGTCACACAGGGAGACAGATGGTAATAAACTCAAGCTTATGGAAATCGTCACAATAAAGAAGATGCATTTATTGAGCACTTGCTATGTGCTGAGTGTGCCCCTTGGACCGTTTCATTTAACCCTCACCACAGCCCTTGGAATGAAGCAAGTCTGAGTACTTTCCCCATTTCCCAGATGAGAAAACTGAGTCTCTGAGGTACTGAACCACATTCGGCTTGTAAGTGCAGAATCAGGATTGGAACCCCTGTGTGTCTAACCCAGGGCTGGCATTTGTATCCACTTGGCTCTCTGATGAGGGGTTTGGAGGCATGAGGTGAGGCTGGAACCCCTTCTGCAGTTCCACAGAATACCCTTTGCTTCCCCAGGTTTACTATATGGGGGCTTCGCATATGTGGAGCCATGACTACCAGGTTGAAACCTTCCTTTTCCGCAAGGATAGGGGCTCCTGCGAGAGCTCTGACCCAGACAGGCAGCTCTGGGGGGTCTCTCCTGATAAGGAGGGAAACGGGAGCTCCTCGCCACTCATGTGTGGGCTGGACCACGGGGGGTTGCCCTCCTCTCCAGCTGCTTCCCCACGCCTCTTCCTGCCCACTCCATCCAGGATGCCTCAGTGGCAGTAGCCATGTCTCTCAAGAGCCAGACTTTTTCCCCTTGTCAGCTTCGCAGTGAAGAATTTTTCTGTTTCCGCTTAACAGTCCCATGACACATACAGCCCTGCGTCAGGAGGGCTTAAGAACAAGCAGTGCAAGTTGCCTCTGTTGTCATCCTCTGTAGAATGCTGGATGTGTGTTGGGATGGAGGGGACTGTCCCCGAAGAGAGGGTTGAGGTAAGGAAGACATTTTCTTCATTTCCCCACAATATGCCGAAGTCAGTTGGGAATGCCTGGACCCAGCAGGCTGGCAAAGCACTGCCTGACCTACCTTCCTGCCCACCATTGCCTCCACCCGCAACTTAGTCCACATGCTTCCCTTCCCATCTCACGCCAGGCGCCCCCAGGCGGGGCACACCGGCCCCTCTGCAAATCCTAGGCAGGATGACCCCTTCCTCGGCGGACGAATGTCTCTCAGTCATTAAACAGGTACTGGTTTGTGGAGCAGGAGAAACCTTGAACTTTCTGGGAGGAAAACATTTTATTTCCGGGACAAGTGGTTTCTCAGCTGGTGTGAGCTTTAAACATGTTCTCAGCCTCATTCTCCATGGGGCCTGCAGGACACCAACCTCAGGAGGAGAGGAGGTGTGGCCACGTCCAGCTTCTGGGGTGGTGCATTGGGGCAGCTCAAAGAGCACTGGACAGAGAGTCCTGAGACCCAAACAAAAATGAATAATAATAATAATAATAACAATAATAATGATGGAATGTCTATTATCTAGTGCTCACTATATGCCAGGCACAGTAGAAGCATCCGATGCTCACAGCCCCTTAAAGAAGAAAATTTCTACCATTCCCAATTTGCAATTAGCAGAAGGGGAAATTAGGCTCAGGAGGGGAGCAACTGGTCAAATGGCCTCACCCCCCATCTGTAAGTACCGGAGCCATCAGAGCCCAGGGCTGTCTGGGTTAAGTCTTGGTCTCTTTGAGCCTGGTGGTCTCTCGTGTTTGGTCTATCTCAGGCTTCAAAGCAATGACTTTACTGAGTGAGCTGGGGCAAGTCATTTGCCCTCTCCATTTCCTCCTTGAGCAGACGACCTCTGCCCCAAGGCAGACTCCTGCATGTGGGTGTGTAGGGGGCGTTATGCTTTATGTGTGCAACAGCTTACCTCCGTGCGTTCACACCCTGTGTGCCCTCTGGGCTTGTGCCAGCACAGCGTGTGCACTTGTGAGTGAATACCCGAATGTGTGTGGGATGTATGTATGTGCCTGGGACGCAAGGCCCGCTCAATTCTCCCCCTGCTTGTTGTGGGACCTTGACTCTGTGACTTTCTCTCTCTGAGTCTTTGTTTTCTCATCTGCAACAATGCAGCTAATCTGCATATCTCCCATGTAGAGATGTTGGGGAGTCATAGTAGGTGCTTAATTAATACATTTTTAAAAGGCTAGTGTACCACCTGAGTTTGGGGGGTGGGCCCCTGAAGACTTCTGCTTAGAAGATCCATTTGCAGGTCTGCCCCATGCTTTCATTCATTCAAGACATAGGTATTTATCAGGAACCCGTATGTACCCAGAACTGGTAGGTGTTGGGCGGGGAACCGTGATTTAAGGAGACAAGGTCCCTGTACTCATGGTTCTTGTGGTCTCATGGAGGAGACAGACATGAACTAAGGTAGCGCATCAATAAAAATTCCATCCACCCAAGGGTTGGTTTGTGGGGAGCTGAGAATATTTACTGGGGGGATAAGGTTGGAGATGCTTCCCTGAGGAAGTAATACTCCACCTGGAATCTGAAGGATGAATTACATGTATGTAATTAAGTAAAGAGGGGGAGGGGAAAGCATCGTAGCCAGTAGAGACAGCATGTGCAAAGGTCCTGTGGTGAGCAAAAGCCTGGTGAGGGTCAGCCCTGAGAAAAAACAATTTCCGTGTCTAGAAAGAGGGGCAGTGTGGCTTAGGGGGGACTGTCAGGGGCTAGTCATTGTGGCTTCAGTGGGGTTTTGCCCTTTATTTAAAGAGCTCAGAAGCCATGAAATGTTTAAAGGACATGACAGTATCCGAAAGTTCCCTATGGCTACCTCAAACCAGGGTGCACAGCGGCCTCGGGAGGAGGGATGTATACAGCTGATCCTTCTGTGTCAGTGGGTCCTTCCCAGGGCACCCCCAGGGGAGGGCTGGGGCTGCACAGCCCTCCTAGTTGAGACACAAGGAGCCAGGAGCCCCCCCTAACCCCCAAGCTGGTGGGCTCATTTACATGATCCCAACTTAATTCTCCCAGGGTATGCAAATGTATGCAAACCACAATCCAGGAGAGGCAAAAATAGCAGGGCGCATTAGCATCCCCCATAGGAATATTGCTTTATGCAAACGAGGAGCTTGGGGCTTGCTTAGTGGGCGGAAGTAGAAGAGCCGGTCTGGGGGCTCCAGTGAGTCCACTCTCCAGGCGTTTACCCTCGCCAGGACACTGCTCCCAGGCCAGGGCCCCAGGAGGTGGCGCAGGTGGTAGATGGGGGCCCTGGTTGCTCAGCGTCCAGGGGCCAGGTAGGGTCTTCAGGGTGGAAGGACCCCTGACCCCACGCTACCCTGCCCTGGCCTCCACCTGCTGACTGTCTTGTCCTGCTCCCTCCCCTCTTTCGGCTCCAGCCTTCCCAGCCTCTATAATCTCACCTTCCTCTTTGCTTCTCTTTGATCATTTTTCCTTTTTTTCTCTTCTCAGCCTTTTCCAGCCTTTCCTTTCCTGTGGCTTCTCTCTGCCTGACCTCCTGGTCTTTCTCCCTTGAGAATTTACTCTGGTGTCCGCTTGGTCGTTGTCTCACTCTGGGTCTCCATCTCATCTCCAATCTCTCTCTCTCTCTCTCTCTCTCTCTCTCTCTCTCTCTCTCTCTCTCTCTCTCTCTCTCTCTCTCTCTCTCTCTCTCTCTCTCTCTCTCTCTCTCTCTCTCTCTCTCTCTCTCTCTCTCTCTCTCTCTCTCTCATCCCTAGCTGTCCCTGAGAGTTCCTGTCTTTCCTTGTCTCTGTCTCTATGTCTTTCTCCTCTTCTGTCTGTCTTTCTGTCTCTCTCTTGATATGCATCTTTCTTTGCCCCTGTCTTTCTGTCTCTGTTGGCCCCTCTTTGTTTTGTTTGAATTTGTTTTTCTCTCTCTGTCTTTCTGTCTCTCTTGTTCTCTTTAAGGTCTCCCTTCTCTCTGCTTCATTATCTTTCTGTTGTTGTTTTCTCTGTAGTCCCTCTCCCCAGCCGCCCTCTTTACCTCTCCCCTGCATCCTCTCCTGCAGGAGCCCTGGGGACCATTCCGGGACATGCAACAGTGTCCCCTTGCTCATGTCTGGGCCAGGGGCTATTGGGCCACATGGAGAGGTGCAGGGACCACTCTACCTCAAATTTAAGTGGACACCCAGATCCTTGACTGCAGCCCTGTCCAGCCAGCTGTGGGTTTTGAGAAGGGCCTCGGTCTTCCCCGATCACTGGAAACCGAGGCCTGGCCCAGGTATTGCTATGCTGGCGTGGGGCTGCCTGAGGCTGGGGCATTGCGCAGAGAGGGCAGAAATCAGCCAAATTCTCTCTGGGCAGGAGCATGTCCCGGCAATAGACACTCCCTGGCTGTATGACCTCTGCAAATGGCTTCCTCTCTCCGAGCCTCAGTTTCCATCTCTGTAAAATGGGTTGATACTGGTGTCCAAACCTTGAACTTGTTGTGGAACTTGGCCTGATGCACTGGCATTGTTTACATGTGTTGCACTCAGTAAACAGCTTCTACTACTGTCATTATCATCATCATCATCGCCTCTGTATTTCCACTTAAGCTCTCTGTGCCTCAGTGTCCTGGAAAACGGGAAGCATATTTCTCATGTCCTAGAGTGGTTGGGAGAACTGGAAGGGATAGTCGCAAACCTGGCAGTTAGTAGGTGTTCAATAAAAGGCCTATTTTTTTTTCTTCCTTCTCATACTAGCTTCGTGACTTTGGCAAGGCATGCCTGCCCATTTCCGGGCCTGAGTTTTCTCATCTGGAATGAGATCGGCACACAGCATCCTTGCAGTCTTGGTTCTGTGTCCTCTCGGCCAAGCTGGACTGGGCTGGGCCGCCCTAGGTGGCTGCCAGTCGGCGGTGACTCCACAGTGCCACCACGTGGCCACCCAGATCACCAGGAGGCAGGTTTGGGGTCTGGGGCTGGGGGCAGAAGTGTGTCTGACCTCTGTGACCTTGCCAGACTCTCCAGGCTCATTACACGGAGAGGAAGAGATCTGCCTAAGGCCCAGTGCCAGGAGAGGAGGGGCAGTGGAGTCCTGGACTGTGGTCCTGGACCTGCTCAGACTTGCTGGGTGATCATGGGTCAGTGCCTTCTCTTCTCTGAGCCGTGCTTTCCTCCCACATCGGACCAGCACTGGAAGCCATCCTCCATCCCTGTGGCCAGTCCAAGTCTCATTACACTGATGATTCACAAATTTTATTAGGCGCCTACTCTGTGCTGTGTACCCAGTAAATGACGATGATGATGATAATAGTAATTGTCCACCAATAATGAGAGTTTATTTAGGTCAGGCCTTGTGCTAAGCATTTGATCTGCACCAGCTCATTGAATTAACATGAGGTAGCATTTTCTAAGCCCTTTATAGAAATTAACTCGTCTAATTCTCGCAGTAAAGTGAGGTTCAGAGGGAATTGATTTTTTTCATTAAATTTATTCACTATATATTTGCTGAAGACCTACTGTGTGCTAGGCACTCTCCTCAGCACTGTGGTCCAATGGTGAACGGCACAGATACTGTTGCAGCTCGTGTGGGTTCACAATTTAGTGGGGGAACACACAGTGAGCAAACAAAACCCCAATGAATGCAAAATGGGGAAACACTGTTAGAAAAGAATTGGGAAACACTATAAGGAAAAGAATAGGGAACAGTGCAAGACAAGAGGAAAGAAGGCAGGGTAATTAAGGAAAGGCAGCCTGGAGAAAATGACTGAGGCCCGAGGGAAGATGAGGAGCCTACAAAGTGTAGAGGCTGAGGGAATAGCCTGTGCAAAGGTCCTGAGGTAGCAAGAAGCTTGCCCCATTGAGAAACTGACAGGAGACCTATGGAAGACCTTGAACCCAGAGCCCCCTCCACACCCCCAGATTCTAGTGGGCACTGAAGTTTATATCAAGGGCTCTCAGACTCTGAGAACATCTCCAGGGAAATTTTCAAGAAATACCTAGGCCTGTGCACTCCCCATCAGATTCTTTGGACGTGGGGCTGGCTCAGGTAATTATGATCATCTCCTTAGCAGTTCCAATGGGCAGACTAGGGGTCCCTCGGACTCCAAGGCTGAGGCCTTGCTGAACTTTCCTGACCCAGTGGCTGGGGGCTATTTAGGGAGGAGGGTTACTTTTGAGGATTTCATGTATTAATAATTTCCCCCTTTGGCCCAGCTCTGTGCCCTGAACAAGTCTCTATGTGGAGTCCTGGCTTTTGTCCCAGATGCCATGTGACAGTGGTGTCAATGGGTTAACCACAGGGGCCTCGTAGGGTAATATTTACACCATAACAAGCCCCATAGTACCTGGAAAACTCTCCCACAGCCTTCAGCAGGCCCCTCTGAGCTGTGCCCAGGAAAGTCTTCCTCTGGCCATTGTTGGCCCCTATGGGACTGTCTGGCTGGAGAAAGAGAGTCAGGCACATCTGGCCTGCAGGAATTGATTGGCAATGTCTGCCTGGGCTGAGGGGTAGCGTGCAGGATAGACTGGCAATGTCTGTCCTTGGATGCAGCTTGGAGTTCTGAGTGGCCACTGCTGGTTCCCTCTGGCTACATTCAGGCCTAGCACATGGGGTCACCACCCCCAGGGGTGGGAGGGATCCAAGCCCATGTCATTGCTTGATAACTGTGCAGCCTGGTGAGGACGAGGTCTTAGAGCTCTGTTTTCCCATCTGTAAAGTGGTTCAATGATTATATTAGTTTGCTAGGGCTGCCATAACAAAGTACCACAGACTGGATGGCTTACACAACAGAAACTTATTTTCTCATCGTTCCGGAGTCTGGAAGTCCAAGAGCAAGGTGTTGGCATGGTTGGTTTCTTCTGACTCCTCTCTCCTGGACTTATAGATGGCTGCCTTCTCCCTCTAGCTTCACATGGACTATTCTTGGAAAATATCTGTGTCCTAATCTTCCCTTCTTATAAAGACACCAGTGTATTGGATTAGAGTTCACCCTAAGGATACCATTTTACCTTAATGACCTCTTTAAATGCGCTATCTCCAAGTACAGTCACATTCTGAGGGACTGGGGGTTGGGATTTCAACCTGATATGAAAATGAATTTGGGGGAGACGCAGTATGATTTGGAGGGGAGCACAATTCAGCCCCTAGCAATGATGGAGCATGCACCGTGTAGGTGAGGTGAAGACCCTTCGAGAACTGCCTACCCATCAGCAGCAAACATCTCAGGAGTGATGGCCATACATCAGGTGATGCTGTTCCTTCCGGTTGTCTGTTGCTGCATAAGAGACCATCCCAAAACTCAGTGGCTGAAAACAATGATACTTATTTTGTTCGTGGGTCTGTGAGTCGGGCAGGATTCAGCAGGGATGGCTCAGAGGCTGGAAGTGGGAAACTTCTGGAGGCTTGTTCAATTATATGCCTATGATTGACATGGGGTTCAGCAGCTGTGGGCTGAGACTATAGCTGGGGCTATTGGGTGAAACCCTTGCATGTGGCCGTGGCCTCTCCATGCGTTCTGGGCTTCCGCCCAACATGGCGACTGGGCTCCAAGGGCAAATCTCGGAAGAGAGCAGCAGGGACAAGCCACAGTACCTTTCATGACCTTATCTCAGAAGTCACATCTTCATTCAAATCTCAAAGGCCCACCCACTTTCCAAGGGAAGGAAATTAATCGGCACTTCTTGTTTGGCAAACTCCTGAAAATGTCGCCGCAGTCATTTTTGGAAAACACAATTTGCTCTAATTAAAGATGAGACAGGTGAAGCACAGAGGAGGGCAGACTTTACCCAGACCCGCCTAGCATAGGGCCGCCACCCTACAATTATCCCAGAAAGCCCCTTGGAATGCATTCACTCCCCAGCGGGGGCCAGTGAGGTGGCCTTCCTTCCCCAGGCCCCACAAAGGCTTGTGGCTGAGCCTCCATCTGGCTTGTAGGATGGATTTGTCACCAGGAGAAAAAGAACTGATTTTCTGCTTATTTTTTCCTTCTTATTCACATGTTGCCCAGTGGGGAGTAATCAGGGCTCCTGGTCCTCCTGGCTTGCTTAATTCATCCAAGACCCCTCCTTCCTCTCCCCTACCTCCTCTCCCCTCTCCCTTATTTTTCCCTCCCTGGGTCTCTCATTTTTCTCTCTCTCTCTCTCACTCTCCAGGCTTCTCTCTCTCTCTCTCTCTCTCTCTCTCTCTCTCTCTCTCTCTCTCTCTCTCTCTCTCTCTCTCTCTCTCTCTCTCTGCATCCCTGCATCCCTGTCTCTTCTTCCTCCATCTGCCCCCCTCCCCCTAGTGTTTGCACCCCACTGACATCTTGCATTTCATTTCTGTCCCCTTCAAGGTGTTACTCTCAGGGAAACATGCTGCTTATTGCCTGGGTACGATTGCTCAGGACATCTGCCCTGCCCCAGCTTCAACCATCCAGGAAGGGAGCCGGGAAGGAATGTGCCAGCTGCCTTACTTGCTTATTTTACTAAAAAAAGAAAAAAAA
Source organism: Rhinolophus sinicus (assembly GCF_057876585.1). Lineage (NCBI taxonomy): Eukaryota > Metazoa > Chordata > Mammalia > Chiroptera > Rhinolophidae > Rhinolophus > Rhinolophus sinicus. The sequence goes on from NC_142509.1 coordinate 23,918,667, forward strand.
TTAATAGAGGTGAAATTCAGATGACATTGAATTGACTGTTTTAAAGTGAACACTTCAGTGACATTTAGCACATTCACGATGTTGTGCAACCACCGTTTCTATCTCGTTCTAGAACATTCCCATCACTCTAAAATGACCCATTAGCAGCCACTCTCCATCTCCCCACCCCTGGCATCCACTAATCTACATTCTGTTTATTTGGATTTCCCTATTTAGCACATTTTACATAAATGGAATTGTACAATATGCAACCTTTGTGTCTGGCTTCTTTCACATTAACATGTTTTCAAGATTCATCCGTGTTGTAGAATGTATCAGTACGTCACTCTTGTTTATGGCTGGATAATATTCCATTGTATAGATAGACCACATTTCGTTTATCCATTCACCTGCTGATGGACATTTGGGCTGGTTCCACCTTTTGGTTATTGTGACTAATGCTGCTCTGAACATGTGTGGACAAGGGTTTGTTTGAACACCTGTTTTCAATTCTTGAGTTATATATCTAGGAGTGGAATTGCTGGGTCATATGGTAATTCTATGTTTAACTTTTGGAGGAACTGCCAGACTGCCTTACTGTTTTACTGTGCGGCCCTTAATGATTTCTTTAAAGAAATCGTGTGGGCATCCTGACATATGTCTGCCGTTGTTCTCCTGCCCATTTATATCTGAGGCTAAGCAGGAAAATCTCAAATCATGTAAGATATTTAGTAGGTAGGGCTAGAAGGTCAAGATTCTTCATTCATTCATCCATTCACTAATTCATTGGTAACACATTGACCTAGCAGCCGCCATGTGCCAGGCCCAGTGCTGGGCACTGGGGAGAAATGAATAAGGTAGAGTCTATGCCCTTGATCTTGGGGTGGGAGAAATAGTCACATAAATCAGCAATTAGGAAAGAGTATGATGCTGTCCCCTATGGAAGCTGTTGAAGGTGTCGGGGAAACACTGAGGAGGAAACAGCTCCCTGGGAGGACCAGACAATTCTTGACAGATGGGTACCTCTTTGAGCCGGGTTTTGAGGAATGAATAGGAGTTTGGCAGGGGGGCCAAGGCAGGGGGTACACGCCAGGCCTAGGGAGTAGCATGAACCACATTGGGGAATCTGCAGTTATGGTGAGTCTTAGGCGTTGCTAGGGCACAAGGTAAATCTGATGAAAATAATACTGAAATGGTTGGTGTGTTGTTATAAAATAACCAAAGCCTATTAATAATATGCTAAGGAGTCTGAATTCTAATCTTTGGGTGGTGAGAGCCATCAAAAGATTTAAACCTAAAAAAAAAAAGATTTAAACCTGAGTGACTAGAGGCAATAAATGTAGCCTTCACTTCTCTGTCTATAAAATAGAAGGATTGTAGTGGCTTGTTTCTGTTAGGATAAACTGTGTTATGATGCAGTAACAAATAACCCCACAATCTCAATGGTATGAAACACCAGGTTTTGCTTCTGGCTTATACTACATGTCCATTGTAGGTTGGCTGGGGGATCCACTGTACGTTGCTATTAACTGTAGCTTAGAACTCAGGTAGGTAGGGCAGTTACCTGATGCAGCATGGCTGATCACTGAGTCAGAGGGAAAAAGAGAGGAGGGAAAGCAGCACTAAAGCTTCCATGCTGAAGAATATGACATATGACACCAAAGTCAGTCCCCTGGCCTCACCTATCTCTAAGTGGTCAAGGTAGCAGGGTTCGCTGTGAGCCCTGGGGGAGAAGAAGACATATGAGGTGAGCAGCATGAATGACCACCACTGAGGTCCTCTCTGAGTTCCTTCCACGTTCATGAAAACAGGACTTTGGCTCATAGATGTTCATTGCAACTTTGGTTGCAATAGCCTAAAGCTGGAAGCAATCAACATGTCCATCAATGGGGGATTAATTACATGCTGCTACAGGCACACTTTGAAGTATCACACAACTATTTAGAACAAAACAAGGCAGATTGTTATTTGTTAAAGTGGAAAAAATGCCCAACATATATTGTTAAATTAAAAAAAAAATCACTCCAAGGTGCAGAATATAGTGACTGGTATGATCTAAATCATTTAAAAAAGATAATTGTATATGTAAATGAGATACAGGTATATGATATGTGTGATAAACATATACGTATCTCTCTCTCTCTCTCTCATATATATGTGTGTGTGTGTGTGTGTGTGTGTGTGTGTGTGTGTGTGTGTGTGTGATAATGAAGAGTTAACAATTTCTGGAAAGATAATACAATAACAATTAATATTATTATAATTACCTCCAGGGATAGGAACTGGTTTTGCTCACTTCTATATCCCCAGAGGCCAGCACACTAAGTAGTTGCTCAGTATTGCACATAGTAGGGGCTCAAAAATATTTGTCAGATGGATGGATTAATATTTCTAAGGAGAGGGATTTGATTCTTCAATTGTATGCTCTTCTGGGCAGTTAGAATTTGTTTTAATTGTATGTGACTATAAAACACAGAATTTGAGTTTTTTAAAAAAGACAATGCCGTAAATCCATTTTCTGATCTTCCTCTCCCATCGGCTCTGAAGAAGCCAAGACTTGGGTTCACTTTTCTCTGAAGACATACAAAGAGCAGTAAATAAGTGTAGCTTTGAAAAATCAGGGGAAAAACTGCCACGTCAGTCCTATTAAAAAAAAAAAAAATCCCGAAAAATAAACGAGGGTGTACTGCTCGAGTCCCTCCTGCTGCGGAGATATTAGTCTTGTACTGCGCTGGGTCGAGCCTCCCTCGCTCGCCTCCCGGAACGAGGCTGCCAGGGGAGATGGATCACTCCTGAGGTGCGCCCCCCTCCCCACTCCCTGCACTACATGGGGGTTCAATTAGTGGAATCTGTCCCCACGTCTCCGCGACAGAACAACAGCACGCGGCATCTGCGCGACCCTCCGCCTCCATCTGCAGCCCGCGTGTGCAGAGGAAGCAATATATTTTTTAAAATCTTATTTGTTTTAATTGCTTGTGTGCTGATTTCTTGCCTGTCCCCCATCCCCCAACATCAGAACCTTGCTTTTCTGCGAGAATAATATAATGTTCTTGCCAGCAAAACAGCTCAGCTTCACTGAATCATGGGAACGGGTATAACAGCAGGGAGCAAGGAGGTGGGGTCTGCGTGGGGTGATGTGGGACGATGGGGGCTGATGATGGCCGATGCACTGTGACCTTCATCCTGTAGGAAAGACCTCGCTCAGGACCACGGAGCCTTGTCATTGGGTCCAGACAGCCTCGGTTCAAATGCTGGCTCTGGTCGGGCCCGCTAACGGAAGCCTTGGTCAGGTGACTTCACTGCTCCCACCTCGCTTTTCCCATCTGAAAAATGGAAGCGGGAAGGATAATAGCAGCTATTTCCTGGGGCGTTGTGAGTGCTTAAGGAGGTAGAGATGGTAGAATAACATTGAAAAGTGTTCCCTAGGAGTATTTTTATATTCTTATGGCACTGTAAAGCCACTTTCTGATAGTCTGGCCACACATGGAAAAGCAATTTTGGGGACCAACGCAAGTATCTCATCATAGAAGATTTATATTCAGAAAGCCAACAGTCAGCTCTCCTGGGTTTCACGGACATGGACATAATATTGGACAAAGGACCACAACAGCTGAAACTTAAATTGAAGTGGAAATCAAGAGAATGAACATTTACTGAGGGCCCGTGTGTCAGTTGCAGCTTGTGTGTCTACCAGGGCTGCAAACCACCCATCTAGTGTTGTAGAATCTATGAGCTAAAAATAATTTTTACATTTCTAAAAAAAAAAAAAAAATTAAAGAATGCTGTCCTGTAACACCTGAAAATGATAGGAAATTCAAATTCAGTGTCCATAAATAAAGTTTTATTGGCACACAGCCATGTCCATTTATTTACATTGTGTCTAAAGCTGCCTTGGTGCTACAAGGGGAGAGATGAATAGTTGCAACAGAGACCATCTGGCCTGCAAAGCTGAAAGTCTTTAATAACTGGCTCTTTATTGAAATCGTTTGCTCACCTATGGTATCTTTCACTGCACTGAAGATTTAAAGCAACTCTGTGAGACTTGTTATCATTGTGAACTCATTTTATAGGTGAATAAACTGAGGCTTTGAGAAGCTAAATTATTCGGCCCCAGGGTTGCAGAGCAGGTGTCTATTCAGCAACATTATTAGTATCCCCATTTTACAGATGAGGAGTCTGAGGCCTGCAGAGGCTATAGTGACTTGCTCAGGGTCATCCAATGAGTGAAATAAGGGCAGTGTGAGTACCAGATTGCTGCTCTTACAACTGGGGCCGTTTTTCTTTGCTCCCACCTTTCTCCCAGGGGACTTACAAGTGAGTATCCTACAGTAATTAGGAGGGGCCATTGCTGATGGCTAGCTGATTCACACTCTGAGAGGCCACATGCCCCTGCGAGCTGGAAACGGAAGCAGGGCTGCTAATGGACTAAGGAGTGTGTGTGGGGTGGGGGTTCTGGGCCAGGCTTCTGGGACTGGGACTGGGGAGAGGAGAGTTGGAGGAAGAAGAGGATCAGGACGCTCATGTCTGTTTACTTTCCAGGACTCACTGTCTATCTCTCACCCACGTGTCTGCCCATCATTCCAACGATGGCAGCAGATGCCACTGGGATGCGTAGAACACGTGTTCTTGTCACCACTTGGTAAATACCTAATTGCTTGTGTCATAAGTTGCGTGCTCCAAGCACAGGCTCTAAAACGACAATTCCTCCCCCCAGGAGGGACTTGCGTCATATTTTGGCCTTAAAATGATTTTAATTCAGGGTCCGCCTAAATGCCCATGGAGGGGGGCTTGTCGTGCACACCCGCCCCCCTCCCATAGAGACACAGTGCTGCCGTTGATGTGCAGAGATGCAGAAGCATGCATGATGTGGAGAGATGCTGATGATGCGTTAAAGAATATAGAAGCAAGTTTCAAAACTGCAATCTAGGGTAATCACATTACGGCAGCAAACATATTCACAAGTACACATGCAGCGAAGGGAATAGGTGAGGGGTACAAACCTGGTGACAGGCAGACAGAGTCTTAGTGTGGACTCTGTTTATGAGCCATTGACCTTCACCTCTTGAGCCTCCAGTTTTGTGACCTATAAAATGGGAATATTGAGAGTGCTAACCTCTCAGGATCAGTGGTGTTTATATGAGATAATGCATATAAATGCTTAGTCTAATCATTTTTCTTAAAGAAAAGCAAAAGAAAGAATGGAGTCTATTTGTAAAGGTAGAGAACTACTGGTCAAAGCCAACCTAGGTATTTATTTGTCAGGGAATTGTGGCCCAGAGAGGGTGAGTGACTTGTGCAAGGTCACACAGCAAATGGGAAAGATGGGAACTAAGACCCGGGGCTGCCATGGAACCCTTTCTGCCAGATCTCATTTTCCCCCAAAACCATAGTTTGCAGGGAGAAGCTCCCACAGGAACTGGGCCATTCCGAGCCACAGCCCAGTTCAGGCTGGGGTGCTATTACTCCTATTCCGTGGGTGAGGCATATGCTCCCTACATCAAGATTGTAAAGACTTACTTATTGATACTTACTGCTTTGCCCACACCATCTCATCTCCACCTCACGGCAGCCTCTGCTGGATTCTGCTTCCGTTTTCCCCGTGAACCCCTAAGCTCAGCATACAGTAGGTGCTCAGCAAGTATCTGTTGACTGAACTAAGACGACCTCCTTAACCCCAGAGTCTAGGGCAGAAACCAAGGCCCAAGGAGATGAATGCGGAGTCCAGAGTCACAGAGCTGGTTTCAGGTCTGTCTGACTTCCAAGAAAATTCCAGACACCTAGGCCTGGGAAAGCCATAGGTGCCCGCTGGAACTATACCCCCAAGGGGGAAGAACTTTGTGAGACAGCAAGAGGAGCTGGGGCCGATACTTTTTTGACACAAACACAGAAAAGAGAATGTAATTTCCCCCTTTTTAGGTTGGTTTGGGGGAGGTCCTGCTATGGAATGAATAATTTGCTTTGCAAAATCCAAGTCTCCAAGTCCCTCTGCTTTGGTGCTTGCATTGATATGCTAATATGAGAAGCCTGGGGGACCACGTCTTGGGGCTCTTTGCTCCTAGAGCATTTGTGGAGGCGTCTTTGTGCTGCTATGTCTGTGTGTGACAGGGAGAGATACAGAGCAAGAACACAGAGCAAGAACAGAGAGGCATGAGCAGGTGCTCCCCCCCCCCCCGCAGGAGTCCCCAGAACCCGACTGTATGTAATATGCCTCTAGGGGATGGGAGAGGACCAGTAGTCATTCAGGCAGAGGACGAGCCTTTCAGAGGGAGAAACGACACTTGTGGCTTACAGGGAATATTTCGAGGTTCATCGACCCTCCTCCCTCCCTCCCTTTCTTCCTCTCACCTGCCTATCTACCCACCCAGCTATCCACACTTCTACTGACTCAACTTCCCATCCACCCACATCTACCTACTCATCCATGGACCTACCCTCTCATCCATCCATCATCCATCCATCCATCCATCCATCCATCCATCCATCCATCCATCCATCATCCATCCATCCATCCATCCATCCATCCATCCATCCATCCATCCACTCATCTGCCCACTCACCCATTTCCTCCATCTGCCCTTCCATTCACCCATCCATACCCCACCCCAACTTTCTGTCCAGCACACACCAGGGGTGTGCTAGATGACCTGTGATGTGGCTCTTCCCATTTTCGTAGATGAAGTAATTACTCTTCCAAGTAGAATGACAAAGAACTCAGATTCTGAGGTCAGATGGGGCCAAGTTCAAATTCTGACTCTGCCATTGGGTGGCTGTATGACCTCAGGCAAGTGAGTAATGCCTCTGAGCTTGCTTTTCTCTGGAAATTTGAACTAGTGATGGTACCTACCTTGCCCTTGGTGTAAGGAAGAGATGAGGTGCCATCTGTAAAGTGTCATCACGAGGTCCAGCTTGGGGAGTGTACTCAATATGTACCTTCTCTTGCTACTTGTTGAGCACTTACTGTGTGCCAGGAGCTTATTTACATGTACTTTTTCATTATTATTTCCTCAGTGCCATTACTCACCCCACTCTACAGATGAGGAGACTGAGTTAGGGGTTAAGGGGAGGAGCAGAGCCCAGGCCCCCAAGCCAGGGCAGTGGGTCTCCAAATTCCACTTTTCTTGCATTCTACCACTTGGATGCTGGTCCCTGCTCTGCCACAAGCACACAGTGTGGCCTCGGGCAAGTCCGTGCACCTCGGTTTCCCCATATGTACAATGAGAGGATGAACTAAATGATTTCTAGGACCTCATTCTGCTTAGAGTGAGAATGATGGCCATTCAGCATGTGTCTATGAACCCTTAGATGGCTCCGACCCCACACCATGGAGGGCTGTGGTCTCTGAGGCTTGGCCCTGTACCTTCTCCACCCCCTGAAGCAATGGTGACAGGAGAGGTTGTGGAAATAGTCACATATGGTTTCATTTTCATCATTGTCCATCCTTACCTGAGCAACCACAAGGAAATCCCTTAACTGCATGGATCCTCAGTTTGTTAACCTGTGAAATGGGCATAAGAAAGACCCTCACCAGATCAGATTGCTGTGAGATCAAAGAAGATGATGTTTGTGAATGGATTGGAAAAGGCATTGCAAAAAGAACAAAGGAGGGTAAGCAAAAGCCAGGGACCACTTTCCCCCACCTGCAAGGTCAGATGACTAATTCATTCAACAAATGTATACTGAGCACGTACTGTGTGCCTGGCCCTGGGGTCAGCCCTGGGAACACAGAGGTGACTGAGGTGAACAAGGAGCTTACATTCTCCTGGGGGGGAAACACAGATTAGCCAAGTCCACAAGTAGAGGAGCAAATTATATGAAAAGGTGATAAATTTGGAGAACTTAAAGCAGGTAAGAGGAGAGGTAATCAGGAAAGGCCTCCAGAAGGAGGTACCATTTGAGCTGAGAACTAACTAAACAATAAGAAGAACCACCCTGCCAAGCTGTATAGGGAACAGAGATCCAGGAAGAGGGAACAGCAAGTGCAAAGGCCGTTGGTGGAATCAGCCTGCTGGGGAAATGGGCCTGCCGACCAGGGGCCTTGACCACCGTCCATTGAGGGCATCGTCACATGGCTTCCATCCGTTCCATCCAGTGACTAATTACCAGTGACATCTTTTCTGCTACTTGGGAGAGCAGGTGCCTGCTGACTCTTTCTTACAATTCTCCCTTAGTTTAATGATCTGCATTTCAAATTTATGTCCCCATATCCTAAGGCCCCTGGGTATCAGGTATATTTTTCCAAATCCCAATAAATAAATACAGTAAATCCATGTGCTTTCAGGAATTTTTATGAGCCAGTCTGCCAGGGAAATGGGCTGGTTGCCTCAGAGGACTGAGCCGATGAAGCTGGCGAGGTAATTAGCTACTGAGTTATGGGGGCCACTTGAAATCTAATTATTGAGAGATCTGAGGCGCCCGCCTCATTTGGGTCCAGATTTACATGGTGCTGGGCAGGCTTCTCGGGTAGGCGTCCCCGTGGGGACGCAGACAGAATGACAGCTGGTGGGTCTCAGAAAAGAGGAACTTGGAGGTGAATGGCCAGAGGGGCACCTAGAGTGGGGTATGTCTGGGCCAGGGTGGCATTGTCTCTTCTGAGATCCATCTCTATTCTTCCAGCAGGTTCCTGAAGCCCTTTCATACGCTGTGCTTCCATTTTGTGCCTCTGGCATATGATTATCCCATAATAGCTATTTGTTCTCAAGTCTCTGTCCCTTACTAGTTTCATTCATTCATTCATTCATTCATTTCATTCATTCATTCAATAAAGAGATAAGGAGTACCCAGCATGCCTCAGGGTTTGATACATATAAAGGTTCAAAAGTTGAACCTATTAATCTGTGAGTTTAACAAATAGTTGGTGCACAATATATATTTGTTGTAAGAATGCAAGTTTGCTACCTCAATGATTTAAGGCCTTGCCCTGCTCAGCACTTAAATTCCAGGCTGTACAGGTTTAGTGTGTGTACACACACACACACACACACACACACACACACACACTGAGGCACACACCAAAACTGAAAGGTTCCCATGAGTGCTAGATGCTCAGGGCACTCAATGTCTCATACAGGTCACTGTCACCTCTGTCCCTGGAAGGCTGTGACAGCCTCCTACCTGGTCCCTTACCTTCTCCCCTCCCCACTTGAATGTACCTCCCACACGGCACCCAGGATGAGCCGCTAAAAGCAGGGAAGATTGTGTCACCCTTCTGCTCAGACCCACCCAGGGGCCCCTCCCAGGGGAGAAGCCAGAGTCCCAAGGTAGTCTACAGGGTCCTGTAAACTATGAGGTCTGATAATTAAGTTCGTGAACTTGTTGCCAATGCTGTTGCTAACGTTTTCTGATATTCATTATGAATTTGTACCAACTGGACAAACAGGTAACCAAGTTTACTATTTGGCAGTGCTGAAAAGGATGCGTGAAAAAGTTAGACGACCTGAACTTTTCGCCCACAATTCATGGCTCTTGCATCACGACAGTGCACCAGCTCACACGGCACTGTCTGTGAGGGAGTTTTTAGCCAGTAAACAAATAATTGTATTGGAACACCCTCCCTCCTCACCTGATCTGGCCCCCAGTGACTTATTTCTTTACCTGAAGATAAAGGAAATATTGAAAGGAAGGCATTTTGATGACATTCAGGACATCAAGGGTAATATGATGACAGCTCTGATGGCCATTCCAGAAAAAGAGTTCCAAAATTGCTTTGAAGGGTGGACTAGGTGCTGGCATCAGTGCATAGCTTCCCAAGGGGAGTACTTTGAAGGTGACTGTAGTGATATTCAGCAATGAGGTATGTAGTGCTTTCTCTAGGATGAGTTCGTGAACTTAATTGTCCTACCTCGTATGATGTGACCTGTTCCCCACCCTCTCTCACCTGCTCCAGGATCCCCGATGGGTCCCCTGCTGTCCTCCCACAGTCCAGACTCAGTCCCACCTCTGGGCCTTTGCACTCCCAGAGTCCTTTGCCAGAAGTGCTGAGCCCCCAGTTACAGACTGCCTCCTTCCCTCCTCTCGCTCATGTTCTGCTTGACTCTAACCTCTTTAGTCCTTCTCTACTTTATTTTTCTCCTTAGCTCTTATCACTGCCTTTCATGATACATACTTCTTTCTTTCCGGATTACGGACTGTCACCCTTCCCCCTAGAATCACCAGGGCAAATGTTTTGTCTATTTATTTCACTGCTATACTTTCAGTACCTGAAACAGTGTATGGAATGTAATGGGTACTCAATAAATAACGTTCAGAATGAATGAATGTACCTGTTAATCTACAACAGCTAGGGCAGTAGCTGGCACACAACAGGGGCTAAATAGTTGTTCAACTAAATGCGGGGACAAGTGAATGGAAAAAATGGTAAAACTGGATAAGTATTATTCTGCCTGGAGGATCAAAGAGCACAGGAACATAGAAGTGCCCATGAGGGTTCTGGGGAGGGGGGGAGGGCAGGGGCATTTTCCAAGAGCTAATGACATTGAGCTGACTGATGAAGGTTGAGCAGGAGTTTGGCAGACGGCTCATGTGGCGAAAAGGTCCAGGGGAGAGAAACATCACAACTTAGAAGAACTGACAGTGCTCAGTGGCAGTATCGCAAGGGACCTGATCTTGGAGAACCTTGAATGTCCGTCTAGGAATTAGGGTTTAATCCCGAGGTCCCAGGGGAGACTCCAGATGGATGCACGCAGGAGAAGGACACAGTCATATTAGGATTCTAGAGCAGTCTCTTTGGTGCTCATGGAGACAGCATTGTGGGAGCACAACAATCCAGGAAGGAGAGAATAAGGGCTGATTTGAGTGGGTGACCTTGGGGACCAAGGAGAGAGAGAGGCCTGCCAGGGGGCTGTCGATGGAATTCCTATGTGGCTGCAGAGATTATACTTGAGATTAAAATTGCATCACCCCAAACCCACAAGACGCAAAGAGAACCCGGGCACCTGGTTCCAAACTCAATCAACCAGATTTTTAAAAATTGTAATTGCAGACCCTGTCCTTCTCCCCTCCTTCTTTTCCTCTTAAAAATTTTTATTATATGTGTTTTTTGACAGCAAAAGACTTGATGTGCTGTATATTAAACAGAGTGGCAGCTGTGATATTGCCAAGCGAAACAAAATACAAAATTTACAGCAGTAAATTCTTCTCTCTTCAGGGTGGTTAATTATCTTAATTACTTTTATTATCTTTTATCTTTTAAGATCTCAAATTGCTTATTTCTGCCTCTCCCGCCAAAGGCGACCACATATTTTTTATTGGTGCCTGCTGAGTAAAGACAGTCATATGTATATCTTTCTGGTGAAATTTAAAGGAACTTTGATTTATACCTGACTTCAACTTCTGATTTTAATTGTACGAACTAGTGAAAACAAAGTTCCATGAAATATTGACCGACAGCAGGAAACACATACACACGCACACACACGCACACTCATGCACACACACTTGCTTGCACGCAGCCATGCACGTCCATAAACACACACATGCAGGCACACACACACACTCCAAAGCTGACAAATGCCTTTCTTTTCTTTTTTTATACCTCCTCCTCGCTCTGCTACATTCTTCATGCCACATGGGAAAAACCATTTCTTTCGAGCAAATCTTAACTCGGAAGAGAAGAATTACAAGCCTTGCAAACTGTCACACTTTCCCGGGAAACGGGGAAAGGTGATTTGGTTGGAAATAAATCCATTCACGGTTAACATTTTCAAGCAAAGGGAAAAAATCACCAGGCCCCTAGACCTGGGGATATTTCAGGCTGGGGGATTTTGTGATAGCTCAGTCCACTAAAGAGGGACAGTGACGCAGTCTGAGCTGGTGGTGGTGGTGACGGGGGGCGGGGCGGGGGCGGGAGGCCTGAGGGGTCTGGTTCCGAGTGAGTGACTTCATTAGGGGAGGAGGACAGCCTGTGGTTAAGCTTCAGCTTGGAAACAGATGACTTAGAGGTCACGATCCTATAGCCAGACCTTGGGTCCAGATGTGTCCTGGAATTTAGAATTATTGACGGAGGTTAGAAAAGGCTTTTCCCCAGAGCAGGTAGACCTGCGTTCGAATGCTGGCTTTGCCAAGTTTGAGCTGTGTGACAAGGGCACTCCCCCTAGCCGCTCTGTGGCTCAGTTCCTCATCTACACAACATGGATGATAACGAGCATCTCTTCTTGGGGTTGTGAGGGTTCACTAAAATGATGGCATGTGTGCGATGACGTGAGTTCTGCTCTCCTCCAATGGGATGGGAAACTAAAGCTCAGAGAGGCCAAGCTGCCTGTCCAGTGTCACACAGATCCACACAAGGAGGTGATACCACCAGTCCGCTGCCCCTTCTGATTTTACCGTGGGGGTGGGTGGATGGTGGTGGTGGTCAGGCTTCCACAAACTCAGGTTGGGAAGCTTCAAGACTGTTGGGAAGGGGAGTGAGAGAGAGAACCAGATGGGGGAGGGTCAGGGTGGGGTGGGGATGGGTGGCTAGGCTCCGAGATCCCTGAAGGGATGGGGAGAAATGTCTGCAGTTCCATTGTTGAAAGCACCTGGTAGGGTTAGGGAGGTGGCATTAGGGAAGGACAGGTGTCTTAGCTTGGGCTGCTAGAACAGCAATACATACCACTGATTGTGTATCTTATCAACAGAGACTTTTCTCTCACCATTCTGGAGGCTGGAAGTCCAAGGTCAGGCTGTCGTCCTGGCCTGGTCTGGCTCTGGTGGGAGCCCTCTGCTGGGTCACAGACTGCCAGCTTCTCGAAGTTCTGCTTGTGCCGTCACATGGCCGAGGAACGTGAGGATGCAAGCTCTCTCCTGACTCTTATAAAGACACTAATCCCACTCATGAGGGCTCCGCCCTTTGACCTCATCGAATCTTAATCACCCTCCAAAGGCCCCACCTCCTAATACAATCACATAGGTGGGGTAGGGTCTCAACACGAATTTTGAGAGGACACAAATATTCCGTTCATAATAGCAAGCATCCCCTTCCCGCCTCTGTTCAAAGAGAGGAGTAATATCAAGTTCATGAGTGTTTGGGGGCGGGTTCTTTGAGTTTCATTGAGGCCTATGGGATTGGGGCCCTCTGTCCCCAAAGCAACCCCCCACAGCTGCCCAGTGATGGATTTCAGCCTGGCCTTGGGGAGGGGCACCTGCCAGCCCCTCCCAACCATCTCCTTCCTTCTCCCTACCACCCCCGACCCCGCCCCGCGCATCTCTCAGGCTTTACCTCTAGGTGAAGGTGGTTCTTAGTGAGGTGACCCTGAACTTACGCAGTTTTAGCACGAAAACTCCCACACCCCGTTTGCCTTTTTGGTCCCAGGTTAATCGGGATGGTTGGACACCCTCCAGCTTGTCTTTCTCAAGGATTCCCTTGACCTTCTTCGCTTCTGTGTCTCTCTCTCTTTCTTCTCTCTCTCTGTCTGTCTCCTTCTACCACCCTCCTCCTTTCTCTTCTCCACCCCTGGCTTCACTCCTGCTCCCTTTTCTTGCAGATTCTCTGCCTCCCACTCTTTGGCAAGACAAGCCCTGCACTTACATCTCCAGAGGGGCTGGGCAGCCATGTCCAGAGACTAAAGTCCAGCAGGAATGAGGGGAGGCGGAGGAAGTGCTGTCGGGGAGGCGGGAGGGGCTCATGGGTGGGGAAAGCGCCCCAATTCTTCAAACCCACAGAGAGACTCTCTAGCTGCTCCAGGTTCTCCACGTGGGCCTGCTTCCCCATAAATTCTTTTCCATGCTGTGCCAGGGAGAGATGTGAGTACATGTATGTGTGCACGTTCTGAGTGGGAGGGCCCCTGGAGAGGCCTTTCCCAGGGGGACAGAGAGCCTGACCCCCTTCTGCCAGAGGCTGCCCCGTGCTGTGAAACTCTCCAGGACTGTGGCCTTTGAGGGAGCTGCAGTGGGAGCCACTAGGGGACCAGGAAAGCAGGATTCAGGGTGTGCCTGAATCCAAGGCCCCTGAGAATTCCCTTGGGCAACCCCTTGCCACTTTGCCTGCAACTGGTAGGAAGGACCTCGAAACTGGATTTTAAATTTAATTTAATTTTAAGTATTTCCATCTAAAAACTGATACTCTGTTCGTTATTGGAAAATGTTTGTATGTTTGCAATAATTTGGCCACACAGATCTACACTTTCAAATGACGTGAGAAGTGCTGTACGTGTAAAATACACACTGGATTACAGAGCACCAAGGATAAGTGTAAACTACCTGATCAAAAACTCTTAATGTCGGTTGCATGTTGGAACAATAACATTTCTGATATGTTGGGTGAAATAAAAGATACTGTAAAATTCATGTCCTGGTTTCTTTTTGCTTTTAACATGCGGTTTCTGGAGAGTTTAAAATGACATATGTGGCCCCATTATGTTCCTCTTGGTCTGGGCTCTAGATTTGGGGACAGTCGCTGTCACCAAGAATGTATTCGTCTGGCTTCACTGCATTGGGACATGAAGTTACCTTGTTTGCGGTTGCTTTGTGCCCCTCGCTTGTTCTCTGACTGTAGGGCAAAGAAAGCATTTCACCCAACTGAAATTCACAATTTTTAGAATGGAAGGATGAATGAAACCTCTGGCTGGGAATGTCAGTTTCAAGTGTCCTTCACTGTCCCCTGCCCATTCACACCTCACTCTATCCCAGCTAGTCTGTGGGGATCAGGCATTTGGATTTGGAGTCATGTTTCGACTCTTCCTCGGACTGCTGGCTGGCGGCTCATCCTGAGAGAGCTGGTTAGTGAAAGGTCCTAGCAGAGAAGGGGCTTTGCCTCTTGGTTTCCCAGATTGGTGTTCTCCAGATTTGCTAGGACTTCTGCAGTACCCTGAGGAAGCAGAAGGGGACGATAGGCACCCAGGTAGATATCGTCAGCCAGGTAGGAAGCTGATGGTCAACAAATATGCCCTGGGCGTCTCCTATGGGCTTAGGTGCTATGTCAGGCACCAACTGGGCAGACAGGGACTCTCCCACACTCCAAGATTGATGGCGAGACATATATTGAACACACATTTGCACTGCTGAGTTAGACAGTCCCAGTTGGTTACCTGCGTTATCTCATCTCATTGTCATGTTAATTCCTGAAGGTGAGGCTTACTGCTCTCCCCATTTCACAGAAGAGGAGACTGAGGTCAGACAGGTGGGAAGCTGTGCGCAGGTTGTGTTTACATTGGAGCCAAGTTTCAACCTTGGCTTGTGTAGCTCCAAAGTCCCATAAACCCCTCTCTGAGCTGCCTTCTGAATGCTTTTGGAGGTGCCCCCTGCCCTCTGTGACCATGCTTCCTTCTAGGCCTGCCCTCTGGCCCAGCTCTTCCTTCATAGCATTCTTGGAATCCATCATCGCTGCTTTTTAATCCAAGCCCTTGGTGAACCAAGGTGTATTTTTAGCCTGCACCACCTCTTGGGATAATGAGTCTCATACGTTTACTTCCCACTGAGTAAAGCACTACAGCACTTTAATTTTTCCTAAAATGCCTTTGAGTTTCCCTGGGAGATGTAGGTAAGAGGAGAGGGGAAATTGATTTGGCTTCTCCCCCCCCCCACCCCCCCTGCAGCCTCTGTCTCTCTGAGGGCTGGTTCTGCAACGGAGCCTGCATTCTCCCCTGGGTCCCGAGTGGAAGGCTGTGGGTAAGAGACTCCACCTGGCCAAGTCTTGCTTTGTTCCTCTGTAAATGGGAGTGGGGTGAGGGGGCTGGAGGGATGGGGTGGGGGTAGGAAGGTGGAGGGGGCTGGGTGTGTGTGTCAAGGAAACCGATCCTGCAGGGGGTGGGGTGACTCCTGCACACCTCAGTTTGGCATGGCTGTATTTCACAGGTACACGTGGGATGAGAAAAAGGCGTGGTGTGGACAACTCTTTCTAGCTGTAATATGCGTAGATGTCAGCTAAAGTCTTCATGGTGGCCCTGCACCCTCTCTGTCCTTGCCCCTCCATTTTCCCTTGCTCACTCTGCTTCAGTCCCGCTTGTAAGCCAGGCACACTCCTGCCCCAGGGCCTTTGCACTGACTGTTCCCCTTGCCGAAGACACTTTTTCTCTCAATATCTGCATAAACACCTCTTTTTCCTTCTAGCTGTGCTCAGATGCCACCTTCTCGTCGAGGCACCCCCCAGACCCACCCTTTTGAAAGCACAACCCTTCCCCTGGCCCCTGCATTTCCTCTACTCTTCCCTGATGTTGTTCCAGCCGCCCCCCCCCCCCCGCTATAGCATTTATCATCTTCTATCAAACTCTGTAATTCACCTATGTAAGAAGTAAATTTTGTTTATTTTTTTCCTGATTTCTTAAGGGCAGGGATTGTTACCTGTCTTATTCCCTGCTGTACCCTCAGCTCCCATAGTGCTGCTTGGCACACACCAGACACTCAAGAGCTGTGTGTGAAATGAACACATCGTCTTTCCTCTCATCTGCCTGAGTGTTGTTTGCAGGTTGGCAAATGTTATTGTGCAACAAAAACAACAGTAACAGTACAGTGGTGTGGGGATGGCCATGGTCAGATGCATTTAGTAATACACCAGTTTCTTTCAGGGGGGCGTTACACTGAGCAGGGAGCCTCAGACTCCCATCCAGGGAGCACCACCGGGGAAAAGCCAATCTGGACTCACCCACCCATTTCCCAGCTGAGGAAACTGAAGCTTTTCATCTCTACGTCTTGACCCAGATCTCCGAGTTTCTAACAGCTCTGCCTGGCTCCCCACACCCCCCTGTCTCCCAACCTCAGTCTCCCTCATTCAGAAGAAGCTTCTTAAAGCTATCGCCTTGGTGGCCAAAGACTGTAGGAGAAGAGGGACTATCCTACAGCATGTGGGGAAGCACCCCTAAACGTGGAAGGGATAACCTTGCATTTGAGTGTGGCTTTCTTTATTAGTTTGTGGCCGGATTTGGAGGCCATTCTGGACATTTAAGAAAGATTTGTAATTTTTTTTTTTATTGCACAAAACTGAATGGCTGTTGATTTTAAAATGTCTAATTTTAGAGCAAAGGACTATGACCCTGTTGACCGTGTTATGTGCTGACCAGTACTCAGGCTGGCACCTTACACCTTGATTTTGTTCTAATGTCCCCATGATGGTCTCAGAAGACATGTTTGGACCCATTTTACAGATGAGGAAACTGAGGCTCAGAGGAAGAAAAGATGTACCCAAAGTCACAGGGCTGCTGAATGGAAGAGCAGAGCTTCAGCCCAGCCTGTCGTATTCTGGAGGCTGAGCTCTTTATCTCTATTTGGAAAGGGGCTAAGTGGGGGTGGGGAGTAGAAATCATAATTCTTAGAAAGAAGAGAAAAATGCAGTATGGCAGAAAAGAACGCCCCATGAAACAAAACAGATGAGATGCCTTTATTTCCATTTCCATCAATGTAACCAGAGGGTATTGTTTTGTTGTTTATTTATATCTTTGCCCTGTGCCTTTTTCTTTTCTCTTTTTTTTTGTACTTGACATCATATTTGCTATATAATTTTGTGTCTTTTTTCCTTTTCAATTATTATGTTACAATTATGTTTCCATGTTGTTCCTCATTTTTGTAAACATTCCAATGGCTGTGTAATATTCTCTTCTATAGATAAGTCATAATTCATTTTTCATTTTCCCTTGGGTAGACATTTAGGTCTCTGTCCATTTGGGGGCTCATATACAATGTTGCAGGGAGCATTGTTCTCCGTGTAGTTTTCTTTTGAAATCTAAGAGGTTCCCTCAGGAGCTGGACTCCAGGGCCCCTCATGCCCGTTTGTACAGAGCTTGGTAGACAGTGCCACCATGTTTCAAAGACACCCTGCCCTCCTGTTACAGCCCCACCAGGAACGCCTGAGGGGCCCTTCTCACCTTAACAACAATAAAAAGTATTTATTTCTTTAATTAGGTGAAAATGTTAATTGCTTTCATTTCTTTTTCTCTGATTCCCATTGAAGCCGAAGCTGAGTTCTCCCCATATGTTTGTTAACCAGATACATTTCCACTTTTGTAAAGAGTCTGCTTACGGTAGGACTAGTGTTCAAGTTAAAATAGAATGTAAAGAATATTCAGAAGTGAGAACGAGAGATGGAAACTAGAAACCAGGCAGTAGACCGTGAGATTGTCCCTCAAAGGCTGATCTCACTCCCCTCCTCAGACCTGAAATGTACGGATGCGCTGCGGTGGGTACTGAGTCTAGGGTGGGACAGAGTCCAGGAAGACAAAAATGTGGGCAGGGGACCCCACACAGAGATGGCCCTAAAGTGGGGGCCGAGAGGCTGGCTCATCAAGGGATATGACTCACCCAGCATCCAGAATCCGGCCCCTCCCTGTCCCAGGTACAGACACAGGCAATTATGCTCCACTGTGCTCTGGGCTGTGATGGGCTTGCCCAGGGGCTGAGGGAATACAGGTCAGTCCCTGGTCCAGCCTAGGGAGTTAGGGTTAGGGGGAGACAGCCATCTAGAGAAGTACCTTCTCTTCCCCCTCCCCCAACAGAAAAAAAACGCCCACTTTACTGTCCGTCAAACACACCCAGCACACACCCCTTGTAAAACCTTTGCATGTGGTATTCCCTCTGCTCGGAATACTTCCCCCGATCTGCACAGGACCACCTTCTCACTGTGGACGTCTTAGCCCAGATGTCATCACCTCAAAGAGGCCATCCCTGACTGTTCCTCAGACTTTCCCTGCCGACCTCGTTTTCTTCCCTTCATGGCACTGAGCTGTGTCAGAAATGCCTGGGAATCCTGTGCCTGCATCCTAAGCCATGATTCTCCATCCTAGCTGCCCCAAATTTCCCTAGGGAGCTTTCAAAAATCCTAATGCCTGGACTCCACCCCAGACTAATTAAATCAGGACCTCCGAGAGGTGGGTGGGGGCTTGGGTTTGTTTTAAAAGCTCCCCAGGGGATTCTAATGTGCAGCCGAGGCTGGAACCATGGCTGTAGGAGGTCGCTCATTTATTGCACATTTATGGCCTGGCCCCCCTACCCCCCAGTGTGAGCTTCACAAACAGTGGAAACCATGCATCATGCCCACGGTTCTCTCCTCCAACGTTAGCACCTTGCCTGGTTTATTCAACCTGCTTCGATTTTGGAAATGATATTTCGACAGAGGCCCCGACTTGTACAACTCAGCCACCATCTAGGAATGTCCCCCTTTTCCAGATTAGGAACCTGAGGGTTGCACATTGGAAGCGATGTGACCATAATTCCCAGCTTGGATTGGAGGGGCATATTAAATAAACCTCGGAGTAGGGAGGGGACCATCTATTTGTCAATTTGAAGACTGACCATTCAGATTTGGAAAAAAATGGAGTAATGAGCCAGCTTTGCATATCTCTCTTTGGAGAATAAATAAATAAATAAAAGGACCGCAGTGTCTTTAAGGCAGTGAATGTGGCAAAGGAATAAAGGCAACTTATTCTGTGCGCGCTCCTGGGCTTGTCTGTATTCCTGTGGCAGCCCAGCCTGCATAAACATTCGGCACACAGCACTTGCAGACACTTTTTAATAGAATCGCTTAAAACAATTAATTACCAGAGTTTTCATTCAAGCTGCAGTGCAAAAGATACGCAGGCAATAAAAGGCATTTATCCGCGGGTTTCTCGAGGCCTGTTTGTTATTAAGATGTAAATTAAATCATCACAGATGTTCCATTTTTTAATCTAGGCCTGGGAAGATCAGGGCCAAGCGTGGCCTAAACGGGTTTATTTCATTACCCGCACATTCATTAGAAACCCACTGCCTTATTGGATATCATTTTTCTTGGGTGCCTTTTCCCCCCTCTTCTTAAACAAATTATCAGGATAATTTGTTCATTTCCCTCTCTATTTGTTCTTAACGCTCACCAGTCCTGGGTGGGGTCCGAGGGCTCCTGGGCTCTGTTTGGAGTCCTCTGCCCTCCTGGAGGTGGGAGAGATTCAGCATCTACTCCAGGCATGGAGCTGGGAAGAATTGTCTAGAAATTTCTAGAAAACCATTCCCTTCCCCGATAGTGTTACATTGAAATCCTTGGCTCTAGCGCGTGAAGAGTGTGATTTTTGAGTTAGAAGGAACTGTCACATGATTAATAACCTCCTCCTCCCACAGAGCCCCCATTCTCTACCCTGGTCTCTACCTGAAGTTACCCAGCAGCCTTTGCCTGCTTATTTCTGCCTTCCCGCCTGGGCTGTGAGCCCCACGAGAGTCAGGGCTGCATCTGTCTTGTTCACCGCTGGATGCTCACAGCCTAGCACAGTGCCTGGCACATAGTAGGTGCTTAATGAATAAACAAATGCATTTTCACCGTAGCTATTAAAGTGTCTGGTATGGTGCCCAACATGCACAATCTCATTTAACTCTCCAACAACCCAGAAAAGGGACACTGGGTATCATCCCCATTTAACCATGAAGTCACCATGCTGCCACAAAGCACAGAAATTTGCCCATGTCCATGACTAGGGAATGGAGGAGTTAGGATTTGAACTTAGGTCTGGCTGGCTCCAAATCTCTATGATTTAATTCCTCACGGTTCTATAGGTGGACATTGGGTGTTGAGTCCAAAACGCAGTAGTGTGTTTAAATGTTACATATTTATTCAGTGCCAAGCACCATGCTGGGCACAGGGAAATGCTCAGCGCAGCCCAGGAAGGCCCTCAGAAGAGCACAGGCATCACCATTAAGGTCATTTTGTCACCATCCAATGTCCTTGCTTTGTAGCTGTGGAAGCTGAAATGCAGCCATAGAATACCTAGGCGGGCTGAGACTCCAGGCCAGCCACATAATTTGCAGGGTCCAAAGCAAATGGACAATGTGGGGACCCTTGTTCAAAAAATCATAATTTCAAGAGCATTAAGCCAAACGTGGGGCCCACAGGACCCCGACTGACTGCAGAGGTGGCACACCTGTGAAACCGGCCTTGCTGTGACTTCCATCTCACGTCACCAGTTCTTTCCATCATGTACTCAAAAGCAGGACAATCCTGGACCATCTAACTTCTAGGCTTTCCCCCAACCCACCTGTCTTCCTGCCTTTTTCCCCATCTTCATCCAAATTTCCAGTTGAACAAGCCCATTCAGAGCTTTGCATAACCTTCCTAAAAAGGAGAGGATGAGCCCATCTGATCACATGCTGTCCTGCTTTTAGATTATTTCCTTGCATTTCTCCAACAGCCAAATGAAGTAGGTGTCCTTATTCCTATTATGTAGGGCAGGAAACAGAGATGAGGGGTGAGTTGCTCAAGGTCACATAGCTAACAGGTTCCAATTCTTCTCTTTGTGTCACCGGTGGCTGTGGGACTTGATTCTTTATAAAAATCATCTTTTGCAGAAGCCTAAGACGCCAGTGACGTAGAAGGTGGAGTGATTTGTCTGAGGTGGGAATAGTGTCGGAACCCAGTAGTGTCAGGTCGAGGAGGAATGTTCTTTCTCAGGGGTTGGTTCTTTGCTGAGGTCAAACAGTTAGTAAGAGGCCCACGGACGTGGATGTGCCAGCACCCCTGACCATCTCTGCTCAGCAGTCAGGTTTGCTGGACCTCTAACTCCTAATGCCACCCCTTGGGGTGGGGGCTACAGCAAAGGGCCAGGTTCATGCAGACCTTGACCTTACCCAGGGAACTTGGAGCATCCAAGACCGTCAGAGCAGGAGGGATGTAGAGCGATGGGGACTCAGAGAGGGGAAGGGACCCCACCGAGCTGAGAAGAGCAGACCATTCCTCAGAGGCACCGGCCCAGATACCCCCCTCCCGTTCAACGGCGCACTGTGTACAGGCGCAGCGGCTGCCTGCTGTGAAATGATCATTTTCTGCTTCCTGCCTGTGCATGGTCTCATGTTTTCATCAAGTTCTGAAGAAAAAGAATGGGAAAATATCGTGGCTTTTATCCCCCCCTGCGTGCTGCAGAAATTGCCTTTTTATGAAAGTCCTTGTGGTTTTGTGAGTATTTCACGGATTCTCAGGGCTGGGAGACCCCTTCAACATCGAGCCTCACTGTTCCCAAACCTCCTTGCCTTTGGGAAGTCGAGAAAAACTGGGTTGGAGTTCTGAAAGTGAGCAGAACACGTGGGAGAAATTAGATGGAGAGACGACTTTTAGAGAAGATAGTTGAAACCACACATATGACTCTAGCTCCCAGGAGGCTGTTAAAATGATGCAGTGCCATTACTCTGGGTACTCAGAGAAAACTTGGTGCCATGTGAAAAGCCACAGGCTTTGTGGGCACACAGACCAGGTTTCCAATCCTATCTGCACAAGCTGAGTGACCTTGGGAAACTGCCAGGACCTCTCTGAGCTTGTTTCCTCATCCGTGAAATGTTATGGTGATCCCCACCACGTAGGGTGTTATGAGGATTAAATGAGGGACTGCTTATAAAGACCCCAGTGTGGTGCCTGGCACACAGCATGCTCTCAATACAGGACAATTTGCCACCAACCCACCCCATTTCCTCTAAGTCATATTAGGACGAAAAATAAGTCTCATGAGATTAAAATCTCTTTCTTACCTGCCCTCCCACCTCCCCCAATTGGGTAAATGCTGAGTGTATAAATAGTTTGGAAAAGAGACTTGGACACATTCCTGCGTAATTGCACTGTAGAGTTATTAAGGTAAAACACCTGCCATAAGACACTTAGCAGGCTTCTGCTCACATGGCCCAGGGCTGCGGGGGTGGGCTAATTTGTGGCTGGCATCAGGAGAAGCAGGCCCCGGGTGTGTGGTCTGCCCAGCCAAAGGCCTTTATCAGTATGCAGAGTTAATTGAAGGATTAATGTTTTCTCATTGAATTTTTTTCTTTTCTTTTTTTTTTTTCAAAATTGAGTTCTTCGTCATGAACGAGTAGTCTCTTAGATGATTTCTTTGCGCTGCTCCAACAGCCCAATGAACCTTAAAGAACAAAGTAGACCCACAGACACACATATACACATACATATAGGCCCACACATATAATATATCTTATTCCATATTTGTGATCAAAATGTATTTTAAATCCTACGTAAGATGTTGGTACAAACTGGTATCTTTCTCACTGCTCTTAACTGTTTTAGCTTCAGTTTCCCCTGCCAATCACCAAGTAGGAATGTGGAGCAACTAGGAACAAAGCAGCAAGAAAAAGCAAATGAGCAAAGAGGGGTACAAAATAGGATAAGACCACAGAAGCATACTTTTTATGCAGAATTGTTTTTATTGCAGTGATGTAATATACAACATTCCTATGAGTTTTACTCTTTTGAGGGCAGTGCTCATGAATTCAGTTTTTTGGTCTGTAAAGTCCTATCTGACCAATTTCTTTCAGAGTTCAGAATATATTTGGTCGACATTAAGGACATACTCTTAGAAGAGTTTTGCAGCTTCTTTTAAAATTCATTTTATTTATTTACGTATGTATTTACTTGTGCAGGTCTCTTGAAATTTTGTTTCATGCAAGATTTTACTACCAATGTTGGAAAATTCTTCTCTATTAAAAATGTTTTTCTTTTGAATTCCCATAGTGTTAGTCCTATGGTATGATTCTTTTTAATTTTTAAAAGACGTTTCTGAAATCTTCCCCCCCCCAAAGTAATGGGGTACGAATATTATCTTGAAAAGCAGAAGACAAGGCATCATAGTTCTCTTCATTTTTTAATGTGAAGTTCAGTTGGTGTTTTACTGCAATTATTATGTACCCTGCCTCATACAACACAGTAAGAGATTTATGTAATAGGGACTCTATGCCAGAGTCCCTTTCTTTCAGATCATCCAAATGGAGACATAATCTACTTCTAAATAATTTGAAATCCATACGTGGCAAATATAAACAACGTTAGATCTCCAAGAAGCTGGAGGATTCCTTTACTTTGAAGGTGAGGTGTCCTTTCACTCTAGTTGGGGTCTTGTCATGGATGGATTGATGAGGGTCCTGGGCCATCCATGGAGGGCGTAGACTCAGGCCACTTGCATATACTTATGATCTCGTAGAAAGGTGAGTCCTCTTTGCAACTGGCCCTCCACTTTCAGTCTTCCCCGGGGCCCCCAGAGAGCTCAATGGATTCGCAACCACACTTCAAGTTGTCCTACTTCCGTGCTGAAGGGCAGAGAGGACAAATTCACCTCCTCTTGCAGATTGGGTTTCAGGGTTTCCCCTGGATCTGTCTGACAAGTGTCAGCCTTAATGGTCCTGAAAATCCTGGAATGCCCCTGAGACCCCTGGGCAGGGCTCTGGAAGCACCTCCCTTCTCTCCCATTTTTCATTCTGTTTACCTTTCTCTCCCCTTTCACTTTCTCAGGTTTCTCTTTCCTTTCCCTTTTTCTCTCTCCCAGATCGCTTCTTTATTTTATTTCCTCTCCCCTTTCTCATTCTTTTTCTTTCCTTCTCCCTTATCTCTCCATTGTTTTTCTTTTCCCTCTTCTCCTCTTTTCTCTGGCAAGGTTGCTCATTTCCTTCACATATTTCTCCTTCATTTCTCCGTCCTTGTCTCTCCTTCCTCTCCCCTAATTTCTTCACTCTTTCTTCCTTCTCTTTTCTCCTCTCTTCTCTTACTTCTCCCTTTCTACCATCTTCTCTATTTCCATTTTACTCTCTCACCCCTCGTCATCCATTCTTGTCTCTTTTCTTTTTCATTCTATGCTCTCCTTTACTTGCTTATCTCTTCCCACATCCTCTCTCTCTCTCTCTCTCTCTCTCTCTCTCTCTCTCTCTCTCTCTCACACACACACACACACACACACACACACACTTCTTTAAGAACATGGCAAGATGGCAGAGGACTCAGGACCCAAACATTTTGTGACTTTGGTATGTTCCGAAGGCACAGTATTGTTACCCATCCGACAGACCCAATGGGGGGAAAAGAAAAAAACCCTCAAAAAACAAAAACAAAAAAAAACTCTGCCAAATCTCACAAGCAGTCTGATGCTGAGGTCCCTATGTTTGACACGGGCCTGAGGCACCGTGAAGCTCTTCTATTGATTCGGTTGAAGGGGAATTACCTCTTCTCCCTGACCTGTCAGCGTTTCAACCGTTGAGAAAACGACAGGAGACTGGGAACAAAGATGCCTCTCCAGGCTGTTTGATATCCATATGAAGCAAAGGGACGTGTCTGCTTGGGTTCTGGAGGCCAGGACTACTTGGTGGCTGAAGGTCACACTGTTTGTGATTTCAAAAGATGGCAGGAGCTGAGATGAGCACAGGGTGGCCCGAGTGGAAAAGTGATGGGTACCTGTTGGGAATGTGCTCTGGGCTGTAGACCAACAACAGGTTGGGTGTAGGAGCTCAGTGTCCCTCTGTCCCTGTGGCACGCAGGGCTGGCTCCTGTCCCGGCGTAGCATCCTCCTCTTCGTTCCAGGGACTTTCCAGCTGCCCGGAGCTGGTTGGGGTGGGGGCTGCCATCTTGGTTTCTTGTCAGGGCTATTCATTCAATCCTTCATGTATTCAACAAGCATTTATTAAGCACCTACTGTGTACAAAGCCCTGGGCAGATAGCAGTGAATAATGACAGGGACCTGGCACTCGAGGACCTTACATTTAGCTAAGGAGACAATTTCAAGATAGCAAGAAGAATCATAGCCAATGGATCTGGTCACGCGCTTACCTATGAGCCACAATTCCACTCCAATCAAGGTGTACACCTAACCTTCCCGTGTCTATATGTTCACCAGGTATTTATAGGGGCAGCAGCTGTGATAGCCACCTGCTGCCCATTGGTAATAGAACAGATGCACAAATGGGGGTCCACTCGCACGGTGGAACCTATGTGGTGATGGGTAATCTGCACCCATATGCAGGAGCGCAGATGAATCTCACAAAGGTAATGTTCACTGAGTGAAGTGAGACACAAAAGAAAACAGACTGGGTGCTTCTATATTATAAAAATCAAAAAGAGGCAAAATTAATGTGTTGGGTCCCAGGCAAGCTAAGGGTTACTCTTGAGTGGAATGGGGGCTAAGGGCCCCCCCACCGGGGGTGCTGACCGCAATCTATACTATGTCTTAATCTGGGTGCTAAGTACATGCGTCTGTTGATGTGTGACCATTCCTTGCATTGGACGTTATAGTGCACGTGGTGATGTATGCCTGTTGAATGCTTTTGGACGCTCTGCTCCAGTTTAGATATTTTACTCGAGACAGAGCAGATCATGGAGGACTTCCAGTCGCATGATGTAGGTGGAGCAGCCTGACCTCTCTCACACTAGGAACAGGCAGAATGCTGGATGTAATGTAATAATAAAATAATAGACACAATGATGAAAATGTTCCGAGCATGAAGAAACATTTCCAGGATCCAGAAACAATGACAGAGATGGAAGTCAGAACCATAAGAGAAGCTGACATGAAAGCATCCTGCTGAGGTCAGAGCAGCTGTATACCCGGAAGCTGGGGGCTGGGGTACTAACATCACAGGGGACCAGAGATGCAAGATGTAGAAGGTTCAGAAAAAGTACCCAATTAGTCCCTCTCCCCTTGGACAACTGCTCCTGGGTCACACAAACTAAAAAAATTCACCACTTTCCCTAGCCCAGTGCAGCAGACAGGACACTGGCAATACGAGGCTTTAGGTAGGAGTGGCAAAGGGACATAAAAGAAAAAGGAAGTTTCCCCCAAAGAACGTGGAACCTATCCTTCCCCAGGTATGGATACGGAGTTCAAATGTCCCCTCTTTGTGCAGTGTGAGAACCACACTTGAGATGAAAACATAAGAACCAGTCCAGGACAGTGGAAAGCCCTTGGATTGTAGGCAGTAGGAAGGCAGAAACTAGTCAAGGTGGATCATACTGTAACTCAAGGCACAGGAGAATCTGCCAGAACAATCAGCTGATGAGCAGAGGGAAAAATCACCCCAGGGGAGGGCCGGCAGCAGGAGCAATTCATGAAAAATTAGTAATCGGAAAGCTCAAACATATAGAACAATCTGAAAGATAAAAATAAATAGTGGTATGTGAAATGATTAAAATATAAAAAAGGTACAAGAAAATACAATAAAAAAAGAGGATGTCATTAAGGTAGATTTTAAAAAGGACCAAAGGTTATTTATTTAAAATATATTATTCTAGGGCGGCCGGTTAGCTCAGTTGGTTAGAGTGCGGTGCTCTTAACAACAAGGTTGCCGGTTCAGTCCCCACATGGGCCACTGTGAGCTGCGTCCTCCACAACTAGATTGAAACAACTACTTGACTTGGAGCTGATGGGTCCTGGAAAAACACACTTAAAATAAATAAAAGTTAAAAAAAAATATATGCATATTATTCTAAATCACACAGAGCTGTCCACCCTCCTCAATAAATAAATGAATGAATAAATGCCAGACTGACTGTCTTTACCTAGACACATTATGGTAAAATTATAGAACACCAAAGACAGAAACATCTTAAAAACTACCAGACAGAGAAGACAAATGACGTTCAAAGGAACCAGAAATCAGACTGACAGAAGACTTCCCTTCAGCACCACTAGATACCAGGAGGCCAGAAATAACATTTTCAGGTTGCCCAGGGAACATAATTGTTAGGCTTAAATTTTCTAAATTTTTATATAGATAAACAACTATTGAAAAGTAGGGGCTGAATATAGATACTTTCAAACAAAAATGGACAGAGCTTAGTTCTCAGGGACATTCACTGAATTACTAAAGACTATAAGAAAAATTTGGAATGTAGACGGAAGGAACAGAATGGAAGAAGCATTGGTGAGGAAAGTAATTGGTCAACACATTTAAAAATTTAAACTAGCACAGAGAATAAAATGATATAACAGTAATAATACCCATCTTTTAGGAGGATTTAAAAAAATGGAACTGAAATATTAATTTCGGAAGAAGGGAAGGGGTTTCAACTTCTAAAGTTTTTTTTGTTTCATTTTGTTTTAATTGCTTGGAAGGGAGATAGGGAAAATAAGTAACCTTAGAATTTCATACAAATTTGCATATTAAAGTGTAAGGGTTATCACTAAAAGAATAAACCAGAACAAATAACTTCTAAATTTGTAGAATTAAATACCAGCAACAGGGGAAAGATTGTAAGGAAAATATCACACAATGGAAAGCGAGTAAGGAGAAGCAAGAACAGGTCAAAATATACCAGAAATTACCATGATTGTACATTTACTTAAATTGCGGGTTTAAATAGAGTCTTAGTTTGAATTAAAACAAAATTTTAAAAAATCAACCTATATCCTGTTTATAAAATATTCACCTAAGACAAAAGGAAACCAATCATTGGAAGGAAAGGATATAAAAAGTTAAATCAGATAAACAGTAACCTAAAAGGAAACCTGTTAGTAGCAATACTGATATCAGACAAATTATTAGGAATAAAAACTATCACTACATAAAGTTAGAAGGCAAGAAGTGCCAGCAAGATAACAATTTTGAGTTTATATGTCCCTTACAACAAAAATCTCAAAGTATATTTTAAGAAATTGATAGAAAGCAATAGACAAATCCACAATCATCATGAGAAATGTTTAGCATGGATCTCAGAAATGGATAGATCAAGGAGAGAATAGTTAGTAAGGACAGAGGAGATTTGAACAGAATTGCAGAACTTGATGTTTATAATTGCTTGCCCTAAAATGATTACAGAATACAAAATACTCTAAGGCACACATGGAATATTTACCATGTACCAGGCATCAGGGCAAGTCTCGTTTATATTTCAGAGAATCTTTATCTAGTTCTTTGACCATAAAGTTAGGCACCTTCCTCCTCACCATATGTTTAGAATTAGAACACTTCTCAACAGTCAAAGAAGACATTGTAATGGAATG
The DNA here is from genome assembly GCF_057876585.1 of Rhinolophus sinicus. NCBI lineage: Eukaryota > Metazoa > Chordata > Mammalia > Chiroptera > Rhinolophidae > Rhinolophus > Rhinolophus sinicus. The sequence goes on from NC_142509.1 coordinate 23,947,259, forward strand.
TACCAAATATTTAGTCCTGAACGACAATAGAAACAGTCAACAGAAATTATGCAGTTATAGCTGTGTTTAATGGCATATATATACACCTACTATAATGCACTTGTTACAAAACATGGGAAACTGAGAATTAATGAGCAAAGTACTTTGAGTTGAGAGGTTAGTAAAAACAATAACAGGGTTAACTCTTCAATGCTTTTCTATTGCACTGAGTAGAATTCAAACTCCTGCCTTGGCCCATGAGTTCTGTATGGTCTGGCTTTTGCTCTCCTCTTCCACCTCAAACATATCTCCTCACACTGTCCCCCAGCACACGCACATGCACGCATGCACGCACGCACACACACACATCCAGCCACACCAGCTTCTTACACACACACCAAACATTCCCCTGCCTCAGGACCTTTGCATGTGCTGCTGCATCTTCTTGGAAGTCCCACTTCACTCTCTCTTAACCACCACATATGCAGCTCTTCAAGTGGCTGACACTTGTCATTTATCAGGTGTCAGAAAGGGCTTACTGGACACCCTACTGCAATTCTTTGTTTCCAGGATAATACTTATCACCGGTATCTATTTTGTTTGTTCACTTGTTTCTTTTCTTTTCTCTCCATTAGACTATCAGCTCCATGAGAGAAGTCTTTTGAGTCTTGCTCCTGGCTGTATTCCCAGTGCCTGGAACAAGAGTTGTTAGTAGGGTGGTCAACTGTCCTGGTTTTCTTGGCACTGTCCTGATTTTGGCACTGAAATTCCCGTGACCCAGGAAACCCCTGAGTCTCAGGCCAAATGGAATGGCTGGACACCCTGGAGTGTATGTAGTTTGAAATAAAAATGTCCCCATTAAATTTCAATTATCTGGTCCAAAAAAATAACCACTATCATTTAAATGGAGCTTTCCATTTTATGAAGGCTCTTTACATATATGATCTTATTTCAATTAGTTCTTGGGATCTTCTGCAAAGTTATGTGCAAGTATCCACACACCCTGCTGGATCTACAGACTTCAAATCAGAAGGACCCTCACCTTTTCCAGGTGCCAGGTTCTGCAGTGGCTTTGCTCCTGGCCAGGAGCTGGAAGAGGTCCAGCTCCCTCTCTTCCCTGTCCTGGTTGCTGAACTCTGCAGTAAGCTGGCTGTGTGTGTAAGTCTCTCATTGTGTAAAACCTGTGCCACCAAGAAATCACAACAAGAGAAGGACAAAAGGCCGGGCAAATTGCTTTATTAACTGAGCTAAAAGGTTCAGTAGGTGAGAGTCTTGCTACCTATCAAGTAATTAGCCACCTGGAAGCCTTCTTTGTCTGAGGTCTCAGACAAGAGAAGGCCTTCTTTGTCTCAGGTAAGCAGCCCATTTTCCAATCAGTGGCTAATTGTCCCATCACGGGCTCACACATCGGCTGAGGGCAGACCTGCTGGGTGGGGAGGTCAGTGTAGACCCACAGTCCTCAGGGACCTGGTTACCTGGGGTCAGTGGGGACTGAGTGGGCACTGGGTGTGCAAAACTGTTTGCAGCCAGGGTAGCGAGAGGGGGATTTAGTCTTTCAAGAGGGTGCCAACTCCTTGTTCGCAGCCCCTCCTAGCTGCCCGTGTCTTTCTGAAACCCCCACACCAGCACTTTTCCAACAGGAATGCGCTTTCCCAGGGGAGCTTATTAAAATGCCAGTTCTGAAGCAGCGGGCCTGGGCGGGCCCGCAATTCTGCATTTTCAGAGAGCTCCCAAGTGACACAGGTGCTGCTGGCATGTGGACCGCACTTTAAGGAGTAGAGTTTACAGACCTCCCTGGACAGGCTTGGAGAGCGGGTCCAAATGCAGACTCTGTCTGGCCATCCCTCTCGCCTTTGCTCTGAAGCCCCCTCTTCCTGGCATCCTGGGCTGTTAGGTGGCCCTTTGGTGCTCTCCTGCCTCCACTGGAGCCCATCACGGTGTGGACCACAGTGTGTTTTAAATGCCTGTTTACTTGTTGAGCCTGGGCTCCTCCTGGAGGGCCACCTGAACCGTATACATCACAACGCTATGGGCCAGCACCAGGCTTGGCAGAGGGCACCCATTACTAGAGTTCATCAAACTGCACTGGATTGTGTGCCCTGCGCTGTCACTGCAGCCATGTATCACTTCACCATCTTCAGCCAAACTTGCCTCATCAGCCAAATGGGAGCAATAATAGGCAACCTGCATTGCCCACTCACCAGTGGGGAGTTTACAAATGAGGTCGTGCTGCTCCTTTCTCCTTCTTTTTTAAATTTTTATTTGAGGTATCACTTACATAGAGTAAAAGGCACAAATTGCTGGATGCAAATATACGAGGTTGGACAATTAAATTCGTGAACTCAACTTGAAAAAATGCTACATACCTCATTACTGAATATCACTACGGTCACCTTCCAAGTACTCCTCTTGGGAAGCTATGGACCGACGCCAGCACCTAGTCTACCCTTCAGAGCAATTTTGGAACTTTTTCTGGCATGGCCATCATGGCTGTCGTCGTATTACCCTTGATGTCCTGAATGTCATCAAAATGTCTTCCTTTCAATATTTCCTTTATCTTCGGGTAGAGAAAGAAGTCACTGGGGGCCAGAGAAGGTGAGTAGGGAGGGTGTTCCAATACAGTTATTTGTTTACTGGCTAAAAACTCCCTCACAGACAGTGCCGTGTGAGCTGGTGCATTGCCGTGATGCAAGAGCCATGAATTGTTGGCGAAAAGTTGAGGTCGTCTAACTTTTTCACGCAGACTTTTCATCGCTTCCAAATAGTAAACTTGGTTAACTGTTTGTCCAGTTGGTATAAATTCATCATGAATAATCCCTCTGATAGCAAGAAAGGTTAGTAACATCATTGCAACACATTTGCGAACTTAATTGTCATACCTTGTGTGTATGTGTGAGTGTGTGTGTGTGTGTGTGAGTGTGTGTGTGTGTGAGTGTGTGTGTATGTGTATGTGTATGTGTGTGTGTTTTAGCTCAGACTGCCGTAACAAAATACCACAGACTGGGTGGCTTGAACAACAGGAAGTTATTTTCTCATAGATCTGGAGGCTGGACGTCCAACGTCAAGGTGTTGGCTGAGGCAGTTCTTGGTGAGAACTCTCTTCCTGGCTCGCAGACGTCCTCCTTCTTCCTGTGTCCTCACATGGCCTTTCCTGGGTGTGTATGTGAGGAAAAAGGGGAGCTCTGTGGTGTTTCTTCGTATAAGGACCCGAGTCCTATGTGACCTCACCACCCTTGAGACCTCATCTAACCTTGATTGCCTCTAAAAGGCCTCATTTCCAAACCCAGTCCCATTGTGGGCTCGGGCTTTCCTATATCAATCTTGGACGTCGCATTTCAGTCCGTAGCAATCCCCAGAGAAGGCAGAGGAGGCCAAGAAGTGACTCGTACCTCTCAGACCCACCAAGAGGCCGTGATGTGACCGACGTCGCTGCTGGCGGAGGAAGAGAGGGCAAGCGGTGTGTTTGAGCAGCGGTGGGGACACACAGGCAGATGTACGAGGTGGGATACAGGGGAGGTCCAGGGAGGAGACGAAGGGACCTTGGGCTTGAGGCTGTGGTGTGTGGGTCACTCAGGTCCATGGGAGGAGTTGGAAATGGATAGGGCAGGAGGGGAGGGAACAAGAGGGACGAGAACATGTCCTAGCCCTCTAGCTTGTGTTCCTGGCACTCGGCCGGCTGGGGAAGATGACAGGGAACCAGGGGTCGGGCAGGCGTGCAAAGTCATAAGGCTGGGTTTGGGCATGTTGAGGTTCAGGGGTCTTGGAACCATCCAGGTGGCAATGCTGTTTTGGGCTGAATTGTGTCGCTACACAATTCATATGTTGAAATCTAACTCCTGATACCTCAGAATTTGACTGTATTTGAAGGTAGGGCCTTTAAAGAGGTGATTACGTGAAAATGAGGCCATTGGGTGGGCCCTCATCCAATCCGACCCGGGTCCTTATAAGAGGAAACTTGGATGCACACAGAGACACCGAGGGTGCATGCACAGAGTAAAGACCACTGGAGGTCACTGTGAGAAGGTGCCTGTCTGCAAGCCAAGGAGAGAGACCAAGCCTCTGACACCTGGATGTTGGCCATCCAACCTCCAGAACTGTGAGAAAATCATAAATAAATATCTGTGGCTTAAGCCACCCAGCCTGTGGTACTTCGCTGTGGTACCTGAGCTGATTGATGCAGGCACTCAGGAGGCCTCAGCCCTGCCTCAGAGATGCTGTGACTGGCCAGCAGGGAGGAGCAGCCGGCAGAGGTCCCAGGAGCTCTCACCAACTCCTCCCTCCTCACTCCCAGCCCAGCACACCTGCCTCAGCTCTGTGAGCATCAGAAGACTTCCAGTCAGCCTGGCCTGAAGGAGAATCTGAGAGGAGCAGGAGGTAGCCAGAGGCCTGGCTCGGAGGCATCTCGCTGCCTCCTTCATCCTTCAGTGCTGGCGATGCCAAATTCACATCACCTCCCAGGGCCCACATCTGTGTTCCTCACAGACCTCAAGGTGGCATGTCATGAATATTTGCTGAGCTGCTCAGATTATGCAGCGGGGAGAAGAAATAATAAAGAGAGAAGAGAGAAGAGAGAAGAGAGGGGGGAGAGAGAGAGAGAGAGAGAGAGAGAGAGAGAGAGAGAGAGAGAGAGAGAAAGGACCCAGCCTTCCATTTGCGTCTCCCACTGATAAGATGGAGTTGAGGATGCTGGTACATGGGGAATCTGGCTTGAGAGCGTGAGCTTTTCCAGGGGGATAAAGGGAACAGTTTCTTGTATAATGAGATTGACTCTTAAATTGAAAGTGCTAGCTCTTGTGCTGCAGTTCAGACTCCCCTGCTGTGCGTTTATTCCCAAGGCTCTAACATTAAGACATCGTACATGCAAGCTGGGAGCATTCAATTAGGTTTTCTGTTATTAATCAGTCAATTAAGCCGCAGTCTCTGGGATATACATTTTCACTCTTAAAGAGGTGAGAAGCATGCCGAGCCCCCAATCAGGTTTGGAATGCCAGCCTGGTATGGAGGGGAGAGGTTAAGGATCTGAGGTTGAGGGAGAGGAGAAAGGATGGGATGGGAAAGGACAGCAGGAGAGACTGGGGCCTATGGGCCGTGGGGGTGTTTTGGTTCTGCAAACTTCTGGGAGGATGATAGTTTGAGGTTTTCTTGTGGAGGAAATGCCAACTGGAGACAGGCAGAAGGAGCAGGAGCTGTGAAGTCTGGCAGTCTTTGGGACTAGGTCTGGCAGGAGAAATAGGGCTTCACTACCTTCAGCCTCAGTTTTCCCATCTGCAAAATTGGAAATTTGAATTCCTAGTCTTGATTTCTCCCTCTTTTGTGAGATCCAAGTCCAATAAGGTAATGAATATGGAAACATTTTGTAAGCGATGACATGCTTGAGAGGGCATGGAGAGGTAATAGTGGCTGTGATAGGCAAAATAATGACATTTATGTGTAAATAAGTTGCAGACAGCAAACGCTCTCTTGAATATGCAAGACTGATACATAGAGTGAGTGGATAATAAGCACCTAGACTTCATTTATTAATTTCATTGACTGCTTCCAAACAAAATGGAGGAAAATATTCTGAGCCTACTTCTGAGAGATGGTTCCTCGGATTCACAGCACCCCAAAATGGAACCTATAATCACATAATCAATAATTGTGCAGGATTGAGGGAGGAAGGAAGGATAAAGAGAGGGTCCTAAAACCTTTTCATTATGGACTCAAATTTTATTTATATTTATAATGAGTATCAACCAGAAGAAAGCTGTCAATCGATTGATGACAGTGGATCCTTAAAGGAAACAGATAAGAACAATTAATAATTAGTGCATAAGTCAATAGCAAGTAAGTGTTCAGATTTGTGATTAGCATACAACTAATTTGTTGTTTGACATTTTTGAAATTAAGTGTTGGTGTAATTAGCACATAAATCATTTGCACATGGGTGTTCCTGCAGTGTCTGGTGTGTAATTAAACATAAATCATTTGTATTTGGGGGTTTCTAAGGTGTTTTATATGTCATTAGCACATAAATAATTTATAAATTAGTATTTTTCAGGTGTTGTGTAATTAGCACATGGATTATTTGCAGACGAGTTTCAAATTATTTGTTGTGTAATTAGCATGAAAATCACTGGTACGTAGAATTTACCAAAGTACGTAGTGGGCAGTGGACACATATTTAATTTGTGAATGAGAGTTGCTAAAGTGTCCTTTGTAATTAGGACATATACCAATTGTATATGGGTACACTGAAGTAGCTTGATTTGTAATGAGCACACAGATTGTTTTGTGAATGAGCTCTCTTGTGTGATGTACAATTTACACAGAAATCATTTATCAATGAGTGTTTCTAGAGTACTTGATTCATAATTAACATATATGCAATTTGTAGATGGGTCTTTAATAACTGCTTGAAAAAAGTTCTTCCTCTCTTAAGAGATACTCTTTTATCCTGTTTACATTTGCTTAGTAAGCCTAATTGCACTTGTAAAAAGAAAGAATTTATCAGTTGCTGAATTTTTATGCCTTCTCACTCACTGAAAATTCAGAATGCATGCCTAGCTCTATTCTCAAAATGTTTCACGAGGCTCTGCTGTTGGTTTCATGCGATCAAAATCCTGGTGCTTTCCTAGAGATTCAGGTCAAATCTCAAAGCCTCTATTGTTGAATTGGAGATGTCTCATGTGTTTCAGGAGATCAATACACAGTCCTGTCTTGGACACACTAGAGATCTGATGAAAATAATCATGGGTAACATCAATTTATAAATTAATATGACCTTTATACGAATAAGAAGCTCAACTATCCCAAAAATGACTATGAAGGAAACAGAAAAGGGTGTTAAAATTTTGAGGACTTAGTAAATGCCAGGAATCATCCTAAATGTACTATGGGGGAAAAGAAACTTCATTATTTATAATAACCATCCCAAGAGGCAGTCATTGTAGCTCCAGCATTAATCAAAGATACAAGAGAAAGAAACATCTCAGAGTTAAAAAAAAAAAAAAATCCCCAGAATGTATCTTGAAAAACATCACCACATTATATATAAAATAATGAAACGATGACAATGACTAGCTGAGAATGGCTTTGAATCCCAAAGGTAAAGTGAAAATCCTATAAGACTCTAGACAGAGAATATTAAACATTAAAAGAATCACTTTACCTTCAAAAGACTAACATGTCTTCTCTGCAGTAATAAATGCCCCCCAAAAGGAATATTAAAAGATAAAATTTGTGAACCATAACTTTTATACCCAGCCAAACTGTTTTTAATTAATCAAGCAATAAAAGAAAACATTCTTATACACTTAAAGATTTGGGGGGGAAAAAACCCAAATTCTTATGTACCTTTCTTGAAAAAACAAATTGCTTGAAAATGTATTCCAGCCACCAAATGGATAAACCAAAATTCAGAATTCAAGAATGGCTAAATGATGGTAAGAAATGCCTTGTACATAAACTATCTCTTGGGTTTGGGCCAGCAAGAAATTCTATCTGAATGATATACTGAACTGTATGGCTTAGAGTTTGGTCCTGGAAAAGGAAGAGAAGAGGCACAACTTAGGGAAATGCTACATGGCTGACTTCATGGTGCCAAGAACAGGAACACATAGGTAATGTACAATCCAGCTTGATTCCTGAAGTTGGGTCCAAATTCAGTGATGAACTTACATTCCTTCATCTTTTCAGACTGTTTTCCCATCTAACTGAAAGGTGGAAACGAACAAAATTGTTATTTAGGGTATGTCCACTCACAAGAGACTCTCCCCCAATAATAAGAAATACTTGGAAATTACACAGTGCCTAAGCTTTGCCAAATAATTTGTTGTGGGGTTTCCCAATCTTTAGTTGTTCATTAAGCAGCATACAGTATTTGTACCAGTAATACTATAATTTGCTTCAGATTTTCTTTAAACACATAAATACATTTATTTAATAAACATTAAATATTTAATGTGATTTACAGCAATTTTTGTTAAATAAAATTTAATTATTTATTAAAACTTTAATTTAATATACTTAATTAAATGTTTTATTTTGTATTTAATATTTTATTTAATAAACATTTACTTCTAAAGCTAATTTATATAACCACTTTAAATGGAAATTCCTCACCAGTCATAAATATTACAGAAAGGAGTCATAATATAAAAACAATGACAATGTTGTATTGAATTTTGTCATTAAGAGGATATACAGGGGTTTTTTGTTGTTGTTAGTTTATATTTGTTTTGTCTCTTTTTCCAGATTTTGTACATTTAAGTAAATTCGGAATTGGGATGTAATTTACAATGAATGGTCTTTTACAATTCATTGGAATATTTTGTTGCTTTCTTAGAGGTATGTAAAGAATAACGGTGCATCCTACAATCATGGAACCTTAGAGTGAGTGAAATACAGTCATACTATGCTATTTCATGTAGCTGGTCAGATGAAAGTTCTGTTTGAAGACCTCTGCTGCTGAAAAAAGAGAGATTAGCAAGTGCTAGAGAGGTGTTAAAAGCAGAGTGGTGGCAATCTGGTGGTTACCAACTGTGCTTTCTAATCCCCTCACCTTCCCCCTTATCCCCACCCCCCCGCCCATCTAGCAACCCTTAGTTTTTCCTCTATGTCTCTGAGACTGTTTCTGATTAGTTCATTCATTTATTCTCTTCTTTAGATTCCACATATAAGTGAGATCATATGGTATTTGTCTTTCTCTGTCTGACTTATTTCACTTAGCATAATGTTCTCTAGGTCCATCCATATCGTTACAAATGGTAAGATTTCATTTTTCTTTATGGCTGAGTAATACTCCATTGTATAAATGTACCACAGTTTCTTAATCCAGTCATCTACTGATGGGCATTTCGGTTATTTCCATGTCTTGGCTATTGTGTATAGTGCTGCAATAAACATAGGAGTGCATAAATTTTTTTGAATTAGAGTTTTGGATTTCTCTGGATAGATACCTAGGAGTGTAATTGCTGGATCATAAGGTAGTTCCATTTTCAGATTTTTGAGATACCTCCATACAGTTTTCCATGGTGGCTGCACCAATCTGCAATACCACCAACATTGCCACAAAGATAAGAAAGTGAATTTGGGGAATGTAAACAATAACGTTGTAAAGATTTTGTAGGGTATCCAATGGACACTTGTCTCATTAGGAAGACTGCTTCAGGGATGATGTAGATGCCTGATCACTGCACTGTACACCTGAAGCTGAAGCTGAACAATAATGAACGTCAATTACAATTATATAATTGTATATATATATCTCATGTAATGGCTGTGTGCGATGTCAGAGGGGTAGTGGACGGGGGGAGGGGGTTTGTCACTGTGTGAGGGATATAAATGATAAATGTCTAACTATTACATTGTTTTGTGCAGCTGAAACTAATAAAGTTAAAAAAACAAACAAACAGAAAAACAGAGTGGTAACAAGTGGGATCTTCCCATATAAGCAGAAACCTCCGACAGGGATTTGTGGAAGCCCTATCTCATCCCATGGGACAGGGCTCTTGAAAGCTGGTCCGCCTTTGCCCCTTTACAAGGCAGCTCTTTACATGCCCAGTGTGGAGCAGTGATATATAGAGCATTCTTAACCGATATTCCTCCCAAGAAGCGTCCTTAAAAGAGTAGTGCAAGGTTTAACTGGCCATAACCCCAGCCTCACCATCAAGCCAAATTTGTCCATTTATGAGTAGATTGTCTCCTAACTCACAAGAGCAGAGTGTCTTCGTATACCTTTAAAATAAAACACAATTGGGCCTCCATTATCTCTCTAGTGGTGTCCGTGGAGAAGCCCAGCTTAAGGGGGTTTTCCGGTCTGTTGCTGAATATGAACAGAGCACTGGATGGTTAAATCCTGCTTAACTCAACACTCACCGCTGCCTGGACACGTAGATAATTCTTAAAACATAGCCGTTCTGTCCCAGCCCTTGTCGGCAATAGTGGGGATGGTGGCAGAGCAGTCACTGGGACATAGAGGGCACAAAACCACAAAAGCAGAGCTTCAGAGAGAGGCAAAGGACCTACTTCTACTATTCAGGAAATTGAGAAGATATTTTCTAAATATAAAATAATATTGAATGACCTGAGTTACTGGGCTTTGTTTAACCGGAGAAAGACAGATGGTTACCCAGTTGTAGATATTAGGTGACATCAAACTGCTAAACCTCCTGCCTTCTGCCTGGGATTCCTAAATAATCCAATGTTATTTTTCATATATAATATATAAATATATTATATTTATATATATGTATTGAATTTATATTATATTTATATATATGTATTGAATATATATCAAATATATATTCAAACTAATATACATTGAATAATTAAATATGAATTGAACATATTAATATACGAATAATTGAATATATAGGATAATTAAATATAAAAATTATATATTTGTAACTACTAAACTATTGTCTGTGTTACCAGAGGGGAAGGGGGGAGGGGGTGGTAGATGAAGGTAAAGGGGACGAAATATATGGTGATGGAAAGAGAACTGACTCTGGGTGGTGAGCACACAATGTGATATATAGATGATGTAATACAGAATTGTACACCTGAAATCTATGTAACTTTACTAACAATTGTCTCCCCAATAAACTTTAATTTAAAAAAAATATATATTTGTAAATTATAATATATATTCACATTATGATGTATGATATACAGTATATATCACACACACAAAAAGATAATGCAAAGTTGAAAACAATCCCACTAACAGAAATGAGGTCCTTGTTAGTTGGATTCTGATCAATGGTTTCCACTCTGTACTTTTCTCTTTTTCCCAAATGTTCGACCGTGAGTATTTATTGATTTCAGAATCAGAAAAAAATAAATAAATAAATAAGGCAAACATAAGAATTGACAATATTTACCTATCAATCTTAAGGACGTGTTTTAAAATACTCAGCAAGAAAAGGCTGGTTACCTCTGGATGACCGGTATGGAGTGATTTTTATGTTTTTCCCACTTTTTAATATATTTTCATTTTTTTCCCTAAAACAACCACAACTTAATTTTGTAATGGCGATGGTAACATTATTTTGAAAGGGAACAGACACAGGTGGATTCAGCTTATCTGAAAGCATTCCTCCTCAGACTTCCCAGGCATATGAACAGATTATATGTATGTAATATATAACGTATAACGTATAATATGCAACATATAACAAATACATAATATATATAAATGTGTGTATATACACATAAACACACACCTTTGTTTTTTGACCTAATTTGAACTGGATTTTATAATTTACGACAGAAAGAGTCCTAATTGATACACCCTTGGAACCCAGATCAGACTTTATCTCACTCCAAATTTATGTTGATCCCTAGGTCCCTCTCAGCCTCAACCGAAAAGCCCCTTAATGCACGTCATTTGGAATGCTTTTGCTTCCAAACGGGCTGTCTAAGAAAACAGTCCAAGTGAGAGCAACCTGGAGTGAATCTGGTAGGAGAGCCTTCCAGATTATGTTACAGCTGCGGGGGAAAGTGGACGGGGCATGTTCTCCAAATAAGCCCCGACACAGCCTCACCGAACATTCTGCTATATTTCTCCTCGTTAGCGCTGACCTCTCTCCCCTCACCCAGAGCTCCACCACACACTCAAACCTAATTTGTCCAAATAAAACCTGACTGTTTTGCAAGCCCAGGTGAAAGAGACATATTTGAACACATCTTTAAAGCCAAATGTTATGTACACGCTTACGTATTATTGGAATGCTGTTCGTGCTTTTTGAGCCTCCATTGAATAAGAAGAGCGAGAGAGATTTTATTTCAGGACTGACCCCTGGCTGTGCGGCTTTAGGTAAGTTATTTGCCTTCCTTGCACCTTTGAAATGGGTCAAGAGGATCTACAGGTGTGCTCTTCCAGCACTGGCATATTTTATTATTTATGAGAAATGAGGGCAGGCACCCACAGGAATGCATGAGTTCATTTACCTCATCCCACCACTTCATTCATTCATTCATTCATTCATTCAATCTGGCCCTTGAGTGAATAAGCAAGGTGGTGAGATAGGAGGGCAAGTACAATCAGACAGAGCTGTATTCAAATTCCTGGTCTGTGATCTAGGACAGCTCCTTCAAAGGCCTGGAACCTCAGTCACCTGCTCTGTCAAGTAGGGATAGCATCACCACCCCAAGTGTTGGAGAGAGATGATACATGCAAAGCGCATAATTCTGCTCATCACCTGGGAGACTTGTCACTGCTTCTAGGAGGAGACAGAGCACAGAATACGATTTTAAAGATGAGAACAGGTCAGGGGCCCCTGAATGGAAACAAAAGTAATGGATGACTTCCGGCCCCGTGAACACTGACTTGTATTCTAAACTCCCCGCCATGCAGGCTTACCTTGCACAGTTTGGGATTTCTGATGAGAGGGAGCAGAGAAAGTCACCTACAAAGGCAAGTGTCAAACTTGAAATCAACTTGCATGGGAATTGACCATGGTAGTGACTGGCGTGAAGGGCATGGCATGACGAAGAGGGCAGGCTCATCGACCACAGCTTAGCAAATGCCAGCCGTGGTGTGGTGAGGCGGCCAGGTTCTCAAATCAGGAGGTCTCGGTGTGCGTCCTAGGTCGGCTACTGATTTCCAGTGGGGGTTATGGCTGGTTTTCCTTTCCTTTCCTGGGCAGTGGGGACATCAGCACCCAGCTCACAGCTGCTTGGCCCCCGCCTGAGTGTCCATCCTGGAAAGCTAGTGCTGGACTTTTGCCCACTAGGCTCCCTGGCAAACTCTTCCTTGCTGGGTGCTCCCTTTTCCAAATGTTTTCTTGGACAAAGCCAGACAGGGAAGTCAGCTTTGGGGCTACCGCACGTTCAATAATAACAAAACAATAATAATAATAGCTGGCACTTCTGGGGCGCTTGCGCGGACCATCACATCAGCCCTGTGAGAGAGACTCTGCCGTGATCACTCTCATTCTTCAGGTGAGGAGTCTGCACCTGGAGAGGTTGAATCACCTGGACCCCGGGCTGTCCATCCAAAACCTGACACCTTATAGCCACCATTTACACCAACGGAGCAGAGACCGAGTTAGGAATGTGGCAGCGATTGGGGTAAGAGAAGTCCCTCCCAAGCATATCTGACCCAGAACTTGGGACTCAGGAAGGAGTCTTCCAGGGTCCTTCCCCTCCTCGTCAGATGCCCTGGGCCTTGAGGTTGCCTCTGGGAGCAGTAAGGTCAGGCTGAGCTACATTACAGTCAGGAACAAAACCACCCCCCAAGCTCAGCGGCTTAAGACAAATGTTTCTCACTTACGCTGTGTGTCCCCCACAGGCTAGCTGCAGCTCTGCTTAGCGCTGTCCTCATGGAGAGATGGACGGGTCACCATTCGCGACTTTGCTGTCATCATAGCTGAGGGCAAGGGGGCCCAGCAGACCCTATGCTGGCTCCTAAAATTCTTCCCGGAAGTGACACTCATCACTTCTGCTTACTTCCATTCATACGCTTCTCTTCTGTTCCCTGTGCAAGGAGGAGAGACGGCATATTTGCCCTCCCGCCCCTTGGTCTTCTCCAGTGTGTGCCCTCTCCATGCCTCTTCCTACTTTTCTTGCTCTCCATCCGGATGTCACCCTCCCCAGGATCCTGAGATGTGACATGACAGCAGGAGGTCACAGCCAGGAGACACTGCTCCCCATTCTTCCCAAAGGATGCACCTGGTGCGTCTACACCCACTTGGGAACCCCCTTCCTGGCTGTCGCTCCCACTCTTGACCAAGCTGCCTTCTTGCGGCCCAGATGGTCACCGCACCCTCCTGTTCTAACTGCTCTTCATGCTTTACCTCTTATTGACGAAGTGTAGTTTCCAGACCATAACCGAAGGGCCCTTCAAAAACGTCACTTCTCTCTTTCAAAGCCTCTAGTTACTGCCTATTGCAGATTGAGTTGTGTCTCGCAAAAAAGGTATGTTGAAGCCCTAACCTCTGGTTCCTGTGACTGAGACCTTATTTGGAAACAGGGTCTTTGCAGATGTAAGTTAAGATGAGGTCATACTGGGGCAGGGTGGGCCTTCCGTCCAACGTGACTGGTGTCCTTGTGAGAAGCGGAGAAGGAACACAGACATGCACACAGCGAGAGAACACCACGTGACGATAGACAGAGATTGAACGGGTGTGTCTACATGCTAAGGAACACCGAGCGTTGCTGGCAACACCAGACGCTAAGAGAGAGGCATGGGGCGGATTTGTCCCTAGAGACTTCAAAGGGAGCTTCACCCTGCTGACACCTTGATCTCAGACTTCTGGCCTCCAGAATTGTGAGAGAAGACATTTCTGTTGTCTCACACTCACTCCCTGCATTGTAATCATTGGCTATGCAGACCTAGGAAGTAACATACTACCCATCACCCTAAGAATCAACTCCAGAGGCCTTCCTGTGGCCCTGCTCCCCTCTTAACCTCATCTCAAACCACCCTGGGCTATGCTCTCCACCCTCCAGACACAATGGCTTCCTTCTTCACTCCAGACTTTTGCTCTTGCTGTTTCCTCTGCCTGGAGTAGCCTTACTCCAGAGCAAGCTTGGGTCTTTCCCATTCTTCAATATTTAGTCACCACTAAAATATTCCCTCCTGAGAGGTCGTTCATGGAGCCCTATCTAAAACAGTTCCTCTTGTCTCCCCCATGCTCCCAGAACTGGCCCCTTGCCATCTGTTATCAAGCACCCTGGTGATTACCTTGCTGACATTTTTCACCATTAGTCATGATTTTATTTCTCTACATGTGTGTTGTCTGCTTCTTCTCCTGGAACGTAAGGTCCTTTGGCAATGTGGTGGACAAACTGTAGGGTGGCACCGTAAACCCCAGCTTCTAGTGCTCCCAGCCGTGTGTGACACATCCCCTTAAGTGGGGGCAGGACGTGTGACTTGTCTCTACACCAATAGAATATGGCAAAGGGATGCAACGGCACTCCCGTGATTGTGTTATGTAAGCCTGCAATCCCCATCTTGCTGAGGCATTCTCTCCCTTTGCTGGCTTTGATGGAGCAGGTGGTTACATCGTAAATTTTCCTAGAGTGAGACCACATGGCAAGGAACTGAGGACAGCCTCCAGGAATGGCCCACAAGAAACTGACGCCTCATTCCCTAGCTTTCAAGGAACAGAAGGCTGCCAACAAGCAGGTGAGTTTGGAAGTGGGTCCTTCCTCCCATCGACCCTTGGGATGTGATGCCAGCCCCAGGTAACACCTTGAAAATAGTCTTATGAGTGATCCAGAAGCAGGGGACCTGGCAAAGTCATGCCTGGACTCCTGACCCACAACGAGGAGACATGTGTTACAGGGCGCTGTATAACGAGTACAGGCGATGACCCGCTCTGTCCTGGGTGCTGTCCTGACGCAGGGCCTGGGAGCGTTTCTCTCCTCTAGTAGGTGCTTCGTGACCACCTGTTGGCTGATTGGTGCTCATCCCAGGCCCTGCAACTTGTTGCCAAGGGGCATGTGAGTGAGTGTGAGTGTGAGTGTGTGTATGTGTGTGTACATATACCATATATATATATGCATTTGTGTACTCGTATATTACACTTTCCAAAGTACATGAAAGATGGCCAGAGCCAGGCTTAACTTGGTGTCATGCGGGGCGGCCTGCGGGGTCTCAGCTCCTGCTCCCCACATAAGAACGCAGGACACGGTGAGGCCAAAAAGGAACACCCACGGAGCCATAGGTAGGGGAGTCACACCACTATAGTCTCACTGGAGGCTGGATTCACATGACGTGTGACCTGCTGTCCGCTTTTCTGCCAACTGACCGACTCCCCTCACTAGCTGCACTCCGCCGTGCTAACTGCAATCCGTGTTTACCAGCCACCATCTTCTTGCTAGCCCCCATTTCTCTGCTAGCGTAGCCTCAGCAGTTATATTAGTGGCCAATGGCTCACTGGTTACAGCTGATGGCCATCCAATCACAGCTGATGGCCATTTACTACCTGAGCCACAGCACCTTTCCACGTGAGGCCGAGAGCCTGGGAACTGCACTCCTGGCTCTGTCCCCACACTCCACCCCTACAGGCTCTCGCCTCACAATCTACGCGACAAACATCTTCCGCAAGGGTCCCTGTGCGAGGAGCCTATAGGTGAATGCAATATCCTGGACACAGCCAGGCTCTCTGGACACAGCCAGGGTTTCTCAGGGCACCACCAGTCCTTCAGGGCACAGCCAGACTTCCTGGGTTTCTTAGGGTACCACTAGTCTCCCCGGGCACAGCCAGGGACTCTCGGGGCACTGCCACTCTCTGTGGGCACAGCCAGACTTCCTGGACTCAGCCAGGGCTTCTCAGGGCACTGCCACTCTCTCTGGGCACAGCCACACTTCCTGGGCACAGCCAGGGCTCTCAGGGCACTGCCACTCTCTCTGGGCCTCTCAGGTCACCATGCTGGAACAACAGCGGCTCACAGTCAAGGTGCTTACATATTCTCGATGGCGGCCAGTCAAGACACAAAAGCAAACATCCACCAGTTCCACTACATGGTGGTCCAAGCAAACAAACGGTCCATTAAATTAGGGATGGAAGGCAGTTGTCCATAGTCATTCCCCAGGGCTGTCCTGGGGGTGAGGGACGAACTTGACCTCACCCTCATCTCCCACGGAGGACTCAGCAAGTGTTTCCTCCTGGGACTACAATTCCTGCATCCGGGCTGCCTGAGCAGGAACTTCCCGGCCCACAGGGATGCAACTACCTTCGCTTTCTCCGGCCTCTGCTGGTTGGGGAACCATCCACGTCTTCCCATCCCTCCACGGGGATCCAGCTCTCCGGCAGCTGCTCCTCCTGGTCTTCCTGAGACTGAGTGTTTGTCGTGTGGGAGACCTGGTGGGGTCTCAGCTCCTGCTCCCCACATAAGAACGCAGGATATGGTGAGGCCAAAAAGGAACACCCACGGAGCCATAGGTAGGGGAGTCATACCACTATATTCCCTCTGGCGGCATCCGCCTCTCTGTAATCCGCTCTTGCTAGCCCAGCCACCATCTTCTTGCTAGCCCCCATTTCCTGCTAGTGTAGCCACAGCAGTTATATTAGTGGCCAATGGCTCACTGGTTACAGCTGACGGCCAACTAGCCACAGCTGATGGCCATCCAATCACAGTTGATGGCCGTTTACCACCTGAGCCAGCACCTTTCCACGTGAGGCCGAGAGCCTGGAAACTGCACTCCTGGCTCTGTGCCCATACTTGGCCTCATGGGAGATTTTTCTTTTCTTTCTTTTTTTCTTTCTTTCTTTCTTTTTTTTTTTTTGACCATAATTCTCCTCTTTGGCCCTTGTTATTTATTTATTTTTAACACCTCTAAAGTGATGGGTTGAATTAGATGATCCCTAAGGTGTCTTGTAGTTTTACCTTCTAGTCTTTGAACGAGGGTCAGAGAAATGCTTAGTTTTCCACATTGTAATTTCTTTTTTTGGCTGGCCTCAAAAAGTGTAAGGTTGTTTGAAATAATATAATATAATATAATATAATATAATATAATATAATATAATATAATATAATATAATATTTTATTTATATATATATATATATATATATATATATATATATATATATATATATATATATATAGAGAGAGAGAGAGAGAGAGAGAGAGAGAGAGAGAGAGAGAGAGTTAAACCAGGCAAGTCCTCCTGGCGGAAGCCTAGCGAGATGCTTATTTAATATTATGAGAAGGGTGAGCAATTAGGACATCCTCTCCTTGTGCCTGCAGACTCCATCTCGGAGACTAATAGATATTTACTTAGTCTTGTCGGTCGTGCTGTGTTTAATATTTATCCATCACAGGAAGCTGCTGCATGTTAAATGTCAGCCTCTTGATTTCGATAGCTCACAGCTCCGCGCAGCCGGAATTTCACAAGCAGCCCCCGTGGCCCCCGGTCTCTAACCTGTCCAGCTTCCTGGAGAAGCCATGCCCTGTGGCTATGCAGCACTCAGGGCTGGCCACTTGGCATGTCCTCCAGGCCCTGAGGGATCTGACCCAAAGTGCCTCCAGCCTGGTATTCTGTTGGCGGGGCTGGTCAGTGCCAAGGACAGCAGAGGTGGGAAAGCAGGAGAGGCTTTACCTTCAGTGGCTGACACGTGCCCTGGGGACTGTGCCAGCTTCTGAACTCCACTCTCTCATTAAGTCTTCAGCACAGATGTGCTCCCTCGTGCTCGTCTGTCCCTTCAGATCCTCTGGCACCCTCATCGCTTCCGCTATGTACCCCAGGAAGCTGTCTGCCAGTGATGTCATCAAGTTCTTCCTGGACTCCCACTTCTGGCTGGGTCAACCAATAGGGAGCTCTGGCAGATCTGAGGGCGGACGAGAGAGAGAAGGGGACATGAACTCCCGGCCCTGTCCTTCCTCTCTGTAGTGTTGCTACAGGTTGGCTTCTTCCCTCTTGTCTAAAGACCACAGTTCTTGCAGGCAGCCATTCCTACTTAGTGTTCTCTCTCTCTCTCTCTATCTATCTCTATGTCTCTCTCCAGCAGTCTCTCCTGATGTCACCCTTTTAGGCCTGGGGTGGAAACAGCTCCCTGCTATGACTAACCTGGGGATGCTGCACCATTTCTAGTAGTGTCTCTATACCCTGCCCCATCTTGGTGAATAGTCCCTCTATTCAATGATCCAAATTTGAAATATGCCATCTCTTACCTGCAGGGATTCTGTCTACACACACCTGAGAGGTAGCTATTGTTTGTTACCTTTTACAAAAGAGGAAACTGAGGTTCAGAGAGCTTGGGTGAATTACATGAGGTCACAGAGAAGTAACGGGCAGAGCTGGAATCTCCTGACCACCCATTCAGTGAACTGTGTCTGATGCCATCTAACCCACTGGTCATAGGTGCAAAGGTGGCAAGGCAGGCTCTGTGTAAAGCCCATTACTGTTCCTACATCTGAATGGTGACTTCCAAATGCATTAGCGTCTGGCCTCACCCACCTCTCCTGCCCCTATTCACACACATACACACTTGTCTAATCTGCCCCCATTCAAGTTCACCTGTGCAGGAGCAATTGCCCCTTCTGCAAGGCTCCAGAGATCAACAGTGAGGTCTTCCATAAGTTTCATATTTGAGCTTAATAGCTCTGAACGTTAGTGAGCTTCTCATCACTGGAGGCATGCAAATAAAAACAATCCAAACATCTGTCTGTCAGGGACGTAGGAGAGACGATTCATACAACAGACAAAGGTAGAGGAGGGAATAAGGTGATTGCGCTCCAAAGTGCCAGCCCAGGGTGTGATCTGCTCATCATTGGCTCACGATGGAGGAGAGAATATTGAGAATGCAGATTCCTGGGCCACAGGCTTAGTGATTCTGATTTCACAAGTCTGGGTGGGACTCAGACATCTGTATTTTACATGAAAACCTCCCCACATTTTAAACGGTAGTTTCCAAAGCGTCTAAGCTCCCCTCCAACTCAGTAATTAGGTAACTCCAAACCCATCCATTCAGGGTAAAGGTTGTGAGGTCCTTTGGCCAGTCACCAAACACTCTGCCCAGGTAGCTAGACAGGGACAGGAATGGGGTAATAAAGCAAAGGCCTGGGTTCTAGTTCTACTCAGGGCACTCAGCCTCATGAAAAGACCGAGGGGGAAGAAATGAGCAGGTGAGGGAGCCACCAGGGCTCTGTTTCAACAGTATAACACACAGACATAAACTCAAATCCGTACTCTGGAGCTGTGTGACCACGGGGTGAATTATTTCACTGCCTATGCTGTTTTTCCACCTGTACCACAGGTAGAGCAGTAACACAGGTATCAATCCCTCCTCCAAACCTCTCAAGGCCAGGTCTCTTTCAGATTTCAGAGATTTCACCTGTGGGCAGGGCCAGCACCCATGGCTATTCCAGCAGCATTTTGACAAGACACCGTGTGGGCTCCCACAACGCAGAATCCTTAAAGACCCCGTAGAATCTCAAGTGAGGCTGGGTCAGGGTTTGCTGCCAAACACGTTACTGGAATCCTTGAAGTTTTCAGAGCCTTTGGGATTATAGACTTGAGAACGAGGAATGGAATCTGCCTAAGAAAGTTTCTCGTGAGGATTAAAACGATGGTGTCCACCAACGTGCCTGGCACATGGCAACTACTCAATATGTGTTAGCTGGCTATCATCATCTTTCACAGTGTGTTTCGGGTAGTAAAATGCTTAGCACAAGTGCCTTGGAAATAGTAAATGCTAAAAAAAGGCAAGTCAGTTGGCGGTCATTGTTTTCGTAAATTTTGACCAGCATCCCGTTCTCCATTTGCTCCATTGTTTCTTTGGTGACTAATAAGAAAGGCAGAGGAGAAGCTGGCCTCAGAGCTGTGCGTTTTGGTCTGGGGGCGCTTTTTGACCTCTGCAGAGCCCCAGACCTCTTCCCTGGATCACGTGATGCACCCAGCAAGGCCCGCTCCCATTCCCCACTCATTACAGTGAGGTCTTTCTGTGCAGTCCACTGGATATTAAAAACAAATGTACCTAATTAGAAATAAAATGTTTCCAACTAGATGAAATAAAATAAAATGTAATTGCTCATGATATTTAAGTGTTGTAGATATTTTATTTTTTAAAAAAATCCCCTTAATTTAAAAAAAAGAGGTATGACTTTAATTTAGTGTACAATGCATTAAGCTGAGAGACGAATGGTCTGGCTCTTGGCTCAGGGTGTCCTGTCCCACCGGGAGGAAGATTGGGGCTTCCTAAAACATCCCTGTGACCTGGCAAATTAGCACGAAGGTTTATTTGGGGGAGGAGGGGTACCTTCCAAGGAACCCGTGCTTTCCATAAGGATTTTCGTAGGGGAGGAAGTTTCCATGAAGACTTTAGCAGATCAAGGTTTATGTCCTGGCTCCGCCATGAACACACCATTTGAGCAGGTCCTTGCACCTCTCCGTACCTCAGTTTCCTCCTCTGCAAAGGGAGACTGCCAACCCTTTCTCAAAGAAGTTTTAATGAAGTTAAGGGACATGGGTATCTCTGCACCACAGGCAACACTTTTGATAAGAGAGTAAATACTACCAAAATGCATATGACATCACTTTCCCTGTAAGCTTCACTAGGACAGACACTGTGTGGATACTTTTCTCTTTTGTGTCGCAGCATTTAGCCCAGTGCCGGACGTATCATAGATGATTATCGAATAATTGGTTGAATGAATATATAGATGCACAAATGACACATGCCTAGGTCATTAAGGTTTGAAAATGTAATACAAGTAATCCGGTACAATCCCTACTGAAAGCAATGCAATGATTGATTCGTTTCTGCTTGTTTGCCTCTAGGGATGGGGAGCTTCCTACCACACACCCACAGACAATTTCAGCTTTGAGGAATTCTGACTGCTAAAAGCATCCTTTATACTGCCTCCTCTGTTTCCTAAATTGGGCCTCTCTCTGCCTTCTGCTGTTACATGGCCCAGGAAAGGGCTCCAGGAAAGTGGTTCATAGCCTTGTCATTTCATAGAATACTTGCTCACCAACTGGATGGCAGGGTAATATGATGATGGTTATAATGTGAGCCAAGGATTAGGCAGTCATGATTCAAACCCAAGCCCTGCCACTTGCCAGCTGTGTGATACTGGATAGCTTTCTGTGTGGTTTTGGGCCTCTCTGAACCTCAGTTTCCTCGTCTGCACCTGGGTGGCCGATAGAGGCTCAGTATCTGCTCACGGCACAACCAAATCTCACGAACTATTTTAAGAGGGGATGTTGTGAGCTTGGGATCGTAGACCTAGGGAACAGGACTGTGTACAGGGAACAATCAAAGGCCCCTCTTCTAGCTGAGCAGCCATTTAAAGCACTGCTCCTGATGTAGAGTGTTCCAGACCCCTCATCCTCTCAGCCAAGCTCTCGATGAGCCCCAGTCTTATGACATTCTAGAAAGAGGTGGTGTCTCCAAAGTCCATTTGTCTGAATTCACTGTAATAGAAACAGATTCCTCTTAGTTAAATAACATGCTGTGTTGTGAGTGGGGAGGGGCTACTTCTTGATACCACCCTAGTCTGAGCCATACTCCTCTCTTGCCTGGACTGGTGCCGTAGCCACCTCCACCCTTGCTTTGCTGCAGCCTGTTTTCCACACAGCAGGTTTCCAGGTCCTGCTATAACTTAGACCCTGCAGAAAACCCTTCGATGGTGAACACACCCAGCATTTTTCAGTTCTCTAAGTCTCTATGTGCTCTGAGGACCTCTTGTCCTTACCTCTTAGCACACTCCCCCCTTTCTCATGCTCACGTCACTCCAGCTCCACTTGCCTCTCCTTGTTCCTTGTGTGTGCCGAGCTCTGTCCTGCCTCAGGGCCTTTGCACTTGCTGTGCCTGCTGCCTGGTACACTGTCCATGGTTCCCCACGTGGTTTGCTCCTTCATTTAGGTCTTGGATTAAATGTCCCTGAACCCATCCTATCTAAACTGCCCCCCGACACACACATCTCACACACACACATTCTACTTGGTTTTCTTTCATAGAACTTCCCAAGGCCTGACGTTGTGTTATGTTTTTATTGTTTCTAACTTAAAGAAAGGGGTCATTGGCTGTAATTGCCATGACCCCTGTGTTGGAACCAAACACTCTGGACAGGTAACTGGACGGGGACAGAAAAGGTCTCAGAGAGGAAAGGTGGCCTTGTGCGTGTGACCGCAGACTCTTGCTCTGCCATGTTCTCACTGTGTGTCCTTGGGCAAGTTACCTGGCCTCTCTGAGCCTCCGTTTTCTCATCTTTGAAAGGCAGAGAGTGCTTATCTCACAGGACTGGGTTCAAGTTAGTGTCCATGATGCCTATTGAGTCTCTAGCATAAAGTAGGACTCCATAAATGTCAGCTACTCCTCTTATCCCCTGCTCGAGTGAGTGGGGGCTGACAATCTAGCTAACCCAGGCTTGACACCTAACAAAATGCTTGCTACCAGCAAAGACATTCCTTCGCAGCCCGTTGGCCTACCTGGCTCATAGTAGGTGTTCAATAAACATGTGGTGGATGTCTGAAGGGACTATTGACAAACACAAAAGGGTCTGTCCCACCTCGCCTTTCAAGGCAACTGTGCTCTGAGGGACGTATGCATTTATGAGAACTGAAAAGGGACAACTCTAGGGCGAGAATATTTTGGAGTTGAGTGTCTTGGTTACATCACTGACATCGTCATTTGCTTTTAGAGCAAATTCCCTTATTTCGTTTTCCTTGAAGTTGGCCAAGTAGGAATGGCCTTTCTTTGTTTGATAATTAAAGCACTCTATCGTCATTGTGGGATGGTTAATTAATGCAGACTAAGTAACAAAGCAGAACACAAAGTTATCCTGCCACTTAGGGAAAGCCACAAGAAATGCCTCAGGTAATTCTTTTCTAAGTCCTTTAAAAAAAAAAAAAGTAGACACAAACATTGGTGAGTTCATATTGTATACCAACTTTTACATGCTAATTGTTTTATTTTGTCTTTACTTTCTATTCTAAATATTTTCTTATGTTAGTAACAATGCTTCCTCCCAGTCTTACTTAGGGATATGTAATGTCCCCATGGGGCTGCATCAGGGACCCGGTTGTTACCTTTTCAGGGTTGCTGCCTCACCTTCTCCAGCACAAACACCTTATCCTGAGATCTTCCCTGAATCCCTGATTATTCTCTAGGCTGGCTCTGAGCAGGTAGATGCTCAGACAAAGGAATCTCAAAATGTTTAAGATCCTTGCTATGAGCCATATTTGATTCATTTATTTACTCATTCAACATGTAATTAAACGTTTACTATGTGCAGCAAAATTTTTACCTTCAAGGAGTAAAATAAAATCTCCATTTATCCATCCATCCATCCATCCATCCATCCATCCATCCATCCATCCACCACCTACCATTCATCTACTTCTATTTTTCATGTATCTTTTTGTTGTACAATTCTGCTGTCAGTCTAGTTCTCTGTTTTTATCCGATTCTGCCCATCTGATGCTCTTGGCAAATATTTTCCCTCCCCTCTGATCCAGGCCCTCCCTTCTTTTTGACTGCGGCCCTCCTGTTATTTTGTTATGATGCCTGCCTGCGTGCACCTGTCTCCAGGCCTGACTATGAGCTCCTTGCAGGAAAAAGCTGGGACTCGTTTGTCTCCAGCCCCCCAAACCGGCACAGCCCAGCACATACCAAGTGTTTATAAATGTCCACTGAATGAATCCTTGTCCTTCGTCCATCCATCCATCCATTCATCCATTCATCCATCCATCCATCCATCCATCCATCCATCCATCCATCCATCCATCCATCCATCCATCCGTTTTTGTGTTGTATTATCTACTTTGAAAAACAATTGAGCTTTAATATTTACATATAGGAAAGTGTGTCCCAAATTACACAGATTTTCAGGTTAGAACTTTTACATATGTGGATGCCCATGGAACCATCTGCTAGATCAAGACCCAAAACCCAGAAGGCACCCTTACTGCTCACCCTGGTTAATGCCCCCCCAGAGGTAGCCATTCTTCTGAAATGTACTGAATAGCTTAGTTTTTCCTGGTTTGAAACACATGCGTATGGGTTGGTACAGTTTCTCCTCTTTTGTGTCTGACTTCCTTTGCTTATGAGTCTGTCTGTGAGATCCATGCAGGATATAGCAGTGGACAGCTCTTCTCTGTTGTGTGTGAGATGTCATGTGGTTTATACGAGATCAAACGTCCCTTGCTGCATTATTCCTTTCTTCCTCCTTCCTCCTCCCTCAACTCTGACTTGGGTCATCTATGGGTCATCTACTCCAAGTCAGACCCTGTGCTCAGCGCCAGGCACACAGAGCTTGGTGAGGCTCATCCCTGAGGAAATAGATGGGGATAAGGGCCTGTGCCATCCAGGGCGGTGAGTGTGGTGACCAAGGCGCCATGTGTCACAAAGGCCCAGCAAGAAAGACAATGATGGATTCTGGCCCCATCCTGACCAGACTGCCTGCTCCGTGCCTGTCCGTCAATGTCTCTGTCCCTCTGTCTATCCATTCACCCATTCACCCATCATTCACCCACATTAGGGACCCTTCCCAAGGTCCGGGACAGGGAAGGAATGTCGCCCTCTCTGGCCCCCCACCGCCCCCACCAGGTTTTCCCTCCCTAGCCCTCCCTTCCTGTGTGAGAAGCCACCCTCACTCTGCAAAACAGCCAATTGCAGCCCAGCCAGGAGCCCGTGTTGGAGCTGGAGCTGCTTTGGGGTAAGAAAGAAAAAAATGTGGCCAAATGTTGGGAATTGGGTGTTTGGAGTTCGCACTCCAGGACGCTGAGCTGGGGGAGATCACACCTCCTTTGGCTGGAAGCCCCTCAGTCTGCCCATCCGGCTGCTGAGCCGTAGGCCCCCCCTCCGGCCCCCAGCCCCTGCACATCTCTCCTCCCCGAGAAGGAGGGTGGATTTGGCTGTGGCGCCTCAGCTGCGGGAGCTGACACCCCAGGTTTGGGAGCCACGTGGGGACTGTGAGCTCCTCGCAGGAAAAAGCTGGGACTCATTTGTCTCCAGGCCCCTAAACTAGCACCGGGCCACGCACACACCAAGTATTTATAAACGCCCGTAAACAGAAAACAGGGGAGTATGGATGTCACTCCCCCCTTATGTGGGCTGGCCCCCAGGGGGGTGCCAAGAGGGGAGAGGAAAACGGAGTGGGACGCATTCCATGGTCACTGCTTCCCAACCTGAGCCGCAAACCTGTTTGAGGTCCAGCCTGATAGCAAAGACCCACCCCTGAAGCCACGTGGACATATCTAGGTGACCTCTGGCAAGTCATTTCCACTATGAGACTCTGTTTTCTCTTCTCCAGTGTGGGAATAGGTGAAGATAAAGCCATGAGTATGAGGCAAAATGTCGTATGCAAAGCTCTCAGCCGACGGACAGTCCCCAGCAAGCTCCTGACAAGCATTATGACCATTGCTTTGAATCGAAAGCAACTACGTCCTGGTGGCTCTGTGACAAGCCTTTTCCCTGCTTTGAATCTCCGTTTCCCCATCTGCCCTATCTGCCCCCCACTGCTGCCTCTGGCCTCCAGAAAGAAACGTTGCAGTTACCATCAAAAATCTTGGATGTGAAAGCGCTGTGTAACCGAGGGAAGGTACTTTCCCCACCCTGGGCTTTCATTTTTCTAACTGCAAAATGGAGAGATGTGTTAGTTGACTTTGAAAGGCATTCCAACCATGGCAAGCAGATTTTTGTTCATTTTAAATTCGTTACATCAAAGGGTCTTTATTTATGAACCTCAAATATAGACGTTTTGCGTACGTGCCAACCTCATCTTTTGCCAACAGAAAACTCCGAGTTGTTCTGGAGGTCCCAGACGAGCAGCTTCTGGTGGCTGCCTGTGTCCCCAGCAAGTGATGGTGTATTCAAGGCATTGTCAGGTCATAATCCCAGGCTGGCCCACCTTCCTCTCTTTTATCATCCTCTTTGTTCTATGTTTTTCTTCTCTCTTATTGTCTTCCCTTGGTGCACTAGTCTCCGTTTCTTCCCTTTTTTTTTTATTCTGTCTGTGTGCACCCTGAAATTCATATGTTGAAGCCCTATCCCCCCCCCCCCCGCCCCCAGGTAGCTGTATTTGGAGACGGGGCCCTTAGGGAGGTGATAACTGAGGTCATGAGGATGAGGTCCTACTCCTATAGGACAGGTGTTCTTACATGAAGAGACACCAACGAGCTCACGTCTCCAGACATGCACAGGCAAAGCCCATGTGAGGACCTAGCGAGAAGGTGGCCGTCTGCAAACCAAGAAGAGAGCCCACAACAGAAACTGAATTTGACAGTACCTTGAACTTGGACTTCCAGCCTCCGGAACTGTAGGAAAATAAATTTCTGTTGTTAAACCACTCAGGCTGTGGTATTTTGTTATGGCAGCCTGCGCTGAGGCATAATTCTGTATTAAAAGATTTCTATGAAACGTCTTTGCTTGGCCATTCTCACAATGGATCTATACTGGGCCTGAGTCTAGATGTCCTGAGGGGCCACCTGCCCTGGTGCCAGGTCTGGCAGGAGCTCCCTGATGGTGGGGCACGAGTGAGTTCACAGAACTGAGACCCTCATGGCCAGGGCTTCAAATCCCAGCCCACCTATGACTTCCCTGTGAACGTGGACACACAATTTACAAACCTCCATGTTCCTTTCTGGGAAATGGATGTGACCGCTCCTGTTGTACCCATCTCCAGGGGTGGAAGGATGGCACTTGGACTAGATATTGTACGTGAACAGGGTTTAGCAACTCAACAGGCCATGTGTGCTGGAGGAGAAGGTTCTGCTCGACACCAATGCCCCTGCTTAGAGACCTTCACAGCCTTTGGTTGGTCTGGGCAGCTAATTAATGGTGCTGGCACTTAGAGAGCCCCAACTGTGACCCCAACGTGGAGCTTGGGTTCCACGTGACATTCACTGCTTCGATCAGTCTTCATGGAAACTTTAGAGGGCGACTCCACCATCACACAGTGTCATGCAATGGTTAGGGACCCAGATGCTGGGACTACATGGTCTGGGCTTGCATCCTGATTCTGACCCTTACCAGCTGGGGACCTCTGTTTTCTCGTCTATAAAATGTGGAGAGTGATTTAATCCACCTCACAAGGAGAACGAAAGGATTAGATGAGTAAACACTCACTGAGCTCTTACAACACTGCTGGGCACAGAGTAAGTCATCAATGAATGTTCATTATCATCCCCATTTTAGAGATGAAGAAACTGAGGCCCAGTGTGGCTCTAGTCATATTGTCACAGTTCCAACTGGCTACTAAACTCTAAGTCTCTGCTGTGAAGTACCACTTGCTGTTATTTGCAAGATGTAGCTGTCTTCCTGACATGCTTGTTGCCTTCACAGTGAAATCCAAATTCTCCTCGGGCCACTGAGATCCCTCTGAGACAGGTGGTGGTGGCTACCTCCTCTCCAGGCTCACCTCTTTCCCTTCCCTTTGGTCTCCACCAGATCTCAAAATGACTTTCTGTGCTGGAAACTGCCATCTCTTTCCTGCCTCCCAGATGG
The DNA here is from genome assembly GCF_057876585.1 of Rhinolophus sinicus. Lineage (NCBI taxonomy): Eukaryota > Metazoa > Chordata > Mammalia > Chiroptera > Rhinolophidae > Rhinolophus > Rhinolophus sinicus. Next base: position 23,975,123 of record NC_142509.1, read on the forward strand.
GGGCTGCTTTCTGGCACTCATCCTTCAAGGCCAAGTTTAAATATCACCTCCTCAAGGAAGCCTTCCAGGTGCTCTCTTCATCATTCCCGCAACCTCTGCACTTATTTCTACTGCAGCCCTTTTCTTCTGCTGTCCAATGTTGCACCTGATTGCCCAGGTGTGAGCCCCTTGAAGACACTGTGATTTTCCAGAGCTTACCATGATGCCTGGTTCGTGTGCTCAGTAAATACTAAATGGATGAATAAATGAAGAATTAACTGGAAAAATGGTCTAGCACCATGTTATCATGTTTTAAAATTCCAGGAACATTATTATATATTATGACAACTTTTAAAATATATTTTTTTAAATTTTTATTCATTTTTTTAAATTAGCACCTGGGGAGCTTGTGAAAATGCTGATTACTGGGCCCCACCCTGTCCACTGAGTCAGAACCTAAGGAAAGCCCTGGAATCTGTATTTTTAATTTTATTTACTTATTTTTTCCTATCTCCCTCACCCCGATCTCCTTTGGCAATCATCAACTTGTTCTCTATATCTATGGGTTTGTTTTTGTTTTGTTTTCTTTATTCATTTGCTTTATTTTTTTGCATTCTACATGTAAGTGAAATAATACGGTATTTGTCTTCTCTCCAACTTATTTCACTTAGCATAATACCCCCCATTCATGTTGTTGCAAATGGCCAGATCTCATTCTTTTTTATGGCTGAGTAATATTCCACTGTGTATATGTTATATATACCACATCTTCTTTATCCATTCAGCCTTCGGTGGCTACTTAGTCTGTTTCGTTATCATAGCTATTGCAAGTAATGCTGCAATGAACATGAGGGTGCATGTGTCTTTTTTAAATCGTGTTTTTGTTTTCTCCAGATGAATACCCAGAAGTGGGGTGTCTGGGTCATATGATAGTTCTATTTTTACTTTTTTGAGGAACTTCCACACTATTTTCTACAGTGGCTGCACCAATTTATATTCCCGTCAACATACCCAGTATATAAGGGTTCCCTTTTCTCCACAACCTTGCCAGCAGCACTTGTTATTTGTTGACTTTTTGATGATAACCATTCTGATAGGTGTGAGGTGGTATCTCATTGTGGTATTAATTAGTATTTCGCTGATGATTAGGGATGTTGAGCATTTTCTCATATGTCTGTTGGCCATTTGTATGTCCTCTTTGGAGAAATGTCTGTTCAGGTCTTCTGCCCATTTTTTAATTAGATTCTTTGGTGTTTTTTGTTTGTTTGTTTGTTTTTGGTATTAAGTAATATGAGTTCCTTATATATTTTAGATATTAACCCCTTATTAGATGTATTATTTGCAAATATCTTCTCCCATTCAGTAGGTAGTTTGTTCATTTTGTTGATGGTTATTATTAAAACTTTTTACAACCTTTCTTAACAGTATCTTGTATTAAAAAATATTTTAAATTTATATGCAGTCCAATATACTGACTTTTTTTTTTTTTTTTTTGCTTTTATAGTTCATGCCTTTTTTTTTTTTTCCTCTTCATGTCTTATTTAAGAAAGCTTTCCCAAGCTCAAGGTCACTAAGAATTTTCTCCTATATTTCCTTCCGTAAGTTTTATATTTGTTGCGATCATGAGCTGTGTCCATCATATTCATCTGTGAAAACTCTAGTTCTTAGCATAGTGCTTGTCATCTAAGTCTCAGTAAATGAATAAATGGATGGATGGATAAGCAATGAATGAATAATTCACCCTACTCCTTATCTACTGAATCCATGGGCTTCAAATTACAGGAGGTAAACAAGTGAGCAAAATGCAAAAACAAAACTGCCCAACCCATTTGTTCTCCTGAAGCTTAACAAGACCCATCTGGAGCAGATTCCCTTTTCAAAAAGGTGAGCAAATTCTGTATTGCACAGACAAAAAAAATACTAACCATGAAAGAGTTTTGCAAATTGGACTGTATCAAAATTTGAAAATATCTCTTCATCAAAAGACAGTGAGCGAGTGAAAAGGCAAGCTGCAGCGCAGAAGGAGACATTTGCAATCCATGCACATGCCAAAGAGTTTTATCCAGAGTCAGTAAAGGACAAGTAACCCAGTAGAAGAATGCACAAAACACTTGAACAAGCCTTTCACCACAGAGAACATACAAATGGCCAGTGAACATGGGAACAGGTAAGCATCCTCATTAATCCCTTGGGAAATGCAAATAAAGACACACCGAGACCCCACTACACATCTACCAGGATGACAAAAATCAATAAAATGGATACTATCAAGAGTTGGCAGAGATGTGGAGCACCCAGAACTCTCAGAGACTGCTGGTGGGAATGCAGAATGGTGCAGCTGCTATGGAGATCCAGCTGACAGCATCTACTAAAGCTGAACAGGCACCTGCCTTGTAGCCCAGGGATTCTCCTCCCAGGTACACAACCAAGAGAGTGGTCTACAGATGTTCACCAAAGACATATGCAAGAATGTTCACAGCAACACTATTTGTAAGAGCCCCAAACTCAAAAGTACCCAAATGTTCCGTGACTATAGAATGGATAAATGAATTGTGGCATATTTGCAGGTGAATATGATCTAGAAAGAAAAGTGGACGAACCACTTCTATATGCAACAGCCTGGATAAAACTCACAAAATAACACTGAGCCACAGGAGCCAGACACAAAAGGACATAGTGTGTGATTCCAGTTAGGTAGCGTTAAAAAATGAGCAAAAGTAATCTATGGAGGTGGAAATGGTGATAGTGGTTATCTTGGGGTCCAAGAGAGGGTGGTGTTGGGAAGGGATCATAAGGGAAACTTCTGGGGTGCTGGTCATTTCTGTTTATTTAGCTGGTGCTGGATCCTGGGGTGTGTCCACTTTGTAAAAAGTCACCAAGTTGCATGCTCATGATATATTCACTCTTCTGTATACTTGTCAGACATCAAAAACAATTTCATTTTTTAAAACTACTGCCTGCCAATTTAAGTTCAAGACAATTTTGCCAGCTGTCCTGCTGGCACCTGGTGCCCTCTGGGCTGGGGTGGGGGGGGCATTGCCTTCACCTGCCATTCCTTAGAGCCTGTACCAGGGAGGAGAAATTTTTTTTTTCCCCTTCTTATTCTTTTCTCTGCCTTGGCCTGGAGCTATCGTACATATGCAAATGTGGGGATGTCAGCTATTGAAGCAAGCTCAGCTATTTATAGCTAGAGTCTTGCAACACTTATCACAGCCACTGCAGACTTTAGAAAGCCGAAACACACACACATACACACGTGCGCTCGTGCGGGTGAGCTCGCGCGCGCGCGCACACACACACACACACACATGCACGCACACACACTACACAGAGTATATTTTTTTCCCCAGGATATAAATTTCCCATCCCATTGCAGTCTGGGCCGTCGCATGCAACATTGATTGTCTGTTATATTACATTTATTAAGAAGTGATAACTTGTAATAATTGGATGTTAAATTAAAGAACTCTCTCCTAGTTATTGCCGTCTCAATTATAACTGTCGTTGGCTGGCAGTTATAATGATATATGAGGGCTGTATTTTACGCAGCGGACCATGACCTGGTGAGTAATATTCCCCCAGCTATGGGGGCACTCATGCACTCCTTGGCTTCTAATGCCTTGCTTGGGTGCTGATTGGAATATTAAGTTTCTGCAAGACTGCGGCACTGAAATCCACACGGGGAACCGCGACTCAGCAGCTGAGAGCCCCCTCCGGCAGTTTCCACCCCCCTCCTGCTTCTCCTTGCTGGTACATGTCCAACTCGTTTCGGCTTTGTTTTATGGTTATAGGAATCAGGTTTATTTGGTGAGTTATAAAGTCATAAAACGTGGGCAAGAGCGTGTTTGTGGTTTCCTTTTAAATGAAGCCGCGGCAATTAGCTCTTGGGTCCCAGTGTCAGTGGACGGGGGTAGTGGGAGGTGGGAAGCGGTGGGGGTGGGGTGACTGGACTGGATTTATTTAGAACTGGATGGAGCCTTGAGCTGTGTTTCTTCATAGGGATGCCATGGAGAAGTGGCTCCGAGGCCTGGAGTGCAGCTTTCAGTGGAGTTTTGAGGGCTCTGAATGGTTGTTGCTTTTCAAGACTTCTGGCCCCGCTGCAGGCGATACAGGGCTGACCGTCAGGCCCCGTGGGTCCCCTTATGTGCCCAGATCTTGGGGACAAGTCACGATCTATGGCCAGACACTAGATTCGGCCAGTCACTCAAATGCACACTCTTTCTCATGTGCTTTGTCAGAGCCGGCAGAGGTGGCTTCCAGCACGACAGAGGGGCCATGGGACATTCAACGAGGAACTATTATGACCTTGGCCCTGGGAAGTCCACTGTACATCATGTAGTACTCACCACACGTGGGTTATCATTCTGTGTCAGTCCTGGGGCTGCCATAACAAAGTACCACAAACTAGGTGGCTTTGAATGACAGAAACGTATTCTCTGACAGTTCTGCAAGCTAGAAATCCAAGGTCAAGGGGTCCAAGGGTCATGCTCCCTCTGAAGTCTCTAGGGGAGGCTCTTCCCTTGACTCTGCCAGAGTCTGGTAGCCTCCAGTGTCCCTTGTCTTGTGGCACATTCCTGTCATCTGCCTCCAACTTCTCATGCTCTCCTCTCTGTGTGTGTGAGAAACTTCCCTCTTTTTAGAAAGATATCCATCACTGGATTAGAAGCCTATCTGAATCCAGTATGACCTCATCTTAGCCAATGACATCTGCAAAGACCCTATTTCCAAAGAAGATCACATTCCCAGGGGTTAAAACTTCAACATATCTTTTGGGGGAAACACAGTTCCATGCATAACATGTTCCAAATTTTATGGGCAAGGAAACTGAATATCAGAGACCTGGAGCGAGCAAAGGACAGAGCTGGGATTTGAGCCGGTTCTGTCGGAAGCATGATTTCTTTACCGCTTCTTCTGCTCTGATCAGCCTCTAGACATCTTGGTCAAGAGGCGTCCCTCGTTCAAGGGAAGTCAGACCGCTCACAGGTGCGATGCTCTGAGTCTCACCAGAAAGTGCTCCTTGGCCCGTGAATAAATTGCTTGAGTCGCAGACGTCATTCATTCATTCAATAAATATTTACTGAGTGCCCCCGCCTCCCCATATGAACCTCAAAGAGCCAGGCTTCTAGTGCAGAAAAGAGACAATAAGTGAAGGAAAAGATAAAGGATCTAGAAGGTTAAAAGGGGCCAAACGCTGTGAAGAAACATAAAGCAGGAATTAGGCCTGGCGAGTGTTGTGACTTTGTCACCCTCCCTTAGGTGACAGCCTAGAGAGACCCGGTCTTGGTGAGGGGGCTGCAATGTTGGGGAGAAGCGTGCCAGGCTGGACCAGCAAATGCAAAGCTCTGAGGCTGACTGGGGCCGTGAGGCTGTGGAAGGTGAGTAGAAATGGTGCAGGCTTTTACTCTGTGGGTGATGGGGTGCCTGGAAGGGTCCCGCATGGGGGAGAAATAGGACGTGATATATGTTTGAGATTTTAGAATAGACTGCAGGGAGCTATGTGGAAAGCATGAAGACATTTGGAGGCTGCCGCAATAACCCTGGCAAGCGATGACGGTGGCCTGGGTTTCGAGGTGGTGAGAGGTGTTCGGATTGTGGATAAATTATGAAGTTGGAACCCTGTGCACAGAGTTGAGCAAAAGAGAGGAATCCAGAATGACGCCAAGGTGTTTTTTTTTCCTGAGCAAGTGGAAGGTTGGCACTGTCCTGCACTGAAATGGGACACTGCAGGTGGAGAAGGTTGGGGAGGCCTGCGTGGAGTCATGGTTTTGATCATGATACGTTTAGGTGTAATTTAGATATCAAAGCGCAGGTGAGGAGGTGGCAGCTGGACGTGCAAGGCTGGACTTCAGGAGCGAGGCCCAGGCTGGAGATAAACACTGGGGCCCCCACATCCGGCGAAGGCCATGAGCCCTGTGAAGTGTGCTCAGGAGGCAGTGCAGATGGAAAAAGAAACAGATCACAGAATGACCCTGGAGTCAGGAGGAGAGATGCACCATCAAAGCAGACCAAAGGCACAATCCGTAGTGGAGGAGCAGAGAGAAATGGGGGGCTGCTCGGGAAGGCAGCTTAGGACCCCTGTCAAGAAGGCAGAAGTGATGCTGAGATCTGATGAGACAGGTGGGTCTTGGTCCCTGGAGAGTCTGCGACCGGCCAAGTGAGGGGTCACCAGGAGGACGAGCTCAGGCTTTTCTCCTTTGTCACTGACAGAAGCTGGGTCCAGTCTGCTTAGTTCCTGGGGTCACTTTAGCCCCTAAAGTCACTGACAGGCACTCGTTCAATATCTATTCTGTGAATTGAACGTTACTTCTTTAAAACAGGGCACGGAACCCCTCGTTTACGGTTGGGGACACAGGCTCAGAGAGAGGCAAGGTGACAGAATGGGGACTAGATGCCAGACGTCTTGATCACTGCCCTGAGCCTGTCACATGCCCCGATTCGACCATTTGGCAAGAAACCAACCTTCGACTTCACTTACTCGAGTCCTCAGGATAACTCGGCGAAGCTGCAGTGAGCTCACTTTACAGATGAGAAACTTGAGGCTCAGTTGCCCTAAGTTACCTGCCCAAGGTCACATAGCCGGGAGGTCGTTTGAACCTGGGTCTGTTGGACCACACAGTCATGTGTTTCCCCACTGGCCCCAACTGCTATTCCTTCTGTCAGGAACTCGCTTCCCTCCCTCACCTCCTTTCACCTCCCTGCCTCCTACTTACTCTTTCCAGCTCAGCTCCATTGTCTCTTCCCCAGGAAATTCTTTCCCAGCAGCGTCAGGCCCCTGTCGCTGAGCTCACGGTTCCTTCCTCATAGCACCTGCCAGAGTCACTGATGAAATAATCAAGGTGTCTGCACTAGCTTATGATCTGAACCCCACTGCCCCCGACTCTAAATGCCAGGAGGCAGGGACCACATCTGGTTTCCTCGAGGCTGCGCCCCCACTACCTAGCATAAGGCCTGGCACATAGTAGGTGCTCAGAATATTTTTTTTTTTTTTGGAAAGAAAACATTCACTGCATGTGTCCTGACCTTTGTTTTAACAACTCTCATAAATGTCCCTATGTCTTATGCACAGACCAGCTCTTTGCTATCATTCAAGTGGGCGGGGAGGTGGGGGAAAAGGCTTGTTTAACAATTTTTAAGAAAGATGGATGGGATTGAAAAGATAGCAACAAAACTTGCCCTTCACCTCAGTTGGTCATTGCTCAAGTCACCTCCCTATCCTCTACCCTGCCCTCCGCCACCATCCACCATCCGGCACAGCCCTCCAGGACCTGCTTGACGCTTTTTGTTGTAATTTCCTTCAAGCGTTTATTACTACAGGACACGTGACAGTTCTAGATGTTTAGTTTCTGTTTCCCACCATTGGATGGTCAGCTCTACACAGGTAGGACGCATCCATCGTTCTCACCACTGCGCCCTCAGAACACAGCCCACAGCCTAACCCAGACAAGGTGTTCCGTAAACGCATGAATGAATAAGGAACCAGGTAATTCTTGCACACTTACTCTTTGCCAGGTGCCAAACTAAGCCCTTGATTCACATTTTCCTGGTGAAGTCTGACAGCCATCCTTGGGGGTCCAGCCTCCCGTTTCACAGATGAGTAAACTGAGGCTCAGAGGCAGTAGGTGACATATACAGAGCTGGGATTTATGTCCTGGCCAGAATGTCCACCTCACCCACACTCTGTGGCTTCCTCTAGAGACGGGCCCAGAATCGGGACTAGAGTAAGTGGCTGACACATGGCTGTCCAATGACCACATAGCTGCTGGACAACATTTTCCAAGGGCATCTGGGTTCCAACATTTTCCCGATGGCTTGCAGGAGACATGACTGTCCTATAAGGACACCTCTTAGAAATAACTGTTTTCTTTCTCACTTTTCTGTAAACAGAGCATCCATTCTCTCCCACTCGCATGATTTTTTTTTTTTAAAGAATTAATTGCCCTTTTTATGGCTTTGGTGTGTTTGTACTTTCAAGAACCCTGGCACCCTTAATCACAACAACAATATTTTCTATGAACAGAGAAAATCTGAACAGTCATTAAGTACCAGCGAATGTGGAGCGTATTAATGGGCAAACAGTAAGTCAGGGAGAGGAAAATGTTTTTCTCTCGCAAAGTACATACGAAAAGTTGATCCAAACCAATGTGCTGCCATAAATCTGTTAATTTTGGCAAATTATTGGGAGGTAGCAGGGGCGGCAAGAAAGAGCGAAGCAAAAGGTTGCCCGGAAGCTGTCCACCCATTTCAGAAGGGAGCTGCTGCCAGCCAGAGGGAGCTGGGCTCTTGGCCCAGAGACTGGCCTCTCTTTGCCAGGGTTTCTCCCCTCGGGAAGCCTGTGGTCCAGTCTCTCTAAGTAGGAGGTGGCAGCTGGGCCATGAATGGTTAAAATTGGACCCTGATGCTGGGTGAAGGGCAGGCCTGGGTCTCAGGGACTGCAGCCCCACAAGGGGCCTCCAGGGTTCTTCCCCATTCCAATTGCATCTCAGGTCCTGTCTGGGCTCCTGACCTGGTCCTCCTTTTCCGCCTCTCTCTTCCCCTCCCCCACACCCAGCCCCAGTCTGGTTTTGGCCTGTTTCCTTTGGCGCAGACCACTTATTTCTCTATCTGTGCTGTGATGGAATTGTGTTCGGGGCTGGGGGTGGGGGGATTGACTGTGGGCTCCATGTGAGTGTGTGTGTGTGTGTGTGTGTGCCTGCTCCCACCAGTCTGGGTGCCGGTGTGTTAGAGGGGGCATGGGGGTCTGCTCGTGTCATTCAAGGCTTTCGATAACAAAGAAATGATTTCTTCTCAGTGGAAACAAACACCAGCCTTGCAGAGGCAGGCTTGTGCCCCCTCAATCTCATTCTCTCCCCACTCCTCCCTCCTGTCTTCTTCAGAACGTTTTCTTTCTATATTGTTCTTTTTTCTCATCTGGGGGTGTGCTCTCTCTCAGTCTTTAAAACGTCTCCATTTTTTTCTCGGTTTCTCATTCATATTTCTGTCTCTCACCATCACTCTTCTCTCTCTCTCTCTCTCTCTCTCTCTCTCTCTCTCTCTCTCTCTCTTTCTCTCTCTCCCCTCCCTCTCCTTTCCTCCACCGCTCCTCCAAACGCACTGGTCCTGTGGAGTTTACAATTGCCACATCACAGATATCCATGTGAGCGGGAACTAACACAGATGCCTCTTTCACAGGTTCTGAGGGTCACAGAGGTGGCAGCAAGATGCGGGGAGCCAAGTCCCCTTCTAAACACATCTCCCTGGGAGGGGGCCACGGGACCAGCTTTTGTGTCCCAGGCGTGTTTGCTCACCTTTTCCTTTCCCTGGCTGATGAAATCCTCTCACTCGTGGTTTGTTCCTTCCCAGCCTGGCTGGGATTTGTGCTTTGCTGCCCTCGCAGCAGGCTCCTGGGCCATGGGCTGCAGCGTGAATAGGTTAATGTATTTACAGTAAATCCGTTCTTGGTTATGTGGAGGCAGGGGCTGCTTTGGTTAACCATTGATTCCTGAGGCGGCTCTTTTCAATATGTTCCACATGGTTATTCGGCAAAGCTGCAATTTGGCACTTGTTCTGGGCTTGAAGGAATCGCTTCCCCAGAGGTGACCCTCGGCGGGAGATTGCATGTCACCGTGTGAGGAATGACCGCGGCGGGTGTGATGGGTAGGCTGTCTGCCTCCCCTGACCTCAATCGCTTTCCAGTGGCGCGGCTGCCGGGGTGGATGGGGGTTGACACGAGGTGCTTATAATTTCCGTTGGAAGGCAGTGGAACGATAATGGGGTGCCAGGTCCCTACTGGTTGGCCAGGGGCCTGGCCTGTACAGGCCTGGAACTCCTGTTGGGCGTGGCCATCCCAGTAGGGGCGGGAGGGACCATGGTTAAATTAAGAGATGGCCAGGAGGAGGGGAGGGGGCTGTGGATTCCGAAGGCTGTTTCTTGGAGGACTGAAGTGAGCAGGCCAGGCAAGGACGGAGTGTGTCCTGAGCACCTACTGTGTGCTCAGCCCCTTGCCAGGCTCTCACACCAATATTCCCCCATGCAGCTGCCTACGGTCCCCTCAGCATGCTGCCTGGTTGGAGAGCAGAGGCAGTGTTACCTGGTGGTGACAAACCCCAGTCCTGAAGTGCTGCCACTCCCTAGTCCCAGGGCCCTGTACAAATGACTAGACCACACTTGAGTCTCAGTTTCCATCTATAAAAGGGGCTCAGAGCAGTCAGTGCCCTCTCATAGGGTCTTCTTGAGCATCCGGTGAGCCAAGGTCGTGAAGTACTTAGACCAGAGCTAGGCGTGGAGCCAGCTCTGTAGATGCGTTACCATCATTGTTGTAGATATTGCTGCTCGAGTTGTTCCTGAATGGACTAAGGAGATTCCCGTCAGGTGAGTAAGAAAGTTGAAGCCTCAAGACAACAAGAAACCTGTTGCCAGATGTAAAACTCTCAGGAGTTGAAACCAGGGAGAGAAAGAAGCTCTTTCACAGTCTCGTTCACTTCCCTGGGGGATTGCCCTTCTGAGGTTAGTCCGTCTCCTTCCTTCCATTTCTTCCTTCTGTCCCTCTCTCCTTTTTTTCCTTCCTCCTTTCTTCTTCCCTTCCTTCTTTTTCTATTAACTTTTTGTTTGTTTGTTTCCTTTCAAACTGTGAGACACAGCGGAGACTTGATTGTGTAGAGGACATGTGCTGGGGACTGGGGACCACTCTGGAGCGTGTAGCAGACAAGGGTGCCCACAGTCACCCCTTGACATGCCTGTGTGGTCAAGAGCTGCTCACTGACTGCCAATGTATCGGTAGTGCTGGGTCCAGATGTCTCCTTGATTCCTCTGGGCCTTGACACTGCCTTCTCTGGGCCTCGGTTCCACCTCAAAATGTGCCAGACCAGGTGCCTGGGACCTGGGACCTTCTGGCCCGAATCCTGCCTCTACCCTGTGACAGCAGAATGACTGTGGGCAAGTCATATGACCCCCGGAACTCAGGATTTTCATCTCTAGAATATGCTGCATGGGGGTCGTGAGGCTTATGGGAGGAGAGGAATGCTCTCTGGAATACAAAGGGGCTAAAGCATCCTGACCTCATCCTTCCTTGCAGAGCTGGGCCTGGCTGTATCTAGCACATGTAAGCTTGAGGCTAGATCAGGCTATACTTGAACTGTACTTTAAAAAAAAGTAGCCATAGGTGCAACTGTGGTTGCACAAAGGAGAGACTGAAAATATTTAAGTTCTGCAAGGTGTGCTAGGGGAGGGGTCTGAAAGAAAGGTGATGCTAATGTATGAGATTTAGTCCACCATCCTTTGCAATAGTTCTTATCGTAGGACACTTTCCAGCTCACAGGATCCTTTTCTTCTGTTTTTCCATTGCGTGCATGCATGAGTGCATGGGGGGAGTTGGGTCGTGTGACCTTCAGTGGGGTTCCTTCTCCATGCAGATGTTTCATTTGTGTGTAATCTGAAGGCTGCTTCAAGCTGATCAAGGCCATGGTCATGGAACATTGCTAATACTTCCAGATCTGGAATCTCAGGCTGCGTCCTAGTGTCCAGGCAGATTATAACTGGCTGTCTTTTCTCACCTGTCCACTCTGAGACATAGAACTTCAACTCTGAGATTTTTTCCAACCCCATGGATAGAAAGTGTGGCCCTTCTCGGAAATCCAAACCTGACTACATCGCTCTCCTCGCAAACTATCTTAGTTTGAATTTCCCTGGAAGCATATTTGGAAATGAGGATTCAAGGGCAAGTAGTATTTTGGGGAGGGGATCCCAGGATGCCCCAATAAGAGACTGAGGAAGTGAGGCAGGTAATAAAGTATATGCTATAAAAGCAGTGATCCTTGAGGGTAACTGGAGTTCAATCCTGTGCAGAAATTCTAGAAAACACCACAAGCTTCAGGCTCCTCTTACCTGAAAAGTAAGGGAGCTGGGGTATTGACACACCATCTCCCAAGAGTTACTGGGTAAGGGCCAGTCTACACTGGGGCTGGTGAATTCCCTGGCACTTCTAGCCTGTCTTGTGGATCTCTAGAACAATCCCTAATCCTCAAAGACACTTCCAGCGGAGCACATTGAATCAATACGTTCTGAGGAATGCAGGCAGGTTCTCACACAAACCTCCTTCAGTCTGGTTCCCCCTTGCTCATGGAAACTTCTCCAGGATGTGTTAATGCCTCTTCCCATGCTTTTATGCACTCCTGCCTTCGGGGCCATGCTTCCTACAACTGTGTTTAACTACCTGTTTATTTGTCCACTTGCCCCCATCCTGTGTTCCAGCTGTGAGCTCCGTGAGACAGGGCTACATCTCATCCAACTCTGCATTCCCAGAGTAAATGTTCAACATTACGAAAAAAAAAAAAAAAAAGAAAATGAGTCCATGGAGATGAGGGAGGCAGAGAACTTCAGGAGAGAGCTAATTGTGTGAGAGCAGAGTTACAAGGAGACATGCCAAAATCTTTGTTGGTAGCAGACATCTCTGGCTGCCAAGATGAGGACATTTTCTCTGGATGCGCCCCAGTTCTGACCATCAACATCCCCACCCAGCCTAATTTCAGGAACAGGAGAAGGGGAAATGGAGCCACACCCTTATTAAAATTGAGGCCTTTGCTCACTGTGAATGGGAACAGATGAAATTGAGATCATCCTTGGCAAGCAATGCTGGGAAGCAGAACGCTTCTTCTTCGAGCTTGATGGCCGAATCTCAGCATAGCTTCTGGCTTTATGTCCATGCTGTTGACACCTGTAATAATTGTGAAAAGCTTGAGATCATCTGTTGGGCCCTGACCCTCATAGGTGGTCCTGGGTCAATGGGTGTGAGGCAGTGACGGGGAGCCCAAGCCCAGGGCACGGCTGAGGTGAGTGTTTATGATTAGAGCACCTTGGCTAAGATACCCAGTAGATGGGAGGTCACCACTTCCTGTTACAACACTTCTTGTAAAACAGGAAGTGGAGAGAAATGTACCAGGAAGCCATTTTTTCAGAGCACGGGTGACTTGTGGATTCATAAAAGTTTTTAATATTTTCCATCTTGAGATGTTAAGAAGGCAAGACATCTTGTCCCTTAGTAGTTCTAGGTTAAAACACTTTCTCATCTCCCATCACTAGGAGAACTCTTGGGGCAAAGGAAGGAAGAAGACCGATTGGCATAGGGACAGAATCAGAAAGTTCAAGGGACTTCCAGATCTTTCAGAAATGGATGTTTCACAAGAATCCTGCCATGCTTCCTAGCAAAACTCCCTTCCTGCCACTGTCAAAAGCTGGCGATATGCTTACTTCACTTTAAGCAAATTCAACATATGGATACCCAAGTTATTCCCTTTATAAAATTGTATTCCCTCTAGTAATTATGGAACAATAATGCAAGGGCTCGGTACATCTCAAAGGTAATCTGGTTTTGAAATGGATTTTATTTTTGAGCAACTTTTTCAAAACTAATGTTTGTGGTTTAGCTAACAAAGGTTTAATAGTACTGGTGTGCCAGACATTGTTCTAAGTACTTTGCCAATTCTCATTTCATTCTTATAACAACCCGATGAGTCAGATGGTGTTTTCATCCCTGTTTTACAGATCAAGAAACTGAGGCATGCGGAAATAAGGGAACTTGTTCAAGGCCATCCAGCTAGTAAGTCTAAAAGCCAGATGTAAACCCAAGCTATTAGGGATAATCCAGAGTCTTTTTTTTTTTTTTAATTTATTGGGGTGACAATTGTTAGTAAAATTACATAGATTTCAGGTGTACAATTCTGTATTACATCATCTATAAATCCCATTGTGTGTTCATCACCCAGAGTCAGTTCTCCTTCCATCACCATATATTCGATCTCCCTTACCCTCATCTCCCACCCCCCACCCCCCACCCCCCTTACCCTCTGGCAAGACTGATGCATTTTTCTGCCTCTATGAATGGGAAAGCAACTGGCTGGTACTTGGCTGGGACGAACCATGCTTCCATTTGTCATGATGTGAGCTTTCAACAATAGTCCACTCTGGGTCCTTCATCTTTCTCATCTGTCCTGCTCAACTCTAGAGTTTGTAATTTGGGAGATTTGAGTCTCTCTGAATCTCTAGCCTCTAGCATGGAGCATGGTCCCTGTGGATGCTTAGTGAAATATTTGCTGAAGGAACGTTGGGTAAGAGAATGCACACATGGGTTTCTTAGCAGTGCTGGTAGCTCAGACAATGCACACAGGCAGAGAAAAAAGGGAAACTGAGGCTGTTCTTGGAAGGCTCGGGTCAAACCCTTCCCCGACTTGGATGACCTTCACCTTTGCCTCTATTATGTGGGAAATTCCATGAGTGCAAAATCTACATCTGACTTATCATTGGATATGATGGCCCAATACTTGGCACAGTACGAGGTTCCTAGTAGGGAAACCCTAGTAGGGAAATTCCCTAGTAGGGAATGTATGAGCAATTGGGGGAATGAATACATGAGTGAGTGAATGGCCAAGAGAAGGAATATACATTCCTTACCCTGGGAAGGTCTAGCTCAGTGGCTCCCAAACTTGTACAAACATTGGAATGAATCTCTTGAAAAACAATGCAGATGGCTGGACCCACCCGGGAGTTTGACTCAGCAGGTCTGGGGAGGGCCTCGGAATTTTGCATTTCTAACAAGATCCCGGGGGATGCTGATGCCGCTGGCCTGGGACCCTACTTTGAGGACCACTGGTCTAGCAGCCACGGTTTCTCAATCTTGGCTGCACACTGGAATCACCCGCAACGATTTTTACAAAGTTCTGTTTCCTAGGATCCTCGCTAAGAGATTCTGATGGATTGACCTGGGGCGTGGCCAGGCATCAAGCTTCGGGGTTTTAAAAGCTCTCTCCATGCTTCGATGTGCAGCACCGTAGGAGAACCTCCGGCTCAGCATTTATCTGTGGGCTCCTTACCTTGACTTTTTTTGTGGCTTATTGGGTTGATGGTAGGGTCCACGTGTGGCATAGCTCACTTAGGGGTCCTCCTCTTCCGTGTCCCCTTGGGCCTTCCCCAAATCCGACTCCCCTGCTATGTCCTGTGGTTGTTCCTGGGCAACGGCTTCTCAGGCTGCCGTTTGCCGGAGACCTGAGGTTTGTTCCCTGATGCCCGGCATCCCCTGCCCAGCCCTCGCCCGCCCCGTACACTGCGGTGTCTATTAAGAGCAGATGCTAAACCATTTCCAACAGGCCTTGAAGCTAATGCGCTGCAGAATGGATTCGGAAGGACCTATTTCTTTGCGTGCTGAGAAAGAGAGTGAATTAATGCTTGGTGAAAACCTCCAGAGAACCGGAGTCAGGGCTGGGGGGAACTTGGTGGCTAAATCAACAGTTATAAACTCACCCTGTCATTTTTCATTATTTGGAACGTTGGAAAGATATTTTCCTTTTCAAATGCAGTTGGAAATCTGTTTGGTCAAAAGTCAGTTGGAAACCTTATCACCATTGCCCCTGAAACCTTGCAGCCTCTGTCAGGGTATAGAAGAAAAATGGCTGAGGTTCTTAGCAGCAGTCAAGGCGATGGTGCCATGAAGGGGTGTAATGGGAACTGCGTTGGGCAGAGGCTTCATGGTTTTTCACATGTGTTGCCTGTGGGTCCAAACTATTACAAGGGCCCCAATATACGGGGGTTTAAGTGGTGGCTTTGGGAGGCGAAGCCACGCGTCTCCTACAGTATGAACAAGAGAAGCAATCCGGGTTCTGACTGCTCTGGCTCCAGCCTCATGGGGACCTTTTTTTTCTTAGCCAAAGTGTGAGCAGAGCAAATGCGAAAGCAGCTAATAGACCCTGGAGGAGGGCCCCACTCTCCTCTCACAGCTGACGGGGGACACATGGTCCAAGGATATGCTGCCAGTGGTGGTGTTTGAATTGGTGGCTCTCTTGCCACAGCCACAGGGAGAAGGCAAATGACTCTGGTTTGAGCCACGGCTCTGTCCCCACTCTGGGCTGTGTGACCTTAACTAAGTCCCTGGGTGTCTCTGGGCCTCATTTCCCTCTTTTGTAAAAATGAAAGGGTCTGGGCTGCGGTGAGGAGTCCTTGAGAAGATGGGTGTGCAGACACCTGGCACCTATCCCAGCACGGCAACGGTGCCGGCTGATGTGTGGGAACCAAAGCCTCAGTCAGGGAAAGTTATACTGTTGTGTGTCGGGGGCCAGGAAAAGCATGGGGCTGGAGGAAAAACAGAGTGGGGGGAGAGAGAGAAAGAGAGAGAGTGATGAGAATGATGACTCTTAGGACAAATGTACTTCTCTTATATGAAAACTGAAATGCTCCAAGGAGCAAAACTCTGAGTCATCCAAAAGGTTCGATTCAGAGGAGATTCCAAAAGGGGACTGCCTCCTCTGTGAGCAGTGCCAGCTTCAGCGTCCCCACTCAGGGGTGGAATGAGGTGCTAGGGCTCCTCAGAACAGAGAGAGGAAAGACTGTCTCAGACCTGAGCCCTGATGGGCAGTGTTTATCTGTAGTAATTGGTTACTTTGAATACATTAGGTTTAGGACTTGGGGGTGGGGTGGCATAAGAGTCATGAGCTAGCTCTTGTCATGGCAGATAGCCCATGTGGCTTTGGGAGGCACTTGTGGAAAAAGAGATCCCTTCTTCAGGTGGACCGAGCCCTGGGCCAGGACCTATGGCTATGCAACCCTCATGCAGTTAAAAACCTGAATAGCTATACTTCATACGCTTTGTTCCCTCCCTCCTTTTATTTATTCCTTTTGGACCGTAAAGGAAAGACCCTCCTAATGCATCTCTCTGCTTTCATGCACAGCCCTCTCTAACTATGTCCCCACATTAAATTGCTCAGGCAGCCCTCTCTCCAAATTAAACTTCCCATCACTGCTAGGATAAAGATTCAACTCCTATGCTCCTGTATGACCCAGACCCTGCCCACTGCTCCCACCTTGTCCCACATCAGTCCCTCTCCCCTCCTCAAGTCTGGGATCCTGGCCTTTTATTAGGCTTCCCCTGCCGCAGGACCTTTGCATATGTCGTCCTTGTTGCCTTCAGCATTTTTCCTGCCCCATATCCCTTGGTCTACTGGTCTGCCTTTGAGTCTCAGGTCTAGTGTCACTTCCTCAGGTAGGCATTTCCTAATCCCCAGATATGTCAAGAGTGCCCTCTCATGACACCATGTTCCTGTCACTTGACCTCTTATCATAGGTGCAATTGAACATTTACCCAGCACTGATCAGAATAACGTCCATCTGCCCACCAGACCGTGAGCCCCAAGGCAGAGACCATGCCCGTTCAGCTCACCAGCATCTAGCACATAACAATTGCTTAATAAGTATTTGTTTAATTTACGGACCAGTTGCTAGCTCCCTGTCATTCTAATGCACCAAGCCAGGCACTGGGAGTGGCTGATAAGTCCCACTTGGGGGTCAGCTCTCTTCATTTAATCTTTACAAAAACTCTGTGATTCACAATGTATGTTTGTCACCTTTACTGTTGGAAACAGAGGACCAGAGAAGGCAAGGAACTATAATCCAGTGCCCTTTCCATGTTCCATCTGGACTAGCTACAGTTTGGAGAGAGAGTTTGGAGCTCAATCACAGAAGTCTGGAGACTCCTGGGAGACTGGCCTGGATGTGGGCTGGGTTCAGATGTCATTGCATTGGGCACTGGGAAAGCCGTGGAGTGGACATCGAAACTGGCACCATGGAGACCAGATGGAAGGGAGCAGTAAAGCACTGGCCGGCTCAGGTCGAGTGGCCAGCAAGCTTGGGCAATCTTGGGCAAGCCTCTTCACATCTCTGAGCCTTAGTTTCCTCACCTGGAATATGGGAATGGTGCTATCCTCCTGGAGAGTCTGGGGTCTGTCTCCAGTCTGGTTCTAGTCGGAGTGTTTGGGAGTCAAAGGAATCTGGAGCCAGAGTAAGGTGAAAAGAGAGAGGGTCAACAAGGTAGAGAAGTCAGGACACCTAGCCAAGCATACTTCTCTTATATGACACCTGAGACTCCTCTGCGAACTGCTCACAGCTTCAGCGTCCCCACTCAGGGGTGGAACGAGGTGCCAGGCTTCTTAGCCTTGGGAGCGGAGCTAGATCACTAAGAGCGACAAGAATTATAGCAGCACAGTACTGACAGTTTCTGTTGGCTGCACACAGACTAGGTACCATGCTATACAATCATCATGCCATACCTCACTTACTCTCCACCAAGATTTGGGAGGTGCACATTATTGCACCCATTTTACAGAGGAGAAAACTGAGGCTTGGACATATAAATCAATTTGCTGGCCTCAGAATGCACTGTGCTCTGTTATAATTTTGAGGAGTTGGGTCCTGCCTGTTATTTTCCTGGCTAATGCCTTCTGAGCAGTTTAGACATGACTGAAGCCCACGTACTCAGTACATCATCCCTGAGATTCCATCCCCAGTTGGTGCCTCCTCTGGGCTCCATGGTCCACAGATTCACCTGATGGAAGGCAGTGGTACTTCTTCTGACAAAGGTTTCTTTGATGCCTGTGTCCCCATCAGCCTGGAACAATGGAGGACAGGCTGGGGCTTAGGCAGACTGACCTAGGCCATCAGGGTGCCTGGTACAAGGTGAAGGGTCTCTGTATATATCCCACACAGGCTCATGGTTGAATATTTGCTCAATAAATATTAATGATGCACAAAATATTCTATGCTGAGCCAAATGGAGAGAGTTCCTGCCCTCAAGGAACTGGATGAACCATTAAAGACCAGGCCTATTATGTGGCTGAGCCTGGCTCACACCCCAGGCTCTTCTTTGGCACAGTTCAGCCAATGTCAAACCTAAGAAAATGGCACCTCCATCCTCCCACGCATTCAGGCCAAAATCTTGGCATCATCCTCGACTCTCATTCCTTCTCTCGGGGAGGAGACTTTCTTGCTTCTTCCAGGTTCTGATGGTTCTAGGTGCTCCCTGGTTTGTGACTGTGTCACTCCCAACTCTGCCTCCAGTGGCCCTCTCTTCCTCTCAGTGTCTCTGTTAGTCCTCTCCTCTTCTTATAAGGTCGCCAGCCACTGTCCAGTATGACCTCATCTTAATTATCTCTATAAGATCCTATTTCTGAATTAAGGTCACATTCTGAGTTTCCATGACTTTTGTGGGAGACATTATTCAATCCACTCCAGCAGGAACATGTTCTAAGGGGAAGTCAGTTAGTTCTAGATTTTCCCTGCTAATGCTCTAATAGTGAGAACAATAATGAAGATAATAATATGTGTAAAGCACCTACTATGTGCTGGGCACTGTATTAAGCATATATATATATATATATATATATATATATATATATATATATATATAACTTAATCTTTAAAAGGACTCTTTTAATTGGCACATTAATCCCATTTTACAGATGAGAAAACTGAGGGTCCCACTGTACTACGGCCCAGGTCACCCAGCACCTAAGAATTTCCCAGCCTCGGTAGGTCAACACTGACCATAGGCTCTGGTATTCATGCAAACGCTGAGTCTTACTATCTGGAGTCCTGCTGGGGATCGGCAGGGCTGTCCCTTGTCCGGTGGCCCATAGGAGCCAGGCACTGTCTTGATAAAAGGAACAGGAATCAAAACTCTGGGTGTGGAGTCTTCGGGAGGGGGCATGGCCACCTGGCGGGCTCCTGCCCCTGCTAAGCTGCCCTTGCAGTCACATCACTTCTGTCCTCCTGCCTTGGCCAGCCACAGGCAGCCCGAAAGTAAACAGTGTCTGAAACCTATTCTCATTAGGCTAATTTACGAATAAATTACCATATTCAATGGCCTTATTTTTACTGCTCGTTAACAGGCCCATGATAGGATGATAATTACGGGATTTTAAGTGGCTAATGGCAGCTGGGGCGTCAAAAGCAGTTTTTACGAATCTGTTTATGGCAGTGAAGGTGACAGAAGGGGAGGGACATTGAAATGTTGAAATCACACTTTGGCAAAAAAAGCTTTAATTGTTGAGTATTTATTAGAGAGGAGGGAAGGCTGTAATTTAAAAAATGAAACTGAAAAACAAAGGAAATTAATTAGTCTTCCCCCTGTGCTGTGACCTTCAGGGAGTGGGCGAGGGGCGGGCAGGATACCAGGAGTGAGACTCCAAGTTCAGGGGTGAATCAGAGCTTGTCCTCCCTGCTTGGCTTCCACTGCCCCTGCAGAGAAGACCTGTGACTTTCCTACAAGTCAATTCCTCCCTGACTGGGCTGGAGATGCCCCATGCTGTGGGACCAGGGGTGGACACCCCCCAGAGAGGTAAGGGGGGGACCCCCCCAGAGTGGTAGGGACCAGCAACCTTAAAACAATGACACTGTTAGGCTCCTGATTAATCCTTTCTTCCTGACCACTGCCGTCATCGTCAGATCTCATCTATATGCTTTCCTTGGTGGCAAGTCATGTGCCTGATTTCATCCAAAACTTGCAATAGTGTTAAGAGCTAATAATTATTCCTCACATAGAGTGAATACTCCCTGTATGCTTTCTGTGCAATAACTAGCTTCAGTGTTGCAACAGATAATGCCACGGGATTTGCACTATTATTATCACCCCGATTTTATAAAGGAGGGAACTGAGGCAGAAGAGGTGAAGGCTTAGAACTTGGGCAAAATCACACAAACAAGGCTTAGACTTGTATCCATAGGGTACGTCCAGGCCCTGCTTCTTTTTTCGCTTTCCTCTCATTAAATACACAGCAAGCTGGTGGGGTGGACTTTAGAGCCACATGTTACAGAGAAGGAAAGAGACTCTCAGAGAGGGCAAGCTACCTGCCAGGTGACACAGAGCCCGAGTTTAAAGGTAGGTCTCTCTGAGTCCAAACCTACAGCGGACATGCCCTTGAAATGGAACTCTTAAGAGTGGAGATGGGGAAAAGGCAGCTCAGAAAAGGATGCCGGACTCGGTAGTCTGTGTCAAGGAGGAGCTCCTTGAGGACCATTTCCCCGGCTCTGTGTAGTTGTCTCTCACGATCCCTCTCTCCTGCCCACCTGCCCTCCTTCCTCCTGACCATCCCTGGCTCTGCCTCCTCTTGCCACTGGCCAATCCATCTTGCTTCTCCGGTTTAGTATGCAGGCCTCGGAAAACAAACACGCTGCAGCCTGACAGTGGGAATAAATATTCTTGCCATGTTGATTAGCATTTGATCCCAGCTGGGTCTCTGGAAGCTGAAGTACTGGAATGTCTTGGCAGTTTTTTAATGCTGAATAATTTGATTAGATCAGTGACTGAGCCTGCTGCTCCTGGTGAGATAAACCCTCCCAACGTTACAGGGGAGAGCGGCGGAGGGGAGGGGTGGGCCAGGGAGCACAACTGCGCCCCCACCGCCCCACTCGGACTCCTCCCCCGCCCTCTGGCTTCTGCTCTGTCTGCCTCTGTCCCCAGCGTGGCCCCTTTCTCTCCCTTCATCTCTTTTCCCTCCCACCCTCACCTCTTTCTTTAAACCTCTCTTTCTCTTTCTACTTCCTTCCTCTTCCTTTCTCCTTTCTCTCTTTCTTCTTCTCGTCTCCCATTTCCGTCTCTCCTCTTATTTCTTTTCCTTCATCTCCTCTTCTTTTTTCCTTCCCACGTCTCATCTTCTTTCCAGCTTAACTCCTTCCTTGTTCTCTTATTCCAGATTCTCAATTCTTTATCACATTCCCCCTTTTCTTTCCTACTTTCTCTCTTGTCCCTTCTCTTCCTCTCTCCCCATCCCTCTTTCTCTCCTTCTCTCTTCATGCCTCTCTCCTCCCCCTCCTCGACTCTCTCTCTCTTTCTCTCTTTCAGCTCTATCTATCTCTCCAACTCTCCCCCGACTCCGCCACCGCCAAACCCACCTCCTCCTTTTATGAAGCTTTAAATACATCATTTAATCAACTCCACAATTTCAATTTCACACAGTTGTCAGCTCAAATGTCTGATGAGGTGGTGAAGACCCCACAGATTGCGGGCAGGGGTGACAAGGCCACCAGGCCTCCTCCCTCTCCAAGCAGCTCTCAGCCCAGCCTCAGCCCTGCCCCCACCCAGCCCTCCCCAGCCAGCCTGGGAGATATTCCAGAGGGTTCTGTTTCCTCATGGCAACTGTCAGTCAGTCATGTAGACGTTTCTCTTGTCATCAGTATAAAATTACCAGAGTGGCCTCATTATCTGCTTACTCCAAATTTGGAGGCAATATTTCTGTTTGAAATCTAATAATCTCCATTTAAAACAAAAATAACCTCTCCTCAGGTAGGGATGGAATTGGGGAGAGGAAGATGACAGTTGGGGACAACCCAAGATGAAATGAATTATTTGGGTTTTTTGATCAAGACATTATATATATGTGAAGTCCTTTGCTGACCTGACACACAACCTACCTTTCCTGAAAACTATTTTTTTTTCCAGCTGGGGAGTTGTGGGGGAAGGAAGCCCCATGACTTGAAAATATACATTCCTTCTTCCATTCCTGTTGTCTTCATCTTATCTGAACCACACTAGAAGCATTGCTACTATAACAAAAAAGTAATCGGATCAAATGGACAGGAAGGAGAGGGGATGTTTTAGTTTTTTTATGCAGATTCAATTACCAGCACTTCCCCCAGGCTTGTGTGGGGTGCTATCTGAACCCCATTAGTGACGGGGAATGCTGTCTGTTCTCACCAGTGGCATTGCAACGCCAACTGACCTCGCTCTCCATCTGCCCCTGTCATCTCATCACTGGAGAGTCAGGACCCAGCCTTATTTATTTTTCTCAAATGGATCCAGAAATGGTTAGGAGAGGCACTTCCCAATAATTGAGTGCTGGCTTTGTCGGGAAAAGCCACACTCAGGGCTCCAAGTGTCCTCGGGCTGCTGTGGGTGGAATAAGGCTGAGCTGTGTGTGTGTGTGTGTGTGTGTGTGTGTGTGTGTGTGTGTGTGACAGAGAGAGAGAGAGAGAGAGAGAGAGAGAGAGAGAGAGAGAGAGAGAGAGATACAGAAACAGAGAGAAAAAACACACCATGGGAGGGCAGGGAAGGCATTGAAACCAATCTTGTAGTAGCTTTTCTTACTGCTGTGTGACCTTACTTAAATCTGCACCCTCTCTGAGCCTAGTTCTCATTTGCAAAATAGGGACAATAAGAAAATCTGCTCCATTCTTTTTATGGGCCTGTATTACTATAGTCCTTATGGATAAAATGAGATGAAGCTGTGAACCCCCGTATTCCCTCTTCCTATCCCGCTGGGAGATAAATTTCAATCATCATTGTGGTTCTGGCCATTTACTAACCACACAAGGACTGTTACCTATCTTCATGCTGCATGAGCTTGGTCCTGTCTCTTCATCTCTCTGGGCCTCAGTTTTCCCATCAGCAAATGCTATAAAACAGGAATATTCATGCCTCGTGGCAGGGTGCGGGTGAGACCTGAAAGAAATGTGCCTAGAGCTTCTGGCTCCTTGTTCCTCACGCCTACTGCCTTTTCCGATTTTAACCTACAGGCAATGAAGTCTTTCCTTGGGATGGCCTTTGCTAATTTCATTTTCCAACTAGCTTTCCTGCTAAAAATAAAGTTGGTCTGGCATCTGCGAGTGGAAGTGTGTGGTCTCTTTGAAGGCAACTTCACTGAAATTTGTGTCTGTTCTCCTGGTGCCCAGCCCAGTGCCAGGCAAATAGCAAGAATGCATGAATGAATGAATGAATGATGCTCTTGGCACAGGATGAGTGCTCAATGCTTGCTGTGTGAATGATTGAATGAATGAATGAATGAATGAATGAATGAATGAATGAATGAAAACCATGCAATCTGCAAGCCAGTACTTCGTCTTGCTTTCCACAGGACTCAGCTTTGCCTTCCCCACTGTGGCATTCTGAAGTTCCAGAACACAGGAGCTGACAAGAAACGGGGAATAAAGGGGTTTGATCTGCACACTGCAAACACCTCTTGCAAAAAGAGGAAGGAAAAAAAAAATGCCAGTTCCTTCTGGGGGGAAGAGAAGGCGTCAAGACATGTTAAATGGTTAGGAGGAAGGCGGCTGCTTGTTTTCCTTCTGCCTTTTGCAGGCTGGAGGGGAGGTGCGGGAGGAGGTTCATTATTTTTCGGCGCTCTGAAGGCAGGTGAACAGGGAAAGGCAAACTGCAGCCTGGCACGGTGTTCAGTGGCTTTGAAAAATGTGGAGCTCTCAAGGCAAGGGAAGGGTTTGATGCAGTTTAAAAAAAGACAGACTCCCACACCTCTCAGATCCATATGTTTTCATTCAGATCTGGTTCCCCTCCGAGGCGGGCTTTGCAGCCTGGCCCGGCTGTGCCGCTGACGCTCGGAAGACCTGCAGCTCGTGGAGGAGGCAGACGGGCTGAGCACGGGTGGGTTCAAGGTGCCAACAGCAGACTCTGGGCAGGGCTGCAGCAGCAAAGCGGTGACATGGCGCCATGTGGTGCCAGCGCGTGTGTGCAATCAGGTGGTCACTCTCTGGAGGGAAGGTAAGAAGCTGAAGAAATGAAAACAAGGAAATCGATCAAATGGTGTATGTCTATGGACCAGGGGATGTGACTGCCTGTCCCTTCCCTCTGTAACTGGGGCAGTCCACCAGTACGTTTCCTTTCCCAAGCTGCACTTCTTGTGTTATAAACAGTTATGTAGCAAAAAAATAAAGTTCTCTGACCAGCTGACTTTAGGAAATACTTATTCATCTAATCATCCTTCCTTCCTTCTATCTTTCCTTCCTTCCTTCTTTCCTTCCTTCCTTCCTTCCTTCCTTCCTTCCTTCCTTCTTTCCTTC
This sequence comes from Rhinolophus sinicus, assembly GCF_057876585.1. Classification (NCBI taxonomy): domain Eukaryota; kingdom Metazoa; phylum Chordata; class Mammalia; order Chiroptera; family Rhinolophidae; genus Rhinolophus; species Rhinolophus sinicus. The sequence continues at coordinate 23,999,681 of NC_142509.1, forward strand.
CACTTCCTCATTCAACCGATAATTATTAAGCACCCAGGAATCATGCAGTTGTTAAGACAGACCATGCCTTTGTCTGTATGGTGTTTACAATCTAAAGGAGAAGGCAGGAACACAGGGAACGAATGAACGAGCAAGATAATTCACCCCGTGACAAATGCTATGAAGGAGAAAACCCAGGGTAATGGAACAGAGCGTGATGGGTGAAGGGTGGGGAGGACAGTTTAGGGCACGTCTGGTAAAGCCTGTAAGCAGTTGTGACACTTCCTCTGCCTCCTGCATGGGCAAGTGCAGCCAGCCTTGCTCTCATGAGTTTGAACAGATTCAATAAGGCTCTTGACTGCAGGACTTGTCAGAGCCTTCAGTGCATGGACATGCCCCATGCTTTGAACAGTGGGAAAATGGCAGAGTCTCCTAGGAAGCCCTGGACTCAGGGAACATCTGGAGGGGCATGTCTTCTATGGGATGAATGGAGGAACATACCAGATTGGGGCTGGCAGCTGGGATCCCCTAGCAAGAGGGTGATGGCTGTTGCTTTTCAATGGCCTGACCCTCCGGCCCTGAACAAGAGACCCTGTCACAGTATGGACTGTGTCCCTCTCATCACCCCTACCTCTGACCTGCAGCCCAGCACCAGCAACCCCGCTGCATTTGCCTCCTCTGGGGCAGGCCTCGTGCTTGGAGCTGACTCTCCATGTCTTATCGTTCTCACAATGCACCAAAGGCAGAGCTCTCGCAAACCCATTTTCTTGACAAGACAACCGAGGTGCTCTGGTCTTGTGGACAGCCTGAAAATGAAATCCCGTTTCTCTCCTCCAGCCAGCATGCTGAGCCCTCACCCTTTGAGCAGTACACTTCACCCCGGGATCAGCTTCCCATTCTGAACAGGACAAACCCACTGTCACCCCTGAGCCTTTTGCATCTGTTCCCCCTGCCTAAAATGTTGTCTCCCAAACCAAAATTGCTAGTTCTCACCCCTGGGTACACCTGAAGGCTTTTTAAAATGCTGCTGATGCCCAGACCCTGCCCCAGAGCAATGCTATCAGACCTCCCCGAGGTGGGGCCTGGGCAGGAGTGTGTCTAAGCTCCCCGTTGGTTCTAAGATGTCACCAGGACAGAGGACGCCTGCTCACCATCCCCTTCTGTCACTTATCACAGTTTCATCTCAAACTTGACGGCCTCAGAGAAACCCAGAGCTAAAGCTGCCCCAACCTCGATTTTTCTCACCTCACTGGGTTTAAGTTCTTCGGAGCACTTATCACCAGTGCCAATTACCTTGCCTGGCCATTTGCGTTGCACTGTCATCTGTTTATTGTCTGACTTCCCCAACTGGGAAGTGAGCTCCTAGGAATGGGCGGCCTGTGCTATTGGGTTTACTTCTGCATCCCCAGCGCCAGGAGGCGGTGTCCATCCTGCACTTGGCGAGGAGTGGGGCTTAAGCCTCTGTTGACCTACAGGAGGTTCAGAAAGGTTAGGCTACTTTCCTATGACCTCCCAGCTGGGACTGTGACCTGTGCTGGGCAAGCTGCACCCCTGGACTTGCCAGCCACTATGCTACCCACTGTCTGTATTCCTTGTTTCCACAGAGGGGAAAACTGAAGCCTGGGGCAGGAGCACACCTCCACCCCACTGCGGTTTGGGACTCAGTCTTGTGCCCACCAGCTGCCCCTCCTCCCAGCATGGCTATGGCGAAGCCCCATTGCCTGAGCAGACCAGCCTTTTTGTCCAACAAGGAAGTTCTGGCAACACCTTCTAATTGTCAAGAGACCTCCAGGCAGTAAGGGGGGTGAGGGAGACATTGCATGGGCTTGCCTTAGTTTGGACAAGCTCTGTCTGTCTCTCGAAATCCATAAACAAGAATAGAATGGAGGAAAGGTAAAACACTCTACATCGATTTATATCTCCTTCTTTTCCTGCTCAATCCTCTCTCCTGCCCATAGGATTCTGGGGGGTTATTGGGTTGGTTTTCTCTGATGGTAGGAGACCCTGGTGCACCAGTGGGAGGGAGAAGGTTTGGGGTTGACAGACAGGAGGACTCGTTCAGGTTCTGGGAACCTAGGCCACTTGTTTTTTCTCTTGTAAAATGGGGATCCTGCCTCCTGCCCTCAGAGATTTACACTTTGACTATTCTTTGACTCGATGCCATTACTTAGTAGGGGGTAGGTGGTGGGAGAAAATGAACATACATATGCACAACAAAGATTTGGCACAACAAGGATATTCTTACATTACTTACATTAGCAAAAAGCAATTGAAAACAACCTAGTTGTCCAACGCTAGGGGATGGGTTTGATAAAATATACACACGGATGGTGAAGGACAAATCTATTTAAAGACATGCTGTAGAAAATATTTATTCACATGGATAGATAGTCTCCCTGGGTTGTATCCGTTGTTTTTTTTGTTTTTTTTTAAGAACTGATTGCAAATCACAAAATCACAAACTTTTCTTTTTTTTTTTTTTTTTTTTAATTAAATTTATTGGGGTGACAATTGTTAGTAAAATTACATAGATTTCAGGTGTACAATTCTGTATTACATCATCTATAAATCCCATTGTATGTTCATCACCCAGAGTCAGTTCTTCCATCACCATATATTCGATCCCCCTTACCCTCACCTCCCCCCCCACCCCCCTTACCCTCAAACAAACAATACACATTCAGCAAAAGAAAGAACTTGATAGGTTGAACCATTAACCTTGGCTACGTTGGGAGTAGGAATTACAGGTCATATTGATGTCTTGCTTGCCTGTATTTGTTATAGTGTGCATGCATTACTATCGTGAGTAATAACATAACACAGAAGGAAGGTTCTATGCCATTCCCATCTCACCGTATTGTTTTGAGCATCAACAGAGAGACTTGATCTGAACATATTTACAGAAGTTCCAAGTGTGACATGAGTATGAGACATGACCACATTTGTCCAGAATGGTATTGCTTACGGAGTTTGATGAATAGTAAATATCTATCTATCTATCTGATATACTAATCATGAAAATTGTGCTCTATTGGGGGAATTTCTATGTGGTGCACCTATTTCACACAGCCCAGCTCCCTTTGTCTTTCTTCAGGGAAGTCTCCCTACCTAACATGCCTGGAGAGAAAACACTGGGCTCCTTTGTTTGCTTTCCCAAAGCATCAATCCATGATCAAATCGGAAAACTCATCTGTTTATTTCTCTGCCTGCCCCACTAGTCTTGGCGCTCCTTGAGGGCTGGAACCATGATGTTTACCTCTGAATCCCCAGCTCCTTACAGAGCACCTTGTACACAGGAGGTGCTCAATAGTTGCTTGTTGAAGAGCTAGATGAATGGATGGCATTCATAGCAGCTTCTTTCACTCAAGCAAGGGCTTCTGAAAGCATGTGTGTGTAATCCCGAACTATAAATTGAATGGTATTTTTAAATGCACTAAGGAGCTTGCTATTTAAAGGAACTCTGATGTAAATCCTTTTTATAAAATGAAGACATCTTGAGTCATGTGAATAATTGCTCCCTGACATATCTGTTTATAAGCTGAGATTTTTAAGGATCGGGAGACGGGTGCATTTTTTAAAAATTTATTCAACAAATACTCGCAAAGTGCATGCTTTGTGCCAGGCTCTATGTTGGATGTGGGCATGTTTACAGAGTGGCCCCAACCCTTGAAGACTTACAGATCTGGCTACTCTCACTGGTAATGTTGCCACAGGGGCTCAGGAACCAGCATCCACCTGCTAAGTTTGAATCTTGCCTTCCCCACCTTCCAGCTGTGTGTCTTTCAGCTGCTTACTTAACTTCTCTGAACCTCAGTTGCCATGTGTATAAGCCGAGAGTCATAAAAGTTCCCACTTCCTAGCAGTGATGAAGACAAAATGGGAAACTACATATAAACCACTAGGAACATTGTCTGGCACAATACATATTGCTGTTATCATCAAAAGTCAAGGGGGAAAACATCCACGTGGGTGCACATCATGGGAAATCCTTGGCCACTGGAGTGTCACATATCTGTGTGGCATCCCATTCCAAGCAGCTTCCCAAACAGCCCTGCTGTGCACTATAAATGGGAGAATGTCACCTGTGCAGTCTCTGGCCCCAGGTTGTTTGGGGAGCCCTAGAAGATAGTGGGTTCCTGAGGTCACCTAGTCCAATTCTCCCTTCCAAACCCTCCTTCCTGCTCCATTTTGCAGCTGAGCAGAGACTGGCCAGAGTCCTCCATTCAGTGAGATTAGATGCCCAGGGCCCACACCTCGCTGGCCTTCCATGTAGCCTCATAATAGACGAACAAATACTTGGGGTGCATTTAGCCCTTGCTCGTGTATTTGTTTCACAGACACAGAACATTTCTCATCCTGCCAGTTCTAGTGCTTTCCAGGCATTCGCTCATTTCATCCTGGTCAGAGCAATCCTTTAAAATAGATACTGTTATAATGCACATTTCACAGATGCATTAACTGAGGCATAGAAAGGGAAGCCCTTGGTCAAGTTCATACATGGCTGGTGAGCCTCAAACAGCTGCCCCGCCACCCCCACCCCGTCTCCACCCTAACCACCCAGCTACTGCTGCGGCCTCTCACAAACAAAAAGAAACTCATTCCGTTTTGACTTCTCTTTCATTTTTTTCTCACTTCCTCAAGGAGAAAGTCTCAACTGGGTGTTACTCTGTCTTTAACACCCTTCCAACGCTTACTAATATTGTTTAACAAAGAGAAAGTGGGCCTCAGGCTCAGTGCCTTCCTGGCAACCGCGTTTCACGGGAAGTGATATTAACGTGGTGATGTCCCGTGACCAAATTTGCAAAACGCTACCCTTTGTAGAAACAGATTCTGAGGGATTCCGAGACTTGCTCAAGATCTCAGAAAAGACAGGTCACCTAACAAAAACTGAAAACAAAATTTGTCTTTTAACCACCTGCCATCTTTCAATCCAATTGAGTTCAAAAATAGCTTTAGAACGGCTAGCAAGAGGCATAACAATTTGTGAACACAGTGAGAATCATAAAACTTATACAAATGTAATGTATCATGATTTTATTATTATTATTTTTAATTGAGGGGATGCTTCCTTTTGCTATCCTTCTTTTCCTTCAGCCACCTTATCCTGAAAGGGTTACAGTCCCAAGAAAAGCTTTTCCGTAAGCACAAAGAACTAATATTAGCAGATTGGGGTTTCTGTAAATATTCATTGTAATCTGTGACTTGGTGAGCATTGAATTCCACCCTCCTGAAAGCTGCACATTTATAACTTGTGAATTCATAAATATTTACGAATTCACACAATCATCACTGACAAATTATTTCATCTGACAGCTCCACACAGGCTCTGCCTGGTTTCGTGAAATTCTGATCAAATCTCGCGTAAACTTCCCGGATGACAAGCGGAGACCGAGAACAGATAAAATCACAACCAGATTCTACAGATTCGAATGGGTCAGTAACTGATATTTACAACAATAATAACCTGGGCTAGAGAGATTTTGTTGTATCATGGGCTGCCAATGTTCACAACTGTGTATGTGTATATATATATATATATATATATATATATATATATATATATATATGGCAACACGTCTTTGAATGTGTCAAAAATGGGGTCTTGTCAAGAGGAGGGATTGTGACCACGTGTTGTGCAAAGAGATGACAGTGGGAGCTGGGTTTGAATACAGTCGGCTGTTGGGGTCTGTGTAATCTTTCACAAATTTCTGATCTTTACTGAGCTCAGCTTCTTAGCTTTGAATTCGGGATAATAAAAACAGCTACACCACAGGGCCATTGTACTAATGACAGACGCTGTGGTGAAACCCCCAGTCCTGAGTCTGCCCTATAACAGGGGATTCAACACATCTTGCTTTTATTATTACTAGTGCAAATAATCGTGAATTCTGGCATGGCCACTTTTGCAGTGAGTTTTGAACATATGCAGGGGAGGCCCTGCTCCAAAGTCTTTTTCCTGTGTATGTGTGTTTTTAAAAATAAAATTTATTAACATATAGCTAACACATAGCATTGTATTAGTTTCAGGTGTACACCATAATTATTTAGCATTTATATACCTAACGAAGTGATCCCCATGGTAAGTCCAGCAACAATCTGACACCGCACCACGCTATCACAGTGTGATTGACAATATTCCCCATGCTGTACATTACATCCCCGTGACTTATTTGTTTTCTACCTGGACATTTGAACCTCTTATTCTCCTTCATCTCCCCCAACGTTTTTAAAAAATTTTTCAATTACAGTTGACATTCCATATTATTTTATATTAATTTCCGGTATACAGCATAGTGCTTAGACATTTATACTCATATAAGTTAAGAAGTGATCCCCCTGAACTCTGCATAGTGCCAGGTAGACACTAGACTCGTCAAGGGGGATCACTTCTTAAATTATATAAACATTCCTGTGTTGTTAAAGACACTTAAGAGGGACATTTTGTGTGTGATTTTCATTTTTGTAACGGCTTCCGTTTGGACTCAGTGCTGGGCACGGGGCTTCCATGGGGACAATTATAATGGCGAAATCAGACCATGCTTTTCTCTGGCTTCAAACTCTCTAGTAGCTTCCAGTGGCCCTCTACCCAGCACTGCCCCTCCTCAGTTTCCCTCCAGCTACTCTGGACGCCTTCTTTTTCTTAACCAAACTAAGCTCATTCCTACCTCAGGATTCCTGTACTTGCTGTTTCCTCTGCCCAGAATGCCCCTGTCTCCCACTCTTCATGGATCTGCCATCATCTTGTCACCCAAGGCTCCTGTGAATGACTGCTTCCTCAAAGAGCCCTTCCTGACCCCCTGTTGAATCACCACCATTCACTACATCACTCTTTTTATTACCCCCATTTACTTTTCTTCATAGCATTTATTAATTGAAACTATCTCATTTCTTTTCTCTTTTTCTTATTTTCCTCCTCCCTCCATGCATTATGCGGTCCACCAGGGCAGGATTTCATCTGTTACCCACAGCCATCTCCTTACTGCCTAGAACAGCACCTGGCATACACTAGGCACTCGATAAATATCCAGTAGACTGAATAAACAAATGATCGTAGTTGCAAATAAGACAGGTGCACAATTCAAATAAATGACGGGTGAATTCTAGGCTCTACCACATGCTTGTTTTGTGATCTTGTGCAAATTAAATGCCGATGAGCCTCAATTTCTCCATCTGTAAAATGGACATAGTAACTGGACTTCTCTTATCACATTGTGGGGCTTTAGAGGCCACAATACATAAAGGGACTAGCCCAGTGCCTGGCATGGGAAACAGTCACCTATGGCTGATGACTCTATTTAGTGGTGAAAATTCATACCGTGGAGTCCCAGATTTGGGGATGCATAGGCTGGGGGCTTAAAGACTCTGCATTTGTTTTAGCCCCTCTGGCTTTCCCTCTACATCAGACTTCCAGCATCTTCCATGTGTGTTTCTGGGGAAACCGTGGCATATTTTGAGAAAACATGCTTGTAAGTTAATTGCAGTAGCGGGGCTCCCACAGGTGCATGGGTCAGGGTGGAGAAACGGCACTAAAGAGAGGCTGACAAACGGATTGAGGACCAGCCAACATTCCATAGGAAAACCGACTGTTGAGTTGAAGTCCTGTGAAGTGAACTTTTCCAGCTGCAGACAAAGTCTCCAGTTGAGGGTACGTGTGTTCAGCACTGTGTCTAAGCACACGTGTGTGTGGGTGTGCATGCATGCTTGCACACACACACACATATTTTCAAAAGTTATATTCAGCCAAAATTAAGGAAAAAGATGTGTTTCTTCCTAAACTTTTGCAATTTCAGCATCTGCCTGTTTGGGTAAATTTGACAAGGATTATCTCTTTTGTCTTCTCT